>NC_044031.1:591062916-592446629 GCF_901765095.1 Microcaecilia unicolor | reverse complement strand
GGCACTTGGCCGACTTTACTTGGTCCATTTTTTCTTGCAACCAAGCCGTGAAAAGGTGCCCGAACCGACTAGACGACCACTGGAGGGAATCGGGGATGACCTCCCCTTTCTACCCACCCAATGGTCACCAACCCCCTCCCCCCCTAAAAAAAAAAAAAACTTAAAAATATTCTTTGCCAGCCTCAAATGTCATACCTAGCTCCATGACAGCAGTATGCAGGTCCCTGGAGCAGTTTTAGTGGGTGCAGTGCACTTCAGCCAGGCGGACCCAGGCCCATTCCCCCCCCCCCCCCCCCCACGTTACACAAGTCCACTGCAGTGCCCCCTAGTGTGCCCGACTGGTGTTCTGGTATGTCAGGGGGACCAGTGCACTATGAATTCTGGCTCCTCCCATGACCAAAGGGCTTGGATTTGGTCATTTTTGAGATGGGCGTCCTCGGTTTCCATTATGGCCAAAAACTGAGAACGATCATCTCTAAAGGTCAACCATCTCAACATTTAGGTCGACCATCTCTAAGGTCGACCTAAATGTTGATTTGGGCACCCCCGACCGTATTATCAAAATGAAAGATGGACGCCCATCTTGTTTCGATAATACGGATTTCCCCACCCCTTCGCGGGACCGTCCTGCGAAGAAGCCCTCATGAAAACGTGGGGCCCCGTTCGATTATGCCCCTCAATATCTGATTTTTTTAAATGTTGACAAATTAGACACCTATTATACTGGCTGCTAAACTTCATATTTACCAACCAAGGAAATCCATACAGTCTATGAATATATTTTTGAAGTACCAGCATCTCATATTGCTAAACTGGAGGAGTTTCAAACTCAATTTTTTCAAACTGCTGGGCCACAAACCTTGAATAAATCTTCTTGAAATGAAGAGAGATCCAGGATCTAGAGGATTTTTAAAAAGCTTTAAAAATGTATTTGTTCATATAAGTTTATGAAGGCGTGTAAAGCGAATGCTACATACCTGTAGAAGGTATTCTCCGAGGACAGCAGGCTGATTGTTCTCACTGATGGGTGACGTCCACGGCAGCCCCTCCAATCGGAAACTTCACTAGCAAAGTCCTTTGCTAGCCCTCGCGCGCCCGCGCGCACCGCGCATGCGCGGCCGTCTTCCCGCCCGAAACCGGCTCGAGCCGGCCAGTCCAGTATGTAGCAAGACAATACACTTCAAGGGAAGACACAACTCCAAAGGGGAGGCGGGCGGGTTGGTGAGAACAATCAGCCTGCTGTCCTCGGAGAATACCTTCTACAGGTATGTAGCATTCGCTTTCTCCGAGGACAAGCAGGCTGCTTGTTCTCACTGATGGGGTATCCCTAGCCCCCAGGCTCACTCAAAACAACAACCATGGTCAATTGGGCCTCGCAACGGCGAGGACATAACAGAGATTGACCTAAAAAATTTACCAACTAACTGGGAGTGTAGCCTGGAACAGAACAAACAGGGCCCTCGGGGGGTGGAGTTGGATCCTAAAGCCCAAACAGGTTCTGAAGAACTGACTGCCCGAACCGACTGTCGCGTCGGGTATCCTGCTGCAGGCAGTAATGGGATGTGAATGTGTGGACAGAAGCCCACGTCGCAGCTTTGCAAATTTCTTCAATGGAGGCTGACTTCAAGTGGGCTACCGACGCAGCCATGGCTCTAACATTATGAGCCGTGACATGACCCTCAAGAGCCAGCCCCGCCTGGGCGTAAGTGAAGGAAATGCAATCTGCTAGCCAATTGGATATGGTGCGTTTCCCTACAGCCACTCCCCTCCTATTGGGATCAAAAGAAACAAACAATTGGGCGGACTGTCTGTGGGGCTGTGTCCGCTCCAGGTAGAAGGCCAATGCTCTCTTGCAGTCCAATGTGTGCAGCTGACGTTCAGCAGGGCAGGAATGAGGACGGGGAAAGAATGTTGGCAAGACAATTGACTGGTTCAGATGGAACTCCGACACGACCTTTGGCAGGAACTTAGGGTGAGTGCGGAGGACTACTCTGTTGTGATGAAATTTAGTGTAAGGGGCCTGGGCTACCAGGGCTTGAAGCTCACTGACTCTACGAGCCGAAGTAACTGCCACCAAGAAAATGACCTTCCAGGTCAAGTACTTCGGATGGCATGAATCCAGTGGCTCAAAAGGAGGTTTCATCAGCTGGGTGAGAACGACATTGAGATCCCATGACACTGTAGGAGGCTTGACAGGGGGCTTTGACAAAAGCAAACCTCTCATAAAGCGAACAACTAAAGGCTGTCCTGAGATCGGCTTACCTTCCACTTGGTAATGGTATGCACTGATTGCACTAAGGTGAACTCTTACGGAGTTGGTCTTCAGACCAGACTCAGACAAGTGCAGAAGGTATTCAAGCAGGGTCTGTGTAGGACAAGAGCGAGGATCTAGGGCCTTGCTGTCACACCAGACGGCAAACCTCCTCCAATGAAAGAAGTAACTTCTCTTGGTGGAGTCTTTCCTGGAAGCAAGCAAGATGCGGGAGACACCCTCTGGCAGACCCAAAGAGGCAAAGTCTACGCCCTCAACATCCAGGCCGTGAGAGCCAGGGACTGGAGGTTGGGATGCAGAAGAGCCCCCTCGTCCTGCGTGATGAGGGTCGGAAAACACTCCAATCTCCACGGTTCTTCGGAGGATAACTCCAGAAGAAGGGGGAACCAGATCTGACGCGGCCAAAAAGGAGCAATCAGAATCATGGTGCCTCGGTCTTGCTTGAGTTTCAACAAAGTCTTCCCCACCAGAGGGATGGGAGGATAAGCATACAGGAGGCCCTCCCCCCAATCCAGGAGGAAGGCATCCGACGCCAGTCTGCCGTGGGCCTGAAGCCTGGAACAGAACTGAGGGACCTTGTGGTTCACTTGAGATGCGAAGAGATCCACCAGGGGGGGTGCCCCACGCCTGGAAGATCTGTCGCACTACACGGGAATTGAGCGACCACTCGTGAGGTTGCATAATCCTGCTCAACCTGTCGGCCAGACTGTTGTTTACGCCTGCCAGATATGTGGCTTGGAGCACCATGCCTTGACGGCGAGCCCAGAGCCACATGCTGACGGCTTCCTGACACAGGGGGCGAGATCCGGTGCCCCCCTGCTTGTTGACATAGTACATGGCAACCTGGTTGTCTGTCTGAATTTGGATAATTTGGTGGGACAGCCGATCTCTGAAAGCCTTCAGAGCGTTCCAGATCGCTCGCAACTCCAGAAGATTGATCTGTAGATCGCTTTCTTGGAGGGACCACCTTCCTTGGGTGTGAAGCCCATCGACATGAGCTCCCCATCCCAGGAGAGACGCATCCGTGGTCAGCACTTTTTGTGGCTGAGGAATTTGGAAGGGACGTCCCAGAGTCAAATTGGAGCAAATCGTCCACCAATACAGGGATTCGAGAAAACTCGTGGACAGGTGGATCACGTCCTCTAGACCCCCAGCGGCCTGATACCACTGGGAGGCTAGGGTCCATTGAGCAGATCTCATGTGAAGGCGGGCCATGGGAGTCACATGAACTGTGGAGGCCATGTGGCCCAGCAATCTCAACATCTGCCGAGCTGTGATCTGCTGGGACGCTCGCACCCGCGAGACGAGGGACAACAAGTTGTTGGCTCTCGCCTCTGGGAGATAGGCGCGAGCCGTCCGAGAATCCAGCAGGGCTCCGATGAATTCGAGTTTCTGCACTGGGAGAAGATGGGACTTTGGGTAATTTATCACAAACCCCAGTAGCTCCAGGAGGCGAATAGTCATCTGCATGGACTGCAGGGCTCCTGCCTCGGATGTGTTCTTCACCAGCCAATCGTCGAGATATGGGAACACGTGCACCCCCAGCCTGCGAAGCGCCGCTGCTACCACAGCTAGGCACTTTGTGAACACCCTGGGCGCAGAGGCGAGCCCAAAGGGTAGCACACAGTACTGGAAGTGGCGTGTGCCCAGCTGAAATCGCAGATACTGTCTGTGAGCTGGCAGTATCGGGATGTGTGTGTAGGCATCCTTCAAGTCCAGAGAGCATAGCCAATCGTTTTGCTGAATCATGGGGAGAAGGGTGCCCAGGGAAAGCATCCTGAACTTTTCTTTTACGAGATATTTGTTCAGGGCCCTTAGGTCTAGGATGGGACGCATCCCCCCTGTTTTCTTTTCCACAAGGAAGTACCTGGAATAGAATCCCAGCCCTTCTTGCCCGGATGGCACGGGCTCGACCGCATTGGCGCTGAGAAGGGCGGAGAGTTCCTCTGCAAGTACCTTCTTGTGCTGGAAGCTGTAAGACTGAGCTCCCGGTGGACAATTTGGAGGTTTTAAGGCCAAATTGAGGGTGTATCCCTGCCGGACTATTTGCAGAACCCACTGGTCGGAGGTTATGAGAGGCCACCTTTGGTGAAAAGCTTTCAACCTCCCCCCGACTGGCAGGTCGCCCGGCACGGACACTTGGATGTCGGCTATGCTCTGCTGGAGCCAGTCAAAAGCTCGTCCCTTGCTTTTGCTGGGGAGCCGCGGGGCCTTGCTGAGGCGCACGCTGCTGACGAGAGCGAGCGCGCTGGGGCTTAGCCTGGGCCACAGGCTGTCGGGAAGGAGGATTGTACCTACGCTTGCCAGAAGTATAGGGAACAGTCTTCCTTCCCCCGAAAAATCGTCTACCTGTAGAGGTAGAAGCTGAAGGCTGCCGGCGGGCGAACTTGTCGAATGCGGTGTCCCGCTGGTGGAGAGACTCTACCACCTGTTCGACTTTTTCGCCAAAAATGTTGTCCGCACGGCAAGGCGAGTCCGCAATCCGCTGCTGGAGTCTATTCTCCATGTCGGCGGCACGCAGCCATGAGAGCCTGCGCATCACCACACCTTGAGCAGCGGCCCTGGACGCAACATCAAAAGTGTCATAAACTCCTCTGGCCAGGAATTTTCTGCACGCCTTCAGCTGCCTGACCACCTCCTGAAAAGGCTTGGCTTGCTCGGGGGGAAGAGCATCAACCAAGCCCGCCAACTGCCGCACATTGTTCCGCATGTGGATGCTCGTGTAGAGCTGGTAAGACTGGATCTTGGACACGAGCATAGAGGAATGGTAGGCCTTCCTCCCAAAGGAGTCTAAGGTTCTAGCGTCTTTGCCCGGGGGCGCCGAAGCATGTTCCCTAGAACTCTTAGCCTTCTTTAGGGCCAGATCCACAACTCCAGAATCATGAGGCAACTGCGTGCGCATCAGCTCTGGGTCCCCATGGATCCGGTACTGGGACTCGATCTTCTTGGGGATGTGGGGATTACTTAATGGCTTGGTCCAGTTCGCAAGCAATGTCTTTTTCAGGACATGGTGCAAGGGAACAGTGGACGCTTCCTTAGGTGGAGAAGGATAGTCCAGGAGCTCAAACATTTCAGCCCTGGGCTCGTCCTCCACAACCACCGGGAAGGGGATGGCCGTAGACATCTCCCGGACAAAGGAGGCAAAAGACAGACTCTCGGGAGGAGAAAGCTGTCTCTCAGGAGAGGGAGTGGGATCAGACGGAAGACCCTCAGACTCCTCGTCAGAGAAATATCTGGGATCTTCCTCTTCCTCCCACGAGGCCTCACCCTCGGTGTCAGACACAAGTTCACGGACCTGTGTCTGCAACCTCGCCCTGCTCGACTCTGTGGAGCCACGTCCACGATGGGGGCGTCGAGAGGTAGACTCCCTGGCCCGCATCGGCGAAGCTCCCTCCGCCGACGTAGTCGGGGAGCCTTCCTGGGAGGTGGCCGCGGTCGGCACCGCACGCGGTACCGACGTCGGGGACCTCAACCTGGGCGATGGGCCAGCCGGCGCCACGCTCGACGGTACCGGAGGCGCAAGCACCGCCGGTACCGGAGGGGTAGGGCGCAACAGCTCTCCCAGAATCTCTGGGAGAACGGCCCGGAGGCTCTCGTTTAGAGTGGCTGCGGAGAAAGGCTGAGAGGTCGATGCAGGCGTCGACGTCAGAACCTGTTCCGGGCGTGGAGGCTGTTCCGGGCTGTCCAGAGCGGAGCGCATCGACACCTCCTGAACAGAGGGTGAGCGGTCC
Source organism: Microcaecilia unicolor (assembly GCF_901765095.1). Lineage (NCBI taxonomy): Eukaryota > Metazoa > Chordata > Amphibia > Gymnophiona > Siphonopidae > Microcaecilia > Microcaecilia unicolor. Next base: position 592,440,626 of record NC_044031.1, on the reverse strand, counting down.
TCTCGGTGCCGATGCCTGCTGGGTGCCGAATCCCTCGGCGACCCAGAGCTCTCGGTGCCGACACGGGGAGGAGACCGGTGTCGATGCTTCTTCGATTTCTTCCGAAGCATGTCACCGGAGCTCCCCGGCACCGACGAGGAGGACGTCGAATCCATCCGTCGCTTCCTCGGGGCCGAGACTGAAGAAGGTCGATCTCGGGGGGGCTGTACCGCAGGAGCCCTCAGGGTAGGAGGAGACCCACCCGAGGGCTCACCGCCACCAGCAGGGGAATGGACAGCCCTCACCTGCACTCCACCCGATGCACCACCGTCCGACGACATCAGCAGACGAGGTCCTGGTACCACCGACGTCGATGCAGCTATCCGATGTCTCGGCGCCGATGCAGAGGCCCGATGCCTCGATGCACTCGATGCAGGGGCGGCCGAGGAAGATGGTCTGGACGCTGACGACGTCGATGCACTCGAAGATCCCGGTGCCGATGCCGACGAAGAGCCCGAGAACAACACGTTCCACTGGGCTAGTCTCGCTACCTGAGTCCGCCTTTGAAGCAGGGAACACAGACTACAGTTCTGAGGGCGGTGCTCGGCCCCCAGACACTGAAGACACGACGAGTGTCGATCAGTGAGCGAGATAACCCGGGCGCACTGGGTGCACTTCTTGAAGCCGCTGGAAGGCTTCGATGTCATGGGCGGAAAAATCACGCCGGCGAAATCAAAAGCCGAAATGGCGAAATTTGGAGCACCAAAATTTAGAGGGAGAAAAAAATCTCGACCGAGGCCGAAAAGAGGCCTACCCCGACGACGAAAGAAAACTTACCGGGGCAAAAAAGCTAGAAGTACGGGGAGGATTTACACGAAACCCGGCGAGGGGTTTCCGGAGCACTTCCCGACTAGGACAAAGCTTTCCCGAAGGAAAAAAACACGTTCAAAACAAATTGGACGCGCGAGGTCGACTTTCCGGGGCTCGACACGGCGAAAACACGACCGTACCGAGTGCGGACAAAAGAAGACTGGCCGGCTCGAGCCGGTTTCGGGCGGGAAGACGGCCGCGCATGCGCGGTGCGCGCGGGCGCGCGAGGGCTAGCAAAGGACTTTGCTAGTGAAGTTTCCGATTGGAGGGGCTGCCGTGGACGTCACCCATCAGTGAGAACAAGCAGCCTGCTTGTCCTCGGAGAATAATAATAATAATAATAATTAAAAACAAAGCTTATAACCCGCTCAGGCTTTGCAGTTCAGAGTGGCTCACATTACAAGAGACTGGTCAGCTCCAGGAATTACACAGATATATGACAACCAATATACTAGCAATCAAAACATAGTTCAAAGTAAGCATACATCTTGGACCGTCAAACAGAATTACACAGAATTTAAGATAATTAAAAAAAAAAAAAAGTTTTAAATTTCATTGAAAACTGACATAGGAGTTCAAAGTCCTAATCATGGCCAAGATCTCCTTATCAAATTTCACAGCCTGAAAGGCTAAAAAATTAAATGTTTCCTTTCTTGGAATTTTTAGTAACTTTAGCTATCCTATAATGATCATAAAAATATAATGGTACTACTAAACCCATATAAAACTTTGTAGAGGAAACATGACAGCTTAAATTGACTTCTCGTTTCTAAAGATGGTAAGGTGTAGAACATATAATGCGAAGAGATCTATGTTTATAGTTCTGTGGAACGGAAAAAGAAGGATGCTGTCATTGATTTGTGTGTTAGAATGAATCTGTACTGTTGCGCAAAATGTGATTATTATGTATGTTGATGCTATTGATGATGGAATCCACCTAGAACATTGGTGATAGTGCGGAATAAAAACTTTTAAATAAATTTAGCCTAATTGATATTCAAATTAAACAGGGAGAAAACAGAAGAATCTGTATCTACTGTTCAGTTACTGTAACCGTTAAGGTGATTGTACCAGAAATTACAAAGTTAAATCAAATTGCACTATATAGCAATGAACCAAAGAATAGGAGTGCAGGTCTTGCAAGGGGTAAGATGCAGGGAGCAAATCTAGGTGCTGTCAGAAGAAAAAGTTGGAGTGAGAAAACCTGGCTCAAACCCAGCTCACAGAAACAGTAGGATAAAAAGTGTTTGGGTTTTTTTTTTCTTTACTTGAGGCAGGAGAGAATTGACCATTGGGACAATAGGGAAGTGCCTGAGGGCCTACAGTAGTAGAGGGCTCATTCTCCCCTAGCCTCCATTTAGTTTAATCACTTTTTATAGGTGGTGAGAGGCCTATGAACCTTATTGCCTGGGGACTCAGATTCCTGTCAGTCCATCCCTTTCTTGAGGAAAGCTAATAAATGTCTGGACTTGCTTACTGTGAATCAAAACAGTCAGGAAACACTTAGGAAAAAAAACAAAAAGCAACGCGCAGTGCCCCCTCGGGAGCACGGAGCCACCTATAACATGGCGCCTTGCCCCGATGGGCATGCGCACCGGTGCCAGCGAGGTGCGAGCGAGGCGTGGCGGGCATGTTCCCGCCGCCCAAGGGCACCCCGCTGGTAAGGGTTGCGAGCTAGAAGAGGTTTAAAAGCCCCTGGGGGAAGCCCGGACGATCTCTTCAGGCATCCGGGCACCAGCGCCAGTTGACAGAATAGAAAACAACATTGGTGGGAAAAACTGTAACAGTCTGGTACACTGAGGAAATTTAATGTCACACAGAAACAGGAATAGCTAATCCTCCACATAAGAGTATCGGAGAAACATTAGCTGCTTAGATAGTCACAGAGAAAAAATTAACTGCTTAAAGAAACCAGAAGAACAAAGCTTCTTGTCAGTAGTTCCTGCTGTGAGGAACAAATAAGCCAGATACCTGAATGTGTTTTAAAAAGGAACAGAAACAAACACTAGTGAACTGAAATAAATCAGAACAGATCACCAAATGCAGGCTGACTTCCAAAGGACAACTTCGTAAACAATGGACCAAGGAGACGATAACTGAGCAATGTAAGTTGAAATTTCAACATAATCTTCTACTAAGTCAGCAGGCTAGGGGCAAACTTTTTGTATAGGAGGCTTCCTACTATGGTGTGAATAATAAGGCCGGGAAAATTCTAGCTGCATATTTAAAGGGTAGAAAAAATAGAGGGATTATTGCAGTTATTCAAGACACACAGGGACAGATACATAGTGACCCTTAGGATATATCTCAGCAGTTTAGCACCTTTTATGATCAATGATATAGTTCTCAGAGACCTGCAACTTTGAGTACCTTTGAGGACTTTTTGAAAAATATAATGCATTCTATTCTTAATGAGGATAATAAAACAGTTTCTAGATAGAATGTTAGAAACAGGTGAGATTTTGGAGGCTTTTGACACTACTCCAGAATGGGAAAACTCTAGATATGATTTCAGGAGGTATTGTTACCTAGGCTCCTTAAAGTATATCAAAATATGATTAATCAAACAGCTATTACTGGTACTATGGTTGAAACACTGCTTATTGTGTTACCAAAACCGGGTAGAGATCCCCTAGATGTAGCCAACTACCAGCCCCTTTCTCTTATAAATGTAGATGAGAAGATATTTGCAAAAAAGTGTGTTAAGGTTGTCTAGATTTTTTATTTTTATATTTGTACCCCGAACTTTCCCACTCATGGCAGGCTCTATGCGGCAGGCAATGGAGGGTTAAGTGACTTGCCTAGAGTCACAAGGAGCTGCCTGTGCCGGGAATCGAACTCAGTTCCTCGGGACCAAAGTCCACCACCCTAACCACTAGGCCACTCCTCCACTCTAAATTAATACATATGGATCAATCAGGCTTTGTGGTTGTAAGGCAGTCAGCGAATAATACTAAACTCTGTATGCACCTTATGCAGCAAATTTCCTGGCTGAACCGGCCTTCTCAGTATCCGTGGATGCCAAGAAGGCCTTCGACTGGGCAGAATGAAAATATATGATGCACATATTGGAGTGGTTCGGTACTGAACCTACTTTTTGTGGTATGGTGCAGGCTCTCTATTAAAATCCTAGGGCGCATTTATATGTTAATAATTCTTTGGCTGCTCCATTCAGCCTGCAGATGGGCACTCGTCAGGGCTGTCCCCCATCACTTCTATTATTTGACCTTGCTCTTGAGCCATTGTTGCTGGCTATTCAACAACACCCTAGGACTGCAGGCATACAAGTGGGTAATGCTGAAAATGAGGATCCAATAATACTTTTGTATCGCTCCATGGTACAACCGCACCTCGAATATTGTGTTCAATTCTGGTCACTGCAACTCAAAAAAAGATATACTCGAATTACAAAAGGTACAGAGAAGGGCGACTAAAATGATAAAGGGGATGGAACGACTTCCCTATGAGGAAAGGATAAAACAGCTAGGGCTCTTCAGCTTGGAGAAAAGATGGCTGAGGGGAGATATGATAGAGGTCTATAAAATAATGAGTGATGTGGAATGGGTAGACGTAAATCGCTTGTTTACTGTTTCCAAAAATACTAGAACTAGGGGGCACGCGATGAAGCTACAAAGTAGTAAATTTAAAACGAATTGGAGAAAATATTTCTTCACGCAACATGTAATTAAACTCTGGAATTCGTTGCCACAGAATGTAGTAAAAGCAATTAGCTTAGCAGGATTTATAAAAGGTTTGGATGGCTTCCTAAAGGAAAAGTCCATAGACCATTATTAAAATGGGCTTGGGGAACATCCACTGCTTAATTCACAAAGCAGATTTGTGAATTAAGTATATGTTCTCCGTGTTTTAACAGATATATGCCAATTGCCCTTGACAAAGCAAATAACCGCAAAACGGGCTCCTGTCGGGTAGGCATTGATACCGGGGATTTGATCAAGATTCGATAAGCGAAGTCTATGAAGCACGAGAGACACATCAATCGTTGGATTTAAAGAAACATAAAGTGGCTCGTAGCTTCTAAGAAGATTAAGATAAGTTTTATATATGCTTTTGCTTTTTTTGATCTAGTTGACTACAACAGTGATATAGTTTCTTGAAGATCTTGAACTCTATGGGTGCACAGAAAAAACAACTATAAAAAGTGATATGGACACAGTGTGATATTAAGATATGCACATTTAAAATTGAGCACTAGCAAACCCGCAAAAAGCAAATATTGTGCACTATTGGAGGCTGGGGGCAGTCAATGATTATACTGTGTCACAAACGTATTGGCTCAATATAAGCCAGACACTTAAGTGCCTGTGTGACTGTATGAGACGTCCCCTTATTTACAATACATCTCTGTTGTGGCAACGTGCTCTTCCTATTTAGCTTTGTGTATTTCTAGAATAGGCAGCATAAAATGTATTGTACTGTTTTGGGATCTTGGCAGGTACTTGTGACCTGGATTGGCCACTGTTGGAAGCAGGATGCTGGGCTTGATGGGCCTTCAGTCTGTCCCAGTATGGCACTACTTATGTACTTATGATTATGGAGGTGTATCCTTTCAAATGGAAACCGGATGGTATTAAATACCTTGGGGTACAAATACATATAGAGGCTCATTTTCAAAGCACTTAGCCTCCCAAAGTTCCATAGAAACCTATGGAACTTAGCCTCCCAAACTGCTTTGAAAATATGCCTCATAGTAACATAGTAGATGACGGCAGAAAAAGACCTGCATGGTCCATCCAGTCTGCCCAACAAGATAAACTCATATATAAGTAGTGCCATACTGGGAAAGACCAAAGGTCCATCTAGCCCAGCATCCTGTCACCGACAGTGGCCAATCCAGGTCAAGGGCACCTGGCACGCTCCCTAAACGTAAAAACATTCCAGACAAGTTATACCTAAAAATGCGGAATTTTTCCAAGTCCATTTAATAGCGGTCTATGGACTTGTCCTTTAGGAATCTATCTAACCCCTTTTTAAACTCCGTCAAGATAACCGCCCGTACCACGTTCTCCGGCAACGAATTCCAGAGTCTAATTACACGTTGGGTGAAGAAAAATTTTCTCCGATTCGTTTTAAATTTACCACACTGTAGCTTCAACTCATGCCCTCTAGTCCTAGTATTTTTGGATAGCGTGAACAGTCGCTTCACATCCACCCGATCCATTCCACTCATTATTTTATACACTTCTATCATATCTCCCCTCAGCCGTCTCTTCTCCAAGCTGAAAAGCCCTAGCCTTCTCAGCCTCTCTTCATAGGAAAGTCGTCCCATCCCCACTATCATTTTCGTCGCCCTTCGCTGTACCTTTTCCAATTCTACTATATTTTTTTTGAGATACGGAGACCAGTACTGAACACAATACTCCAGGTGCGGTCGCACCATGGAGCGATACAACGGCATTATAACATCCGCACACCTGGACTCCATACCCTTCCTAATAACACCCAACATTCTATTCGCTTTCCTAGCCGCAGCAGCACACTGAGCAGAAGGTTTCAGCGTATCATCGACGACGACACCCAGATCCCTTTCTTGATCCGTAACTCCTAACGTGGAACCTTGCAAGACGTAGCTATAATTCGGGTTCCTCTTACCCACATGCATCACTTTGCACTTGTCAACATTGAACTTCATCTGCCACTTGCACGCCCATTCTCCCAGTCTCGCAAGGTCCTCCTGTAATCGTTCACATTCCTCCTGCGACTTGACGACCCTGAATAATTTTGTGTCATCGGCGAATTTAATTACCTCACTAGTTATTCCCATCTCTAGGTCATTTATAAATACATTAAAAAGCAACGGACCCAGCACAGACCCCTGCGGGACCCCACTAACTACCCTCCTCCACTGAGAATACTGGCCACGCAATCCTACTCTCTGCTTCCTATCTTTCAACCAGTTCTTAATCCATAATAGTACCCTATCTCCGATTCCATGACTCTGCAATTTCTTCAGGAGTCTTTCGTGCGGCACTTTGTCAAACGCCTTCTGAAAATCCAGATATACAATATCAACCGGCTCCCCATTGTCCACATGTTTGCTTACCCCCTCAAAAAAATGCATTAGATTGGTGAGGCAAGACTTCCCTTCACTAAATCCGTGCTGACTTTGTCTTATCAGTCCATGTTTTTGTATATGCTCTGCAATTTTATTCTTAATAATAGCCTCCACCATCTTGCCCGGCACCGACGTCAGACTCACCGGTCTATAATTTCCCGGATCTCCTCTGGAACCCTTCTTAAAAATCGGAGTAACATTGGCTACCCTCCAGTCTTCCGGTATTACACTCGATTTTAGGGACAGATTGCATATTTCTAACAGTAGCTCCGCAAGTTCATTTTTTAGTTCTATTAATACTCTGGGATGAATACCATCAGGTCCCGGTGATTTACTACTCTTCAGCTTGCTGAACTGACCCATTACATCCTCCAAGGTTACAGAGAATTTGTTTAGTTTCTCCGACTCCCCCGCTTCAAATATTCTTTCCGGCACCGGTGTCCCCCCCAAATCCTCCTCGGTGAAGACCGAAGCAAAGAATTCATTTAATTTCTCCGCTACGGCTTTGTCCTCCTTGATCGCCCCTTTAACACCATTTTCGTCCAGCGGCCCAACCGACTCTTTGGCCGGTTTCCTGCTTTTAATGTATCTAAAAAAATTTTTACTATGTATTTTTGCTTCCAACGCTAATTTCTTCTCAAAGTCCTTTTTTGCCCTCCTTATCTCCGCTTTGCATTTGGCTTGGCATTCCTTATGATCTATCCTGTTACTTTCAGTTGGTTCTCTTCTCCACTTTCTGAAGGATTGTTTTTTGGCTCTAATGATTTCCTTTATCTTACTGTTTAGCCACGCCGGCTGACGTTTAGTCTTTTTTCCCTTTTTTCTAATACGTGGAATATATTTGTCCTGAACCTCCAGGATGGTGTTTTTAAACAGCATCCACGCCTGATGCAAGTTTTTTACTCTGCGAGCTGCTCCTTTCAGTCTTTTTTTCACCATTTTTTCATTTTGTCGTAATCACCTTTTCTATAGTTAAACGCTAGCGTACTTGATTTCCTAGTTTCACTTCCTTCAATGCCAATATCAAAACCGATCATATTATGATCACTGTTATCAAGCGGCCCTCGTATCGTTACCCCCTGCACTAGATCATGAGCACCACTAAGGACTAAGTCTAGTATTTTTCCTTCTCTTGTCGGCTCCTGAACTAGCTGTTCCATGAAACTGTCCTTGATTTCATCAAGAAATCTTATGTCCCTTGCGTGTACAGATGTTACATTAACCCAGTCTATATGCGGGTAATTGAAATCCCCCATTATTATTGTGTTGCCCAGTTTGTTTGCGTATACCTTACCTTGATTTGTACCTGCCTTTTTCAGGGCACAGACCGTACAAGTCTGCCCAGCAGTATTTCCCGCCTCCCAACCACCAGTCCCGCCTCCCATCACTGGGTGTGCCAATTGATAAGACTACACGATGACCATTGTGGAATAATCCATCCTTATGCATTGATGATCAATGTTTACATTGGTGATTATCTATACTGTGGGAGATGTTCTGTAACAAAAGAGGTTGCCTTCTTACTGTAGCCTGAGAAGATCTCTTGGATTACTACCGTTTCCCTCAGTGCTATCGCTGGGCTCAACTCCAACACTTGCTGAAAAGTACACGGTCTAATTTTATTACATTAAAAGAAGACCCTAGTATATATGATCTTGCCATTAAAATTCATAAGATGGGACATGAAGCCTCACGATGGTATCAAGTGGTCATGCCTTTGTCATGCCTTTGTGTGACTTGTGGTCTTGTAATACATCAAATCATCCCTTCTGCTCACTGGTCATGGTTCTGGCGTAAGCATCTGCAGTGTTGTGCATCTGTACGACAGTCCCTCTATTTTGTGGCTTGGAGGGTGATCTGGACTCCCAGTAAACTGCATAAACTAGATGCTACACATTTGTCCTTGTGTTCGGCCTGAAGTCAAGCTGTGGGTACACTAGATCACCTCCTATTTGATTGTTCATTGGTACAGCAATTTTGGAATGATGTGCGGCAGACGATTAACTATTTTACAGTTTTCATTGCCTTTAATATATGCATGAGTTCTTTTCAACTCTAATGACTCTATTGATTTTTTTAGAGGAGCATATTTCATTCATTTCTAGTTTAACAGCTATAGTGTTTCACCATATACTTCAGAACTGGAAAACTTCTCATCAACTTAATATATGTATGTGGTGGAACACAGTATGTCTCTTTTGTAAATATGAAGGGAATCTGGCTGAAAAACGTAATAGTTTGGGGAACTTTCTGAAAGTCTGGCCACCAGTTTGCAGTTAAGCGCAGTTTTGATCCTCAATTACTGACTTTTTGATCGGCATGATGTTTCTTTTAGAGATGGCCTGACTTAGTTATATTGTTAGTTCTAATACTTTTGCCCATGTATATACATAACTATTTGAAGACTGAAGGGTGGGGGAGGGAGGGGGTATCGGGTGCACTTTTCTTTGCTATTGTTCAGAATTTGATGTGACTCGCCTTTTGCCTTTACCGTTGTGGGTCTTTACTGTGGTTTATCTTTCTTATATGTATATTACAAATTTCACTAAATAAAGATAATTTTTTTAAGCCACAAAAGAAGCAAATTGCTGCTCACTCTGCTCCTCAAGAGACACCACCCCATGGTGGAAGCGAACAGTACTGCATCCTCTCCTTTCAACACAAGAGTAAGGCTCGGTTTGCAGAGTCAGGCACTCTACAACCTTTGATTCCAACATAGCTTACCCTGCACTGCTTCTTCCTGGATGAGGGGGGAGGGGTATTTAAGCCTCTAGGCTAAAAGAAAACAGCTCAAGAAGGTTTGGCGAACCTCCTTCCACACCTGATACTGGCAGTGAGCCACCTGGAGTACTTGACATCTCCAGCCTCACAAAGGTGTCCATCAGGCCCCTGACTGGCACTGAGAGCTATGTAAACTTGCCTCATATTTGTGACCCATAAATGCTCAAGGAAATCCAAATGTAAAGGGAATTCGGGGTAAGCAGGAGCTTAATCACTGGCATATTGTTCAGTCAACTATCTTGGCTCCCATAAACAGAAACTTTTGATGCATGGTTACCACAAGAAGTTTTTCACCAGGTCTGCATACATAGGTTTGCTGAGAGGATTTCATGCCAGTTTTTGAGATTTTACTACTGGCTTTGTCTTGTTTTGCAAGTAGAAGGAAGCCCCTGCAAGTTTCAAAGGCAGATGAGAGGTAACAGACTGAACAAAACCAAAGTGAATGCACACATCCGTGCCTATTCTGCACCTAAAAAAAGAAGCCTTGCAAAAATGTATATGTAAGCAATTTTTTTTGTGGGGCTCATACTTTGGTGCAGAATCGTGCCAATGTGCGCTTTTCCTTCCAATTTTTGTTTGGATATGCGCACAAAAGAATTGTTTAATGCAAAATTTGTGTGCATGTGTCAGGCATGCTCTGCCTCCATGAGCTGCAAGATTTCTGCACATAAAATCTGCATTTCATTAGTTTTCTGCTTGGCACAGTATTATGCTCGCAGTAGAAGCCACATGATCAGACATCCATATGTGGCTCTATCACGAGCCTTTCTGCACTGACCCTCATGTTCTGAAGTTGTTACTACAGCACTGTAACTCAACAAGACGCTGTTATCATTGCTGGAAATTTTAATTTTCTTTTTACTTAAGAGGTCTTTTACTTAGGCGCGCTGGTGTTATTAACACGTGCTAAATGCTAAAGACGCCCATAGGAATACATTGGCATCTTTCGCATTTAGCGCGCATCTATTTTTAGCACGTGCTTAAAATGCCAGTGCGCTTAAGTAAAAGACCCCATTATTTTAGTGCGTACTCTACAACCAGGATTACTCTGGTTTTCTGTATGGATAAGAATCCTGTTTAAGTTTTTATTTTTTGTTTGTTTGTATTTAAGTTCTTACATGGTTCTGGCACCAGATTATTTGAACTAATTTAGATTATTGTATGTTTCACATCATCAGTTGCATTCAGCAGGCAAAGTCTAATTAGTCCTGCTGGCCACAAAGTAATTTTGCCTGCAGTAAACTAGAAACAAAACCATTCTGGGAAGGGCTTCTAAACTTGGGAGTTTCTTACCCGACAAACCATACAGTATGACAATTTGTGGACAGTTCTAGCATGCCTAAAACATGGTTACATTTCATACATATTTGCTTCATTAGCTCTGCTTTTCTTGGGGCTGATGCACAAAGGCTTGTGCAAGTGAAATACCATGCAAGGCACAAAGCTAAAATACATGCAGATTATACGCACGACAAACTTGCAGCTAAGGGAGGTTGTTGGAGAAATGTGCCCGATACACGTGCACAAAGATTTTGTGGTAAGCACAGCTTTTGTGCACATGCCCGGAAAAAAACGGAAGTGTCTGAACATATTGGCGTTTGTTCTTCTGTGCCTAAATACGAGCATCACAAATAGGAATCTCACCTTACTAGCATATGGAGTTTTTGCAAGGTTTATATTTAGGCACAAAAAAAAAAAAAAAAAAAAAACAGGTATGGATGTGTGCTTATACTTTGGTTTTGCTCAGACACACACACGTTTGTTACCTCCTGTGTGTCTTAAAAACTTTGCAGGAACCTCCCCCACCTTCCCATTTGTAAAAGACGACAAAACTGGCAGTACAATGTGAAAAACTGACCAGAAATCCTCTCCTCAAAACCTTTTATGCTGCCCCTTACATGGAGAAAATTCTTCGGCGTTGTAGGTCATTATTTCTTTCTATGCATTGCTTCTGTCTGCGCATTACGACGGAATACTTACTGACCTCATTAACACCCATTTTAATACATTTCAATAAAGTTTGTGGCCCTCTGTACCGTGCACATTAATACCTACACTCAAGCCCTCTGAGCATTCTGCACACAATAACATGCGCGTACACACGGTGGTAACCGCATGCTTACACTCACGGTAGCTTTGAGCATCAGCCTCCTTATTTGTTCATCTATTTTCAGTGTATTATGGTGTATTGTATTATTGTAAGAGGACGTTTATGTTTACTATGCGCCAATAGATTAATTTAAGTTAAAGAAAAATCGGAGCAACCAATGGGTCAAAGAGCCAAAGGCCAGACATGACATGGATCTCTATATTCAAAAAGTGACCCATCTTTTTAAGCACGGGTCTACCTATTCAAGCTCAATTTCTTTTCAATTTTCATTTTTATTGAAGTGTTTCATACCAAGAAGAAAGTACAAACAATACAGGCCGACTGAATTCCGGTTATGGCACCAAAACCAGCCCACAATCCTTTTTCTGCCCAATTTCAGTTTCAGCCAAAAGGTTATTTTAATTTTCAGCCATATTTTCTGTTCTGGCCGAGAAGACTAGAGCTAAGCTTTAGTAAACAAACCCCATAGTTTTCTGTAGCAGGGCCCATTTTATTCCTATGGGCCCTGCTGCAGATAACTCGAGATATGCTTCAGTAAACAACAAGCAGGAGAAGGAAAGAACCTCCATGAATGGAGCAAACCAAAGCTCAATCAAAAAGTGGAGTCAATGGATAAAAATTGGAACCAGATGATTCTTTATTGGACTCAGCAACTGTAAAATGAGGGTAAACCCGACAAAGCTATATTATGATTTACAAATATGCCTGCATCAGGAGTAATGTCTCTTACATAAAAATTGCAAGTGTTGAAAAGATGAGTCAAAAGCACTGGTTCTATGTTCAATAATACACATGGGAACAACTTGTGAACCTCAGCGAGACGCTCTGAGTTTTTAACACCCTTTTAGAATTTTTACTCACGCTCATACCCAATTTTAGCACAAATTTAAGTCTATAAACGTAGGATAAGCTCCTTAAAGAATTAGCATATCTGTAGAGTTATGATGCCAACAGTCACTCCAAGTATGGCGTGAAAGTCAGCCGCTGTAAAAGCATTGTGGCTTTTAGTTTCAGTTTTCACTAGCTGTGGTCCGTGTGCGGAGGTTATTTTGCTTGGAGGTAAAATATAGTCTTTCATTATATAAATTACCTTCAGGCTTGGAAACTGTGGGTTTAGAACAGGAATGCAGACTGCAAGCTCTGACAATCCCCAGTGGCCCTGACTGGTTAATGGTCACACAACTAAACTTGAGTTTTCGGTTTCAACGTTCACCAACACCAAGTGTAAGTTTCAGCTAAAAGCTTTCAGATGGTTTCAGTTGCTGTTTCGGCTGAAAATGAAAAAAGCAGTTTCAGTCGGCCTCTAACAAATACCACATATACTCGAATATGTCAATAAATTGAGGCAAAAAAATCCTGCCAAAAACCTGGGGTCATCTTATCAACAGGTAATACCCATAGACACTGTGAGAAATGTGTAAATATGTTGCTTTTTCATTTAACATAGTTGCAAAGATAGAATATATAGTTTAGGCCATAACTATATTTGTATAGGTCCTTTCTAGCACAGATCACCACATTACAGCTTTAACAAAGGAACTGTGTTTCTCTAAAGAGACGTGTGCAAATTGAGACAGGAGAGACAGGAAAAGGCGGGGGGGAGGGGGTAAAAAGCCCAAGAACAGACAGGCCTTAGAACCAAGAGCCTGGCATGAAGCTATGATTGAACATCTGCGAGACAGAACTAACTATAAACATAGGGAGCAGAAGGAAGGCAGTGGGTGGTGGAGTTAGGGGGGAGGTGAAACATTCCATGTGACTGCTAAGCAGAGTTCTCACAGTAAGTCTGGAGATAACAAAATGCAACCGGAGCAGAAAGAACTAACAATGGATAAGAGGCTTAAGCTTGGACGATAGAAAGTTTAACAAAGAGGTCTGTGTTATATGATAATTAGCAATGATGCAAGGGGGATGGGTAAATGTGAGCAATATCCAATAAGAAACTTAGAGGCAGACAAAAAAAAGAAATACTATATAACCTGTAAACCTTACAGAACTGTGTGCCTGCTTGCTTTCAGAGACACCCATTCTTGCAAGAGTGTATTTTTGGAAATAATAAACTAATTAAGACTTGTTTCACCAATCTGATTTTCTAAGTCCTTTTTGGTATAAGTTCTCAGGTTATCTGGGAACTGTTTATAACAGACACTAAAAAATAATAGTAGTAATCACCCAACTCCCACCTCTGTCGGCAGGACCACAATCCCACATCCCCCTGCTCACTCTCTGGCCAGTCGTGTACTTTCTGTGCTCAAAAGTCTTCTATACAGCACCAGCACTGCAGCGTAAACTGCCCGTGTTCTGCACTTAGCAGTGTACATTGCAGTGCGGTGCTGTATAGACTTCTGAGCACTGAAGGTACATGGAGATGGCACTGTGGAGGGGGGGGGGGGCTGGGAGCAAACAAAATTATAAAGAGGGCACACTTGGTCTGTGGGATAGAGGCAGCAGAGAAGACATGCTGGCTCTGGATGGGGAGGCGTGTGGAAAGACCTGTTAGCTGGTTACTGTATATACTTGACTTACACATGGGTCACATCAATTTTGCCCTTTTTTTGGTCCCAAAACCGCCCTCGATTTATGCATGAGATCGACTTAAATAGTTCAGTATATATGGTAATGAAAAATACAATCAATTTCAAATATTACTTTCACAGTTATCTATTACAGTAATTTCAAGGGGGCATGCACAGGAATGGAGCTCCCATTAGAGCTGTACTGAAAAGCATATTTTCGAATACGAATAATGAAAAATATTATTTGGACGATTATACAAATACCAAATACAAATAATTGGCATTGAGCATTAACATAACAAAAGAAGCAATGTGAAATCAGAGATCAAGTGTTTATTCCATTAGAGTTTAGCACAGTAGATCCCCAGATTATTCATATTTGAATTTAAATCACTATTCGGAATAATGTATTCAGGGCACTATTCAGGGACAAATCAAAATAAATACTCAGCACAGTCCTAGTTCCAACAGTTAGCAAAGTGGCAGAATGCTTGGGAACACCATTCTCCTTGTTAAAGGTCCAAGACTTTAAGCAGTGCAGTTGCTGAACCGTATTCAATATATTGTACGTGGATCATGGGTCACATAGGTCGTCTTGTATGACTCATTGCTTGTTCTGATAAGGATGTATTGTATCCTCGCTATGAACTTTTGGAATTACCCTGAACTTCACAGTAAAGTGGAATATATAAGTTTATGTTAAATTAAACGAGTTTGACCTTCTCTTCTGGTCTTCAGGGAATAATGCCTTTGCTTTATAAATATTTTTCAGTGTTTGTTGTAATTATTTCTCTTTCACTTATTAACTTTAAAAAGTTTAAGAAAAATTAATGGCTGCTCCCATCCAATGATGCTTCCCCCTAAACGAACTGCTTTAAATGCAAAGAATCATAGGAAGCATATTGGAAGCTTAACAGAAATGTTCAGGAAATATTTAACCCCAAATGCAACCAGCTGTTGTCCCAAACTCAAAGAACAGCACTTCATTTCTCCTATGTGGCTCTCAAAAAAAATAGATGCATTCTAATCTTCTGACCATAAAACAAGTCATCTTTATTAAAAAAAAAACATTTGTTTTAACGTGCAAAGGTAAAATTATCTTACCTGATAATTTTCTTTCCATTAGTCCCTCAGATCAATCCAGAGACTTGTGGGTTGTGCCCCTCCTCTAGCAGGTTAGATAGAGAGAACTCCGAAGTTTGCCACAAGAGGGCATGTGCAGCCAAACTAACTTCAGTATTCTCTCTATCTAGCAGGTAGAAGAAGTGCAAACAGTGCAGCTCTGTTGTTTGAGGCTCCTATCCCGTTCCCTCGGGTGTGTTGAGCCTTCTTTGGGGTTGAGGTGCAGGAGCACATTTGGGATACACCTGGTGGTGCCAGGTCCCTACCCTTCTCCCCCTGTCAGCCTCTATTTCGGTGATTCTGCTGAATTTGGCTGTGTACTCTCCTGTCTCTCTTAAAAAAATAAGACCGAAGAAATTCAGACAGACCAGTCTCCTCTCCAGCCCTAGTTTGGCTTACTTTGTCCAGCTACAGTATCCCCGTTCAGCTGAAGGGAACGTGAGTAGGGCTCTGCTGTGGAGAAGGTAGGACTTTGGGTATGTTCGTTCCGTCAGAATCAGTTAAGCGCTGCGGGGCACGGAGGTCGGGGGCCTGTGAAGCATGTTCCGTGACGGTGGGGAAACCGAATTTGAAACAGGGAGAACGTGGGTCAGGCGTCAAAGCGCCAGAGGGGAGCGATTCTCGATTGGCGGGAAAGGTGTCTGTGGCAGCGCATGGTTCCGCCGGCTCCATTTTTGCTTTACCGGCGCTTTCGCAAGACGGTGTAGCGGCTGGATCAGCTGGGACCGCGTCTGAACGCGATGGTTCATTTTCTTCGCTTCCAGAGAGGGCAAGTATGGGCGGTTTTTCCCCAGAGTTTGTGCTTCTCATGCACAAAGCCTTTTTGTGGCGCTCAGAGGGAGTGTGTCAGTCGGCAGCCATTTTGGGGGGATCTGTTTCCTCTGACTTAACCCGGCTAAGAAGTCTCGCTTGCAGTTGCAGGAACCCAGGGCTGAGATATCGGGAAATTCAGATTTGGATGGTGACCCAGGGTCAGGGGAATCTGGTACAGATATGCTGGAAGAGGGGGAGTTGCCAGCAGGGGAAGGGGATGACCCCACTGCGGCTCAGCTATTTAGAAAGGAGGAACTTATTCCTTTCATTATTCAGGCCTTGCAAGTGCTGAATTTGTCTCCCCCGGAATCCGCGGTTACGCCCGCGGTCAGCTGTTCCATTATGTCAGGAACTAGAGCACCCTCAAAATCTTTTTATATTCATGAGGCTATGCAAGTGTTAATTCAGGTGCAATGGGATTCCCCAGAGGCTAGTCTTCGGGTAGCCCGGGCTATGTCCAAGCTTTGTCCTTTGAGACAGGAGGATTTGGATTCTTTGCGTCTCCCCATAGTAGATTCATTGATTTCAGTTGTGGCCAAGAAGACGGCATTGCCCGTAGAGGGAGGTGCAGCTCTCGGGGATCTGCAGGAGAAGAAGCTGGAGACTGCAGTTAAGGCTTCGTTTGAAGTCGCGGCATTGACATTGCAGGCTTCGGTTTGCGGGTCATATGCGGCCAGAGCATGTCTGTCTTGGGTGCAGAAGGCAGAGTCGCCGGAGGACGCTATGGAAGCTCAGTTACTATCTGGCTCTAAGACAAAAGTTAGTAAAAGTAGCTCTCCATCTGAAGCTCTTGAGAAGTATCCAATGTAGCTGACCATTTAAACTATGCAATCAATTCACTATTTGCACTTTTCTCCATCTGCTGCATACACCTTTTATAATTAAGCAAATAATCTGCACAACTGGTGGAAAAGCCTCCTTAGGATAGTTAAGTATTTCATTCCTAGAATTTTTTACTTCTACGGAAGCAGAATTGAAGACTTTGAAAAATTTGCACAGCATAAATTTTCCCATACAAAGCAAGCTTGACCTTGATTCTGAATCTTATATCATTATGTCCAATGAAAACTGACATAACTGGAACACACATCCAGGGAGGTAAGCTCCATTCGTAACACCACCAACCAAACCTCTCCCAAGGTGACATTTTTGGGTGCACAGGGCTTTGGAATATATATAATATTTTACCAGGAGAACCAGCCATGCTGGCAAATACTACCAACTCCATGCTGAGATAGAACAAGGAACATCTTCCCCTACTTCTAAATTAACTCTTTCCTCTCCGTCTCCTGGTTTTGAGTTTTCCCATCAGGCTGCACATCTAACAATACCAACACCATATCCACCAAAGCTTCTAAAATCCCTGACTTCTCCACAGAGGCTGTCATACCACCTGATGGAAGAACAGAATCGTCAATTGCCACCTCAAGCAGCTCTGAAAGGGGAGATCTCTCAGAGCTAAGCAATGCTTCAAGAATGAAGAACGCAATCAACAAACACCATGCTCTAAAACTATCAAACGTTTCTGCTGAGACACCCATTGACCATAACATCCACTAGGTATATATCTCAGGATAAGACTAAATTTTATGTTTCCTCTTATCCACAGTAATACCTGGATACCATCATTCCAGAGCTCAGAAGCAACCATCAATCATCTTGACTCTGTCCCCTTCCAATCTCTACATATTTATTTCTGTTCAGTACATTAAAAAAAAAAAAAAAACGAAGTTTACACATACTGTCGAATGTGTGTATCTGCCCCTGCTTGTCATGGCTAGAAAGTATAAGCAAAATGGTACTTTACACATACTTTTACTCGCATATACTCTGGCTCATTTTATATAACAAGCCATTTCTGATATAAATCTGTTTTAAGTGCATAAGTAGGTTTTTAAATGACTCCTTTAGTGCTTAGCAACTTTTACTAGCAAACACAAAAATTGCTAATGCTCATTTTTAAGAGTGCAAAATGTATTATGTGGGAGATATTTTTGTCTGTATTTTATATTGTTTTATTATTTAACTCTTATTTGACTGGGTTGTTATGTTTTATTATGTGTAACTATGATATTGTTGTACCTTGCCTAAAAGACTTTGTAGGCAGGAAAATAAGTGCTGAAACAGAGTCGTCGTGTCATCTGCATGAGCTACCTTCCTTCCACACGAAAACCCCAGCCTTCCTATGCCAATGAGAAAATCTGTGAAGCAAAACCAAACAATGATGAAAACAGAATTGAGGTGCCTTCTTATTTATTTATTTTTTTAATCTACTGGTGCCATAGATTAAGTGGAAAAGAAAATGGAGAAGTAATAGGTTAAAATTAAACAGCTAAAGACAAACTTTATGGGGGCCCAGGGACAACAAGCAAAGCATCCAGTCAGCAGAGAATGAAACACACCATGCCTGGAAAACTTCCAGCGCTTTCTGAGTTTTAAGAAAGCTGCTTCTTCTAGGCCCCATTGGAGGCTGCAACCCACTCACTGACTTCATCCAGTTTGTTGATAAAGAACACTAATCACTATGAAAAAAAGTCTGCTGCTTTTTGACATTTATTAGACAAACACTTCAAATCCAAACAAGCTCTAAATGTAACATTTACAGAAATATTCCTAGAAATTTACTAACAAGATGCTCAAAGATATATTTATCACCTTGGCTATTAAGTCCAGCTTACCATTAATGATAAAAACATACTGTAAATAAAGGTATGGTCTTTAGTTTCTGAATGTCAAAATAAGAAAAATATATTAGAATACACATGCAAGCACACACTTACCCTCTCTTTGTTATGTAAAGTCGCATGTATGGAGCACTTCTACATACTAGAGATTTAAACACATACCTTCCTTGTTAATTGTTTCAATCCTGGCAGGGTAATAACGACAGTCTGTCCACCGAGCTAGTACCTCTTCTCCAGCTTTAAAATCCTGTATGAACAATTACAAAAGTGAAAAAAAAAAGGATTACACATACAGTTAATACAAAGAAACAACTATAAAAGGTTTGAGACTTAATACATACTTTAGTTGCTATATAGTCACGTAAGATTCAGAATTTAAGAAAACACTTACATCCAGCTTTTCCCCGAATGAATTCAAGGCTGGACAAAAAGATTAAAACAATATAAAAATAACCAGTAAATTCCTAGCTATCACTGAAAAGCCTCTTCACCAAAATCATAAAACAAATAAAAACTAGATGTTACTCAACTAAGAGCTTCATAATCATTTAAAAAACAACTTAAGGGGAAAAGCCAAGTCTTCAACTTTTTCCTGAATAAATTGTGATTTCCAATTTGATAGTTGTCAAGGAAGACAGTTCCAGACTGTGGGCAATAGGCCTCTCAAAGTACTCCTCCTCGTTATTTCAAGTCAACAATCATGAACAAATGGAAAGTCCAGTAAAACGAGCAAAGCACCCTGACACATAGAGACTTTCACCCGTTTAATAAGATAACCGGAATCAAGAACGCAGACTATTTTGTGCACTATAGTTCACTGCAACTTTATTCTTTGAGAAATCAGCAACCAATGTAACTCGTGAAGCAGTGGAGATGCCCTGTCTCATTTTTTAGCATATATTAGGATCTTTGTTGCTGCATTCTGGACTATATACAATCTGGCCTGCTGTGTTATTAGGAAAGTGATGCAAAATAAGACCAAGAATATGATAATGCCTCTGTAATGCTCCATGGTGCAATCTCACCTTGAGTATTGAATTCAATTCTAGACGCCGTATCTCAAAAAAGATACAGCGGAATTAGAAAAGGTTCAAAGAAGTGTGACCAAAATGATAAAGGGGATGGAACTCCTTCTGTCTTGCTGCGCCCTACACCTGGAATAGACTTCCTGAGCCCCTACGTCCTTGGCCACCTTGGCCACCTTTAAATCTAGATTGAAAGCCCACCTCTTTAACATTGCTTTTGACTCGTAACCACTCGCCTCCACCTACCCTTCTCTCCTCCTTCCTGTACACATTGATTTGATTACTTTATTTTTTGTCTATTAGATTGTAAGCTCTTTGAGCAGGGACTGTCTTTCTTCTATGTTTGTGCAGCGCTGCGTATGCCTTGTAGCGCTATAGAAATGCTAAATAGTAGTAGTAGTAGGATTAAGTGCACCTCCACACTTTGTGTGGCTTCCTTTTTTAGATTCCTTGAGAAATTCCCCTATCTCGGCAAAGTTAGTTCCTTTGAAATCCAGGACCTTCAATCTCGAATGAGCCCTCTGTTCTGTTTTGATATTGAACCACACCATACGATTATCACTAGATGCCAAATGGTCTGCCACCTTGACGTCAGAAACGTTCTCTCCATTAGTAAGCACCAGGTCCAGAATAGCTCCATCCCACGTCAGTTCCATTACCCATTGCTGGAACAATTCTTCCTGTAGGGAATCTAAGATCTCTTTGCTTCTAGACAACCCCGCGGCTGGGACACCTCAACATCCGGCATGACATGAATGTCAATAATTAAAATTCTCAAAATGAGTGCCCTCAGTTTTAAATAAGAATCAAAATGTCATCCAGATAGTTTTAGTATACGATGTTCAGGTACGTTGCTGAGCAGTAAACATTTTGAAATGAACTTTAAGTAGTACCCACAGTAAGTTTAGGATTTTTTTTTTTTTTAGAAGTTTTGCATTGCTATATAAATTCAGCAGTTGTTTTACAGCTTAATTCCACAAATACCCTGAAGTAGCTTAATGAAAACACTTTTTTTTGTGCCAGCATGTTTACCATCACAGCAGGGCCGCCGAGAGGAGGGGCGGGGGGGGGGGGGGGGGGGGGGGGGGGACAAAATTCCCCGGGCCCGGGCCTCCAAGTTCTCATAATCTCCTTAGGTGTGATCATGTATAATCACTTATCCATATAGTTTATTTGGCTATTATTTTGGTAGAACAAGTTTATTTTTGTAATCTGCTTTGCATTGTGCTACATATATATATTTTATATTTCTAATAAATAATATATGCCATTTGTGGCATTGTTCCTTTCATTGGTACAGCTAGTCAGAAGAGTCTAAGGGCCAATTAGGTACTATCATATCCCTCAGCAAACGCGTCCAGAATAATTGCTTTTGTGAACCCCCAACCATAAGTCCCACTCATCCATCTTCTCTACACCAGAGCTACTCAATTCTGGTCCTTGAAGTTCACAGGCAGGCCAGATTTTCAGGATATCCACAGTGAATATACATTAGAGAGATCTGCGTACACTACCTCCTTGGTATACAAATCTCTCTCATGCATATTCATTGTGGATAGCCTGAAAATCTGGCCTGCCTGTGGAACTCAAGGACTGGAACTGAGCAACCCTGCTCCACAGCATCCTGTGTTTTACAGCTGAACTTCTAAAGTCACTGAGAAGAATCTACTGGAGTGTGCAGAGTCAACTAATCTTGTGCATCAGTGATTATGGAGATGAATAAGACAATTCTTTAGGAATTTTTTCACAAGTTCACTACAGTACTTATATATTTATATGCTCCAAGCTCAAACACATGAAATACCTGGCATGGATGTCAAAGTTCTGGGCATAATCTAAAACCCAACTTGGCCTGCGATACACTCCAATAGTACAAAGAAAAATTAAAATTCCTCTTAACAATCAGAGAAAACAGAATACAAACACCAGAAGATGGATGATACACATGAAAAAAACTTTACAAAAATATGAGAGCTGTATTTTTTGTATCTGTTTAGCAAAACAGAGAAAAAAACAAAAACAATGGGCCAAGGCAACCACTGTGTGCACAAAGGGGCATGCATGCTTAGAACTTTACTACTACTACTTAACATTTCTAGAGCGCTACTAGGGTTACGCAGTGCTGTACAATTTAACAAAGAGAGACAGTCCCTGCTCAAAGAGCTTACAATCTAATAGACAAGTGAACGGTCGGTCCGATAGGGGCAGTCAAATTGGGGCAGTCTGGATTCACTGAACGGTAAGGGTTAGGTGCCGAACGCAGCATTGAAGAGGTGGGCTTTAAACTTTACCCCAGTTCTGAATGAGCTGTTTCATTCCCAGCCCCATTCCATAATGCCACCAATTTGTATACCCAATTACATCTCATTTGGTGATGAAGAATGTATTACTGCTGCTAAAAATTGTATGTTTAAAATACAATCTGTTAATAATGCATTATTTAGTAATGTAAATTTTGATGTTATACTGTGATCCACACTGAGCTAACCTTTTTTGTATGGAATGCAAGTCAATAAATATAAACAGAGATGATATCTGCCTTCTCTCAGGTCTCAAGAACTGGTGAAGAACAATGTTAAATGCAATGCATCCACATATCATCGTTTTTTGATCTCAGACTCTTAAGGGTGGAAAATTACTGGGCTATGGCCCAACGGAAGCTAAGGCTGCTGCATACAGTAGAAGAGAGCAAAGACTGCCTGTTGTGAGCCCAAACCAAAAGAGAGGGCAATGCTATAAAAGGACACCGGTCCACACACTGATTCATAAGATCATCCATGGAGAATCTTCGAACTACATGACCGCCTTGATCGACCTACCCACCAGAAACACGTTGGAATCCTCTCAAAATTACCTCAACCTGCACTACCCTAACTGCAAAGGACAAGTATAAAGCTTTGTATGATTCCAACTTCTCCTTCAAAGGTAGTCAACTGTGGAACGCCCTACCCAGATCCATTCGTTCTATTAAAGACTACCTACCCTTCAGAAAATTGCTGAAAACCCATCTATTCAAGGAAGCTTATCCAAACGCCACGACCTAACCCTACAAACCCACCTATTCATCACCTGTTCCTGTGACGATGGCAATGACTCAGACCACGCCTCCTCCAACTTTCCCTATGCTTATCCTGACCCTATCCCTGATTACCTCAATCTAACCTAATACTAGCACCTCCTCCTACCTCCTCTACCCCCTCTCCCTTACAATATTACCTATCCACACATCCCCACTACTCTGCTAAGCTTAGCCTGTTTTTCTTTGCATTATACTTTGTAATTCTTCTACTACGTAAGCCGCATTGAACCTGCTATGAGTGGGAAAGTGTGGGGTACAAATGTAACAAATAAAAAAATAAAAGAAAATGGGTGCCTACATTCTTTTATGGAATACTAGCATAGCAGCATAAAATCCTGGTGTATAATTTAAACTTGACCACTTATACCAGCCAATAAGTGCTTGAACCTAGATTGCTCACACACAAATTATTCACTCCGGTTTCTCCCCGCCTTTGTAGGAGCAGGTTTGCAGTTATGTTTATATCTAGGGGAAGGGATTTCAACATGGTTTTAAAGGAGGGGGGGGGGAGGAACCGTCATCATAAGGTAATCCCAAGAGCACTGGAAGAGGAAGAGTCAATCCTAGTTTTATGCCAGGGCATGCGTAAATGTGTAATTTATATTTTTTCCCACAGACTTATCTAACAAAATTAGAGCTGTAGATTTGTACTTTGCTGTAGGGGAAAAACCAGGACATGTCCAGAGGCCAGGTGGTAACTCCATCATAGCCCTATAAATGCTGCATGAGAGATATGTGTTGTTCAGTGTCATGTGGAACAGAACAGACCAAAGAAGCTGCTTGAGAAAGAGATTTGGGATGTTTTATGAGATTTTTTAAAAATCACCTTACAGCATTGATGGAGGTTCCTCACTAGTCACTTATCAATTATAACTTCAGATAGTTGTGTATGATTCAGTAAGTTGTACTCATAGTGGTCCAGAATATTCTAGCATGTCATGGTTAGTGAGCCTTTATAGTTTCCTGAGTGAAGTTTGGACAAGTTCTTTGGAAGAAAAAGTCCATAAACTGTTTATTCCTAGCATAAGCAGCATGGAAGCAGTTTACTTTTTTGGGATCCTGCCAGGATTTCTGACCATATTGCATAACTGTCTGCCGTCTCGAAATCTAGAGTCTCCTGAAGACGGATGACCACAGGCTTTCAGTTTATCTTCCAGCAACTGTTGTTGTTTAGTTTCCCCCAGTTTTTTTTTTTACCAAGTTACTGAGGTCTTCTCCAAATAGCCACTTGCCCCAAAAGGGCAGTTTAACTAGACTGACTTTGATGTTGAATCCACTGCCCGATGTCGCAATGAGCTGCCGACATGTCATGACAGACAAAGTCATACAGCGGGCCACAACTTGTGACATGTCATAAATAGCATCCACCAAGTAAGCTAACCCCACTTCCAGCTGGGTGTTATGGTGCCCATCTTGTGTTGCCGACTGCTGATGCCACGAACGAGCTGCAGGTGCTTGAAGGCCCAAAGAGGCCATTTCAAAGGCTTGTTTCAGCGAGCCTTCTAGCTTCCTAGCCTGTAGGTCTTTTAGGGCAATGCCCCCTTCCAACGGCAAGATGGTCTTCTTCATCACTGCTGTAACCAGGGAGCTCACCCTGGGAAGCTGCAATTCATCCTTCTCCTCCAGAACGGATGGAGGTGAGCCACTGCTCCTCTCTCAGCCTCGCATCCAGCGAGACCCATTCTGCTGTAAATCAGGTCCTTAATGTCTGGATGCATCTGGAAGGCCTTAGGAGGCCCTCTAAGCACCCTCATGGAACTCCTGATGCCAAAGCAGAGGGCTCCTCAATTTAAAAGCATTACCACTGCCTCAGAAATAAGAGTACCGAGCTCCTCTTTATGAAACCTCAGTACTTTCGGATCATCTCCCTCCTCTAATGGCTCCTTCAATCATGGCTCCTCTGAACACACCGAGGCCACGTCAGATAAGGAGGGAGAAGCAGAGATAACATCTGCCCATTCCTGGAGGTCTAAACAAGATCTCTTAGGAGCTGGAGTGGCAGTGGTGCAAGAAGATGAAGCAACTTGCAGCAACTCTGATTGTCCCTGCTTCAATAAATAGGCCTGGTATAAGAGAAATATAAAATGCGGAGAAAACAAAGATCCCAATGCCGCTGAATGCTCTGTCGGCCCCTGAGAATATAAAATAGAGGCTATGTTCCATGCGTGGACAGAGGCTGCTCCCCTCTGCTAGCTGGCCTCAACAAAATGGCACCCATTCCCATGCTCTCCTGCATCACATTGTACATCAGTCCTGCCAGAGAGCCCGATGACCCCAGCATTTTTGGAAGCTGCACCAAAGATGTGCCCGTTTCCCTCCACGTCAGTCAGTGGGTCCCCACAGCGGGAACACTGCTTAACTGCCTCCGTGGGAGTCACCATTCACCCCGACTGTCACCAGCACAGCACAACGTGTCCCAAGTGGTGAGTCAGGATCCCAACCCTGCACCAAGTAGAACTTGCAACCCTCCAAGTAATCCAGAGTCAAATTTTAATCTGACTTACTACTGTCAGCTGCTCTCACCAAGCACACAGTCTCAACAAGCCTTACCACAGATGAGACAGGCTAAGGACCGATACTCTGTCCCACGCTCTCCAACAAACTTCTTTCCTTTTTTTTTTTTTAAAGGTGGTTCTGCTAGAAAAGGAAAGCTTCACAGGAAACAGGAGCAAGGTGAAGGGAGGGAAGAAGTAAATTTGTGGGGTACCACAGACAGGGATCTCCAAATATGACTCTGCAGACTCAAGCCACCCACAAAGTTCAACTGGGGACCAGTTTACCAAATGGACCAGGAGCAAATCACTCAGAACCAGAAACTGAAAAGTGTGTCCATCCTCCTGCTGGAAATAGAAAATACTAAGGAACTGGACTGGATCCCAAGAGAGAGATGACTCAATTCAGTTCTCTATCGCCACCTGCTGGTTGATGCACACAACTACCCCACAGGTTCTGCAATAGTGGGAAGCTATACAACACAACGAAAGATTTTAGGAGAAAAGACAAAAAAGCAGTTGGTTGGTGTACATGTTTTCAGAATGCTTTGCCACCCCTTCTTGCACTTGACAGCAAACCCATTTCATGTGTGGAGTGGAAGAATGTTTCTCTGTTTCACTTCCACCTCCTGGATGCCGACACCAGTCAGTATGATTCCTGGGTCTCCATATTAATGCTCTTCGTGTCAACATGGGGCAAAGGGAAGAGCTTTACTGTACCTGTAAAACAGGCAGCTTTCACTGCTTAACTGACTGGAGTGACATTTCCGTACAGACACTGGAACCATGAACATCCTGATCCACAGCAAAGTGGCACATGTAATCATGATGAAGACAGACATTTTGTGATTAAAACATGGGCATCTGTTCAAGTCACTGGTTCTCTGTCATAGCCAAAGTAACTGATGCAGCAAAATTAAAAGCCAAAATTTTGAAAAATAGGTCAATTAAAACTGATCAAGCTTCACACCAAATACAAAAAGAAACTTGGGACCAAACAGCAAAAGAATAATTGAGACATACCAGGAAACACCACAAGTCAACAAATTAAAAGAGGCAAAATATACTACTGTGGTCAAAAACTGACAAAGGCTGAGGGGAGGCAGCAAAACAAGAAGGCCTATGAATACCATGAATCTTTTCTAAGCCTTTCTTTAGCAAACTCCTCTCTAGATATCAGCAACATCAATCACAGCCCAACTGTATGATTTTAATTTGCTAGTTGTGGGGGAAACAGATACTTTTCAAAATGCTGAAAAAATGTCAGAAGTCCGTTTATCAGTAACGCAGAAATAAAATCATTTTACAAGGAAAACAACTTCTCCTATTACTAACAAATACATTAGTCAACACAGCAGATCTTGCTACTTACATAATGTTCCTCCTCATCTTTGAGTCCTTCTTTACGTAGTGCAGGTCGCTCAAGTGGTCGCAATCTGTTACTGTCCCAATATATCCACTCATCGTAGCGATGACTCCAGCGCTCAAAGTGAACCAGCATTTTACTTTCCTCATAATCTATCTTTTCAATCCTTGATGGATACCTAATATAAACAAAAATTGGAAGTGAACTAAATATTTAAATCATAAAAAGTACTACCAAACAATTATAACTGATTAAATTTAATTGCAGCAAGCTTGGATCACAAAAGTAGTTGCTGAATCATACGCATAAAAGCTAAGGCCATTTTATAATTCTGCAGAAAAATCCTTAATTATGCCTATCTTGAAGAGAACAACACTGAACAAGGTAAACGCCAAGTGATTTCATGCAGTACACTTGAAGCAGTACTTGGACAGGAAAAGTGTAGAACTAGGGATGGATACAAATGGAGAAAAAAAAAAGGTATTCCTAAAATTGTGACAGAAATAAACACTACCACCTATAATCTACTATAATAAAACTCACCCTCAACGTTCTGAAGACAACGTTCTGAAGTCACTCAGTCACTCCCTGAAGGGTTCATAGATTCATGGTGGTGAAGCCACAACACTGACCATGTCTCTCAGCCCCGCCCTCGCATGACGGACCAATCAGAAAAAACACACTCAATGTTCTGAAACACAAAGGACCATCACAAAACCGTTCCCAGGCAACGCTAGGCAACGTAAGACGGACCTATCAGAGGAAACTACGTGGCAATAAGGGAGGAGCATTCACCAGCAGAATGGCTCATTATCTGTGCAGCACGGAGAGCACAGAACCACCGCTTGAACGAGAGAAGAATATTCCTGTTGTGGGTATGTGCAAAAATAGACCGGAAGGGGGGGGGGGGAGAAATTTTTAAATGCCTAATACCGGTACTGAAGAGTGCCGGAGGGCCTATAGCACAGACTATATTTGGGTTCGCTAGACGTGGAGTCGGTGGAGCCGGAGAACAGTGTGCCCCTCACCATCTGGGACGTGGGCGAACAGGAACAAGCTGTGGCCCAGCTGGAAGGATTACCCGCGACCCAGCCAGCAGCAAATTTCCCTACTCCTTCCCTGCCTAGGAATCGCTGGAGACTGGCTGCAAAACTAACGAAAAAACCGCACACCGACACACCACCTCCATCATTCGAAAGGCATCCACTCTTTCTACAACAGAAATGCAAACTAATAATACAAAACAAACTAAGAATACCCGGTTTCTCACGCGGCTGCAGGTAACTCCCTACCCCCTTCCTCTTCCCCTTTTGCTGAAGCGGCCAAGGACGTGCCCAACCATTCCCAGCCTCAGGCAAGCCATCTCCCACCTCGGGGATTCCCCAAGCACCCGGAAAAAGACGGCGCTGCTTCCCGCAGCGCATAAATGTTCCAGCATTCCCCTGCAGCAGGCCTGAAATGGACAGAACATACCGGATCACCCCCCGACGGCCCAAGACCGTGCTCCTCCCCCTTCCGCCAACTTAAAACAACCATCCGCGTCCTCAGGCAAGCCGTCTCCCACCTCCAGGATGCCCAGAACACCAGCCCAACGGAAAAAGACGGCGCTGCTTCCCACAGCACATTTCACTTCCAGCGTTCCCCTACAGCAGCCCTGAAACGGCCAAAACATACCGACAGACCAAGAACGTGCTCCTCTACCTTCCGCCCATCTAAAACAACACTGCTGCCTCAGCACAACACAAAAAAAAAAAACCCAGGAAAAAACAATCCACCACTCAGCAAAGGCTGACCCCCCTACAACCACATTTACATTTCACCAACAGAAAGACCCCCCTCCACAAACCTCCTTGACAGACAAAACCACACACACACAATACAACAGAAACACACCCTCAAAGCCACACACCAATCCATCCCACTTTGCCAGCACAGCACATCCCCCAACCCCCCACCCAAAAAACAAATGAAAAAAAAAAAAAAAAGACACACATCAACAACCTGCACACACACCCCACCCTCACACACTCACACACACACACACACACGAAAACTCTGTGACACATACACACACACAAAAAAAAGCCATATGCTAGCACCCGTTTCATTGGTTTCGGAAACGGGGCTTTTTTACTAGTGTCTATTAAACTGCCTTCTGCTCAAAACTACAAAGCATTGTTTCTCTCTTATAATTGGTTATGTTCAGTAAACAGAGGTGGAACGCTCTCCCAGACTCAGAACTAGTGTAAAGTTTTGAGCCCAAGTAACAATCTCTTCAGTCACCTCTATTAGTTCCACCACTGCTCAAGAATGATCCCAACTACTGGGGAGGGGAGAGTTACTGTGCGCATGATCAATCTTGTCATCTAAGGGAAATACCTATTACAAGAAATAATGTTTTTTTTTCTGTCATTAAGCAGAACATAAGAGTTGCCGTACTGATTCAGACCAAGGATCCATCTAGACCAGTATCTGGAATCCAACCGTGGCCAGTCCAGGTCACATGTACCTAGCAGAATCCCAAAACGTAGAAAGATTCCATACTACTTAACCTCAGGGTTTAGCAGTAGATTTTCCCAGGTCTACCTTGGTTAACTGTTTACAGACTTCACAACAGAAATTTGTCCAAACCTTTTTAAAACTCAGATACATTAATTACTTTTACCACTTGCTACGGCAATGAGTTCCAGATCTTAACTATAAGCTGAATGATAAAAACAAATTTCCTATTTGTTTTAAATGGGAACGTAAGAGCAGCATACTGGGTCAGACCAATGGTCCATCTAGCCCAGTATCCTGTTTTCCAAACAGTGGCCAAGCCAGGTCACAAGTACCTGGCAGAAACCCAAATCACAACAACACTCCATACTACAAAAATCCCAGGGCAAGCACTCCCTAGCCTTTGTTTACTCAAAAAAAAAAAAAAAAAAAAAGTACAAATGATTCCACTCCGTTCAGGATTTTATAGCTCTATCTCCACTCAGATGTCTCTTCTTCAAGCTGAAGAGTGCAACTCTCTTAAGTCTTTCCTCATATGAAAGTCAGTCCATCCTCTTAATCATCTAGTTGCCCTTCTGTGTACCTTTTTCAGTTACACCACATCTTTGAGATGCGATGACCAGAACGGCACATATACTCAAGATGAGGTCTCACCATGGAGCAAATCAAAGGCATTATGATCTGCAATGCTTTATTTTCTACTTCTTCCCTAATATTTCCTAACATTCTGTTTGTTATTTCTGGCCACTGCTGCACATTGAGCAGAAGATTAACATTGTCCACAATGACCCCTACATCTTTTTCCTCAAATGTCCACATTCAATTTCATCTGACAGTTGGATGCCCAAGATTCTCCTTCAATTTCACTACTTTGAGCATTTTGTGTCATCTGCAAATTTGATCACCTCACTCGTCTTTCCCATTTCCAGATCATTTAAAAGCACCGGTTCCAGTACAGGTCTCTGTGGCCCTCCAATATTCACCTTCCTCCATTTAGAGGACTGACCATTTACAGTAACACTACTCTCAGTTTTCTCTCTTTTAACCAGTTCCCAATCCACAACAGAACATTGCCTCCTATCCCATGGCTTTATTAATTTTCTCACACGTAATTCTGTCAAAAACTTTCTGAAAATCTTGATATACTTTATCAACCACTTCACCTTGATCAAAATGTTTATTCACACCTTCAAAAATGTACCTAATTGATAAGGAAAGACTTCCCCTGGCTGAAACCATGTTGACTCTATCCCATTAAACCACATTTGTCTGTGTGTTCAGCAACTTTGTTCTTTATAATAGTTTCTAACATTTTCTGATATCAGACTCACCAGTCTATGGTTTCCAATCTTGAGGTCAATTTTAATGATGTTACAGATTACAAATAGTAGATCTGCAATTTTGTTTTTGTTTTTTAGTTCAGTGATTTGCCACTCTAAATTTGTCAATTTGGCTTATTACATCTTCCAGCTTTATCGAGATTTTTCAGTTCCTCCATGTCTTCAGCTTTAAATCCCATTTCTGTAATCCTCCGTAGTAAAGAACAAAGCAAAGAATTCATTTAGCCTCTCTCCTATGGCCTTGTCCTCCCTGAGTGCTTTAATTTCTTGATGATCTAACGGTCTAACTGACTCTGCTCAGATTTTCTGCTTCTGATGTACCTGAAAAAGTGTTGCTATGAGTTTTTGCATCTACAGCAAGCCTCTTAAAATTCTTTTTTCACTTTCTTTAGCAATGCCTTGCAAACAATTGCCACTGATTGTGCTGCTTCCTGTTATCTTCATTCAAATCCTTTTTCCATCTTTTTAAAGACGTTATTTTGGCTCAAATAGCCCCTTTTACTTCACTATTTAACCATGCCAACTGTTTTACGTTTCTATCACCTTTTTTTATATATGGAATACAACTAGCCTGGACTTCCAAGACTATATTTTTAAACAACATACAAACCTGATTTAAACTCTTAACCCTTGCAGCTGCTCCTTTCAGTTCTCTTTCTTTTTTAACCACTTTTCTCATTTTCCCATAGTTGCCCTTTCAAAAGTTAAATATTGTCGCAGTAGATACCATGCTAAGATCACAACTGCCAAGCAACCTCAAAACTCTCTTACACCAAGTCCTGCATATCATCTAAAATAGTTCCCCTTTTATTATGCATATGATTTATTAACTTGATACATTGCTTTCAGTTTAAATATCACAGTAGCTTACAATAAAAAAAAAAAAAAAAAAAACACAGGATCATGCCCACCAGCTCCAAATATAAATAATTACAATAATTGTTATGAGCCAGAGAAATTGACCATATACATAACCAAACAATTTACAACAGTAAAATACCAACATTCAACTAAAAGCCAGAATAACTAAAAATTCAGCAAGCATCAATAAGTCTGCACTTATCAAGAGTCAAAAGCTTAAGTAAACCAGATCTCAACTTGTGTCTTAAAAACAGAATAAGTTATACCCACTCTTAATAATATTTGTAAGAGAATTTCATAATATTGGGGCCTGAAAATTAAAGGCAATTTTACAGCAGCTTTCAGACAAGTCCTTACTAGGAAAGGAGTCATACAAATTAGCATACCTCAAAGTATGTGAGGGCGAGTATGGGTAAGATAAGTAATCAAATATACAGGCTGTTTTAGTCAAAAGAAAGACCATTATTATTAACTAGTAAAAAAGGCCCATTTCTGACACAAATAACGGGCTCTAGCAAGGTTTTCCTCGGAGTGTGTATGTTTGAGAGAGTGTATGTGAGAGTGAATATGTGAGTGAGAGAGAGAAAGTGAGTCTGGGTGCGAGTGTGTCTGTGTGAGAATAAGTGTGTGTGCAAGTGCGTATGTGAGACACAGTGTGAGAGAGTGTGTGTTTCACACAGATACAGTGTGTGAGAGACAGACTCTCTGAGACTGAGTGTATGAGACCAAGAGAGTGTGTGAGTGACTGTGTGACACAGAGAGTGAATGTGATACAGTGTGAGATATAGAGTGTGTGAGAGACAGTGTGAGAGTGAGATAGAGAAAGACATTGACTGTGAGAGAGAGAGAGAGAGAGAGAGAGAGAGAGAGAGAGAGAGAGAGAGAGAGAGAGAGAGAGAGAGAGAGAGAGAGAGAGAGAGAGAGAGAGAGTGTGTGTGTGACCGAGATACCCCCCTCTGGTGTCAGCCCCCCCCTTCCCTCTCTCTGGTGTCAGGCCCCCCCCCCCCCCTCTCTCTCTCTGGCGTTACTGTGCAGGACACTGAGCTCTGGCTGTGCTTCAAGGAACTGACCAATCCTATTTAATAGAATGCATCTCCAACATTCTGAAGCCGAGAAACCTCATGTGGTTGGTCACTTCTGCTTGTGACGAACCCAGAAGTGCGTCATGTCAATTCAGGAGATGGATACAGAGAGCAGGAATGCCTCAGCCATGCAGTCAGCTTCAGAATGTTGGAGGTGCGTTTTATTATATAGGACTAGTAAAAAAGGCCCGTTTCTGACACAAAGGAAACGGGCACTAGCAAGGTTTTCCTCGGAGTGTGTATGTTTGGGAGTGTGTATGTGAGAGTGACTGTGTGTGAGAGAGAGTGAAAGTGTGAGTGTGTGTGTGTGTGTGAGAGAGAGTGAAAGTGTGAGTGTGTGTGTGTGTGTGTGTGAGAGAGAGAGTGAGTCTGGGTGTGAGTGTGTCTGTGAGAGTGTGTGTGTGAGAGAGAGTGAAAGTGTGAGTGTGTGTGTGTGTGAGAGAGAGAGTGAGTCTGGGTGTGAGTGTGTCTGTGAGAGTGTGTGTGTGAGAATGAGAGTTTGTGCAAGTGAGACACAGTGTGAGAGAGAGTGTGTGTGTGTGTGTGCGAGAGAGAGAGTGTGTGTGAGACACAGATTCTCTGTGAGAGTGAGTGTATGAGACCAAGCGAGTGTGTGTGTGACTGTGTGACACATAGAGAGTGAATGTGATACGGTGTGAGACAGAGTGTGTGAGAGTGTGAGTCAGAAAGACATTGTATGTGAGAGAGAGAGAGTGTGTGTGTGACAGAGATACCTCCCTTCCTCTCTCTCTCTCTCTCTGGTGTCAGCCCCCCCCCCCCTCTCTCTCTCTGCTGTCTGAGATTCCCGCCACTGCACCCAAGCAATTGGTGTGCTGGAGGAGGGGGAGAGAGAGAGTGTGTGTGTGTGGGGGGGGGGGGGGGATGTGTTGGGGGGGTTCTGCGGGGGGTTCAGGAAGCGCTGCCAGATGAGAGAGTGAGTGAGTGAGTGTGTGTGTGTATGGGGTTTCAGGAAGCGCTGCCAGATGAGAAAGAGTGTCTGTGTGGGGGGGAGGGGGGTTCAGGAAGCGCTGCCAGATGAGAGTGAGAGAGAGTGTGTGTGTGTGTGATGGAGGAGTGTGTGGGGGTGTTGGGGGTTTCAGCTTGGAATAAGAGGGGTGTGTGGTGCTGCCAGATGAGTAAGTGTGGGGGGGGGGGCGTTTTATCAAGCGTTTCCTCATGAGAGTGTGTGTGTGTGTGGGGGGGGGGGTTCAGGAAGCGCTGCCAGATGAGAGACTGAGTGTGTGTGTGTGTGTGTGTGTGTGTGTGTGGTGGGGGGTGCCAGATGAGTGAGTGAGTGAGTGTGTGTGTGGGGGGCAGGGATTTCAGGAAGCGCTGTCAGATGAGAGAGTGTGTATGTGTTGGGGGGGAGGCGTTGAGGAAGTGTGGCCAAATGAGAGTGAGTGTGTGTGTGTGGGGGGGGGGGGGGGGGGTTCAGGAACCACTGCCAGATGAGTGAGTGTGGGGAGGGGGCGTTGAGGAAGTGTGGCCAAATGAGAGTGAGTGTGTGTGTGTGGGGGGGTGGGTTCAGGAACCACTGCCAGATGAGTGAGTGAGTGTGGGGGGGGGGGGGGGCATGGGTTTCAGGAAGCGCTGGCAGATGAAAGAGTGTGTGTGTGTGTGTTGGGGGGGCGTTGAGGAAGTGTGGCCAAATGAGAGTGAGTGAGTAAGTGTGTGTGTGGGGGGGGGGGGGGGGGTTCAGGAAGCGCTGCCAGATGAGAGAGAGAGAGAGAGAGAGAGAGAGTGTGTGTGTGTGTTGTATAGTTCAGTTTTGTGGGGGGGGGAATCCTGCTTTGAAGAACGAAGGAAGCCCTTCCTCCGCGCGATGCACCCCC
The DNA here is from genome assembly GCF_901765095.1 of Microcaecilia unicolor. Taxonomy (NCBI): domain Eukaryota; kingdom Metazoa; phylum Chordata; class Amphibia; order Gymnophiona; family Siphonopidae; genus Microcaecilia; species Microcaecilia unicolor. The sequence goes on along the minus strand of NC_044031.1, from coordinate 592,406,099 downwards.
CCGCCATCCCACCCACCGCGATGCACCCGCCAGCCGCCAGCCCACCCACCGTCGCATAGTTTTGCTGGCGGGGGACCCAAAATCCCGCCAGCAGAAGTCCTGTGTTGTCTGCTGAGTCTCACTCCAGCGATCTTCGGCGTTGCTAGCCTGTGCAGGGCGGGGTTCTGTGCATCTGATGTCCTGCACCAATGATGTTCTCACAAAAAGAGAGGTAACGGTGAAATATCTGGTCTAGAAATGATAGGAGTTAGTAGGCAGTTGGTAAATTGTGCTACTGTGATGCAACAAAATATTGAAGTAGTTTATGGCAGGGGATTGTGTGTTAATTATAGTAAGGAAGATTCTAGAACATTTAAGTATACACTGAAGAAAATTCCTGCCCACTCATCAATATTGTCATCCGATTGTAAATATAACATGTCTTTATGTTAAAGCTAGATCGATTTATATAAGACATTGCTTTTAAGGGATTTTATAGTGGGTTCTGATTTGGGACCAATTTTTTTTAATTACAGAAGCATGGTTAGGAGATCATTCAGGTCCTGTAGTAGTAGAAGTTTGCACTTCTGGTTATAACATATTGTAAGTCTCAAGAAATGAAAGGAGAGGAGGTGGTTTAGATGTTATTTATAAGAACTTTTTGTCACTTTCATTAGTTAGTTCCTATATAGCAAAAGACTTAGAGCTATTACTTTGCCAATTAATGGGTGATACTACATCAAATTCTATTGGACTCTTACTGGTATATAGACCTCTAGGTCAGTGGTCATCTATAACTTCCATCTTGTATGAAGAGAATCATGATGATACAAATGTTTTTGAATTCTTATTCACTGAACAAGGCTTGCGTATACTCTAAACAGCAATGTAATTTGTCTATCTGAAATAAACCATAAGCCACACTGAGCCAACAACTTGATTGGAAAATGTGGGGTGCAAATGTAGAAATAAATAAATATTAGATAATGTGCATGTTGATCCTCCGAGTTTTGGTTCTACTCATGAAAAGTGTCATACATTAGATTTGGTAATAGGAAATCATTCAGAATATCTATTTGTACTTGGGACTCCAATCCCTTGGTCTGATCATTATTGCTGTAATTTCACTATGAACTGTAATATTTTGCCGGCTATCAGAGACAGACCAGATATACTAGAGGGAAGACTGATGAAAGGATGTTCTAGGAATCAGTATTCCCGTATTCAAACATTAATGAAACAGATCCTGGGAAACTGTTAGTAGAATGGAATGATGTTATAGAGGATACTCTTGATAGATTAGCGCCTATGTTATTGGCATTTCTCTAGGAATACCAATGTGCCATGGTTTACTGATGATGTTTTCATCTTAGAGTGGAATTGTCATCAACGAATGATTATGGCGTAAATCTAAAAGTATGGAGGATAAGGAGAGGCGGCGATTAACTTTCAAAAAATATAAGTATCAGTGAATTTAGCTAAACAAACGTATTATTCAGAATTTGTATGACCTGATCGTCCTAACTTTAAAAAAAAAAAAAAAAAATCTCAGATCTTTAATGAAAAAAATTAGTTTTTACCTGGTAATTTTCTTTCCATTAGTCCCAACAGATCAATCCAGAGGACGTGTGAGTTATATCCATCTACCAGCAGGTGGAGATAGAGAAAATGCACAGCTCTGCCATACAAGGTACTGTACAGCCAACTCCTCTTCAGAACTGTTGATACCATAGCAGCGACAAACACCCGTGAACAAACCAATCTCCTGCCTCTAAAAACATCAACAGCAGCCACAGATAGCCATGTGCCCTAACTAGGAAACAACTTACTTTTTTTTTTAAGGCACAAGAAGCAACCCAATCATGCAGAAGAACCTGGGGGAAGTGCCCCCTCCCAGCAAACGCTGAGGCAAAGAGCCCCCAATGAAACTCAGACTCTGTCAAACACTACAGCGAAACGCCTCTCCAAAGTAGAACACCATGGAGTAGGGAGGGTCTCTGGACGGATCTGTTGGGACTAATGGAAAGAAAATTACCAAGTAAGAACTAATTTTTCCTTACATAGCGGCCCACAGATGAATCCAGAGACTTGTGGGATTCACCAGAGCAGTCCTCAAGTAGGAAGGGACCCAGAGACCCCCACGAACACCAAGGCACCAAAAGCCACATCCCCCTGCGCCAAAACGTCCAGTCAGTGATGATTTGATAACATGTGGATTGAAGACCATGTGGCAGACAGGCAAATCTCCTCAATCGAGACTACCTGCACCTCCGTGAAGGACCATCCACAGGCAAGGTCATCTTTTTGATGATGGCTGTAATAAGAGAATGAACTCTGGAAACCCACAAGGATTGCAACTCCTCTGCCGGCAGCAGATACAGTCTCGCCACGGCCCGCACCACTTGCAGTCCCGCATCCGGGGTGTCCTATAGGCCAGAGATTAGGAACCTCATAGCTTCATGGATATGAAAGGTCTGAGGTAAGCACTTGGTACCAGACATCAGAGGATGAGCACAAGCCTCCGCAGGCAATGGATCTAGTGAAGCAATTTTTAAGCGCGTCTAGAGATCTAGGGATGAGAGAGGCAAGCTCATCTCGGCGAAACAATCTAGCCACCGTCTGGTCATTCCCGCCCCTGAGCCCCCCCCCCCCCCCCCCCCCAGCCCGCTTAAGCAGAAAGACCTTGTGCATGACAAGCACAAATTCCGGGGAAAAGGACACTTCCCCAGCCTCAGTGCCAATCTGGATCCCTGCATCAAAGTTCCAAGGTAAGAGCAGCAGGACTCTCGTATACATGTATACTCTGGAGGAAAGGAGAAACAGGGGTGATATGATACAGACGTTCAAATATCTGAAAGGTATTAATCCGCAAATGAACCTCTTCCGGAGATGCGAAGGTGGTAGAACGAGAGGGCATGAAATGAGATTGAAGGGGGGCAGACTCAAGAAAAATGTCAGGAAGTATTTTTTCACGGAGGGAGTAGTGGATGATTGGAATGCCCTCCTGCTGGAGGTGGTGGAAAAGAAAATGGTAACAGCGTGGGATAAACATAAAGGAATCCTGTTCAGAAGGAATGGATCCCCAGGAGCTTAGCCGAGATTGGGTGGCAGAGCCGGTGGTGGGAGGCAGGGATAGTGCTGGGCAGACTTATACGGTCTGTGCCCTGAAGAGGACAGGTACAAATCAAGGTAGGGTATACACAAAAAGTAGCACATATGAGTTTATCTTGTTGGGCAGACTGGATGGACTGTGCAGGTCTTTTTCTGCCATCATCTACTATGTTACTATGTTACTCTCCCTTTCAGCAGCTCCCTGCTGAGTTTCCAGTGCCCTGTCAGCTGTTGCAGCACTCAACGTGGATTCAAAAATGGCGCTTGCAGGAGTGCAAGTCAAGGCGCTCCCCACAGAGCCCGTCAAAACCAATCCCAGGATAAGTGCTTCACTTGGCTCTGGTGCTCACCAGTTCCCGTACCAGGAGCAGCTCCACACGGAATCTTACAGAGCCGACATCCCCCAAAGGAAATTATGCACAGGAGCAGCGCCAAGGACCCTTGCAGTCCAGGCCCACAGGCTGCTCCTCAACTCTGAGTTGCTGCCGGTTCCAGAAAAAGCTGTGCTGCAGAAACAACGCAGAAACTGCTGTGTTCTAGGTTTTTTTGGTTGCTGTTGTGCAAAAGAGGCAGGAGATTGTACTGCACAAAGGACATAAAGAGCCAACATAGAGCTGAACCAATATCTTGAAGCCAGCTGACCAGCAGGACTGAAGGGGGGTGGGGGGAAGAAAAGGACCTGGCCCCAACAGGTATACCTTAAGGTCCAACTACGGACACCTCAACACCAGTGTGACAGGCTAGGAGCCACCATCAATCCAGAGCTGCACAGATTATGACCATCCACCTGCTAGATAGAGAGAATACTGAAGAGGAGTTGGCTGCACAGCAGCCTGTATGGCAGAGCTCTGTGTTCTCTCTATCTCCACCTGTTGGTAGGTGGACACAACCCACAAGTCTCTGGATTGATCTGTGGGATGCTATGAAAAGTGTTATTATTCCAGTTTCCCAACCGTCTAAGAGTACTATTGGCTCTTCTAATAGTATGGTGCATCTGCATGATGTTAATTTATTTAATGTAGTCACAAAAAACACACACACAAAAAGAAAAAACAACCTTCCACAAAAACTGCAAGCACAAACCAAAAAAGGGCAGAAGTCATCAAACCACAATTATCTAAATTTGTGCAGAAAGTTAACTTGCTTCATGATTCTCAGAATGGTTTTAGAACATATCATAATACTGAGACATTCCTATTATTTATTTGTTACATTTGTATCCCACATTTTCCCACCTATTTGCAGACTCAATGTGGCTTACATAGTACCGTAAAGGCGTTCGCCAAGTCCGGTAGACAAACAAATACAAGGTGGTGTTGCAGTTGAATAAGGTTAATGTGTTTCAGGCATAATGGGGATCGGAGAGAGGAAAGGTTATGTAGTGTCCATTACGAGCTTTGGTTTTGCTGTGTTGCTGTTGAATAAGGTTAATGTGTTTCAGGCATAATGGGGATCGGAGAGAGGAAAGGTTATGTAGTGTCCATTACGAGCTTTGGTTTTGCTGTGTTGCAAAGTGTAGGCACTTATGTTGGGTCGGTAGGGAATGCCTTTTTGAACAGGTTGGTTTTTAGTGATTTCCTGAAGTTTAGATGGTTGTAGATTGTTTTCACAGCTTTTGGCAGTGCATTCCATAGTTGTGTGCTTATATAGGAGAAGCTGGATGTATAGGTTGATTTGTATTTGAGTCCTTTGTAATTTGGATAGTGGAGGTTTAGATATGTTCCTGGTTGGTAGATCTATGAGGTCTGTCATGTATCCTGGGACTTCGCCGTAGATAATTTTGTGGATCAGGGTGCAGATTTTGAAGGTAATACGTTCTTTGATTGGGAGCCAATGCAGTTTTTCTCAGAGGGGTTTGGCACTTTCAAATCGTGTTTTACCAAATATCAGCCTGACTGCTGTGTTTTGAGCGGTCTGGAGTTTCTTTGTGAGTTGTTCTTTACATCCCGCATAAATTCCGTTGAAGTAGTCTGCATGGCTTAGTACCATTGATTGTGTTAGGTTACAAAATATTTCTCTTGGTAAGAAAAGTTTTACATGTTTAAGTTCCCACATTGAGTGGAACATTTTCTTAGTTGTGGAGTTCACTTGGCTCTCAAGTGTAAGGTTGCGGTAGATTGTAACGCCGAGTATTTTCAGGCTGAGAGAGGAAGGGTGTGGTCTGGGGTGTTTATGGTTGTGGGTTTATATGTATTGTATTGAGATGAGAGGATGAGGCAGTGTATCTTTTCAGTATTCAGTTTCAGTCAAAATGAATTTGTCCATGAGTCCATGGTGTTCAAACCAAGCTTGATTTTATTGGTGATTTCTGTCAAATCATGTTTGAAGGGAATGTATATTGTGACATCGCCTGCATAGATGAACGGGTTGAGGCCTTGATTGGATAAGGACTTGGCCAGTGGGATCATCATTATGTTAAAAAGTATTGGTGATAGTAGTGATCCTTGGGGTACTCCGCAGTCTGCTTTCCACGGAGGTGATATGTTTGAATTTGATTTCACTTGATATGTTCTGGTGGTTAGAAAACCCTTAATCCAGCTAAGTATATTACCACCAATCCTGAAGTAATCTAGGAGTCTTAGTAGTATATTGTGGTTTACCATGTCGAATGCGCTCAACATGTCGAATTGGAGAAGTATGCTTTTACCTGTAGCTATTTCTTGCTTGAATTTGGCCAGGAGAGTGACTAGCACAGTTTCGGTGCTATGGAGGGGGCGCAATCCTGATTGTGATTCATGTAGTATTGAGCACTTGTCCATATAGTCAGTAAGCTGTTTGGTCACCATGCTCTCCATCAGTTTGACTGCTAGTGGGATAGATGCAACTGGGCGGTAATTGGCAAGTTTGTTTGGTTTTTTTTTCTTGGTGTTTTTTGGTATTGGGGTCAGTAGGACGTTGCCATGTTCTTCTGGGAAGAGACCTTGTTGGAGCATGTAGTTTAGGTGTGATGTGAGGTCAACTACGAAGCGGTCGGGGGCGGATTTAAGTAGGTTGCTGGGGTAGGTGTCCAATTTGCAGTGGGTATATGAGAACCTGTGTGTCGCATGGGTAACTCATTCGGCAGTGAGGAGAGCAAAGTTTGACCAGGTTCGGTCTGCTGGGTATTCTCCAAAGGTTGGGTCCAAGCCACTGATGAAGTTTTGATGTCGGTGTTGTGCTGAGGAAGTGTATTGCGTAGTTTTATTATTTTGTCATTGAAGTAGCAAGTTGGTCTGTGGATAGGATGTCTGTGTTGGTTGTGGTGACTGGGGTGGTGTTTAATAGTTTATTTATGAGTTGGAATAGTTTCTTCAAGTCTTTTTAATCCGGACCTATTTTAGTTTTGTAATAAGACCTTTTGGTCTGTCTTATTGCACATTTGTATTTTTTTGTGTGTTTGTTTCCATGCGTGGAGTGTGTGTTCATCTTTTATTTTTTTCCATGCTCGTTCGAGTTTCCTGGATTGTGTTTTGAGTTTTTTCAATTCATCATTGAACCATGGTATCGAGTTTTGTCTTCGTGATATTCTTGTTCTTAAGGGTGCTATTTCATCTAGTACACTTCTGCATCTTTCGTCCCAGTCGGAGAGGTAGTGTATGGAGTCCGTTCGTGCTGTCCATTTGTTGTCATATCTGTTGCCAGAATGCTTTTGGGTCTATTTGGCCTCTTGTGCTGTAGGTTGTATGTTCTTGTATATGGTATGATCCTTTCTTCCGCCAATTTAGGGATAGGTTTAGTTTGTAGTGATCAGTCCAAGGTGTTTCTGTCCATTTGATATCTGTTATTAGTAGGTTGTGGTCTGTGGACAGTGTGTGTGAGAAGAGCTCCAGTATGTGCCCTTTGACGTGGGTAGCTTGCATGTGTGGCCATTTGAGATCCCATGAGTTGAGGAATTCCTTACATTCTCGTGCGTTGGTGGAGTTTGGGTCTTCTCGGTGAAGGTTTATGTCGCCTAGTATTAATATGTTGGAGTTGGTTACACAAGTGTTTGAAATGAAGTCCGTGAAATTAGACTGACTTTCGTTGCAATTACCTGGTGGTCTGTAAAACAGGACGCAGTTCAGATGATCAAGCAGGGATTTGTTGTGGATTCTGATTGAGGCAATTTCAAGTTGGGTTGTTATGGACTCGGCAGTGGTTTCGGTGGTGAAGTGGAAGCGGTAGATTAGTGCTATGCCTCCACCTCTCTTTTCCTTTCTGGTCCAGTGAGTGATTTTATATCCTGGAGGGCATAGGTAAAGGATTATGGGATTCGTTTGATCGTGGATCCAGGTTTCATTGATGAAAATTAGATCGAGGTTTTCTGACATGATCCAGTCTGTTACTGTTGTTGTTTTGTTTACTACGGATCTGGCGTTAATGTAGCCCACTTGACTGTTTTGGTATGGGGCTTCTATGTTTGGTGTTGTTTCTTAGTTAGTTAGTTAGTTAGTTAGTTAGTGTGTGTTTGTTATGACCTTTCTTTCTGTTTTGTTGATGTTGTCCGCATGTAGGTATTCTTCCTTTATTTTGGTAATTGTCAGTTTGGTGAGGTGTGGAGTGTCTGATCAGTCTTTGGTGATTCTGCAGTATGGGTATGATATTGCTTTCTGCGAGTGGGATGGATAGTGTTAGATGAATCAGTGATAGGGAGTAAATTTCTAGGAGTAATTTGACTGTATTCATTTTGGTATCAGTTCGGTTTGGGCTGCTAGTGGGCCGTGTTCAATGGGGGGGGGGGGGGGGATAGCCCTGGGTGGGGTTCTTATTTAAATGGCTCTATCAGCTAGTTGCTTCTGCTATGGAGAGTCGGTATCAATGGAGGAGGTATTGGCACACCAAAACACATCTGAGTCTCCTACTTATGTGAGATTTCTTTTGGTGAGTAGAGACAGTTTACTCACAGTCAGATGTTCAGGAGTGTTGTCCTAGGGTGCAGAGACTCTGTAATTCTGGGTGCTGTGTACTTCAACCCCAGAGATATAGAAAGATGTATTTACTCCTGTACTGTGCAAAATTGAAAGATGTTACATGCCAAGGATGGATTTAGGAGGGTGTGAATAGGGCAACTGCCCTTGGCCCCTGACCTGGGAGAGCCCCAAGCCTGCTGAAAGCTGAAGAAAGTGCAGCCTGGTAGTGGGCTTTGGGGTCCCCTCCCAAATTTCATCCTGGGCCCAGCCATGTCTAGCACCAGCTCTGGCAATATGCACATTTTAAAATCATGTTGGTCTCAGGCTCAGGTTTATGCTTCCCTCTGTCTTATCTTTAACCCACTCACCAAGTTCTCCTGTCCATTTGACATCTATTCTCTCTCCGTGTTCACCATCCATTGTCCATTTCTGTGTCCCTATCGTCCCTCACGTTTAGCATCTCCCTTCTGTATCCCTATACTTCCCTGTGTTCATATCCCCATATCCATCATCAGTTCTCCATCTCCCCATCCTCTCCCCCTGTGTCGAACATCTCCCTTATGTCTGGCATTGCACCCGTGTCCATATACCCATCCCCACACAGTATCTCCCCTTTGTGTCCCTGTCCCCTCTCCCCATGCACATCATTTCATCTGTTTGTTACCTGTGTCCGGCTTCTCCCCTCTATTCCTCTTCCACACCAATGTGTCTCTCTCTTCTCCAACCCAGCTTCTCTTTCTCTCTTCCTCCACCCCTTCTAGCATCTGGCTCATCTGCCTGCCCTCTTTCTCCTTCCCACTGTGGGTTCAGTATTTGACTCCCTCTTCCTTCAACCTCTTGATCCAGCATCTCTCTCCTTTCTCTCCAGTCCTCCCCCTCCCATAGGTCCAGCCACCGCTTCACTCCTTTCCCTTCAGCCCCCTCCTCCCATGAGTCCAGCCAGCACCGCTCTCCTTTCCCTCAAGTAAGACAACTGCCCCCTCCCCTGAAGCTTAGATATTCCCTCTAGATACTGTCAAGCTATGCCTTGTCTGCTGCAACTTTCCTCTCCACGGCCCCGATGCTCAAAGCTCTGGCACTAAAGCAAACAGTGCCTGTTCCATACTGGAGAAACACCACAGAAACATAGCCCTCCAATGCTCAGAGCTAATGTCATTCAAATTATATGCGCACTATAAGACTGAAAGTAAGGGGAGAAATGTGCCTGGTGCATGACACAAGAGTTTTGTGGGTAAGAGCAGTTCTTGTACCCATGCACCAGGTAAACCTGGAAGTGGAGTACACATCGGCGTCATTCTTCTGCGCCTTTAAATATAAAAGCTTTTTAAATTTGTTTTTCATTTGGAAGGCTTGCATTTAAGTGCAGAAAACCAGCACCAGTGTGTGCTTTCACTTTCAGGTCTGGTCAGACTGGCAAAATTTGTTTCTTAGTACCAGTGCGTTGAGACTTGCACTGGCTTCTTTCCATTTCCAACACAAATCAAAACCAACAGATAGTCATAAGAAAATACCCTCTTGAAAACCCCACAATGCCAGCTCTGAGCCAGTGGTAGGCATTTGTATGCTGTTCTGAGCATTGGGAGGGAATAGCAAGTGACCTCATTAACATCTATTTGACTACATTTAAAAACAATCTGTGGCCCTCTTTGATGTGCATGTTGTTTTCTGTGCTAAAGCCCTTTGAACATTCAGCTCAGATCAGAACCGGCACTTGTCCAGAGCTAACAGACTAACACCGGCATTAGGTTCTGAGCATCTAGCACACACAAACACCCTCCCCCCAGCTCTCAACCCCTTCTCCTCTGGCACACTACCAAAACTTTCCCTTTCAATCACCACCCCGACACCCTCATAGTTCTCTCAATAACTATCACTCCATATATCCTCGTGGCATACACTCCTTCCCCGTAGCTCTCCCAATTACTAACCACCATAACTGAATTCCTCCATACCATTCTCCAGTTTGCTTTCTTTCCCCTCCATCTGAACACACTTCCCTAGCTCCTATACCCTAATACACATATACTCAGCTCTCACTCCTCCTTCACAGTTGGACTCGGTACAGCGTTCACCTTCCTAAGCACAGGCTGCATGGAAAGAGGGGTTCCTCCCAATCCCTCATCTGTGCCTCACAATGGATATCTTACGGAGGCATTGTCACATCTTCCTTAAGCGGGTCCTTATAGTCAAGGACATTCAACATCTCAGCCACGGGCTCATCCTCGACTTCCAAACCAAATAGAATAGTCTTAGCAATCTCCCTCAAAAAAAAAAAAAAAACCTTACAAAGGAGAGTTCCACTGGCAGGAACTTTCCCTTTTCCTGAGGGGGACCAAGGGAGCCCTCCTCTGAGACTGCCTCTGGTTCAACCTTAGATGCTCAAAAGTGGCCCGAGTCAAACTTGGCAAAATCCTCCTCCTGAACAGGCCGAGTGTGTCCACCTCAGTCCATTAGTCTCACATCCAGACTGAACAAGAGTGCCAAGGGAAAGGCCCTTTCCTGGACACGGGGAGGGGGGGGGGGGAAGATTCCTCTGCCAATGGGCTGAAGAGAAGCACTACCTATTCCCTCGGTGCAGAAGACAAATGTTGAAGCCTGATGTGTCCCCAGTGTCTGGTCTGATGGGACCCTAGTAGTGCCCAATGTCAAGGCAGGGGAAGACCTCCTCGATGCCAGTGTGCCACCAGTGCGATGTAGTGCCACCAGCCATGGGGATCAATACCTCAAATGCCACAGGACAGCCAAATTAAAATCAATTTTTTTTCTTTTTAAACACAAAAGGGTACTTGACTGGGTGCTCAGACCTAAGGGAGCTGATGCAGCTGCTCAAAAAATTAAGAAAATATAAGCCAAAAAACACTAAGAAAAAGCTAAAAACAGGAACTTTCAAGGGAAAGCATCAAAAATTGCACAAGAGATGTGTTGAAGACAGAAGGCACTTGTGCTACGTGGCGCAGCGCTGTCAAAAGTTTCAGAAAGTTCTGGGTCGTGTCCATGCTGGGTTCTGTCAGATGAAGTCACCCTTATATAGTAAGTGTTGGCCTCCTTGTCCTGGGAGAAATACATTTTTTCATCTGCATCCTAACTTCACTTGAAAACATCTACTATAATAAAACTCACCCTCAACGTTCTGAAGACACTGACGTCACTGCAGGCACTCAGACACCGGTTCGTAAGTTCATGGCGGTGAAGCCACAACACTGACCATGTCTCCGTGCCCCGCCCTCGCGTCACACGTGATGACGTCGAGGGCGGAACAATCACAAAAAAATGAAAAAGAATGAACGAATCGCTGCAGACTACCAAACAAAGAAAACCGCCCGAGGACGTGCCCAAACGAAGCCATCTCTCTCTGCCCATGTCTCCTAGCCCCGCCCTCACGTCTAACGTTATCACGTCGAGGGCGGAGACATGGCCAGAGAGAGATGGCTTCAACCGACAAAATCTACAGTGACCGCAAAGGCACAGCTAACCTCCAACCACCCCTCCAAAAATGGCCGTCAACGCCGCTCCCATCCTCCATTCACCCCTCTCCGTCTGCCACCGGCACGCCGGACAAAGTGGTGAGTTACAGGGGAGTGGGATGACGGCCTGGAGGGCAGGAAAGGAGGGCGTGGGACTCGGGAGAGAGGAAGACAGCAACGGAGGGAGGGAGGGGGGAGCCCTTGCTAGCGCCCGTTTCATTTCACGCAGAAACTGGCCTTTTTTTACTAATCCAACAATAAAAATCTATTATGGGTTTGAGCTAACCAATAAGAATTTGAAACAGGCAATTCTAATAATCTCTCATTACTAGAATGCAGCTGCCTCCCCCAACAATAAAGTTTTAAAGTACTGCTAAATTATTTTTTAAAAAACAAATACCTTAAAGTTCACAGCCAAACAACTGGTAGCCAATGTAAGGCTGAAAGCAACTGGTGTTAAATTATCAAAACAAGATATCCCTCCAAATAATCAAACTGCTTTATGCTTTACATCAGTCCAGAATTCAGAAATGATATAGGCAACCCAAGCAAGAACTGCAGCAAATCCAACCGAACTGGAATTAAAGTCTTAAGAACAGTTCGAAAATCAGCAACTCACTTCCATTCCATTCAGTTGCTTATCGCTTAAATCGACCAAACAATCAAAGTGGTTCACAAAAAATATACAAATTGAGAGAGTTATCATATTACCTACTACTACTATTTAGCATTTATATAGCGCTACAAAGCGTACACAGCGCTGCACAAACATAGAAGAAAGACAGTCCCTGCTCAAAGAGCTTACAATCTATCAAACAAACAGGACTTCAAAGCCTTCCTGAACTTTAGTAATTTGGAATTCTATGAATAAAGACTGGAATAATATTCCAAATCTTACAAGGAAAAGAACTATCATGTATACTTTTGTATCACACGTGTTAGCTAATAGCCAACTATGAGAAAGTGGGCAATCACCTAAAAAAAAATCTTATAAACCACAGGCCACTTTAAATTCCACCCACGCTTTTCACCGACAACCAATGAAGTTGTCTCAAAATAGGTGACACGATTATGTTTCTTGCAACCAAATATCAATCTGGCAGCAGTGTTCTGTAACAATTGTAATCTACTCAATAGTTGTTAATATATACCAGCATACAGAGCACTGCAATAATCAAATTTGTGAGAGAATTATCATCTGCACTATCACACAAAACTGTTCTGGGAAAAAGAATGCACTGCCCGTAACTGACGTAATTTAAAGAAAATCCTTTTACATAAAGAATTTATCAGATTTTTCATATTCAATTGTGTATCAAGTACTACTCCTAATACCCTTGAAGAAGTTTCAAACTAGGTTCTCTCTTGAGTTTACAGTGATGGTCCTTGGCATATCCAACAATGTCTCACAAAAGTTAAGTAATTTCGTTTTATCTGTATTAAGCTTTAGATAACTTTCAGATGCCCAGTTTCATGTTTTATTTATACAGTCCTGTATCAATTTATAATAGGCACTAGTATAAAAGTGTCATCTGCACTGGAAGAGATGTAATATAAAGAAGAATTCATATAAAATCCCAATGAACTCATGAAAATATTACATAAAACTGGGGATAAAGGCGAACCCTGTGACCAACTGCTAGAAAAAACATTACCCTTTTTAACTCTATACTTTTTTTTTTTTTTTAACAGAAACCCTGAAAACAATCAAGTACTGTCTCAGACACTCCAAGTTCATCTAACTTACACAATAATGCAGCACGGTCCACAGTGTCAAATGCACCTGAAATGTAAAACTGATTGTATTTTTTGACTTAACAATATTTTCACTCTCGACACTAAAGCTACCAATAAAGTCTCTGAACTACGCACTGGTCTGAAACCATATTGTGTATCATGCAAACACTGAAAGTTATTTAAAAAAAGAGATATTGTTTTAATTGCAACCACAGATTCAATAAGCTTGGTCAGCAACGGTAAACTTGCTATAGGCCAAAAATTAGAGGGACCCGTTAGATCTGCTCCCTCAGATTTTGAAATATGGTGTTAAAATTATTTCTCCCAACTCACAGGGAAACAAACCTTCCCTAACCCAGGGGCGTAGCCAGACAACAGAGTTTGGGTGGGCCTAGGCAAGAATTGGGTGGGCACCAACAGTTCCCCCCCCCCCCTCCCCCCCCCAAAAAAAAAAAATTCTCAGCTGGTGGGAAAACGCTTCTTTCCACCTTGGCAGCAGGCATGCACTGAAAACTGAGCATGCGCAGTTGTCGTGGAGAGTAGCGTTTTCGTTACCATCAGGGGAAAATCTTCAGCTGGCGGAGCTTGGGATCCCCACCAGTTGCCACTAAACATATGCTACTGTTGGGTGGGCCTGAGCCATAAATGGGTGGGACCTGGCTCACCCAAGCCCACCTGTGGCTATGCCACTGCATAAACAAAAATGGTCAATCAACGTATAACTTTCTTAGGGACATTCTTCAACAAACTGTATTTAAACTGATGATAAACACCAATGAAAGAAAGAAACTGAAATCACATATTTAACAAAAGGCTTCATAGTAGGAGCAAAATTGAGGATAACACTCAAACTCTCTGTTTGGGTATAATGAGAAACATACACGACCCACCTCTATTATTACAGGCAACTCTGATAAAGATGTTTCAGAACAAACCAATACTTATCTGTTTTCACTAAATTAATTGATAATCTGTTAGAAGACATCTGATCATAAATACAGCTTAGTTTTAGATAAGGCATCATGTAGTTTATCCTTAGATGGAAAAAAGATAGTCATCAGCAACCAATAAGAGACTCCAACCTCCTCCAACAAGCCACACAGTGGCAACATATAGATGTTAAACTAGCCAAAAGACAGAAACCTCAAGGCACCCCGGTGGTAGCTGGAATAAAATCTATAGACGCATCAACAAAAACATTTTTAGGAGCCTCTCCCACTAAAGATTTAAACTAAGCCAATACTATCCACCACCCAACCCACTGACCTCCAAACAAAATAAAATAGAATGGTTCAGAGTATCAACGCAGCACTTATAGCCAACGCTACTAAAATGAATTCAATACCATTTTCAAATCCATGACTTATAGCAATGTTTTGGATTCCTTTCAATATAGGTTCAGAAAATTTCATAGTATAGAGACTTCCCTGTTATCTACAGTTGATGCCACTTAACAAAAAAAACAAAACAAAACAAAAAAGCCAACCAGATGATGCAAAAGCAACTTTTTCTAACAGTTTTGTCAAGAATGGTAACAAAGAAACTGGTCAATTCATTGGATTACCCATATATTCCCCCTTTTTAGGTACTGGACAAAACATCCCTTTGGTTGCAGTGGAACACGGTACTTAAAGAGGCATTGATCATAGTCACCAATATAGGGGAAATGCTTCATGAGACTCAAAATCCCAGATGGCCACCAACATCCAAATCTAAAATTGGACCAAAATCCAAATAGAAATCAGAGGGCATCACAAGTGAGAACTTTGTCCACAATATAGTAAATCGCACAACAGTCTGTAACAGGCACGCCAGAATCCAGGCATAAAGAAATATCTGCAATCCATAAGCAAACTGATTAGCAGAAAATAAAACAGATGTAGAAATTTCCGCATCAATGATTTATCAACAGAAAACAATTGCATAGTTATGTTTTTTTCAGTTAGAAGTTTTGAGTAAATTGAAACCATTATTGTCAAAGTATGATTTTCAGATTGTGGTTCAAAGCCTAGTGCTTACAAAGCTGGATTACTGCAATAGTTTATTTTTTTTTAAGGATATCGGAATCTAGAATGCATGCACTGCAAGTGTGCAGCATGCTGCAGTGCATATGAGTTTTGGTTTGAGTCCTTTTGAATCTGTCAAAGGTGCGATGAAGGTGCTTCATTGACTGCCAGTTGCTTATAGATTCTGTTTTAAATTGTTGGTGGTGGTTTTTAAGACTCTATACGACTCAGCTCCTTTCTATTTTAAAGAGGTGTTGCAGTGTTATATGCCTACTCAGGCACTGCGTTCAGCGAATTCACAGCAACTGATTGTTCTGTTATCGAGGCGGTTGCACTTTTCCATCACTGCTACAGCGGTGTTATCCTGCCACTGAGGCTGTCTATTGCAGGGTCTTCATATGTTGTTTTTTTTTTAAACAGTTAAAGGCATTGTTATTTACACAGGCATATTTTGGGATGTAGTTATTTGTAGATGGCCTGATATGATCATATGTTCTTGTGAGGGTGAAGAAACAATATTCTTAATTACATATGTAATCATATATGAATTCTTTTAATGGTTGTGTATGTATTTTTGTAACCTGCCTAGTTAATAGGTGGGCTAAAACTTAAGAACTTATCCACTTTGAAAAGTAAGAAGATCAAGCAACATCATAGGTGGTCAGTGACTCAGATGTTTGTGGAGGCTAAAGAGGGGTGGGATGGGGCAAATTTAAATCCTTAGAGTGGCAGCAACCTGTGTTAACGGTATAAAGGAAGTGGGGGTACTTTTGGACATAGCAGAGAAGGGAAAATTAGGTTCTTGTGGAATGTGCCTTAAAGGCTTCAGGCGGAGGCCGGCCAGATAGCAGATATGCTGAAAAAATAGCTTCTTTGAGCCAACGGGCTATAGTGGCCTTAGACGCTGGAGACTCTCTGCGCGGACCTGACAAAAGAACAAAAAGATGGTCAGAGGTCCTGAAGGCATTTGATATGCGCAGATATTGCGACAGAGTCCTTCGCACCTCCAGAAGGTGCAACTGCCCATAGGCTTCTGGAAACTCCTCTTTAGAAAAGGAGGGCAGGAAAATAGGCTGGTTTAGGCAAAACGTTGAAACCACCTTAGGCATGAAGGAAAGCACCGTACATACTATTACTCCGGACTCTGAGAATTGCAGAAATGGGTCTCGACAGGACAGCACCTGGAGCTCAGATACCCGTCTCGCCGATGTCACGGCCACCAAAAAGAACGTCTTTAAGGTCACATCCTTCTCCGAAGCTCGCCTAAGCGGCTTGAAAGGCGAACACTGAAGGGCCTTTAAAACTAACCACAGGTTCCAGGCCGGACACAGGACCCGCGCAGGAGGACGGAGCCAAAGCACCCCTCTAAAAAACCGTGTCACATCCGGGCAAGCAGCCAGAGACAGGCCAGCGACCTTTCCCCGAAAACATGCTAAGGCTGCAACTTGAACACGCAGGGAATTATAGGCCAAGCCTTTTTGTAAACTATCCTGCAAAAAGTCCAGAATCGGCGAGATAGAAGCCCGCATGGGTGTAACCGCTTTAGAAGCACACCAAGTCTCAAACTGGCGCCAAATCCTGGCATAAGCCACAGAAGTGGAATGCTTGCGGGCCTGTAGGAGAGTGGAAATGACTTTACTGGAATATCCCTTGTCTCTCAATTGCGCCCTCTCAATAGCCATGCCGTAAGACCAAAGCGGCAGGCGTCCTCCATGGTCACTGGGCCCTGTGACAACAGGTTCGGTACCAGAGGTAACGGCAGGGGAACCTCTACCAGCATCCGCCGGAGGTCTGCATACCACGGCCTCCTGGGCCAATCCGGGGCAATGAGAACCACCTCTCCTTGGTGGAGCCGAATCCGCAGGAGTACTCGCCCTATCAAGGGCCACGGAGGGAACACATACAGGAGGCCCTGAGGCCAGGGTTGAGCCAAGGCATCCAACCTTGCCGAGCGAGGATCTCTCCATCTGCTGTAGAAGCAAGGGACTTTGGCATTCGTGCTTGACGCCATAAGATCCATTACGGGCTTTCCCTATTTGGCACATATCTGCAGGAATACTTCGTCTGCAAGTTCCCACTCCGCTGGGCCGATCTGATTCCTGCTCAGATAATCGGCTTGCACGTTGCTCTGACCTGCAATATGAGCTGCTGACAGAAACTGCAGATGAAGCTTGGCCCAGTGGCAAATCTGCGCGGCCTACGCTGCTAGTGCTATGCACTGAGTGCCTCCATGGCGATTTATGTAGGCCACTGCTGTCGTGTTGTCCAACAGAACTCTGACAGCCAATCCTTCCAGGGTCAATTGAAAGGCCAGAAGCACCTGGAAAATCGCTTTCAACTCCAAGTGATTGACCACTCCGACTCCTCGGGTGTCCAAAGACCCTGGGCACGCCTTCCCCTGCAATGTGCACCCCAGCCCTTCAGGCTGGCATCTGTTACCACCAGGCACCAATCGGGGAGCACTAGCGGCATTCCTCGCCGCAGCATGCTGTCTGAGAGCCACCACTCCATACTGAGCCGGGCCGAAGGGAGCCATGTGAGTCTGCATTGATAATCCTGAGATATTGGAGACCACCGTTGAAGCAGGGAACACTGCAGAGGTCTCAGGTGCGCTCTCGCCCAAGGCACCACTTCCAAAGTGGTCGTCATCGACCCCAACAGCTGGACTATGTCCCAAGCTCGCGGGCGAGGCATCCTCAGGAGCAGACGGACCTGGTTCTGAAGCTTGCACCGCCTTTGCTCGGGTAGGAAGACCATCCCCGAGGCTGTGTCGAACCGGACCCCCAAATATTCTAGAGATTGAGAGGGGGTCAGGTGACTTTTGGCTATATTGACGACCCAGCCCAGAGATTGAAGTACTGAGACCACTCTAGTAGTAACATGATGACTCTCTTCTGCAGAGTCCGCTCTGATGAGCCAGTCGTTGAGGTACGGGTGAACCCGGATACCCTCTCGCCTGAGAAAGGCAGCTACTACCACCATTACCTTGAAAAAGGTTCGGGGAGCTGTGGCGAGGCCAAAAGGCAAGGCCCGAAACTGGAAATGTTTTCCCAACACCGCAAACCGGAAAAACCGTTGGTGCGGGGGCCAAATAGGAATGTGCAAGTAGGCTTCTTTCAGGTCCAGAGACGTGAGAAACTCTCCTGGTTGTACCACCGCAATGATGGAGAGCAGGGTTTCCATGCGAAAATGCCGCACTCTTAGTGACTTGTTGACTTCCTTTAAGTAGAGTATGGGCCGAAAAGACCCTCCTTTTCGCGGCACCACAAAGTATATGGAGTAACGGCCGTAGCCGAGCTCGGCGGGAGGCACAGGGACCACCGCCCCGAGGTGCAACAACCCTTGCAAGGTCTCCTCTACCACCGCCCGTTTGAAGGCAGAGCCGCATCGGGACTCCACCAACACGTCTCTCACCGGGGCATTGAATTCTATTCTGTAACCATCTCTGATCAGGTTCAAAACCCACTGATCTGAGGTAATCTTGACCCATTCGTCGAGGAAAGACGTCCTCCAACTGCAGGAAATCGAGGAGTGGGCCGGCGCACCATCATTGAGAGGGTCGCCCATGAACTCCAGGCTTTGAGCCGGCCGCTGTGGAACGTTTGTCCGAGCAAAAGGAGTTCCTCTGCTGAAAGCGGGCATGTGAAGTAAACCCAGCAGAACACCCCGGGCGGTACCTTCGAGCTTCACGGAAGCGAGGTCTGGAAGAGGAGGGAACTGTCTGACCTTTGGAAGAAGGCCGCGGCCTATCCTCAGGTAACCGCTGGGGTTTAGCATCCCCCAGGCCCTTGACAATTTTCTCCAACTCCTCAACAAATAGGAGAAGGCCCAGGAAGGACAACTTCACCAACCTTTGCTTAGAGGCCATGTCAGCCGCCCAATGCCGTAGCCATAGAAGGCGGCCAGCGGCCACCACCACAGCCATCTGTTTAGCCGAAGCTCTGACCAGATCATAGAGGACGTCAGCCAAAAATGACTAGGCCGACTCCATCCGCGGTGCCACCTCCGCAAGCGGCTCCGCTCCATCTCTGGGCTGTTCCACTGCCTGTTGCAACCAAGCGAGGCAGGCTCGAGCAGCATAACAACTGTACACAGATGCCCGTAAGGCTAGGCCTGAAATCTCAAAGGACCGCTTCATTGCTGATTCCAGACGCCAGTCCTGCATGTCCTTCAGGGCGATCCCTCCCTCTACTGGGAGGGTAGTCTTCTTCGTCACAGCCGTGACTAGGGCATCCAATTTAGGCACGGCCAAGCGTGCCAAGTGCTCCTCACAGAGAAGGTGTAAATGTCCCATTGCCCTGGCAACTTTCAAAGGCCCCTCAGGGTCAGCCCACTGGGCCGATATAAGCTCTTGGATGGAGTCATGCAAAGGAAAGGCTCGAGCAGGTTTCTTAGTACTTGCCATCCTCGGATTAACAGAGGAGGCTTCGCCCATCAGAGGATCTTCAATAGAGAGGGCCTGCAGGGCATCAGAAATAAGCGATGGCAGCTCCTCGCGGTGGAAAATCCTAACCGCAGTGGGATCATCTGGATCCAGTGGCAATCCTACACCTTCCTCTGGCTCTTCAGACCACGAAGGCCTGCCAGACCTCTCAGAATCCCCACAGCCTGACCACAGGGGGGGGGGGGTGCGTCACTTTCTGAAGGGGAATTGACCCTTCTACGCTTGTCTTGCGGCCAGCTGTCTGGGGAAAAAACGCCTGATGGCAATCCCAGGCTGCTCTCCACCGGAGGGAAACCAGCTAGCAACGCAGAGTCAGACATCTGCGGCAGAGTTCTTTTTAACATGAACGCTTTAAGTAAAAGCAACACAAACTCAGGGGAGAAAGGCTCACCCTGGCCTCCTGGTTCCAATCCAGGGTAAGCAGCTCCTCTGGTAGCCTCCATCTGAGGCTCCCCTCCTTCCTCAGACCCCTCCGCACATGCGGGGGTTGAGCCATGTGCGCATCCAAGATGGTGCCCGCTGCCAGCTCCACCGAGCGGGAAGAAACATCGCCGGCCCCGATGTCTGAAGAGCATGATTTACAGAGCCCCGCTGCAGATCTGCACTTGCCACAACGTGAACAGTGCTTAACCTCCGCAGCCATTGCCGAAAACAGCGGAAAATTCAAAATGGCGGATTCGCGCCAAAAAAACGTCCCGATCGCGGGCCCTCCCCGGAGGAGCTACAAGACTCTCTTACCTCACCAGACCGAGTCCCAGAGCTCCGGTCACGCTGCACAGACAGAAGGAAGCCTCAGAATCGCAGCGCTAAAAAGCGCGTCGCACTTTTTTTTTTTTTTTTTTTTTTTTTTTAAACGCTGTGAGAAAAGTTAGAGGCAACAGCTAAAGAGGCACTCCGGAGGTTCAGGAGAATGGGAAAGTCAGGGAAAGGACTTACCAATGTGCCTGCATCCACATAGAAGAGTGTGGGAAAGCAGGGATAGGGCAAACCTATCCTGCATCCACATAGGGAGCCGGGTAAGGCAGGGAAAGGGCGAACCTATGTGCCTTTAAAGTGGGCACCACCAGCCACAACACCTCTGCTACAACTGGCCAAAGCACAGGAGCCACCCCAGGCAGATTTCTGAAGGAGCTGAATAAGCTGCGTCCAACCATGCTGGGGAGATAGAGAATACTGAGAGGCAGATGGAGCTAGCTGGCCAAGAGGCACTACGGTTTTCACTGCTCTCTATCTCGCCCTGCTGGTAGGTGGACACAACCCATTCGTAATGGATTCATCTGCTTGATGACAAGGAAGAGGAATTAAGAAGAAAAAAAAGTCAGTGTAAGAACTTTTACTGACCTGAAGACCTTGCCTGTTCAGAAATGTTCCCTTCAGTACCTTATAAGAAGGAGCAATTCTCATGGTGTCGTTTCAGTTGAGCAACCAGGTTTTATATTATTTGCATTTTGCATGAATGTATGCCCGCCTTTTACACTACTACAATAGCCCTTATGGGTGAAGGGGACATCTAAATGTGGGTACAGCAGACTTCTGGTGAGTTTGAGGGACATAATTTCCACAAGTGTAACAGGTAGGGGGAGGTATGGGCCTGGGTCTACCTTCCTGCACTGCAGCGCACCCACCACTAGACTACTCCAGGGACCTGCATGCTGTTCCAGTGGACCAGAGCATAACATCTAGCTGGCAAACAGGCTAGTAAGTAATGTTTTTAATCAGATTTTGGGGGTGGGGGTTAGTGACCACTGAGAGAGTGCTTTGAAAATGAGCCCCTTCGTATAACACCTG
Source organism: Microcaecilia unicolor (assembly GCF_901765095.1). Lineage (NCBI taxonomy): Eukaryota > Metazoa > Chordata > Amphibia > Gymnophiona > Siphonopidae > Microcaecilia > Microcaecilia unicolor. The sequence continues at coordinate 592,384,702 of NC_044031.1, read as the reverse complement.
CAGCCATAAAAAAAATCCTCCAAGTAGTCAAATATTTTTGTACTAGAAACAAGAAAATTACAAGGAGGTACTTGCTGCAAATCCTGCTTGGTTTAAACAAGCTCTCCTTTTCATTTGATTGGGAACATGGTTCATTCACTTTGATCAGGATGCAGTCCATTCAATTGTGCAAATACACACTCTGCCCCATCAGAGGGTGAAAATTGTTAACCATGTCTTGATGAAAGGAACAATATCTACAATAATTGAATAGTGTTTCCAACAGATATGTGATAGAGCCTTTTTTGATCTGCCAGCAATACGTCTCAGAGGGGACGGAGGTGGTCTCAAATCCTTGGTTGGCCACTGTGCTGTGGAAATCTCCAGCCCTGCTCTGGTAAGCCCCAACACCTTAAAGCACAAAAGTAGGCAACAATGCCCAAGGACTGGAGGGTGGACACTGTGATACTTCAAACATATACTGTTCCAAGACTGCATCATATTTAACTGCCTATATGTGGCTAGCATGATGGCAAATTGCCAACCAGTGATTAATCATGAATGACTATAGCCTGCACAGTGGCAGGTATGGCTCTGGTCACCTTGCTGGATGGACTGGATGGACCGTGCAGGTCTTTATCTGCTGTCATTTACTATGCTACTGTGTTAACTAACACCAATTTTTCAAAAGGGATCCATGAAACTAGAGACCAGCGAACTTGATATTGGTGTTATGCAAAATAGTTGAAGCTACACTAAAATTACACAGCTTAATGAGAAGGAGACATTAGGGGTTTAAGCAAAGGCAAGTCTTGCCATACAAATGTATTAGATTTTTTTTTTAAGATGTGAAAAAACAAGTGGATAAAGGTGAGCTGGTTGATATATTATCAACTGCCTTCTGAAAATCCAAGTCCGTCATACTCCTTAGGAAATGAAAAAGTAATGGGACAGGAGACAATGCCCTTGTGTAGATTGTACCTGGCTAAAAGAAAGATACGAAAGAGCAGAACTAAATGGCTAGTTATCCACACAGAAAAATCAGCAGTGGAGTGCCCTAAGGGTCAGTACTGGGGACTCTGCTATTTAACATATCTACATATGATCTAGAGACAGGAGTGACAAGTAATGTGATTGAATACCTGCACAAAATTATTCAAAGTTGTTAGAATAGCGGAGGATTACAATGATTTGCAGAAGAATCTTGTGAGACTAGAAGACTGGAAGATGAAAATTTACTGCAGACATTTGCAAAATGATGCATACCATTAAAAATAATCCTCACTACAGGTACAAAGTGATGGATTCTGAGTTAGCAAACACTAGTCAAGAAAACTCTTAAAAGTCACTGTAGCCAATAAATTGACTTTTCTCAGCCCAGCATACCTCAGCTGATAAAGAACAAATAGAATGCTAGACATCATTTGAAAAGAAATGGAGAACAAAACTGAGACTATCATTATACCTCTTTATGGGTCCAAGGCACGATCACACTAGAGTATTGTGTGCAGTTCTGGCTGTCCCACTGGAGAACTAAAATAGGAAATGGGTTCAGAGAAGCTAAACAACTTAGGTCTCTTCAGCACGAAGAAAAGATGATAGGAGATTTGATAAGTTTATAAAATCATGAGTGGAGTGAACAATTGAGGGACAATTGTTTAACCATTCAAACCTCAGTAAAACAATCAAAGTATCTGCCCAAGGACTTCATATCAAATCTGACCAGCATGAGCTCTGGATTTCCAAAAGAACCAATAATCATGGGGACTTGGAATTTAAATGGGCTTAATAATCAGGGGAGCTGAACAGATTGTAGTGGGATGTGACATCCTTGTAAGAAACACATTTGAGATCGCGAGGTGCTCATATGTTACTTCATAGGCCTTTTCGGGAAGTGGTGGTTCATCAGGGGATAGGAGCTAAACAGATTGGGGGAGTTGCTATCCTAATTAGACAAAGTTGTGGGTTCATTATACAGCAGGAGTTTCGGGATTCAAGTGGAAGATGTGTAGCCCTGCGAGGAGCATTGCAGGGCAAGGAACTTATATTGATTAATTTATATGCCCTGAATGTGGGTCAGAGGAGATTTTTTCAAACCCTGCTAGGGGAGATTCAGGGGACAGGTGGTGGTGGGTGGTGATTTTAATGTTGCCCCCGATGCACGCTTGGATCATTCCACTGGGGGTGGGCAGTATAGTGGTCCCAATCGCAAAGCATTTCATACGGGTGGTAGATTGCTGGAGATTGCTACATGCAGTGCAACATAATTATACTTTTTACTCACATGCTGTCCAAACCTATACTCGAATAGATGAGCTATGGGTCCACCGAAAAGGATGGCACATGATGGAGGAAGCTAATATTGGGAACACAAATCTCAGATCATGCTCTAGTGTGGATTAGATTTAGCGGAATGGGCCATATTAAGCGGCGGGGATATTAGAGAACTAATGAATCACTACTGGAGGAGGAGAGGGTGCGGGAAGAGATTAAGCTTAATATACAGGAATTTTGTCAATTTAACAATGGAAAAGTAACAGATGGTGTACTAAGGGACATTCTCAAGGCAGTGGTGAGAGGGACTCTGATTAAGTGGGGGACACGAAAGAAAAGGGAAAGAGAGCAACAGTCACTTAGCTTGCGCACACAACTATTGTGCTTAGAAAACCAACATAAGCGGAACCCTACATCACAGATCTGGGAGGATCTTAAAAAAGTGATGGGGAATTAGCGCAACTGCAGATGGTGGAAGTAGATTTTATGAGAACTAAGCTTAAGCAACAATACGTTGAATTTGCCAATAAATCAAGTGCTATGCTGGCTCGCTATTTACAGGCTCGGAGAGTGAGGTCTCTTATTCAAAGGATGAGGGACAGTAGGGGCAGCTGGCAACATGCAGACTCTGAAATAGCGAAATGCTTTCTGAAATATTTTCAGGATTTATATAGTGCTCCCGATGGAGAGTCAGCTGTGGCAATAGCTCAATATTTGGATCGCATTCTGTTAAAAAGCCTTAGAGAGTCAGAAAGAGCACAGCTGGGGGAGCCCATTAGACTAGGAGAGGTGCAGGGGGTGATAAAAAGGCTCCCAAATGGTAAGGCTCCTGGGCTAGACGGAAACACGGTAAGGTTTTATAAGTGCTTTGTGAGGGAGCTGAGGGACCTGTTGGTAAGAGTGGGTAATGGAGTTCTGGCTGGCAATGGGTTACCAATGTCTATGTCTGAGGCTGGCGTGGATCATATAGACCTATTTCTCTTGTGAATATGAACGCAAAGATTTTGGCTAAGGTCTTAGCTAACAGACTGGCTAGGGTACTCCGAATTTGATTCGTATAGACTAATCTGGGTTTATCCCAAGGCGGCAGATAGGAGATAACATTAGGCGTACTCTTCATTTGATTTGGGAAGTGCAGTAATCCCTACCCGGAACAGCCTTGTTGGCCATTGACGCAGAAAAGGCTTTCGGCTGAGTTAGTTGGACGTTCTTGCGAGAGGTGATGCACGCAAGGGCTTTGGAGATAATTTTGGTACTTGGCTGGTGGCATTGTATGCGGCTCCGAAAGCTTGCCTTAACATTAATGGTGGGTACACATCTTTCTTCCTAGTTGGTAGAGGAACTAGACAGGGATACCCCTGTATCATCCCTTTTATTTGCATTGTATATTCAGCCTCTAGCAGAACTGATAAGTCAGCATCCAGATATTCAGGGCATTACGGTTTGGGGGGGTGGAACATCACATCGCTCTTTTTGCAGATGATGTGCTGCTTTATGTTAAAGACCCCAGACAGACATTACCCATGTTGATGGAGATTCTTTGAGAATTTGAGAAGTATGCCGGTCTCAGGGTTAATATGGATAAACGTGAACTGTTGGGGATTTCTTTATCCCAAGCGGAGGAAGGTAGATTGAGAGCAGCGTCTGCTTTTAAATGGGCCTCAAATAGCATTTGCTATTTGGAAATCCAGATCTCCAAGGATCTGGGTAGAGTTTACTGTTTAAATTACGGTAAGATAGTAGATCAAATTCGAGAGGAGTTATCCCGATGGAAGGGATTGTGGCTTTCCTGGTGGGGGCGTATGGCAGTAGAGAAGATAAATGTGTTGCCTAGGTTGTTATTTTTATTCCAATCACTGCCAGTAGTGGTCCCACGAAGGATACTTGAACAATTTCAGGGATCCTTCTCACAGTTCATTTGGGGTGGCAGGCACCCCCACCTGGCTGGAAGGGTCTTGTGGGGGGGCCCCTGAACTGGGTGGTAGGGTGGTGCCTAATATTGATAGTATTATCTGGCTGCTCAAATTTGGCTGATTATGAATTGGGAGAGGGGGAAAAATAAGCCAGCTATTCAGGTGGAGCAATCTTATTGCCCTCATCGATCATTGAACTCTTGGTTGTGGACTACTGAAGGAGTGGGATTAGTATTGGCTGGGATACAGAATCCATATGTAAGACATCTGATGGGATTGTGAGGAGAAGTACAGAAGAGAAGGGGGCAAGTGGACTGGATGTCCTCACTTCGATACAGTGGGAGCCGAAATTTGGGGCTGGGAGGGAAAATGCTACATATATACGATGGGAACAAATAGGACTATTGCGTTTTACGGATGTTCTGCAAGGGGGACGGGTAAAGAACTTTGAAACTTTGCGCTCCATGTATGCTCTACCTGATGGAGACTTTTTCCTACCTATAAATTCAGCACTATGCAGTTACTTTGGGTTGGCAGCGAGAAGACCCTCAAAACAGGGAAAGCTTGGAAAATTTATGGGTCCTGATGCGGAGAGTGCCTAGGCCAATCTCCGTGATATATAGATATATTAGGGGATGGGATCCCAAACCATTTAGCTTCCAAGGGGCTTGGGAGACAGATTTAAACTGCAGATTTTCTGGCCTAGAATGGGAAACAATTTGTGGTGAGGTTCAAAAAGCTTCAGTGTGTGTGTTGGTGCAGGAAAATGCTTATAAGGTCCTTACACGATGGTATTATACACCTGATCGGCTGAAGCGGATGTATCCTACTACATCTGACATTTGTTGGAGGTGTACATCTCAAACAGGTACATTCCTACATATATGGTGGTCCTGCCCCCAGATAGTCCCGCTCTGGCAGGAAGTTATGAAAGCATTAGTAATTATGTTGGGAACATCTTCAGTGTGTAGTCCCTCAGTTTGCCTCTTGGGTTTACATAATGAGAGGGACTCTTGGGAAAAGGGTAAACTGATGCGTTGGGGGTTGGAAGCGGCTAAGTGTCTTATAGCGCTGCATTGGAAGAAAATGGATCCCCCAACTCTGGGAGATTGGAAGTGCAAGCTGGGACAGTTGATACAGATGGAACGCCTTACAGCATATCAGAGGGAGGGGCTTTTACGACACAAAAGGGAGTGGGATAGATTTCAACAATGTTTAGCGCGTATCTGATAAGGAGGGGAAGTAAAGAGGAGAGACACGAGCTCCGTTGGGGTGAGAGGGGGAGGTTGTATGGGGGAGACTGTCCTGAAGAAACCACAGGGCATAATAAACAACAACAACATAAAAATTTGTTTGATTGTACATGAATAAGTTTTGAGGAACAAGGATAGCAAGATCAAAGCTGTGGCGAATGTACAGGTGGTAAGTATTTCATGGTTTTGTAACTCAGATAACATTTGTCCCTGTGACTATAGCAGTGGGAAACAACTTCCAGCATACAAGAAATAAACACAAAAGTACAATAAAAATTTAAAGAGAAAACAAAAAAAGAAAAGAACATATCACATGTAGCTTCACACAGCTTTGTCTCACAAGCAGGACCATTTAAAAGACAGTGGATGAGTAAGTGGTTTGCACAGTAAGATACTGTTTTGTTAAGTGTTGCAGCAGCGTTTCTAGTGACAGATTCCCCGATGCAGTTGTTTTGCAATATAAATATTGAGACAGGAAGTGCTGGAAATTTACTTCAGAGAATTCATTGTGTGACGGGGTGTGCTTATAAGTTTCATCACTTTATGTTTTTTAAATGCATTGAAAACAAATTAAAAGAGTATAACTTTAATGCATGGAAACAAAACAATCACAAAGGAACTACAAATATGCCATTAAACGTGCCAAAAGAGACTATTATACACAAAAAATTGCCACGACTGGTGCAGATATAAAAAAACAATTTCAAATTATAAAAACTCTCCTAAACACAGATCCAGTAACAACTTCACCTTCAAACCGTACTTTTGCTGACCAATTAGCTAAATACTTCAACGACAAAATCACCAATCTTTGCAAATCGATTTCTCAAGACAATTCTACTGCAGACACCTTTCTTGACGAACTGGACCCTGGATTTGATGAAGTACCGGCAGACCGATATTGGACCAATTTTACCCTCCTTACCACTGAAGAAGTCACTAAAACCATCTCTAAACGCTCCAGGTCTTATTGCCAACTTGACCCTTGTCCCAACTATCTTTTGAAAGGCGCCCCAACATGTTTTATTTCAGATCTCACCACCCATTTAAACTTCCTACTTCAGTAAGGCTCCTTCCCCACCAGACATGGCAATATATTACTAACACCTATACCAAAAAACCTGCAAATGATATTACCAACTACAGTCCAATTGCCTCCATCCCTCTAATCACAAAACTGATGGAAAACAGAGTGACCTCGCAACTCAACGAATATATTCAGAAATTCTCCAAACTGCACAAATCGCAGTCGGGCTTTCGTTCGGCCCATAGCACTGAAACGGTTCTTCTTACCTTAATATCCAAATTCAAACAAGAAATAGCAATTGGAAACCGTATCCTTCTCCTACAATTTGACTTATCCAGCGCTTTTGACCTGGTTGATCATACTATCCTAACTAAACTTCTGGACAAACTTGGGATCGGTGGCAATATCATCAACTGGATAAAAAGCTTTATTACCACAAGATCTTACCAAGTCAAAGGAACTACAAACATATCTTCCCCATGGTCATCTGAATGCGGGGTACCGCAGAGATCTCCGCTTTCCCGAATACTCTTCAACCTCATGATGATTCCCCTAGCCAAGTTACTAGCCAAACATGGCCTTAATCCCTTCATCTATGCTGTCGACGTCACTATACTTATCCCCTTTAAATCTACCCAATCTATCTGAAATCTCCGATAAAATAAATATAACCATGACCACCCTAACCTCTTGGGCTAACGCTTTCAAGATGAAATTAAACAAAGAGAAAACAGTGTCTAGTCCTTTCATCTCAATACTCTCCACTTCTCCCGACCACTCTTAGCACCCCAGACATTAAACTCTCCATATCTGACAACCTAAAAATACTTGGAGTAATGATTGATAGCCATTTATCATTCGAAAACCATGCTACATTCATCACAAAAAAAATGTTTAATATGATGTGGATTTTGAAGCAAATGAAATCATACCTTCCCCTGGACACTTTTTGGAACCTAGTACAATCCACAGTACTCACGCAAGCAGATTACTGCAACACTGTTTTCTTAGGATGTAAGACTCTAATCGTGAAGAAACATCAGACTACCCAAAACACGGCAGCCAGACTTATCCTTGGCAAGTCAAGATTCTATAGCACAACACCTCTTCGAGAGAAGCTTCATTGGCACCCCATCAGAGAAAGAATAAATTTTAAAGTCCACACTCTGATTCATAAGATCATATATAGAGAGTCCCCTAACTACATGAATAACCTCATCGACCTCCCAACCAGAAATAGATCATCGTCTTCTCGTACTTACTTCAATTTACACCTTCCCAACTGCAAAGGTTTTAAATACAAGACCTCCTATGCATCCAATTTCTCCTTTTTGGGCAGCAAACTTTGCAACACTCTGCCAAGATCCATCCGAACAATCAACAACCATCTAGCATTCAGAAAAATGTTGAAGTCCCATCTCTTCAAGAAAGCTTACCCTTATGACTCAACTTAACTTTTTAAACCCACCCACGATTCCTGCCATGATGATTATTATACCTTTGACCATGTCTCACAATCTCCTTATGCTCATTCCTCAATCTCTTCCTCTCCATCCTTCCTACTCCTTACCCCTCCCAATCTCTTCTCCTTTTGCTCATCCTAACTTTGTTTACCTCTCCATGCTCTATTTACATATCCTCAAAACCCCACTACTACTATGTTTACTATAACTTGTAACATTCTCCTTCAAGACTTTGTAATTCTATTTACTATGTAAGCCGAATTGAACCTGCTATGTGTGGGAAAGCGCAGGATACAAATGTAATTAATAATAATAATAGGGGGATTCCAAGATGGCCGCACGCATCTAGGAGAGCTGTAGACCTCATTTCCTGATCTCAATATACCAAAGAGGCAAGGTACCGGCCCGAGCTTCCCCAACGCCTGCCTCAATACCTGCTGGTCCAATGGACCGATTTGTGAGGACTCCATGGCAAGACTTTGTGAGGACTCCATGGCAAGACTGCGAGATCGGGAGCGGTTCCTTAGGAAACGCAGGCGTAATGGAGGAAGTATCAGCGTCTCCAGGACTCGATGTTACCCTGAGCCCCGATTTGAGAGCTCCGCCCCCGCAGCCAAAACGGACTAGCTCTCCATCTGAGGGAGCGAGCGGCCAGACGCCAAAAAGCGGAACGGGCCTGGTCTCAAGTGAAGCTCAAAGTAAGAATTCTGAGGAGTTGGGGGGGGGGGGGATGGTACCCCCAGAAGAAAGCAGTCCGATGTCATCTGTAGTGGGTCAACGAGGCACAGAAAGTGGGAAGATTCCAGAATATTTGATGAATGAGCCTCCTGGGATTATGGTAAAACCGGCAGAGGTAACTTTGGATACTTTGTGGGATTTAGTCGCTCAAATGGTATAATATTTGTTACAACAAAAACGCTGTTTCTCAAAAAGTTAATGTGATTGAAAGAAGAGTGGATAAAAATGAAATAGATATAAAATCTCTTTCTGAACGGTTTGATATTATGGAAGAAAAACGTACAAATACTGGAAATATTCAAACAGCTATGTTAAAGGACATTTCAAACCTCAGAAGTAAAGCGGAATTATATGAAAACCTTTCAAACCTCAGAAGCGCAATTATATGAAAACCATATGAGAAGATATAATTTAAGATTTATAAATTTCCCAAAAATAAAAATGGTAAGCCCGTTAGAAATGTTAAAAACGATATCTCAAAAAAGTGCTGGAGATACCGGAGGCAAATTTACCACCTTTTACCCAAGTGTATTATGTGCCACAAAAAGAACAGGAGCAACCACAGCAACAAACATCTTTGGATGTTACAACTTTCTTGGAAACATCAGATACGGAGCAGGCCACCGCGGCAACCTTGGTAGCCGCAGTGACTTTACATACTGGACAAACAATGGTCGTTCAGACTGTTCTTTAAGCACAAAGACAAATTGTTTTTGGGCCTAAGGATACTTTTATTTCCAGATGTTTCGAGGGGCACACAAAAGAAACGAAAACAATTCACGATATTGAAACCTGCTGTTACAACTAGGAGACACATTTTACCTTAGATTTCCCTGTAAATGTATTGTATGTTACAACACACAAAAATATGTTTTTGTGGACCCATCTCACTTAACGTTTGAGCCTCAAAAAGAGCTGAAGGAGTGTATTATAAATCTTGTTATTTTCTCCTAGATGCGAATTTGCTTTAGAAAAGTTTTTCCTTTTTTTCCTCCTATTTCAGAATCCCCTACAATATAATGTGGACTTGAGTGTTGTTAATTTGTGATATACATTTTTTTATTAATTTGATAATTCAACACTTTCTAATCAAGTGTAATTCCTTGTATATAAGTGTATATGTATAAAAAAAAAAGAAAAATTAAAAAAAAGTGTGGGCTGTTAGACATTTGAAACTTCATTGGACAGTCTAGGGCTTTATTGTCAACACTGAAAAACTTGTAGTCACTGGTCACCGTGTCTTGCAACAAAGTCCAGATATCTATAACTGGAGCTATATATAACAGTGGAATTTGTTCTACTACATTAAAAAAAAACTCATTTTGTCTGAAGTCCTTTATTTACATTAAACATTCACTCATTTTCAGCAAATAGTGAACTGAGTCCTTCAAGTCTGAATGTATTTGCCATATTGACACAAATATATGAAAACATTGTTTTTAATGTTATTTTTAAACTTTATTGTAATCTGTTGTGGATAGCCTCTTAACTGAAATGGTGGAATGTATGTTTTAATTGTCTCCAACTAAAAATACAGATTATTAATGCATACATGTCATGGTTAAAAAAAAAAAAAAAACCCTTGCATCCAGCATACCACTCAAGAAGAATACAACTACAATCATGAAAATATATGCTCTTCTTATATAAACAACATTCTTTCAAAGAAGGCAAGCCTCTCAAAATACTAATATGCTACTGCTAGATCTTTTTCCTGAGCAATATTGAAACAATGCCACTGATTAAAACCAAGAAATAATTTCATTGAAAAATTATGAATATTTCCATACCATTTTTGTAAATAGTCTTGTGCTTCCAAACGGGCACCAACCTCAAAAGTAATACCAGCTCGATTTGGAGGCTTTTTAGTCATCTTTTCAATCTCCTCCCTACCTATTTCAAAAACAAAATGATGGCTTTAGTTTGCATAGATGTACACTTATTTTCCAATAGTAATAGATAAGAAACAATCGCTTTATAAGTCAATGTACCATATATTGGTAATTTACATTAATTATTCTAATTGGTGGACCAGAGGGTACCAAGTTTGCAGGGAATGAAAGTATCAGCAGCTAAACACCAGCCTTTGTTCAGATAATCTAGAGACTGCTATGAAATTCAAACCTCAAATGACACAAAATTGCCCCATCACCTGTCAAACTTCATGATGAGTTAAAGGCACATGTGAACAAAAGATAGTGTAAGTTTTGTCATGGTATATTTGTCCTGGAAAAATGCGGACAGATAAGCAAAGAATATTTTAGGGCAATAAATCTTATAGGATAAAGCAACACAGGTGGGTTTCTTTTTATGAAAACTGAACACGGTTCTTATGTACATTGACTTCGAAAACTTCATTAGCCTATGAAATGGTAGCCTGTGAGTTTGCCAAACTGCATACACCAAAACATTTTTTTGTTGGTCTTTTAAGTGGCTGTCAACTTACAAGACTTCTAATTTTCATGAAGCGAAATTCACTGGTGTAGCTGGTGTAAGATACATCATTACAAAACAGTGAACATGATAGATTTTTATTTAAAAACTGAAGTGATCCAAAAGCAGTAAAAGATGTTTAAGTGACTGATCCCAGCCCTGAAGCCTGTCTGCCAACAGCAATAAGTAACTGTGGAAAGTAATGTTGAAACAGAAGATGTCAGCATAAAACCACTTGGTTCACAGTCCACCAAGTCTGCTCATTTGTTCCTATGGTCATAGGTTGTACATCTAACAGCACTATAAACATAAGCAGCAACAGTTATGGATTTTACTCAATGTGTGATCTTCCTTCCTTTCAGGTGGGTGACCTGAGGTGGGATACGTCATGTGCCATTGCAGGACCTTAATTACATAAGTCAGTAGGAAATGAAAACTAAGGCCATATGCAAAAAACACAGTTGCTCACTGGTGGAGCCAGCCCTGCTCCTCCATCTCAAAGATCCCTTTGTGTGTGTCCTTTGTATGCTTAAGTATTGCCACTGTGTTGACCCCACCCCACTGATGTGCTGGAGCCAGCTCACAAAAGCCATTTGTTCATTTTTTAAGAATTTTGGGAGCTGGTTGAACTTAAACAACTGACTTCCAAAATTTGGGCTCAGATCCCTTCTCGGCATCGTTGTCCTCCTTCCCTGTGGCTTGTTCCAGTGGCATAGCTACAGGGGGCCTCGGGGGCCCAGGCTCCCCAATTTCTGTCTCAGGCCCCCCCCCAGCAACAGTAGCCAGCCAGGCGTTTTTTTTGCTTCCTCAGGCTCCCTGCTCCCGCAGTCCTGTCCACAGTCTCGTCGCTACTTCCTCCCGCCTTTTCAACTTCCTGTGAGACAAAGCAGCTGTCTTCAGCGCTGCCTGCACCACAGCCCAATGCTGGAAACAGGAAGGAGAGATAGTAGGCCAGGCCCAAAGGAAGGGAGGGAGAGCTCAGATGCCTAACTGCAGGGACAGGGAGCCTCAAAACAAAGCAACCAAACCTGTGAGCTACTTCTTCCACGTTCTCATTCTTTATTGTTGGTACCATTTTTATTTGATTCCACTTATATTTTCAAACTTGCCAGCTTGTGCAGCATACGGATGTACACACAGAGGAAGAATAATAATGGAATAACTTTTCATAGGTAGAGTAGTAATTTGATATAAATTGTAATCAGTGTGTCATTTGGAGGGACCGGTTATAGGGATACCTTAGAAAGCGTTGTATTTGTGCAGAGAGTTTCTTTCTCCTGGTAAAAGGCCACTAAAACAAACATCTTGTTATGACAATTAGGTGCTCAACATTCACAGCTTGTATCTATTTATGTATTCTAAGTTATGACAGATATCCCACATTAAACATGAATTAGGTTGAAACCTGGCAGCATTTAAAGTCTTTTCCTGTGCCTAGATCAAAAGAGAAAGATGGTTTGTGGGTACTTGCTCCTTTTGTTTTGTGGAATGCAGTGGTAAATTATACAAAATGCACTTATTACTACTACTATTTATGAGAGATACTGAATAATGAGAGCAGAGCTACCTTCATGCAGAAGTCCAGAGTCAGTCTAAATGTGCTAACAGGCTCAGGCTGCTTGCTATGTGAATATTCTATCACTGTTTCATTATTGCTACCCATAATTACATATTAAGATCATGTGCTTTAAACGTTGTTTTAATTCATTTATTCGGTCCTTATATGCACATAGTTTTGCTTTCTAAATCCAAAGGTGAATCCTGAGTGGTTGAATAATTAGATGTAAATTGTGTTTCTGACTTTACTTGATTTGGACTGCTTTGGGTCCTGCTGATCTGTACAGCTGCTATCTAGAATTTTGGAAGATAAAAATGAGAAGATAAAGTTTTGGATATATTATGTATATGTCAGTTTTTGAATGTGCATCTGCCAGAACCATGGCTGAAGCCCACAAAAAAAAAACCTGTTTCACTGGCCTACAATCTCCAGAATAGTGGTGATAAATCTCCAGCTTTGAGATGGGCCATCCTTAGCATCTCTGAACGCCTTTACTTTTGCTGGCAGGGATACTGAGCCCTGCCAGCCAAATAAATGGACTGCCACTGCTCCCCACTGTTTGTTTCTGGCTCTAAGCAGCATGCCAGAACTTCTCACACAAGTATGCATGAAAACTCCTGGCATGCTGCTCAGAGTCAGAAACAGTGGGGAGTGGCAGTAGTCCATTTATTTGGCTGGTGGGGATAAGCCTCCCTGCCAGCAAATGTATGCCCACATGGGGGGTGGAGAAGAGAGGAAGGTAATGCCCCCCCCCCCCAGTCCACCCCAGCTCCCCCCCCCCAAAAAAAATTTGTAGGACAGGCTATGCCCGGAGAGAGCCTATTGTGAAAAAAATTTCCAGCACACCACTGCCCCACCCCACTTCACTTCTGGGGGTAGCCCAAGTCGCTCTTTTTTGATCTGCCTCTGTCTTGTCACTATACACTTAACCTTTTGTACCTTAGGCAACAGAGGGTTACATTGCAAGCTCTTTTAGGGACCTACTGTACCTGAATATATAACTTGCCTTACGCTACTATTAAATAGCCATGAGCAAAATTCAAGTCTCCTTCTCCCCCATTATGGACTTTCAAGAACTGAATGCAGGGCTCAAATTGGGAAGGCTGAAAACGGGATCTAAGAGACCATCCATCATAGTCCTCTTTAACATACTCAAACCAAACTAACAAAAATACCAAGTCACACACATACGGCTGCATCACACGTACTGGGAGATCGGTCTCGTCTCCCCCCTCCCCGTGGTCTGCCATCTCTCCCTCTGTCTTCCGCTGTCCTCCCTGTCCGCGATCCGGTGCCTCTACCTCAGGCAACCCCAGTCAAACTCATACCTGAGATCGCCAGCCAACCAACAATCCCACAGCTTTCCTGCTCCGGTGCCCCGTCCCCTATGACACAACTTCTCTCTCCCTATGAGGAGTCCCGCCTTGCCGGAAACAGGAAGCTGCGTCAGAGGAGAGCGGAACGCCGGGCAATGGGGTTTGCGGGAATCCCGCGGGGTCCGGGGAAGTAGGCACCGCCCCCCCCCCCCCCCCCTCATTTTAATAATTCGCCGGAGTAGACTTGCTGTCTACCTGTCCTGAACTGATGCAGCAAAATTCATACTGGCACATTCAGGGACTAGAAGCATCAGAGGTCACCTAATCTGCTGGCGCATGCGTGTGGCGATGTCCATCCTCCTGGTCCACAAGAGAGCGGACTATCATCACCAGGATGACCAAAAGTAGTGGTAAAAAAAAAATCCTTTACTGGTAACAAATGCACAGGTCTGGATGGATCTATGTTGCACAAATCCAAAGGCTACACTTATACACAGTTCCAAAAGCTAGACTCACCACAGGCTATGTTTCTGCTTCCCAGCCTTCCTCAGGAATCCTGCAAATTAGACTATGAATAAAAAGCAAACCAGAAGGATGAAACTGAGAATCAAAATTTGAGGAAAAGTAGTTCGGTCTATCCGCACAGGCAGGGTCGCAGCAAGCCACAGTACCTTCACTATGTTCTGAGTGATATGTACTGTGGCTTGCCTTGACCTTTTACAAATTACAGGCTACTTGTGCAGGTGGACAGTTCTCCACTCTAATACTCTGCCACTCCTCTCAAGCTCCTTCAGGCACAGACCCTTTAGGCTGTCCTTCAAGTGATGCACCTCACAGGGCTGCACCCCTGCCTTGAACAGGCTTCCCCTGCTCTGGTTCCTGCTTCTATGCTGGATTCCCTTTATCCACCTGAAGCTCTGTCTCCTCAGTTGCCACTTAGAGGGGCAGCAACTTCTTCTTTACTCAGCCTGTATTTATTTCTTTTACTCCAAGATATCCCAAGGGTCCTAGTGGGGGTACAGGCAACCAAAGACCTGTGTACTTCACCTCAGTCCCCTTTATTATTTCCCAACTCCATCCCTGTTGTCACTCACCACAGGGAACCACTTTTATCTCTGCAACTTCTCAACCATCCCTTCCCTTGGGCAGGCCTCCCAACCTCACTCTCTAGCCCACTGGCAAAGACCTCCCTCCCTCCAGGGCCTCTGGAAAAATCTATTACAGCTGTTTTAGTAATACCCATATCATGGGTATTACACTTATATACATGAATGGTGACAAAGTTACCACTGTTAGCTCAATAACAGGCAGTCACACCATTTTATCCATGTATAATGCAGGGGCATAGCCAGAGCTTGAGATGGGAGGGGGCCAGAGGGGGCACAATTTGGTCCGCCACCCCCCCCCCCTCACATACACAGACACCGCCACCGCTGCAAATACCTTGGTTGCCAGGGGGTCCCCAACCACTGCCAGCTGAAGCACCACCGCACATATCTTGGCTGGCGGGGGGTCCCCAACCCCCACCAGCTGAAACGTTTGTCCAACGCTGGTCTCCGCTGCATTGCCTGCCCTTTCTTCCCCTCACGTCCTGCATACTCGTTTTAATGAAACTGAGCATGCGCGAAGTGTCGTGCATGCTTAGTTTCACTAAAACGAGTATGCAGTGATGTGAGGGGAAAAGCAGAGCAGGCAATGCAGTGGAGACCAACGCTGGACAAACGCTTCAGCTAGCAGGGGTTGCGGACCTCCACCAGCCAAACAAGGGGTCCTGAGCCAGTTTGCAGGGTCCCAGCCCCCATGGCCCCCTGTAGCTAACACCACTGGTGTTATGAGTGTAGCAATTAAATGAATGGAACCACTGAATATCAACATAAAGATTAGAGCTAGTGGTGCAGGAAGAATAACTTATAATAATAGTAACAGTAAAAGGAATTTATAAAGGCAAAGACTGTGCCAGGCTCTATTGGTGGTAGTTATTGCTCCTGCTCAGATTATAGTTCTGGCCTGGTGGCAGAATCCAACATATTTTATTTACGTAGATGCTGTTCCTCCAGTTTCCTGTAGGATTAAGGATTTAGGGTTTTTTTTTTTACAAAGTTGCTCTAGTGATTCCTGTGCGGCAAATGAGAGGAAGCCCATTCAAGTCCTATGGGCTTCGTCTCATTTGCTGCACAGGAATTGCTAGAGTGGCTTTGTAAAAGAAGCTCTCAGTTTTCTGGTGGTTCATTCTGGTACAGGTATGTTCGCCACAGGAGTGGCCTAGTGGTTAGTGCAGTGGACCTTGATCCTGGGGAACTGAGTTCAATTCCCACTGTAGCACCTTGTGACTCTGGATAAGTCACTTAGCCCTTCATTGCCCCTGGTACAAATAAGTACCTGAATATACTATGTAAACCACTTTGAATATGGTTGCAAAAAAAAACCCCCACAGAAAGGCAGTATATCAAGTCCCATTTCTCTTTTTAAATATGATCTGCATTGCTCGCATGACAATTTCTATATTTTGATGTAGTGAAAAATGCAGTTAAGTAGAGTGAACACAAATTAAATATGTGGTTCAAAGTAATGCAACATTATTCTTCAGGGAGAAATAGATTGAGAACATGAAAATAGCCATACTGGATTAAACCAATAGTCCATCTAGCCCAGTATCTTGCTTCCAACAGTGGCCAATCCAGGTCACAAGTACCTGGCAGAATCCCATATAGTAGCAACATTCCATGCTACTGATTCCAGGGCAAGCAGTGGATTGCCCCATGTTTATTTCAATAACAGACTATGGACTTTTCCTCTAGGAAGTTGTCCAACCCTTTTTTTTTTTAACCCAGATATGCTAGCCTCTGTAAAGACATCCTCCGGCAAAGCTTAACTATTTGTTGAGTAAAGCTTTGACGCAAAGAATTTGAGATAACTGTGATATTAGAGGTAATATAGTGAGGAACCAGCACCACAAAGTAGCTCTCTTTGCAAACGGCATTTTGTTGCTTGTTGGGTCACCAGGGCTGACACTCCCAGTAATAATGCAAGAATTGCACGATTTTGGCAAAGTAGCAGGTTTAAGGTAAATCTAGGCAAAACCGAGATAATGGGCATTACTATGGATATGGAGGAGGAAGCTATATTACAACGGAATTTTCCATTTAAGTGGGCTAACTTGGGAATATGATACTTTGGGGGGGGGGGGGGGTGCAAATCACTAGAGCAGTCATTTCCAGCCTTTTTCATCTTGTGGCACACTTACAAAGTGCAAACAATGTCAAGGCACACCACTGGAAACTAACCCATACCTACTAAGATCCATTGCATCCCCACTGATACCTGTAACTTTCAGAAGTAGTTATTTCACCTTGAAGGTGGGACACGCTGAGAGGGAAGCAACGCGAGATCAGAGGAGACAAACCTGCTTGCGCCCTGCGTCTTCTGCGTGCCTGCCTCAGTGAGTACCGCTGTCTTCACTGCCGGCCGGTTCGTCGCAACTTGGAGAGGGGAGGGGAGGGCAGGGGAGAGAGGGGACATGCCGGACATGGAGGGCAGGGGAGAGACAATTGCTGGCATGGAGGGGAGGGGAGGGGAGAGAGGAGACATGCTGGACATGGGCAGGGGAGGGAGTAGAATTGCTGGGCATGGATGAAAGGGCAGGGGGGAGGGCAGAATCGCTGGACATGGAGGGGAGGGCAGGGGAGAGAGGAGAATTGCTGGGCATGGATGAGGGGAGGGCAGGGGAGGGAGGCGACATGCTGGGCATAGAGGGCAGTGGAGGGGAGAGAGAAGTGCTGTACCTGGAGGGGAGGGCAAGGGGGAGAGGAGACATGCTGGACATGGGCAGGGGAGGGAGGAGAATAGCTGGGCATGGATGAAGGGAGGGCAGGGGGGAGGGCAGAATCGCTGGACATGGAGGGGAGGGCAGGGGGGAGAGGTGACATGCTGGACATGGGCAGGGGAGGGCAGGGGAGAGAGGAGAATTGCTGGGCATGGATGAGGGGAGGGAGGCGACATGCTGGGCATGGAGGGCAGGGGAGGGGAGAGAGAAGTGCTGGACGTGGGAGGGCAGGGGGAGAGGATACATGCTGGACATGGGCAGGGGAGAGAGGAGAATCACTGGGCATGGCATGGGTGGCTGGAGGGGGGCAGGGGGAGAGGAGGGTTGCTGGACATGGGTGGATGGAGTGGAGGGCAGGGGGAGAAAAGAAATGCTGGACATGGATGGAGGCGAGGGAAGAGAGTGAGGAAGGAGATGAGATGAGGGAAAAGGAAGAGAGGAGAAAAACTGCACATGGATGTAGAAAATAGGCAGAAGCTGGATCCACTGGACAGTCAAGTCTGCAGAGGACCCAGCTTTTACATACGGATGTAGGGCAAGAAATGAAGAAGAAAGGCGGAAAGTAAAGAACTAAATGGAAAGGAAGCCCTGGAAATGGAGTTATGAGGACAGATAGCAGCAGAATCAGATACTGAGCCAGCATGATCAGAAAAACAAAGTCACCAGACAACAAAGGTAGAAAAAAATCATTTTATTTTCATTTTAGTGTCTGGAATATGTCCAATTTGAGAATTTACATCTGCTGTCTTATTTTGCACTGGGTATACTGGAGCTGTAACAGCTTACAGAAATTATTTATAATGAAAAAAAAATCACATTATTTTTTTCTCCTATACTAGTATAATATTTTCAATGATGTCTGTTTATATGCGCTATGGCTGGTATAAGGGGTGTAGCTAATGTGGGTGTGGTTATAATAGGGGTGGAGTCATATGTGGTGACTCCACCCACAATGAGTACTGGCACCTTTTTTTCTACAAAAAAGCACTGCTTGTGACATGGAATGGCCACTGATAGAAGCAAGATACTGGGCTAGATGGACCATTGTTCTGACTTGGGGCCCTGTTTACTAAGGTGTGTTAACATTTTTAATGTGCCTACAATTGCTGTGCGTGCTAAACGTGTAGGTGCCTATAGGGATATTATAAGCGTGTACATAGTTAACGTGCATTAAAAACGCTAACGCGTCTATAACGCAGCTTAGTAAACAGGGCCCTTAGTATGGCTATTCTTATTTTCTTATGTTTATTGCATACAGAGCTCCTCCTCCACCTTTTCAATCATCTCTATCTTTCCTAAATAGATTATAGGCCGGTATGCTTGCATCCCATTCGTGGGAATCACTGAACCATGTCTCTATGATAGCAACAATATCTAAGTCTGCCTCTAACATCAGAGCTTGCAGATCATGAACTTTGTTGCTTAGACTGCGAGCTGTGGTCATTGCTTTCCAGCTACATTTCAATGGCAGTCTTATCTTCTGTTTAGTTTTTTGTTTAGTCTCACTTCTGTAAATCACTGCTGCTACAAACATGTACTGATAACTTTACTTTTACCAGTAGTTATAGTCTTAACTGGCTGCTTACCTCAGATTACCTAACAGTCCTGAATAGCAGTGCACATTAAACTAACCCCATTCTTTTTATTCAATACAAAGAGAAGGAAATATTCTATAGGATTGAGAGTCAAGAACCAGGCTGGTGTTACAACAGTAAATGTGATTTTTATTAGTGACAATTATGGGATTATTTAGTTGGTCAAATTGACAGTTTAATTGAATAATTTCACTTTCATCTCTTCGTGTCTAACACGTTTCTTTTACAGGTGCAACTAGATTTTCCTGTCCAAAAAAATTAAGCAGTGAACCAGGATATCAGATAAGTATTGCTATACAAATAATTTCCCTTGTACTGTTAAGTCTCTTTAAAGAAAATGCTTTTTCTCTAAGAAATGACTCTTTAGGTCTCATTTTCAAATGAGAAAAATCTCCAAAAAGTGGCATAAATTTTCATTTGGACGTTTTTCTCACAAAAACGTACAAGTTGGCATTTTCAAAACCAATTTTTAGACGTTTTTCTATTAAGTCCATCAGACATGCATTCAGATCACAAGCGGGCGTGTCAGGGATGTGTTAAGGGTGGGATTTGGGCGTTCCTAGCACTTGGACGTTTTTCAGCCATAATGGAACAAAACAAAACCGTCCAGAACCAAAACTAAGACATTTTGAGCTAGACCTGTTTTTTTTTTTAAACTTTTATTGAAAATAAACGCCATTACAGCAACAATAATTTCACAACAACCCCCCCCAACACCCTCCCCCCACTAAAAAGGTGCCCTAAATGACCAGATGACCACTGGAGAAAATCGGGAATCAGGGATGATCTCCCCTTACTCCCCTAGTGGTCACTGACCCCCTCCCAAACCCCAAAATTGTGATTAGAAACATTACTTACCAGCCTCTATGCCAGCCTCAGATGTAATACTCAAGAAAGATATAATGGAATTGGAAAAGGTGCAGCAAAGGGCAACTAAAATGATAGCGGGGATGGGACGACTTCCCTATGAAGAAAGACTAAGGAGGCTGGGGCTTTTCAGCTTGGAGAAGAGATGGCTGAGGGGAGACATGATAAGGTATATAAAATAATGAGTGGAGTGGAAAAGGTGGATGTGAAGCGTCTGTTCACGCTTTCCAAAAATACTAGGACTAGGGGGCATGCGATGAAACTACAGTGTAGTAAATTTAAAACAAATCGGAGAAAAATTTTCTTCACCCAACGTGTAATTAAACTCTGGAATTCGTTGCCGGAGAACGTGGTGAAGGCGGTTAGCTTGGCAGAGTTTAAAAGGGGGTTAGACGGTTTCCTAAAGGACAAGTCCATAAACCGCTACTAAATGGACTTGGGAAAAATCCACAATTCCGGGACTAACATGTATAGAATGTTTGTACATTTGGGAAGCTTGCCAGGTGCCCTTGGCCTGGATTGGCCGCTGTCGTGGACGGGATGCTGGGCTCAATGGACCCTTGGTCTTTTCCCAGTGTGGCATTACTTATGTACTTATGATCCATTAGAGCAGCATGCAGGTCCCTAGAGTAGTCTAGTGGTGGGTGCAGTGCACTGCAGAAAGATGGACCCAAGCCCCTACCTTCCCCTACCTGTTGCACTTGTGATGGAAACTGTGAGCCATCCAAAACTCAGCAGAAACCCATTGTTCCTACATATAGGTGTCCCCTTCACCCATAAGGGCTATTGTAGTTGTGTACAGTTGGGGTTAGTGGATTTTGGGGGGGCTCAGCAGACACGATAGGGAGCATCAGTGAGATTTGTACTGGGAGCATTTATTTGAAGTGCACTGCAGTGCCCCCTAGGGTGCCCTATTGCTCTCCTGGGATGTCTGTGTGGCCAGTCTACTAATGGCCCTGTTTACTAAGCCGCTCTGTAGGTGCACTAATGTTTTAGCGCATGCTAAAAATTAGTGAGCGCTAATAATAGAGACACCCATTATATTCTTACGGGTGTCTCTAGCATTAGCGCATGCTAAAATGTTTGCACGCCAACAACGCAGCTTAGTCAACAAGGCCCTAAGAATGCTGGCTCCTCCTACATCCCAGTTGCTTGATTTTGTGCGTTTTTCATTTGAACTTTTTTTTTTTAATGGACCAAAAAGATAAATACACAGAGCACAAAAACACCTAGCAAATAGCCATTAAAAAAAAAGTTTTTCTGTTTTGGAAATGCCTATATTCCCCACTTGAATTTTGGACATTTTTAGCAAAATTTCTGAAGTTGGACATTGAAAATGGCCCTCTTTGTGTCTGTGACTCCCCAAACAAGGGTTGGGAGTGGGCCAGTGAAATAACACAGCTGAACAAAAAGAATAAACACAAAATAAGTATTTATTGGAATCTCTGGGCCTGTTCCTTCACAGGGCCCAAGACAGTGTGGGTAAACCTCTGTGTTTCAGGAAACACAGTTATTAAGCAGGCCTAACACAGTTTCTGACTGCTGGGGTTTCCACGCCCCAAACCCCAAACACAGCCTGTAGTTCTTGATTTTTCTCAGAAATTCAGGTCTGGTGTCAGCCAGACTGTAATTTATTTATTTACATTTTGCTCACACCTTTTTCAGTAGTAGCTCAAGGTAAGTTACATTCAGGTACTCTGGATATTTCTCTGTCCCAGGAGGACTCACAATCTAAGTTTGTACCTGAGGCAATGGAGGGTTAAGTGACTTGCCTAAGATAACAAGGAGCAGCAGTGGGATTTGAACCAGCCACCTCTGGATTGCAGGACCAGTGCTCTAACCACTAGGCCACTCCTCCACTCCAATGCAAAACATGTAAGATTCAGTCCAGCAGTAACAATGGCTTACCTTAGTCAGGTCGCGATTATGGAACAGGAGCTTCCGTGGCATACAGTGGGGATTCAAATTTTTCCTCCTTGAATCTCTCTAATCTCAGCCTGGCACTATCTTTTAAACTCCCAGGTACTGACTCCAGGCCTCCTGGCTCACTCCCTCCCGGGACGGGACCTGTGCTCTTAAGGTGGCCCAGGCTATCAGAGGAACTTTTCTTAAGGGTGAGGAACAGTGTTCTATAAACCCCTTCACAGTGTCCAATTTTTGTCTTTCATACCCTAAAGGATTTGAACCTTCTCTAACGGGTATTTCACTTACTGGGCGTGCCTAGATTCGGAGTCCGATCTGGCTGGAGCCTCACAAAGGCAGTCTCCGTTGGTCCCTTACTTGGTACTCAGTGCCTCCACCTGGAGAAGAAAAGTACTGATGGGGTGGGATTACCCTCTTCTCCCTTCAGGAATAAATATTCTTTCCAGTCCTTGGGATACATTTAATTCATGTACAAGGCGTGATGTAGATTGTGACAAGGCAAACCCCAGAGACTCCCCAGTGAAGTAGTTGAGCCCAGAACTACGGGTCCCAGAAGTCCTTGCAAGAATAAGTGAGGAGAGTAGTCCTAAAAAGATGGAATGGATTCCCAGTCCCAGCAGGGGGAGCAATGGGTCGAGGCAGGGTGAGCCTGTTACTCCTTTCCCCACTAGAGGGCAAGGGAAGGATGAAGCTCAGTGTCCCTGGCTTCACCATCAGTATATAATTCCTCCCAGCTGTGAGACGAGCAGAGCAGATTTTCTGGAGGCTCTCAGTCACCTGAAGAGAGGGGAGACGAAGGGAGAGAGATTCCATGGAGTATGTGGAGGAAGGAAGTAGCCTGCCACTAGAGCTGTCCAAGGGAGAGGAGCCAGCTACCATGGAGTGGGAGAATTCAAAGGTTGCCCTGCCCAGTACATGAAGGCTGTGGAAGAGGCCACACCAGGAGAGGTGCTGAGAGGTGGGAGAAACTGCCAACCCTGCTCCTTATAGGGTTCCCTCTGTGCTATGAAAAGGCAGGTGGTTTGTGGTATTGGTTTGATGTGCAAAGGCTGTCCATGAAGATTTGTTGTGAACTGTTGTGCTATATGGGAAGTGTGTTGAACTCTTACTAAACCCTTCAGAAGGAGGGGGAGGGAAAGCTAATGCCCTAGTAGAGAGGGCCTGAACTCGTGAGGAGCTGAACATTTGCTGAGGGATTTTGGGACCTGGACTGTACCTTTTTCTTTTGAAGACTATATTAAGAGGGCTGTACCTTTTGTTTGAGGAATATATTATGATTTTTGGTATGAAATTGCCTTGATAATAAAATACTTTTGCCCTGAGTCCCAGTATCAGCAGTATTCTGTCCTGGAACCCTGGGAGCCCCGCAGGCTTGCCGGCTCCACCCAAGAGGAGGAAGCAGACCCCCATTACAAGATAAAGGTGAGCCGGTTGATGTAGTGTATCTAGATTTTCAGAAAGCTTTTGATAAAGTTCCTATGAGAGACTCCTGAGAAAATTAAAGAGTCATGGGATAGGAGGCAAGGTTCTGGTGTGGATTAGGAATTGGCTATTGGACAGAAAACAATGGATAGGGTTAAATGGTCATTTCTCTCAATGGAGGAGGGTGAACTGTGGAGTGCCGCAGGGATCTGTACTGGGACTGGTGCTATTTAACATATTTATAAATGACTAGTAAAAAAAAGGCCAGTTTCATTATGAAATGAAACAGGCGCTAGCAAGGCAATCCCCCACCCTCCCTCACTGTCTCGCTCTGTCCCCTCCGAGTTCCAGACCCCCCTCCCACCCTCCCTCCCAGTTCAAAGCCTCCCACCCAGTTCAAGGCCTGCCTGCCTCCCTCCCTCCCAGTTCAAGGCCTGCCTCCCACCCACCCATTTCAAGGCCCCCTCACTCCCCTCCCACTGAGTTCCAGACTCCCTCCAATTTCGACCCCCCCCCCCCCTTCCCGACGAAAACACTCCCCTGCCGCCGTCGCGTACCTGTGCTGACGGGGGGCCCCAACCCCTGACAGCTGAAGTTCTGTTTTCGTCTGCGCCGGCGTGTTACTTGCTGAATGATCATCTGTTGAAGTTTCTGTGCGTGCGTCTGATGTCAGATGCACGCACAGAAACTTGAACAGCTGATCATTCATGAAGCAACGCCCCGGCACAGCCGAGAATAGAACTTCGTCTGTCGGGGGTTGGGGGTCCCCCGTTCAGCACAGTTACGCGACGGTGGTGGGGAGTGTTTTCGTCTGGAAGAGGGGGGTCCAGGGGGTCGCGGCAGGGGAGTCCAGGGGTCCGTAACGCAGAAGGAGGGTGTTGAAATCAGAGGGAGGGCGGAGTCTGGAACTCAGTGGGAGGGGCGTGAGGGGCACACGTCATGATGGTGCCTAGCAGACCACAGGAGCCACGGTCCCAGGCAGGACAGAACGTTGGAGGTGAGAATTATATATAGATATGGAAATTGGATTGAGTGAGGTGATCAAATTTGTAGATGATACAAAACTATTCAGGGTTGTTAAAACACATGCGGACTATGAAATATTGCAGGAAGACCTTAGGAAATTGGAAGCCTGGCCATCCAAATGGCAGATGAAATTTAATGTGGACAATGCAAGGTGATGCACATTGGAAAGAATAATCCGATCATGGTTACTTGTTGCTAGAGGCCATCTTGGGGGTCAGCACTCAAGAAAAAGATCTGGATGTCGTTGTAGATAATACGCTGAAATCTTCTGCTCGGTGTGTGGTGGTGGCCAAAAAAGCAAACAGGATGCTAGGAATTATTAGGAAAAGGATGGTGAATAAGACCGAAAATACTACAATGCCTTTGCATTGCCTCCATAGTTACGTCCGCACTTTGAGTATTGCGTTCGTTCTCGTCCGCCCGTATCTCAAAAACGATATAGCGCCAATTAGGCAAATGGTTCAAGCCAGCCCAGCGCACCAAAAACGAAAAGGGATGGAACTCTTCTCATATGAGGAAAGGTTAAAGAAGTTAGGGCTCTTCAGCTTGAACAAGAGACGGATGAGGAAAGATATGATTGAGGTCTACATGTAGAACAAGTAGAAGTAAATCAAAATTTTTTTTTTTACTCGTTCTAAAAGTATAAAAAGACTAGGGGGACAATCGAGGGAAGTTACATGGAATATTTTTAAAACAACTAGGAGGAAATATTTGTCAACGAATAGTTAAGCTGTGGAACTCTTTGCCGGAGGATATGATAAACAAGCAGTTAGTGTATTGGGTTTAAAAAAGGTTTGGACAAATTCCTGAAGGAAAGGTCCATAGTCTGCTTTTGAGACAGACATGGGGAAGCAACTGCTTGCCCTGGGATCTGCAAGGCTTCGTTCTGTGAGTCTGACGTCCTGCACGTTGTACGTACAGGACGTCAGAAACAGAAGGAAGCCTTTTGCGAGAAGAAGAGGACCTCGGCTGGCGGGGTTTGGGGTCCCCTGCCAACAAAGGCAGGCGACGGCGGGTTGGCGGCGGGAGGGGAGATTGGGCGGGTCATTAACAGGGGGGTCCAGGGCCAAATCTACGGGGGCCCAGGCCCCCCAGGCCCTATGGAGCTACACCACTGCTGTTTACTAAGCCGCTCTGTAGACGCACTAATGTTTTTAGCATGTGCTAACACTAGAGACACCCATAGGAATATATGAAAGTCTCTAGCATTAGTGCGTGCTCATTTTGAGCACTCCTTAGTAAACAGGGCCCTCAGCTTTTAAAGCATTTACTCCTCTGTTTACTAAAGCTTAGCTCGAATTATCTACAGCAGGGCCCATTTTATTCCTGTGGGCACTGCTGCAGATAACTCGAGCTAACCTTTAGTAAACAACCCGCTAGGCAGGGTACTCTTTCTTACTTCTTCTCAACCCTTGTTTTATGGTCTCTTAATGATCACTGAATGGTACTACCAGGACCCCGATTTGCCCAGTTAGAAACTGCTCATCACAGTGCATTTTTCTTCATTGCCCCACATTTCTGGAATTCGATGCCATTAACTATACATAGCGAATGTAACTTTAAAAAATTTTAAACATTACTAAAGACTTGGTTGTTTCAAAAAGCATATACCGTTGAGTGAGGTGGCTTTGTAGGTTGCAGGCACTTGGAAGATAGTAGATATAACAATGTGATTAAAGGTATATGCAGTTTTTAAGTAAATTTTCTTGTGTGTATTCTTTTTCTTTCCTATCATTTATTGTATTTCTTTTCTTATACTTTTAAACATTTTTTATTTTGTAAACCACCGTGATCTGTTCGTCAGCTTCAGCGGTATATCAAATGTTTGAATAAATAAATAATTTTAAAATGCTGCAAACAGGGCTGGCTAATAATTTAAACAAGCTTTATTTAACTATTTATACATATCTATGCATATATACCTTATTCAGACTTATACACATATCCCTAGAGTCTGTTGCTCTGGGCTTCCTTTAGCAAATATATAAACTAAATATAATGACAGTTAACCTTTTAAAACCAAATACTATTTCAATATATGTCCTTTTGCATCATAGTCACTCTTAGTCTCTGTTATTCAGAGACAGTGACTTGGTCTTTCCTCCACTGTTCAGTCCCTGTCAGTCTGGCTTGCCTAAGTAACAGCTATAAACTCTTCCTTGCTGCTTGATCAGATTAGTGTATGGGCGTGGCTCAGTAGTCTAGGTTCTTCCCTTCCTTCCCTGCCAGTCCACCCATTCCCCTTCACCCTTGCTGGTCCCCTAGTGCGAATTGTACCCCAGAGGCCTTCACCCTCACTGATCCCTTCTTCAAGCGGAACCTCGGGGGTTTCTCCCTACTAGGGTTCAGAGTTACCCGCCCTTAATAGGACTCTACAACCGCCAGTTCCAGGGTTCCCCTCTAGAGGGCTACCTCTGCTCTTCTCAGCCCTAGGTACTGATAGTGCCTCCACAGGCCATTTTTTTCTGCCCTGGAGCTGCTCACTAAAGGCTTTCTAGGCTTGAGCCTGGATACCAAGGACTTCTGCTCTCTTCTCTTCAGAGAAAGCCTTGAAAGGTACTTCCCTGCTGGGATTCAGATGTACCAGCCTTTATCTTTGGAAATCACGGAGCTTGAACTAGCTATCAGATCAGGAGAAGGGCGTGGGGGGATATCACGTATTTATAGAGCCCTGCTACATAAGACCCAACCCTTGTCCAAATGTATTAAAAATGGGAGGCTTTGCTGGGTAGATCATATGAGGAGGGGGATGGAAAAGAATATTCAAACGGTTTATTGACATTTTCTGTGGCTACTCCCTTGCTGGAAACGGTCATAAATGCTGTATCAGTGGTACCTGACCCCTAGCCGGCTGGCCCGTATATTTAAAAATGGGTCGGCAGCCTGTTGGCGAAACTGTGGGGCAACAGGCACCTTCTGGCATTTGTGGTGGGACTGCCCACTGGTTCAGCAGTTCTGGATGGATCTACAGCATAGACTGCACAGTGGTCTGGGGATAGAGGTGGGGTTTGACCCTGGCCTATGTCTGCTGAATACTCCACTGGGAGTAAGCAGAGCTCCTTGTTCGGGACTGTTAGCCTACATTGTTACTGCAGCCAGGACTTTAATTGCTAAACATTGGAAACAGCAGACGATACCCATGGTGGATCAAGTGCTAGCTAAAGTGGACTACTGTTGCATAATGGACAAACTTACTGCTTTGAGGCGTGGGGGTATGGTAAGATATTATAAAACATGGTCCGCCTATGCAGAGTGGCGGGGACTGTCAAGATGATGTTGGTATATTAACGACTTACTGTGCTGATACTACAGATGGGGAGATCTTCACATATAAGAGATACCCTGGAGGGGGGCGGGGTTCAAGTTGCTGTCTATTTGCAATAATTAGATTGAAATGTTAGTAAGCATGATTGATGTATATTGTAAAGCTTTACTAAATAAACAGATGTTTAAAAAAAAAAAAGAAATCACCACTTCCAGGGTTTCTTCATTAGGGAGCTATCTCCACACCCAGCCAGAGCAAGCATAGTTTAGCATGAGTCAAGCTCTTTACCAAACCTTTTTCTCAGTCCCTTCACTATTCATGTCATCAGTCACCCTCCCCCTAAACTCGTGGGGAGCAGGTTTTCCTTTCCCCTCACTTTGATTTAGCTCACTCTATATAGTGTGAAAGAGAATAATTGGGCCGGCTAACTTAAAAATGAAAAAACAAAACCCAATTGAGTGTAGTTCCTGACTCAGGCACCTAACTTATTACTTTGTCCCTGAACTAAGAAGTCTGTTATAAAAGTAGAAGGGCACAGGTATCTCTCAGTTCATACTTCCACACATGCCACCTTTAAGTGTGATCAGTCAAACAAGTCATCATTGGTCTAGAAAACCTCCTAGAAGAAAGGTTGTCAAGTAGACCAAAATTTCAAAACTTGAATTTTCAATTAGATTTCTACCAACAACCAATAGTACAAAAATAATATAGCTTAGCTGCACAGCAATATGGTTCAAAAACTAGAAGATCGTCACTGCAATATTCTCTAATAATCCTTAAAGTAACGCCAACTTGGCTTGTATATTAGGTCCGTTTGCCTATATACAAGTCAAGTTGGCATCACTTTAAGGATTGTTAGAGAATATTCGCAGGAACGATTTTCTACAGCTTTCAAACCATATTACTGTGCAGCTTAAGCTAAGCATTATTTTTGCACTATTTGGTTGTTGGTAGAAATCTAATTGAAAATTCAAGTTTTGAAATTTTGATCTACTTGACAACCTTTCTTCTAGGAGGTTTTCTAGACCAATGATGATTTGTTTGACTGATCACACTTAAAGGTGGTTACACGTTCCAACCATTATGGATTAAGGTCTTAATGAGGTCTTTTCCTCCCTATTTTTGAAATAGTGATTTTGGTTCCTGTATTTCCTATTTGTTTACCATATTTTTTTATTAGAATTGTTCTATAACTTAGATATATGGTATTTAAATCCTTTGATTTTTTTTTTTTGTTGCTTAAACGTTTTCTCAGTATGCCTGGCCTGGAACCAGCACTATTTGGCTGGGCAGTGCTGCAAAGTATAGCAATGTAGTGCAAGGTTCCACATTAAAAGTCACCGACCAGGAAAGGGATCTAGGTGTCATCACTGATGATACATTGAAACACTCTGCTCAGTGTGTGGCGGTGGCTAAGAAAGCAAATAGAATGTTAAGTATTATTAGGAAAGGAATGGAAAACAAAAATGAGGACGTCATAATGCCTTTGTATCGCTTCATGGTGCGACCGCACTTCAAATACTGTGTGCATTTCTGGTCACTGTATCTCAAAAAAGATATAGTGGAATCAGAAAAGGTACAGAGAAGAGCGATGGAAATGATAAAGGGGATGGGACGACTTCCCTATGAGGAAAGGCTAAAGCGGCTAGGGCTCTTCAGCTTGGAGAAAAGACGGCTGAGGGAAGATGTGATAGAGGTATATAAAATATCAAGGGAATCGCAGACTAGGAGGTGTGAACTCTTGGCTTTTAAGCCAAGAAATCATTGCCCTAGGTGGGACTTCCTAGAGCGATTCCTTTGTAAGTGTTTTATTTCCTTATTACTTATTTGTTGAACCCAAGAAATTACAAGAGTTTGTAGAGTTAAAAGAACAGATGAAGAAACCTCTGCAGCAACTTCCTTTAGTTACCACTGTACCGGCTGCAATTACCGATTAACCTTCCTCCCTCAGAAAATATGAATTTGTAAGATTAAACACTTGGTGTTTTTCTTATTTTCTTTGAGATTGTTTTCCTGATCTTGGATCCCCCAATTGTGGACAATTATATATATCGTTGTGAGAAAATGTTTTTTCTTTTTCCTTATATTAACTTCTGTTTTTCCTTACATTTACGTGATAAATGTGAATGTAATTAAGTAAAATGATAAATAAAAAAAAATTAAAAAAAAAAAATAATGAATGGAGTGGAATGGGCAGACGTGAATCGCTTGTTTACTCTTTCCAAAAATACTAGGACTATGGGGCACACAATGAAGCTACAAAGTAGTAAATTTAAAACAAATTGGAGAAAATATGGTAAAATTATGTATCATACCTGATAATTTTCTTTCCATTAATCATAGCCGATCAATCCATAGACTGGTGGGTTGTGTCCATCTACCAGCAGGTGGAGATAGAGAGCAATCCTTTTGCCTCCCTATATGTGGTCATGTGCTGCCAGAAACTCCTCAGTATGTCGATATCAAAGCTCCATCCGCAGGACTCAGCACTTAGAGAATTACACCCACAAAGGGACACTCTGCCCAGCTCACCACCGCCGAAGCGGGGGAGGGGAATCCGTCCAGCTCATCTCCGCGAAGCGGGGAAGGGACACCACACCCGCCGATGCGGGGAGATCTGGCTTATCCTGCAACCGCAGGAGGAGCTGGCTGACCCTAACACCGCCGAAGCGGGAGGGATACAAGCTACCCCACTACCGCACGAAGCGAGGGAGGGAGCGCCGGCATAATTTTGTTATCAATCCAGCCACCGTCGAAACGGGGGGGGAGAGGATGCAGTAGCTCACTGTAACACAAAATCGTCTCAACTCGATGAAAATCCAATTAGAAGAACTTGAACACGAAGTCCTCCTGAACAGGAACTGAAGACTGAACTTGAACCTGAAATATGACTGGAAAACCAGAACATAAACAATACAGATATCTGGGAGGGGCTATGGATTGATCGGCTATGATTAATGGAAAGAAATTATCAGGTATGATACATAATTTACCTTCCATATCATCATGCCGATCAATCCATAGGCTGGTGGAATTGTACCGAAGCAGTACTCACCCAGGGCGGGACATGGAAATCCCAGAACGCAACACTGAATCTCCAAAGTGGGCCTCAGCCCGAGCAGCCACATCCAAGTGGTAATGTCTCGAGAAGGTATGAGCCGACGCCCAAGTTGCCGCTTTACAAATCTCTTCCAAGGAGACGGACCTGGACTCTGTCATCGAGGCCGCCTGCGCTCTAGTTGAATGAGCCTCAGCTGGATAGGCGGCACCTTCCCTGCGGCCACATAAGCCGCCGCAATCATCTCCTAGACCCACCGTGCCACGTAGGCTTGGATGCCTGCAAGGTCTTACGTGGGCCTGCGAACAGCACGAACAGATGATCCGACTTCCGGAAATTATTGGTTCACTTCCAAGTATCTGATGAGACTCGTCTCACATCCAGACATTTGAGAGCAGGGTACTCCTCGGGGTAGTCTCCCTATGAAAGGAGGGTAGACAGAGCTGCTGATTCACAAGGAAGCGGAAACAATCTGGGCAGAAAGGAAGGCACTGGCGAATCGGACACTCCTGCCTCAGTGAACCGCAGGAACGGCTCTCGACACGAGAGTGCCTGGAGCTCGGAAACTCTTCTGGCTGAAGTGATAGCCACCAAAAAGAACCGCTTTCAACGTCAGGTCCTCAGCGATGCCTCGACAAGGGCTCAAAGGGCGGCTTCTGCAAGGCCCGTAGCCACCAGATTGAGATTCCACGTAGCACTATCGAGTACAGAGGAGGGCGCAGGTGATTAACTCCTTTGAGGAAGCGCACCACGTCTGGCTGCGAAGCCAGGGAAGCACCCTTCAAACGGCTCCTGAAGCAAGCTAGAGCCGCCACCTGGACTTTCAGGGAACTGAGCAACAGGCCTTTCTCTAGACCCTCTTGCAGGAACGCCAACACTGAAGATTATTGGAGCAGTGAAGGGCGATAGAGAGCCTGCCTCCCACCAGGATGCAAAGGTACGCCAAACCCTGGCGTAAGTAGTAGAAGTAGAGCGCTTCCTCGCTCTCAGCATAGTGGCGATGACCTTGTCTGAGAAGCCCTTCTTCCTCAGCTGCTTCCGCTCAAGAGCCAGGCCGTAAGACCAAAGGGGGATGGATCCTCCATCACCACGGGACCCTGATGCAAAAGGCCCCGCTCCGCTGGCAGCCTCAGAGGGCCGTCCACTGAGAGCCTGATTAAGTCCGCATACCAGGGGCATCTGGGCCAATCCGGACCCACCAGGATCACCAGGCCCGGATGCTTTGCCACCCGGCCTAGCACTCTGCCCATCATGGGCCAGGGCGGGAACACGTAGAGAAGCTCCTGTGCCGGCCACTGCTGGAGAAGAGCATCGACTCCCAGAGATCGAGGGTCCCGTCCTCTGCTGAAGAACCACGGCACTTGGCAATTGGCCGAGGACGTCATCAGATCCAGGCTCGGCTGGCCCCAGGGCTTCGTGATGTCCAGGAACGCCCGAGCCGACAGCTGCCACTCTCCGGGATCCAAAGTATGGCGACTGAGAAAGTCCGCCTTGACATTCATGACTCCCGCAATGTGGGCTGCCGACAGCTGTTCCAGATTCGCTTCCGCCCACAGGCATAGCTTCATGGCCTCCTTGGCTAGAGGGACGCTCCTGGTACCTCCCTGGCGATTGACATAGGCCACAGCCGTGGCATTCTCCGACAGGACCCGTACAGGCCTCAGCCCCAGTACCGGGAGAAACTCTAGAAGTGCCAACCGAATGGCTCGGAGATCCAGGAGGTTGATGGACCACTTCGCCTCTGCAGGAGACCAGAGCTCCTGCGCTGTCCTTCCCAGACAGTGGGCTCCCCAGCCTGTCAAACAGGCATCCGTCGTGACGACAACCCACTCCGGGGTCATGAGAGGCATTCCTGCGGACAGCTTGTCTGGCCTCAGCCACCAACTCAGCGCCTTGTGCACTGCTGGATCCAAGCGAAGGTGTACAGCGTAATCCTCCGAAACTGGAGTCCACCGCCGCAGAAGAGAGAGCTGTAGTGGTCTCATATGGGCCCTGGCCCAGGGCACTACCTCCATTGTGGCTGTCATGGAGCTCAACAGCTGCACATAGTCCCAAGCCCGAAGTGTAGAGGATGCTAGGAACTGGTCCACCTGGGTCCGAAGCTTGACGCTCCGGTTGTCTGGCAGGAACACTCTGCCCACTTGGGTGTCGAATTGAACTCCCAGATACTCCAGGGACTGAGTCGGGCGCAGCTGGCTTTTCTCCCAATTGACTATCCATCCCAGGGAGCTCAGAAGAGCAATAACCCTGTCCGTAGCTCTCCCACACTCTGCATAAGAGGGGGCTCGGATCAGCCAGTCGTCCAGATAGGGATGGACCTGCACTCCTTCTTTGCGAGGTAAGCTGCAAGACCACCATTACTTTGGAGAAGGTCCGCGGAGCAGTAGCCAACCCGAACGGCAGGGCTTTGACCTGGAAGTGGCGGCCCAGGACTGCAAAGCGCAGGAAGCGCTGATGAGGCGGCCAGATGGGGATGTGTAAGTAAGCTTCCTTGATGTCCAAGGATGCCAGGAATTCTCCTTTTTTCACCGCAGCTATTACGGAGCGGAGAGTCTCCATCCGGAAGTGCCGTATTTTCAAAGCCCGATTGACTCCCTTGAGGTCGAGAATAGGCCGCACAGAACCTCCCTTCTTTGGCACCACAAAGTAAATGGAGTAACGTCCCTTGCCAAGTTGATCTACTGGCACTGGGACCATCGCGCCCAGGCGGATCAGGTTGACCAAAGTCTGCTGCACTGCCGCTGCTTTGACTGGAGACTTGCAGGGAGAGTTCACGAACCCGTCTCTCAAGGGTCGGCAGAACTCCAATTTGTAGCCGTCTCTGATGACTTCCAGAACCCAAGCGTCTGAAGAAGACCAGGGGGTCCACTCTCCCAGAAACGAGGATAGCCGTCCTTCTATCTGCTCTGAGCCATGGACCAGGGCCCCGTCATTGGGTACGAGACCCTGGGGAAGGGCCGGAGGACGAACCTCCGGGACGGCGGTCCCTGTGAAAGGAATGCTGCTTGGGGGAGAAATTCCGCTTGAAGGAAGAGGAGGAAGCGGAGGTCGACTTGCCTGGGTGATACTGACGGGCTTCCTGAAATCGGCCCTTGGAGGAACCAGGGCGAGCACTGAAGGCCCGTGCCCTGACCTCCGGCAACCTCTTGCCCTTAGATGTGCCGAGCTCCGTCACAATCTTGTCCAGTTTGTCCCCAAAGAGCAGCTTGCCTTTAAAAGGCAACTTGGCTAGGCGAGATTTTGAGGCATGGTCAGCCGACCAGTGCTTAAGCCAGAGCCACCGTCGGGCAGAGACTGTCTGAACCATACCTTTAGACCGAGGCTCTCAGACATCATACAGTAAGTCTGCCAAGTAGGCCAAGCCCGACTCCAGGGCCGGCTAGTCCGCCCTCAAGGAAGAATCTGAGGGGGAAGCCCGCTGCAAAACAGTCAGGCATGCCCTGGCCACATAGGAGCTGCAAACCGAGGCTTGCAAACCTCAGGGCGGCTGCCTCAAAGGCCAACTTTAAGGCCGCCTCCAATCTCCTGTCCTGAGCGTCCTTCAGGGCAGTGCCACCTTCCACCGGCAGAGCCATTTTCTTAGTCACCGCAGTGATTAAAGAATCCACTTAGGCCAGAGAAAGGCTTCCCGTTCCCCCTCAGGCAGAGGATACAGACGGGACATAGCCCTGGCTACTTTAAGGCTCGCTTCAGGGAAATCCCATTGAGCCGAAATTAAAGTCTGCATGGCTTCATGAACGTGGAAGGTTCTAGGCGGGTGCTTAGTTCCCAGCATAATGGCAGAGCCAGCTGAGGCTGAGAGAGGGCCTTCCTCCGGAGAGGAAATTTTCAAAATGCTCATGGCCTGCACTAACAGGTTGGGCAACTCCTCTGAGCGAAAAAGCTGCGCTGCAGAGGGGTCATCCGCTCCGAGCGGGGATCAGTCTCCTCCAAGGAATCCCCAAAGGACCGTTGGGAGAACTCAGATGCGCTGCCCTCATCCACATCAGAGGAGACAGAGTCCCCTAGGGCCTGAAGATCCACCCGAGGGCGCTTGATCACGGAGGCCTCATCACCCTTATCAGACAGGGGAGCAGGGGCAGCGTTTTGCATAAGAAACGCCTGATGTAGCAGCAAAATGAACTTAGGGGAGAAACTCCCCAGTCTGTGCACTTCTGCAGCCTGGGCCACGGCCCTAGAGGCGCCCTCAACCTGCGCTCCCAAGAGCGGGGGAGAGGTGCGCTGCTCATCCAAAATGGCGGCCGTCGCGAAACTCCGCGGAGCCGCGCAGGAAGAATGCTGCTTTAAATTCGCCAACTTTTTACTGTCGCCCAAATCAAGGGCGACCATATTATTCACGTCTCCGACCTCGAGGGCGGCCCGCGAAGAAGCCGACCGAGCAGCGTGGCCGGCCAAAACCGGGAGGGCGGCCAGCGGGGGATGGGCGCCTAAGGCGGGAAAAACCGCCACACCAGAGGAAAAAATCGGGAAACTCTCCCGACTCCGAGAAGGCTCCCAAAAAAGGCGATTCAACCTTCGAACCCCCCGCATCCCCGCTAGACGCGCGCACGCAGCTCGGGGAGCGTCTTTTCGCGCCCTTGCCCTCTGAGCTATTAGCTACGTGGGAGACTGTTTCGGGAAACCCCCTGCCCGCCAGTAAAAGGTAAAATTACTTGCTTCTCGCTCCGAGCTGCAACAAATTGGTGTCCCATGAGCAGCTGCAATAAACGGCCCTTCTTTGGACGTTTACCAAGATGCTTAAAAAAGACATTTTCTCCTTTTTTTTTTTTTTTAAACGGAGCCATAGCCGGGAGGGTGGAGAAAAAGGAGGGACCGGGCACCACCAGGTTTGCACTTGCTCAGGAAGAGCCCTCAACCCCAGGTACTCAACAAAACCTAAATGCATAGGCTTGGAGACCTTAGCCAGAGCTGCTGCTGTGTGTGACCACCACCTGCTGAGATAGAGAACCTACTGAGTAGGTTCCGGCAGCACATGACCACATATAGGGAGGCAAAAGGATTGCTCTCTATCTCCACCTGCTGGTAGATGGACACACCCACCAGTCTATGGATTGATCGGCATGATGATATGGAATTCTTCACTCAACATGTAATTAAACTCTGGAATTTGTTGCCAGAGAATGTGGTAAAAAGCAGGTTAGCATAGCAGGGGTTTTAAAACAGATTTGGATAACTTCCTAAAAGAAAAGTCCATAAGCAATTATTTAAAATGGACTTGGGGAAAATCCACTGCTTATTTCTAGGATAAGCAGCATAAAAATTATTGTACTGTTTTGGAATCTTGCCAGGTACTTGTAACATGGATTGGCCATTGTTGGAAAGAGGATGCTGGGCTTGATGGACCTTCGGTCTGTCCCAATATGGTAACACTTACGTCTTTCAATCGCAGAGACCCTAAACTGGCACCAGAGCCTCCATGGGAGTCAGCACTGGCCACCAATGCCTCTACCCCACTCATAGAACACCCCAGGACCATCCACTAAAACTCCTGGGGCTAAGTAAACAAATATTTTTAACAACTTTAACCCACTGGTTACACTTCCTACTGTGTGTTAAGAAGTGATTTGCTAACGTTGTGAACCTGGCACACCCAAAAAGATCGCGAATAGGAAGGAGAAATTTTGCAGTTGCTTCATAATGGTTTTTGTAATTTCAGTGTTTGGTGACCAGCACAGTGATATAGTACAGGCAGATTTTAGACAGAACATGGAACGGGGATTCCACAGTCCAGCTGAGAACAAATGTAGAGCCTCTTGTAAAACATGTCTAGGACTGCATGTCAATGTCCCTCCATGTAGAGTGGGAGTAGCAATTCCCCCCCCCCCCCCACACACACTATAAAGGGTCAGATCCCAGCAATGGCATTTCCCCCACCCCCCTCTGATGAGTTGCCCCCCATGAACAAGGCACTATGATGGCAGGTCTCCTCCCATGCCATAGAAAGCACCCCAGGATGAAGACACCCCTATAGTACTCCGACTCCTTCCCATTTAAGCTCCCCCAGGATAGGGTTACCATTTTTTGTCTCCTTAAAAGGAGGATAAATGCCCTGCCCCCACAACACACCCTACCCCCTTTCACGCCCCTTATCCTGTCACAAACCCTCGCTCCGCCCCCTGCCACATTTTCCCCCCCCCCCTGTCACATACCTCCGTCACCCCCCCTCCCCCCTACCCTGGTGGTATAGTGACCTCTTTGGGGCAGGAAAGAGCCCCCTCTTTCCTGGCCGGAGCGCTGCCCTGCATGCATCCTTCCTGTTCCTGATCCTCGGCGCCGAATTGAAATGGCTGCTGAGAGTTGCAGTCTCGCGAGGTCACTCACACCCTCAGCGCCGATTGAAATGGCTGCCGAAGTTGCAGTCTCGCGAGGTCACTTCAACTCTCAGTGCCGATTGAAAATGGCTGCCGAGAGTTGCAGTCTCGCGAGGTCACTTCACTGTCTGCAGCCATTTGAATCGGTTCCAAGGATCAGGAACAGGAAGGATGCATGCAGGGCAGCGCTCCAGGCAGGAAAGAGGGGGCTCTTTCCTGCCCAGAAGGCGGAATAGGTCACTAGACCACCAGGGCACTAGTAAGTAAGGGGAGGGAGGCTAGCAATCTGCCCGTTAGTCCAGAAATCCGGACAAACGGGCAGATTGGCAAAACCCGCCCGGTTGCCGGGACATGCCCTCAAAAAGAGGACATGCCGGGTAAATCCGGACATATGGTAACCCAACCCCAGGCAAAGGTTCCCACATGTTGGACAACAGCCTAGCACATGCAGCCTCCCCCCAGGACACCTCTTTCATTGGGTACAAACTGTTAACATTGCCCCCCCCCTTCCTCCAGCCAACCCCAATTTCTGCCTGAAGGCTTGGGCCTTCCAGAATTGCAGCTGAGACCTCTAGCAATAAAATCAAAGGAGGAATTTCCTAACTGCTATGTTTCACTGTTAGTTTCTGTAGCTAGAAACTTAGGGCCCAATATTAATCCGAAGATGGATCAGCGTTTTGCTGACTGCCATCGACATTAAAACCAGAAATTCAGTGCCAGACCATGTCCAGATTTTGGTAATGAATTCTGGGCTTCCGGAGCCATCTAACACACAGCCAGTGAAGTACAATATTCAGCACTTACCACATAAAGATAGGACTGACTTTTATGCAATCCTATTTATGCAGTAAACCTGGCCGGTTAAGTGCTGAATATCGGCCCTTAACCAGCCAAGTACTGACTCCGTTCCCAAAATAGATACTTTTGAGATAGGCACTGACTGGTTAAGTGCTACTGAAAACGACCAGTTAGTTTAACTGGCCAAGAGCTGTTTCTGAATGGATAATCGCTTTGAATATTGATCCCTTACATTCTTCCATAGAATGCATTGGGCCACGGGGGGGGGGGGGGGGGGGGGGGGGGGGGGGGGGCTTATTTTTCTGGAATTCCCAGTCCAGTTTCACCCATTGTCAAACTTATTTCAGCAGTAATTTTTTTATTGACTCATAACTCTGCATCCACAGTTTATGCTGGTTTAGGGTGCTGCTTAAAGATCATTGTCCTGTTGCCCTGGTGACCATTTCCACTTTCTGATGTTTAAAGGAGTTAGTCAATTCTCAGAAGGGCCAATTGTCAGTGAGTTACATTATGGAGAGCAGATTGAAGGTTACATGGTACAATCACATTCAGATGAGACCTATGTTCTTTGAAGCTGAAGAAAATTTTCCTCCTTCAGAGGCTAGTCCTTAATTACCTTGGAGCCCATTAAATGGGTTTCTTACAAGACTGATCTTTCAAGTAATTTTCTCATTGCCATCCCTAACTAGGTGTGTCTTGGGGCTGTAAGTCTTACCTTGCAGGAATCCCGACTTAATTATTTCTGGAAACTAACTTTCCAACCATGAAATATGGAATTAATTGGACTGA
The DNA here is from genome assembly GCF_901765095.1 of Microcaecilia unicolor. NCBI lineage: Eukaryota > Metazoa > Chordata > Amphibia > Gymnophiona > Siphonopidae > Microcaecilia > Microcaecilia unicolor. The sequence continues at coordinate 592,345,871 of NC_044031.1, read as the reverse complement.
GTCTTAAAATGTGGTCAGTTTCAGCATTCTTCAGAAATGTCTAATTCCTCTAGAAAGGCCAGTGGACTACTCACAAAGGTGACACAGCCTCCAGTTATCCTAGGGAAGAAATCTTCTTCCAGACTTTGTCTGGACTGCCTTCTGGAGAAGGAGGTGGCACTGGGGTTATGAGGCTAGGGGTTTTCCTGGCATTCCCTCTCATGGGGGTCTATGCCTCTGGAAGTCAGGTTTGGCTTGGCTGTAGGGAACTGGTCTGCAGCTGTTTCTCCTGAAGACAGCAAGTGACTCATTAATAGGGAGAGAGGAGGTAGATGCTAAGTTTCCAAGCATGCATGGAAGCAGTTTTCCCTGCAATGGGGAGGAGGAAATCTTTGAAAGAGATGGACGTCCATCTTTCGACATAAATCGTAACATGGACGTCCATCTCCCAGAGACGTCCAAATCGGTATAATTGAAACACGATTTTGGACGTCTCCAACTGCAGTCCATTGCAAGGATGTTCAAATTTCAAGGGGGGCGGGTCGGAGGTGTTGTGAAAGTGGTCTTGGGCGTGCCTAACACTTGGACATCTTTGAGCCATAATCAAAAAAAGCACGGTCATCCTAAAGTAAAACTTGGATGTTTTCAACCGGATGTGTTTTTTTTTTTTTTTTTTACAAATAAGGCACAAAAGGTGCCCGAAATGACCAGATGATCACCGGAGGGAATCGGGGATGACCTACCCGTACTCCCCCAGTGGTCACCACCCCCCTCCCACCCTAAAAAAAACATCTTTGAAAATATTTTGTGCCAGCCTCAGATGTCATACTCAGGTTCATGACAGTGCATGCAGGTCCCTGGAGCAGTTTTAGTGGGTGCAGTGCATACACTTCAGACAGGCAGACCCAGGCCCATACCCCCCCCCCCCCCACCTGTTACATTTGTGGAGGAAACAGCGAGCCCTCCAGAACCCACCACAAACCTACTGTACCCACTTCTAGGTGCCCCCCCTTCACCTGTAAGGGCTATGGTAGTGGTGTACAGTTGGGGGTAGTGGGTGTTTTTTTTTGGGGGGGGGTTGAGGGGCTCAGCACACACGATAAGGGAGATATGTACCTGGGAGCAATTTATGAAGTCCACTGCAATGCCCCCTAGGGTGCCCAGTTGGGGTCCTGGCATGTCAGGGGGACCAGTGCACTATAAATGCTGGCTCCTCCCACGTACTACTACTACTACTACTTGACATTTCTAAAGTGCTACTAGGGTTACGCAGCGCTGTACAATTTAACATAGAAGGACAGTCCCTGCTCAAAGGAGCTTACAATCTAAAGGACAAATGTACAGTCAGTCAATACTAATGGCTTGCATTTGGATGTTTTGACATGGACATCTTGGTTTCGAAAATCGCCAAAAATCAAATTAGGATGCCTTTCAGTGATAATCGAACAGGACGATACATCTGGGTCTAAAAAGAAGTATGTTTTTATCTAGACCTGTTTCAATCATGTTCAAGTTAAAAAAAAAAATGAAGCTATAAATGACCAGATGGATGGATTAAGGCTGTCCCCCCCCCTCCCCTAAGTGAAAGGGGATACTAGGTGCTATGACCATCAGGTTTTATGGATATACCCAACAGGGAAGCAAGCAGCTCCCAGGAGTAGCCTAGCGGTCAGTGCAGAGGACTGTGAATAAGAGGATCCAGGTTCAAATCCCACTGTACCTAGTACATTTGTGGTGGAAATTGTGAGCCTTCAAAAACCACCAAATTGCCTACTGTACTTAAATGTAGGAAACATCTGCAGGGTTGGAAGGCTGTTGTAATGGTGTACAGTTAGGTACAATAAGTTTATTCTGATCCTGGAGGTCTCACAATCAAGAATTATGGTGGGAATTGTACCTGGGTGCCATTGTTTAAAGTCCACTGCACTGATTACTAGGCTGCTCCTCTGATCTGTGTGTGTGTGTGTGCAGAAATGTTTCCGCTTCAAAAATGGCTCTAAGATGAATTTTTTTTTGACATAATGAGCTAAACATCCCAGTTTGAACTTGGATGGTTTTTTTTTAATGCACCTTTAAGTTTTCAGCTGAAAATCCATTCTAAGTTAGGAGTTTAAAAATTAGGGGTACACTATTAGAAGAATTTTTGTTCCTAACTTTGAGAATTGTGCCCAGTAGTCAGGCTGTGGGCTGAGTTAACCCCAGCTGAAAGGATGGAGACAAAAATTAGAGGAAATGCAAGGAATAAGAGAAAGCAGAGAAAGAAGCTGTTGGATATAGTTAGAGGAGGAAAGGGATTTGGGAAGGGACTTGTGGTGGTTTTGTGGGGGTAGAAGTTTTTTTTTTTTCCTCGGATCGTTGAGTCCCACTGTCTCCACTGAGGATGAGGACGGGAATCTTATGTTGAGGCCATCAGGCTCTTTTTAGTGTTCATGCTGGAGTGGAAAGTATAGTGTTGGGCCCACTGTGCCCCTCTTGTTTTTGTGGAGGCAGGAAGTACTGTGTTGTTGTCATTGAGCCCCTCTATTTAGCACATTTACTGAATCCCCCATTCTAAATTTCACCGCATGTCACTGCTGCAAAGGTATCTGCTCTCTTTATTTCTCTTCCCATAGTGACATCACTGCCCTGTTGTAGATGTTGTTAGAGGTAACATGGTAGCCAATAACACTGTGTACATGGTCAACATTGAGTCAGTTTATTATTAAGAAATACATTTTGTAGCAAAACATATATGGTAAAGAAATGTTAGTGAAAAAATAAAGCTGCAAGAGAGTCTATTGGTAGGGTTAAAGAGTACATTGTGTCTACATTTTGGGACACCATTTTCCATGATGTGAGCCTCTTTTCAACTGCCTCTGCTCCTCTTTTAGATTGGGTGGAGATCACTGAAGCTTTTCACAAATGGCATCCAGCTTTTATGGTGTAGAGATACCATTCCAACTTAATTGAATTTCACAGCCTTAGAAATCAATGAGCTGTCAGTTAATTAGTGGTAAAAAGGCAAAGTTTGGCTTTTCCAAGTGAATATGTGCTATAACTGAGTTATGAATATTACAGATGGACATGTATATCTTTTATGGCACCCCTACAAACTAAGGGGGTCTTTTACTAAGCCACAGTAACATTTTTTGTTCGCGGTAAGAATCAGCTGGCGGTAAACTCAAAGACGCCTATTATATTCCTACAGGCATCTCTGAAGCATTACAACCATAAAATCTCATATCTTTCTCAATAAAAGAAGGGTGAGAAAAATGTACACTTTTATTCAGGCAAAAAATAAACAGGGTATACAAACAAAAAGAGCAACACTGGGCCTTCAAGACTGAGATAACAGGAGTATTTTACTGACAAATGACCTGACACGGGCCATGTTTCGGCATGAAGCAACGTCTGCCTCAGGGGGGTCAGGATTTGGTTGCAAAGTGTGCAGAATTTATGTGCGTCCAATTCCTCTAAATGAAGGAAGTCTTTTGAACCAAGCGTTCCTGTCAGAAGGACAGCTGCAATGTAGGAAGTAAACTCTTGTATTAGGAATTGGACGCACATAATTTCTGCACACTTTGCAACCAAATCCTGACCCCCCTGAGGCAGGCGTTGCTTCACGCCGAAACACGGCCCGTGTCAGGTCATTTGTCAATAAAATACTCCTGTTGTCTCAGTCTTGAAGGCCCAGTGTTCCACTTTTATTCAGGCAAAATGTTGAAATATCATAATTGCAGAACTTATAAAGCTTTCTGGTAGGGCATTTTCTTCACTATTTGAAACAATCTACACTGTACAATTCACCGCCAATGAGCTGGTAGCTGCTTTTCAACCTATCTGCTATTGCACAGCCAGAGCATCAAATGTACAGCCCAAAGAAAGTCTGTATTGCATCATTCTGCTGATATTTCGAGAAAGGGGGGATTCAGTTGGTAATGTCATTTGACAGGGTTAGCAGCTTAGCTAACTGTAATACACTTCTACTCTTGCATCATTCTTTTGGCTGCATGCTGACAGTTGTCGGAAAGAAGTCTGTAACTTGATCCTCCACTTTCTACTAGATCTCCAACAGTTTTCCCACTCATAGGCTTCGTCTCCTCCACCTGGAAGAAGACAACATCAGGTGACCTTTTTACCTAATATGTTGTCCACAATTGGACTTCCCCTTTCTGAAGGTCATTGTTTGTGGCAATGATGTCATTTCCTGCCAGCTAGTGCCTGTCAGGATGATTTTAGGACCTGAAGAAAATCTGCTTCTCACAGACATGAGTATTCCTACAACAACATCATGCACTAGGACAGCGATCTTCCCTAATTTTCAAGTAGGACCTATTTAGGCAAGAAGACTTCAGCTGAGAGCCAGAACTATTACCAGACAAGGTGGCTAGCGTTTATGTTTATTTAAAGCTTTATATATCACTTACCTTTTGTAAGACCTAAGCAGTTTACAATAAAAATTTACATAATTAAAATCAGAAACTTGAAAAGAACTCCATGAAATCACAGTGCCCCAGGAACTGAAATGAAGCGAGGTCCTCTTGCATTAATGCATCCAGTCTAACAGTTCAAGAATACTCAGATCAACAAGTGTAACTAAAATCTGATTCCCTAGACTAACTCTGTCACTGAGCCTCTCTTGTCTCCCCCAACATATATCTGCTCAAAACTCTTCCCAATACACATTCCCAACGCTATTTTAGTCAGTCTTGGTGCCCACCATCCTGTCATCTCTCTTTCCAAGTCACAAAAGAGAGGGAAAACAGCATACAAGTACAACAAAGCAAACAAAAAAGAAGCAAAAACTGGGCCTTCAGGATTGAGAAAAAATGCAGTCCTTTATTATCATAAATACCCGACACGGGCCGTGTTTCGGCGTCCAAATACCGTTTTCTCCTCCCTTCAACAGAGTAAGCGCGGCTGCGCCGAATTATTGAAGGGAGGAGAAAACGGTATTTGGACGTCTTTCTGGGCAGGATTCTTACCCCGATTGGTTTACTTACCTTTTGTGCTTCAGTTTGCAAGCTGACCGATAGGAGTCTATTGACCCCTGATGCAGGCGTTTGTACGCCGAAACACGGCCCGTGTCGGGTATTTATGATAATAAAGGACTGCATTTTTTCTCAATCCTGAAGGCCCAGTTTTTGCTTCTTTTTTGTTTGCTTTGTTATCTCTCTTTCCAAGCCAGATCTCCCCCCATTTTGTTAATGCTCCCTCAACTTCCACAGAGTCTTCCTCTAGGACAGCAACTCTATTTTCCTTCTGCATCATGTGACTCTAGGTGAGTTTGAGCCACACAGTTTCCAAAGTCCCTAATGATTTGTTTAGTGTCATGAGAATAACATGGGTGTTTGGATACTGTGTGGTTCAAATTCACAGAGAACCACACAGTACCAAAGTAAAACAGAACAGTTGCTCCGGAGGCATCGCCAGCAGCAAATTTCAAAAAATGGTGAGAGAACAGTGTGTATATTGAGGGAAAAGAAAAAGGGATCTGTACTTTAGTTCAGTATGGGCTGCCCATGGGCCCCTGGGCTTTGCACTGAAGAACACTGCATTAGGACTTTGAAGATGTTGTGCTGCGGGACCTAGAAGGCTATTTCATAGGGAGCTTAGTGTTCTGCATCTGGACCGAGATATACATTAATTTTTTCACAAAATGTATTTCTCTGCCAATAAATGTATAAAATAATAGACATAATGTACAGAAAGAACACTTGGTTCAGTCCAGTGCCTTATATTTATCAGTTGATAAATTTCATATTTTAAAAAAATGAAATGCCAGTGCTCTAAGAATTTAGTACCTGTTTTGTGATGGCGTTTAATACAAGGCTTATTGCAATTAGGAGCCCTTTTACTAAACCACATTAAGGGAGTCTTTTACAAAGGTACACTAGCATTTTTAGCTCGTGGTAAAAATCAGCTGGCGGTAAACGCTGAGACGCCCATTATATTCCTATGGGCGGCTCAACCTTTAGTGCCAGCTGATTTTTACCGCAAGCTAAAAACGTTAGCGTGGCTTTTTATGTCAAGGGGTGTTGCATCGGCGGAGAGTGGGCACAGAAGGCGTTAGGTAGTTAACCTGCTGCACATACTGTATGCTGACTAATGCAGAGTTAATGTGAGACCACTTGCTGCCTCCTAAATAGGATGTGAGCAGGTACCATGTGTTAATCTGAATGTGAATGCACAGCCTGCAATAGAAAATATCAAGAATGCCCCCAATAGGTGCCATGTTAAATTTTCAGCTACTGCATGGTAAAGTCCCACATTAACCCCCCTGTTTACTAAGCTATGCAGCAATGCCGACACAGCCCATTCAAAGTGAATGGGCTGTATCGGCATTAGCACATGGCTTAGTAAACATATTAACTGCAAATTTTACTGCAGCTCCCACCATGCATCCTTGGGGCGCCTAAATGGAGGTGCCCAGTTATAGAATTGCTTAAAATAGGCTTCTGCTTGACCTGTTAATGTATTATATGACCTATTATAAAATTACTCTCATAATGTAGATGTTTGTGTGGTGAAAAGATTGTGTTCATTTTTGGTCAAAGAGGATGGAACGAATAGACCCAATGCAGCCATGATTCAGATTGTAGATTTACATAGTTGCAGTTATTTAAAACTAATCAAAGCGCAGAGAATAATTAATGGGAGAGCCTCGTGCACCCTGGGCTCTGCCTGAAGGAGGGCCTTCCATGTTACTAGAATCAAAAGAAAGTGTCAGTTAAGTGACTTTTGCGGAGAGACATGTATAGTGCAATGTGACTCACAGGTTTCAGAGGGTCTCAAATGGGTCTGCTATACTGGTAACTAAGCTACGGAAATCCCTCAGGGGCCCTTTTATTAAGCTGCGATAGGGCTAATGTGCCAAATTTACATTACCACCAGGCTATCTTGGGCGCCCAGCGGTAATTTTGAAGTTGGCGCACGCTATTTCCCGTGGTAGAAAATATTTTTCTATTTTCTACAGCAGGGTCATTCCCAGGGATAATCAGCAGCTTGGTGACATTAGCACGCACTAACCAATTACCGCTCAAGTAGCGTGGGAGCCCTTACTGCTAGGTCAATGGGTGGCGGTAAGTGCTCAGGCAGTGAATAGCTGTGTGCTACTTTTAGTGCACAACCATTTACCACCCCACTTAAAAAAAGCCCTTTTTCCTAGCCATGGTAAAAAATGGCCCAGTGTGCGCCAAAATCATGTGTCCAGACTACCACAGGCCACTTTTTACCACAGCTTAGTAAAAGGGCCTCTCAGTTCTTAGATCAAGTTTCTGCTGAAATTCTTGAAATTTATTCATTGTGGATATTTAGAAAAACTTCCCTTGAAGACCAAGGTTGTATACTTGTGGTATAAATAGAGCAGGACACCTCTTGAATGACAGGATTATTCTAGAGGAGAGAAAGGAGGAGGAGGAAATAATTGTAATAAATGCAATGAAGGACTGGATCGCAGGAGAAGAGAGCTGAGAAGCAGGCAGGAGTTTTTCTGGGCCTCAACTGCTCTGTCTCCTTCAAACCTAAGGACAAATTCAAGGCAAAGTTAGATACAAACTGCCATTATATCCATGGCCCTCAAACAGGTTTAGTTTTCAGAATATCCAAATGAATATTTGTAGCTTTCCTCCAAAAGAACATATGATATTTCCTTAGTTCCTCTTTTAATTAATAACTCAGAGCTGCCAAGAGGGTCCCAATTTTTGAGAGGGAGATTTTAGTACACGCCCCCCAGCCCCGCCCCACTCTACCTTGGCTCTGTCCACTCTACCTCATGGCTCCGCCCCGGCACACCTCAATCCCATGGCTATTCCAGAAAATATTTTATTTGCACCAGTGACAGCAGGGATAGGTAAGAGCGAGTGTTTCAGTTCATTCTACTACACCCCCTGTCTAGCATCTATTCCCCCCAGGGACATAAACACTTTTCAGGCACTTGAAAATGGAAAATAAGATAATACCTTTTTATTGTACTAGTCTAATGCCCTTTTCAATTAGATTTCAGAGGCCAAAACCGCAGGTCAGGTCAGTATAATGCTGGTATGGTATCCTCTCCTGACCTGAGGAAGGAAGTGTTGGTCTCTGAAGGCTAATCAAAAATATATTGACAGTCCAATATAAAGATATCACCTTATTTTCTATTTTGTGTTTTATTTGCTTTTATTAACCTTTATTAACATTTATTACCACAGCTACCACATTACTTTATCCTAAAATTAAAAATAAAATTATTATTTTTTACCTTTGTTGTCTGGCCATTTACTTTGTTCTAATTGTGTTGGTCCCAGTTTCTTGATTCTGCTTTTCTTCATCTTCTCTTAACTCTCTTGCCATGGTTTCCTGTCCATTTATTTTTCTGTCCCTCTCTCTGACCAGATTTAATTCATTCTTACTATCCATTCTTTAATTTCCCTCTTTTTACTTCATCTACCTATGGCTTTTCATCTTTTCCTCACCTTTGTTCTCTCAATGCCCCTTCCTCTTATTCTCCAGTCTTTCACTAACTCTATCCTCTCCCCCTTTCCATCCAGCATCTCCCCTCTTCCTCTTCCCATTCTTCCAGTGTCTCCTCCTTTTCCTTTCTGCATCCTTCCATCCAGCATCTCCTCTTTCTCTTTCTATCCTTCCATCCAGCATCTTCCATCTTTCTCTCCTACCCTTCCACCAGTTCCTTCCTTCTTTCTCTCCCCATCCTTCTACCCATCTACCCTCTCCCAATCCTTCCATCCACTGTCTCCCTCCATCTCCCCTTTCTTCTAGCCAGTTCTCGCTATCTACCCTTTTCCATTCAGTGTGTGCCCCCCTCTCTCTCTCTCTCCATCCTTCCTGTGTCTTTCCTCTTTCTCGCCCTACCATTCTATCCAACGTCTTCCTTCTTTCTTCCCCCCCTTCTAGCATTTTCCCTCTCTCTTCCCCCTCCTTCCAGCATTTTCCTTCTCTCTCCCTTCTTTCACCCAGCATTTCTCATCTTTCTCTGTCTGATCAGCCAGGGTCTCCCCCTTTCTCCCCAGCAGCTTCTCTCTCTTGCCCTTTTCTGTGTCCCCTCTTTCTCTCTCCACCTTTCCATTCATCTTTCTCTCTCTCTCTCTGTACCCCACTGTTCTTTCATTTTCTTCCCTCTGCTCTCTCCATATCACCTTCTACCTCCCTCTCCATGCCCTTTCTCCAGGGCCGTGCCAACATGGTAAGCGGGGTAAGCACCGCAGGGGGGCGCCAACCTCTGGAGGGTGCCACCCAGGTCCGTTCACTTGCAAAATCTTTTACCTGAAGTTGTGATTCTCCTCTCTCCCCTGCCCTTCCCTCTCTGCATCAGAAAGTGAAGGTAGCCCAGCAGTGCTAACTGAGGCAGACACGCTCTGCTAAAGTTGCTTCAAAGAGTACAACCAGTGCTATATATGTCTTTGGTGTGGGAAGAACTCCTCATTCAGGGTGAGCTTGAACAACATTCAAATTAAAGAGAACAGGTTTGGAGGGAGGTGTGCAGGTGAGACTGGGGAGAAATAAAAAATAAATATTGTAATTGTTAAAATCTGTAAGTGGTTCAAAGTTTTTTGGGTTTTTTTTTCTGAGCATGTACACTGAGAGGAGGGCATGCTTCAATGATGAGTGCATAATTATCAGGTAACCTGAGATATCTACAGCTAAAAGCCATTTCATTGGCTGATGGTTCAAACTGTAGGTTCAAAGAGGAAGTTTAGCTGTGAAGAGCTGGTAAGTGAAAATCTGATTGCTTTTTTTATGTGTAATTACTAAATGTTTTGTGTGTAATTACTAAATGTTTATTTCTTATATATCTCCACCATTCATGATGTATTGTAAGCCACATTGAGCCTGCAAAGAGGTGGGAAAATGTGGGATACAAATGCAATAAATAAATAAATATAAAACATTCTGCTTGGATAGGAAGAGTTTGTGATATGTGAAAATACATTTTGCTTTAATGAAATTGCTAAACTTGAGTCAGTGCTTTTTTTGTGTTTGTTTTTAGGTTATGGATTTTGTTTTTATTTATTAACCTTTTTATGTATGTGCAGAAAGTGCCTTTGAGAAAGAACTTAAAAAAGAATCCAGCGCTGGCTGCTGTTCTTTATGACCTGGCAGAAAGGCATCTGCTCACCCTATTGGTAGTTAAAGATGATATACTGCTTCGTCTGGGTGAGAGAGATATGGAGAATGACAGAAGGGAATGACTGTAAGGCCCACTTGGGTCTGCCCAAGCCTGAAACAGTGCTGCAGAGATTGTACAGTTTCTGGCTTTTATGTGGTTCATTCTGGGCAGGACGACCATAAAATCATAGTTTCAACAAACTCTGTCACAGATACCAGAAACATTTGAAGACTATTCCTCGGGGAGTGGTTACAGAGTACTGTAGGCCATGTTCGTTTTTCCACGTGCTCTTGATTTTTTAACATTTACTTCACATTTTGTATTTCAGGCCTGGTTGTCTCTGTTTTTATTTTTCACCCCCATAGTTTTCTATAAAGAGAGGGTCTATGGTTTATTTTTAAACTTCCATATACACAACATACACTGCATGACTATAACTGCTTGACCAGATCCTCTTGTCTTCTTTGACTTCTTTCTAACACCAATTGTATTCTTTACCCTGGTATGGCAATGCCATAACAGTTCTTTGTAAGCCACATTGAGCCTGCAAAAAGGTGGGAAAATGTGGGATACAAGTGCAATAAATAAATAAATATAAAACATTCTCCTTGGATAGGAAGAGTCTGTGATATGTGAAAATACATTTTGCTTTAATGAAATTGCCAAACTTTAGAGTCAGAGACTTATCAATGAGGGATACATACAGTGCTTTTTTTGTGCTGGTACAGAGTACTGGCACCTTTTTCCTGAGGTCCGGTTCACTTGCCCGCGCCCTACTGTTCCTGCTCTCGCACTCCAAAATCTTTTACCCGAAGTCGCGATTCTCCTCTCTCCCCTACCCTTCCCTCCATGTCCAGCAATTCTCTCTTCCCTCCCCTGCCCTCTCCTCCATGTCCAGCATGTCACCTCCCTCCCCTGCCCTCCCCTCTCCATGCTGGACATGGAGGGGAGGAGAGAGTAGGGCAGAGAAAAGAGAATTGATGGACATGAATGAGAGGCGAGGGCAGGGGGCAGAGGAGACATACTGGACATGGAGGGGAGGGGAGGTCAGCGAAGAGAGATTCGCTGGACATGAAGGGCAGGGGAGAGAGGAGAATCGCTGGACATGGATGAGAGGGGAGGGCAGGGGAGAGAGGAGAATTCCTGGACATGGATGAGAGGGGAGGGCAGGGGAGAGAGATTCTCTGGATATGGATGGATGGAGGAGTTGGCGGGGAGAGAGGAGAAATGCTGGTCTTGGATGGAGGAGAGGGGAGAGAGAATTATTGCTTTATATGGATACAGGGGAGGGACGAGAGAGGAGAAATGCTGAACATGGATGGAGGGGATGAGAGAGGAGAAGTGCTGGACATGGATGGAGGTGAGGAAAGAAAAAAAGAAGAAGATGCACATGGATAGAGATGAAGGAAATGGAAGAGAGGAGAAAAACTGCACATGGATGGAGATGAGGGAAAGGGAAGAGAGGAGAAAAACTGCACATGGATGGAGAAAATAGGCAAAAGCTGGATCCACGTTATACCTCCTCCAGTCAATTCCACAGAGGAGGACACAGCTTTTACTTATGGATGTAGGGCAAGAAATGAAGAAGAAAGAAGGAAAGTAAAGAAATAAATGGAAAGGAAGCCCTGGAAACGGAGTTAAGAGAACAGATAGAGAGTAGCAGAATCAGAGACTTGGACCAATATGGATAGAAAAACAAAGTCACTAGCCAACAAAGGTAGAAAAATCATTTTATTTTTATTTTAGTGTTTGGAATATGTCCACTTTGAGAATTTACATCTGCTATCTTATTTTGCAATGTATAGCAATTTGTTTTCTAAGAATATTACTGACAATTCCTGTCAGTGTGGCAAGTGGTGAGCGATCATTTTCACGGTTAAAAATCATAAAAAATTATTTACGATAAAGTATTTCGCAAGAAAGGCTTGTAAGCCTTGCCATCTTGTGCCACACGGGGGGGGCGCCAACTGATAGTCTGCAGGGGGGCACCAGAGACCCTAGGCACGGCCCTGCCTTTCTCCCTTCCTTTTCCACCCAGTACCCAGTATTTCCTGGCCACATCTGCCCCCCTCTCAATATCCTCATTGGTCTACTTTAAAGGTGGTTTTCTACTGGTCCTGGGAGTGGCAGTGTTACACATATGCTGCCTGTGGCCTACTCCAAAGCTTTTCCTCTGGCCCGTCTGGGCAGGACAGGTCAGAGGAAAAGCTTCGGACCAGGCATCATATGTGCAATGCTGCCGCTGGCAAGGATCAACAGAAGACCAACTTTAAGGTAGACTGCAGTGGGGGGGAGGGGGGTTGATGTTGGATTGCATCGAGGACAGGAGTTCGGAGTGGAAGAGCAGACAGGAGACACTGCAATTTGATTAGTTTTCTTAATCGCAATTTAATTTTTAAAATCACAATGATTTAATGCATTCATCGCAGAGTTAACTGTGGTTAAAGTGCAGCCCTAGTCTGAAGCAGAGTGGCAGTTCTTATTTAGAGAAACCCTGTATACACTTCTGTCAGTTACTCACCTTCCACTTGGGAGACATGTGCTTGGCATCCACAACAACTGTCTGGGAGCTGAGACCATAATTACTGCCCTTATGGATTAGAAGTGTTCTCCCATCCTCTAAGGTGGCTCTGTAAAATAGAATCAATGCTTCAGAATACTTTAAGATACCCAACTGTTTCACCAAGTCCCAGGAAACAGCCATTCTGCCAGTTAAATAAACACACACTCCTCACCCTATTTAGCCACCTGCAAGTGAGAAGTCTGTGACTGGTATTTAGGAAGGTGATGCTTATGAATCAAGACAGTGCCGTAGCGAGGGCGGCTGACACCTGGGGCGGGTCGCTGCTGTGCACCCCCCCCCCAGGTGCAGCACGGCGCCCCCCCCCCCCCCCCTCTGGAGTGCGCACCTTCCCCCCGAACACACCCTTACCTTGCATTGGAAAGCGGGGGGGGCAGGCGGGCGGGCCGATCCGCCCCCAGCGCACGTTGCTGGGAGCTGCGTCGGCTCCGCTGGTTCCCTGCTCTCTCTGCCCCAGAACAGGAAGTAACTTGTTCCGGGGCAAAGAGAGCAGGGAACCAGCGGAGCCGACACCCCCCCCAGCGGCGTGCACCCGGGGCGGACCGCCCGACCGCCCCCCTTCCTACACCACTGAATCAAGATATTTAAGAGGGTGATGATGCTGAAATAGAAAAGAGCAGATAAGAATGTTCTTGCCTAGATTATGTAAATACACATTGAAGTGCATTTTCAAAGCACTGACTTACAAAAGTTATATGGAGGGGCATTTTTGCTATGACGAAATCTGAATAGGAAAGAAGGCCATTTTCAAAAAAGAAAAACGTCTTATCTTTTTTTTCGAAAGTATTATTTTGAACAAGGTTTTGTGATTTGGATGTTTTGTTTTTTGATGTATTTTTGAAAAAAAAAAGTCCAAGTGCAAAATGCAGAAAATCAAGCTATTGGGATGTAGGAGGAGCCAACATTTTTAGCAGACTGGTCCCCCAGGAAAGCAATAGGGCAGCCTAAGGGGCACTGCAGTGAACTGCCAGGTACACATCTCACTATTGCTCCCTTATCTTGTCTGCTGAGTCCCCCCAAACCCACTACCCTCAACTGTACACCATTACCATAGCCCTTACGGGTGAAGGGGTCACCTATATGTGGGTACAGTGGGTTTCCGGTGAGTTTTGGAGGGCTCACAATTTCCTCCACAAGTGTAACAGGTAGGGTGAGGTATGGGTCTGGGTCCACCTGTCAGCAGTGCACTGCACCCACCACTAGACTACTCCAAGGACCTGCATGCTATTCTAATGGATCTGAGTATAACTACTACTACTACTCATCATTTCTATAGCACTACTAGACGTACGCAGTGCTGTACACCTGAACATGAAGAGACAGTCCCTGCTTGACAGAGCTTACAATCTAATTAGAACAGACAAACAAGAGATAAGGGAATATTAAAGTGAGGATGATAAAATTAGGGTTCTGAACAAGTGAATAAGGGTTAGGAGTTAAAAGCAGCATCAAAAAGGTGGGCTTTTAGCTTAGATTTGAAGACGGCCAGAAATGGAGCTTGACGTACCGGCTCAGGAAGTCTATTCTAGGCATATGGTGCAGCAAGATAAAAGGAATGGAGTCTGGAGTTAGCGGTGGAGGAGAAGGGTGCAGATAAGAGAGATTTACCCAGTGAACGGAGTTCCCGGGAGGAATGTAGAGAAAGATGAAAGTGGAGAGGTACTGAGGAGCTGCAGAGTGAATGCACTGATAAGTCAATAAGAGGAGTTTGAACTTTATGTGGAAATGGATAGGAAGCCAGTGAAGTGACTTGAGGAGAGGGCTAATATGAGCATAACGACACTGGCGGAATATTAGTCGTGCAGCAGAATTTTGAACAGATTGAAGAGGAGAGAGATGGCTAAGTGGGAGACCTGTGAGAAGCAAGTTGCAATAGTCTAAGCGAGAGGTGATAAGAGTGTGGATGAGGGTTCTGGTAGTGTGCTCAGAAAGGAAAGGACGAATTTTGGTGATATTATAGAGAATTAAACGACAGGTTTTAGCAGTCTGCTGAATATGTGCAGAGAAGGAGAGGGAGGAATCGAAGATGACCCCAAGGTTACGAACTGATGAGACAGGAAGGATGAGAGTGTTAGCCACAGAAATAGAGAATGGGGGAGGAGGAGAGGTTGGTTTAGGGGAAAAGATAAGAAGCTCAGTCTTGGTCATGTTTAGTTTCAGATGGTGCTGAGACATCCAGGCAGCAATGTGAGACAGGCAGGCTGATACTTTGGCCTGGATTTCGGCTGAGATTTCTGGTGTGGGAGAGGTAGATCTGGGAGTCATCAGCGTAAAGATGATACTGAAAACCATGGGATGAGATCAGAGTACCAAGGGAAGAAGTATAGATGGAGAAAAGAAGAGGTCACAGAACAGATCACTGAGGTACACCAACTGACAGTGGTATAGAAGTAGAGGAGGATCCACTAGAGCAGTGATGGCGAACCTATGGCACGCGTGCCAGAGAGGGCACACAGAGCCCTCTCTGCTGGCACGCGCACCCAGCGCTTCATCCTTCATGGCTGGCTGCTACAAAAAGCAATCGCGGGCAGCCATCGCGCCATTGGCTGTTCGGCTCTGTAGCTAGGGGGGGTGTCGCCGGTGCCCGACTTACACTTCCGCTGCGTTCTCCACTGTAAGGCTCCTCTCTCCCAAGTTTGCTCTGTCTCCAGTCCAGCCTAAACGTCACGGCGTCGCGTCTTCCTCCCCCTGCATGTGCACCAGCCGCCAGGACGTCAGTGTGTGTGCCCGCCCTCTGGTCTTTAGTGCAACCTCCGCTCCGCGATTCCCGCCTTCTTCAGCTGCAGTGCTGCACTCCACCCCCGCCGAGCCACCCGCATCGTCCGCATTCGGCAGAAGACTCGACTTGCAGTTGGAAGCAAGGGAGTACAAATATGCACAGAAGGACTTGAATGCTTTCATTTGGAAGCAGGATTTTGAGCCCGGGTCAGTTAACATAATAGAGAAGACCTTAAATCAGTACAGAGTTCGTGGCAGACTCGACTTGCAGTTGGAGGAGCAGAGCAGAGGACGACAAGTCAGAGCCCAGGTAATATCCCCAAACTTTGAAGTTTAATTGGCAGTGGAAGTTGAGGGTGGAGGTGGGTAAACTCTGAATTTTGTGCTCATTTTTCTACACTGTTTCAGGATAACAGGCGGCTCCCCTATGTCCCATCAACCAGAACCCTGGGGGTTACCCTGGATAACTGTCCTTTCATTCTCATATTTCAAGGCTGTTTCAAGGGAGGGGTACCTGGTGCTGGGTGGGAGGGAGGGAGGGAGGGAGGGAGGGAGTGATGCCTGATTCTGGGTGGGAGGGAGGGAGAGAGTGATGCCTGATTCTGGGTGGAGGGGAGGGACGGATGCCTGGTGCTGGGTGGGATGTCTGGTGCTGGGTGGGAGGGCAGGCGGGAGGGCAGAGGGGAGAGGAGGGTGGCTGGACATGGGTGGATGGAGGGGAGGGCAAGAAATGAAGAAGAAAGGAGGAAAGTAAAGAAATAAATGTAAAGGAAGCCCTGGAAACGGAGTTAAGAGAACAGATAGAGAGCAGCAGAATCAGAGACTAGGACCAATATGGATAGAAAAACAAAATCACGAGACAACAAAGGTAGAAAAAAATAATTTTATTTTCATTTTAGTGTTTGGAATATGTCCAATTTGAGAATTTACATCTGCTGTCTTATTTTGCACTGGGTATACTGGAGCTGTAACCAGTGGCGTACCAAGGGGGTGGGGGCGGTCCGCCCCGGGTGCACGCCGCTGGGGGGGTGCCGCGCGCCTGTTGGCCGAGTCCGCTCGTTCCCTCCCTGCTGCTCCCTCTGCGCGGAACAGGTTACTTCCTGTTCCGCGCAGAGGGAGCAGCAGGGAGGGAACGAGCGGACTCGGCCAACAGGCGCGCGGCACCCCCGCAGCAGCGTGCACCCGGGGGGGGGGGTGTAATTTCACCGTGGGGGGTCTTGCTGCACCCAGGGGGGGGGGTGTAATTTCACCGGGGGGAGCCGCGCTGCACCCGGGGGGGGGGGGGGCGCATCGGCGATCCGCCCCGAGTGTCAGCCAGCATAGGATCGCCACTGGCTGTAACAGCTTACAGAAATGATTTATAATGAAAAAAAAATCATGTTATTTTTTTCTCCTATACTAGTATAATAGTTTCAATGATGTCTGTTTATATGCGCCATGGCTGGTGTAAGGGGTGTAGCTATCATAGGGGTGGAGTCATATGTGGTGACCCCGCCCATAATGAGTACCGGCACCTGCGATAAATAATTAGATTTGGGGTTGCTGTTTGGGCACTCGGTCTCTGAAAGGTTCGCCATCACTGCACTAGAGTATACACTAAAGGTACGCTGGGAAAGATAAGAAGAAAATCAGGAAAGAACAGAGCCCTGAAATCCAAGTGAGGACAGTGTATCAAGGAGTAGGCTGTGATCAACAGTGTCAAAAGCAGCAGATAAATCGAGAAGTATGAGGATAGAATAGAGACCTTTGGATCTGGCTAGGAACAGATCATTGGAGACTTTAGCATGCACTGTTTCAGTTGAATAAAGGGGTGAAAGCCAGATTGAAGTGGATCAAGAATAGCTTGAGATGAAAGAAAGTCAAGGCAACAGCGGTGAACAGCATGTTCAAGTATCTTGGATAGGAAAGGGAGGAGGGAGATGGGGCGATAGTTGGAAGGACAGGTAGGATCCAATGAAGGTTTTTTTTAAGGAGTGGTGTGACTATGGCATGTTTGAAGTCATCAGGAACAGTTGCAGTGGAAAGTGAAAGATTGAGGATTTGATAGATAAAAGGGATGACAGTAGGAGAGATAGTGTTAAGTAGATGGGTGGGAATAGGATCAGAGGAACAGGTAGTTAGTTTCGAGGAGGAAAGAAGATGTGTAGTTTCCTCTTCAGTGATTTCAGAAAAGGAAGAAAAGGAGGCAGGGGTTAGAGAGTTGAGAGAATGGACTAAGGGAAGGAGAGGTGGAGGTGACCTGGTTGAGAATTCAAGTAATTCAAGTAACATCTGAGGCTGGCAAGTAATGTTTTAAACCACATTTTAGGGGGTCAGGAGGGGGGTTAGTGACCACTGGAGGAGTAAGGAGAGGTCATCCCTGATTTCCTCCAGTGGTCATTTAGGGCACCTTTTGTGCCTTATTTGTTATAAAAACAGGTCTAGCTCAATACGTCTTAGTTTTAGTCCTGGATGGTTTTGTTTTGTTCCATTATGGTTGAAAAACGCCCAAGTGTTAGGAACGCCCAGATCCCACCATTAACACGCCCCTTGTGATTTGAACGCACTTCTGACAGACTTCATAGAAAATGTCTAAAAATTGTTTTTGAAAATACCAATATGGACATTTTTGTGAAAAAAGCGTCCATATGCAGATTTATGCCAATTTTTGGACATTTTTCTCTTTGAAAATGAGCTCCATAGTAACCTATGGAACACTGCAAGTCTAAGTGCTTTGAAAATGAGCCCCTTTGTAATCTGCATGCAAACTCTGCTCATGAACTGCTCAAATTCCACCCCTGTATCTAGGTGCCAGCAAAGTACATGCCAACATGTCACTGCGTATTTTTATAACTTTGGAATATTATATCAGGCCATTTATGCTCTTATTTGGCCATATGTACAACAATGAATTTATAAAATTACCCTCTTTAAATGAAAACCCATGCATGTAGTGAGAATAAAACCTGGACTAGATCTGTAAGTCCTACTGTCCATTTGTAACTGAACAGAAACTAACAGCTTATGTCACATAGACAACCAAATGGTTTCAAGGAGATGAGGATTTTTGGCTTTTGCAAACCAGTAACACTATGCAATTGCACGAGAAAAGCATGGAGAGCGAGGCTCATAGAATTTCTTCCAGTGTCTCCGAGTGACAGAGCGTGTGTGTGTGTGTGTATGTGTATGTATTTGTGTGTATGTATGTGTGCTGTCCCTATGTATCTCAGACCTGGAAGGAAGACGGCAGAGGCAATTTCAGTACAAGGATTCCCAAACATTGTATTAGTTTATAAGATATAACAAAAGAGAGGGAACGAAGTACAAACTAAAGTCCAAACAAAAAAAACAGCACCACGGGCCTTTAAAAATGGAACACAGTTCTTTAATGAATGAGCCTTGACAAAAAGACCCGACACGGGCCGTGTTTCGGTGACTAGCACCTGCGTCAGGGGTCACAGTGATGACGTGGAAAACTTGGGGAATAACTCAAGGCACTTCTGTATCCATTTGGATACAGAAAGTGAAAGTGCCTTGGTGCTTTGTAGCTTTTACTATATGAGACGTGGGGTAAGGAATAATATATTGTAGAGGAATATATTTGAGTTATTCCCCAAGTTTTCCACGTCATCACTGTGACCCCTGACGCAGGTGCTAGTCACCGAAACACGGCCCGTGTTGGGTCTTTTTGTCAAGGCTCATTCATTAAAGAACTGTGTTCCATTAGTTTATAAGAATAATAAAATAAAACCAAGTGTGACATATATCGAGCCATTACAGTGTAATTCTATAA
Organism: Microcaecilia unicolor; assembly: GCF_901765095.1. Taxonomy (NCBI): domain Eukaryota; kingdom Metazoa; phylum Chordata; class Amphibia; order Gymnophiona; family Siphonopidae; genus Microcaecilia; species Microcaecilia unicolor. The sequence goes on along the minus strand of NC_044031.1, from coordinate 592,326,734 downwards.
AGTAAGTGCTAACATTGATGCAGCAATTATGTTCATAATTTTTAGAATACTAACATCTACATGCATATGTGCTGTTCTATTACTAAATGCATGTCTTTGGCAAGATACGGTTTACAGATGGGTGGAGCCTGGGCAGAGTGTGGGTGGGATGCACACTTACACCTGTAACCCCCTAGTTAAGGTGGTCTAGGTGGCAGCCTAGACTAAGCCCGGGATAGTTGGACAAGAGGGGTGCACACTATTATTTACTGGTTGGGACCAGGGCAGGACTAGGATTTACCTAGGAGGCCGAGTAAGCTCTTCATCAGACTTCACACAATCATGGAGACTACACCAGGTCTTTTTCTGAAACCAGAACCTTTACTGTCCTTCAATTAATGCATGAGACCTTACCGCTAAGCAGTGCATTTTTTCTAGCAAAAAAGGTGCCCGTACTCAAATGCTAGGCCACGCTTCAGGGGTGGGGTGATCACTGAGGGACCCACCCCACAATATCCAGGCCCCCTGCAACCAGTCACAGAATCTATGACAAGGCAGAATTGATGTGTAGAGCCTGATCTCTTTCATTAAAACTTGGGGTCCATGGGTCAATTTTAGAAGACAATGGAAAAGGTGCCGGTACTCAGTACCCCCAAGTATCCCCTCAAAAGCCCCACCGCTAAGTCAATGGATGGCAGTAAGGTCTCAGGCCCAAAATGGATGTGTGGCAGTTTTTATTTTGCCGCACTTCCATTTTTGCCCCCCCCCCCCAAAAAACGGGTCTTTTTTGCAGGTGCACTGAAAAATGGACCGCGCATCCAACAATACACGCGTCTACAGCAGTGCAGGCCATTTTTCAGCGCACCTTAGTAAAAGGACCCTATAGGAAAACTCTAGGGGGTGTTGTAAGGATCATAAGATACAGTTATTAACTATTCATCAACATTCAAATGTAATTAAAAACTGCATGACATCATCAGTTGTAAGACAATATTACCTGACTCCTTCGTGTTTTACGAAAGAGGGATATGATGGCATGGATCTGCTCACTTTTTCTACTTGCACAACACGTGTATTGTAAAGATCGTTCAGTTCGGATCTGGATGCCATATCATGAGATGGTCTGGCCTGTTGTCTATCTGGAATAGAAGATGTGTTGAAGGTAAATAATAGTTGAGTTGATTTATTGATTTTATATACCACCTTTTACCAAAGTGTAAAGGGAGTTTACAGTCAACAACTAAACATTAAAACCAATATAACATAAAATCACAAGGGGGCTCATTTTTGAAAGAGAAAATAATTTAAAAAGTGGCATAAATCGGCATTTGGACATTTTGCTTGCCAAAATGTTCAAATTGCCATTTTCAAACCACATTTTATAAATGTTTCAGTATAGAGTTCATTTGCAGTGCATTCAAATCACAAGGGGGCATGTTAGGGACATGTTGAGGGTGAGATTTGGGCTTTCCTAAGTTGTGGACATTTTTCAACCATAATTTATTTTAGTTACATTTGTACCCTGTGCTTTCCCACTCATGGCAGGGTCAATGCAGCTTACATATACAGGTACTTATTTGTACCTGGGGCAATGGAGGGTTAAGCAATTTGCCCAGAGTCACAAGGAGCTGTGCCTGAAGTGGGACTCAAACTCAGTTCCTCAGGACCAGAATCCACCACCCTAACCACTAGGCCACTCCTCCATGCCAGGAAGGTCCAGGGCTAGAATTTAAACATTTTGGTTTAGACCTGTTTTTATTATGACTAAATCAGAAAAGGGTGCCCTAAATGACGAGATGACCACTGGAGGGATTAAGGCATGACCTCCCACAGATGTGAAAGAAACAGTACAGCCTCAGATGTTATAGCCAATCCTATTAGAGCAGCAAACAGGTCCTTGGAGTAGGCTAGTAGTCGGTGCAGTGCACTGTAGAGAGAAGGGGTCTCAGGCCCATAATACACTAACTGTAACACCTGTGGTATAAAGTGTGAGCCCACCAAAAACTCCACTCACATATAGACATCTGCAGCCATAAGGGTTATTGTAGTGGTGTACAGTTAGGTACGGTAGGGTTTTGGGGGGTTCACCATACAATATAAGGGCGCAATGGTGAGATGTATACCTGGGACCTTTTATGTGAAGTCCACTGCAGTGACCCTAGGATGCCACACTGCTCTGCTGAGTTGTCTGTGTGGCCAGTCTACTAAAAATGCTGGCTGTTCCTATATCCCAATGGCTTCATTTGTGCGTTTTTCACTTGCACTTTTTTTTTTTTTTTTTTTTGCAAAAAGGTCCAAAACGATAAATCTAACATCTAGAAAAAGCAAACTAAAAGAAAAAAACAGATAAAAAAAGACAAACAAATGGAACAGGAGGGTAACAGAAGAAGTGGTTTATTATAAGTTACCTGACGTGGCCCTCAGGCTGCGTCAGGGGTATAAAAAACTAGTAGGGGTAAAAAGCAAAGTGAACCCCTAAAAGTAGTCATACAACCACCTTACATAAGTGCTTCCCAAGCTTACTCAGCAGTCTTCACAATGCTATGTTGACTGTTTTTTTTCTTTTGGTTTGCTATTTCTGTGGCAGATCTTTGCCTTTTTTTTGTTTCTGTCTGACATCTAGAAAAAGGCCATTAAAAAAAAAGATAAATGTTTTTCTTTTTTGAAAATCGTTATATTTCCCACTTGAATTGTAGACATTTTGAGCAAAACATCCAAAGTCAGATTTAGACATATCAAAAATGCCCTCAATATATACTACCCCCTGCAAAAAAATATTACCAATCTTATCAAATAATAAATTCAATATCCTGCTTAAACAAAACATTGTTGGAAGAACCATGTTTTCAAAACCCAGATAAAAGGCATTGCAAATTTCATCAGGTAATGAGTTCCAAAGAGAAGGTGCAATATAAGAGAACAAGTTTGATTTGGATTTTTCAGAATTCTCAGCCCACATGGAACTGGGAGATAGGTTATTAAGGACTGTTATAGCCATAACACACATTATTTACCCCTTAACATGTGTTAAAGGGCAATAACATGCATTATATTAGTGTAATGCACATTAATATTCTGTACCATGGGATACATAGTAATGAGCTGCAAAGACGTATTGTTCCTTGAAAATTATCACCAGCAAAAAGGTAGTGGTATTTTTCCATCCAGAAGCTTCAGCCACAAAGTGGCCCTATGCTCCGGTGCTTCTTAAAGTGACCAATAGTAGTGTTTCAATCCCTCCCCAATGTCCCCTATAACTCCAAACACCCCTTCAATGCCCCCAACTCAGACTGACACCCTCGATGGGGGGAGGGAGGAATCTGAGTTGGGGAGCCATCTCTCCACCCCCATTTGGCCTCCCCCAGACCTACCTGCAATCCCAGGGGTGTCGGGTTTAGGGCAGGAAGAATCCCTAGTTCCCCTTGCTCCTTCTGGCATTGAGTAGAAAATGGAATCAGTGACTCCTAGCGATAGTCTTGCAGTACTATCGTTAGGGGTCAAGCTGCTATATAAGGTAAATTATCACACCTTAATAATTACCCTCCTTAGTTGACAGTCCCTGTCCCCATGGTACTTACAATTTAGCCAAGGCCAATTAGACAATTAAGAGGCTACAGGAAATCTATTACAGTAAGCATGTTTAAAATTAAAAATGCTATTGTAAGGAGATAGCCAGAGATTTAACCTTTAAAAGCCATCTTGATAGGCGAGTTTTCAGGTCAGGCTTGAATACAGCCAGAGAGGAAGAATGACATACCAGTTAATGAAAGTAGAAAGTATGGGCTAGGGCACTGGTTTGGGACTAGTTCACATTAAATTTATAGGGGTCTGTTTACTAAGCCATGCTAAAAAGTGGCCAGCGGTAGGTTTAACGCATGGGTTCCCCGTGAGCTCTGACCACTTTTTAGCGTGGCTCTAAAATGGCAGAATTTAAATTTGTCATTAATGGCCACCTGCTAATTTCTAAACTAGAGTGTGGCCATTACCACCTCCTATTTAGAATGCAGTAAGGGCTAACACTACTTTTGCAGTAATCGGGCAGCGTGCAGCAATGTGCCCGCGCTGCCCGATTACCGCCAGAAATGCCTACTCCCCTCCCCCGCACTAGAAAATAACAAAATATTTTCTAGCACAGGAAATGGCATGCAGCAAACTCAGAACTACTGCAGGTAATCTGGGCACTCCCGGCAGTAGTGCTGTTTTGCCGCACGCTACCCGCACAGTAGCCCTAATGCCACTTTGGAAAAGGCCCTATAATGTTCTTAATGGATAAAGATGAAACCATGGCTTATTATTAAGACAGAATTCCACCCAAGATGGGATACAATAATTAGAATAATTGTAAATAAACATTCTCAAAAATAGAATAATATTATAATTAAACAAACATCAAAATACAATCGCTGCATATTGATAACCTTCTAAGCCCCCTTTTAGAAAGCCACACTAGTGGCTGCTGGTGCGGTAATGCTGACACAGCCTATTCAAAGTGCGGTAAAAGAATCAAAACTGCGTAATCATAAAATATGAGTAATTATTAAAACATGAAAAATAAAATAAGAAAAATACATTCAAACATTCAAAAATAATAAAAATATATCCTATATAATAATTCTCACCTCCAACATTCTGTCTTGCTGCCTGGGACCATGGCTCCTTCGGAGTTGGTCTGCTAGGCTCCGTAGATCAGACTGACGTCACTGGCCGCATTATGACGTGATCCCGGGTGAGAAAAAAAACCACACAGCTGATCCAACCCCACGAACTGGCATGAGCATATTTGACAGACAAAAAAAACAGCAAAAGGCTCGAGACTGCCTGCTGCCCTCTTGAACCTGCCGCACTCACCATCCGCCCTCAAAAAACCTCGCAGCTGAACCAACCCCACGAACTGGCAGGCGCATATTTCACAAACAAAAAAAGCAAAAAGGCTTGAGACTGGCTGCCGCCCTCCCGAACCTGCCGCGCTCACCAACTGCCCTCAAAAAACCTTGCAGCTGAACCAACCACACGAACTGAGACGCAAATATTTCATAGAGACAAAAAACCAAAAGGCTCGAGACTGCCGCCCTCCCGAACCTGCCACGCTCACCGAACGCCCTCCCGAAGCACCCCTGACACAACTGACAAGATAAGGGAAAAACAAAAAACACATGAAAGAAAGCGAAAGAAGCAACGAAATGGCAGATTGCAGCTGGGTGTCGAATACAGGTCACAGAATGCACTGTTTACATCGGCTCACACCTTAGCAACTGTTAACTCCTGCTGCCATGACACAGGCGCCTGACAGGCAGCTCCGAACTGAAAAGGAAGATGATTTGAATCCTACTCTGAAGCCTCTAACTCTTCTGGGTAAGTGTCCTGCTGGCTATTATCTCCTGATGGGATGATCGCTAAGGTTAAATGCGACGAACGGAAGGAGGGGGGCGCACTTCTCACGGAAAGAGGGGGGCTGCACCTCGGACGGAAGGAGGGGGTCATGGAAAGACACACACACACATACTCTGTCACACTCTCTCTGTGTCACACACACACACAGTCTTTCACTCTCTGTGTCTCACTGTCACACACACACACACACACACACACACACACACACTGACTCTGTCACACTCACACTCTCACACATACACTCTGTCTCACTGCCCGCCCCTGTGGTCCTGCAACGGCTTGGACTGTGGATGTAACTGGAAGAAAGCAGGGATGCAGAGCACCCTTACATTGGCACTCTCACAACTCAGTCACACTCTCTCTGTGTCACACACACACACACACTGTGTCTCTCTGCCACAATCACACTCTCACACACACATACACTCTGTCTCACTACCCGCCCCTGTGGTCCTGCAACGGGCTTGGACTGTGGATGTAAACTGGAATAAAGCAGAGATGCAGAGCACCCTTACATTGGCACTCACACAGGAGGGGGGGCGGAACTTCGAACGGAAAGGGGGGGCCCTGCACCTCAGACGGAAGTAGGGGGTCATGCAGACACACACACACACACACACTGTCACACCCACACTCTCACACACACATACACTCACTGCCAACCCCTGTGGTCCTGCAAGGGCTTGTAGGAAGGAGGGGGATATGGAGACACACACACACACAGTCTTTCACTCTCTGTGTCTCACTGTCACACACACACACACACACTGACTCTGTCACACTCACACTCTGTCTCACTGCCCGCCCCTGTGGTCCTGCAACGGGCTTGGACTGTGGATGTAAACTGGAATAAAGCAGAGATGCAGAGCACCCTTACATTGGCACTCACACAGGAGGGGGGGCGGAACTTCGAATGGAAAGGGGGGGCCCTGCACTTCAGACGGAAGGAGGGGGATATGGAGACACACACACACATACTCTGTCACGACACTTGGTGAACATGAGTTAATGCACAAACACACAGACAAACCCGTTGGGTGAATTACAAATTAACCAAAAACAAACAGGACAGTGACTGCACATGGGGAGAGGGTTGCTGCACATGGTGGTACCACACAGCAACACATGATTTACAAATAAAAAAAGAAAAAACAAAAACATGTCACACTCATGGACCATCTTCAACATTATACAAACTTCACAATTATTCCTTCTCGTTATAGCACTTTTCTAACAACTGTTTGGTTACAAAAAAAAACCTCATTTGAATATAACCTTGCTAGCGCCCGTTTCCTTTCTAACAGAAATGGGCCTTTTTTACTAGTAATCAATAAAAGATAATAGGAAAATGGAATTAAATTACATTTTGTGCAATTACAAGAAGGTTGAATGATTGAACGTGTAGTAATTTTTCCTTTGTTACAACATCTACCATATCAGAATTAGGGATGCCCATTTGTTAGTGTACATTCAATTCTTTAGCAAACCTGTAAAAATTTACTGCCTGCAAAATAGATTTAAAGTGTGCTTGCTTTCAAAGTTTAATTAAGCTGTGTAATTTGTTGCCAGAAAAAGCAGTTAGCGTAGCAGGGTATAAAAAGATTTAGACATATTCCTAAAAGTCCCTAAGCCATTATTAAGGTGGATTTTGGAAAATCCACTGCTTATTCTTAGGATAACCTGCATGAAATCTATTTTACTCTTACAGGATATTGCCAGATACTTGTGACCTGGACTGGCTGCTGCTGAAAAGAGGATACTGGGCTTGATGGACTTTTGGTCTGTTCCAGTGTAGCAATGCTTATGTATTTATTTTCTTATGTACATCAAATGCCCAGTAATTGGGAAAAAGTCAGAAAAACACAAAAGCAAACTGGAAATTCTTAGCCTCTGCACATCCTTTTTATGATTTATGTTATTCCATTGCATTGAATGTAGCAGAGATCAATGATATGAATGACATCCACTTCATTAGTGTCATTTTAGTCCTCTTGAATACATGGATTACTAATAAACCAGTAATATAAAATGGTACCTTTTTATGGGACTAAATATATTTCTTGACTAGTGTTTCAGAACTGATGCCTGCAAAAACTAGTTAAGAAATACCAAAAAGAGCAGGACACCTGGCATTACTGGTGACCCAGTGTACGTGAATATATCTCATGCATATTCATTGTGGATATCCTCAAAATCCAACTAGCTATGGGGACAACAGGGGTGGTTTGAGAAGCCCTGATCTAGGCCATGTATTTCAGTAATAAGTCTTTTGGCTAGTGGCCATGTCTTCCTTTGGAAATCAAACTGTGAGCACCCTGAAGTCTGGCCATTAGGTGTCACTGTTGCCCTATGGCTGAAACTCCTTCCTGCTCAGGGGGTATTGGATGGGTGCTGTATTAGCAGTCTTGGCTGCCCAGGGAGTAGTAACCAGGTTTTAGAATCCAGCCCAGTTCTTCCACCTGGAAGCAAAGCGTACAGAACTGCAACTGAGCCACTGGCCCAACCTCAAATACAACTAATTTGACTGGGTATTTCTGTGCCTTTGCTCTTTTGCCTAGTCCTTAAGAACCAGATTTAAGTATTAGACGAAAACTGAGTAAGAACATGTGCTAACATATTGCAGGTCAGTTTGTCTGGCTATTTTACAAATACTAGGTTTGAGGGGTTTGCCCAGAATCCTCCATTCCTTACAACTTGTGCCATTATCAGTTTAATGCAACAGCCTGTATTTCAGAGTAAAACTAGAGAGATGTGGTATTGTATTGTATTGTAACATTTATACCCCACGCTTTCCCACTTATTAGCAGGTTCAATGCAGCTTACAAATATAACAGGTTTACAAGAATACAAAATGGATAAAACAGCAGAATATAGTATATAAAGAGGTGGACAATAAAAAGATGGGTAAGGGAGTCGTGTTAGTCCACTTTTAAAGGTAATCAATAGAAATAAAACATAGAAAAGAGAATAAGGTAATACCTTTTTTATTGGACTAACTTAGTACATTTTTTGAAGGTAACCCTTCTTCATCAAACCCAAAGTTGTTTGGATCTGATGAAGAAGGGTTACCTTTTTTTTTTTTAAACATTTGTACCCTGCACTTTCCCACTCATGGCAGGCTCAATGTGGCTTATGTGGGGCAATGGAGGGTTAAGTGACTTGCCCAGAGTCACAAGGAGCTGCCTGTGCCTGAAGTGGGAATTGAACTCAGTTCCTCAGGACCAAAGTCCACCACTCTAACCACTAGGCCACTCCTCCACTCCACTTTGAAAGCTAATCAAAAAATATACTAAGTTAGTCCAATAAAAAAGGTATTATCTTATTCTCTTTTCTATATTTTATTTTATTTTATTTTATTTCTATTGATTACCTAGAGTAAAACTAGAAAGAGAATTATTATCATTATCATCGTTTCTATTATTACTATATAGGTAAAATGCACAGAAATAACAGCACTTTAATAAAACATCAAATTGTACAAAAATAAAAAACCAGGGAAAACGTACCCAATGATCTCTTTAGTAAAACTAAACATAAGCTTGCCTAAATACATAAAGCTGTTAAATAGTGTAAGAGATTGCACTTACTGGAGGACGATGAACCAAATCTTGAAAAGAAAGAGTTCCGTGACTCTGTTGGTGTCAGTGAAAGGCTCACCAGCAGGATACAGAAAGCTATTTTACTGGAGAACCACAGGTTAGCCATTCTGTGATTAAAGCCGGACACTGCTCAATTAGACCTTCGCAACCTGCTGAAGAGAAGGTGCAACTGGTTTCCTTTCTTGGACACTTTTATAGCAGTCCATTTGAAAGACACACCCAAAAAAATAGTGAAATAGGAAGGGAGAAATTTTGCAGTTGCTTCATCATGGAATTTCTTTCATTTCATTATTTGGAGACAAGCCAGTTTCATTTTTGTTGAAGGGAATACATTTTACAGTTACTGATGCTGTAGGAAAGTTACCTAACAGATAATTTTCAAAATGATTTGTGCTGGTAAATCACAGTCTACCTTGTAATCTGTCTTTCTGAACATTGCACCCTCCTTCAGTTTGGCTCGAAGTATGTGCAATGTTCCCCACTCGGATTGCTGGGAATGTGTTGTGAGAAAAGAACATGCATGCAGATTGTGTTTTAAATTCTATGTGTATTTTCTTTAGTAATTATATCTGCACAAGAAGAACACGGAAAAGCCTTGGGGACTCTATATTCAAGGCAAGTTTCAATGTCTGTGGATAAAGTGCCCATGGAAAGGAATGGAAAACAAAAATGAGGATGTTATAATGCCTTTGTATCGTTCCATGATGCAACCGCACCTCGAATATTGTGTTCAGTTCTGGTCGCCGCATCTCAAAAAAGATATAGTGGAATTAGAAAAGGTGCAGAGAAGGGCAACGAAAATGATAAATGGAATGGGACGACTTCCCTATGAGGAAAGGTTAAAGCGGCTAGGGCTCTTCAGCTTGGAGAAAAGGCGGCTGAGGGGAGATATGATAGAGGTCTATAAAATAATGAGTGGAGTTGAATGGGTAGATGTGAAGCGTCTGTTTACGCTTTCCAAAAATACTAGGACTAGGGGGCATGCGATGAAGCTACAATGTAGTAAATTTAAAACGAATCAGAGAAAATCTTTCTTCACTCAACGTGTAATTAAACTCTGGAATTCGTTGCCAGAGAATGTGATAAAGGCGGTTAGCTTAGCGGAGTTTTAAAAAGGTTTGGACGGCTTCCTAAAGGAAAAGTCCATAGACCATTTTTAAATGGATGTCACAAGAAAACACAGCACCCAGAATGGTTATATTTTCCTCCCCCTCCCCATCCCCAGCTGACTGCAAGCTACCCCTAGCCTGCCCTCTTATTGGCCAGCTCTGAGATTGCATAGGCATCTTTGGGGAGGAGGGTAAAAGGTTATAGACAGGGACTAGGTGATACACAGTTCATCCATCTTGTTTCTGCCATCTGGTATCCCCTCTCAACTTGACACCCTTGTTGGGAGCCTAGTTTGCCAGCCTGTACTGAGACCCCTGATTGCATGAAGGGGTGCTCCTGCAGTCATTTTTTTAATGGGCTTACTCTAATGTTAACATTAGCGCTTAGCCAGAAACGGATGTGATAGAAAATTGTCTTTTTTACAGCCACACTAGAAATGGGCTTATCACATGGGAAAGACCCACTTAAGAAGGCGCTAAGCCCATTTACTAGTGCACTTTAGTAAAAGGGCTCCTTCATTTTACACATTTTTACTGTTTTTTTGTTTTACACTTGTTTAAATAGAATATTTTTAACATGCACTATAGTGTTTTAATGTGGGCTAATGAAATTAACTGCTAATTTGCTAGTTAGTGTGCAATAAATCAATTTTGCAAACACTAAGGGGCCCTTTAACTAAAGGGTTGGTGTGCAGCATTGGGCTTGCCACGCAGCAATCCGGAACAACCACCAGGCTACCACAGGAGCCCGGAGGCAGTTCCTACCCCCAGCGCTCGCCATTTCTGGTGCTACAAAAATAGTTTGGATTTTTGTAGTACCGGAACTTAAGCAATGTCATCGCGCTGCCTGGCTACCCAATTAGCACAGTATCCCTTACCGCCATCTCAATGGGTGGTGGTAAGTGCCCCCCCCTGAAATGGCCATGCAGTAAGTGATTCACTTCCCGCACTGCAATTTCTTAAAAAAAAAAATAAAAAGACAGCCTTTTACCTGCAGCAGTAAAAGGGGGCTTCAGAGCACATCAAAAACATGTGCTGATGCTAACGCAGGCCCCCTTTTACCGCAGCATAGTAAAAGGAACCCCCTAAATTTGTTAAGGTGCAGTAACAAGCTGAGTGCACCTGCTGGCTGCCCGAAAGTCTCCAACATGAATGGAGAGAAGGATGAGCACTGGTGTAGTTAGGCAAACTGGTGCCAGGGGGAGGTAAAGTGACTTGTGAAAAGTGGGACAGCATCAATGGTTTATGGTTTGTTGTCTCTCAGGTACCGCCTTTCCTGGCAACATAGTAAGGCAGTTTACAGTGGCACTAAACTCAGAATTTCTGCAGTGGAAAGAATAATATAAAAGCAGTCGAGAATGCCACTTTTAACAGAATGGATAAAGTGATGTAGTAGCCGTGTTAGTCCTCTTTTAAAGGTAATAAACAGAAATAAAACAAAACATAGAAAAGAAAATAAGATGATACCTTTTTTATTGGACTAACTTAATACATTTTTAGATTAGCTTTAGGTTACCTTTGAAAAATGTATTAAGTTAGTCCAATAGAAAAGATACCATCTTATTTTCTCTGTTTTGTTTTATTTCTATTTATTACAAACAGAATGGATGAAACTCGGCGTGTGTGAAATCTGGCAAAAAAGACACCACAAGGTCAAATATGGTAATAATTGGACTAGGAACTGTACAAAAAAGCCCCCCCCCCTGCTAAAAAATTGACACAGTGCCCTTCTATGAGGGAAAGAGTTCTAGGTTCTGTAGCTGTTAAGACTTGGAGAAGTGAGCCCTTGTGCCCCGACTGAGCACGGCGCAGATGGAGTGAAACTGCACTCGGTCAGGCAGCCAGGCAACCCCTAGCTTCACCGGAGCAGCGACCGCCGTTCCCTGGGAGTTGAGCCCCCCCAGGTGCAGGCAGCCACCAGGACTTCCGGAACCGGCGGGGTTGAGCTGCCACTAACCAGACAGGCGGGAGAGCAGGCACATTCCAGGATCTAGAGAAGCAGCAATACAGTGGATAGTCAGGATTCAGTCCAGGGTCTAGGCAGGAAGCAACACAGCAGATAGTCAGGATTCAATCCAGAAGTCAAAGCCAAGCTGTGGAAAGACAGCAGAATGCTCAGAGCATGCACCAGACCTCTACAATGATAGACGCCAAAGCAAACTGATGACCGTGTTCAGTTCTTAAATAGACCTCTCATCAGGAGATCCCTGCCACAGCTGATGGGCAAGGAACCTCATTGGGCATGCCCATAGGAATAAGCCTCTCAAGATGGCTGCCCCTCAGGAACCGATGTAGATGCTCTACTCAAGATGGCCGTCCTTCAGGGACTGATCAAATGCACCTCTCAAGATGGCTGCCCCTCAACTGAACCTTCCAAGATGGCCGCTGCCAGGAGCAGCTAGGTAGGAGTGTAACAGAGTGTAACAGTAGCATTGCATAGACAATTACATACCAATGAAACATAGCATTAGGGAATTCCTCATTTAATACTGCCACTCCCAGTTATCTAATCTCCCAATAACTCAAACTGCTCAATCCCCAGAAAACACCCTGCACAGACTTTTTATCCCTCAAAACCTACCTCCTGTAGCTACCCCACCAACTAGCAAATTTCCCTACTCCCCTCTAGAACTACCTCCTGCAACTGCCTTACCACCCTGCAAAGTGTTCTCATCCCCAATAACTATCCCCTGGAACTGCCTCACCATTCTGCAATTTCATCCCACCCCCCAAAAAACTAATGCCCTGCACCTGACCTACAACCTTGTACTAATGGCCATTTTGGAATCAACCCTGATTGGAAGACATGAAAATAATTCCCTGAAGCAGATTATGTGAAATAGGGAATCCCTGTCAGGATATATGGAGAAGACTTCACTTGCTTTGAGTATTCATTCATAAGATAAGTGCAATTTTGGAAAATTTGGAGCTGAGTTTCCTTTGGCGTTATGTTTCAATCATTTTTATTCAAAACTTAAGAAGAAAAGTTAACATCATCATGTATGAACGTCTGATATTTCCCCCCATGTGGCTAAACTAACACATAGTACTTCTACCCCAACAAATAGAACTTAACCTTCCCTCCCCTTCCCTTCCTCTCCCACCCCCCCCCCTTTTCCCTTGCTATGGCATCAAATGAACATAATAACGCAGGGTACAGGGCAATATCTAGAAGTTTAACAGTCTACTCCTGGCAGTAGGAGTCAGAGTATTCCAAAAGGGAGTCCAAGTGAGTTGGAAACGCACTCCAGTCTTCGTTTTAAAGTCTGTAATTCCCACCCTCTCTACCCGCAGTAACGTTATCATACGCACACGCCACTGCGATACTGTAGGGTAGTTGTATGTAAGCCATTCTGAGAGTATTGCTTGTTTAGCCACTACAATAGCTTTGCGTACAAAAGCGGTAAATCCTGATGGGACAGGGTGTATGAGAACAGGATGGCCCAGGAGCAGCGCCAAGTCATACTTGCAGCCCGCCTTCCACATCTCAGAAACATATTGTACTAGCTCCTTCCAAAATTGGACTATGCCCTTGCAGGACCAAAACATGTGCCCGAGGGTGGCCCCCGGATCCCTGCATTTGAGGCACTCTCCCCAAGGCGAGAGTCCCATGTGAAAGGCTCTTCTGGGAGAAATGTAGAGTCGAAGAGCAAATTTGTATTGTAGCTCCCAGTGCTGCGTCATGTTCATTGTTTTGCGCATTGTAAGCACATGGGACTTGAACTGAGGCAATGTATGGGCCATGGAGATATCTCGTTTCCAGGCAGCCAGTAACTTGGCATAGTCTAGTTCGGTAACTGTGTCCCTGATGTGCCTGTGATGGAACGTGAGGGGCACTTTTTGCTGTGCCTCTAAAGAGAATGCTGTTGCCAACTCTTCCTGGACATCCTCCACCAGCGCCTCCTAGGACAAGGAACGTATATAATGCTTTAGCTGTGCATAATAGAACTCATCGGAGGGTGGCAAGGCATATTCAGCACAGAGCTCCTGAAATGGCTTTATCTGTCCTTCACGGGTAAGTACTTGTAACAAGTATACTATCCCTTTCCTTTTCCATCTGCGGAACACCGAATACAGCCTTCCAGGTGCAAAGGCAGGGTTCCTGCATATTGGCAAGTATGGTGTAACCTTCGAAGAAAATCCGTGTAATTTACAGATCCATTTCCAAGTTGCTTTTGCTGATGTCATTATTCCTGTATGCTTCAGTAGGGGCGGCAATGGTAATCCCATCGTGTGCAAATAGCTGCTGAAGTGCATTTCTGGGTATAACTGTAATTCCAGTTCTGTATTTGTATGGTCCTGTGTTCTGCGAAACCAGTCAGTGATGTGGCGCATGCCACTAGCTATTGTTAGATATTTCACGTTCAGTAGTCCCAAACCCCCATATTCTACCGGTATACTCAGTGTTGGAATGGAAAGGCGGGGTTTCTTCCCACTCCACAAAACTTTTTGCATTAACCTCATTAATTTCTTTTCCTCCCCCCTCTTTAAGTAAAGCGGGAGAGTTTGAAAAACATAGAGCCACTTTGTAACTACAATCATGTTGTACAATGCAATACGCCCCAGGAGAGAGAGTGGAAGGGATCCCCATGCCTGCAATTGTTTTTCAGTGTCTTTTAATAAGCGTTGTATATTTAGCTCATATAACTGGGACAAATCAGCTGGAATACATACTCCTAAGTACTTAATCATGTCCTGCGCCCACTGTAAGGGAAACTGTCCAGGCCAAGATGTTTTGATGTCCGGTAGAATGGGAAGTGCAATGGACTTGTGTAAATTTAATTTAAAGCCAGAAAATTTCCCAAATTGTTCAATTATCTGCAGCAGCCTGCTTAAGCTCTGGGTAGGGTTTTTCAATAGTACCAGCAGATCATCTGCGTAGGCCAACGCCCTGATGTCATGACCTGCCAAGGTGACCCCCTCAAGGTTCTGGGTAGATGCAATGATCCTCAGCAGTGGCTCCAAGGAAAAAACAAAAAGTAGTGGGGAGAGTGGACACCCCTGTCTCGTTCCACAACATATTTGGAACTCTGACTCTCTTGTGCCATTTACAAGAACCCTCGCCGTGGGCTGGCAATATAGAGTACGAACAGCCTGCAGGAACCACCCCGCTATACCCATGCTTTCTATGGTCTGAAACAAGAAGTCCCACACGACCCGGTCAAAGGCCTTCTCCGCGTCTAAACTTACTACTAAGAGGGCCCTCCATCTTGTTTACATGCTGCAATTGCCAGCAAGAGTTTCCTGACATTGTGTACCGAATGCCTGCCTCTCACAAACCCTACCTGTTCTGCGTTGATCAACTGCGGTAGGAACTGGGCCAATCTCTCTGCCAACATTTTAGCTATTATTTTAATGTCTACATTGAGGAGAGAGATTGGCCTATAAGACTCAGCCCTGTCATGGGGTTTACCCGGCTTAGGTATTAACGATATGAGAGCCGTGTTAGCATATCTTGGAAATTGTCCCGTTTCTATAACCTCATTGTAATATTCTAATAGAGCTGCCAGGGCTTCCCCAGGTAGACTTTTGTAATATTCTCCTGTGAAACCATCAGGGCCTGGAGCCGAGCGCAGCTTTAGGGACTTAATCACCTGTT
This sequence comes from Microcaecilia unicolor, assembly GCF_901765095.1. Lineage (NCBI taxonomy): Eukaryota > Metazoa > Chordata > Amphibia > Gymnophiona > Siphonopidae > Microcaecilia > Microcaecilia unicolor. The sequence goes on along the minus strand of NC_044031.1, from coordinate 592,311,057 downwards.
GTAGTTCTCCCAGCCCTAAGGGCATATTCAAGGCCTCTAACTCTTCTGCTGTGATTTTGGAGAGCCGCACATGGTGTAGGTACTCTTGCATGGCCTGCTCTGGGGGGGGGGGGGGGGGGAGCGCCTCTGCCATATATAGGGTAGCAAAATACTCTGTAAATGCCTGACCTATCTGCTCTTTCTCCGTTGTGGGCCTACCTTTTAAGTCTTTTAACATTGTAACCGTACGGGGACCCCCCCAATTCTTGATTAAACGGCTCAGCATTCTACCAGTCTTATTACCGAATCTCTGTAGTTTATATTTGTAATAGAGGGCTGACCTGGTCTCTTTCTCATGTAACAAACTATTCAGTGCTACCTGTGTGGATTTTAAGGTTTCAGTGGTAGCTTTAGATGGGTGGTGTATGTAGATTCTTTTAGCCCTACTCAGTTGTCACTCTAACTGTAGTATCCCCGCCGCCCTCTTCTTATTCTTTAGGCTGCAGTAAGCTATAATGGCGCCCCTTAATACCGCTTTAGATGCAGACCAAAACAGTTCGGGTTGGCTTACGGCATGCTCCCCATTGAAGCGTGCATAGTCTGCCCAGCTCTTGTGGATATGGCTCTTTAAATGTGGGTCTGAGTGTAAGTAAGCCGGGTATCTCCATCCATTCGCACCCCCTTTGCCAGCTGTAACATTCAACTCCATCCATATTAGAGCATGGTCCAAGATTTCTTTGGGCCCTATAGTGGCAGTATTGACTAGGTGAAATATGGATTGGTCTAATAATATATAATCTATCCTGGCGCACAATCCATGTGCCCTTGATCTATGTGTGTAGTCCCTTTCTCCATAGTGTAGGATCCGCCAGGGGTCCACCAAATTGAGCGTCTTATTAAATGCTTGGAACTCTTTGGAGCGTGCCCCTCTATATTGTGATTCCCTCGGGTTGGAACAATCCTGACGGGGGTCCATTACCTCATTGAAATCTCCTGTCACTATCAATCTAGCATTATGTTGTTGTAAACAAGTTCCAGCCAAGGACTTAAAGAAAGTTGGATCATAATTGTTAGGGCCATATAGTACTAGCAACAAAAAAAAACATCCCTTGCAGCCACACTCTAAGTAATATGTAGTCTCCTTTACTCCCTTTACCCATTAAGGTTACCTTGTATGGGAGTCCCTTCTGAAACAACACTGCCACCCCTCCTTTCCTCCCTTGGGATGAGGCCGCATACACCTCACTCACCCATAATTTCTGTAATTTAGCATGTTCTAGATCGGTAAGGTGCGTTTCCTGGAGACACGCAATATCCGCTTTATGCCTTTTCAGTGCTGCTAAGATTTTAGATCTCTTTATCGGGGAGGTAATGCCACCCACATTCCATGAAATTATTCTAGCAGACATATGTTATATGCAACTCATTTACTAGTGTTTGTTGACTTCTTATAGTATCTGGCTTCTTGCCAGCACATGTTGACATAGCATCTTTACCATTCCAGCTCTGTTCTCCCTCCTGCCCTTTCCAACCCGTCCAAGCAAATTGAGTAAGCCTAACACCCTGCCGCATGCCAAATCCCACCCCCAACTTCCATATCAAACCAATAACAAAACCCAAATCCCCTCCCCTCCCAATCCCCAAACACACATTCAGACCCCCAACCATCTCCAGGCCGAGGCCTGGCGATGCACAGAGTCACCTGGCTTGCAGAAAGCCCTCGCCCTGGACTCTGATTTGTTCACCACTCACTATAGTTACTTGTGCAAACCTCGTATGCCCAACAGCACTTTCTAAACACATCAGTCTCCTTCAATAATGTTGTGTTCTTGCAGCGCTGTTTTAGCGTCTGCAACTGATTTGTAAACTCACTACTGCCCTTGGATATGGATTCTCAAGTGTGCTGGGTATTGAAGTGTGAATCTTATTTGTTTCTGCGCCAGCTTAGCGCATATGGGATGACATTTTCTCCGTTGCTCTTGTACTCCCACAGAGTAATCTTGAAACATCAAAACATGCCGTCCCTCATAGGTTAAGTCCGCTCGACGTATTTTTGAATCCATTTAGAATTTCAACTTTCTGTTGGTAATTAAGCAGCTTTGCTACTATCACTCTCGGCCTATTTTGCAGGTCTGATTGTTACAAAGAATAAAATGTGTGTGTAATTTAGGATATAGTGTGGATGTATGGATTTATATGTAATGATTAATGTTATTTGTCAAAGGTCTCCTGATGAAGAGAAAATGAAACACAGCCTGTGTTGAGACTGGGACTATTTTAAGATGAATGATGTATGAAAGAGAGATGTTTGATCACATGCTATCTCCGTATTGATGAGAAGCTGGAGTCAAGTAACACCCGCTGAGGGTTAGAAATCGCAGTGGGGTGATTGGTTACCTCTGGAGATTTGACCCTGTAATGGGGTCTCGTTGAGAAGAATTTATTGGACAGTTTCCTCAATCGTGAAAATACTCTGAAGCATATACTATTTTGTGGAGTTTGAAGCCTTGATAAGGTGATCGTTAAGAGATTGTGGACTATCAGGACATTTAGATTTAAGCTGATGCGGAGAGATTACTGTGTCATGGACTGATGCCATCTGTATAAATGTGTGAGGATATATGAAGTATGGTATTGGGATAAAATACAGCTTCGAGAAATATGTGAGTTGGTCTGTTGATGTATGTAATTTATGGATTTGTAATAAAAGTTATGGTGCATACAATGAGAATGTTATTTAGAACCAATAATTAGTGTGGTAAGTGGGTAGATGATACAAGTGGTACTAATGATAAAATCTATTCTAACCCATGTATGTATAACAAGAAGAATATTTCAGAGATGCAGACAGAAAAACATCTTGTTATGTTACTGAATTGATCTCTCATGAGAAACTATTGTATTTGTATTTAGTAAGTGAATAAAAATACTTTCTCATTTCTTGTAGGTTTGGTTTCTTCTACCCCTCCCAGTTGAGAATGGCTGGTTTATACTAATTTGTGAAGGGATACAAGCAGCCTAAAAACACATCACGGGTAGAAGTGTTTTTTTAAATGGGGCAGTAAATAGCCGTGCTGTAATTAAAAAAATTGCCACATGGCCATTTACTGCTAGAGCCCTTAAAGTCTCCTATTTAGGAGGCAGTGAGGGCTCTTGTGGTAATTGAGCAGCAAGTGGCACTGCCCAATTACTGCCGGGCAAGCCCACTCCTCATCCACCGGTGCTAGAAAATAGCACTGGAAATGGCGCATGTTAGGCCTGGAACTACCTCTGGGCGATTCTGGCTGTAGGGCCAATTTGCCGTGTGCAAATCCAGTGATAGCCCTTCTGCCCAGGGGTGTACCCAGACTTCGGCAGGAGGGGGGTCCAGAGCACAAGGTCAGGGGCATATTTTAGCCCCCCAAGCACCGCCGACCCACCCCGTCCCTTTCAACCCCCCCTCCCGCTACTGTTAACCCTCCCCGCCACCGCCAGGTACTTTTGCTGGCGGGGGGTCCCCAACCCCCGCCAGCCGAAGACCCCTTCAGCGTTCACTGATCTGGATTCTGTTTCTGTGAGTCCTGATGTCCCGCACGTTCCTATATGTGGGACGTCAGGACTCACAGAAACAGAATCCAGATCAGCAATGTGCCAGAGACCGGCACTGAAGAGGACTTCGGCTGGCAGGAGTTGGGGACCCCCGCCAGCAAAGGTACCTGACGGTGGGGGAGGGTTGGCGGTGGCGGGAGGGGGGGTCGAATGTAGCGGGGAAGGGTCGGCGGCAGGGGGGTGAAAGCAGGGGCGCAGGGCTAAATGTGAGGGGGCCCATGACCACATGGCTCCACCTAGCTACAGCCCTGCCAGGTGAAAAAGGGCCCCTAAGTCACCTGACAAGGTCCTTTTTTCGCAGGATGTAAATGAACCTTTCATTGTAGAGTTTCCTTTTACTTGTTCACTCAGGTGACTTAGGGGCCCTTTTACAAAGGCACGGGAGGGCTCACATGCAAGCAGCATTCACCCAATAGCATGTGTGCCCGATGGTAATTCTGATTTTGGTGTGCACTGAATCCTGGGTTAGAAGTTTTCTATTTTCTACCACGGGGGACATTCCTGGTGGTAACCGGCAGCGTGCCTATGTTGGTGCACGCTGCATGGTTACCACATGGGTAGCACGTGATCCTTACTAGGTCAATGGGTGGCAAAAAGGGCTCAGGCTATAAATAGGCGCGTGCTAGTTTTAATACTAGCGCAGGCCCATTTCCCAGCCCATTATAAAAGTGCCTCTTTCTGAGCCACAGTAAACAATGGCCTAGCGTGCACCTAAAAGACGCGCCCACACTACCACAGGCTACTTTTTTACCGCGGCTTTGTAAAAGGACCCCTCAGTGAATTGAAATAGAATTGGAGATTTATAGTGCACTGGAGAACTGAGAACAGAGACCAGAAAATATAAGACAAGTTTCGAGAAAATTTTTTTAAAAAGTCCTTTACATTTTTTTTGAAAAAGTATTACATTGTTGATGAAGTGATAAAGTGGAAGAGCGACAAACTGTTAAAGTGATGGTTTTTTTAATATTTTTTTTTTTGGGGGGGTGGATTTGCTCACACCTTTTTCAGTTGTAGCTCAAGGTGAGTTACATTCAGGTACACTGGGTATTTCTCTGTGCCTGGAGGGCTCACAATCTAATTTTGTACCTGAGGCAATGGAGGGTTAAGTGACTTGCCCAAGGTAACAAGGAGCAGCAGTGGGTTATGGGTAGTGGAGGTTTTTTATGCCTATGATGGTAATAAGGAAGAGTGCTATGAGACGCTCCATTGAAGTTCTAAGGGCTCTGCTTACTAAGCAGCGTTATAGGCGCATTAACATTTTTAATGAGCGTTAACCATGTATGTGCATTTCCCATGTATGTGCCTAGAATATCCCTATAGGTGCCTACGTGGTTAGCGCATGCGCTAAGTGTAGGCATGCTAAAAACACTAACGCACCTTAGTAAACAGGGCCCTAAGTCTTTTTCCTCCACACTTGTATATACAGTATAAAACTTCTAGGGGTCACTATTGATCGGCACTTAACCATGGAAACCCAAATAAATCACACCACAAAGAAAATGCTCTTCTCTATGTGCCCTTGGCCTGGATTGGCCGCTGTCGTGGACAGGGTGCTGGGCTTGATGGACCCTTGGTCTTTTCCCAGTATGGTATTACTTATGACTAAAACCATACTTTCCCCGTGGTGTTTTTCGCAATATCATACAATCAATGGTATTGAGCCAATTGGACTATTGTAACGGCATTTATGCAGGCTGCAAAGAACAACTACTCAAGAAACTTCAAACTGCTCAGAACACTGCGGCAAGACTGATTTTCAGAAAATCTAAATTCGAATCTGCCAAGCCCCTTCGCGAAAAACTGCATTGGCTTCCCATTAGAGAACGAGTTGCCTTCAAGGTGTGCAACTTAATTCACAGGATCATTTATGGGGAAGTTCCAGATTATATGCTTGAATTGGTTGACTTACCCTCCAGGAATAGATTCAGTCTCTCATGATCCTACTTAAATCTACACTACACAGACTGTTCTGGCCTTAAGTACAAATCTACTTATGCCTCCAACTTCACCTTCATAGGCACACAACTGTGGAACACCTTACCTAAATCAGTTAAATCCACTCAGAACTACCTGAATTTCAGAAAATTATTGAAGTCCGTCCCATTCAAGAAGGCTTATTCTCCAGGTTTAACATCATCTGTTTAATTCCTGATTTAACAAGACTCATAGACACTATTTATTCTTTATCATCATCTACATACTGTTGTTTAAATAACATCTTTATGTTCATTATCGTACATTATACTGTTTGATTTATTTTCATTATTGTAGTCTTCATACAGTTTTGTAAGCCACATTGAGCATCTAGTGGGAAAATGTGGGGTACAAATGTGTTAAATAAATAAATACATGTTCATTAATTCCTCGGTATATATGTATAGGGTGGTTCCCTGAGTGTATTTTGATATTTTGTCCCTCATTCTCACTATGTAAATGACTTATAGCAAGGTGAAGTGCAATGTGATATTATATGTCGTCAATTACAAATTCAAAGATAGTTTTTTTTTTCTCTTTTTGTTAATGTAAGGGGGAGGGCTTTTACTAAGCCGTGGTAGCGTTTTTAACTTATGTAAGAAATCAGCTGGCGCTGAGATGCCCATAGGAAAATAGAGGGTGATTCTATATATGGCGCCTAAAAGAAAATCGGTCCTGAAATCAGTGCCGACTAAACATATTCTATAATCAGCTGAGGGGAGATATGATAGAGGTCCATAAAATAATGAATGGAGTGGAACGGGTAGACGTGAATCACTTGTTTACTCTTTCCAAAAATACTAGTAGTAAATTTAAAAAGAAATGGAGAAAATATTTCTTCACTCAACGTGTAATTAAACTCTGGAATTCACTGTTGTTTAATTGAAACCCTTGTCTTGTTTCACTCTCCCTATTTTGTGGTCTAAGGAAGAGTTTATAATTACCTGATTGAAATAATTCTTGTATTATTTTGTCTGTATTTCTGGCAAGTTATTTTAGCGCTTGTAAAATTAAATTCTTACAAATAAAATTTAAAAACAAAAAACTATGGAATTCATTGCCAGAGAATATAGTAAAAGTGGTTAGCTTAGCAGGTTTTTAAAAAGGTTTGGATGACTTCCTAAAGGAAAAGTCCATAGACCATTATTAAAATGAACTGCTTATTTCTAGTCCCGTCCTATCTTATCTAATTTATCTAGGAATCTTCACGATATTGATCCTTCATCTCTAGCCTCCCATCATAGGCGGTCGGTGGCCCAACTGTTTGGGGAGGCTAAAGGGGGTGGGGTTAGGGGTGGGCCAGGGGCGGAGCTTACCTCCATAAGTGTTTGACAACACACAGAAAAAAAATAAGTAAAAATAAAAGTCACAGTTAATACCTTTTATTAAATTTAGATATTAGATATGTATCATATGTCAAAGAATAAAGTGGTTGCTCAAAGCATATACTAAACACAATCGCTCAACTGCAAAACACTATGCACAACTTTGTGCAAAAACACACTCAGAACCTTACTGTACCATAAATATTACACTGGGAAGACCCTAATACACCAATATACCACCATACGGAACATGCAGACCGTCAACAATATGAAACAAGGGATCATAATATCATGATACGTGTAGAGCCAAAAAACACCCTTTTAGGGTGGCTAGTGTTCACAATGTAGATCCTTCAAGAGGTAGTGTGTCATGATTTACGCTGTACACCCTTTCTGGTGTTTTGGTGCCACCTCAGTAAGGCCAACACACAATCTCTCCACTGCAAAACACTATATACAAACTTGTGCAAAACACACTCATAGCCTTACCAAACCATAACAGCACTAATTCCAAGGACAGGACGAGCTACAACCTTTATGTGTGGAAAGGCAGCACTATAATTACACCGGGCTCTAAAAAACCTAGTGAAACCAAAATAAAACAAAAAGGGCTGCAAATACTTCACGCTAGCAGAATACTGCATCTTGATCACACATGAAAAACACATGGCTTAACAGATATGAAGGCAAAATACAAGAAGTCGGACTCAGCATGCAGCAATACTAGAAACATTTCCAAAAGCTGACATATTCCAATTAATAAATTTTGAATAAAAAATGTTTTCTACCTTTGCTGTCAGAGCATTTAGTTTTTCTATTAGCTTTGGTCCCAGTGTCTTCTTTCCATTTGATATTTTTTTCTCTCACCATGTCCACCATCTTTCTGTGTCCTTATGCGTCCTGTCTACCACCCTATCCTTTCTCCAGTTTCAACATCTGCCCTCAAAGTGTTCCAATCCAGCCTTTAAATTCAGCAATTTCCCCTCCATCCATATAAAGCATTTCTCCTCACTCCCCTCCATCCATGTGCATCTACAACCTTTGTCTTCTCTCCCCTCCATCCATGTCCAGCATTTCTCCTCTCTCCCTTCCACTCCATCCGTGTGCATCTCCTTCCTTTATCTTTCCTTCCCCCCCATCCTTGTCCAACATTTCTCCTCTCTTCCCTGCCCTCCACTCCATCCATGTCCAGCATTTCTCCTCTCTTCCCTCCCCTCCATCCATGTGCATCTCCTTCCTGACGTCCCTCCCCTCCATCCATCCATGTCCAACAACTCTCCATTCTCCCCTTCCCTCTCCTCCATCCATCCACCCATATCCTGCAAATTTCCTCTCTCCCCTGTCCCCATTCATCCATCCATGTCCAGAATTCTCCTCTCTCCCTTGCCCTCCCCTCCATCCATCCATCCATGTCCAGGAACTCTCCGTTCTCCTCTGCCCTCTCCTCCATCCATCTCCAGAAAATTTCCTCACTCCCCTGTCCCCATTCATCCATCTTTGTCCAGAATTCTCCTCTCTCCCTTGCCCTCCCCTCCATCCATCCATGTCCAGGAACTCTCCGTTCTCCCCTGCCCTCTCCTCCATCTATCTCCAGATAATTTCCTCTCTCCCCTGTCCCCTCGATCTATGCCCAGCAATTCTCCTCTCTTCCCTGCCCTCACCTCCATCCATGTCAGCAATTCTCTCCCCTGCTCTGCCCTCTCCCCTCCTGTCCAGTGATTTCTTCTCTTTCCCTGCCCTGCATCCATACATGGCCAACAATTCTCCTCTCCCCTGCCCTCCCCCCTACATGTGGCAGGCTGCAGCGTTTTTGCGAGGCAGCTCTGGATCTCCCTCCTTCCTTCCTTGGTTCCCGCTCTGGTTCCCCGATCAGCAGCCCCCCCCCCCCCCGCGTGTTTTAACCTTTACTGTCCGACGTGGCAGCGATGTCAATCAATGAAGAACGCACAACAGACTCGTTTCCAGCTTCTCTCTTCACACAGTGTCCCGCCTTCAGCGTCAGCGATGATGCATTTCCTGTTCCCGCGAGGGCGGGACACTGTGAAGAGAGAAGCTGGAAACGAGTCTGTTGTGCGTTCTTCATTGATTGTCATCGCTGCCATGTCGGAGAGTAAAGGTTAAAACACGCGGGGGGAGGGGGGGGGCTGCTGATCGGGGAGCCAGAGCGGGAACCAAGGAAGGAAGGAGGGAGAGCCAGAGCTGCCTCGCAAAAGCGCTGCGCTTGTGAGGTCAGCAGGGAAGTCCGAAGTCCACAATTGGGCTGGGGAGGCTTAGCCTCCCCAAGCCTCTTATACGGGGCGCCTATGCCTCCCATGTTTCAAACCTCCTCTCTACTGTGGCACCATCCACGTCTGTCAACGAGGCTGTTTCTTCTTACAACAATACTCTATCCTCTGCCTTAGACACTCTTGCACCTTTGATGACCTGCCCTGTAAGGCGTACAAAACCCCAACCTTGGCTGACTTCTAATATCCGCTACCTACGTTCCTGTACCCGCTCCGCCGAACGCCTCTGGCGGAAATCTCGGGCCCTTGCTGATTTCTTACACTTTAAGTTCATGCTGACCTCCTTCCAATCTGCTCTTTTACGTGCCAAACAGGATTATTATATCCAACTGACCAACTCTCTTGGCTCTAATCCTCGACTTCTCTTCACCACATTGAACTCTCTCCTCAAGGTGCCCCCTCCCCCAACTCCCCCTTCATTATCTCCTCAGACACCTGCTGAATTCTTTCACAACAAGGTTCAAAAGATAAACCTTGCTTTCTCTACCTCACCACCTCTCCCTCCGCTAGTCCGTTCCCCTCTCTCTCCTTCCTCTCATTCCCTTTCCTCCTTTCCTGAAGTTACTATTGAGGAAACTACACTTCTCCTTTCCTTCCTCAAAATGTACCACCTGTTCCTCTGATCCCATTCCCACCCACCTTCTTAATGCCATCTCTCCTGCTCTTATTCCTTTTATCTGTCACATTCTCAACCTCTCACTTTCCACTGCGACTGTCCCTGCTGCCTTTAAACATGCTGTGGTCACACCTCTCCTTAAGAAGCCTTCACTCGACCCTACTTGTCCCTCTAATTACCGACCCATCTCCCTCCTTCCTTTTTCTCTCCAAATTACTTGAGCGTGCTGTTCACCGCCGCTGCCTTGATTTTCTCTCCTCACATGCTATTCTTGACCCACTACAATCTGGTTTTCGCCCTCTCCACTCAACCGAAATTGCGCTTACTAAAGTCTCCAATGACCTATTACTGGCTAAATCCAGAGGTCAATATTCTATCCTCATTCTTCTTGATCTTTCCGCTGCTTTTGACACTGTCGATCACAGCATACTTCTCGATACCCTGTCCTCACTTGGATTCCAGGGCTCTGTCCTTTCCTGGTTCTCTTCCTACCTCTCCCTCCGCACCTTTAGTGTTCACTCTAGTGGATCCTCTTCTACTTCTATCCCTCTGCCTGTCGGCGTACCTCAGGGTTCTGTTCTTGGTACCCTCCTCTTTTCTATCTACACTTCTTCGCTTGGTTCATTAATCTCATCCCATGGCTTTTCCTACCATCTCTATGCTGATGACTCCCAAATCTACCTTTCTACCCCTGATATCTCACCTTGCATCCAAACCAAAGTTTCAGCGTGCTTGTCTGACATTGCTGTCTGGATGTCTCAACGCCACCTGAAATTAAATATGACCAAAGCCAAGCTTCTCATTTTCCCCCCCAAACCCACTTCCCCGCTCCCCCCATTTTCTATTTCTGTTGATGGCTCTCTCATTCTCCCTGTCTCCTCAGCTCGAAACCTTGGGGTCATCTTTGACTCTTCTCTCTCCTTCTCTGCTCATTTCCAGCAGATTGCCAAGACCTGTCGTTTCTTTCTTTACAACATCCGTAAAATCCACCCCTTTCTTTCCGAGCATTCTACCAAAACCCTCATCCATACCCTTGTCACCTCTCGTTTAGACTACTGCAATCTGCTTCTTGCTGGCCTCCTACTTAGTCACCTCTCCCCTCCCCAGTCGGTTCAAAACCCTGCTGCCCATCTCGTCTTCCGCCAGGGTCGCTTTACTCATACTAGCAAGTTGCAATAGTCTAAGCGAGAGGTGATAAGTGTTGGAATGTAATTGTATTTTACATGCATTGCCTGTCAGCAATCTTTTCTCTGTGATTACTCTGTGACCTCTGATGTGAATTACTTAGAGAGGTCACACAGCTATGCAACTTCCTGTGGGGGTTAGACACAGCAGATGCAGCACATGGAGCACATGGAGCTCATGATCTCTCCTAACCTGAGAGGATCTATGGTGGTGTGAGCATCCATTACCATCTAAGCACATGGAAGGAGCTGATAATACAAATGTATAGTAATATGTATATATAAGCCTGTCTGATTATAATCTAACTACAAACTGTGAGTAAACAGATGTTTTGTTACTTCAACTTTAAAGTGACTCAGCAGTGAATTATTCTGGGGTGAATGAGAGAGAGATGAAGAAAGAAATTAACATTTCTAAAGCTGAAGCTGTGTGTACTAAAATCTGCTAATTATTTACTACAAATAATCCAACAAAAGGGTTATGGGCCCAGGGTCCAGGAATTGAAAAAGAAGAGAAATATTACCAGGCAGAAAAAAAAGGCCACATTTTTCTCTTAAGTTTTAAAGGAAAGATTCAGTCTGTCTCTCTCTCCCCCCACACAGCAGACAGAAGGCTAAGAAAATGGCTGAGGGAAGAAATTCACCATTGTTCTACTCTCTCAAGGTGCCTAGATTAACTGAGTTTAATTATCAGAAGTGGGAACTAAGATTCATATGTCTCCTTCGAGCAAAAAGATTAAATATATGCTTAGACCAAGACAGAACAGCTGAAAATATGGCTGAATGGGACAATGCAAACTATTATGTGAAGTGCATGCTTTTGGAAGCTCTCTCAGAGAAACAAGCCATATTAGTGGAGGGAAAAGATACACCAAAGGACATTTTATATAAACTGAGAACTATGTATGCAACTACATATGCAAAGCAGCAACCAATTTGGTTAGCAGAGTTGAATGAAACCAAATTAAGGGATAAAAGTAAATGTAATGATCACATTATGCATCTTATGTCTTCATTTCAAAAGTTAGAACTTTCAGGAATTCCCATGTGTGATGCATTGAAAAGAGCATTTCTTTTTACCTCACTATCAAAGAAGTTTGATGTTTTTAGGTCTGTAAATGAGGCCATTGAAGGGCAATCTTTTGAACAGGCAACATCAAAACTAAGGCAGGAATGCATAATAAATGATTCTGAGGAGATGTGTTCTCAAAGCAAGTCAGAGAGAAATGAAACAAATTTCTTGGCAAAGAACAGAGGAAGGCGGAGCTATGGGAAAACTCCACCCAAGGGCAAGCTGATTTGCTACTCATGTGGAAAGGAGGGACATGTATCTAAATGGTGTAAGGAAACACAAAACACTCCCTCTAGCTCACCTAAGCCAATGGAACTAAAGAATTTTCAAACCAGGAAATGTATGAAGGACAAAGATAAACACAAGGGCTTTCTAATGGCAGAAAAATCTTTGACTATGGTAAATAATAATTCAAATGAAAGTACTTGGATTTTGGATTCGGGGAGCACATGCCATTTAACCAATTGTAAGAATTTCTTTCAGGAAATGTGTCCAGAGGAAGGTATTCTTAAAACTGCAAACGCAGGGACTGCTAAGATCCAAGCAAAAGGGATTGGATTCTTAAAATGCAAAGTGTCTAATGAAGTTAAAGAAATTCCTGTAAGTGATGTCTTGTATATTCCCCAAGCAGTTTGCAATATGCTTAGTGTATCTACATTAGATAAGAAGGGATTTGTGATTCATTTTGAAAATAGTAAGTGCACAATCTCTAAAAATGATGAAGTGTATGCTGAAGCTTTTATGCATAATGATGTTTATAAGCTGAACATTTCAGGTGAAGCCTCACATATGGCGCAAGTAAGGAAGAATGATGGTAAATGTAGTCTGGAAATCTGGCACCGCCGCCTGGGACATCGTGATTCTAAGGTGATCCAGGATCTTTACAGTAAGCAACTGGCCACCGGCATTCAGATAAGTGCAGATGCTGGTAAAATGGAGAAATGCATAGACTGTGTTACTCAAAAAGGTGTAAGACCCTCATTTCCTGCATACACAGGAAATAGGAGTAATAAAGTGCTGGACTTAATACACAGTGACTTATGTGGACCGTTTAATATTCCATCATTGGGAAATAACAGATTTGTGCTAATATTTTTGGATGATTTCTCTAGATATTGTGTGGCCTATTTGCTGAAAGAGAAAAGTCAAGTCACAGACATGCTGAAGAAATACGTAGCCATGGTGAGCAATAAATTTGAAAGAAAACCAAAGGTTCTTCAGACCGACAATGGTGGTGAGTTCACTTCACAAAGCATGCGCACATTCCTAGAACAAGAAGGCATTCAGCATATCACAACAGTAGCTTATACACCAGAGCAAAATTCTGTTGCAGAGAGAAAATTTAGGTCAATTGTGGAAATGACCAGATGTATGCTGTCAGATAGCAATCTCCCTAAAAGACTATGGGGGGAAGCCATTCTCACAGCAGTGTACCTACAAAATAGAATGCCAACTAAAGGCGCTGAGCGCACACCACATGAGACATGGCATGGTAGGAAGCCAAACCTGTCACACATAAGAACATTTGGAAGTACAGCATATGCTCATGAACCAAAGCAAAGAAGGCATAAGCTGGATTCCACAACAGAAAGGGGCATTTTAGTTGGCTATGCTCCAGGACACAAAGGATATAGAATTTTGAATCTGAAAACTGGCATTGTTGGCATAAGACATGTTACATATTTTGATGAAAACAAAAGGGTTGATAAAGGCTGGATTATCCCAGATGAGCCTTATCATCCAGAATATGAAACTAGAACCATAATAGACATGCCAGTGTATATAAATGCCATACCAAGGCAGATGTCTGAAAGCAACTCATCTGTATCTAACGAGGAACAGGAAGAGGAAGCAGACACAGAAAGGATCATTGAAGAAGACAGTACAGTTGGAGAAGGGGAATCAATTGGAGAAGGACTCTCAGATATAGAGGATGCAGAAAGGTCGGACCAACCTGTAGTCAGACGCTCATCCAGGGAAAACAAAGGTGTTCCACCCCCAAGACTGTCTTACTTAACAAAGTCAGCAGAAGCTCAAGAGCCCTTAACATGGGATGAGATTGAGAAAATGCCAGCAGAAGAAGCTGCTGAATGGCATAAAGCTGCACAAGAAGAAATTGATGCATTGGATAAAAATAATACTTGGATTCTTACAAAATTACCTCCTGGCAAGAAAGCTATAGGATGCAAATGGGTATTCAAGTTAAAAAGGAATGCACAAGGAAAAGTGGAAAGGTATAAAGCCAGATTAGTCGCAAAGGGATATCTTCAAAAATATGGAGAAGATTTTGATGAAGTGTTTGCACCTGTAGTGAAACACACGACAATTAGAACACTTCTGAGCATTGCAGTCTCAAAAGGCATGCAAGTCAACCACGTTGATGTGAAAACAGCGTTTCTTCATGGAGAAATAACTGAAGACTTGTACATGGAACAACCAACAGGTTTCATAAATACAAAACAAAGACAGCTAGTGTGTAAATTAAACAAAGGTCTTTATGGATTAAAGCAAAGTGCAAAATGTTGGAATGATAAATTGCATGAAATATTGACAAATTTAGGATTTAAGCAAGGTGAAGCAGATAAATGCTTGTACACTAGGTGCAGAAATGGACAATATGCATACATTTTAGCTTTTGTTGATGATCTGCTCATTGCAAGCAAAAGTGAGCAAGAGTACAAGGACATTGTAAAGTGTTTAAACCAGAATGTTGAGATAAAAGAACTTGGTAATGTGTCATACTATCTTGGTATAGAAATTGAGAAACAAAATGATGGTTCTTATCTTCTAAGCCAGAAGCAGAAAATAAATGAGCTTATTGAAAGTTTAGGTATGCAAGATGCCCAAGTTGTAAGCACTCCCATGATCACTGATTTTTTGAAGGATGAAACAGTAAGAGAACCTTTACCAGATAACATCCAATATAGATCAGCCATAGAAGCTGAATACGTGGCCGTATCGGAAGCGTGCAGAGAACTGATGTGGATTGAAAAACTTATGCTGGATTTTGGAATAGCTGAACAGAGACCAATCCAGATAATGGAAGATAATCAGAGCTGCATCCGACTGTCACAGAATGACAAGGTTCAGTCACGCACCAAGCACATCGCAACGAAATACCACAACGTGCGAGAGTTGGCGAAAGAAGGGGTCATCAGTCTACAATATTGTCACACCAGTGAGATGACAGCTGACATCATGACCAAACCGTTACCCAGAGAACATTTTGTGAATCTGCGTATAAAGCTTGGACTTTTGTATGAATAAATAATTGCATGACAGTTATGCATGAGAAGGGGTTTGTTGGAATGTAATTGTATTTTACATGCATTGCCTGTCAGCAATCTTTTCTCTGTGATTACTCTGTGACCTCTGATGTGAATTACTTAGAGAGGTCACACAGCTATGCAACTTCCTGTGGGGGTTAGACACAGCAGATGCAGCACATGGAGCACATGGAGCTCATGATCTCTCCTAACCTGAGAGGATCTATGGTGGTGTGAGCATCCATTACCATCTAAGCACATGGAAGGAGCTGATAATACAAATGTATAGTAATATGTATATATAAGCCTGTCTGATTATAATCTAACTACAAACTGTGAGTAAACAGATGTTTTGTTACTTCAACTTTAAAGTGACTCAGCAGTGAATTATTCTGGGGTGAATGAGAGAGAGATGAAGAAAGAAATTAACATTTCTAAAGCTGAAGCTGTGTGTACTAAAATCTGCTAATTATTTACTACAAATAATCCAACAATAAGAGCGTGGATGAGGGTTCTGGTAGTGTGCTCAGAAAGGAAAGGGTGAATTTTGCTGATATTATAGAGAAAGAAACGACAGGTTTTAGCAGTCTATTGAATATATGCAGAGAAGGAGAGGGAGGAGTCGAAGATAACCCCAAGGTTACGAGCTGATGAGACAGGAAGGATGAGAGTGTTATCCACAGAAATAGAGAATGGGGGAGGAGGAGAGGTTGGTTTAGGGGGAAAGATAAGAAGCTCTCTTGGTCATGTTTAGTTTCAGATGGCGCTGAGACATCCAGGCAGCAATGTCAGACAGGCAGGCTGATACTTTGGCCTGGGTTTCGGCTGAGATTTCTGGTGTGGAGAGGTAGATCTAGGAGTCATCAGCGTAAAGATGATACTGAAAACCATGGGGTGAGATCAGAGTACCAAGGGAAGAAGTATAGATGGAGAAGAGAAGATGTCCCAAGACAGATCCCTGAGGTACACCAAGTGAAAGTGGGATAGAAGTAGAAGAGGATCCACTAGAGTATACACTAAAGGTACTCTGGGAGAGATAAGAAGAAAACCAGGAAAGAACAGAGCCCTGAAATCCAAGTGAGGACAGCGTATTAAAGAGTAGGCTGTGGTCAACAGTGTCAAAAGCAGCAGATAGATCGAGAAGGATGAGGATAGAATAGAGACCTTAGGATCTGGCTAGGAACAGATCATTGGAGACTTTAGCAAGCGCTGTTTCAGTTGAATGAAGGGAGCAAAAGCCAGATTGAAGTGGATCAAGAATAGCTTGAGATGAAAGAAAGTCAAGGCAATGGCAGTGAAGAGCACGTTCAAGTATCTTGGATAGGAAAGGGAGAAGGGAGATGGGGCGATAGTTGGAAGGACAGGTAGGGTCCAATGAAGGTTTTTTAAGGAGTGGTGTGACTATGGCATGTTTGAAGGCATCAGGAACAGTCGCAGTGGACAATGAAAGATTGAGGATATGACAGATAAACGGGATGACAGTAGGAGAGATAGTGTTAAGTAGATGAGTGGGAATAGGATCAGAGGAACAGGTAGTTAGGTTCGAGGAGGAAAGAAGATGTATAGTTTCCTCTTCAGTGATTTCAGAAAAGGAAGAAAAGGAGGCAGGGGTTGGAGGGTTGAGAGAATGGACTAAGGGAAGGAGAGGTGGAGGTGACCTGGTTGAGAATTCAAGTTTAATCTTGTGAACCTTATTGTGAAAGAACTCAGCCAGAGTCTGGGGGGAAAGTGAAGGGGGGGTTGGAGGTGAAGGCACTTTGAGGAGAGAGTTTATTTATTTATTTGTAGCATTTGTATCCCACATTTTCCCACCTATTTGCAGGCTCAATGTGGCTTACATTTGCCGTAATGGCGGTTGCCATTTCCAGGTAATGGAATTACAAGTGGTATTGCATTAAGGTGCATACATATATTGTAGCATACATGGAATCATAACATACATGGAACAGTTCATGGTATAAATATGTATCGTGTGCATATATACATGATAAGGAAGAATACATTATGGTAATGCATGAAGATTCCTGAGTAATAAATTGGATTGTAACATACATTAGGTCGTCAAATATGGAAAGATCGTATCCGACATAAGGATTAGAGAGGTAGTTTTTGTTCATTAGTAGCAGGGAGGTTAATCAGTCAAGTGATAAGATTTCAACTATGTCTAGGTCTTATAAAGTCTAATTATTTAGTATTTAAGATGGGTTTTTGTGGTATGCCTTCTTGAACAGATCTGTTTTCAGTAGCCTTCGGAAGAGACCCAGGCCAAGGTATCGGCCTGCCTATCCGACATTGCTGCCTGGATGTCCAACCGCCACCTGAAGCTTAACATGTCCAAGACCGAGCTCCTCGTCTTTCCATCTAAACCCACTTCTCCTCTTCCTCCACTTTCTATCTCGGTTGATGGC
Source organism: Microcaecilia unicolor (assembly GCF_901765095.1). Taxonomy (NCBI): domain Eukaryota; kingdom Metazoa; phylum Chordata; class Amphibia; order Gymnophiona; family Siphonopidae; genus Microcaecilia; species Microcaecilia unicolor. The sequence continues at coordinate 592,293,360 of NC_044031.1, read as the reverse complement.
ACCCTCATCCTCCCCGTCTCTTCTGCCCGCAACCTCGGAGTCATCTTCGACTCCTCCCTCTCCTTCTCTGCGCATATCCAGCAGACTGCCAAAACCTGTCGCTTCTTCCTCTTCAACATCAACAAAATCCGCCCTTTCCTCACTGAGCACACCACCCGAACCCTCGTCCACGCCCTCATTACCTCTCGCCTCGACTACTGCAACCTACTCCTCACCAGCCTCCCACTCAGCCATCTATCCCCCCTTCAATCCGTTCAGAACTCTGCCGCATGTCTTATATTCCGCCAAAACCGTTATTCTCATATCACCCCTCTACTCAGGTCACTTCACTGGCTTCCGATCAGATACCGCATAGAATTCAAGCTTCTTCTCCTTACTTACAAATGCACTCACTCTGCTGCTCCTCACTACCTCTCTACCCTCATCTCCCCCTACGTACCTGCCCGTAACCTCCGCTCACATGACAAATCTCTCCTCTCAGTACCCTTCTCCACCACTGCCAACTCCAGGCTCCGCCCATTTTACCTTGCCTCACCCTATGCCTGGAACAATCTTCCTGAACCCCTACGCCAAGCCCCCTCCCTATCCATCTTCAAATCCTTGCTTAAAGCTCACCTCTTCAATGCTGCTTTCGGAACCTAACCTTTCGAACATATAGACTGCCCCAATCTGCCTGACCTATCAGATTGACTGTACATTTGTCTCTTAGATTGTAAGCTCCTTGAGCAGGGACTGTCCTTCCATGTTAAATTGTACAGCGCTGTGTAACCCTAGTAGCGCTTTAGAAATGTTAAGTAGTAGTAGTAGGTCTTGCGTTGTTTTTATGGCCTTTGGTAGTGCGTTCCATAGCTGCGTGCAAATGTATGAGAAACTGGTCGCATATGTGGATTTATATTTTAGTCCTTTGCAGTTAGGGTAGTGGAGATTGAGGAATGTGCGTGCTGATCTTTCTGCGTTTCTGGTAGGCAAGTCTATCAGGTCTGACATATAGGTTGGGGCTTCCCCGTGGACAATTTTGTGGACTAGGGTGCAAACTTTGAACACAATTCGTTCTTTTAATGGGAGCCAGTGTAGTTTCTCTCTTAGGGGTTTGGCGCTTTCATATTTCGCTTTCCCAAATATGAGTCTAGCTGCTGTGTTTTGAGCGGTTTGAAGCTTTTTAATGATTTGTTCTTTGCATCCAGCATAAATGGCATTACAGTAGTCTAGATGGCTTAACACCATTGATTGTACTAGGCTGCGGAATACTTCCCTTGGGTGGCTGCAGGGTGGGCAGGGGGAGAGGAGGGTCGCTGCACATGGGTGGCTGCAGGGGGGCAGGGGAGAGGGAGGGGGTGAGGGGGGTCCTGAGACCAGTCACTCACTCACTCTCTGTCTCTCACATACACTCTCTCTGACACACACTCTGTCTATCACACTCTATCTCTCTGTCACACACACAGTCTCTATCTCTCTGTCTCTCTCTCTCACACACAGTCTCAAACACACAGACACTCTGTCTCTCACACACTCTCTCTCATACATACAAAGACACACACACTCTGTCTGTCTGTCTCTCTCTCTCTCTCACACACACACTCTTTCTCAAACATACATTCCGAGGAAAACCTTGCTAGCGCCCGTTTCATTTCTGACAGAAATGGGCCTTTTTTATTAGTATATATATATAAAAAAAGTTTCTTTGGTCTGATTTAGAGAAGTGTACACAGTAGATTTAGTATATATTGTTAGCCAACTAGTTATAATTTGTATTACAATTTTTTTTATTTATGCAATTTTAACAAAATACACAGGAAAATGTAACTTCTTGCTAAAGGCAATATAACAAACTTGTTTAAAAGTTCTGGATATATACATGGCAAATGTGACGCAGCCCGTTCAAAATGAATAGGCTGTGGCACATTTGCCTTGCCAGGAATTTAGTAAAGACAACACTTCAGTCCCCATTGAGAATAATCTGGAAATTCTAGGTATAATTATAGACAAACATTTAACATTTGATACTTAAGTTTCCTCAGTAATCACAGAATCTTTCAGGTCTCTTTGGAAACTAAAAAGGATCAGACTCTATTTCTCATCAGAAACATTCAGACTATTGGTACAATCATCAGCATTATCCCAGTTTGGTTATTATAATGCCATATATGCTGGTTGTAAAGAGTACCTGTTGAAAAAACTCCAAACCGCTCAAAACACTGCAGCCAGGTTCATATACAAAAGCTCTCATTTTGAAAGCATTAATCAAATTACACTGGCCTCCCATCAAAGCGAGCATCACCTTCAAATTATGTAACTTTATCTTTCAAATACTAAATGGCGCAGCTCCAGATTATATGGTACCATTAATAAACTTACCTCAAAGAAACACTAAATATGAGGCAAGAAACTATCTCTGACTACACCTCCCAAATTGCAAAAAAGTGATCTTGAAAACTGTCCACTGTGCGGATTTCACTTACCTAGGAAACAAATGGTGGAACTCCTTACCACCCAAAATGAGAAATATACAGGAATTTACTAGATTCCGCAAGATCCTCAAATCGTTCCTATTCAAACAAACCCTCACAAACAACAACCATATCTCAAACAATTAATTAGTACCTAAATTAGTTATTACTATTTACCATCAACTTTCTCGTTGCTTTATGTACAATTTCTCATTCATAATAAATTTTCTAAATGTTAAACATCCATAGTTATCCCAGTATGTTTGTGATACTGTATTGTAAAATTGGATTCTTACAACAAATTATTTTCTTATGCATTATTCTTTATGTATCCTATACTGTTTATTGGAAGCCACATTGAATTCAAACTTGTTTGGGATAATGTGAGATATAAATGTCACAAATAAATAAATAAAAGAGGCACTTAGGGGTCCTTTTCCAAAGCACACTAATGATTAGCGCTTGCTAAATGCTAGAGACGCCCATAGGAATTTATGGGCACTCTTATTTTTAGTGTGTACTAAAAATGCAAATGTGCCTTTGTAAAAGGACCAGTTAGTTTGTTATGAAAGACCCCAAAACAAGGATAAAGACCACAGCAATCGGGCAAGATCTAATAGACAACAATCAGGAAATATTTTATAGGAAATCACCAACTGAAGTTATAGCAAGCTAAACTCCAAATATCCTTATACATCCCCAACTTCTGAAGCCATCGTCATAACTGGAATAGGACATTTTTGATCTAGGAAATTTGACAACTGATTATATTTTGTAAAAAGAAAAGCTGAATGGCAAATTCTTTCCTAGTATGATGGTCCATCTTTTTAAATTTATAAAATGTGGCATTGGTTTGCTCTGAAAGTAAGTGGCAGGCATGGGGCAATCTAGGGTAGCCAGTAAACCTAGTGGAGCCAACTGCCACCTGCTGGCTGGAGGTCAGAGGTTCACCTTGACAAGGCTGTTCCTGGAACTGAGCCATCTATAATCTGGCAGCAAACCCTCACAACTGGGTGATAATAATCTAAAATTGTCAGTCCAATTTCAGAATTTTCAAGAATGGCTTTATCAAAGCCTGCTTTAAAGAAGAATGTGCATGGCCTGTTCAGAAAATACAACTGATCAACTTGGATAGCCATGGGGAAATTCTTACCTTCTTGATGGAATTGGGACTAGCATGCAATAGCTGAATACTATCTCTTGCTGGATCCTTATGACCTTCCCCAAGCTGTATTCTGACATTGAAAATCCCGCTGGAAACCCTTGGTCCTCAGATCTAGTACTTCCAGGTGATGTAAGTATCAGGCAATGTGTTTTTTCTCTATTCAGTTTCAATCTGAAAGCTGTTGCCCATGATTCCATGGTGTTAATGCTGTCTGTGATTCCGGTTGTAATTTCGGATACATTATTATTGAATGGGATAAAGATTGACATGTCATCGGCATATATGAATGGGTTAAAGCCTTGTTTGGATAATGACCGGGCTAGGGGGATCATCATTATGTTGAATAGTATTGGTGAGTGGTGAGCCCTAGGGAACTCCATATTCTGCTTTCCATGGGGAGGAAATTAATGAATTTGCCTTCACTAGGTAAGACCTGGTGGTAAGAAATCTATTGAACCATTCAAGCACCTTCCCTCCGATTTCCATATTAATGAGTATTTTTTTGTAGAATTTGGTCATCAACCACGTCGAATGCACTAGACATATCGAACTGAAGTAGAAGGATGTTTCTTCCAATTGAAATTTCCAATTTGAATTTAACCAAAAGTCAGCACTATTTCTGTGCTGTGATGAGGCCTGAATCCTGATTGGGATCCGTATAATATAGAGAATTTATTGACATAGTGAGTTAGCTGGTTGGCCACTATTCCTTCCATTATCTTGGTCGTTAGAGGTATGGATGCTATTGGTCTGTAGTTTGATGTATCTTTGATGTTTTTATTGGTGTGAGCATTATGTTGCCATTATTTTCCGATGGGAACTAGCCTTCCCGAAACATAAAAGTTCAGAAGGGAGGTGAGTTGGTCAATGAACCGGTTAGGAGATGCTTTCATAATATTTTTATTTATTTATATGTCACATTTGCATCCCACATTTTCCCACCTATTTGCAGGCTCAATGTGGCTTACATAGTACCGTAAAGGCATTCGCCAAGTCCGGTAGAGAAACAAATACAAGGTGATATTGTGGTCAAATAGAGGTACATGTGTTTAAGGTAAAATGGGGATCGAGGAGAGGAAAGTTTATAAAATGTCCATTACTAGCTTTGGTTTTGTTGTGTTGCAGAGTGTAGGTGTTTATGTTGGGTCGGTGGGGTATGCCTTTTTGAATAGGTTGGTTTTTAGTGATTTCCTGAAGTTTAGGTGGCCGTAGGTTGTTTTCACACCTTTTGGCAATGCGTTACATAGTTGTGTGCTTATAAAGGAGAAGCTGGATGCATAGGTTGCTTTGTATTTAAGTCCTTTGCAGTTTGGGTAGTGGAGGTTTAGGTATGTTCGAGATGATCTGGTTATGTTTCTGATTGGTAGGTCTATGAGGTTTGTCATGTAATCTGGGACTTGGCCGTAGATAATTTTGTGGACCAGGGTGCAGATTTTGAAGGTAGTACGTTCTTTGATTGGGAGCCAGTGCAGTTTTTCTCGGAGTGGTTTGGCACTTTCGAATCACGATTTACCAAATATCAGCCTGGCTGCTGATATAATTGGGGCATGTGTCTACCATACAGTATGCGGTGGATAATTTTCTTATTGCTTGTGCTACTATCTCATTGGTACATAAGTACATAAGTATTGCCATATTGGGAAAGACCAACCAGCTTATTTTCGAAAGAGAAAGGCACCCATTTTTCGACCCAAATCGGGAGATGGGCGTCCGTTTCCCTTGGGCACCCAAATCGGTATAATCGAAACCCAATTTTTGGCGTCCTCAACTGCAGTCCGTCACGGAGACGAGCAAAGATCACTGGGGCGTGTCGGAGGCGTGGCAAAGGAGGGACTGGGGCGTGGTTATCAGCCAAGGAGAGATGGGCGTCTTTAGCTGATAATCGAAATAAGAAGGGCGTTTTTGACGAGAATTTGGTCCGCTTTATTTGGACCCTTTTTTTTCAGGTCCAAGTCCCAAAAAAGTGCCCCAACTGACCAGATGACAACCGAAGGGAATTGGGGATGACCTCCCCTGACTCCCCCAGTGGTCACTAACCCCCTCCCACCAACAAAAACCCACTTTACAAACTTTATTTCCAGCCTGTATGCCAGCCTCAAATGCCGTACCCACCTCCATGACAGCAGAATGTGTTCTATCCTCTGACAGCCTTTCCCTGGTTCTGATGTGGGTCTCGGGTGAGTGTGACACCTTTTCTGTTAAGGGCACTGCAGAGTCACATCAGCAATGCATTGTGGTAGGTGTAGGCTATTGGGCTCCGTGATTCCACTAGCTTGTGTTAAATGCTCACGATGTTGGTAGTTGGTAGGCTCTACTCCCATGGTGCTTTTCCCTCTGCTTACTGGGTCAGAGTGTGCCCTGTTTTGTTTCCGGTAGTCCATGAGGTAGTGGCCATTTGTATAAGACACTTTTAGATCCCTTTCATGTGTTAGCCACGTTACAGCATTTAGTTCTTACCTTGAATATTGCTGAAAGAGGGCATTGAACACATTCTGCCAGCTCGGACCTACTGCTAATATCAGTACCAGCGAGACTCGTTGCCGTGGGGCACAACCTCTGATCTGCAGTTAACTGTGAGAAAAGGTGCTTATTCAAATAAAGGACGTTTTCAGCGAGATTAGTCTTCAGGTGTCAACTGCTGTGCCAAGGTTATACACCAGCAACAAGTCCTGTCCCTGGAGCACTTTTAGTGGGTACTGCAATGCACTTCAGGCAGGCAGACCCAGGCCCATCCCCCCCCCCACCCGTAACACTTGTGGTGGTAAATGGGAGGCCTCTAAAACCCACTGTACCCACATGTAGTTGCCCCTTTCACCCCTAAGAGCTATGGTAGTGTTGTACATTTGTCCCTCCCACGACCAAATGGCTTGGATTGAAAAGTTTCTGAGCTAGGCGTTTTTAGTTTCCATTATTGCAAAAAAAAAAAAAAAAAAACGCCCATCTCAGAAGGGACCAAATCCATGGCATTTGGTCCGTCCAAACCGTATTTTCGAAACGAAAGATGGACGCCCATCTTTTTCGATAATATGGTCTGTCCCGCCTCTTCACATACCCATTTTCGGACATAGACGCCCATGGAGATGGGCGTTCGCGTTCGATTATGCCCCTCCAAAGGTCCGTCAAGCCCAGCATCCTGTTTCCAACAGTGGCCAATCCAGGTCACAAATACCTGGCAAGATCCCAAAAAAGTACAAAACATTTATACTGCTTATCCCAGAAATAGTGAATTTTCCCCAAGTCCATTTAATAATGGTCTATGGACTTTTCCTTTAGGAAGCCGTCCAAACATTTTTTTAAACTCCGCTAAGCTAACTACCTTTACCACATTCTCTGGCAACGAATTCCAGAGTTTAATTACACATTGAGTGAAGAAATATTTTCTCAGATTTGTTTTAAATTTACTACATTGTAGCTTTATCGCATGCTCCCTAGTCCTAGTATTTTTGGAAAGCGTAAACAGATGCTTCACATCTACCCATTCAACTCTACTCATTATTTTATAGACCTCTATCATATCTCCCCTCAGCCGCCTTTTCTCCAAGCTGAGGAGCCCTAGCCGCTTTAACCTTTCCTCATAGGGAAGTCGTCCCATCCCCTTTATCATTTCGTCACCCTTCTCTGCACCTTTTCTAATTTCACTATATCTTTTTTGAGATGTGGCGACCAGAATTGAACACAATATTCGAGGTGTGGTTGCACCATGGAGCGATACAAAGGCATTTCCATTCCTTTCCTAATAATACCAAACATTCTATTTGCTTTCTTAGCCGCAGCAGCACACTGAGCAGAAGGTTTCAACGTATCATCAACGACGACACCTAGATCCCTTTCTTGGTTCGTGACTCCTAACGTGGAACCTTGCATGAAATAGCTATAATTCGGGTTCCTCTTTCCCGACCAGCGAGCTCCTCCCCCGCAGCCCCAAGGCGCTAGTTCTCCTGCGATGGCGTCGTCTCCGCTGCTACTAGGAAGTGCAGCTACAGTGGAGCTTCTGGGGGGAAAAGATACTTCACCGGAGAGCAAGGGAGCTGAGAGTTTGAACAGCCCCCAAATTAGCCTTGGAGACTACATCTCAGATTGCGGGAAATCTTTTGATAGTGGATAAAGAACAAGGGACAGTGAACACTTTGATAAGGTACAGCCATTAAGCTCCTTTCATTTTCTTGAGGAAAGGCCAGCTGAAGTTACTCTGGAGAACTTATGGGCCTTAATTGTAAATTTAGGTAAAGCCCTATGTCCACAAATTTAAGTATTAGAGACTCGTATAAAGAAACTAGAAGAAACAGCGGAAATAGCAGAAACTGATAGGAAGGCTATATCGGAGAAAATTAATACTCAGATGGAACTTTCAGAGAAAATGCAAGAAATTCAAATAACTATTATAAAAGATTAGACTGCTCAAGCAACACAGCTTAGACAAGGAACAGTCCTCAACAAATACAGCAGGTAAAGAGTTAATAGGGAAACCCAAAAAAAGGAAGTAAGCTCCCACCACTGACTCACCCAGCACACACAGCAGGGAAGGGAAAGGCAAGGTGCACAGGGAAGCAACTTAGGTAGAGAAGCTGAACACAAGAGAACAGCAGCAAGGCAATCAGAATGGGAGCTGGCTCCTATAGACTTATAGAACAAACACAGACAAAGAGAATAATGGCAGCCTTACAACAGAGGATACACACTATGCCACATGCACAGACTATGCAGAAGCAAGGTAAGCTCACAGCTGAAGGAGATAATGCTAGAGTGTCCTATGCAGGCAGAGGTATGCTTAAATAGAGTCTGGCATCTGATGTGAGCTGCCTCAGATGTCAGCCCAATCCCTGACATGGCCAAACAGGAATGAGACCCATTCACTACCCTGCCTGTCCCAGAAGGATCATAGCAGTAGACCCCTGAGGCAGGCCTTTGACTGAAACAAAGGTCCGTGTTGAGTCTGTAGATGTGAATAAAGGATTTGTACTTGTAACATCGTCCGTATGATCTTTGTCACCTTCGCTGTGGTTGTTTGCTGTTGCTGATTGTGAGGAATTTCCTCTGTTTTCGACAGTCAGGTGTCAATGTGCACCACTAAATACACATTTACCCCTGCCACAGACATGTAAGTTATACGCATAACAAAGAGACCCACTATAGTCCTGCCAATGCTCTGCTCACATGTATGCCCCCTTTCACTTAAGCACTAAGGACTAAATTCAATAAATGGTACCTAAAAAATTGGCGCTGGTAAAAAAAGCTTTTAGCGCTATTTTCTAAATCACACTCAAAGTTAGGCACCGTTTATAGAATAGCACATGCACCAAGAACTGTGACTACTTTTAGGCACAGCCATTTATACCAACAAAACCCTGGTGTAAATCCTCATGCCTAAATTAGGTGTGGATCCCCTTTAACAATGCAAATAAATTGTGGGAATGCCCCTGATCAGCCCCTGACCCTCCCATGGCTGTGCTTCCTTTTTGGATCTGTGTGTAAAATTTACATGCGGATCTGGCCACATAAGTTTGCGCACATAAATTTTAATTAATGCCAATTAACTCAATAATCGATTGTTACCATTCAATTATCATCGCTAATTGGCTCGTTATTCAATTAAATTGCAAGCAAATTTTAGCAACTTTTATAGAATTCAGGGGTAAGCAGCTTTGGCACATAAGTTATAGAATAGCAGGTGAATAAATGTGCATTATCCCTCAGATTCTGCATAGGTTGCACAAAGTTGGGCACACAAGTTTTGGCACGTATCGTAGATCTGTGTATGAACTAATTAGCTAATTAGGCATTAACCCATTAACCTGTAGTCCTAACAAATGAAAAATTATTAAAAGAAGACATCAACCAATGTCATCCTCAATGTCATTGGCATTAACAAGCAATAAGGGGCCCTGTAACCAAGCTGCAGGAGAAAGGGCCCTGTGCTGGTGGCGGGGGCCGTTTTTCCTGTGCACCAGGGCCCTTTGTTATGATTCTGTTATAATTCTGCTAGTCAGACAGGGGAATGCTTGGAACCACTTCTGATTGGTCCGTCAGGGGCTGAGCTGATGTCAGTATGATCTTCTTAAGCTGACCTTTCCCTACAACCCCTGCTTTGGCGTTACTTCAGTTCTGTTGAAGCCTTCCTTTGCTCTGTCTGAGCTATCAGCTCTGTGCTTGCGTGGAGTTATTACTCTTTTCCTTTGCTTGCAGTTTCTGTTGCTCTGTGTCTGCCGGCTGCTGCCTGCGTGTGTCTAATTACCTCACTCACTGCACCTGGGTTTTTCTGTTTGGCTGTAGTGCTGTGTGGTGAGTTATTTTCCTACCTCATTCTGTTCCAGTTTGTTTGTTTTGCTTCCCCTTCCTTCGGAGTTCCCTTTGTGCCCTGTTTGTTTTCTGCTTGGCAGGTCCTGCCCTGGTAGCAGACTCAGGACCCTTTTGTTTCTCTCCATGAGGGTTGTTTGTTTGCTCTTTCATTGTACTCCCAATTAACCCATTGTCTGCATTCTTCCCTGCCTCTGGTTGCTGTGTGTGTGCTGAGCTTGGTTTAACCCTTTGTCTGCAGAGCCTCTCTGCTTCTGGCACATGTCTGTTTACGACAGTCTTCCCTTTGTGACTGTTTCAGTCCTTTCTTTGCTGTACTACCTCCTGTATTATAGAGCACTGTCCCTTTCTGTGTGGGGCTCCGCATTCTGTTTTGCGGACTTTTCCCTTCCCTGTCTGCTGAGGGTCTCTGCCTACAGTATCTTGTATTCCAGTCCCTCACCTTCTTTGTGTGTGGTGGGCTACAGCTTGACGTGTTTCTGCTTCCCTTTCTCCTTGATTACCAGCACCAAGGGTGTTGCTGGTGCTCCGGTCCCTGTGGGGGACCCCTCGTTTAGTCTTTTTCTCCCCTTCCTAAGTATGAGTCGGTTCCAGTTAGGCCGTGAGGCCTGCATGCTTGAATTCTGAGTGAATCGGTTCCTGATAGGCCGTGAGGCCCGCCTGATTGCCCTATCTTCCCTTTTCTGGAGGTGCAAGTTGGTTGCTGCGTGTGTGTACAGGGCTTGGTAGGTGGGGTAGTGTGTAGTGCCTGCTCGGCCCACCCTTGGCCTTGGCCTAACCCCTATACTAGGCCTCGGCCGGGGCCCAAGGGCTCACAACCAGACTAACAGAACGCCAAAGCCATGAGCTCAACTGAGCCCACTGCTATGCAGTTACTCCAGCAACTGCATGCACAGTTACAACAAGTTATGGGAGCTGTTGATGCGATGAATCAATGGGTGGACACTCTTACTACTACTGGGGCTAGTGGGGGTCCTCCAACTCCTGAGCTACCGGGACCCATGATGGGTGGCCTAGGTATTCGGGTAGCTCAGCCTCCTCGTTATGATGGTGATAGCAGAACTTGTCGGGGCTTTATAAATCGATGCCCAATTGTCTTTGAGCTGCAGGCCCGGGACTTTCCCTCAGATCGGGCGTAGGTGGCATACATCATCTCCCTGCTTTTGGGATTCGCCCTAGCCTGGGCCTCCCCGCTATGGGAAAAGAGAAACCCTTTACTGGAAAATTTGACAGAGCTCCTGAAACAATTTTGGCTGATCTTTGAAGAACCCGGGAAGGCCTCCTTGGCGGCAACTCAGCTTCTGAATCTGCATCAGGGTTGGCTTTCGCTGGGCGAGTATGCCATTCAATTCCAGACCCTGGCAGCAGAACTGGGTTGGGACAATCAGTGCCTTGCTGCTGTATTCTGGCATGGGGTATCTTCCTCTATTAAAGACGAATTTACGGGTCGGGAGCTGCCCTCCAACCTGGATGACCTCATTCGTCTCTGCACCCAGGTGGATATTTGTTTCAGGGAGCGTGCCTGTGAGCGTCGTGCCAATCAGCTGTTTGGAGGGGCTGACTCAAAGATACCACATAAGGGCCCTTCTGCCCAGTCTCTGCCGTTGTGAGATGGGCCAGAATCGATGCAGGTTGACCGTGTCTTTACTTCTGCTCAGGAGAAGCAAGGAAGACACTCCGAGGGGCTTTGCCTTTATTGTGGAGTCAAGGGACACTTTGTCCGTGGTTGCCCGAACAGGAGGAAATCAAGAAACCAGCAGCCCTGATCCCAGCCAGGAAGATGGTATCGGGGCTGAAGTCTCCTTCTCCCTGGACGCAAGTCTTGATTCCAGTTTTGTTGTCTGTCAAGGGTACCCCTTGCCTGGAAGCTCTAGTCGATTCTGGTGTGGGGGGCAATTTCATCAGCGAGGATTTGGTATGGAGTCATCAAATTCCTACCAAAGGATTGCCTCACCCCATCTCCGTCTCAGCGGCATTGGGACTGGTTCAAGGAGTTTTATGCGCCAGGACCGTGCCTATGATGATACGAGTTGGAGTCCTACATAAGGAAATTATCTCCTTTTACGTTCTCCCATCAGCCAGTGATTCCATCATTCTAGGATTACCCTGGCTTCGCTTGCATAACCCCCGCATTGACTGGGACCGGGGTCAGTTGTCAGCCTGGGGTCCAGCCTGCCATAAAGCCTGTCTGGACAAAGTCTCTCCTGTACCAGCGCTGCTTCCTCTGGCCCAAACAAATTTAGTGTTACCAGACAGGTATAAGTCCTTCAAAGATGTTTTTTCTAAACAACGAGCAGAGACTTTACCTCTTCATCGACCCTATGATTGTGCCATTGACCTACTAACAAGAGCTGAACCCCCTCGTGGCCGAGTGTATCCTCTGTCCCATCCAGAAACTGAAGCCATGACTCAGTATATACAGGACAACCTTGCTCAAGGGTTCATTCGTCCTTCAAAGTCACCAGCGGGCGCAGGGTGTTTCTTGGTGGAGAAGAAAGATGGAGGGTTGCGCCCATGTATTGATTGTAGAGGGCTCAGTGCTATTACGCGAAAGGACAAGTATCCTTTACCCCTAATTGCTGAGATGTTTGATCGTCTTCAAGGAGCCCGGATATTCTCCAAACTGGATCTCAGAGGGGCCTATAACCTCGTTCGTATCTGAGAAGGTGATGAGTGAAAGACCGCGTTTAACACCCGCGACGGGCACTATGAGTACCTGGTGATGCCCTTTGGACTGGCTAATGCCTGTCAAGCCCGGTAGTAACAAGATGTGAGCCCCTGTGCCAAACAACATTCGGTGCCCGAACAATCCTGGTCTTACCTGAGGAAGCAGGACAGGAGACCCTGGCAGAGTTCCGGTTGGAGCTCAGGGTAGGCCGCAGGCAAAAGACACAGTCCAGTACCAGGTGAAGGTTCAAAGGCAGGAGATAGAAAACCTTCGGTCCAGGTCCCGGCAAAGGTTCGAGGCAGGCAGCAAGCAAGAGACACAGTCCAGATCCAAGCAAAGGTACAAAGGCAGGCAGCAAGCAAAATCTCAATCCAGGTCCAGGCAAGGGTTCGAGGTAGGCAGCAAGCAAAGACACAGTCCAGATCCAAGCGAAGGTACAAAGGCAGGCAGCAAGCAAAATCTCAGTCCAGGTCCAGGCAAAGGTTCAAGGCAGGAAAACAGCACAAGGAAATGACCAGAGTCAAACACGCCCAGGAGTCTACCAAAGTAGAAGCCGAAGCAGTGAGTGCGACGCAGAGCTGCTCCTAAATAGCCCTCCAAATCAGCAACAGGAAGCAGCTGACAACAGGCGGACCATCCATCAGCTCTAGAGAATCCCTGACTGGACGGCCAACAGAAGAGGGCGGCGATCAGCCGTGAGCGGCCAATCCGGATGTCAGGAAGGCGTCTATAGCCAATTCGGGCTCTGCGCCCGGAGAGAAATACTATCTTCGGGGACGCCAGCACTGCCAACATGGCTGGCATTCCCCCGCCGCCACAGAAGAAAAACGGAGAGCTGGTGCAGCCCAGATAGCCGGCCGGACACCTCTGACGCGCCGGAGACGGCCAACGTCAGTCTGACTCTCCCGGTCCGCGCCCTCCCTTGCAGAGCCAGCGAATGAGACGGTCGAAGAGAGAGCGTCACAGGCGAGGGACGCGACAATGCCCCAGCGGTCTTCCAGTCCTTCAAGAACGACATTTTGAGAGACCTCCTATACAAATTTGTAATGGTCTATCTAGATGATATCCTAATATTTTCTAGATCAGCGGAGGATCATTATGAACATGTGAAGACTGTATTACAACAGCTAAGAGAGAACCAATTATACGTGAAATTAGAGAAATGTAAGTTTCATCGGTCTGAGCTGCCTTTCCTTGGATATATAATTTTGAACCAAGGACTACGGATGGATCCCAGCAAGCTGACCGCGATTTTGCAATGGCAACAACCCACTGGGCATATGGCGCTACAGCGCTTCCTGGGATTTGCAAATTATTATAGGCAGTTCATCCACAATTATTCGTCACTGATCATTCCCCTTACTGCTCTGACCAGAAAGAATGCTGATGCCCTGAATTGGTCACCAGAGGCTTATGAGGCCTTCGAAAATCTTAAACGGGCTTTTGTTGTGGCGCCAGTGTTACGACATCTTGATCCGGCCAGTAAATGTTTTGTGGAAGTGAATGCTTCGTCAGTTGGCACAGGGGCAATTTTGTCACAGGCCCACTCTAGTGGGAAATTTCTCCCCTGTGCCTTTTTCTCCAAGAAATATACTCCAGCAGAGAAGAGTTATGCCATTGGTGACCAGGAATTTTTGGCTATTAAGTTGGCCTTAGAGGAGTGGCAACATCTGTTGGAAGGGGCCCAAGAACCTTTCACCATATTCACAGACCACAAGAACTTGGTGAAGTGAAGAGATTGAATCCCTGACAGGCCCGGTGGGCATTATTTTTCTCTCGCTTCCACTTCACATTAAACTACCGTCCGGCGGAGAAAAATACCAAGGCGGACATGCTCTCTAGATCTGTAGAACCGGACATAGAAGATGAACCTCTGCAACATGTAATTGAACCGGCTGCCATTATTCCAGCTATAATGCTTGCGGTACCCATAGGTATACATTTGTACCACCTCAGTTGAGAGAAAGAGTACTTCGGTGGGTTCATACCTCCCAGCTTGCTGGACATCCTGGTATCCTGGGGACTAAACGGTTCATTTCACAGAGGTATTGGTGGCCTTCACTTGACCATGATGTGCAAGAATTTGTCGCCGCTTGTCCAGAGTGTGCTCAGCATAAGGCTGATTGGCAAAGACCAGTGCCTGAGGGACCATGGACCCATATAGCCATGGACTTCATTACTGACCTGTCTACATCTGAAGGACACACAGAGGCTCATTTTCAAAGCACTTAGCCTCCCAAAGTTCCATAGAAACCTATGGAACTTAGCCTCCCAAAGTGCTTTGAAAATATGCCTCATGGCCATTTGGGTCATGGTGGACCGATTTTCTAAAATGGACCACTTTGTACCCTTATCTAGCCTCCCGTCAGCTGTGAAGCTTGCTCAGTACTTCATCATGTTTATTTTTCATCTCCAAGGCCTACCAGAATCAATTACGTCTGACTGTGGAGTGCAATTTGTATCTAAGTTTTGGCAAGCATTGAATTATGCTATCAATTATAATGGTGGTTTTAACTGGTAGCTGTATCTAGCTGGAAGGGGGAGGGCATCCTTATGCATAAAAGTTGATGGCATCTTATATTGCTAATTTTTAAAAAAGGGGTTGGGGATGGGTGTGTGATGTGGTGAGCATGATGTGTGGAAATGTCGCTTTGACTTGTCCTCCTCTATACCTATCTTGTCCCCCCTCTTGCCACCCCAAATATTTCTGTCTGGAGACACCACTGGTTACAAAACCTGCACAAATACAGTACAGCTAAAATGTAGCCATGTGTATTTACACATATTTGGGAAAAGGTTTCAATATATGCAGCTGAACTGCATATGTAGGTGTATATTTTATAACTGAAACATGTATTTTATGATTCTGCTTAAACGCTGCACTAACCATTGGGCTACTCCTCCACTCTCCACTGCACCTCCAGCCATTGATCTAGTGGTCAGGGCTCATGCACTACCCGCGTGGTAAACATGCAGCATGTGCCGTGGCCTCGCTGCCGAGGGAATGCCCCTGTAGTAGAAAATAGAAAAATATTTTCTACTGCGGGATTCAGTGCATGCCAAACTCAGAATTACCGTTGGGTGCACGCACTACCCTGGCAGTAGTGCCAAGTTGGCACACGCTACCTGCGTGTTAGCCCTTCCGCAGCTTTGTTAAAGGACCCCTATAGTCTTTGTTTGTAATACTTGGGGGAGTCTAGTGCTTATTTCTGGGAGGAATATGAAAGGATTGGACCATTAAATGCTGCCAGGGTTACAGTGATCAGTATTAGTACCACTGGCTTCCCTGTGAAGTTCAAACCGGCCGATATACAAAGTGATTTAGCTAGCTGGTGAAATTGCTGGGTTGGGACTAGCTGCTAATTTTCAGCTTAAGTGGCTAAGGGGCACTTTTACTACGCCATGGTAAAAAGTGGCCTGCGCTAGTTTTGCCGCGTGAAATTAACGCACCCT
Organism: Microcaecilia unicolor; assembly: GCF_901765095.1. Classification (NCBI taxonomy): domain Eukaryota; kingdom Metazoa; phylum Chordata; class Amphibia; order Gymnophiona; family Siphonopidae; genus Microcaecilia; species Microcaecilia unicolor. The sequence goes on along the minus strand of NC_044031.1, from coordinate 592,277,333 downwards.
GGGCCTTTTTTTGTTGTTTTTTTACTACAGCAGGAAAAAGGCCTTTTAAAAAAATGCAGCAGTAAACGACCGTGCGCTAATATTAAAATTAGCGCTTGGATATTTACTGCCTGAGCCCTTACCGCCACCTATTTAGAAGACAGTAAAGGTTCATGTGCTACTTGTGTGGTAATCAGGCAGCATGCAGCGTGTGGCCATGCTGCCGATTACCACCGGGAACACCTCCTGCAGTAGAAAATAGAAAATTATTTTGTATCACAGGAAACTGCGTGCGCCAACTTTGGAACCGCCAGGTGCCCATGCTAAATTGGCGGTAGGGTTGATTACCAGCAGCTGGTGAGGGAAGAAGAGGACAGTGGCAGGCCCAGAGGCCAGGGGAAGACCAGACTCTGGAATAAAATGGAGGAGGACTTGCCTTCCTGCTCATTATTTCTAAAAGTGAAGGGGAACTTTCTTCCCATAACGTCTCTTCTCCACACACACCTTTTGATCTTTTTAATGGGGCTGGGGGAGGGGGAGGCTCTCCCTCTCCCCTTGTGCCTATGGACATTCAGATTCACTAATTTCTAGTGGCATTCAACTCCACATGCTGTCATAGTTGAATATATAACATGTCTATAACAACTGCACTGGAGTTGCATCTGCTGTATTATATCTGAGAGATTTGCTTTGTGGGGTAAACTTGTGCCATATCTCTTTATTGATATACATCAGTGGGGCCTAGGACATTATTAGTATAATCAATGAGATAAACTTGGAAATGGCAAATTGAATCCTAGTTAATAGCACTAACATGATACACTATCAGTAATATGAGCATTCAACAGTACTATAAAACAATCATTTAGCAGAAATATGATAATTGTCAGCAGAATATGAATGATACTATAAATGGGCAGCCGGGAGGAACATTCATATAACATAGATAATGATAGTCATGATGTCGCCACAATACAAATGAAACACCTTAATAGCTATGTGTTGAAACTTTCAAATGACATAGGCATGGAGCAAAATCACCCTATATAATTTATTTTCAATAAATTTGCATTGAGTACAGATACCTAAACTTATGTCTTCCCCTCACATCTGGCACACTCCTTTTAGTGAAAGGAGCATGCCAGACATGAGGGGAAGAGAGAGCAGGGCAGGCAACGCAGCAGCGCCAGAGAATGGCACTGGACAAGGCTTCAGCTGGTGGGGGTTGAGGAACCCCGCCAGCCAAGGTATTTGCTGCAGCAGTGGGTGGGGGGCGGCAGGGCGACGAGGTGGCATCGGCAGGGCGGAAGACCAAAATATGCCCCCCACTTTTCGCTCTGGAACCCTCCCACCGTGAGGTCTGGCTACGCCCCTGGGGTGGAGATGTTCCTGTGTATAGAGTTTGCATTTATGCATATACCCCCTGATATTAAGTCGATAGTGGTCAATGCTTTTTAAACATTGATCATCGCCGGCTAAATTATCCCCTGATATTCAGTACCAGGCCATGTCTGGGCACTGGCATTGAATACTGGGGGATAATATTGGGTAGGCAGGCTGCCGGAGCTTATGCGGGCCCTGCTGACTATCAGGCGGGGACTCGCATTAAAAAAGCTGTTTCCCTCTTCCAACCCCCCTCCCAGAATCTCCCCCCCCCCAATGTGCATTCCCCCAACAACAGCCCCCGTGCAACAGCCCTCCTCCAAGGCAGCATCCCTATCCTCACCCAACCCCCCAGTCAGGATAGGACCTCACCCCCTGGGGGCCTACCTGACCTCCCTGGTGGTCCAGCGGGGCGTTGGGGGCAGGAGTGAACCCCCTTCGCTCATGCCCCTTGTAGCAGCTTCTTCAGAATGGCTGCTGCAGCCTCTTGCAGCAGTCTCATGGTACTACAAGGACCGTGAGAAATTGTGACAACCATTTTGAAGAAGCTGTCACTAGAGGCAAGAGTGAAGGGGATTAACTCTTGCCTCCGATGCCCTGCTGGACTACCAGGGAGGTCAGGTAAATCCCATGGAGGTTCTGTTTTGACTGGGGGTGGGTATGGGGATGCAACATTGGGGGCCACCCCGGGGGGGGGGGGGGGGGAGCTGAGGTTGCCGGGAGGGGGGCAGGAAGGGGGAACAACTTTTCTTATGTAGGTCCCAGGCCAATATTCTGCCAGGGCCTCCATAAGTGGGTGAATTTAGGACAGTCTTTGAGTTGTCCTAAATTCACCCACTTAACTTATGTGGGCCTCGGCTGAATATTGTCAGCACACGCATAAGCCCCGGATCATCCCCAGGGCCGTTCCCTGGCCCACCCCCGACTGTCCCACTTTTTGGGGTACTGGTCAGAGGCAAAATTTAGCAGCACTCCTCACTTTAGTGCTGCTGAATATTGGCAGTTGGGAGGCGACAGATGATTTAAGTGGGCAGATGAGGCTCCTGTCCACTTAGGGGGTCTTTTACAAAGGTGTGGTAGTGGTTTTAGCGCGTGCTAAATGCTAGAGATGCCCGTAGGAATATATGGGCATCTCTAGCATTTAGTGTACACATATTTAATGCATGCATTAAAAACGCTAGCACACCTTTGTAAAAGGGGCCCTTAAATTGCTTTGAATGTCAGCCTCATAGTTAATAAAATTGCACAGGTGCATTAAAAAAACAGCAATGTTGCATCACCAAGAGCTGGTGGCAAGATAGGGATGCCTTCCATGGTGTAATTTTAAAAACAACAGTTATAGAGAATAAAATATGAAAGTTCTGAAAATACAGTTGTTTGTATTTTGTTCAGTAGAGGAGGAAATTCATTTATATTTCTGTTCCTTAAGTGTTCCACTTTCCACAGAGTCTAGTTTCTTGGGTTTTCCATTTCATTTTTTTTCTACATATTTATGTTTACTTGTTAGGTGATGGTCTGTGTTTTTCATATTTAACTAAGGTTAGGGATTCTGCTAATATTAGTTCTGTGTAGGAATCTGTAGCAGTGTCACTTGTTCTCTGTGACTCCTTTGGCTCTTTTGTTCTTTCTGTGGCCTATTAGCTCACTGTCCCTATACATTCTTTTCTATGATTTATCTGTATCTCGGATGGTTATTGTCTTCCTTCTTTCTCCTCCTAATTCTCCTGTAACTGAATGTGCACTACTTAAATAGCTTTTGGGCTTGCAGGTAGTATAAGTAATTAAATGTTAAAAAAGGTTATCAATAGAAATCAAACAAAATAAAACATGGAAAAGAAAATAAGATGATACCTTTTTTATTGGACATAACTTACTACATTTCTTGATTAGCTTTCGAAGGTTGCCCTTCTTCGTCAGATCAGAAATAAGCAAATGTGTTAGCAGATAGTATATATAAGAGAAACATCAAAGCATTACTTTGACAGTCTGACAGAGTGGGAGGGTGGGGGTATGCATGGGGACATCAAAGCATTTCATTGATATTCTAACAGGATGGGTGTTGGTAGGTGAGAGGAGGGTAATAGAGACATAAACAGAGAATTACAGCTTTATGGTTTATAATGGGTTAGAAAACCCAGATCCTTATTAAGTCCTGTTTGTTGGGTGTCAAAATATTCAATCATTCTTATTTCAAAGGTCTTACATTCCTGTATTGTTTTAAAATTACCTTTCAGTATTCTTACTGTGAAATCACTGGTGCAGTGTTCTGGTCTTGTAAAGTGTTGGCCACAACTCTTTTCCATTTCCTCTTTAGCTTAGGCCCCCTTTTACAAAGCTACACGGCAATGCCAACACAGCCCATTCAAGGCTGTGTCAGCATTATTGCACTGCCAGCCACTATAGCAGCTTTGTAAAGGGGGGGGGCCTTAGTTTTGTAAACTGCTTTGATACACTTGCAATATATCCTTAAAATAGAGTGTGGTACCGGAAGTCTGGAGGGTGGCCAATGTAACACCGATTGATATTGTGTATCTGGATTTTCAGAAGGTGTTTGACAAAGTACCTCATGAAAGACTGCAGAGGAAATTGGAGAGTCATGGGATAGGAGGTAGTGTTCTATTGTAGATTAAAAACTGGTTAAAAGATAGAAAACAAAGTGTAGGGTTAAATGGTAAGTATTCTCAATGGAGAAGGGTAGTTAGTGGGGTTCTCCAGGGGTCTGTGCTGGGACCGCTGCTTTTTAACTTATTTATAAATGACCTAGAGATGGGAGTGACTAGTGAGGTAATTAAATTTGCTGATGACACAGTTATTAAAAGTCGTTAAATCGCGGGAGAATTGTGAAAAATTATAAGAGGATCTTATGCGACTGGGCATCTAAATGGCAGATGACGTTTAATGTGAGCAAGTGCAAAGTGATGCATGTGGGAAAGAGGAACCCGAATTATAGCTACGTCATGCAAGGTTCCTCGTTAGGAGTCACAGACCAAGAAAGGGATCTAGGTGTCGTCGTTGATGATACGTTGAAACCTTCTGCTCAGTGTGCTGCTGCGACTAAGAAAGCAAATAGAATGTTAGGTATTATTAGGAAAGGAATGGAAAACAAAAATAAGGATATTATAATGTCTTTGTATTGCTCCATGGTGTGACTGCACATCGAATATTATGTTCAATTCTGGTCACCGCATCTCAAAAAAGATATAGTGGAATTAGAAAAGGTGCAGTGAAGGGCGACGAAAATGATAAAGGGGATGGAACGACTTCCCTATGAGGAAAGGCCAAAGCGGCTAGCGGAGAAAAGGGGGCAGGGGGGAGATATGATAGAGGTCTATAAAATAATGTGTGGAGTTGAACGGGTAAATGTGAAGCGTCTGTTTACGCTTTCCAAAAATACTAGGTCTAGGGGGCATGTGCTGAAGCTACAATGTAATAAATTTAAAATGAATCGAAGAAAAGTTTTCTTCACTCAACGTGTAATTAAACTTTGATGCCAGAGAATGTGGTAAAGGCGGTTAGCTTAGCAGAGTTTTAAAAAGGTTTGGACAGCTTCCTAAAGGAAAAGTCCATAGACCATTATTATATGGACTTGGGGAAAATCCACTATTTCTGGGATAAGTAGTATAAAATGTTTTGTACTTTTTGGGGATCTTGCCAGGTATTTGTGACCTGGATTGGCCACTGTTGGAAACAGGATGCTGGGCTTAATGGACCTTTGGTCTTTTCCAGTATGGCAATACTTATGTATATGTACTTATGTTACAAAATATGATACAGTAAATCTCAGTAGAAAAGCAAATATTTGGAAGGTAAGATAAGGTAGTCTCAGGGAAAAAGAACATAAGAATAGCCATAATGGGTCAGACCAATGGTCCATCTAGACCAGTATCCTGCTTCTAACAGTGGCCAATCCAGGTCACAAGTACCTGGCAGAAACCCAAATAGCAGCAAGACTCCATGTTACCAATCCCAGGGCAAGTAGTGGTTTCCCTATGTCCTTCTCATGTAATTTCATCGTGTCCCCTGGTCTTTCTACATTTTGAAAGAGTGAAAAATCAATTTACTTTTACCCATTCTACACCACTTAGGATTTTATAGACCTCAATCATATTCCCCCTCAGCCATCTCTTTTTCAAGCTAAAGCGCCCTAACCTCTTTAGCCTTTCCTCAGATGGGAGAGGTTCCATTCCCTTTATCATTTTGGTCTCTCTTCTTTTAAACTTTTCTAATTCCGCTATATCTTTTTTGAGATATGGTAACCGGACTTTGATTCAATATTCATTGTGAGGTCACACTATGTAGCGATACAGAGGTATTATAATATTCTTGGTCTTATTTTGCATTCCTTTCCTAATAATTCCTAGCATCCTGTTTGCTTTTTTGGCCGCTGCCGCACACTGGGAAGAAGATTCCAGAGTATTGTCTACAATGACACCTAAATCTATTTCTTGAGTGCTGACTCTAAGGTGGACCCTAACATCAGGTAACTATGATTCGGATAATTCTTCCCAATCTGCATCACTTTGCATTTGTCCACATTACATTTCATCTGCCATTTGGATGCCCAGTCTTCCAGTTTCCTAAGACTTTTCTGCAATTCTTCACAATCTGCATGTGTTGTGACAACTTTGAATAGTTTTGTGTCAGCTGCAGATTTAATCACCTCACTCAATGTTCCAATTTCCAGATCAGTTATAAATATGTTAAATAGCACCAGTCCCAGTACAGATCCCTGCGGCTATCCACTACTCACCCTCCTCCATTGAGAAAAATGGCCATTTAACTGTACCCTCTATTTTCTGTCCAATAACCAGATCCTAATCCAGAGAAAAACATTGCCTCCTATCCTAAAACTTTTTAAATTTCTCAGGAGTCTCTTGTGAGGCTTTCTCTCTTATTTAAACTCAGGAAAATCAAAACAAAGAGGGACTTTCCCACTTAATGAGAGACAGATGTAGAAATTCAATCATCTGGAAGATTATCTTAGAGGGGAAATACTGGACTTAGGGGGGAAATCCAGCTTCTTTTAGAAAGTAAGGAGAATATGTTTATTTTGAATCAAAAAAAGAGGGACTTGCCCACCTAATGAGATACAGGTTGTAGATCTTCTGGCTTCCTCTCTCAGAATAACTTATGTTTTGACAATAAGGTGGCTTTATGCCATGTTATGCAAGGCTTTCCCAACTTCATAAGACTATAAAAGAATTTTCTTCTTCTTTATGTTTTTAATTAATGATACTAGCACACTTCTCAGCAGTATTATGAACTCTTTATACTCGACTGCTTAATCTACTATGCCAATCATGATCTTTAATGTAATACCACCTGTATCTATCACTTCGGAATTGGCGATCGCCATGATGGAACAATGTAAGCTACATTGAGCCTACAAATAGGTGGGAAAATGTGGGATACAAATGCAATAAATAAATAAATAAAATATTAACATGAAAGAAGATAAATACAGACAGGTATATACAAAAAATGTCTATAGGAACAGCACACACCAACCAAGTCCACAATGTCATGCAAATCTAAATAGATGAAGGAAGGAAATATAAAGAAGAAAGTAAAAAGCACAGCCAGTACACGGGAACATAACAATAGAAGATCTTGGTATCTACTGATAGCAGAAGAGAAAATAACTAGAAGGGTACTTGTCACCTTTGAGATGGTTCAAAGAAGATATTTATAAGAGACTGATATTTTAAAACCTATTTACAATGAAAATTCGGAAAGTAGAGAACCTCAGTCTGAAGTTTTGAATTCTTTGTATATAAGAGCGTAAAATTTGCCACACTGAGACCAGTGGCCAATCCAGATCACTAGAATCCAGCAGGATCCCAAAAAGTAGTTAGATTCCATTCTGCTAAACCCAGGTTTAGGCACTGTTTTTTCCCAAGTCTCCTTTAATAATTAAACTGTTTCCTGGTTGAATGTTTTTGGCTGCATCAGGAAGTAATTTTACTTTCTCCGAGGACAAGCAGGCTGAAATAATCCTCACAAGTGGTTTCTTCTTTTTGTGCTTTATTGTTCAGCACAATCGCATTTTTTGATTTGGTTAGGGCAGTCTGCCCTTCCATGCCATCGAAGACTCCCAGTGGCTTCAAACACTGTTCTCGGTGCAACCAGACCATCTCAGGTGCTGATACCCATTTGTTGTGTATTCAGAGCCTTGGGCCCAACCATAGCCCAGCTCGTTGTGCCCTTTGTTTTCGTATGAAGAAAAGGACTCAACTGGCTCGAGAAGCCCAGAGAGAAAAACCTTTTGGGGCTTGGTCCGGTTCTTCGACATCAGCATCGACTTCGGCATCGAGGTCGTCGGCGTCGAGGGAGGCATTGACGTTGGGAGTGGAGGTATGCATGGCTGCTAAGAGACCTCAACACACTGGCGGCAGCAACGCATCTAGTGGGTCTCCGCCTACCTCGAGGCCTCCTGGTCTGCCGGCCCCCCAGGACCATCCTGGTATTAATCCGCAAACAAACCTTTTCCGGAGATGGGAAGGCAGTAGAACTAGAGGACATAAAATGAGGTTGAAGGGGGGCAGACTCAAGAAAAATGTCAGAAAGTATTTTTTCATGGAGAGAGGGGTGGATGCTTGGAATGCCCTCCCGCGGGAGGTGGTGGAGATGAAAACGGTAACAGAATTCAAAAATGCATGGGATAAACATAAAGGAATCCTGTTCAGAAGGAATGGATCCTCAGAAGCTTAGCAGAGATTGGGTGGCAGCACCGGTGATTGGGAGGTGGGGCTTGTGCTGGGTAGACTTCTATGGTCTGTGCCCTGAAAATGGCTGGAACAAATCAAGGTCAGGTATACATATAAAGTAGCACATATGAGTTTATCTTGTTAGGCAGACTGGATGGACCGTACAGGTCTTTCTCTGCCGTCATCTACTATGTTACTATCCAGCTTATTTTCGAAAGAGATCGCCGGCCATCTTCCGACACAAATCGGAAGATGGCCGGCGATCTCTCAAGGCCGGCCAAATCGGCATAATCGAAAGCCGATTTTGGCCAGTTTCAACTGCAGTCCGTCGCGGAGGCAGCGAAAATCAAATGGGGCGTATTAGCGGAGTAGCGAAGGCAGGACATGGGCGGGCATGGGTGTGGTTAACAGATTGGCAGCTTTAGCGCATAATGGAAAAAAGAAAGCTGGTCTTAACGAGCATTTGGCTGGTGTGACTTGATCCTTTTATTTTTTAGACCAAGTCACAAAAAGGTGCCCTAAATGAACAGATGACCACCGGAGGGAATCGGGGATGACGACCCCGTACTCCCCCAGTGGTCACCAATTCCCTCCCACCCAAAAAAAACGCCAAAAAACTTTTTTGCCAGCCTCTATGCCAGCCTGAAATGTGATACCCAGCTCCCTGACAGCAGTATGCAAGTCCCTCTAGCAGTTTTTAGTGGGTGCAGTGCACTTCAGGCAGGTGGACCCAGGCCCACCCCCCCTACTTGTGGTGGTAACAGGGAGCCCTCCAAACCCCCTTCCAAAACCCACTGTACCGACATCTAGGTGCCTCCCTTCACCCATAAGGGCTATGGTAATGGTGTACAGTTGTGGAGAGTGGGTTTTGGGGGGCTCAGCACCCAAGCTAAGGGAGCTATTATGCACCTGGGAGCTATTTTTATTTTATTTTTTAATTTTTAGAAATGCCCCCTAGGGTGCCCGGTTGGTGTCCTGGCATATCAGGGGGACCAGTGCACTACAAATGCTGGCTCCTCCCACGACCAAATGACTTGGATTTGGCCGGGGTTGAGATGGCTGCTCTCAGTTTCCATTATCGCTGAAAACCGATGCCGGCCATCTCAAACCCAGCCAAATCCAATGCATTTGGCCGGCCCCAACCGTATTATCGAAATGAAAGATGGCCACCCATCATTTTCGATAATACGGTCGAGACTGCCTCTTTGCGGCATCAGCCAAATAGATGGCCGGCGCCGTTCGATTGTGCCCCTCTATGTTACTATGTTCTTGACACTGCATGCAACACACGGGTTAAATTTATAAGAGGCCTTTTTTGTGCATAAATAAACAGGACTCCTACTTGTGCAGAGGAGTAATGGGTTATTCAAGTATGGAAGAAACAACTTCAAATAGAGCAATTTATCTATTGTATATGTAAGCTCCCTTTTGTAACGGATAGTCCCAACTTTTTCTCAGCAGTGGCAGCCAGATAAAGTGCTGGAACCTTATTTGTGCAAACAGTGGTAGTCTTTGTTTAAGCAGTGCTGCTGAGTAGATATTAATGTAAAATAGTTTTTATTGATTTACAAATGAGAGGATAGCAACCACAACAAAAGTGTAATGCAGGTATATTCATAACAGTATACTAAAACTACGCAAAAGAATAATTAGAAAAAGGTATAAAGCCCATTTATCTCCCACCTCCCTCCCCCTCCCCCATATATAGAATGCCATCAAGCAGCAGGTTCAAATTCAATGCTCATTAAAAATAAAACTCCCATCCCCCTTTCATCCCCCTGATATACTACAAATTATCATAAGGAGAATGGGTTCTTATTTCTCCCAATGACAGTTTTAAACTCAAGGGAAAGCCTGATATCCATTAAAGATGCAGTTTGTTTAGTATGAAACTTCATGTCTTAGGAAGCAAGAGGTTAATAAAGTCCAACTCCAAGTTTAAGCAATAAAAATTGTTTCCTCTTTTGTTTGGTCTTCAACACAGCTGGGTACATCTTAGCACTACAGTTTATAAACATTGGATCTTTAGCTCTAAAGAACATTTTAAGGGGCCCTTTTACTAAACTGCGGTAAGGGGGTTTGATCAGGTGGTGGAGGGACTTAACTAGGGGGTCTGATCAGGGGGTCAGGGGGCTTGATCGGGGATCTGATCAGGGGTGGGGAGCCTTGATTTGAGGGGTGGGAGAGGAAGAGCATTGCCCCTTTGGTATTTGGCCCAGGAATATCAGGCCGCGGCTTTGAGGTCCAATACTCTGGGCACAGTAAAATAACCCCAGTTTATGGCTGGATTTATTCTACCATCATTTTAAGCCCAGAACACAACTTGCAGTATACATCCAATGCACACTACTCCAGCAACCAAATGGGCTGCTGAATTCTGAATAACTTGTAATGTTTTTATTCGCACCTTTGGAAGCTCGAAAAACACCACATTACAGTAATCAATTTTTGATAAGACTATACACTGCGTTACACTACAAAAACCACACCTGTCCAAAACTGTCTTTAGTCTATATAATAAATGTAACTGCTGAAAAGCTGGCTGAATGAATTTCACAATGTGGACACTCACAGACAAATGGGTATTAACATAACACCTAATAACTTCATCTCCATCCTTAGTAGCAGTGTTACTCCCTCCACAAAAATGTCAGTAGGCCATGGTTTCTCCATATCAATACCCGCCACTATAATCTCTGTTTTATCATTCACATTTATCCATTGCCCTGTTTCTCTCATACATTCCTGCATACAATTTACCAACCATACACCCCAAGATTGCACTGGAAAGAAAAATTGCACATCATAAGAATGTAAGAACAGCCATACTGGGTCAAACCAATGGTCCATTCAGCCCAGTATCCTGCTTCTAGCAGTGGCCAATCCAGTTCACAAGTACCTGGCAGAAAAACAATTAGTAGCACCATCCATGCTACCAATCCCAGGGCAAACAGTGGCTTCCCCCATGTCCATCTCAATAACAGGCTATGGACTTTCCTCCAGAAACTTGTTCAAACCTTTTTTAAACCCAGATACTCTAATCGCTGTTACAACATCCTCTGGCAACGAGTTCCAGAGTTTAACTATTCTTTGAGTGAAAAAATATTTCCTCCTATGTGTTTTAAAAGCATTTCCATGCAATTTCATTGAGTGTCCCCTGCTTTTTGAACTTTTTGAATGAGAGAAAAACCGATTCACTTCTATCCATTCTACACCACTCAGGATTTTGTAGACCTCAATCATATTCCCCCTTAGTCATCTCTTTTCCAAGCTGAAGAACCCTAACCACTTTAGCCTTTCCTCATATAAGGGGAGTTCCATCCCCTTTATAATTTTGATTGCTCTTCTTTGAACCTTTCTTAATTCTGCTATATCTTTTTTGAGATCGGCAACCAGAATTGAACATCCTTCTCCTAATAATTCCTAACATCCTGTTTGCTTTTTCGGCTGTTGCCGCACACTGGGCAGAATATTTCAGTGTATTGTCTACAATTGTCTAGTTCTTTTTCATAAGTACTGACTCCTAAAGTGGACCCTAGCATTAGATAACTATGATTCGGATTATTTTACCCAATGTGCATCACTTTGCATTTGTCTACATTAAATTTCATCTGTCATTTGAATGCCCAGTCTTCCAGTTTCCTAAAGTCTTCTTGCAATTCTTCACAATCTACATGCGTTTTGACAACTTTGAATAGTTTTGTGTCATCTGCAGATTTAATCACCTCACTCAATGCCGCACACTGGGAAGAAGATTCCTGAGTATTGTCTACAATGACACCTAAATCTATTTCTTGAGTGCTGACTCTAAGGTGGACCCTAACATCAGGTAACTATGATTCAGATAATTCTTCCCAATCTGCATCACTTTGCATTTGTCCACATTACATCTGCCATTTGGATGCCCAGTCTTCCAGTTTCCTAAGGCTTTTCTGCAATTTTTCACAATCTGCATGTATTGTTACTTTGAATAGTTTTGTGTCATCTGCAAATTTAATTTTTGCAAACTTATCTTTACAATTTCCAAATCAGTTATAAATATGTTAAATAGCACCGGTCCCAGTACAGATCCCTGCGGCTGTCCACTACTCACCCTCCTCCATTGAGAAAAATGGCCATTTACTGTACCCTCTATTTTCTGTCCAATAACCAGTTCCTAATCCACAGAAGAACGTTGCCTCCTATCCCAAAACTTTTTAAATTTCTCAGGAGTCTCTTGTGAGGCTTTTTCTCTTATTTAAACTCAGGAAAATCAAAACAAAGAGGGACTTTCCCACTTAATGAGAGACAGATGTAGAAATTCAATCATCTGGAAGCTTATTTTAGGGGAGAAATACTGGACTTTCTCTCCTAGTCAAGAAAATACAGCTTCTTTCAGAAAGTAAGGAGAATATGTTTATTTTGAATCAAAAAAGAGGGTCTTGCCCACCTAATGAGATACAGGTTGTAGATCTTCTGGCTTCCTTTCTCAGAATAACATGTTTTGACAGTAAGGTGGCTTTATGCCATGTTATGCAAGGCTTTCCCAACTTCATAAGACTATTAAAGAATTTTCTTCTTCTTTATGTTTTCAATTAACGATACTAGCACACTTCTTAATACCATAGCTACTCGTATAAGATTTAAAAACACTAAGATGGAGTCGGCAGTCCAGCAGCGGGAGGTGTGCTACCCAGTCTTTTGCATTGAGTGCCACATGTATGATTATCTCCCAGTTGGTGTGAAGTCATATGTGTGTGCCCGGTGCAAAGAGCTCCTAGCTCTCAGAGAACAGGTCCGTTCTCTCGAGGCTAGAGTTCAAGACTTGGTAGAGATGAGGGAGATAGAGCAGTACATAGATGAGACCTACAGGGATGTTATAGAGAGGTCCCACCTCCAGTCAGGTAGCCCCTGTGCTACTTCAGAGGAGAGAGGTCTCCTGGAAGGAGAGCATTCCTCTGGTGAAGTAGGAAGTACTCCTGTAGCCAGGACCTGCCCATCAGAGGATGTATTATAAGCTCTTCGAGCAGGGACTGTCTTTCCATGTTAAATTGTAAAGCGCTGCGTAACCCTAGTAGCGCTTTAGAAATGTTAAGTAGTAGTAGTAGTAGTAGTATTATCCTCTCGCACCGAGGATATGTCTCCGATTACAGCCCACAGGAGAAAAGATAGGAACGCTGTTGTAGTTGGCGACTCAATCATTAGGCATGTAGATAGCTGGGTGGCTGGTGGACGTGAGGATCGCCTGGTGATTTGCCTGCCTAGTGCGAAGGTGGCGGACCTTACAAGGCACCTAGACAAGATTTTAGATAGTGCTGAGGAGGAGCTGGCCGTCTTGGTACACATGGGTACCAATGACGTAGGAAAATGTGGAAGATAGGTCCTGGAAGCTAAATTTAGGCTTTTAGTAATGAAGCTCAAATCCAGATCCTCTAGGGTAGCATTTTCTGAAATACTACCTGTTCCACGCGCAGGGCCCAAGTGCCAGGCAGAGATCCGGAATCTCAATGCATGGATGAGAACATGGTGTGGGGAAGAGGGTTTTGGATTTGTCAGGAACTGTCAGCATTCTGGGGAAGGGAGAGCCTATTTCGATCTGATGGGCTTCACCTTAACCAGGGTGGGATCAGGCTGCTGGCGTCAACTTTTAAAAAGGATATAAAGCAGCTTTTAAACTAGAAACAGGGGGAAGGCCGACAGTCGCTCAAAAGCGCATGGTTCAGGATAAGGTATCTTTTGAGGATATCACCCAGACAGGGAAGAAAAGGTTACTTGTAAGTAAGGATGTCAAAGAAATCGTAGTAGATCAGATGGCCTTAAATAAAATTAATAATGACCAGACAGAAGATAACATATTAATAATGCCATGTATTAAACTTAATATAAAACAAAACAAGCATGCACTGAAATGTCTATACACAATTGCCAGGAGCCTGAGACATAAGATGGGAGAGCTGGAGTACATTGCACACAATGAAAAATTGGATATTATTGGCATCTCTGAGACCTGGTGGAAGGAAGATAACCAATGGGACACAGTCATACCAGGCTACAAATTATATCGTAGCGATAGGGTGGATAGGATAGGAGGAGGGGGTAGCACTCTATGTAAATGAGAAGCTTGACTCAAATAGGCTGCAAATATTGCAGGAGACAAAACCCCTATTGGAATATTTGTGGATTGAAATTCCACGTGAAAAGGGGAAAAGGTCAGTGATAGGAGTGTACTACCGCTCGCCTGGCCAGGACGAGCGGACGGACGCAGCAATGTCAAAGGAAATTAGGGAAGCGAATAAATTGGGAAATCTAATATAAATGGGTGATTTCAATTATCCACATATAGACTGGGTTAATGTAACATCGGTACATGCTAGGGAGGTGAAATTTCTTGATGAAATCAAGGACAGCTTCATGGAACAGCTGGTTCAGGAGCCCACAAGAGAAGGATAAATACTAGACTTAGTCATTACTGGAGCTCATGATCTGGTGCGGGGGGTAACGGTGCGAGGGCCGCTTGATAACTGTGATCATAATATGATCAGTTTTGATATTGGCATTGAAGTAAGTGAACTTAGGAAATCAAATACACTATCGTTTAACTTTAGAAAAGGTGATTACGACAAAATGAGAAAAACGGTGAAAAAAAGACTGAAAGGTGCAGCTCGCAGGGTAAAAAACTTGCATCAGGCATGGATGCTGTTTTAAAACACCATCCTAGAGGTATAGGACAAATGTATTCCGTGTATTAGAAAAAAGGGGAAAAAGGCCAAACGTCAGCCAGTGTGGCTAAACAGTAAGGTAAAGGAAGTCATTAGAACCAAAAAACAGTCCTTCAGAAAGTAGAGAAGAGAACTGACTGAAAGTAACAAGATAAAACATAAGGAATGCCAAGCCAAATGCAAAGCGGAGATAAGGAGGGCAAAAAAGGACTTTGAAAAAAAGTTAGCGTTAGAATCGAAAATACATAGTAAACATTTTTTGAGATACATTAAAAGCAGGAAGCCGGCTAAAGAATCAGTTGGGCCGCTGGACGAAAATGGTGTTAAAGGGGCGATCAGGGATGACTGAGCCGTAGCGGACAAATTAAGTGAATTCTTTTCTTCGGTGTTCACCGAGGAGGATTTGGAAGGGACACCGGTGCCAGAAAGCATATTTGAAGCAGGCAAGTCAGAGAAACTAAACACATTCTCTATAAACCTGGAGGATGTAATGGGCCAGTTCTGCAAACTGAAGAGTAGTAAATCACCAGGACCTGAATGTATTCATCCCAGAGTATTAATAGAACTGAAAAATGAACTTGTAGAGCTACTGTTAGTAATATGCAATCTTTCCCTAAAATCGAGTGTGGTACCGGAAGACTGGAGATTAGCCAATGTTACACCGATTTTTAAAAAAGGTTCCAGAGGAGATCTGGGAAATTATAGACTGGTGAGGTGAGTCTGATGTCGGTACCGGGCAAAATGGTAGAGGCTATTATCAAGAATAAAATTATAGAGTATGTACAAAAACATGGGCTGATGAGACAAAGTCAGCACGGATTTAGTGAAGGGAAGTCTTGCCTTACCAATCTACTGTATTTTTTGAGGGGGTGAACAAACATGTGGACAATGGGGATATTGTGTATCTAGATTTTCAAAAGGCGTTTGACAAAGTGCCTCATGAAAGACTCCTGAGGAAACTGGAGTCATGGGATCGGAGGTAGGGTATTACTATGGATTAAGAGCTGGTTGAAAGATAGGAAGCAAAGAGTAGGGTTGAATAGTCAGCATTCTCAGTGGAGAAGGGTAGTTAGCGGGGTCCCGCAGGAGTCTGTGTTGGGACCGCTGCTTTTTAACATATTTATAAATGACCTAGAGATGGGAGTAACTAGTGAGGTAATTAAATTTGCAGATGACACAAAATTATTCAGGGTCGTCAAGTCGCAGGAGGCGTGTGAAAGATTACAGGAGGACCTCGTGAGACTGGGGGATTGGGCGTGTAAGTGGCAGATGAAATTCAATATTGACAAGTGCAAAGTGATGTATGTGGGTAAGAGGAACCCGAATTACAGCTATGTCATGCAAGGTTCCGCGTTAGGAGTTACGGACCTAGAAAGGGATCTGGGAGTAATCGTTGATAAGACGTTAAAAACATCTGCCCAGTGTGCTGCGGTGGCTAAGAAAGCGCACAGAATGTTGAGTTTTATTAGGAAAGGGATGGAAAACAAACACGAGGATGCTATAATGCCGTTGTATTGTTCCATGGTGCGACCGCACCTCGAGTATTGTGTCCAATTCTGGTCACCGCATCTCAAAAAAGATATAAAGGAATTAGAAAAGGTGCAGAGAAGGGCGACAAAAATGATAAAGGGAATGGAATGACTTCCCTATGAGGAAAGGCTGAGAAGGTTAGAGCTCTTCAGCTTGGTGAAAAGGCGGCTGAGGGGTGATATGATAGAAGTCTACAAGATAATTAGCGGAGTAGAGCGGACAGATGTGAAGCGATTGTTTACACTTTCAAACAACAACAAAACCAGGGGACACAAGATGAAGCTAGAATATGGTAGATTTAAAACAAATAGGAGAAAGGTTTTCTTTACTCAACGTGTAGTTAGACTCTGGAACTCGTTGCCGAAGAATGTAGTGACAGCAGCTGGCCTTACGGAATTTAAAGGGGGTTTGGACAGATTTCTGAGGGAAAAGTCTATTGAACATTATAAATTTTTTTTTTTTTGGGGGGGGGAGGGGTGCCGGGTTTTTGAAGCCTGGATTGGCCGCTGTCGGAGACAGGATGCTGGGCTTGATGGACCCTTGGTCTTTCCCAGTATGGCGGTGCTTATGTACTTATGTACTTATTATGAACTCTTTATACTTGACTGATTAATGTACTATCCACCTTATAATTGAAAGAGAAAAACGCCTAGATTTCGACCCAAATCGGGAGATAGACGTTTATCTCACAAAAAAGAATAAATCGGTATAATGGAAAGCTGATTTTGGACGTTTTCAACTGCACTCCATCGCGGAAGCGTATAAAGTTGACGGGGGCGTGTCGGAGGCGTGGCGAAGGTGGAACTGGGGCGTGATTATCGGCCGAGGAGAGATGGACGCCTTTCGCTGATAATGGAAAAAAAGTATGCGTTTGTAGCTAGAATTTAGGGCACTTTTCCTGGACCCTGTTTTTTTCCACGAATAAGGCCCCAAAAAGTGCCCTAAATGACCAGATTACCCCCAGAGGGAATCGGGGATGACCTCCCCTGACTCCCCCAGTGGTCACTAACCCCCTCCCACCACAAAAAATGATGTTTCACAACTTTTTATTTTCACCCTCAAATGTCATACCCACCTCCCTGGCAGCAGTATGCAGGTCCCTAGAGCAGTTGTTAGGGGGTGCAGTGGACTTCAGGCAGGTGGACCCAGGCCCATCCCCATCCCCCCCTACCTGTTACAATTGTGCTGCTTAATGCTTAGTCGTCCAACCCCCCCAAACCCACTGTACCCACATGTAGGTGCCCCCCTTCACCCCTTAGGGCTATAGTAATGGTGTAGACTTGTGGGCAGTGGGTTTTGAGGGGGATTTGGGGGTTCAACACACAAGGGAAGGGTGCTATGCACCTGGGAGCTCTTTTACCTTTTTTTTTGTTTTTGTAAAAGTGCCCCCTAGGGTGCCCGGTAGGTGTCCTGGCATGTGAGGGGGACCAGTGCACTATGAATCCTGGCCCCTCCCACGAACAAATGCCTTGGATTTATTCGTTTTTGAGCTGGGCGCTTTCATTTTCCATTATCACTGAAAAACAAAAACGCCCAGCTCACAAATTGTCGAATAAAACATGGAAGTCTATTTTTTTCGAAAATACGGTTCGGTCCGCCCCTTCACGGACCCGTTCTCGGAGATAAACGCCCATGGAGATAGACGTTTTCGTTCAATTATGCCCCTCCACGTCAATCATGATCTTTAATGTAATACCACCTGTATCTCTCACTTCGGAAATGGCGATCGCCATGATGGAACAATGTAAGCTACATTGAGCCTGCAAATAGGTGGGAAAATGTGGGATATAAATCCAATAAATAAACAAATAAATAAATAAAATATTAACATTAAAGAAGATAAATACAGACAGGTATATACAAAAAATGTCTATAGGAACTACACACACCAATCAAGTCCACAATGTCATGCAAATCTAAATAGATGAAGGAAGGAAATATAAAGAAGAAAGTAAAAAGCACAGCCAGTACACGGGAACATAACAATAGAAGATCTCGGTATCTACTGATAGCACAAGAGAAAATAACTAGAAGGGTACTTGTCACCTTTGAGATGGTTCAAAGAAGATATTTATAAGAGACTGATATTTAAAAACCTATTTACAATGAAAATTCGGAAAGTAGAGAACCTCAGTCTGAAGTTTTGAATTCTTTGTATATAAGAGCTTAAAATTTGCCACACTGAGACCAGTGGCCAATCCAGATCACTAGAATCCAGCAGGATCCCAAAAAGTAGTTAGATTCCATTCTGCTAAACCCAGGTTTAGGCACTGTTTTTTCCCAAGTCTCCTTTAATAATTAAACTGTTTCCTGGTTGAATGTTTTTGGCTGCATCAGGAAGTAATTTTACTTTCTCCGAGGACAAGCAGGCTGAAATAATCCTCACAAGTGGTTTCTTCTTTTTGTGCTTTATTTTTCAGCACAATCGCATTTTTTGATTTGGTTAGGGCAGTCTGCCCTTCCATGCCATCGAAGACTCCCAGTGGCTTCAAACACTGTTCTCGGTGCAACCAGACCATCTCAGGTGCTGATACCCATTTGTTGTGTATTCAGAGCCTTGGGCCCAACCATAGCCCAGCTCGTTGTGCCCTTTGTTTTCGTATGAAGAAAAGGACTCAACTGGCTCGAGAAGCCCAGAGAGAAAAACCTTTTGGGGCTTGGTCCAGTTCTTCGACATCAGCATCGACTTCGGCATCGAGGTCGTCGGCGTCGAGGGAGGCATTGACGTTGGGAGTGGAGGTATGCATGGCTGCTAAGAGACCTCAACACACTGGTGGCAGCAAGGCATCTAGTGGGTCTCCGCCTGCCTCGAGACCTCCTGGTCTGCCGGCCCCCCGGGACCATCCTGGTATTAATCCGCAAACAAACCTTTTCCGGAGATGGGAAGGCAGTAGAACTAGAGGACATAAAATGAGGTTGAAGGGGGGCAGACTCAAGAAAAATGTCAGAAAGTATTTTTTCATGGAGAGAGGGGTGGATGCTTGGAATGCCCTCCCGCGGGAGGTGGTGGAGATGAAAACGGTAACAGAATTCAAAAATGCATGGGATAAACATAAAGGAATCCTGTTCAGAAGGAATGGATCCTTAGAAGCTTAGCAGAGATTGGGTGGCAGCACCGGTGATTGGGAGGTGGGGCTTGTGCTGGGTAGACTTCTATGGTCTGTGCCCTGAAAATGGCTGGAACAAATCAAGGTCAGGTATACATATAAAGTAGCACATATGAGTTTATCTTGTTAGGCAGACTGGATGGACCGTACAGGTCTTTCTCTGCCGTCATCTACTATGTTACTATCCAGCTTATTTTCGAAAGAGATCGTCGGCCATCTTCCGACACAAATCGGAAAATGGCCGGCGATCTCTCAAGGCCGGCCAAATCGGCATAATCGAAAGCCGATTTTGGCCAGTTTCAACTGCAGTCCGTCGCAGAGGCAGCGAAAATCAAATGGGGCGTATTGGCGGAGTAGCGAAGGCAGGACATGGGCGGGCATGGGTGTGGTTAACAGATTGGCAGCTTTAGCGCATAATGGAAAAAAGAAAGCTGGTCTTAACGAGCATTTGGCCGGTGTGACTTGATCCTTTTATTTTTTAGACCAAGTCACAAAAAGGTGCCCTAAATGAACAGATGACCACCGGAGGGAATCGGGGATGACGACCCCGTACTCCCCCAGTGGTCACCAATTCCCTCCCACCCAAAACAAACGCCAAAAAACTTTTTTGCCAGCCTCTATGCCAGCCTGAAATGTGATACCCAGCTCCCTGACAGCAGTATGCAAGTCCCTCTAGCAGTTTTTAGTGGGTGCAGTGCACTTCAGGCAGGTGGACCCAGGCCCACCCCCCCTACTTGTGGTGGTAACAGGGAGCCCTCCAAACCCCCTTCCAAAACCCACTGTACCGACATCTAGGTGCCTCCCTTCACCCATAAGGGCTATGGTAATGGTGTACAGTTGTGGAGAGTGGGTTTTGGGGGGCTCAGCACCCAAGCTAAGGGAGCTATTATGCACCTGGGAGCTATTTTTATTTTATTTTTTAATTTTTAGAAATGCCCCCTAGGGTGCCCGGTTGGTGTCCTGGCATATCAGGGGGACCAGTGCACTACAAATGCTGGCTCCTCCCACGACCAAATGACTTGGATTTGGCCGGGGTTGAGATGGCTGCTCTCAGTTTCCATTATCGCTGAAAACCGATGCCGGCCATCTCAAACCCAGCCAAATCCAATGCATTTGGCCGGCCCCAACCGTATTATCGAAATGAAAGATGGCCACCCATCATTTTCGATAATACGGTCGAGACTGCCTCTTTGCGGCATCAGCCAAATAGATGGCCGGCGCCGTTCGATTGTGCCCCTCTATGTTACTATGTTCTTGACACTGCATGCAACACACGGGTTAAATTTATAAGAGGCCTTTTTTGTGCATAAATAAACAGGACTCCTACTTGTGCAGAGGAGTAATGGGTTATTCAAGTATGGAAGAAACAACTTCAAATAGAGCAATTTATCTATTGTATATGTAAGCTCCCTTTTGTAACGGATAGTCCCAACTTTTTTCTCAGCAGTGGCAGCCAGATAAAGTGCTGGAACCTTATTTGTGCAAACAGTGGTAGTCTTTGTTTAAGCAGTGCTGCTGAGTAGATATTAATGTAAAATAGTTTTTATTGATTTACAAATGAGAGGATAGCAACCACAACAAAAGTGTAATGCAGGTATATTCATAACAGTATACTAAAACTACGCAAAAGAATAATTAGAAAAAGGTATAAAGCCCATTTATCTCCCACCTCCCTCCCCCTCCCCCATATATAGAATGCCATCAAGCAGCAGGTTCAAATTCAATGCTCATTAAAAATAAAACTCCCATCCCCCTTTCATCCCCCTGATATACTACAAATTATCATAAGGAGAATGGGTTCTTATTTCTCCCAATGACAGTTTTAAACTCAAGGGAAAGCCTGATATCCATTAAAGATGCAGTTTGTTTAGTATGAAACTTCATGTCTTAGGAAGCAAGAGGTTAATAAAGTCCAACTCCAAGTTTAAGCAATAAAAATTGTTTCCTCTTTTGTTTGGTCTTCAACACAGCTGGGTACATCTTAGCACTACAGTTTATAAACATTGGATCTTTAGCTCTAAAGAACATTTTAAGGGGCCCTTTTACTAAACTGCGGTAAGGGGGTTTGATCAGGTGGTGGAGGGACTTAACTAGGGGTCTGATCAGGGGGTCAGGGGGCTTGATCGGGGATCTGATCAGGGGTGGGGAGCCTTGATTTGAGGGGTGGGAGAGGAAGAGCATTGCCCCTTTGGTATTTGGCCCAGGAATATCAGGCCGCGGCTTTGAGGTCCAATACTCTGGGCACAGTAAAATAACCCCAGTTTATGGCTGGATTTATTCTACCATCATTTTAAGCCCAGAACACAACTTGCAGTATACATCCAATGCACACTACTCCAGCAACCAAATGGGCTGCAGAATTCTGAATAACTTGTAATGTTTTTATTCGCACCTTTGGAAGCTCGAAAAACACCACATTACAGTAATCAATTTTTGATAAGACTATACACTGCGTTACACTACAAAAACCACACCTGTCCAAAACTGTCTTTAGTCTATATAATAAATGTAACTGCTGAAAAGCTGGCTGAATGAATTTCACAATGTGGACACTCACAGACAAATGGGTATTAACATAACACCTAATAACTTCATCTCCATCCTTAGTAGCAGTGTTACTCCCTCCACAAAAATGTCAGTAGGCCATGGTTTCTCCATATCAATACCCGCCACTATAATCTCTGTTTTATCATTCACATTTATCCATTGCCCTGTTTCTCTCATACATTCCTGCATACAATTTACCAACCATACACCCCAAGATTGCACTGGAAAGAAAAATTGCACATCATAAGAATGTAAGAACAGCCATACTGGGTCAAACCAATGGTCCATTCAGCCCAGTATCCTGCTTCTAGCAGTGGCCAATCCAGTTCACAAGTACCTGGCAGAAAAACAATTAGTAGCACCATCCATGCTACCAATCCCAGGGCAGACAGTGGCTTCCCCCATGTCCATCTCAATAACAGGCTATGGACTTTCCTCCAGAAACTTGTTCAAACCTTTTTTAAACCCAGATACTCTAATCGCCGTTACAACATCCTCTGGCAACGAGTTCCAGAGCTTAACTATTCTTTGAGTGAAAAAATATTTCCTCCTATGTGTTTTAAAAGCATTTCCATGCAATTTCATTGAGTGTCCCCTGCTTTTTGAACTTTTTGAATGAGAGAAAAACCGATTCACTTCTATCCATTCTACACCACTCAGGATTTTGTAGACCTCAATCATATTCCCCCTTAGTCATCTCTTTTCCAAGCTGAAGAACCCTAACCACTTTAGCCTTTCCTCATATAAGGGGAGTTCCATCCCCTTTATAATTTTGATTGCTCTTCTTTGAACCTTTCTTAATTCTGCTATATCTTTTTTGAGATCGGCAACCAGAATTGAACATCCCTCTCCTAATAATTCCTAACATCCTGTTTGCTTTTTCGGCTGTTGCCGCACACTGGGCAGAATATTTCAGTGTATTGTCTACAATTGTCTAGTTCTTTTTCTTGAGTGCTGACTCCTAAAGTGGACCCTAGCATTAGATAACTATGATTCGGATTATTTTACCCAATGTGCATCACTTTGCATTTGTCTACATTAAATTTCATCTGTCATTTGGATGCCCAGTCTTCCAGTTTCCTAAAGTCTTCCTGCAATTCTTCACAATCTACATGCGTTTTGACAACTTTGAATAGTTTTGTGTCAGCTGCAGATTTAATCACCTCACTCAATGTTCCAATTTCCAGATCAGTTATAAATATGTTAAATAGCACCAGTCCCAGTACAGATCCCTGCGGCTATCCACTACTCACCCTCCTCCATTGAGAAAAATGGCCATTTACTGTACCCTCTATTTTCTGTCCAATAACCAGTTCATAATCCACAGAAGAACATTGCCTCCTATCCCAAAACTTTTTAAATTTCTCAGGAGTCTCTTGTGAGGCTTTCTCTCTTATTTAAACTCAGGAAAATCAAAACAAAGAGGGACTTTCCGACTTAATGAGAGACAGATGTAGAAATTCAATCATTTGGAAGCTTATTTTAGGGGAGAAATACTGGACTTTCTCTCCTAGTCAAGAAAATCCAGCTTCTTTCAGAAAGTAAGGAGAATATGTTTATTTTGAATCAAAAAAAGAGGGACTTTCCTACCTAATGAGATACAGGTTTTAGATCTTCTGGCTTCCTCTCTCAGAATAAGTTATGTTTTGACAGTGAGGTGGCTTTATGCCATGTTATGCAAGGCTTTCCCAACTTCATAAGACTATTAAAGAATTTTCTTCTTTATGTTTTCAATTAACGATACTAGCACACTTCTTAATACTATAGCTACTCGTATAAGATTTAAAAACACTAAGATGGAGTCAGCAGTCCAGCAGCGGGAGGTGTGCTACCCAGTCTTTTGATTTGAGTGCCATATGTATGATTATCTCCCAGTTGGTGTGAGGTCATATGTGTGTGCCCGGTGCAAAGAGCTCCTAGCTCTCAGAGAACAGGTCCTCTTCTCTTGAGGCTAGAGTTCAAGACTTGGTAGAGATTAGGGAGATAGAGCAGTACATAGATGAGACCTACAGGGATGTTGTAGAGAGGTCCCACCTCCAGTCAGGTAGCCCCTGTGCTACTTTGGAGGAGAGGGGTCTCCTGGAAGGAGAGCATTCCCCTGGTGAAGTAGGAAGTACTCCTGTAGCCAGGACCTGCCCAACAGAGTATGTATTATCCTCTCGCACCGAGGATATGTCTCCGATTACAGCCCACAGGGGAAAAGATAGGAACACTGTTGTAGTTGGTGACTCAATCATTAGGCATGTAGATAGCTGGGTGGCTGGTGGACGTGAGGATCACCTTGTGACTTGCCTGCCTGGTGCGAAGGTGGCGGACCTTACGAGGCACCTAGACAAGATTTTAGATAGTGCTGGGGAGGAGCTGGTCGTCTTGGTACACATGGGTACCAATGATGTAGGAAAATGTGGGAGAGAGGTTCTGGTAGCTAAGTTTAGGCTTTTAGGAAGGAAGCTCAAATCCAGATCCTCTAGGGTAGCATTTTCTGAAATACTACCTGTTCCACACGCAGGGCCCAAGCGCCAGGCAGAGATCCGGAATCTCAATGCATGGATGAGAACATGGTGTGGGGAAGAGGGTTTTGGATTTGTCAGGAACTCGTCAGTATTCTGGGGAAGGGAGAGCCTATTTCGATCTGATGGGCTTCACTTTAACCAGGGTGGGATCAGGCTGCTGGCGTCAACTTTTAAAAAGGAAATAAAGCAGCTTTTAAACTAGAAACGGGGGAAAGGCCGACAGTCGCTCAAAAGCGCATGGTTCAGGATAAGGTATCTTTTGAGGATATCACCCAGACAGGGAAGAAAAGGTTACTTGTAAGTAAGGTTGTCAAAGAAATCGTAGTAGATCAGATGGCCTTAAATAAAATTAATAATGACCAGACAGAAGATAACATATTAATAATGCCATGTATTAAACGTAATATAAAACGGAACAAGCATGCAATGAAATGTCTATACGCAAATGCCAGGAGCCTGAGACATAAGATGGGAGAGCTGGAGTACATTGCACCCAATGAAAAATTGGATATTATTGGCATCTCTGAGACCTGGTGGAAGGAAGATAACCAATGGGACACAGTCATACCAGGCTACAAATTATATCGTAGCGATAGGGTGGATAGGATAGGAGGAGGGGGTAGCACTCTATGTAAATGAGAAGCTTGACTCAAATAGGCTGCAAATATTGCAGGAGACAAAACCCCTATTGGAATCTTTGTGGATTGAAATTCCACGTGAAAAGGGGAAAAGGTCGGTGATAGGAGTGTACTACCGTTCGCCTGGCCAGGACGAGCGGACGGACGCAGCAACGTCAAAGGAAATTAGGGAAGCGAATAAATTGGGAAATCTAATATTAATGGGTGATTTCAATTATCTACGTACATATAGACTGGGTTAATGTAACATCGGTACATGCTAGGGAGGTGAAATTTCTTGATGAAATCAAGGACAGCTTCATGGAACAGCTGGTTCAGGAGCCCACAAGAGAAGGAAAAATACTAGACTTAGTCATTACTGGAGCTCATGATCTGGTGCGGGGGGTAACAGTGCTAGGGCTGCTTGATAACTGTGATCATAATATGATCAGTTTTAATATTGGCATTGAAGTAAGTGAACTTAGGAAATCAAATACACTATCGTTTAACTTTAGAAAAGGTGATTACGACAAAATGAGAAAAATGGTGAAAAAAAGACTGAAAGGTGCAGCTTGCAGGGTGAAAAACTTGCATCAGGCATGGATGCTGTTTAAAAACACCATCCTGGAGGTACAGGACTAATGTATTCCGCGTAGTAGAAAAAGGGGAAAAAAGACCAAACATCAGCTGGTGTGGCTAAACAGTAAGGTAAAGGAAGTCATTAGAACCAAAAAACAATCTTTCAGAAAGTAGAGAAGAGAACTGACTGAAAGTAACAACATAAAACATAAGGAATGCCAAGCCAAATGCAATACGGGGATAAGGAGGGCAAAAAAGGACTTTGAAAAAAAGTTAGCGTTAGCATCGAAAATACATAGTAAAAATTTTTTTAGATACATTAAAAGCAGGAAGCCGGCTAAAGAATCAGTTGGGCTGCTGTACAAAAATGGTGTTAAAGGGGCGATCAGGGATGACTGAGCCGTACCGGAGAAATTAAATTAATTCTTTGCTTCGGTGTTCACGGAGGTGGATTTGGGAGGGACACCGGTGTCAGAAAGCATATTTGAAGCAGGCGAGTCAGAGAAACTAAACGATTTCTCTGTAAACTTGGAGGATGTAATGGGCCAGTTCTGCAAACTGAAGAGTAGTAAAGCACTAGGATCTGAATGTATTCATCCCAGAGTATTAATAAAACTGAAAACTGAACTTGTAGAGCTACTGTTAGTAATATGCAATCTATCCCTAAAATCGAGTGTGGTACCGGAAGACTGGAGGGTAGCCAGTGTTACGCCAATTTTTAAAAAAGGTTCCAGAGGAGATCTGGGAAATTATAGACCAGTGAGTCTGACGTCGGTACTGGGCAAAATGGTAGAGGCTATTATTAAGAATAAAATTACAGAGCATGTACAAAAACATGGGCTGATGAGACAAAGTCAGCATGGATTTAGTGAAGGGAAGTCTTGCCTCACCAATCTACTGCATTTTTTTGAGGGGGTGAACAAACATGTGGACAATGGGGATATTGTGTATCTGAATTTTCAAAAGGCGTTTGACAAAGTGCCTCATGAAAGGCTCCTGAGGAAACTGGAGAGTCATGGGATCGGAGGTAGGGTATTACTATGGATTAAGAGCTGGTTGAAAGATAGTAAGCAAAGAGTAGGGTTGAATGGTCAGCATTCTCATTGGAGAAGGGTAGTTAGTGGGGTCCCACAGGGGTCTGTGTTGGGACCGCTGCTTTTTAACATATTTATAAATGACCTAGAGATGGGAGTAACTAGTGAGGTAATTAAATTTGCAGGTGACACAAAATTATTCAGGGTCGTCAAGTCGCAGGAGGAGTGTGAAAGATACAGGAGGACCTCGCGAGACTGGGGGATTGGGCGTCCAAGTGGTAGATGAAGTTCAGTGTTGACAAGTGCAAAGTGATGCATGTGGGTAAGAGGAACCCAAATTACAACTATGTCATGCAAGGTTCCGCGTTAGGAGTTATGGACCTAGAAAGGGATCTGGGAGTAATCGTTGATAAGACGTTAAAAACATCTGCCCAGTGGGCTGCGGCGGCTAAGAAAGCGCACAGAATGTTGAGTATTATTAGGAAAGGGATGGAAAACAAACACGAGGATGCTATAATGCCGTTGTATCGCTGTATGGTGCGACCGCACCTCGAGTATTGTGTCCAATTCTGGTCGCCTTATCTCAAATAAGATATAAAGGAATTAGAAAAGGTGCAGAGAAGGGAGACGAAAATGATAAAGGGAATGGAACGACTTCCCTATGAGGAAAGGCTGAGAAGGTTAGGGCTCTTCACCTTGGAGAAAAGGCAGTTGAGGGGTGATATGATAGAAGTCTACAAGATAATGAGCAGAGTAGAGCAGACAGATATGAAGCGATTGTTTACACTTTCAAACCAACAAAACCAGGGGACACAAGATGAAGCTAGAATATGGTAGATTTAAAACAAACAGGTTTTCTTTACTCAGCGTGTAGTTAGACTCTGAAACTCGTTGCCGGAGAATGTAGTGACAGCAGCTGGCCTTACGGAATTTAAAGGGGGGTTGGACAGATTCCTGAGGGAAAAGTCCATTGAACATTATTAATTTTTTTTTGAGGGGGGGGGGGGGGGCGGTTGCTGGGTTTTTGAAGCATGGATTGGCTGCTGTCGGAGACAGGATGCTGGGCTTGATGGACCCTTGGTCTTTCCCAGTATGGCGGTGCTTATGTACTTATGTACTTATTATGAACTCTTTATACTCGACTGCTTAATCTACTATTAGGCTTATTTTCGAAAGAGAAAGACGTCCATATTTTGACCCAAATTGGGAGATGGGCGTCCGTTTCCCGTGGGTGCCCAAATCGGTATAATCGAAAACCGATTTTTGGCGTCCTCAACTGCAGTCCGTCACGGAGACGAACAAAGATCACGGGGGCGTGTCGGAGGCGTGGCAAAGGCAGGACTGGGGCGTGGTTATCGGCCGAGGAGAGATGGGCGTCTTTAGCTGATAATCGAAACAAGAAGGGCATTTTTTACAAGAATTTGGTCCGCTTTATTTGGACCCTTTTTTTTCAGGTCCAAGTCCCAAAAAAAAGTGCCCCAACTGACCAGATGACAACCGGAGGGAATCGGGGATCACCTCTCCTGACTCCCCCAGTGGTCACTAACCCCCTCCCACCAAAAAAAAACAGTTTACAGACTTTTTTTCACAGCCTGTATGCCAGCCTCAACTGCCGTACCCACCTCCATGACAGCAGAATGTGTTCTATCCTCTGACAGCCTTTCCCTGGTTCTGATGTGGCTCTCGGGTGAGTGTGACACCTTTTCTGTTAAGGGCACTGCAGAGTCACATCAGCAATGCATTGTGGTGGGTGTAGGTTATTGGGCTCCGTGATTCCACTAGCTTGTGTTAAATGCTCACGATGTTGGTAGTTGGTAGGCTCTACTCCCATGGTGCATTTCCCTCTGCTTACTGGGTCAGAGTGTGCCCTGTTTTGTTTCCGGTAGTCCATGAGGTAGTGGCCATTTGTGTAAGACACTTTTAGATCCCTTTCATGTGTTAGCCACGTTACAGCACTTAGTTCTTACCTTGAATGTTGCTGAAAGAGGGCATTGTACATCATTGTGCCAGCTTGGACCTACTGCTCATCTCAGTACCAGCGAGACTCATTGCCAGTGGGGCACAACCTCTGATCTATAGTTAATTGTGAGTAAACGTGCTTATTCAATTAAAGGATGTTTTCAGCGAGATTAGTCTTCAGGTGTGAACTGCTGTGCCAAGGTTATACACCAGCAACCTGTCCCTGGAGCACCTTTAGTGGGTACTGCAGTGCACTTCAGGCAGGCAGACCCAGGCCCATACCCCCCCCCCCCCCCCTCACCTATAACACTTGTGGTGGTAAATGGGAGGCCTCTAAAACCCACTGTACCAACATGTAGTTGCCCCCTTCACCCCTAAGAGCTATGGTAGTGTTGTACATTTGTCCCTCCCACAACCAAATGGCTTGGATTGGGACGTTTCTGAGCTGGGCATTTTTATTTTCCATTATCACTTAAAAAAACCGCCCATCTCAGAAGGGGCCAAGGCATTTGCTCCGCCCAAACCGTATTTTCGAAACGAAAGATGGACGCCCATCTTTTTCGATAATACGGTCTGTCCCTCCTCTTCACATACCCGTTTTCGGATATAGACGCCCATGGAGATGGGTGTTCACGTTCGATTATGCCTCTCCAAGTCAATCATGATCTTTAATGTAATACCACCTGTATCTCTCACTTCAGAAATGGCAGTCACCATGATGGAACTATGTAAGCTACATTGAGCCTGCAAATAGGTGGGAAAATGTGGGATACAAATCCAATGAATAAATAAATAAATAAAATATTAACATGAAAGAAGATAAAACAGACAGGTATATACAAAAAATGTCTATAGGAACTGCACACACCAATCAAGTCCACAATTTCATGCAAATCTAAATAGATGAAGGAAGGAAATATAAAGAAGAAAGTAAAAAGCACAGCCAGTACACGGGAACATAACAATAGAAGATCTCGGTATCTACTGATAGCAGAAGAGAAAATAACTAGAAGGGTACTTGTCACCTTTGAGATGGCTCAAAGAAGATATTTGTAAGAGACTGATATTTAAAAACCTATTTACAATGAAAATTCGGAAAGTAGAGAACCTCAGTCTGAAGTTTTGAATTCTTTGTATATAAGAGCGTAAAATTTGCCACACTGAGACCGGTGGCCAATCCAGATCACAAGAACCCAGCAGGATCCTAAAAAGTAGTTAGATTCCATTCTGCTAAACCCAGGGTTAGGCACTGTTTTTCCCAAGTCTCCTTTAATAATTATCTGTTTCCTGTTTGAATGTTTTTGGCTGCATCAGGAAGTAATTTTACTTTCTCCGAGGACAAGCAGGCTGAAATAATCCTCACAAGTGGTTTCTTCTTTTTGTGCTTTATTTTTCAGCACAATCGCATTTTTTGATTTGGTTAGGGCAGTCTGCCCTTCCATGCCATCGAAGACTCCCAGTGGCTTCAAACACTGTTCTCGGTGCAACCAGACCATCTCAGGTGCTGATACCCATTTGTTGTGTATTCAGAGCCTTGGGCCCAACCATAGCCCAGCTCGTTGTGCCCTTTGTCTTCATAAGAAGAAAAGGACTCAACTGGCTCGAGAAGCCCAGAGAGAAAAACCTTTTGGGGCTTGGTCCGGTTCTTCGACGTCAGCATCGACTTCGGCGTTGAGGGAGGCATCGATGTCGGAAGTGGAGGTAGGCATGGCTGCTGAGAGACCTCAACACACTGGGAGCAGCGAGGGCTCAAGTGGGTCTCCGCCTGCCTCGAGGCCTCCTGCTCTGCTGGCCCCCCGGGACTATCCATCGTCAGACCCGACCCCGAGGAAATGTGGGGATTCGACGTCGGCACCGAGGAGCCTCGATGAAGTGCATCGGGTGAAGGCTAAGAAGCACCGACACCATTCTCCCTCGACACATGCGCACCCTGGAGAAAGCAGCGTGCACACGTTGGACTGCAAGAGAGCATTGGCCTTTTACATGGAGCGGACGAAGCCCTTCAGACAGTCTGCCCAGTTGTTTGCCCTAGCCAAATCAAAAAACGCGGTTGTGCTGAAAAATAAAGCACAAAAAGGAGAAACCACTTGTAAGGATTATCAGCCTTCTGTCCTCAGAGAATACCTGCTACAGTTAAGGATTTTTGCTTTACAAACAATAGAAAAGACCATCAGCTTTCTTAGTTTTGAGTTGTTTCACTTGTAGTCCACTACATCATTTCTTGGGCAACTTTTAAAAAGAGCCACCATCTTATTAGGGATACTACCCTCCTCTCCCAGTAGGAAGGATTACACATGTTACATTTTCATGTTCTGAAGTTGGAGGTGCAAAAGAATAGGTGGAAGTGGAAAGGGTTATATGGCTGGTGGGGACAGTTCACATCGGTGTTTTCTGATATACATAATAGTGGTAGAATTAGCCAGGGGTGTCCAACCTCGGTCCTCAAGGATTTCAGGATTTTCCCAATGAATACGCATGGGATCTATTTGCACGCACTGCCTCCATTGTATGCAAATAGATCTTGTGCATATTCATAGTGGAAATCCTGAAAACCCGATCCAGGTTCGACACCCTGACACACCTTTCATGCAGTCTGGTAACACCAACAATGTGGGAACTTTCCTGTGGTGATAGCATGAGCAAGAGTGGAGGCTCTGGGCCTTTAAACACACAGCCTGCAGGACAAGAGTAGAAGTCCTCGGGTGTAAGAAAACTATTCTGATACTCTGTGGTAATTACAGTAAAATGCATGTATGTTATCAGTATAATTTAGTTTATTTTAAAAAGCTCTGTTTTCCATCCTCATAACCCTTGTTTAGGAAATTAAGAGAGAAAACAACAAGCTTTTACCATCCCACTAAGGAAAAGGGAAGGTTGAAAAACTGGGTGCAATAGCTTAAGCCAGCAAAAGGGTTACATATAGACATATGGATATAATTATACACTTACAATGGTGCAGTACCTTATTGTTTATTCCAGGCAGAAACAATTTTGCTATGTTACATGTCTACATCTTTATTATTAATGTATCATGATCGTATTAGTTTGCATGATCAGTTATATCCAAATTTTCAGGGGGTACTAAATACCAGCACCTTTTCCATTGCTTATTAAAACCTACCCATGGTTCCCAAGTATTAATGAGAGAGCCTTGACTCTGTTTACCCTAAATGCATACATACAGATGTAGAACTGCAGGCAAAGTCCAACTTCTTGGGGTTTCCAGTTCAGTTTTTATGTCTGTACATTTCTATTTCTAATACGTGATCATTTATTCTGCATTTCACAAACCTCCATCCATATTTTGCAGGACCAAGGAGAGGTATTTTGTGAGCATGTAGGGATCTGTAGCAGTCCGACTTGTTCTTTCTCCCCAACAAGCTATCAATAGAAATCCAACAAAATAAAACATGGAAAAGAAAATAAGATGATACCTTTTTTATTGGACATAACTTAATACATTTCTTGATTAGCTTTCGAAGGTTGCCCTTCTTCGTCAGATCGGAAATAAGCAAATGTGCTAGCTGACAAATTTGGCATTATTCTGTAGTAAGCTGCTGCCTCAGTCAATTAGAACAAACCTGTGTAGACATAGGAAAAGGTTTTTATTCAATGAAAATAAAGTTGAGAATGATAAATAAAGAAACTTTAAATGAACAAAGAAAGAAAAACAGTTATGAAGGAATTTGAAGGCTAAGTGGGTCTGAACCACAGAGCGGACAAAATAAAACTGAGGTGGGAAGGGGTGTATGCAGTAGATACAGAGGGGCATTTTCGAAAGAAACGTCTAAGTCAGAATTTGGACGTTTTACAAAGACGTCCAAATTCCGAAGCAGGAAGGAGGTCATTTTCGAAAAAGATGGACGTCCATCTTTTGTGTTTGAAAAATACCATGGACGTCCTGTGATTTGGACGTCTTTGATTTTCGGCCATTTTCGAAAAAAAGACGTCCAAGTCTAAAACGTTCAAAGGCAAGCCATTGGGATGTAGGAGGAGCCAGCATTTTTAGTAGACCAGTCCCCCTGACATGCCAGGACAGCAATCGAGCACCCTAGGGGGCACTGCAGTGGACTTCACAAAATGCTCCCAGGTACACAGCTCTCTTACCTTGTGTGCTGAGCCCCCCCCCCCCCCAAAAAAAAACCCCAAAACCCACTACCCCCAACTGTACACCCTACTATAGCCCTTACAGGTGAAGGGGACAGCTATAAGTGGGTACAGTGGGTTTCTGGTAGGTTTTGGAGGGCTCACAGTTTCCTGCACAAATGTAACAGGTAGTGGGGGGGATGGGCCCGGGTCCACCTGTCTGAAGTGCACTAAACTACTCCAGGGACCTGCACACTGCTTTCATGGACCTGAGTATGACATCTGAGGTTGGCATAGAGGCTGGCAAGTAATGTTCTTCAACACACTTTTTTGGGGTGGGAGGGGGTTAGTGACCACTGGGGGAGTAAGGGGAGTTCATCCCTGATTCACTCCAGTGGTCATCTGGTCATTTGGGGCACCTTTTTGTGCCTTATTCGTAAGAAAAACAGGTCCAGCTCAAAACATCCAAGTTTTAGTGCTGGACGTTTTTGTTTTGTTCTATTATGGCTCAAAGCCGTCCAAGTCTTAGGAGCGCCCAAGTCCTGCCTTGAACACGCCCCCATATGCCCCCTTGAGATTTGGATGTCCTTCTGACGGACTTCTGAGAAAGACGTCCAAAATGTGGTTTTGATTATAACGATTTGGACCTTTCTGTGAGATGGACGTCCAAATGCCGATTTATGTCACTTTTTGGACGTCCATCTCTTTCGAAAATGAGCCTGACAGTGTCAGTGGCGGGAATGTAAGGATATGCACAGACATCTCTTTTGAGTCTTCTGTGCTATTGGAAGCAGGGGCGTATCTGCGTGGGGCCACAGGGGCCTGGGCCCCCGCAGATTTCGCCCTGGCCCCCCTCCCGCCGCCAGCCCTCCCCCGCTGCCGTTTCTTACTTTTGCGTCCGCTTCCTCCTGCGCCTTTAAAAATATTTCTTCAGCTGGCGGGGGACCCCAACCCCCGCCAGCCAACCCGAGGTGACAACTTGCAAGTTCTTCCTCCGCCGTGGCCAACATGCTGGAGTTGAGCATCTGAATCCAGTTCGGAGTCTGACGTCGCAGGGAGGGGGGTGGAGAGAGTCGTTGGTGGCGGTGGGGGGGGGTCCGGTAATGGGGCAGGGGGGTCGGTGGCGGCAGGAGGGGGTAAAATGTGCCCCCTCCCTCTGGCTCTGGCCCCCCCTACCGCCGGAGGCCAGATATGCCCCTGATTGGAAGGCCGGGTCAGTGAAGTCACCCAGGCATAAATTCAGCTGTGTGGCTAGATGATCCCATTGTCCATGGAGAAGAGGACCAGATGACGCTGGTAAAAGATTGACTTTCTTAATCGCTGGTGCTGAAGTATGACAACCACAGGACAAAAAAGAGCGGGTGGAATGAAGAGAGAGAGATGCAGGACTCGGATGGGGCAGAGAGGGGAGAGAGACATACTTGGACTCAAGGACAAATTTACCAATGTGCAACGGGAAAGCTGAGCCCCCTATATGCAGGGGGCCCAGGGCATCTGCTCCCTTTAGCCATTGGTAAAAGTGGCCCTGGTTCTCATATGTGCGGAACTCTCGTGTGCATTTTTTGAGCAATCTCTAGTGGTAAACTTCTGCATAACAAGTGACATGCTATCCAGCGTGTCAAAGTATATACCAAATGGGACTAGGGTTGCCAACTGGATCCAGTTTTGCCCGACAGAGTTGATCCAGGCCTGGTCTTATTACAATGCATGCAGGGACTTGTAGCCTTGCTTTTCTTAGGGAATCCAATAGGGAAATCAGAACCACAAGTCCCTGGAAGCAATGGAGTAAGCCCAGGACTGGATTAACCCTGTTGGGCAAATCTGGATCTGGTTGGCAACCCTATATGGAAGTAATTTCATTACAGACAGCTCAATTTTTAAAAAAATCCCTGTTGTGAATAGATTTCTATGTGCCTTCATAAAATAAGTTCTCAGAACTATCCCCAATAATGCACATTTGTTCTTACACAAATTAACACCAGCTCAGAGACAAGTTTAAATGTGGTTATAATAGATATATACATGCACTGCATACATCTGATCCACCCAAATCATGCCCCTGGAAATGCCAACATGCAGATCACACCTTCTGCAGCTTTAGTTGTCCTACTTTCTTATATCTGAGTGGGCCTCATCACCAGTGTACA
Organism: Microcaecilia unicolor; assembly: GCF_901765095.1. NCBI lineage: Eukaryota > Metazoa > Chordata > Amphibia > Gymnophiona > Siphonopidae > Microcaecilia > Microcaecilia unicolor. The sequence goes on along the minus strand of NC_044031.1, from coordinate 592,242,447 downwards.
GTGCCTTGTCCCATAGGTGTAGAAAAGGTCTAGGTAAATTACTTCATAAAACTGAAAGTGAAGCAATCGACATGCACACATTGGACTAAAGCATCACAAAGTGGAAAGAGCTCTATATAAAGAGACAAAAAAAAACTATTGTAAGCATAAGTATCAGCTGCAGCTACTAAAAAGCATGAGAACGGGATATCAAATGTGTGAAGAATAAACAGTGCAATACTCATTTTTGCTGATTTCTGATTATCACAAGATAAGATTCCTTCAAACCACACTTATCATAAGATAGTAACATAGTAACATAGTAGATGACGGCAGAAAAAGACCTGCACGGTCCATCCAGTCTGCCCAACAAGACAAACTCATATGTGCTACTTTTTGTGTATATCTTACCTTGATTTGTAACTGTCATTTTCAGGGCACAGACCGTACAAGTCTGCCCAGCACTATCCCCACCTCCCACCACTGGCTCTGGCACAGACCGTATAAGTCTGCCCAGCACTATCCCCGCCTCCCACCACCGGCTCTGCCACCCAATCTTGGCTAAGCTCCTGAGGATCCATTTCTTCTGAACAGGATTCCTTTATGTTTATCCCACACATGTTTGAATTCCGTTACCGTTTTTAAAGTCCACAGTTTTGACTTATAGAGAAATACCTTGCATTTGTACATGTTGAGAATGACTGAATGCTGCTACTAAGTGGACCCTGGCAACAGCAAGGAAAATTAGATGATAGCACCATCTACTGTCATCTTTGCGTTATCATGTCTGGAGATAATTCTAAAGGACATAGAGTTGAACAAAGCTTTCAGTCCTGTTTGATAGCTTTGTTCACAAGCATGTTTATATTTTCTGGCAAGAAATTACTAAGTAATGATTCTGTCATTGTAAAAGTGAATATATGTGGCATGGGTAATTCGTGAAAATATACTCTTGTATAGAATAAGGACAGCCCAATTACCACTAGGTAAACACTGGCGCTACAAAAATAAAAAAGATTTTAGTAGCACCAGAAATGGCATGTGTTGGGGGTAGGAACTACCACCAGGCTGCTGCAGTAGCCTGGCAGAAGTTCCGGATTAATGATCGGTAAGCCCATGTTTGGCTTACCGCTGCTTAGTAAAAGACCCCCTTAGTTTTACATGTAGAAAGCATTTTATGCAAAGTTTGCTGCCAAATACATGTATAAAAGGATACATTGGGAGCAATCGTACATGCATTTTTATATCTATGTAACTATTCTGGGAGCAAAGCTGGGAAGCCTAAGACCGCACTTCGAATACTGTGTTCAATTCTGGTCGCAGCATCTCAAAAAAGATATAGTGGAATTAGAAAAGGTGCAGAGAAAGGCAATGAAAATGATAAAGGGGATGGGACGATTTCCCGATGAGGAAAGGCTACAGCGGCTAGGGCTCTTCAGCTTAGAGAAAAGGCGGCTGAGGGGAGATATGATAGAGGTCTATAAAATAATGAGTGGAGTTGAACGGGTAGATGTGAAGCATCTGTTTACGCTTTCCAAAAATACTAGGACTAGGGGGCATGCGATGAAGCTACAATGTAGTAAATTTAAAACGAATCGGAGAAACATTTCTTCACTCAACGTGTAATTAAACTCTGGAATTCGTTGCCAGAGAATGTGGTAAAGGCGGTTAGCTTAGCGGGGTTTAAAAAATGTTTGGACGGCTTCCTAAAGGAAAAGTCCATAGACCATTATTAAATGGACTTGGGGAAAATCCACTATTTCTGGGATAAGCGGTATAAAATGTTGTGTACATTTTTGGGATCTTGCCGGGTATCTGTGACCTGGACTGGCCACTGTTGGAAACAGGATGCTGGGCTCGATGGGCCTTTGGTCTTTCCTAGTATGGCAATACTCATGTACTTATGTTTTCACAGATACCCCAGCAGACATATACATATGTATTTGTGCCTGCTCTGGAGCTACCATATACATTCACATGTTCTCGATATCACTGATTGTATACATTCACTTTCTTTTTCTAAAATTATTATTTTTGTAGATGTATACTGGTCACATTCAGGGAGGGGGGCAAGTTTTAAAATGAATTCCAAGGCATAACAAAATGTATCTATACAACTTGATAGATCAGAATAAGAATTGACATTCATTGAGGAAGATAGTGCTATTGAATGACAGAGAATTTGTTACATGTTTCTAATCAAAAGGTAAAGAAATGGAGAAAGATCTTCCGCAAAGTGAGGCCAGATTATGTATTAGGGCAATCATGAGAATGAGTGGGAGGATGGGAACAGAAAATAAGGTCAAACATTTGGAGGATGCTGCATATAAGGAACGTAGATTTAATCTGGATTCTGAAAAATATAAAGGTCAATTTTATAGCAGGGCAGTTGATAAGAGCTTATTCTATAAAGGAAAGTATTAGCTTAACAGTTCAGATGTGCACATTTCTGCTTAAGCATGATTACTTACACTAGCCATAGAGCTGGTATAAATGATCACGCTTGAGTGCTGGATATATGCACATATCTTGGGCTGCAAAAACCCAAGGGAATGGTATAGTTTAGGGGGTGAAAAACGTTTGTGCACGAAAAAGGAGCGAGACTTGGGTGTGATTGTATGTGATGACCTTAAGGTGGCCAAACAGGTAGAAAAGGCAACGGTGAAAGCTAGAAGGATGTTTGGGTGCATAGAGAGAAGAATAGCCAGTAGGAAAAAGGAGGTGATGAAGCCTCTGTATAAGACTCTGGTGAGATCTCATTTAGAATATTTTGTACAATTTTGGAGACTGCAGCTCCAAAAAGATGGGTCCAGAGGGTGTCTACTAAACTGGTCAGTGATCTTCATCATTTTGAGACTTAAAGATCTCAGAATGTATACTTTGGAAGAAAGGTGGGAGAGGGGAGATATTATACAGATGTTTAAATACCTTCATGACATAAATTCACAGAAGGCGAGTCTTTTTGAATTGAAAGGAAGTTCTGGAATGAGGGGGCATAGGATGAAGGTGAAAGGGGATAGACTCAGAAGTAACTTGAGGAAATACTTCTTCATGGAAAGGGTGGTGAATTTGTGGAATGGCCTCTCAGTGGAGATGGTGCAGATGAAAACTGTAACTGAATTTAAGAAAGCTTGGGGCAGGTATATAGGCTCTCTAGGGGAGAGGAAGGGATAGTAGATGGCGTGGATAGGCAGACTGGATAGGCCACATGGTCTTTATTTGCCTTCATTTTTCTATGATAACTCTATACAGTATACACAGTTAGTCCAGACCCTATTCAAGCGTATGCCCCCACCATTTTTATTTATTGAACTTTTAATGAATACATTTACCATTAAGTTGAATGAATTGAAATTACATAACAAAACAAGGAAATAAAATCTTTACTATAAGGAAATGTTACAACATAATTGCTTTTACCCACAATTCTGCCACAAGACTTATATTCCACCAGTGTCGCTATGCTCATATTAGTCCTCTCCTCAAGTCACTTCACTGGCTCCCTATCCGTTTCCGCATACGGTTCAAACTCCTCTTATTGACTTACAAGTGCATTCATTCTGCAGCTCTTCAGTACCTCTCCACTCTTATCTCTCCCTACATTCCTCCCCGGGAACTCCGTTCACTGGGTAAATCTCTCTTATCTGCACCCTTCTCCTCCACCACTAACTCCAGACTCCGTTCCTTTTATCTTGCTGCACCATATGTCTGGAATAAACTTCCTGAGCTGGTACATCAAGCTCTCTCTGGCCGTCTTCAAATCTAGGCTAAAAGCCCAGCTTTTTGATGCTGCTTTTAACTCCTAACCCTTACTCACTTGTTCAGTACCCTTATTTTATCATCCCCACATTAGTAATTCCCTTATCTCTTATTTGTCCTGTTTGTCTGTCCTAATTAGATTGTAAGCTCTATCGAGCAGGGACTGTCTCTTCATGTTCAAGAGTACAGCGCTGCGTACATCTGGAGGGTCATAATCGAAAGGGACGTCCTCGTTTCGATTTGGACGTCCTCGCAAAACGTCCCTATCCAGGGCCGGGAAAACCCGTATTTTTGAAACAAGATGGACATCTATCTTTCGTTTCGATAATTCAGTCAGAGACGCCCAAATCCTGAAATTTGGTCGTCCTTAGAGATGGTTGTCCCTAGACTTGGTCGTTTTTGATTTTCGGCGATAATGGAAACCTAATGGAAACCAAGGACGTCCATCTCAGAAACGACGAAATGCAAGCCATTTGGTCATGGGAGGAGCCAGCATTTGTAGTGCACTGGTGCCCCTGACATGCCAGGACACCAACCGGGCACCCTAGGAGGCACTGCAGTGGACTTCATAAATTGCTCCCAGGTACATAGCTCCCTTACCTTGTATGCTGAGCCCCCCAAAACCCACAACTATACACCACTACAATAGCCCTAGGGGGCACCTAGATGTGGGTACAGTGGGTTTGTGGTGGGCTTTGGAGGGCTCGCTGTTTCCTCCATAAACATAACAGGTGGAGGTGTTGGGCCTGGGTCTGCCTGCCTGAAGTGCACTGCACCCACTGCTCTAGGTACCTGCATACTGCTGTGATGGACCTGAGTATAACATCTGAGGCTGGCAATCAATATTTTTAAAGATGTTTTTTGAGGGTGGGAGAGGATTAGTGACCACTGGGGGAGTAAGGGGAGGTCATCCCTGATTCTCTCTGGTGGTCATCTGGTCATTTCGGGCACCTTTTGTGCCTTGGTTGTAAGAAAAACACGACCAGGTAAAGTTGTCCAAGTGTTCATCAGGGACGTCCTTGTTTCTTTCGATTATGGGTTGAGGACATCCTAGTGTTAGGCACGCCCGAGTCCCGCCTTCGCTACGCCTCTGATATGCCCCCTTGAACTTTGGCTGTCCCTGCGACGGAGTGCTGTTGGGGACATCCAAAATCGGCTTTAGATTATACCAATTTGGACGACCCTGTGAGAAGGAAGCCCATCTTCTGATTTATGTCGAAGGATGGATGTCCTTCTGTTTCGAAAATGAGCCCACTAGTAGCGCTATAGAAATGATAAGTAGTAGTAGTAGTAAGTAGTAATATGAGAGTCAAGGTTAGAAAATTAAATTAAAAACAAAATAAAAGGGCATGCAGGCGTTCCAAGATGGCGGCACGTAGTTGAGTGAGCTCTGATCTCCTCGATTTGATCGCGTCTTAAAAACTAAATCTCTTTGTTTATGCCTCATCCTAAACGGAAGGGTACGGTCCGGGGTAAAGCTTCGATACCCCGGACCTCATCCCCGCAACAGCTTTCGATCGAGCAGTTCATCTCGCGAACTACTTCCCAAGACGCCGTGAGTGTTCCCGCTGTCCCCCATAGCAGGGGAGCTATGGAGGACTTGGGACTCGATGTCACTCTTTCTCCTCCGGCGCTTAAACCACCACCCCACCCAGAAGGACGCCGGAACCAGAGAGGTTCCCTCGAATCCGAAGAGGGTGTCGATGGTGAACCCCTAATCGAAGGGGCTGGAGTGGCGGTACCAGACGGGTCGCAAAGCCTGAGGGCCTAAGCCTAGAAGGGAAGCTTTTGAAATCTGCTCCTGGGTCGGTGTCATTGGAGAACATTTGGAGTGTTCTCCAACAATTAGCGGTGAATGTGGACAAATCTACGAAAGAACTATCTTCTCTTGTAAGTACAATGAATGCCTTTTCTGAATCTCTGACTGGCATAAAAAAGGAGTTTACAGCTCAAACTATAAAGCTCAATCAAGATGTAAAAAAACTGCAAGACATATCTTCAGAAATGATAAAAGACAAAACTATAATAGCAAGAAAGATTGATCAAATTGAAAATTATAATCGAAGACTCAATTTGAAGATTCTGAATTTTCCAAGAGAGAAAGGAGTAACACCGTTGGATGCTTTTAAAAAATTCTTAATTGAAATTCTGAAATTTACCCCAGAAACTTTACCTCCAGTTAACAAAATTTACTATATAATGAATAAGATCTCCTTGGAAGCAGGATCCCTAACTGATAAACCTGTAAATTTAATGGAACAAACAAACTTAAATGTATCCGAACTGTTGGAAGCTACTATATCGGATCAATCAGAAAGAATGACTTTAATGGTTCAATTTGTTTTCTTGCAAGATGTTGAAGCTATAAAAAGACTATACTTTCGTCGAATAAATGATTTGTTTTATGGTAAAACAGTTCGTATATTTCAGGATGTAACGAAACAAACGCAGGATATTAGGAAATCTTTTTTGAGCATGAGGAAAGAGACCCAGGAATTGGGAGCCTCTTTCTTCTTGAACTACCCAAGCAAATGTGTGGTGAAATATCAAGGTTTAAAATATATATTTTTCCAGCCAGAGCAGTTAAGAGTATTCATTGACTCTAGGAAGTTATGATTTTTCTACATCCTAACTAATGTTTAAAGCTGTAAGAAATTAAGGAAGAATGATATGTGTGAAGTCTGTTCTTTAGTTATATTTACCTATATTTTTTCCCCATTTATTCTTAGTAATGCCTTGGTCTCGTTTTTTTTGTGATATAAAAAAGGCATTAATGTATCTTCGTAAGATGAATATTATAACTTCATAATATTCTGTCTGATTTATTTAGCAAGTTTGTCTCGTATTGTAAAGTTTGGAAAGTATAAATAAAAAATAAAAAAAAAATAAAATAAAAAATATCATAAAGAAGAGATTTATTTATTACATTTGTATCCCACATTTCCCCCACCTATTTGCAGGCTCAATGTGGCTTACATAGTACCCTGAAGGCGTTCGCCAAGTCCGGTAGAGAAACAAGTACATGGTGATGTGGTCGATTAAGGTTCAGGCACAATGGGGATCGAAGAGAGGAGAGGTTATATGGAGGGGCATAATCGAACGCGAACGCCCATCTCCATGGGCATCTATCTCCGTGGGCACGCATCTCCGTAGGCGGGACAAACCGTATTTTTGAAAAAAGATGGGCGCCCATCTTGTTTCCGATAATACGGGTTGTGCAGGGCAAATGCCTAGGATTTGGGCGTTTTTGAGCTGGGCGCTATCGGTTTTTAGCGATAATGGAAACCGAAGGCGCCCATCTCAAAAATGAATAAATCCAAGGCATTTGGTCGTGGGACGGGCCAGGATTCATAGTGCACTGGTCCCCTCACATGCCAGGACACCAACTGGGCACCCAAGGGGCACTTTTACAAATTAACAAAAAACCTTAAAAGAGCTTCCAGGTGCATAGCACCCTTTCCTTGTGTGCTGAGCCCCCCAAATTCCACCCAAAACTCACTGCCCACAAGTCTACCATAGCCCTAAGGGGTGAAGGGGGGCACCTACGTGTGGGTACAGTGGGTTTTGGGGGTTTTTGGAGGGCTCAGCATTAAGCACCACAAGTGTAACAGGTAGGGGGGATGGGCCTGGGTCCACCTGCCTGAAGTCCACTGCACCCACTAACAACTGCTCCAGTGACCTGCATCCTGCTGTGATGGAGCTGGGTATGACATTTGAGGCTGGCATACAGGCTGGGAAAGCGAATGCTACATACCTGTAGAAGGTATTCTCCGAGGACAGCAGGCTGATTGTTCTCACTGATGGGTGACGTCCACGGCAGCCCCTCCAATCGGAACACTTTCTAGCAAAGTCCTTTGCTAGTCCTCGCGCGCCGATGCGCACCGCGCATGCGCGGCCGTCTTCCCGCCCGAACCGGCTCGTGCCGGCCAGTCTCATATGTAGCAAGACAAAGAGAAGGGAAGACACAACTCCAAAGGGGAGGCGGGCGGGTTTGTGAGAACAATCAGCCTGCTGTCCTCGGAGAATACCTTCTACAGGTATGTAGCATTCGCTTTCTCCGAGGACAAGCAGGCTGCTTGTTCTCACTGATGGGGTATCCCTAGCCCCCAGGCTCACTCAAAACAACAACCATGGTCAATTGGGCCTCGCAACGGCGAGGACATAACTGAGATTGACCTAAAAAATTTACCAACTAACTGAGAGTGCAGCCTGGAACAGAACAAACATGGGCCTAGGGGGGTGGAGTTGGATTCTAAACCCCGAACAGATTCTGAAGCACTGACTGCCCGAACCGACTGTCGCGTCGGGTATCCTGCTGCAGGCAGTAATGAGATGTGAATGTGTGGACAGATGACCACGTCACAGCTTTGCAAATCTCTTCAATAGTGGCTGACTTCAAGTGGGCTACCGACACTGCCATGGGTCTAACATTATGAGCTGTGACATGACCCTCAAGAGCCAGCCCAGCCTGGGCGTAAGTGAAGGAAATGCAATCTGCTAGCCAATTGGATATGGTGCGTTTTCCCACAGCCACTCCCCTCCTGTTGGGATCAAAAGAAACAAACAATTGGGCGGACTGTCTGTTGGGCTGTGTCCGCTCCAGATAGAAGGCCAATGCTCTCTTGCAGTCCAATGTGTGCAGCTGACGTTCAGCAGGGCAGGAATGAGGACGGGGAAAGAATGTTGGCAAGACAATTGACTGGTTCAGATGGAACTCCAACACAACCTTTGGCAAGAACTTAGGGTGAGTGCGGAGGACTACTCTGTTATGATGAAATTTGGTGTAAGGGGCCTGGGCTACCAGGGCCTGCAGCTTACTGACTCTACGAGCTGAAGTAACTGCCACCAAGAAAATGACCTTCCAGGTCAAGTACTTCAGATGGCAGGAATCCAGTGGCTCAAAAGGAGGTTTCATCAGCTGGGTGAGAACGACATTGAGATCCCATGACACTGTAGGAGGCTTGACAGGGGGCTTTGACAAAAGCAAACCTCTCATGAAGCGAACAACTAAAGGCTGTCCTGAGATCGGCTTACCTTCCACACGGTAATGGTATGCACTGATTGCACTAAGGTGAACCCTTACAGAGTTGGTCTTGAGACCAGACTCAGACAAGTGCAGAAGGTATTCAAGCAGGGTCTGTGTAGGACAAGAACGAGGATCTAGGGCCTTGCTGTCACACCAGATGGCAAACCTCCTCCATAGAAAGAAGTAACTCCTCTTAGTGGAATCTTTCCTGGAAGCAAGCAAGATGCGGGAGACACCCTCTGACAGACCCAAAGAGGCAAAGTCTACGCTCTCAACATCCAGGCCGTGAGAGCCAGGGACCGGAGGTTGGGATGCAGAAGCGCCCCTTCGTCCTGCGAGATGAGGGTCGGAAAACACTCCAATCTCCACGGTTCTTCGGAGGACAACTCCAGAAGAAGAGGGAACCAGATCTGACGCGGCCAAAAAGGAGCAATCAGAATCATGGTGCCTCGGTCTTGCTTGAGTTTCAACAAAGTCTTCCCCACCAGAGGTATGGGAGGATAAGCATACAGGAGACCCTCCCCCCAGTCCAGGAGGAAGGCATCCGATGCCAGTCTGCCGTGGGCCTGAAGCCTGGAACAGAACTGAGGGACTTTGTGGTTGGCTCGAGATGCGAAGAGGTCTACCAAGGGGGTGCCCCACACCTGGAAGATCTGTCGCACTACACGGGAATTGAGCGACCACTCGTGAGGTTGCATAATCCTGCTCAACCTGTCGGCCAGACTGTTGTTTACGCCTGCCAGATATGTGGCTTGGAGCACCATGCCGTGACGGCGGGCCAGAGCCACATGCTGACGGCTTCCTGACACAGGGGGCGAGATCCGGTGCCCCCCTGCTTGTTGACGTAGTACATGGCAACCTGGTTGTCTGTCTGAATTTGGATAATTTGGTGGGACAGCCGATCTCTGAAAGCCTTCAGAGCGTTCCAGATCGCTCGTAACTCCAGAAGATTGATCTGCAGATCGCGTTCCTGGAGGGACCAGCTTCCTTGGGTGTGAAGCCCATCGACATGAGCTCCCCATCCCAGGAGAGACGCATCCGTGGTCAGCACTTTTTGTGGCTGAGGAATTTGGAAAGGACGTCCCAGAGTCAAATTGGACCAAATTGTCCACCAATACAGGGATTCGAGAAAACTCGTGGACAGGTGGATCACGTCTTCCAGATCCCCAGCAGCCTGAAACCACTGGGAAGCTAGGGTCCATTGAGCAGATCTCATGTGAAGGCGGGCCATGGGAGTCACATGAACTGTGGAGGCCATGTGGCCCAGCAATCTCAACATCTGCCGAGCTGTGATCTGCTGGGACGCTCGCACCCGCGAGACGAGGGACAAGTTGTTGGCTCTCGCCTCTGGGAGATAGGCGCGAGCCGTCCGAGAATCCAGCAGAGCTCCTATGAATTCAAGTTTCTGCACTGGGAGAAGATGGGACTTTGGGTAATTTATCACAAACCCCAGTAGCTCCAGGAGGCGAATAGTCATCTGCATGGACTGCAGGGCTCCTGCCTCGGATGTGTTCTTCACCAGCCAATCGTCGAGATATGGGAACACGTGTACCCCCAGTCTGCGAAGTGCCGCTGCTACTACAGCCAAGCACTTGGTGAACACTCTGGGTGCAGAGGCGAGCCCAAAGGGTAGCACACAGTACTGGAAGTGACGTGTGCCCAGCTGAAATCGCAGATACTGTCTGTGAGCTGGCAGTATCGGGATGTGCATGTAGGCGTCCTTCAAGTCCAGAGAGCATAGCCAATCGTTTTCCTGAATCATGGGGCGAAGGGTGCCCAGGGAAAGCATCCTGAACTTTTCTTTGACCAGATATTTGTTCAGGGCCCTCAGGTCTAGGATGGGACGCATCCCCCCTGTTTTCTTTTCCACAAGGAAGTACCTGGAATAGAATCCCAGCCCTTCTTGCCCGGATGGCACGGGCTCGACCGCATTGGCGCTGAGAAGGGCGGAGAGTTCCTCTGCAAGTACCTGCTTGTGCTGGAAGCTGTAAGACTGAGCTCCCGGTGGACAATTTGGAGGTTTTGAGGCCAAATTGAGGGTGTATCCTTGCCGGACTATTTGGAGAACCCACTGATCGGAGGTTATGAGAGGCCACCTTTGGTGAAAAGCTTTCAACCTCCCTCCGACTGGCAGGTCGCCCGGCACTGACACTTGGATGTCGGCTATGCTCTGCTGGAGCCAGTCAAAAGCTCGTCCCTTGCTTTTGCTGGGGAGCCGAGGGGCCTTGCTGAGGCGCACGCTGCTGATGAGAGCGAGCGCGAACTTGTCGAATGCGGTGTCCCGCTGGTGGAGCTGCTCTACCACCTGCTCGACTTTTTCTCCAAAAATATTATCCGCACGGCAAGGCGAGTCCGCAATCCGCTGCTGGATTCTATTATCCAGGTCAGAGGCACGCAGCCATGAGAGTCTGCGCATCACCACACCTTGAGCAGCGGCCCTGGACGCAACATCAAAGGTGTCATACACCCCTCTGGCCAGGAATTTTCTGCATGCCTTCAGCTGCCTGACCACCTCCTGAAATGGCCTGGCTTGCTCAGGGGGGAGCTTGTCCACCAAGCCCGCCAACTGCCGCACATTGTTCCGCATGTGTATGCTCGTGTAGAGCTGGTAGGACTGAATCTTGGCCACGAGCATAGAAGAATGGTAGGCCTTCCTCCCAAAGGAGTCCAAGGTTCTAGAGTCCTTGCCCGGGGGCGCCGAAGCATGTTCTCTAGAACTCTTGGCCTTCTTTAGGGCCAAATCCACAACTCCAGAGTCATGAGGCAACTGAGTGCGCATCAGCTCTGGGTCCCCATGGATCCGGTACTGGGACTCGATCTTCTTGGGGATGTGGGGATTACTTAGAGGCTTGGTCCAGTTCGCCAACAATGTCTTTTTGAGGACATGATGCATGGGTACTGTGGACGCTTCCTTAGGTGGAGAAGGATAGTCCAGGAGCTCAAACATTTCAGCCCTGGGCTCGTCCTCCACAACCACCGGGAAGGGGATGGCCGTAGACATCTCCCGGACAAAGGAAGCAAAAGACAGGCTCTCAGGAGGAGAAAGCTGTCTTTCAGGAGAGGGAGTGGGATCGGAAGGAAGACCCTCAGACTCCTCGTCAGAGAAATATCTGATGTCTTCTTCCTCTTCCCACGAGGCCTCACCATCGGTGTCAGACACAAGTTCACGGACCTGTGTCTGCAACCGTGCCCGGCTCGACTCCCTGGAACCACGGCCATGGCGGGAGCGTCGAGAGGTAGACTCCCTCGCCCGCACCGGCGAAGCTCCCTCCGCCGACGTAGTCGGGAGCCTTCCTGGGAGGCTACCGCAGTCGGTACCTCACCCCGGACAATGGGCCAGCCGGCGCCTCGCTCGACGGTACCGGAGGCGCAAGCACCCCCGGTACCGGAGGGGAAGGGCGCAACAGCTCTCCCAGGATCTCTGGGAGAACGGCCCGGAGGCTCTCGTGCAGAGCGGCTGTAGAAAAAGACATAGAAGCCGATGCAAGAGTCGATGTCAGAACCTGTTCCGGGTGTGAAGGCTGTTCCGGGCTGTCCAAAGGGGAGCGCATCGACACCTCTTGAACAGAGGGCGAGCGGTCCTCTCGGTGCCGATGCTTACTGGGTGCCGACTCCCTCGGCGACCCAGAGCTCTCGGTGCCGACACGGGAAGGGGACCGGTGACGATGCTTCTTCGATTTTTTGGAACGAAGCACGTCACCGGAGCTTCCCAGCACCGACGAGGAGGACGTAGAATGCAGCCGTCTCTTCCTCGGGGCCGAGGCCGAAGAGGGTCGGTCTCGGGGGGGCTGTACCGCAGGAGCCCTCAGGGTAGGGGGAGACCCACCCGAAGGCTCACCGCCACCAGCAGGGGAATGGACAGCCCTCACCTGCACTCCAGACGAAGCACCACCGTCCGACGACATCAGCAGACGAGGAGGTCTCGATACCACCGACACCGACGCAGCCTTCCGGTGTCGCCCCGATGCAGAGGGCCAATGCCTCGATGCACTCGATGCAATCGGGGGCGAGGATGAAGGTCCGGGTGCCGACGACGTCGAGGCAGTCGATACTCCCGGTGCCGATGCCAACGAAGAGCCCGATAACAAAATGTTCCACTGGGCTAACCTCGCTACCTGAGTCCGCTTTTGTAAAAGGGAACACAGACTACAGGCCTGAGGGCGGTGCCCAGCCCCCAGACACTGAAGACACGACGCGTGCCTGTCAGTGAGCGAGATTACCCGGGCGCACTGGGTGCACTTCTTGAAGCCGCTGGAAGACTTCGATGTCATGGGCGGAAAAATCGCGCCGTCGAGATCAAAACTCGAAATGGCGAAAATGGCACCACAAAAATACAGAGAAGAAAAACTTCGACCGAGGCCTATATAGGGCCTACCCCGACGACGAAAGAAAACTTACCGGGGCAAAAAACTCGAAGTACGGGAAGGGAGAAAACCAAAAGGCCTCCTCCCGCACCTTTTTTTTTTTTTAAGAACAAAGTCGATGAAACGACGCGCGAGGTCAACTTTTTGGGGCGCGAACGGCGAAACACGACCGTACCGAGCGAGGACAAAAGAAGACTGGCCGGCACGAGCCGGTTTGGGCGGGAAGACGGCCGCACATGCGCGGTGCGCATCGGCGCGCGAGGACTAGCAAAGGACTTTGCTAGAAAGTGTTCCGATTGGAGGGGCTGCCGTGGACGTCACCCATCAGTGACCATTGGGGGAGTCAGGGGAGGTCATCCCCGATTCCCTCCAGTGGTCATCTGGTCATTTAGGGCACTTTTTTGGGACTTGTTCGTGAGAAAAAAGGGTCCAAAAAAGTGCCCTAAATTTGCGGTAAAAAGGCCCATTTTTTTCGATTATCAGCCAAAGGCGCCCATCTCTCCTTGTCCGATAACCACGCCCCAGCCCCACCTTCACCACGCCTCCAACACGCCCCCGTCAACTATGGCCATTTCCGCGACAGAGTGCAGTTGAAGACGCCCAAAATTGGCTTTCAATTATACCGATTTGGGCGCCTTTGCGAGATGGGTGTCCATCTCCCAATTTGGGTCGAAATATGGGCGCCCATCACTTTCGATTATAAGGTGGATGGTGTCCATTACGAGCTTCCGTTTTGATGTGTTGCAGAGTGTAGGCATTTATGTTGGGTCGGTAGGGTATGCCTTTTTGAACAGGTTGGTTTTTAGTGATTTCCTGAAGTTTAGATGATCGTAGGTTATTTTCACAGCTTTTGGCAGTGAGTTCCATAGTTGTGTGCTTATATAGGAGAAGCTGGATGCTTAGGCTGCTTTGTATTTGAGTCCTCTGCAGTTTGGGTAGTGGAGGTTTAGGTATGTTCGTGATGATTTGGTTGTGTTTCTGGTTGGTAGATCTATGAGGTCTGTCATGTAGCCTGGGACTTTGCCCTAGATAATTTTGTGGTTAAGGAGAACAAAATGGTAGCCATCATTCAGGAATAGGATTTTCCCTAGCATTCAAAAAAATCTACAAGTTGGTTTGGTTCAAAAAACATTTAAAAATTACCACCAAAAGTCATAAAGTAACGACAAGGAAATGTTAAAGTAAATGTCCTGACAGAGCTAGAACGCTTGGCTTTAAAGCCAGAAAGCTCCTTCTTCTGGCTTGGGTCAAATGAGAAGTCAGGGAAAACACGTATAGGTGAACCAAAAACCAACTCATTAATATGTCTCAACTAGTGCTTAAGAATCAAATTGCGGTCAGGCTCTAGCACAAAAGAAACCACAAGGGTTGACTTCCCAGAAATAAGTTCCACAGTTGTTTCAAGGAATTCAGTGAGATTCATATCTACTTGCTGAGGTCCAACTTGAATATTAACTTCCCTAGTCCTCTGTCCCATAGGTTTAGGCTAGTCAGCTCTTGAAATAGGGGGAAGATTATCAGATGGCATACATAAAATTTCCCTCATATAACGCTTACCCATTTCAGGTGCAGATATTATTGGCAATTTGGGAAAGTGCAAGAAAGTAAGGTTGTTTCTTCTTGCTGGGTTAGCCAGATATTCCAAGTGATATTGTAATAAGTTCTTTTCTTTAATTTGGGTAAAGCTAGCTGTTTTTCCAACTAATCTAATATGGTAGCCTGCTCACTGAGTCTGAGCCTGAGACACAAATTGAGAGGCAAAATCTTAACCACAATTTAAGAATTGCAAAGAAAGTACCTGAAGGGACCTATCTAGTCTCTGAAGAGATTCCCAGATGGAATTCATACCAATAACTGCTGGTTTCTTTAGTCCTCAAAACTCTCCAAGAGCTGTCGGCGATGATCCTGCCAACATGGGAGATGCTGAAACATTCTTTCAGAGTCTTTTCTGCACCACGTCACATAAAGAGGATATTACATGAGGAGCCCCTTCAGCGACAGCCATACTCAGGGCCGATGCCCCTGGCTGTACTGCACTTCCACCTGTGGAAAAGCTTGCGGGTCATGGGGATGGCAGTCGCAGTATGGGGCTAAGCGAAGCCTCTTTCAAGCTTTGCTCTGCAGCTTCTCAGAACCACTCATTGTTCCAGCAGCTCTATTTGGCATTCGAAGGCTGCAATCTTCAAACTTTGATTGTAACAATCAGGGAGTGGATGCCTGTACCGAGGGGTAAGCACGGATCTTCCCCCTTCTTTTCCTCATCATATACCTGAGGCACTGGAGGGTTAATGATTTACCCAAGTCCACAAGGTGTGTCAGTTGGATTCAAATGCTGCTCTCTCTTGTTCACAGTCTGCTTCTCTAATCACTTGGCTACTCCTCTACTCCACATTCAAGAAAAGAAAGGTTTAAAGAAGACGCCTGAAGTAGTTGAAAATGTAATGGGGCTAAGCTGTACCTGGCTGTATAATTCAGAAGCAGGGTTGCCATATAAAAAAAAAAAATTCCCACATAAAACCGCTCAAAACCGCACACACCCCACCCCCGACGTCATCAACCCCGCCCCTCCCGTCATCACCCCACCCCCGCCGTCATCACCCCGCCCCGCCGTCATCAGCCCCACCCCTTCCGTCATCACCCCCGCCGTCATCAGCCCCACCCCCGCTGTCATCGCCCCGCCCAATATGTCAACAAACCCCGCCCAAAACGTCACAAACCCCGCCTCTTATGCCATTAGCCCCACCCCCGCTGGCCGAAAAAACGCCCCAAAACCCGCACAGAAAAAAGAAAATGAGCCCCAAAAAACGCAACCCGCCGCGGGCAAAAGTTTCCTGCGGCGGGTTGCGGAAAACCGCCCAATTGGGCGGGAAAACCGCCCATCTGGCAACCCTGTTCAGAAGCACTACATAAGAAGCAAACTCTAAAATAACTCCCTGTTGAGCAAAAACTGGTATTTGCAAGGGAGAGGCAGAAAAAATGGACTGGATCTTGTAGAAGCAGAAGCTGGAAGTCTGGGTATTATTAAATACAAAAGCTGCAGTAAACTAAGATGGGTCAGAGCTTGTTAGAATTCCTGGTTGTTGTTTTGGTTTGTGTTTAAATAATAGTGGAAGAGCCTTGGCCTTGGTACTTCTAAGGAAGAGCCCTAGTGAGAGAACAATGTGAAAGGCATGAGATGCTCTTGTCATTAAGGCCAGAGAGAGGCACCCTGTTGATGGCACATGACTTATGTGCATACATGCTAGGGTTCTAAACATTTACATACATAACATGCATGTTCCCAATGTTATAGAATTGCCCCATAATGCCTTATTCAAAACAGACTTTCCTTCATTCTGTGTCCATGGACAAAATCTTTGATACAGCACCCCGAGGAAGCCCATGGTTTTCTCATGAGATTGGAGTGTCATGATCTTTCTCTTTAGGATGGGGAAATGGCAGAATGCAGTGTTCTGAACATATTGACAGGACAACCTTTAGGAGCAAGGTAGAGGTCATTGAAAACAAAGCTTGGAGTAACAAAGATATGGTAAAGAAAATGACAATCTTAGCAGAGTGAAGAATGCCATGAATACTGTCTCATGAAAGGCAGATTTACATACATTTGAGTGATAACACTAAAGCTGCATTCTTGCCATGTAATCACTCAGAGGAGTGCAAGCCCTGCTCTGTTTGCTTCCTCTGATGGGTTGTATAGGAGGCCCCAATAGCCAGATTCAGTACTACATGTAACTCCTGGCTTGCCCCTCAGTCAGGGCCACTGGCTAAGCTCCCCAGGCCAGGTACCTGGGACCAGTGGTCATAAAAGAGATTGTATTTCAAGCGAGCTGGGCACAGGTCACGACTGAGATAAATCCCAGTAGGTTGAAGGGTAATCTTTCCCTGGGCACTCTCAAGTCCAGTCCCATTCAAAAATAACTTCAAACTGGCTTTACTTCATAACAAACTTGGAAAAAAGTAAAAGAAAAAGAAAAAAAACAAAACATTTATATGTACAGTCAGGGTATGTAATAATTCTAGGTCAGCTTCAGACATAATGTCCTCCAAACACCAAAAAAAAAAAAAAAAAAAAAAGAAGCAAACAATCATTGTAAGGTATCCATGACCAGGGGTCATAAAACAGATTGTACTTTGAGCGAGCTGGGCACAGGCCGGGGCTGGGCTAAATCCCAGTAGGCTGAGGGTAATCTTTCTCTGGGCACTCTCAAGTCTAGTCCCATTCAAAAATAACAAACAGTCATTGGATTAAACTTCAAACTGGCTTTACTTCATAACAAACTTGCAAAACAGTTCAAAACACAAATTGATATGTACAGCCAGGTGTAAGCCAATCCCTCATCCAAGGTCTGGGCCAGGTCAGCCCCAATTAGCTTCCTCAGATGTGCTGCCAGCTGGACGGACTCTGGTCCTTGCTTAACTCTCTTCTCAGCTTTAGTCTTTACTGAGAGGACTGCTGCTCATCTCCTCCTATCTTCACGACTATCCTCTCCACAAACGCACATCAACTGCAAGACTTCTTATAAATGGAAGTTTATTTAATCAATCCTTAATGACACCGCTTATAACTTCACAGTGAAACTTCTTTCCCACCTCAGTCTTGCACACAGCTGAAGGAAGCTTTACTGCGTCTTCCCTTTCCAGACACTATTTTCAGGACTCTCAACTGTTAAGGTATTTCCACATCTTTACAACAGCAGTATATTTCTTCACATAGTCACAGTTCATCAAACAAACACATCTCTTTCATTTCTTCTACTCCGGTGCTTAAACTCAACAACACCCCTTTCTATTCTCTGAGGCAAATTACCTAGTACATTTTTCCCACAGGCTTTTCCCCATTGCCTCAACCTTTTTTCTCCAGTCTTCCACAACTGAATCAGTGTGGCCGCCAGAAAACCTTTCACTGCATTCTCTTTAGTTTGAGTCAGAGCTGCAATCTCCATATCCTCCTCCTCCAGCTCCTCAGCTACTTCCATTTTATCACAATCCCCAGTCCCCTCCTCCCTTGGCTCTCTCACCTGTTCCTCATCACTTTCATCAGAAATCATTTCCCAATCCCCTTCCCCGCCTCCCAGCTCCTGTGTGACTTGTCTAGGAAGAGAGGGTTCTTGGGACTGGTAGTTCTTCCCCCTCTTCAATACTCAGGCTGGTCTTTTGGCCACTAGGGGGCGAATGTACTGGGAACTTGATACTGAAACTTTCTCTTTCCGTAACCCCCTATCTCCTTGAGCCCCTGTTCCCGTGTTTTTTCAGTCCAACCTTTTCCTGCCCCCTTACACAGGACATGTAGTAATTCCAGTTCAGCTTCAGACTTAGGCCCAGATGCATCAACCAAACGTAAAAAAATCTAAAACGTAAAAGTCCTTAACGAATTTTAAAAAACGAAGAATGCACCAAAAAAACAAGCCGCTCATGTTCGGTGCGGTATTGTAAAGTACAATGCATCAAACTGGTGTAATCCCCGTCGTTAATCGGCCCCTAAAGCATGCGCAGAGCAGCCAAACGTTATGCTGGCTGCTCTGCGCATGCCACAAACGTGAAACAAACAAAAAAACCCCCAAAACACAAACACGTTGAAAATAAAAGGGGCAAAGGCGCTCGTCAGGAGCGTCCTGTATGGACGGCCTTGCCCCCCCACCGCCCGAGGTCGCCGCTGCTCCCCGCTTCCCCCTGTATTAAATAAAAAATCAAAACAAAAAACAAAGGTTTAGCAGCCCTGGACCCCCTCCCTTCCTCTCTCTCTCTCTTTCTCCTTCTCCCACAGCTCCGCCACTCCCCCCCTCCACCGGACCTCTCCTCCGCCTCACCAGGCCCGCGCAGCACCTCTCACCTCTGTGTGAAGGTGCTGCACGGGCAAGAAGAACATCTGATCGCAGCGAGTCTTCAGGATGTCTCTCCTTCCCTGACCTGGGCCCGCCCCCGGAACTTTTGATTTTTGTTTTGATTTTTTATTTAATACAGGGGGAAGCGGGGAGCAGCGGCGACCTCGGGTGGGGGGGGGGGCAAGGCCAGCCATACAGGACGCTCCTGATTAGCGCCTTTGCCCCCTCCCGATCCTTTTTTGCTTTTTGGTTTGATTTTCTTTTTTATGCAGGGGAAAGTGGGGAGCCACATGTTTGTGTGGGTTATTTATATTTTCAAACGTGCCAGCTTGGATTTTTAAGCTGCAGGGAGAAGCGGGGAGCAGTGTCTGTATGACAGCTCAGGCCTTAACGACAGCTCTGACCTCACGTTAAATATTTCACGGTAAATGATTTGGTGCAATCGTTGGTATGGTTAGTGCATCCTGAATTGTCCACATTGCAATTGTAAGTGACTGGTTTGCATTCCGTTTTCGTTAGCTGCTAGCGTCGTCAGAAAATGGCCTCTAATGCATGCTACGGTTGAAAATTTCTTTGTTAAAGGGTCGTTAAAGTTTAGTGCATCTGGGCCTTAATCTCCTCCAAACACCGAAAAAATGCAAACAGTCATTGTACATCAGCAGCACAGTTTCTCTTATACTTCTGTCCCATCCCGGATCAGGATTCTACCCCCCACTCCAAACACCCATTGAATGTCATGCCAGAAGTGGGGCTTCCATGCTCCTCCTTTTTCGCTGATCACTGCTCCTCGTTCCTAAATTGGGAACTCCTTACAGGCACCCTCCGCCCTGGGGCAGGGGTTTCATCCACTGGATGATTCAGAAGTCCTCTTTCATTGAGGACTTCCCTCTCAGTGCTAGGGTCTGGGCAGGGGTGGGCAACCAAAGACCACATTCTCTGTAAAACCATTTCTTTTATTAACTCATGGCCCTGCCCAATGGGCTGCCCCTTCCTACATCCACCTTCCAGACATCCCAGCCCTTGTTGCCTTGGTGACCTCCCTGAAAATCCTCCTACCCACTGCCCAAGAGCAGGGGCATTTTTCAGGGGTGGGGGGTCACATACTCTTCCAGGGACAAAGGAGAAAGCAAACTAGTCAAGTTAGCTGGATTAAAAAAAAGCACAGGAAAAATGTAAGTCCCTGGAGGAGTTTAGGAAAGAGAGGGAAGGAGGGGGAGGAGGTGGAGGTGATACTCTTTTCAGTGAGTGTCAAGACTCAGGGACCTAGAAAAGGCTGAACAAAAGGCAGCCTATCTTTTTTCTAATACAGTTTATTCAGTTTTATCTGTATGACTCACCTGGTAATCTCCACCCATTTCTACATAAAGTTCAAGCTTCTCTTTCTTACTTACAAGTAGATTTATGGTACATTTCCTCATTACCTCTCTCTTCTCTTTCCCTACATCCTTCATCATGAACTCTATTCATTAGGAAAGTTAGCCTTCTCTGTGCCTGTTTGCTCTATCATTAACTTTAGATTCTGCATTTTCTGCATTGTTTCTTCATATGCCTGGAATAGACTTCCTGAGTTTGTGGACCATGTTCAAGTCCATTCTAAAATCTGATGTTTTTAAATCTTAACCACTTTTCTATAATAAGTATATTTTCCATAGACTAATGTGTTTTTATCTTGACTGTCAGGGACCATCGCTCCTGTGTTGCATATGTCTAGGAATACCTTAGAAATGTTGGGGTTGATATTCAAAGCGATTTAACTGGCCAGAAATGGCTTGTGATAATGTGGACTAGCGGCCAGACATGGAGCCTTCACAGACACAGGCGGTAGACAAGGTAAACCAAAAGAAAAGGCCTTATTGTGAACAAAGTACCAAAAGTCTGTTACTGTCACAGATGCAAACATAGGCAGGTTTTAAGTGTAACTTCATTTCACACAAAAAGAAACTCCATTGTCTCAGATATCCTGAAGTCCAGCTTCATTAACTTACACCTGCTAGCATTCATAGTGACTGCTCCTAGGAGGCTCACTTCAGTACTTCACTTGTAATCTGTAAACCTTCCATGTGGAAAAAAACCTACAAAAAGTTGAAAGAACACAGAGATCCCATGGGGTGGATAAAATCAAAAAAACAAGGAGTAGGAACTGGATCAGGCTCTTCGGAGACAGACTCAGGATGCCGAAGTGAAATTATAGGTGTTTATTTAAGCTGACTTGACATGGTATCATGTTTCGGCACATATGTGCCTGCCTCAGGAGTCTTGATACATATACTTGATAATCACATTTGTCCTTGGTAATGCGTCTTGTAAAATAACCATGAGCTGGTCTTTAAAAAGACCATTGGTAAAAGAAATAAATGATGAATAGCATGTAAAATGCAACATTTGTTTCTTTTACCAACGGTCTTATAATTCCTAGTATCCTGTTTGCTTTTCTGGCCGCCGCTACACACTGAGCAGAAGATATCAGCGTATTATCTATAACAACACCTAGATCTTTTTCTTGAATACTGATCCCCAAGGTGGACACTACAATATATCACAGTCTGCACATGTTTTAACAACCTTGAATAGTTTTGTATCATCTGCAAATTTAATCACCTCACTCGTCGTTCCGATTGCCATATCATTTATAAATATGTTAAATAGCATTGATCCCAGTACTGATCCCTGCGGCACTCCACTGTTCACCCTCCTCCATTGAGAGAAATTACCATTTAACTCTACCCTCTGTTTTCTGTCCAATAACCAATTCCTAATCCACACCAGAATCTTGCTTTCTATCCCATGACTTTTTAATTTTCTCAGGAGTTTCTCATGAGGAACTTTATCAAAAGCTTTCTGAAAATCTAGATACACTACAGCCACTGGCTTACCTTTATCCACATGGTTATTCACGCCTTCAAAGAAATGAAGCAAATTGGTGAGGCAAGACTTCCCTCGGCTGAACCCATGCTGACTCTATCCCATTAAACCATGTTTGTATTCTGTAATTTTATTCTTCATAATAGTTTCCACTATTTTGCCTGGCACCAACATCAGGCTTACCGGTCTATAATTTCCCGGATTACCCCTAGAACCCTTTTTAAATATTGGCATCACATTGGCCACCCTCCAATCATCAGATATTACGGATGATTTTAGCAACAGGTTACATATTACTAACAGTAGATCAGCAATTTCATGCTTGAGTTCTTTGAGTACCCTTGGAAGTATGCCATCCGGTCCAAGTGATTTACTACTCTTTAATTTGTCAGTTTGACTTAGTACATCTTCCAGGTTCACTGAGATTTCTTTCAGTTCTTCCACATCATCACCCTTGAAAACCATTTCTGGTACAGGCAGATCTCTTACATCTTCTTCCGTAAAGACAGAACCAAAGAATTCATTCAGTTTCTCCACTATGGCCTTGTCTTCCATGAGCGCCTCTTTTGCTCCTTCATGATCTAATAGACCCACGGATTCTCTCACAGGCTTTCTGCTTCTGATGTACCTGAAAAAGTTGTTACTGTGAGCTTTAGCTTCTGCGGCAAGTTTCTTTTCATATTCTCTTTTAGCCTTCTTTATTAATGCTTTGCATCTGACTTGCCAGTGCTTACGTTCCTTCTTATTTTTTTCATTTGGGTCCTGTTTCCATCCTTTGAAGGACAATCTTTTTGCTGTAATGGCCTCTTTCACTTCACCTTTTAACCATGCTGGCTGATATTATCTCTTCTTTTCACTTTTGCAAATACGTGGAATGCATCTGGTCTGGGCTTCCAAGAGGGTATTTTTGAATAATGTCCACACCTGATTTAGTATTCTAACCTTTGCAGCTGATCCTTTTAGTTTCTTTTTAACCATATTCCTCATTTTATTATAGTTGCCCTTTCGAAAATTAAATGCAGCTACAGTAGATTTCCTTTGCGGGTTCATCCCAGATAGTAGCTCAAATTTGATCATGTTATGATCACTGTTTCTCAGGGGACCCAACACCACCACCTCTCATACTATGCCCTGCATGCCACCAAGGACCAGATCCAAAATGGCTCCCCCTCTCGTCAGTTCCTGGACCAGTTGCTCCAAGAAGCAGTCATTTATTATATCTAGAAATTTTATTTCCCTGATTCTCCCTGACATAACATTTATCCAGTCAATATCGGGGTAATTGAAATCACCCATTATTATGGTGTTGCTCAATTTGCCAGCTTTCCTAATCTCTGTAAACCTTTCTTCATCTGTCTGTTCAGTCTGCCCTGGCAGACGGTAGCAGAGCCCTACAAGAGTACTCCTTCCCTTCACATATGGAATTTCTATCCATAATGATTCCGTGCTGCTGTGTCAAGTAGAATGTTTATTCTACTTGTGGAGGAGTAGCCTAGTGGTTAGTGCAGTGGACTTTGATCCTGGGGAACTGAGTTCAATTCCCACTGCAGCTCCTTGTGACTCTGTGCAAGTCACTTAACCCTCCATTGCCCTGGTACAAAATAAGTACCTGAATATATGTAAACCACTTTGAATGTAGTTGCAATAACCTCAGAAAGGTGGTATATGAAGTCCCATTTCCCTTTTCCCTCTTTAACATATAGTGCAACCCACCCCCCCCCCCCCACAATGTGATCCTCTCTATCATTGTGATATAATTTGTTCTCTACTAACACAGTGTCTCATTGATTATCCTCTTTCCACCAAGTCTCTGAGATGCCTATTACATCTACCTCATCATATATTCTAACTTTCCCATCTTATTTTTTAGGCTTCTAGCATTTGTATACAGGCATTTCAAATTGTGTTTTTTCCTTTGATCTACAAGCTGCTTAGAAGTTGAAGGGGATAATATGCATTAGGGATTTTTCATTGTTATATTGTAAGCCTTCTAGGGACAGAGAAAGTATCTGCATATAATATGTACAGCACTGCATACTTCTAGCAGCGCTATAGAAATGATTAGTAGTAGTCCACCCCAATTCACTTTGGCTTCTGCACCTGCTTCCCTGCACTTCTTCCAGCTGCCTGAAAGGTGCTGGGTAGGTCATGCAGTCCATCTACATATTCCTCCCAGTATCCACGGGAGTGTCTCCCAGGTTCACCTCGATCCATTCAGGCCTTCGCTTCCGCTACCCTGTGCACTTCTTCAGGCCACTTGCCAGGTGCTGGTGAGGTCATACAACCCATCTTCACATTCTTCCCAGCATTCTCTGAGGTTTCTCCCTGGTCCACTCTGATCCACCTGGGCCCTTCTGCTCCTGTCAGCCTGTGCTCTTTGTGGTCACATGCCAGTTGCTGAAGAGACTTCTATCCATCTGCATATTTCTCCCAGTTTGTGCACTGGATTGATTCCCAGGTCTACACAATTCCACTTGGGCCTCTGTTGCTTTTACCCTGTCCACTTTCAGTTGTCTGCCAGGTACTTGAAAGGCATGGCAACCCTTTTGCATATTCTTCCCAGCGTCATCTGGGGTGACTTCCAGGTCCACCTTGACTCACTCGGGCTTCCGCCTGTGCTTCCCCGTGTTCCCTCCGGCTGCCTTCCAGGTGCTGGAGAGGTCTTGTAGCCCATCATCATGTTCCTCCAAGCTTTCTCCAGGAAACTGAACCAGAAAGTTTAACATGAAGTAAAGGGTTAAATGCAGAGTCTCAGAGAATATATCAAGTGATAATGAATACCATGAAGACATGGCGCTGTTCCAAGATACATGGAAAAGAGAAGTGGAGAGATAAGACCATAGCCCACTTACCACGTAAGAGCTCTGTTTTTAGAAAGGTTTCAGCTGTTCTATGATAATGCCAAGAATCTTTTAACATGAAGGGCATAATTGCTTTTGCTAGGTTTGTTGTTTTCAAAATGCTTTCTACCAGATAGATCTGGTATTTTTTGACAACCTATAAAACTTGTAGAAACGTAACAATTCAATAAGATGCTATTTTTTTTTCCACTGGCCAGTCAGCTGCAAAACTTCAGTGGGCCACAGAGGATAGTTGAAGCCTTTGGGAATTTGGAGCTAGCGCAGTGATTTGAAAATAAACCCCTGAATTCATAGCTCAGTTTCCCTTGGTAGTGAACTGTACTGAAGTAACTGTCTTCATTTCTCTGATAGATAGCTGTGCCTTTGGTACAGTTGTAGGCCATAAACCTGGGGACAATTACTTAGAGGCTGAAGTAGTAAGTTGTACATTTTTTTCACAAATCGGGGCCTACTTGTGTTAAAAGCATATAGAAACGGCCTCAAATGCACAAATACTCTGGTGTTTCAGGCTTTGGTGTGTTATTATTACTATTTCTCTTTCGTGTGTTTTTATGTGTGTTACCCTCTTTGTGAAAGTTTAAGCACATCAGTTTACCACAAATCTTAGTTAATGAGATCCTGTGATGCAATATCATGAACTGCAACTGATTAATTCAGATTCAAGTGAAAACCAGTGAGATCTACCTATCTTTTTCAGCTATCCTGGAAGTAAAAGTTTGCACAAGATTTTTAGTCAGTTTATGTACATGGGTAGAAAAATTGCACCCATCATCTTTTACAGGAACTACATAGACTAGTAAAATCCCCCCACCTCAGTGAAGTGCAGTCCCAAGGGTTGCTGGTCTGGAGGGGAAAGTAACAATCCTCATTCATTCTTGCCTTGCCACATTACAAAATAGCTACAGCTGACCCCCCCTCCCCCCCACCCATTGACTTTAACTGGACATAAGCCCACTCAAACCCACACCATTTGTGGAGTAAGCTTGGAAGGCTAAAGGATGGCAGACAGAGAGGTCAAGTTACCCACTTCCAGGCTAGACATGTTTTGGCCATTCCTGGTTTTGAATTTGAACTTATATCCCAAAGCAGTGCGTGATCTGTAATGCTTGACCCTGCCCATTGAAATCAGTGCTGCAAGACCCGTGGAGGGGCATAATCGAACGCGAACGCCTATCTCCATGGGCGTCTATGTCCGAAAACGGGTACGTGAAGAGGCGGGACAGACTGTATTTTCGAAAAAATGGACGTTTTTCAGCTGAGCGTTTGTTTTTTTTAGCGATAATGGAAACTAAAAACGCCCGGCTCAAAAACATCCTAATCTGAGCCATTTGGTCATGGGAGGGGCCACGATTCGTAGTACACTCGCCCCCCCCCTGACATGCCAGGACACCAACTGGGCACCCTAGAGGTCGGTGCGGTGGACTTCAGACAACGCTCCCACATGCATATCTCCCTTACCACGGGTGCTGAGCACCCAACCCCCTCCCCCAAAACCCACTACCATAGCTCTTAGGGGTGAAGGGGGCACCTACATGTGGGTACAGTGGGTTTTGGAGGCCTCCCATTTACCAGCACAAGTGTTACAGGTAGGGGAGATGGGCCTGGGTCCACCTGGCTGAAGTGTACTGCGGTACCCACTAAAAGTGTTCCAGGGACCTGCATACATACAGGCCTCTAGGACTTGTTGCTGCTATATAACATTGGCACACCAGTTGACACCTGAAGACTAATCTCTCTGAAAACGTCCTTTATTGGAATAAGCACGCTTACTCACAGTT
This sequence comes from Microcaecilia unicolor, assembly GCF_901765095.1. NCBI lineage: Eukaryota > Metazoa > Chordata > Amphibia > Gymnophiona > Siphonopidae > Microcaecilia > Microcaecilia unicolor. The sequence continues at coordinate 592,215,996 of NC_044031.1, read as the reverse complement.
AACTGCAGATCAGAGGTTGTGCCCCACTGGCAACGAGTCTCCCTGGTACTGAGATTAGCAGTAGGTCCGAGCTGGCAGAATGCTGTACAATGCCCTCTTTCAGCCATATTCAAGGTAAGAACTAAGTTCTCTAACGTGGCTAACATGTGAAAGGGATCTAAAACTGGCTTACAAAAATGGCCACTACCTCATGGACTACCGGAACCAAAACAGGGCACACTCTGACCCAGTAAGCAGAGGGAAAAGCACCATGGGAGTAGAGCCTACCAACTACCAACATCGTGAGCATGTGGCACAAGCTAGTGAAATTATGGAGCCCAATACCCTACACCCACCACAATGCATTGCTGATGTGACTCTGCAGTGCCCTTAACAGAAAAGGTGTCACACTCACCCGAGAGCCACATCAGAACCAGGGAAAGGCTGTCAGAGGATAGAACACATTCTGCTGTCATGGAGGTGGGTACGGCATTTGAGGCTGGCATACAGGCTGGAAAAAAAGTTTGTAAAGTGGGGGTTTTTTGGTGGGAGGGGGTTAGTGACCACTGGGGGAGTCCGGGGAGGTCATCCCCAATTCCCTCCAGTGGTCATCTGGTCAGTTGGGGCACTTTTTTGGGACTTGTTTGTGAAAAAAGGGTCCAAAAAAAGTGACCCAAAATCGCGGTAAAAACACCTTTTTTTTGATTATCAGCTAAAGACACCCATCTCTCCGCGGCTGATAACCACACCCCAGTTCCGCCTTCACCACGCCTCTGACACGCCCCGTCAACTTTACCCGTTTCTGTGACGGATTGCAGTTGGAAACGCCCAAAATCGGCTTTCGATTATACCGATTTGGGCGCCCACGGGAGAAAGACGCCCATCTCCCGATTTGGGTCGCAATATAGGCGTTTTTCTCTTTTGATTATAAGCTGGATAATGTACCAGGATATGGTGGTCAACAATCTATGATTATCCCAAAATCTGCAGCCTGGAACTGGGTAACTTGCCATCTCTGGGCAGAGAGACCTTTCATGGGTTTGAGGGAATTTTTAAAGGGGGTGGGGATTTGAGTTGGGATAGAAAAGCTTGCAAATGAATCAGTTTTAACATATTTAAAGGTCTTGCAGAGGTAGGAAGAGGTAATGGAGGAGCAGCCTAGTGGTTAAAGCACCAAGCTCACATCCAGGGAAGCCCAGTTCAACTTCTGCTGCTGCTTCCTGTGATCTTGAGTAAATCACTTAACTTTCCATTGTCTCAGGTTCAAAAACTTAGATTGCAAGCCCCCTGGTGACAGATAAATACCTATTGTACTGGTTCTCAACCCAGTGCTCAGAGAACACCCAGCCTGTTGGGTTTTCATGCTATCCATCATGAATATGCATGAGAGATTTGTATATCAAGAAAACAGTGCTTGTAGATCTATCTTACACACATTCATTGTGGATTGCCTGAAAGCCTGACTGGCCAGTTGAGAAACACTGACCTAGTGTTCCTACATGTAACTCACCTTGAGCTACTACTGAAAAAGGTGTGAGCTAGCTCCAAACAAATAAATGTCAAGGGTTTTTCATTAACCTTACAGCTTCTTTAAATTATGGCAGCCCCCTATATAATGGGCCACCATCATGCATTGACGTGGCTGGTAGTGTGGGATATTCCTGGCAATGGCAACAAAAATGAATTGCAAAAGTTTGCAACATGCCACCATTAGCTTGACTTTCATCGACAAGGGTGGCGAGGCAAAACTGAACCTGGAAGGGAAAGGAGTCCCTGCCAAAGAGGAACAGCGCACAAAGGAAGGCTGGTGGCTATACTATTTTGATGCCATTAAACAGACATTTGGATATGGTGCACGATTATTTTAATGCCTGGCATTCAAACTTTTTTTTTTTTTTTTACACCCAGTTTAAAACAACCTATCCCTGTTGTGTGGACTGAAATTTATTTAAGTTGTATGCATTTTTAATTCTGATGCCTAGGCTGAGGTGGGACCCAAAAACTGGACTGCACCCTGAAATTCATGAGCAGGATGAGACTCTCACCATTGGCCACTATTAACCAGCTGCCCCCGGCTCAGCAGCAAGGGACTTGAAGGCAGATTTGTTCAGTCTGACATACTGTCGAATAAAATACCTTGAAAAGAAAAGAAAAGAAGCTACTAACCGAATGAAAATACAAGTCAGTACATCATCATCTTAAGCTGTGGACATGGATGAACATTTGGAGAAATTCAGGTGAGGTGATGGCATTTTTTCTCATGCTGGATGGATTTGGGAATATCCAGTTCTTTCCCATGGAGATTTGTTACTGAACACAATTTATTGCTGAATTCCAAAATTCCCAGAAGAGATGTTGCCGCCTCACCCAAATCAACTTGAATGGACTCCCCTGCATCCATGAAAATGTAGTCCTCACCCAGGCAAATCCTGGCCTGAATGGGCCAGTCCGTTCAGGTTGACCTTGGTGACTGCGCAGTCTTAGGTGATATAAGCATTAGCTGGGATCAACAAAAATTCCCTTCTCAATTTTAGTCAATTTACGGAAGCTTTAGATCATTTATTTTTTTTTTTTTTTTTGGGGGGGGGGGGGGGGAATTAATAACAAATCTCCCATTTTAAGAAGGATGACATTCAGTTTGGATAAATTAGTTAAAGAACCTTGAGTCTCACAAAATGAAAGCATTAGTTACCAAAGTTAATATACTTTTATCGGTAAGTTTCATTTGGGAAAATTTTTATGTTCTCAATAATTTTTTTTAAAAATGGCTTCTTTTGCTGAAAAATGAGCTATTTTCTGCTTAGCTGAAGATACTTGAGCAAACTGATTGGCTGCAACCAGGAGTGGAGGAGTGGCCTAGTGGTTAGGGTGGTGGACTTTGATCCTGGGGAACTAAGGAACTGAGTTTGATTTCCACTTCAGGCACAGGCAGCTCCTTGTGACTCTGGGCAAGTCACTTAACCCTCCATTGCCCCTTGTAAGCCGCATTGAGCCTGCCATGAGTGGGAAAGCACGGGGTACAAATGTAACAAAAATTATAATTAACATTTATTCATAAGACCCTAGTATATAAAGGTTATCAAGTTTTCATTTCTTTAAAGAGTTAAATTATCATTTAAATAGATAAAGCTCTGTATGGCTATCATATCTTTTTGCTTCTAAGTGGCTGCAAGTCTGATCAGAGAGTCACTGTAAGAGGAAATGTGACCTCATCCTGTCTCCATGCCTTTGATTGCTGGGGCTGTTTTTGAAAGCAAACAAGACCAGTTTAGAAACAAAAGTGCCTTTCTCAAGACCTCAGAGTTGAAGGAGGAAATTGCACAAAGAATGAACATCTCACTCTGCAAAAGAGAAGGAACTTCTGTTGCCAGGTTTTCAGGTGGAAAGCTGTGAAACATATTACAGTTGTCGGGCTTTGCTCATCTTCAGGATAACTGGACAGCTGGATCTCTCCATCCACAATCTTGCAAGGAGCTTTCCATAGGAGTGAACACTTGTCACTTGCCCTGGACTGAAGAGAACAGCGTTGCATAAGTATCACGTATGCAAATATAATTCTCATTGGCTGTTTTGTATTCAACTTCTTTGCTTTTCAGGCTGCAAAACTCTGGAGAATTCTTCCAACTCAATTTAGGGCTATTTCTGACTACAGAAAATTTAGAAAAGTTTTTTAAAAACCTTTCTTTTTCAAAAATGTGTTTTACTTTAGCAGATTCAGGTGGATGTATTAATTGAATTGTGTACTTTGGTTGTGATTCCTAGGTCTTTGTCCACAGTTCTTATAAATTGTAATCCACATTTAATTTGATTTTTAGGCATATGTGGAATAGAAGAATAAATGCTATTCTATGCTATGCTGATAGAATGCATCTCCTGATTGCATCAGACGTTATTTGTGATATATGTGGTAATCCATTAATGAAAATGTTTGCAAATGAATGCACTGAGAATAATGCAATAGGGTTCTTTTGCCAGACTTCAGAGTTCAATTTATTTCTGCATATTTGCAGGAAAATGAACTAGAAAGCAGAAACAATACTAGCGTTTTATTCTAATTTATCAATGGAGAGCACAGATCTAGGTTTCAAATCTGAGGAATGTTATATATTGCAGGATTAGCCCCTGCATGTTTTTGGTTAACACTGTCACAGTAAATAGGATTTTTTGACAAATGTAAAATTTTATTCTTGTAAAAAACAAAAATCATTTAGTACCAGGCCCTTAGTACAAGAACTTATCCTGAAAAGGTAATATAAATGTATTGAATATATAATAAAACATCACAACAGCTGATGCATTTGTGTTTACATTTGTGGGTGTGTCATAATCCCAGACTACAAAGCAGTGAATATTCAACATCCTGTAGGCAGAAAGCTATAAAGAGCACAGTGAAACTGAACTTTTAAGAACTGCAGGTATTTCATATCAACTAACTTAGTGTCAAGGAAAAAACGAAAACCATTTAGAGAGTTGGAAGGCCTAGTAGTTAGTCATTACGAGGGACAATTCTGTGACATAGAGAGAATAAGTTCTACCTCCATTTAATACTTGAATATAATGGATCATGTAAAATGGTGCATAACCTTATAGGGGCCCTTGTACTAAGTTGTGGTAAGCACTAACCTGTGCTTACTGCAGGCTAAAAAGGACTATCGTGGGGCCTACTCAGAAGCATAGTGGAAGTACAGAGTCAAGTGAGCAAAGAACTACTCAAAATGGACTTGCGAGATATGAGGAAAGGTTTCTGCCTCTTTGGAGACCAGGCTTGCACATATGGAAGGTGATTTCCAATGTGAAGAATGCGAGCCAGAGGATTTGGATGTGTCTGTCAAACATCCATTGAAGATTATTGCTTGGGTTTGCGTGACAGCAAGTCGTGTTGAGACATCTACAAATCATCAACAGCATGGTAAATGCTAAGGAATAGTAACATGGTAACATAGTAGATGACGACAGAGAAAGACCTGTATGGTCCATCCAGTCTACCCACAAGATAAACTCATATGTGCTACTTTATGTGTATACCTGATCTTGATTTGTATCTGCCATTTTCAGGGCACAGACCATAGAAGTGTGCCTAGCACTAGCCCTGCCTCCCAACCACTAGCCCCGCCCCGGCTCTGCCACCCAATCTCCACTAAGCTTCTGAGGATCCATCCTTCTGAACAGGATTCCTTTATGTTTATCCCACGCATGTTTGAATTCCGTTACCGTTTTCATCTCTACCATCTCCTGCGGGAGGGCATTCCAAGTATCCACCACTCTCTCCGTGAAAAAATACTTCCTGACATTTTTCTTGTGTGCCCCCCTTCAATCTTATTTCATGTCCTCTAGTTCTACCACCTTCCCATCTATGGAAAAGGTTTGTTTGCGGATTAATACCTTTCAAATATTTGAACATCTGTATCATATCACCCCTGTTTCTTCTTTCCTCCAGGGTATACATGTTCAGGTCAGCAATTCTCTCCTCATATGTCTTGTAATGCAAATCCCATACCATTTTTGTAACTTTTCTTTGCACCGCTTCAATTCTTTTTACATCCTTAGCAAGATACGGCCTCCCAAACTGAACACAATACTCCAGGTGGGGCCTCACCAATGACTTATACAGGGGCATCAACACCCCCTTTCTTCTGCTGGTCACACCTAGCTCTATACAGCCTAACAACCTTCGAGCTACGGCCACTGCCTTGCCACACTGTGTTGTTGCCTTCAGATCCTCAGATACTATCACCCCAAGATCTCTCTCCCCGTCTGTACATTTCAGACTCTCACCGCCTAACACATACGTCTTCCGTGGATTTCTACTCCCTAAGTGCATCACTTTGCATTTCTTTGCATTGAATTTTAATTGCCAAACCTTAGACCATTTTTCTAGATTCTGCAGATCCTTTTTCATGTTTTCCACTCCCTCCTGGGTGTCCACTCTGTTACAAATCTTAGTATCATCCGCAAAAAGGCAAACTTTACCTTCTAACCCTTCGGCAATGTCACTCACAAATATATTGAACAGAATCGGCCCCAGCACCACCGATCCCTGAGGCACTCCACTACTCACCTTTCCCTCATCCGAGCGAATTCCATTAACCACCACCCTCTGGCGTCTGTCCGTCAACCAGTTCCTAATCCAATTCACCACGTCGGGTCCTATCTTCAGCCTGTCAAGTTTATTCAAGAGCCTCCTGTGGGGAACTGTGTCAAAAGCTTTGCCGAACAGTGGCGTTCCTAGGCTGCCTGACACCCGGGGCGGATCGCCGATGCGCCCCTCACCAGGTGCAGCGCCCCCCCCCCCCCCCCCGGCAAAATTATACCCTCCCCCCCGGGTGCATTTTTACCTGCTGGGAGGGGTGCCGCGCGCCTGTTGGCCGAGTCCGCTCATTCGCTTCCTACTGCTCCCTCTGCCCCGGAACAGGAAGTAACCTGTTCCGTGCAGAGGGAGCAGCAGGGAGGGAACTAGCGGACTCGGCCAACAGGCGCGCAGCACCCCCCCCAGCGGCGTGCACCCGGGGCGGACCTCCCCCCCTTAGTACGCCACTGTTGCCGAAATCTAAGTAGATTATGTCTATAGCACGTCCATGATTTAATTCTCTGGTCACCCAGTCAAAAATACATCAAGATACTGAAGATGTGCATGATTCCATCAGAGGAGAAACTTTTTCCAGGTGACTACATATCCCAGGATGACAATGCCCATGCCATCAAGCAAAAGCAGTAGTTGACAGAAGAAGTCCAAAAAGATATCTACCCTCAATTGGTCAACCCAGTCACCAGACTGGAATCCAATCAAGAACTTGTGGCATGAAAAAAATCACCGGAAATACCCAAGTAGCATTCTGTATCAAAAGAGCTGACAGGGCACTTAATGCAGTCTGAAATCCAGTGCCTATCACCATCTTCTAAGGTTGGTCCATTCAATGCCAGGACATTGTACGGCAGACTGACCTACCAAATGCTAAGGGGTCCTTTTACAAAGACATGCTGGAAAATGGCGTGCAGTAGTGTATGTGCGGGTTTTGGGCGCACGTTGATCCATTTTTCAGCACCCCTGGAAAAAGGGCCTTTTAAAAATTTTTGGCGAAAATGGACGTGCGGCAAAATGAAAATTGCCGCGCATCCATTTTGGGTCTGAGACCTTACCACCAGCCATTGACCTAGCAGTAAAGATTCACGTACTAACAGGGCGGTAATGACCTACGCACGCCAAATGCCATTTGGCGTGCGTCCGTTCCCTGCGTCTGAAAATAAAAAAATATTTTTCAGACGTGTATATCGGACACACACCAAAAATGAAATTACTGCAAGAGCCACGTGGTAACTCCATTTTGGCACGCATTGGGCTCGCGTAGACGCTTACGTGGCTTAGTAAGAAGGCCCCTAAATAAATACACACAAATGGCCATTTTCTTGCCATATTTTAAAGTATAAGATACCTTTATTTTAATTGTATAATGTTACAGACACAACATCCAAATAGCAGATGAGCCACACTGAAATTACAATGTATAGAGATCTGTAGCTGTGTTTTACACTGTTTCACGTATGTAACATGCTGTTACGACGGAAATAGCATTACAGAATCATTGTGCAGGAAGTCATAAAAAATGACAACACTAAGAGCCTCTTTTATCAAACCGTGCTAGTGGTTGCCGTGTGGCAATGCCAACGGAGCCCATGCAAGGTGATTGGGCTTTGTAAGCATTGCCGCACCGGTAACTGCTAGTGCGGCTTGATAAATGAGGCCCTAAGAGAAGCATTTTTGATAAGTTGTCCAAGTCCAAATTGGGACATTTTGCTCATATATCAGAATTTACATTTATAAGTTTTTTATATAGGTACCCTGTTGTAATGTAACACCCCCTCCCCCCCCCCCCCACACACCCCAACAATGTGGCCCTGCCATATCATCATTTTTGTTTTTCTTTTCTGCTTTTTCCAACTAGAGAGCTAAACACCTGTTACTGCTCACAGTGAGGCTGCTTATACAAGTAGTAATAGTAATAAGTTGGTTGTGGTGGTAGCATTCATGGGCCTTGGAGGAGGGAGGGTAGAGAGTCGCTGTCATACAACACTGCCACCTGCTGGCTCAGTTCAAGGCCCACAGTTGCTGATTTCTGGAAGGGGCTCCTGATACACAGCACCCAGCTAAGGACTGCCACCATAGCATTCGGGCTGGGTATGTTGGGAGTTGATATAAAATGAGGGCAAGATTCCAGGATAATTGTGAATGAATGTTCCTAGTGTTGGAGGAGGAGGAAAGTGCCTGGCCCAAAACAGCAAGCAAATAACCCTCTTTGCTTTATTTGAGAATACAAAATTCTTTTTTTCTTGGCTACTACTACTAAAGCTGCTTCAATATGGAATTCTTTGCCATTGTCAATTTCGAATAATAACTGATAATCTAAAGTTTTGTAAAAGTATAAAAACTTGGCTAGTTAGGAAAAAATTGTTTTAGCTTTATGGATTTTGCTTCTAGATTTTTGTTCTTGATCACTGTAATCCGCATTGAACTTCACAGATATTTGCGTAATAAAAGTAAAGTGTAACATAACATAACATAATTGACTGTTTTTTGGCTAGTATACCACGCCATACTTTGTATTGTTGTTTGAATATTTTTACTGCTATAATTGCCTATTACTCATGTTTGATTTATTCTTATTGTACACCGCCTTGAGTGAATTCCTTCAAAAAGGCGATAAATAAATCTTAATAATAAATAAATAAATAAATTCATGTTAAAAAAATGGCTTAGTGCCAATTTCAAACAGGAAAAAGTCTGGGTTTCCCTTTTGGAAATGGCTCAAAGATGATGTTTGCACAGAAGACGTCTAAAAAGAAGAGCCATTTTTCAAACTGAAACATCCAACTTATAAACACCCCCCAAAACAGAGAATGAGAACATCTGTCTGGCATCTTCTTGAGAGAAATGGCCACACGGATGTTCCTGCAGATCAGAGGAGTGGCCTAGTAACCAGTGCAGTGGACTAATAGTATCCAGATACAATTCCCACCATAACTCTTATTTTGCGCTGAGTCCTCCAGGAACAGATTAAAATGTACTGTACCTAACTGTATACTATTACAATTGATTTCCACCCTGCAGGATTCTCCTATATTTGGGTACAGTTGGTAATTTGGTGGTTTTAGAGGGCTCACGATTTTTGCCACAAATAGACTAGTTAGAGTGGGATTTTGGACCTGGATCCCCTTCTTCACGGTCCACTGAACTGACTACTAGGCTACTCCTAGGAGCTGTTTACTGTCATAGTGCCTGGTATCCCCTTTCAGTTTCGCTTCTTAAGGGAGTGGGAGGGTAACAGCATCAACTGGGGGATTATGTAAGAGCCATGTCTTAATCCCTCCAGTGGTCAGCTGGCCAATCAGAGCACCTTTTTGTTACTTGGAAAAGATTGAAACAGATCTAAATAGAAACATCCTTCTTTTTTGACTTGAACGTGTTTTCCTGTTCCATTATCACTGAAAGAAGCCCTAATTTTGGGCCTGCCCTAGTCCCGCCCAAAACATGCCTCCAACATGCCCCTTTGCGATTTGGATGAAGTCCGTTCTGACTTCTTGAAAATCATGATTTAGACGTTTTTGGCAGATGAACTTTTTTGGTCATTTTGAGACATCTAGGTGTTTCAAAAATGAGTGCCTAAATAAGCACAAATTTAAAAAAATGGAAATAGAAATGAAACGAATGCCTACGATACTGAAACTCCACATTGCTAACAACAGATTCCAGACTTTTGTACACCTCTGTAATTTTCTTTAGAAAACATGAGCGCAAGATGCAGAGAACGCTCATACATCAAGGCACAACCACTGACAGCCCTAATGCCGATATAAATGCTCAAACCTAGAAGTATGTCCTTATTACAACTAAACTAACAGAGGCGCTTTCATAGGATCATCAGACCAGCGTACTAGCCTCTATAATGGCTAAGAATTATTATGAGCCAAGCATTTTTAAAGAGGCAGTATCGCAATCCTCATCAATCCCAATTTTTTAATTTTTACTTATTTTTTCATTATAGCATTTGTTTTATATAATTTATCCTAGTTTTTCCATAATTATTATTATCTTTACATTCCAGGTTAATACTTAGCTATTCAGCCACTCCCTTCACTACTTAAATTGTATGTATGCATATATATTACTACAAACCTAGAAGTATGCATGAATTTGCAGAAATTATATTATTTAATAATTCAGGCACATAAATTTGCACTGTGCCCATGTTCTGGCCAAAATCCACCCATGTGCAAAGTACACACATCACAGGATGACACATACTTTTCCCCCTTCTTTCCGCATAAAACTAAGCAGCTCCTTATAGAATTACCCCCAAAAAGGTATCAACCTGCAAACATAATTGTTTGAATTTACAAAACAGAAAGAATGGAGGTAATAGAAAATAGAATGCCATTGCTTCTGCAAGAATTCCTCCCAGTCTGGTTAGGTTAGAGATCAGCTCTACAGTAACTGAACACGTCACAGGTTTCATCCACACTCTGGTGCGGCAACTAGATAGCGTAGAAAGAGGGACAGTTAAGAAATGTGCTGTAGTACAATTAATAAATACTGTTCACTTTTTTAAATTCATAGTTGATGACTGTGGTATTGCTTTTATATTTTATAGATACTCTTTTAGGCTGCATAAGGAGCATCCCAAGATGTATCAACTGTTACAACTTACATCAACACCGCTGGGAAGAAAATGTACGTTCACATGTACGCGCAACCATATATTCAATGGTTCAGCATTGTGAGGAGCTTAATAATTATTTTAGTTTCTCTAATTATACATGCATAATATATATTCCAGCTGAGATTCAAAATGATTTAACTGGCCACAAAAGGCTGCTGACTGGTTAAATTGCTTGTTTGCGACAGCTATCCAGTCATTTTCAGCAGCACTTAACTGGTTATCAACTTAGAACATTAGAACATAAGAGTAGCCATACTGGGCCAGACCAATGGTCCATCTAGCCCAGTATCCTGTTTTCCAAACAGTGGCCAAGCCAGGTCACAAGTACCTGGCAGACACCCAATTAGCAGCAACATTCCATGCTACGAATCCCAGGATAAGCAGTTGCCTCTCCATGTCTGTCTCAATAGCAGACTATGGACTTTTCCTCCAGGAATTTGTCCAATCCTTTTTTAAACCCAGATACACTAACCGCTGTTACCAAATCCTCTGGCAAAGAGTTCCAGAGCTTAACTATTTGTTGAGTGAAAAAATATTTCATCCTATTTGTTTTAAAAATATTTCCATGTAACTTCATTGAGTGTCCCCTAGTCTTTGTACTTTGGAACGAGTAAAAAAAAATCTTGTTACTTCTACTCGTTCTACACCACTCAGGATTTTGTAGACCTCAGTCATATTTCCCCTCATCCATTTCTTTTCCAAGCTGAAGAGCCCTAACCTCTTTAGCCTTTTCTCATACAAGAGTTCCGTCCCCTTTATCATTTTGATCACTCTTCTTTAAACTTTTTCTAAGTCCGCTATATCTTTTTTGAGATACGGCGAACAGAACAGAATGCAATACTCAAGGTGTGGTCACACCATGGAGCGATACAGAGGCATTATAGTATTTTCAATCTTATTTACCATCCCTTTCCTAATAATTCCTACCATCCTGTTTGCTTTATTGGCCGCTGAATACTTATTTTTGCCTTCCTTTAAATTGTCTACATAATTTTGTTTATTTAAAGCCGAGGGAGTAGGAGAAACCCACATTTAGGGGCCCTTTTACTAAAGGGTGTTAAAGTCAAGTATGCACTTAGCGCATATAAAAACAGACTATTGGAAAACATGTTAAAGCGTTTTTTGGTATTTTGCATGTTTGTGTGTGCTAAGTGTGTGTTAACTATTTTTTTAAAATGAGCATGTCATGGGCAGAGAATGGGCATGTAAGCAATAAACAGCCTGCGCATTCAAATTAACGTGTATGAACTGGCTAATTCTGAGTTATCATGGGAGCACTTACCTCCTCCTCAATAGGAGGCGGTAAGTGCTTTTGTGTTAATTTTTTCAAGTCTCATGCACTAATGGAAAATTTTCAAAATTAAAAATAAAAAGCCCTAAATACTACCACATTGAATCTGGGTTTAGCACATGGGAAAGTCCCGCGTTAAGATATGCTAAGCCCAGATTCTAATGCCCTATATTAAAAAGCCCATTAGGCACTAAACACCATTCATTGTATGTAAGCAAGCCTGTAGTTTATCTCCTCCTTAATTATCTGCTCTGTGTCTCAACAGATTCCTCACTGTTACACAGAGAGACTGAATGTAATACATCATCTTCTGAACGTTCTTTTTCAAGGTACAGATTCCAAATTGTACATAAGCTCTGTCATGTCATAATGTAACCACTAAATATTTGTTTTTCAATTGATCTTCAAATAGGGGCCCTTTTACTAAGCTAAGTAAGTGCTTTAGGAATACACATCTCTGGCGTCTTGGTATTTTGCACAGTACAGGAGGAAAATCATTTCTCTTTCTCTGTCTTCAGCAGAGCCCAGCCTGGTTCCATTTCCATATGGTGATTGATTCACCAACTGGCTCCAGATTTTTAAGATGACTGATCCATCTCTGGAGTTATCCCATTACTTGCTTGGATTTGTAACTTTGTTTTTATAGGAGATCAAAGCTACCATTAGGTAGAACCAAGACTAGATAAACCTGCTTGGAAAACCTGGAGCCAGTTGACAATCTTGTTTGGTGAGGGTTTGTCTGTTTTCTGTATTTATGACACATGCAACTACCTTAATTTGTTTCACTTACTATGTTTTATTGCAAAAAGTAATGTATGGTAAGTTCAAAGGCTGCATGCCAAATGTTGGGGGCATGTCATCTGCAGTGACCACATAGAAAAGTTCTTTACGGCACAATTGACAGCACATAGTAAATACCACACACGAACTGTAATATGCAGTGCATGCAGAGCTGGCCCAAGGATATCTGATGCCCTAGCCATGCTCCCCATCACCCCACCCCAGGAGTGCTTCAAGTCCTTATCTCTTCCTACCTGTCATGTCCCCTACCTCAACGCAAGTGGCATCCTCGGGCTGCGCAGGGTCCCGTCGACACGTGCACTTGACTGGCACAGCCCTGAGCCATGTGTGTGTAGTTCTTCTCTGGCTGCAGGCTCCTTGATTGCTTTGCTTCCATGCACCTGGCTCTGCTCTCTCTCTGCCTGGCTTCCCTTGCTTCTCTGCTATTGGTCTTCCGGTTCCTCCTTCCCCTGCTCTTGTCCTATGGCTGTGCCCCTTCTCCCTGCTGATGTCAGACGCCAGCACTTTATCAGCTGAGATCTCTCTAGACTCCTTGCTTTGGCTTCTACTTTGGTAGGTGTTAAGTGCTCAGTAGTGTGCTTCTTCTCTACTTTGTTCTTCGTTACTGACTCTGCCTGTACCTGGATTACTCTCTTGTGTCTGCTGCCTGCCTACTGACCTTGCCTGTACCTGGATTACTCTTGTGTCTGCTGCCTGCCTACTGACTCTGCCTGTACCTGGATTATTCTCGTGCCTACTGCCTGCCTACTGACCTTGCCTGTACCTGGATTACTCTCGTGTCTGCTGCCTGCCTCCTGACCTTGCCTGTACCTGGATTACTCTCGTGTCTGCTGCCTGCCTACTGACTCTGCCTGTACCTGGATTACTCTCTTGTGTCTGCTGCCTGTCTACTGACTCTGCCTGTACCTGGATTACTCTCTTGACCTGCTGCCTGACTCTGCCTGTACCTGGATCACTCTCTTGCCTGCTGCCTGTCTGGCTGTCACGTTCATCACCCCGCTTCCTGCTCCATCTCATAAGCCCTGCAGGCCGCTCGCACCTAGGGGCTCAACCTCTGGGGAGCGGTGGTCAGCGCTGGTGAAACCCGGGGTTGTCCGGCTGCCAAGCAGAACCTGGTCTGAGTACCGGGCATAGCAGCGCTCTACTTGGTACAAGAACTCACAAGTCTGACACTACCCTCCCCATAGTGCAGCATCTTCCACTCTCCTCTTTCTCTCCCAACCCCCTCCCCATTGCCCAACATCTCCACTTCCTTTCTCTGTCTCTTATAATCCAGCATCTCCTCTTTCTGTCCCTATCCCTCCCCTATAGCCTAACATCTGCATTTCCTCTCCCTACTTCCCCTATGTGGATAGCATCTCCACTTTCTTACCCCCCACCTTCCCATTTGTTCACCATCCAGCATCTCTCCCTCTTTCTCTTCTCCTCCTCAGCTTGTGTTGTTGCTGCCACTGCCTTCTGTCTTCTGGGGCTGAAGGGACAAGTGATTCAGTGCTAGTGCAGGGCCTTTAACCACAGGCCAATGCTTGAGTACTGCTGCACCCTCTCCACTCCCCACCCAAGCAGGACTTCCTGTTGGGAAGAAGGAGCAGGATGCAGCAGCACTCAAATGCTGGCCTTTGGTTAAAGACCTTGAGCTGGCACTGAATCTGCTCATACCTTTGGCCCAGGAAATATAGAGGACAGTGGTGATGGCAGCAACAGGGGAAGGAAAAGGGGAAGAGAAGAAATGCTGCACTCCTGCTCACTGCCACCCCTCAAATGTTGTCAGATCTGTCTGTCTAAGATGGACACACTTCGGAGAGCTCCAGGGACACAGCCGGATCAAAAACATCCAGCGATATCCAGGGACTTCCAGACACTGCCCTAAAGGTAGACAAGACAGCCATTCAGGGCTCCTATCAATGTGCATTTGAAGAACAGAGGGTGAAACAACTCCCACACCAAAGCCTCATGACCTTGATGTACCAAGACAAAACTCACAGCTATTGAGTCCTGACACGGCTTCCCAGCTCAGGATCCTCTCCACACCAAACCAGATACGTTTGAGGCAGAAGAACAGAGGGAGCTGCAACTTCACATAGCAAACCCCTCATGGCCCGAACACACTCAGGCCCTACCAAACATCTTATTCCGACATGGTGGATCCTCAATGTGGCCCCCTCCTACCTTAGGGCTCCCCAAAAACAAAATCTGTGCCCCATATCCCCCATTCAGAGAAATACTTATTAGAGGGGGCTGTGCAAATCGGACATTTCTAAAGGGCAGAGGCAATGTTAGAGACTCATGCTAGTAGCGGTCAAACACACTGAAACATATGTGTTGACACCTGTGTCGACCAATTGCGCCACCAGTGAAAACTGAGAGAACATCTAAAAGTACAAACATTTCAAAAACAAGGGATCTCTACTCTCCACAACAAATGCAAGTGCATGCCACCCTAATTTGAATGAGAGAAGCACACTGACTGCACCAAAACACACCCAAAGTCCAGGACAACGGTACGAAGCAGACTCAGTAATTTAATTGTGCTCCCATTCATAACTTTGGAATAAACCAAACTTAAAATCAGGTGCAAAGGTGCCTGGGTGCTACCATTCTTTCAAGTCTCTCACCAACAAGGGAAACCTGCCTGTCCCTGGAGGGCCTTTTCAGCAACATCGCTCCCACTGAATTAAAAAAAAAAAAAACCTCATGAGCAGCAGGCCAGAGAAAAACACTAAAGTCCCCTCAGCGGGAGAGCAGGATTTGACAATCCTGCAGCAAAATCCAGGGACAACTAAAAGCCACATAAAAGAACACAAATGCCAGTAAGGTCAGCCCATACGTTACTGCATGCAAAAACAAGATACTACCCCAAGCACCAATAAAATCCTAGAGGAAATGGCAATATACAATGCATAGCCCACATCCCTACAAACTAAAAAGGCGTTAACTGGTCCAGTCTCATCCACTGTAGCAAGATAAACCAGAAGACCAGAGAAATCAAAAGCACACACACCCACAAAAGGAATTCTCACCAGCTTCTCAAATACAATCAGACGAAAACACTACAAAAAACAACTAGAGAACTAAAATAAATACCTTCCCCATTTCCCTAGGCTACTTCTTAAGTTCTTTGCTTAACATTCAAATCAATATTTGGTTTAAATTCCGAGGGTTTGATTGATTTGTTGGTGTTTCCATCTATGGACAGATAAGGTTTTTCTTCTCTAAAAACAATCCGGTTTAAATCTATTATTGAGGTTTCTTTTCCTTTTTATGGGGCCAGAGTATGGAATAAATTGCCTCTTAACTTGAAGTTTGTACCTCCTTATTTTTCTTTTAGGAAAATGCTTAAAATGTATTTGTTCAATCAACAACTCTGACTTATTTAAGAATTTTTGTTTTTAAATTTAATTTTTGTTTTATCATGTTTTTATAAGTATTGTTATGTGGTTTCTAGACTGTGAATTCTTCCTTATTATTGGAGCTTTTGTTACTTATTGTAAACTGCTGTGAATCCTTTTAGAAAACTATGACCTCATCAGAGACTTCATGTCAGAAAACAACTATGATTTAGCATGTATAGTAGAAACATGGCTATCCAAAGAAGATGTAATGATTCAACAACTAATCTGTCCCCCCAAACTACCTATTACTCTCTGCATACAGAACCAAAAAAAGAGGGGAAAGGGTATCAATAATTTACTGCTCTTCACTGCACATAACACAAATAGACACTATAAATGACAAAGGACTAGAAGAGATACTACTAAATGTACAGACAAACCCAGACACAAGGCTATACAATTCTAGTAATATACTGACCCCTGGGGCCACGGAAGCTAGTAGCAGATGACCTTCAATCATTTATAATACAACTAGCCGTTAAGCCCGTAAAAACGGGCGGGTATTGGAATGTTTTTTTTCCCCAAGGCCCCCCTCCCGTTGCAGCTGCAAAGCCCCTGCCATCCTCCTTCCCTGCCAGCTCCAAGGCCCCCTCTGTCCCTCCCTCCCAGCTCCAAGGCTCCAGTCCTCCCCCCTTCCCAGCTGCAAGGCCCCCTGCCCTCCCTCCCTCCCAGTTCCAAGGCCCTCCCCCCCAGCTCCCAAGGCCCCCTTCCCTCCCTCCCAGTTCCAAGGCCCCCTGCTCTCCCTCACAACTGTAAGGGGCCCCATTCCCTCACAACTGTAAGGGCCCCCCTGCCCTCCCTCCCAGCTCCAAGGCTCCAGTCCTCCCCCCTTCCCAGCTGCAAGGCCCCCTGCCTGCCCGCCCTCCCTCCCAGTTCCAAGGCCCCAGGCCCTCCCCCCAGCTCCCAAGGCCCCCTGCCCTCCCTCCCTCCCAGTTCCAAGGCCCCAGGCCCTCCCCCCCAGCTCCCAAGGCCCCCTGCCCTCCCGCCCTCCCAGTTCCAAGGCCCCCTGCTCTCCCTCACAACTGTAACAGCCCCCCTGCCCTCCAGCTCCAAGGCTCCAGTCCTCCCCCCTTCTCAGCTGCAAGGCCCCCCGCCCTCCCTCCCTCCCAGTTCCAAGGCCCCAGGCCCCCCCAGCTCCCTCCCTCCCAGTTCCAAGGCCCCCTGCTCTCCCTCACAACTGTAAGGGCCCCCCTGCCCTCCCTCCCAGCTCCAAGGCTCCAGTCCTCCCCCCTTCCCAGCTGCAAGTCCCCCCGCCCTCCCTCCCACCCAGTTCCAAGGCCCCAGGCCCCCCCAGCTCCCAAGGCCCCCCCAGCTCCCAAGGCCCCCTTCCCTCCCTCCCAGTTCCAAGGCCCAGGCCCCCCCAGCTCCCCAGGCCCCCTTCCTTCCCTCCCTCCCAGCTCCAAGGCCCCCCTCCTTCTGAGACGTCCCATGTCCCCTCCCCCCCCAAGGTAGCCGCTACCGCCCCCCCCCCCACGCCGGAGTCGCCACCACCCCCCCCTTCACCCGGCCCGGGCCCTCTCTTCGTTATTCAACTTACAGCAGCGCCGAAACAGCAGCAAGCAGTAGCTCCCGTTGGCCTTCCTTCACTGCCTGTGCCTCGCCCTCGTGTGACGTCACGTCGGCGAGGGCGGGGCACAGGCAGGGAAGGAAGGCCGACGGGAGCTGAAGCTGAGCTGCTTGCTGCTGTTTCGGCGCTGCTGTAAGTTCAATAACGAAGAGAGGGCCCGGGCCGGGTGAAGGGGGGTGGTGGCGACTCCGGGGGTGGGGGGGCGGTAGCGGCTACCTTGGGGGGGGGGGAGCGGTAGCGACGTCAGCGGTTCCCTCCCTCCCCTTCAGCGCAGTTTCCCTCTCTGTCCCGCCCCCCTTCCCCGTCATCACGTCTTGACGCGGGGGCGGGACAGAGGGAAGTCTCTACTGCGCATTTGCAGGTGAGTCGGTCACTTGCCATTTATAGGTTTGATGCCTCACATCTCACCCAATAGTCATAATTGTAGGGGATTTCAACCTACACCTTGAAGATAATTGCCAAGATGCTCAATCACTAGTCCGTTTCCTAACTGATCTTGACTGAAAAATAATAAATGAAGGAATTTTCCTCAACAAATTGGTTGTGATGCCGTGCTCACACCAATACATCTTTTCAACTCGGTACGGAACACATGGAAAGCCTCCACCATTATCTGGTCAGACCACAAATTACAAGAATGTTGCCTACCTGCTCAACCCAGTACACAAACCAAAGGACACAGAGAAAAAAATACTTGCTAGAGGTAAAATAGATGGCAACAAGCTCTGGGAAGATGTTACATCAAAAATACAGCACAACCCATACTTCACACCAAAAGGCCTGCTCACCAACTGGAACTTAGCAGTACAAACCACACTAGAAAAAATAGCTCTGCTAACAGAAAAGAAAATTTTAAGGACAGCCATCAGCTCCTGGTATACAAAGGAACTGCTTCTGCAAAAGAAATCTTATAGACAACTGGAATGCACCTGACTGAAAATCAGGGATAGCCAAAGCAAAAAACTGTGGAGATCCCAAATAGCAATATACAATGAAATGATCAGAACAGAAAAAAAAAGAAGTACTACTCTCAGAAGGTCCAAGAAAACAGCAACTCATCACACACTCTCTTCCATCTTGTAAAGACCGTATCAAAACCGCCACAAAAAGCGGTGAAAAGTAATCAAAGTGCAGACAACTACGCTACACATGTCAAGAAAAGGTAGAAAAGCTGTTAACATCTATCCCAAAGCCATCAAAACAGCAGACGAGAGCTGAACCTGCTATGGAACAGGGCTACCCTGGAGACCACACCTAGAATTCCTTCAAAGAAGTAGAACCTGAAGAATTCTCATGCACCCTAGCCAAGCCAGGCAAGGCTACTAAAACTTGCATCTCAAATAATAAAAATGCACCTAAAGACCCTTGTCAAGAGATTACT
Source organism: Microcaecilia unicolor (assembly GCF_901765095.1). Lineage (NCBI taxonomy): Eukaryota > Metazoa > Chordata > Amphibia > Gymnophiona > Siphonopidae > Microcaecilia > Microcaecilia unicolor. The sequence goes on along the minus strand of NC_044031.1, from coordinate 592,196,873 downwards.
GAAATCAGGGGAATTCCCTAAACAGAAAGAAGATATCTTACTCTCTCCACTCAGAAAAGAGGAATCATTTCATGACACACTTCCCAACAATTACTGCGCAGTACCAAACATACCCACTATTACCAAAATCACAGAAGCTATTGTAGCCACCCAATTCCAGGTACTACAGCACAACCTACTGGATCCCATGCAATCAGGATTCCATCTCTCATTCAGCATGGAAACAGTTTTGGAAAAACCGATCTCAGAATTGCACTTACTTCTCGATAAAGACCACCAGGCATAATGCAGCTAGATCTATCAGCAGCTTTTGACCTGGTAAACACAACACACTACTAATCATGCTGGATGAAGTAGGTATCAGGGGAGCAGTCCTAATGTGTTTTTCAGGTTCTTACAATACAGATCTAGCCAGGTCAAATGGCAACATGCCTTATTCATACCCTGGAAAATGCAATATGGAGTACCACAAGGATCCCCTCTATCCCCTATTCTTTTAAACTTCTACCTAAGAGGCACAGGGGAAATCCTGAACCCTCTCACAATTAAATATTTCTCTTATGCGGATAACATTGTCCTATTATTCCCAGATCGAGACTTGGCTACACCGTACCCACTGATGAACACGATAGACAAGACTAACATATTGTGGGTAGGTGTCAGGCTTACTGTGAAACCACTGGGTTAGTGAGCCCTTGGACCCCTGCCAAGGAGCGGCAGCGGCAGGAGAATCACCCAACACACAAGATAAGGCAAACCTCTGACAGAAAACCACTGGACTTTACCTGCACTTGACTGCCCTTCCTCAGGAGTTGAGCCCCTGGGTGCAGGCGGCCGGCAGGACTTACCAGACAGGGCAGGAACAGGATACCAACAAGGAGACAAGCCGGGTCCTGGGCAGGCAACAGACAGTAGCATAAACCAAGAGATAAGCCAGGTCTTGGACAGGCAGCAGACAGTAGAATAAACCAGGAGATAAGCAGGGCCAAAGCTGAAACCGGAAAATAGCACAGATGCACTGCAACAACTCTCGCCGAGGGAAACTCCTCTGAGGACCTCTGTTGCAAAGTAAACTAGAAAGCATCCAGGTGGTTAATGAAGGCAAAGTACAAGGGAGGTCACCAGGTATGGGTACTGCTTAGTTCCAAAAACTCCCAAGACAGTCCGGAGGGCTGGAAGATCCGGACCGAACCGCAGTACCTTCTGGAACATGGGAAACAGCCAGCAGTCAATCCATAGCAGCCACCAGGTCTAGCCACCAGGTGGCGAGATGAATGAGAGCATGAAACATGGGCCAAATCATAACAGTAGGAAATCCATCAGCCAAACCACCTTCAACCCCCTCCCCCCCCAACTAGCAGGAACCATTGTTCCCTTCAAGATAGAGATCAAGCTATTCGGAATTTGGATAGACTCTCAATTAACAATCCAGCTTATAATCGAAAGTGATCGCTGGCCATCTTCCGACACAAATCGGGAGATGGCCGGCGATTTCTTAAAAGCGGCGAAATCGGTATAATCGAAAGCGGCATTTTTGACATCGCCGCTTTCCTGTCGCTTCGCCGGCAAAAGTTCAAGGGGGTGTGTCGGTAGATTAGCGAAGGCGGGACATGGGCGGGCATGGGCGTGGCTACCAGATGACAGGCTTTCGCCGATAATGGGGAAAAAAAAGCGTAGTTAAGCAGTATTTCGCCGGCTTTACTTGGTCCTTTTATTTTCACGACCAAGCCTCAAAAGGTGCCCCAACTGACCAGATGACCACTGGAGGGAATGGGGGATGACCTCCCCATACTCCCCCAGTGGTCACCAACCCCCTTCCATACTAAAAAAATAAAACTAAAAACCTTTTTTGCCAGCCTGTATGCCAGCCTCAAATGCCGTACCCACCTCCATGACAGCAGAATGTGTTGTATCCTCCGACAGCCTTTCCCTGGTTGTGATGTGGCTCTCGGGTGAGTGTGACACCTTTTCTGTTAGGTGCCCTGCAGAGTCACATTAGCAATGCATTTTGGTGGGTGTAGGGTACTGGGCTCTACTCCCATGGTGCTTTCCCCCCCCCTGCTAACTGGGTCAGAATGTGCCCTGTTTTGTTTCCTGTTGTAGTCCATGCGGTAGTGGCCATTTTTGTAAGCCAGTTTTAGTTCCCTTTCCTGTGTTACCCACGTTAGAGAACGTAGTTCTTACCATGAATGGTGCTGAAAGAGGGCATTGTACACCATTGTGCCAGCTCTGACCTACTGCTAATCTTAGTACCAGGGGACTCTTTGCAAGTGGGTCACAACCTCTGATCTGCAGTTAACTGTGAGTAAACGTGCTTATTTCAAGAAAGGACTTTTTCAGAGAGATTAGTCTTCAGGTGTGAACTGGTGTACCAAAGTTATACAGCAGCAATAAGTCCTAGAGGCTGTACGCAGGTCCCTGGAGCAATTTTAGTGGGTGCAGTACATTTGTGGGTAGTGGGTTGGGGGGCTCAGCTCCCAAAGTAAGGGAGCTATGCACGTGGGAGCTTTTCTGAAGTCCACCGCAGTGACCCCTAGGGAGCCTGGTTGGTGTCCTGGCATGTCAGGGGGGCCAGTGCACTAAAAATGCTGGCTCCTCCCACGGCCAAATGCCTTGAATTTGGCTGGGGTTTGAGATGGCCGACATAACTTTCCATTATCGCTGAAAAACAAACCCGGCCATCTCAAACCTGGCGAACTCCACGGCATTTGGCCGGGCTAAACTGTATTATCGAAAAAAAAAGATGGCCGGCCATCTTTTTTGATAATACGGTTCCGGCCAGCTATAGCACCGCCGCCAACATAGATCGCCGGCGATCTATTTGGCCGGTGACGTTCGATTATGCCCCTCAATGACAACTCAAATTAACACAGTCATATGGAAATATTACCACCACTCATGATGTATTATAAGCCACATTGAGCCTGCAAAGAGGTGGGAAAATGTGGGATACAAATGCAATAAATAAATAAATAAATGTTTCTTCAGACTTAAATTACTTTGATACATCAAACACTTGTTACATCCAAACCATTTCCAAACAGTGGTACAGGCCATGGTTCTTACAACCTTGGATTACTGCAACATCATTCACCTAGGATTATCAGACAAATCACTCAGACAACTCCAGATTGTAGAAAGTGCTGCCACAAAACTAATAGGTGGGAAATGGCATGTCCATGCTACCCCATTCCTCACACAACTACAGTGGCTCCCAATTAAAGCCGGAGTAGAATTCAAACTCCTGATGTTAATTTACAAAAGAATTCATGGCTGTCTACCAGAATACTTACAAAAACACATACAATTACACAAAACCAAGAGAGCCCTCAGATCCTCACTAGACATTAGGCTTTCACCATCTAACCACCAAACCTGCCGACTGAAAAAAGCTTCAAACACTACTCTGGTGGGAAAAGGGGCTGCATTATGGAACTCCCTGAGCCCAGAGATCAGATTTATAATGGATTACCTACGTATGTTTTCGCAAACTATTAAAATCTTGGCTGTTTCAGAAATACTATGGAACACAAACCACCCAAAATCACTAGATCTTTTATGACCATGCCATACAGTTAGTGCTAACCTGACTACCTTATAAAAAAAAAAAACAGTCTAAAAGAGACTCCCTGTCCTGTTTAGAGGCAATAAGCCATAAGTTTATCTGGTAGAAAACGTGTTTAAAACTGTCATGTTTAGAGGCAATAGAGCCATAACTTCATTCTAGCTGAAAACCTGTTTGAACCCTAACGACATGTTTATCAAATTGTTGATCCTTTCAATCTGTTCTAATTTAACAAACACTCTGTTCACATGATTTTAAATTATGTTCCTGTTTCAAAAATGTATTCCACATGGCTTCGTATGTAATCCGCCTAGAGCTTTACAGTTAAGCGGACTATAAATGCCAAAATTAAATTAAATTAAAAAGAAACTATATATTAATGCCTCAAAAATTCAAAATATGAAATATGTATATGTGTTGATAGTGTATAACAATGTATCAGGCAGCACAAAAAAAACCTCACATTCTCCTAAGTCCTTTTAAATGGTAAAATTGCAACAGAAGCCTGTCTCATAGAGCTCAACATATCAAATGGATCCTGTTTAGGTTGCCTAAAGTTGGACTTGTAATTTTGGGCTCAGATCGAAGATCATTATGCAAACCAATTGGTTAAATTAGCATCAACAAGTGCTAATTGTCTGTTCAATCGTAAAGCGCTGTGTATGACTGGTAGCGCTATAGAAATGATTTATAGTAGTAGTAGTAATTGGCAGTCGGTGCCAGGCAAAATGGTAGAAACTATTATAAAGAACAAAATTACAGAGCATATTCAAAAGCATGGATTATTGAGCCAAAGCCAACATGGATTTGGTAAAGGGAAATCTTGCCTCACCAATCTATTACATTTCTTTGAAGGGGTGAACAAACATGTGGATAAAGGTGAGCAGGTTGATATTGTGTATCTGGATTTTCAGAAGGAGTTTGACAAAGTACCTCATGAAAGAATCCAGAGGAAATTGGAGAGTCATGGGATAGGAGGTAGTGTCCTATTGTGGATTAAAAACTGGTTAAAAGATAGAAAACAGAGAGTGGGGTTAAATGGTCAGTATTCTCAGTGGAGAAAGGTAGTTAGTGGGGTTCCCCAGGGGTCTGTGTTGGGACCGCTGTTTTTTAACATATTTATAAATGACCTAGAGATGGGAGTAACTAGTGAGGTAATTACATTTGCTGACAACACAAAGTTATTCAAAGTAGTTAAATCGTGGGAGGATTGTGAAAAATTAGAAGAGGACCTTAAGAGACTGGGAGACTGGGCGTCTAAATGGCAGATGACGTTTAATGTGAGCAAGTGCAAAGTGATGCATGTGGGAAAGAGGAACCTGAATTATAGCTATGACATGCAAGGTTCCACGTTAGGAGTCACTGACCAAGAAAGGGATGTAGGTGTCATCGTTGATGATATGTTGAAACCTTCTGCTCAGTGTGTATCGCTCCATGGTGCGACCGCACTTCGAATATTGTATTCAATTTTGGTCGCCGCATCTCAAAAAAGATATAGTGGAATTAGAAAAGGTACAGAGAAGAGTGGCGAAAATGATAAAGGGGATGGGACAATTTCCCTATGAGAAAAGGCTAAAGCAGCTGGGGCTCTTCAGCTTGGAGAAAAGACGGCTAAGGGGAGATATGATAGAGGTCTATAAAATAATGAGTGGAGTTGAACAGGTAGACATGAATCACTTGTTTACTATTTACAAAAATACTAGAACTAGGGGGCACAAAATGAAACTACAAAGTAGTACATTTAAAACAAATCAGAGAAAATATTTCTTCACTCAACGTGTAATTAAACTCTGGAATTAATTGCCACAGAATATGGTAAAAGCAGTTAGCTAGTGAGGTTTATAAAAGGGTTGGGTAACTTCCTAGAAGAAAAGTCCATGAGCCATTATTAAGAAGGGGAAAATCCACTGCTTAACTCTAGGATGAGCAGCATAAAATGTATTGTACAATTTTGGGATCTTGCCAGGTACTTGTACCTGGATTGGCCACTGTTGGAAACAGGATGCTGGGTATGATGAACCTTCAGTCTGTCCCAGTATAGCAACACTTATGTACTGATTCTTAGTTGCAAGCCAAGGCAGCGCAGCAGCCATGAGAGTGCTAAGAGAAGATGCTGAATATGGGGGAGATAGGGGGAGATGCTGAGCACTTGTAGGAGGCTAGAGAAAGGGAGATGATAACCTCCTTGGGGAAGAAGAGATGATGGACCCTTTTTGGGGGGAAGGAGAGGGAGATGCTGGACACCTGGGGGTAGGGAAGGAAAGGAAAGATGTTGGACAGGAGGAGAAAGGACCTTGAGCTGAACTTGGGAGAAGGGTGTGTGTGTGTGTATGTATATGTAAATATATATGTGTATATAAAGAGTTTAAAAAGAAATACAAGCTGGCCGATCTCTTTCTGATATAGTGACAGCTGTGGTTTACCTGGTGACACCACTTTGGAGCATTCATGTACGGGATCACCTTTGGCGTATCGTCGCAGTCCTCGGCTGCTGTCTAACGGCTACTATGTTCTGAATGAAGACAGTTTTCTGTTTGATGATCAAGGCAATATGACTCTGAATCCATGCCACAGTGTTTCTTACAAAGAAAATTTAGTCAGGTAAAAATTAAGACTTTATACTGAAAGCCTAATAGAAATGTATTTAATTCAAAGATCAATAAGGGCAAATTTTGTTTACATACAATGTCTGTTTGCTAAGCTTTGTTTCTTTCTTGCACTCTTCATATCTTATTATGCAGAAGGAACACATGGGAGTTGCAACTGTGTCATGAACATGGTAAGGACACTGCACTGCAGAAAGTAACCATGAATTTGAACAAACTGAAGTCATTGTAATCATGCCTCTGTTGACCCTGACCTTAACTCAGGAGTATTGGCTACCCCAAAAACTTTAATATGGGATTCAACAAATCATCCAACCCAAATATAAACCCAGGGTAACAATTACAGTGGGGGAAATAAGTATTTGATCCCTTGCTGATTTTGTAAGTTTGCCCACTGACAAAGACATGAGCAGCCCATAATTGAAGGGTAGGTTATTGGTAACAGTGAGAGATAGCACATCACAAATTAAATCCGGAAAATCACATTGTGGAAAGTATATGAATTTATTTGCATTCTGCAGAGGGAAATAAGTATTTGATCCCCCACCAACCAGTAAGAGATCTGGCCCCTACAGACCAGGTAGATGCTCCAAATCAACTCGTTACCTGCATGACAGACAGCTGTCGGCAATGGTCACCTGTATGAAAGACACCTGTCCACAGACTCAGTGAATCAGTCAGACTCTAACCTCTACAAAATGGCCAAGAGCAAGGAGCTGTCTAAGGATGTCAGGGACAAGATCATACACCTGCACAAGGCTGGAATGGGCTACAAAACCATCAGTAAGACGCTGGGCGAGAAGGAGACAACTGTTGGTGCCATAGTAAGAAAATGGAAGAAGTACAAAATGACTGTCAATCGACAAAGATCTGGGGCTCCACGCAAAATCTCACCTCGTGGGGTATCCTTGATCATGAGGAAGGTTAGAAATCAGCCTACAACTACAAGGGGGGAACTTGTCAATGATCTCAAGGCAGCTGGGACCACTGTCACCACGAAAACCATTGGTAACACATTACGACATAACGGATTGCAATCCTGCAGTGCCCGCAAGGTCCCCCTGCTCCGGAAGGCACATGTGACGGCCCGTCTGAAGTTTGCCAGTGAACACCTGGATGATGCCGAGAGTGATTGGGAGAAGGTGCTGTGGTCAGATGAGACAAAAATTGAGCTCTTTGGCATGAACTCAACTCGCCGTGTTTGGAGGAAGAGAAATGCTGCCTATGACCCAAAGAACACCGTCCCCACTGTCAAGCATGGAGGTGGAAATGTTATGTTTTGGGGGTGTTTCTCTGCTAAGGGCACAGGACTACTTCACCGCATCAATGGGAGAATGGATGGGGCCATGTACCGTACAATTCTGAGTGACAACCTCCTTCCCTCCGCCAGGGCCTTAAAAATGGGTCGTGGCTGGGTCTTCCAGCACGACAATGACCCAAAACATACAGCCAAGGCAACAAAGGAGTGGCTCAGGAAGAAGCACATTAGGGTCATGGAGTGGCCTAGCCAATCACCAGACCTTAATCCCATTGAAAACTTATGGAGGGAGCTGAAGCTGCGAGTTGCCAAGCGACAGCCCAGAACTCTTAATGATTTAGAGATGATCTGCAAAGAGGAGTGGACCAAAATTCCTCCTGACATGTGTGCAAACCTCATCATCAACTACAGAAGACGTCTGACCGCTGTGCTTGCCAACAAGGGTTTTGCCACCAAGTATTAGGTCTTGTTTGCCAGAGGGATTAAATACTTATTTCCCTCTGCAGAATGCAAATAAATTCATATACTTTCCACAATGTGATTTTCCGGATTTAATTTGTGATGTGCTATCTCTCACTGTTACCAATAACCTACCCTTCAATTATGGGCTGCTCATGTCTTTGTCAGTGGGCAAACTTACAAAATCAGCAAGGGATCAAATACTTATTTCCCCCACTGTACTTAAATGTGTAACTCAAATCCGTGGAAACCAAATATATACTATTAAAATTGTGCAGTGAATGTGCTCAAAACCCAATGTGACTGAAGTGAAATTCACAAATATAGTCACTGTTTCTTATCATTGCACTTCCTCATTCATTTAAGGCTAGAGTTTTAAAGAAGAAAACAAGATTTTAAAAACTGTTGCAAGTATTGTAGTTCAAAACAATTTATCTTCTTATATCTCAATCCACTGTGTTGCCCAGAGGAACAGATCTGCGTTGATAAGTCCGTGTCTATTCAGATCTTCTAATTTTTACCCCAACTCGGATCCAGGTTTCGCTTTACATAGAAATCTTCATCAGGGGCTACCTCTATAAAGATAAGAAATTTTTATTAGCAACTGCATATGAAAAATAAAAAATCAAATAACTAAAAAAAACCCCTCACAAGCTAACAATCTGAACCGTCACCACAAGGAGTAGAATCATTAGACCCAAGATGGTGTCTGGAGAGACCAACACATCCAACAGGCTTTATTTAAGTTTATCACATGACTAATATCCAGTCCACTTCCTTATTGAGACCTTGTGGCTGAACCGTCTTCCAATCATAAATAAACCGTTGCTCCTTTTGAATCAAAATTTGAGAAACATGACCGCCCCACTCAAACTCACTAATTGTAATATAACAAATTTCAGATCATACACAGTTGGGCTCATTTTCGAAAGAGAAGGGCCCCCATCTTTCGACACATATCGGGAGATAGGTGTCCTTCTCACAGGGTCGCCCAAATTGGCATAATCGAAAGCCGATTTTGGGCGCCCTCAACTGCTTTCTGTCGCGGGGACAACCAAAGTCCCTGGGGGTGTGTCGAAAGCGTAGCGAAGGCAGGACTGGGGCATGCTTAACACATGGGCGTCCTCGGCCAATAATGGAAAAAAGAAGGGTGTCCCTGACGAACCCTTGGCCGACTTTACTTGGTCCTTTTTTTTATGACCAAGCCACAAAAATGTGCCCTAAATGACCAGATGACCACCGGAGGGAATTGGGGATGACCTCCCTCTACTCCCCCAGTGGTCACTAACCCTCTCCCACCCTAAAAAAAATTTATATTTTTTCCAGTCTCTATGCTAGCCTCAAATATCATACCCAGCTCCATGACAGCAGTATGCAGGTCCCTGGAGCAGTTTTAGTGGGTACTGCAGTGCACTTCAGGCAGGTGGACCCAGGCCCAACCGCCCCTACCTGTTACACTTGTGGTGGTAAATGTGAGCCCTCCAAAACCCACCACAAACCCATTGTACCCACATCTAGGTGCCCCCTTCATCCCTAAGGGCTATGGTAGTGGTGTACAGTTGTGGTAGAGTGGGTTTTGGGGGTTTTTGAGGGGCTCAGCACACAAGGTAAGGGAGCCGGTTGGTGTCCTGGCATGTCAGGGGGACCAGTGCACTACGAGTGCCGGCTCCTCCCACGACCAAAGGGCTTGGATTTGGTCGTTTCTGAGATGGGCGTCCTCAGTTTCTATTACCGCCGAAAATCAGGGACGACCATCTCTAGGGATGACCATCTCTAAGGTCGACCTAAATGTGGAGATTTGGGCGTCCCCGACCGTATTATCGAAACAAAAGATGGCCGCCCATCTTGTTTAGATAATACAGGTTTCCCCGCCCCTTTGCGGGGACGTCCTGCGAGGGCGCCCTCAGGAAAACTTAGGCGCCCCGTTCGATTATGCCTCTCGGTGTGTCCCCAAATCATTCCAATGTTGTACCATAGGAGTATCAGTTTTTCCCAATCAGATATTACTGAGATGTTGCACTACTCTATACTTAATTTTTCTTCTTGTTTGCCCTATGTAATATTTTTGACATGGACATGCAACACAATACATCACCTGAGCAGTCTCACAGTCTATTCTAGTATTTAAATGATAAACATGCTCACTATTTGGTATAGGAACTTTGTCAATACACACATCTAATCACAATATGTGCAGTGTCCACAAGCATAGTGACGACATTCCTCCTGTGGTATGCATTGTACAGACTGTTGCATATGAGATGTTATTAATATATCTGCTATGTTTTTGTGTCTCCGATAAACAAATTGAAGTGGTTTATGTAAAACTGGAAAATATTGGAACAGGCTCCAATGTCTCTGTATAATTCTATGCACATCAAAACTTTTTTATAGAATAAGGTAAAACACATGTTATTTTAGCAGTATCATTTTCTAAACTAGCTTGCAATAACCATTGATGTTCCGTATACGATGCCCTCTTATAAGCCCTTTTGATAACCGAAACAGGTCCCGAAATTTTTTACTCATTAAACCAATTTTTCCTTGTCTGTGCTCACCTCGCCCTCTGGTGGCCAGAACCAGTGACTGCTATGGACTGTCTCATGTTCCAGATTTCAGCCCACTCCGGTCCGGATCTTCCGGGCTGCCAGACTAGCTTTTCTTGTTTGTGCCTGAACAGCACCCGTAGCTGCCTTGTGATTCCTGCAGTGAGCTTCAGCAGCTGATGGGCTTTATTAATCACCTGGAAACTACTGTGTTTGCCTTTGCATCATCTAAGGTCCCTGGTTTGTTGGTGCTTTGTTGCACTTCTGCCTAGTCTGGTTTCTTGTTTGAGGTTCTTGTCTGGTTCTAGTAGTCTGTGTGTAGTTTAGCTTAGGTTTGTTGCTTATTTCTTAGTCTTGTTTCTGGTCTGTATTTCTGGTCTAGTTTCTGTTTGTCTGTGTCTCTCTCTTATTGGCTGCGTGGCAGCTTTCAGTCCCGACTCTTGTCTGTCAGTATTTGTACCCTGTTTCAGTGGCTGCTTGGCAGCTTTCAGTTCCTATCCTGTAGCTTGTCCATTTTCTGCCTTGTGTAGTATTGTCTGTCCGTGAGTCCTAGCCCAGTTTCCTGCCTTGCTGCCCAGGTATATTCCCTTCCCCTCTGACCCTTAGTTCCTGTTCAGCCTAGTTGGTATCCAGTTCCTGCCCTGTCCGGTATGTCCTGCCAGCCGCCTGCACCCAGGGGCTCAACTCCTGGGGAAAGGAGGTCAAGTTCAGGTGAAGTCTAGCTGTTTCTGTCAGAGTTCTGCCTTGTCCCTAGTGTGGGGTGGTTTTGCCTGCCACTGCTGCTCCCCGGCAGTGGTCCAAGGGCTCACGAACCTAGTTTCTGCCTTGAAAACCTAACAAATTTGATATTTATAATCTGTTATAGAGGAACAAAGTCTGCTTAAACATAAAAATTGTCCCATAGGAATATTATCTCGTAGATGTCGTGGATGATAACTGCGATAATTCAGCAAAGAATTACAATCTGTTGGTTTTCTAAAGATTGTAGATCCAAACTATCCTTCAGAAAAGTGGACCATTATATCTAAGAAGTCTAGTGAGTGGGCATCAAAATGTGCTGTAAACTGAATATTTGGATAAGTATAATTAAGTGATGCAAGGTTCCACATTAGGAGTCACTACCCAGGAAAAGGATCTAGGTGTCATTGTTGATGATACGTTGAAACCCTCTGCTCAATGTGCAGTGGCGGGTAAGAAAGAATGTTAGGAATTATTAGGAAAGGAATGGAAAACAAAACTGAGAATGTTATAATGGCTTTGTATTGTGCCATGGTGTGACCACACCTCGAATACTATGTGCAGTTCTGGTCACTACATCTCAAAAAAGGGCACCCCGACATAATAGCCCGACAAAACAGCCTTGTAACAAAATAGTCCTTGACAAATCAACCCCTAACAAAATAGCACTTGACAAAATGGCCCCTCCCACAAAATAACCCTTGACAAAATAGCCCCTAGAAAAAAATAACACATCATAAAAAATGATGATAAACTACAAGTGAAATCTTCACTGATAAAGGCTCCTACCAGCATTGCATTGTATAAAGCATATATAAATAAACAAAATTCTATAGCTACCAACTGGTATTCATGTTCTGTTCTTTAAGGAAAGTATTCTTCCATCAACATGCTAATTAAAAAAAACAATATTGTAATCATTTTCATAGTCTTACCAACCTTATCCTGTTTGACAAGGTAAGATTATTAGGAAAAAATGCAGTGCCATATTCTCGGCAGCCTGATTGGGCCCTTTTGTCGGGGGGGGGGGGGGGGGTTAATTTGTCAAGGGCTAAATTGTGGTCAGGCCATTTTGACAGTGGCTGTTATGTCGGGGGCTATTATGTCGGCAGCTTTTTTGTTTGGAGATTTTTTGTCTGGGCTATTTTGACCGGGTACCTTAAAAATATAGTGGAATTAGAAAAGGCACAGAGAAGGGCAACAACAATGATAAAGAGGATGGGATGAGTTAGGAAAGGCTAAAGCAGCTAGGGTTCTTCAGCTTGGGGAAGAGATGGCTGAGGGGAGATGTCACGTCTGCAGGGGCGTATCTGCGTGGGGCCTCAGGGGCCTGGGCCCCCGCAGATTTTGCCCTGGACCCCCCTACCGCCATCAACCCTCCCCCGCTGCCGTTCTTACTTTTGCTGGCGGGGGACCCCAACCCCCGCCAGCCGAGGTCTGCTTCCACCTGCCGCTGCCTTCAAAACTTCTTCTTCAGCCGGCGGGGGACCCCAAACCCCCGCCAGCCGCCCCGCGCTGTTTAAAATTCATCTTCGGCCTCCGTGGCCGTGCTGCTGGGATAGGCGGCGCTGTTGAAATCCACTTCGGAGTCTGACGTCGTTGTACGTTGTACGTGCTGCGACGTCAGACTCCGAAGTGGATTTCAACAGCGCCGCCTATCCCAGCAGCACGGCCACGGAGGCCGAAGATGAATTTTAAACAGCGCGGGGCGGCTGGCGGGGGTTTGGGGTCCCCCGCCGGCTGAAGAAGAAGTTTTGAAGGCAGCGGCAGGTGGAAGCAGACCTCGGCTGGCGGGGGTTGGGGTCCCCCGCCAGCAAAAGTAAGAACGGCAGCGGGGGAGGGTTGGCGGCGGGAGGGGGGTGGAGAGACTAAGTTATTGGTGGCGGTGGGGGCTCGGCGGCGGCGGCGGGGGGGGCGGGGGGGGGGGCGCTAAAATGTGCCCCCTCCCTCTGGCTCTGGCCCCCCCTACCGCCGGAGTCCAGATACGCCCCTGCACGTCTGTGGTCGTGACCCCTCTCAGACTTACCTTATTTCTGGGGGTCAGCTTCTGAGCTGGCTTCTGTCTATCCTTTCTGAGTTAGTTCTCTCTCTGTGTGCTGGCTGCTTCCAGCATGGCTCTAATTGCTCCACTGTGCTGCACCTGAGTATGCTTCAGTATGCTTTCAGCTTGTGTTTTGGTTTGTGTTCCTCTTGCCCTCTGGTGGCCAGACCTGGTGGCTGCATTGGATTGTCTATGTGCTGTTTACCATTCCAGAATTTGGCCCAGTCCAGTCCGGATCTTCCGGCCTGCCAGACTTGCTTGTCTTGTTTGAGCCTACTCAGCACCCGTAGCCCACACCATTATGTTTAGGACTTCAGAGAAAAACAAAAAGATGCTGATAGTGCTGTTCTTGTGTGGAATTGCTGCTGAGTCCATCAAGGTATTTATTTCTTTTATTCATGCCAGGATTTTCAGGAAAAAGAAAAAAATACGACGCACTCTGGCTAATCTGCTAAGCCTCAAGCCCTCTCACCCTTGGCTCCAAAGTGAGGTCTTTGAATCTGCACCTCTACCTATGACCCAGACAGAAGACACTTATGTGGAAGCTGATTATGGTAAGGAGATAAAGGCACGCTCTGTTCAAACAGCAAAATAATTTATCATATGATATGATTCACTTATGAATTAATACAATGCTGAATGGCATGCAGACATCTTTCACTAGTTTATTTACAGAGGTCCTCAAGGATTAAACACTTTCCAGCTCTCAGAGAAAATGAAGGTATACAGACATCATATCTAAGGTGGGTTTTAGAAACTCACATATAAGCACAGAGCATAAGCGTAGCCATACTGGGTCAAACCAGTGGTCCATCTAGCCCAGTATCCTGTTTTCCAAACAGTGGCCAAGCCAGGTCACAAGTACCTTGCAGAAACCCAAATCGTGCCAACACTCCATACTACAAATCCCAGGGCAAGCAGTTGCTTCCCATGTCTGTCTCAATAGCAGACTAGGGACTTTTTCTCCAGGAATTTATCCAAACCTTTTTAAACCCATTTAAATCTTTTTTTAAACAGTGTTTTTTGGACAATTCTTATAGTCCACCAATAAAAGATCTCAAGGTCTGCCATGGCTCCAGCAAATACATATTTAAGGAATTTTCTGGCGTATCAGGTGCCACCATTGTCAGCACAGCTGCAAAGTATTCATTTAGGGGCTCTTTCATTGAGCTGAGGCGTAGTAACCTGTTCCGGGGCAGAGGGAGCAGGGAACCAGCTGAGCCAACAGGCGCAGGACTGCTCTCTGCACCCTCCAGCAGCCAAGAATGCACCTGGGGGGGGTGGCTTGATGTGCCGGGGAGGGGGGTGTCATTGCGCCGGGGCGGGGCTTGATGCACCGGGAAAGGGGGTGTCATTGCGCCGGGGGGGGGGGGTCATGCTGCACCCAGAAGGGACGGACGCCGCTGCACCCGGGGGGGGGGGGGGGTGCGCAGCGGCAATCCGCCCCAGGTGGCAGCCAACCTAGGATCGCCACTGAGGAAAGCAGCTTAGCTAGGGAAACAAACAAGCATACACTGGGAACAACCAGCACACAGAGACAGAGCAGAGACAGCACCCACAGGTGCAGGGAAGCAAGGTAATCAGTGTCCCGTCCCGGGCTCTTACCTGGCGGCCCGCAGGAGGGAGCGGTAACCAGGGGCGCCCACGGGATCCGGGACGGCGGGATGAGGCTGCCGACAGGGCCGGCGCTGCCGCTGGCTGCTCCGAGGCCGGCGATCCGAGGGAGCAAGCGCCGGCCTCGGAGAAGGAGATCCGCCGGCCAAGATGGCGGCGCCGGCGTCGTCGTCCTCCTCGTTGGAGCAGGACCAGCGAGGCAGCTCCGCCCACTTGCGCCGGATTGGCGCACCAACGGGGAGACTCCGCCCGCCAGACAGGGGCACCAATCCGGGCCCCCTCTGCCTGCCTGGGCGAAGAGGATTGGCTCCAGCTGTTACCAGAGGAAGGACGGGCGGGGGATTTAAACCCCGAGACGGAAGGGATCCAGCGCTTCCGTTTTGTTTGTCAGAAGCCGACACAGGGGTTGCGTCCTGCTAGCCCCCTTCAGAGACTGTGTCTTCCGCTAGCCGTCCTTGCTAGCCAACTCCAGAGACAGTGCTCCTCTTCAGCTAGCCGTCCTGCTAGCCCCCTTCAGAGACTGTGTCTTCCGCTAGCCGTCCTTGCTAGCCAACTCCAGAGACAGTGCTCCTCTTCAGCTAGCCGTCCTGCTAGCCCCCTTCCGAGACTGTGTCTTCCGCTAGCCGTCCTTGCTAGCCAACTCCAGAGACAGTGCTCCTCTTCAGCTAGCCGTCCTGCTAGCCCCCTTCAGAGACTGTGTCGTCCGCTAGCCGTCCTTGCTAGCCTACTCCAGAGACAGTGCTCCTCTTCAGCTAGCCGTCCTGCTAGCCCCCTTCCGAGACTGTGTCTTCCGCTAGCCGTCCTTGCTAGCCAACTCCAGAGACAGTGCTCCTCTTCAGCTAGCCGTCCTGCTAGCCCCCTTCAGAGACTGTGTCGTCCGCTAGCCGTCCTTGCTAGCCAACTCCAGAGACAGTGCTCCTCTTCAGCTAGCCGTCCTGCTAGCCCCCTTCCGAGACTGTGTCTTCCGCTAGCCGTCCTTGCTAGCCAACTCCAGAGACAGTGCTCCTCTTCAGCTAGCCGTCCTGCTAGCCCCCTTCAGAGACTGTGTCGTCCGCTAGCCGTCCTTGCTAGCCTACTCCAGAGACAGTGCTCCTCTTCAGCTAGCCATCCTGCTAGCCCCCTTCAGAGACTGTGTCGTCCGCTAGCCGTCCTTGCTAGCCTACTCCAGAGACAGTGCTCCTCTTCAGCTAGCCGTCCTGCTAGCCCCCTTCAGAGACTGTGTTTTCAGCTAGCCATTCGGCTAGCCATCTCCAGAGCCTGAATCTCCTCTCGGAGTCCTAGCCGCCTCTGCTAGTCCTCCCTTAAAGACTGCGTGCTTACTGTCAGCCAGGTCAGCCGTCACCCCGCGGTTCCAGCAGTCCTGCTGGCCGCCTGCAGCTGAGGGCTCAACCCTCGGTGAACGGCGGTCGCCGCAGGTGAAGATTCGGGGTGCTCGGCTGCCCTCTGGGGCCTTGTGGGGCCTCGGGGAACTTGAGGGCTCACCAACCAAGAAACAACAGGGACGCGACAGGAAACGGAAGCCATAAGCTCGCCAACGCAACCTGATCTACGGGACCTGGCCAAGGTACTCCAGCAGCAGCAGGAGCAGCTTAACGCCCTGTCTGGGGCGCTTCAGAACGTATGCTCGCAACTTTCCACGCTTCCGGTACAGAACCAGGCCGCTGCGGTCCAGGGGGCCGCAGCGGCTCCCCGTGTGGGAGGGTTCCGCATGGGACCTCGGTTCCCTGAACCAGCTCGATATGATGGGACCCCCGGAGGCTGTCGGGGGTTCCTCAACCAGTGTAACCTGGCCTTCCGGATGCAACCGGAGGCATTTGCTTCGGACCAAAGTAAGGTGGGCTACATTATGGGCCTCTGCGAAGGGAAGGCCCAGGCCTGGGTGGCCCCCCTAAACGAACAGCAAGACCCCATCTTGGATGATTATAGTGAATTTCAGCGTCGGAACTGCTGCGGATTTATCAGGGAGAAGGGACGGTGGCCGATTACGCCATCCGGTTTCGGACCTTAGCCACGGAGCTGCGTTGGAATCCGGAGTCCTTGATGGCCATCTTTATGGAAGGCTTACAAGAACGGATCAAGGACGAATTGGCTGGACGGGAGGTCCCAGGACAATTGGATGCCCTCATCTCGCTCTGTAATCGAGTAGACACCCGGTTCCAGGAGCGAGCCAGAGCCCGGGCGGAGCGGCAGAAGTGGGCGCGAGGGATGTCCCGGATGGGCAAAGGGCCATCCCCTCGCCAGGGGAACCGGGACTCCACGGAGCCCGGGGAAGAGCCGATGGTGATGGGCCGTCAACGGCTGGCTCCCTCCGACAGACAGAAAAGCCTGTCGAACGGACTGTGCCTCTATTGTGGTGAGGCTGGTCATTTCATCCGGACTTGTCCCGTCCGGCCGGGAAATGCTTCCCCCAAGGCACCCTGAGGGGAGGGTTCTTGGGGCACTCCGCTCCCCTACCGGACTCCTTGATAACCCTGCCAGTAATGTTACGGTGGCAAGAGGCCACGATCCAGACCCGGGCCCTGGTGGACTCGGGGTCCTGGGGCAACTTTATCGGACTCGAACTGCTGCAGCAAATGGGCTGGCCTACGCTCCTGCGGCGGCCGGCGCTGCGAATAACCTCCATCCAGGGAACTACCCTTCCCTAGCCGGTCACGGAGATCACCCCCGTGTTGGGATTACAGGTGGGGGAGGATCACCGGGAGGAGGTCCAATTCCTAGTGCTATCCCGGACCATCCACCCGGTGGTCCTGGGGCAGCCATGGCTACGGTGCCACAACCCTATTATCGACTGGCCCGGGGGAAGGATTCAAGCTTGGGGTAGTCCCTGTCAGCAGACCTGTTGTAAGGGCCGGGCTGGCAGCTGCCCTGCCTTAAATACGCTGCCCGGTGAGGGACGGGTAGAGCTGGGCTCGCTGCCTATGGATTATAGAGACTTTGCTGATGTGTTTAATCCCAAGGAAGCGGAGGTGCTACCGCCTCATCGGTCTTTTGACTGTGCCATTAATCTGAAGGCGGAAACCGTGCCCCCTCGGGGCCGACTGTACACTCTGTCCCGAGGAGAGTCCAAGGTAATGCAAGAATACATCCGGGAGAACCTGCGGAGAGGGTTCAACCGGCCCTCTACGTCTCCAGCGGGGGCGGGATTCTTTTTTGTTACCAAGAAGGATGGGTCCCTGAGGCCCTGTATTGACTATCGGGGATTAAATGCCATCACCGTGAAAGATCGTTTTCCTCTCCCGCTCATTCCCGAGCTCTTTGACAGGTTGCAAGGAGCGCAGATATTCACTAAATTGGATTTGCGGGGGGCCTACAACTTGGTTCGAATCCGGTCAGGGGACGAATGGAAAACGGCTTTTAACACCCACGAGGGACATTTTGAATATCGGGTGATGCCGTTCGGCCTATGTAATACCCCTGCGGTGTTTCAACGTCTTATTAACTACGTGCTAGAGGATTTGCTGAACTCCACGGTGATTGTATACCTGGATGACATTCTGGTTTACTCTAAGGACCCCGCGGAGCATACGGGCCACGTCTGCGCTGTGCTGTACCGGTTAAGACAAGCCCGTCTATTCGCTAAACTCAGTAAATGCGCTTTCCATCAGTGGTCATTACCCTTTTTAGGACATATTCTGCTACCCGGGGGCCTACAGATGGAGCCAGACAAACTCCGGGCAATTCGAGAGTGGCCACAACCGTTGGGATTGAAGGCACTGCAACGGTTCCTGGGGTTCGCAAATTACTATCGCCAGTTTATCCCTCAGTATTCCCAACTGACAGCACCACTGACGGCGCTCACCCAAAAGAACGCGAAGGTCCGGGATTGGCCGCCAGAGGCGCAAGCGGCTTTTCGTCAGGTAAAGGAGGCCTTCGAGTCAGCGTCCATCCTGCTGGCCCCCGATCCCGAGAAACCATTTATTGTAGAAGTGGACGCGTCCGCCTTGGGGGCCGGGGCGGTCCTCTCTCAAGTCAACCCCGGAGGCCGGCGTCAACCGTGCTCATTCTTCTCACGAAAATTCTCCCCAGCAGAACGGAATTATACGGTAGGGGATAGAGAACTCTTGGCCCTGAAATTAGCCCTGCAGGAATGGAGGCACCTGCTGGAGGGAGCGGAGCACCGATTTACGGTAATCACTGATCACAAGAACCTCCTATACCTCCAAGAGGCTCAGCGGTTAAACCCCCGACAGGCCCGATGGTCGTTATTCTTTGCCAGGTTTCACTTTCAGTTAGTATTCCGGGCGGCGTCTCAGAATACCCCAGCAGACTCGCTCTCCCGAGCATTTGAAGCTCCTGAAGAGACCAAGGAGGTCCATCCTATGTTAAATCCCGCATGTCTCAGTGCGGCTACAGGGGAAGTTGCGCCGACTAAGGAGTTCGTGTCGGCCGCCGACCGAAAAAGAATAATGCAATGGGGGCACTCATCTAGATGGGCCGGGCACTTCGGGTATCAAAAAACCCTCCGGTTCATCGCGAGACAGTACCAATGGCCGCAAATGAGGCGGGATGTTCTCCAATTTGTTACCTCGTGCCCTGTATGTGCACGGACCAAGCCATTAACAGGGCCCCCCGTGGGGGACCTGCAACCACTGCCCGTACCGACCATTCCCTGGACGGAGTTATCCATGGATTTCATCACCGACCTACCCCGCTCCCAGGGCCATACTGTGATTTGGGTTGTGGTAGACCGTTTCTCTAAAATGGCTCATTTTGTTCCATTATCGAGCCTTCCTTCGGCGGCCTCTCTAGCCCAGGCTTTCATTCAACACATTTTTCGGCTACATGGGCTGCCCAGTCGGATCGTCAGTGACCGGGGACCCCAATTTACCTCACGCTTCTGGAGAGCCTTGTGCACGGCTTTGGGAGTAGAGACTCATTTTTCATCCGCCTACCATCCCCAAACCAACGGCATGGTCGAGAGAATTAACCAAACATTGAAAGGATTCTTGCGGGCATTTGTCAACCAACGACAAGATAACTGGGCCTCTCTGCTTCCATGGGCCGAGTTTGCTTATAACCAGAGTGACCATTCATCCTCAGGACACTCCCCGTTCTTCTTGGTATACGGACGACATCCTCGGCTTCCAGGGCCGTTCCCTTCGACAGCGGTAACCCCTGTGGGGGACCAAACTCTGGCGGATCTGCAGAAGGTCTGGGGGATGGCTAGGGAGCAACTACAGAAGACCGTTGCCCAAGATAAGGTCTTTGCCGATCGCCACCGGCGACCCGCCCCAGTGCTCCAGCCGGGGCAGAAGGTATGGTTAAGCACTAAGTACCTGAGGCTCCGGGTGCCCTCCCGGAAACTGGGACCTCGGTATGCTGGACCTTTTGCTATCCAAGAACGAATTGGACCAGTCACGTACCGGTTGCGGTTACCAAGGACCCTGCGAGTGCACAACGCCTTTCATATCTCCCTATTGAAGAGATTTCGGGGGTCCAAGTGGCACCCTCACCCATCCGAAGAGGAAGCTCTCGAGGTTACTCCTGATCCGGAGTATGAAGTAGAAGAGGTCCTCGACTCTAAAAGGCGGCGGGGAAGGCTGTATTATTTGTTATCATGGAAATATTTCGGTCCCGAAGACAACTCCTGGGAACCCGCTGCTAATGTACATGCTCCAGAGTTGGTTAAAGCCTTCCACGCCCGATATCCGTCCAAACCCGGGCCCCGGGAGAAGGGGGCATCCGGGGAGGATACTGTCCCGTCCCGGGCTCTTACCTGGCGGCCCGCAGGAGGGAGCGGTAACCAGGGGTGCCCACGGGATCCGGGACGGCGGGATGAGGCTGCCGACAGGGCCGGCGCTGCCGCTGGCTGCTCCGAGGCCGGCGATCCGAGGGAGCAAGCGCCGGCCTCGGAGAAGGAGATCCGCCGGCCAAGATGGCGGCGCCGGCGTCGTCGTCCTCCTCGTTGGAGCAGGACCAGCGAGGCAGCTCCGCCCACTTGCACCGGATTGGCGCACCAACGGGGAGACTCCGCCCGCCAGACAGGGGCACCAATCCGGGCCCCCTCTGCCTGCCTGGGCGAAGAGGATTGGCTCCAGCTGTTACCAGAGGAAGGACGGGCGGGGGATTTAAACCCCGAGACGGAAGGGATCCAGCGCTTCCGTTTTGTTTGTCAGAAGCCGACACAGGGGTTGCGTCCTGCTAGCCCCCTTCAGAGACTGTGTCTTCCGCTAGCCGTCCTTGCTAGCCAACTCCAGAGACAGTGCTCCTCTTCAGCTAGCCGTCCTGCTAGCCCCCTTCAGAGACTGTGTCGTCCGCTAGCCATCCTTGCTAGCCTACTCCAGAGACAGTGCTCCTCTTCAGCTAGCCGTCCTGCTAGCCCCCTTCCGAGACTGTGTCTTCCGCTAGCCGTCCTTGCTAGCCAACTCCAGAGACAGTGCTCCTCTTCAGCTAGCCGTCCTGCTAGCCCCCTTCAGAGACTGTGTCGTCCGCTAGCCGTCCTTGCTAGCCTACTCCAGAGACAGTGCTCCTCTTCAGCTAGCCGTCCTGCTAGCCCCCTTCCGAGACTGTGTCTTCCGCTAGCCGTCCTTGCTAGCCAACTCCAGAGACAGTGCTCCTCTTCAGCTAGCCGTCCTGCTAGCCCCCTTCAGAGACTGTGTCGTCCGCTAGCCGTCCTTGCTAGCCTACTCCAGAGACAGTGCTCCTCTTCAGCTAGCCGTCCTGCTAGCCCCCTTCCGAGACTGTGTCTTCCGCTAGCCGTCCTGCTAGCCCCCTTCAGAGACTGTGTTTTCAGCTAGCCATTCGGCTAGCCATCTCCAGAGCCTGAATCTCCTCTCGGAGTCCTAGCCGCCTCTGCTAGTCCTCCCTTAAAGACTGCGTGCTTACTGTCAGCCAGGTCAGCCGTCACCCCGCGGTTCCAGCAGTCCTGCTGGCCGCCTGCAGCTGAGGGCTCAACCCTCGGTGAACGGCGGTCGCCGCGGGTGAAGATTCGGGGTGCTCGGCTGCCCTCTGGGGCCTTGTGGGGCCTCGGGGAACTTGAGGGCTCACCAACCAAGAAACAACAGGGACGCGACAATCAGTGAGAGCAGCTTAGCTAGGGAAACAAACAAGCATACGCTGGGAACAACCAGCACACAGAGAAACTACGAGCAATGAGAGGAGTAAACAACCCCCAAGACAGTACGGTGTGCTACTAGCACAGACAGAGAAAGAGTAACAGGCTTCAGATGACCGGGATCAAACGCTAAAGCATAGACTGAAGGGAGAGATAAGAATAAATAGATCTGACCTCTGACATCTGCTGCCTCAGATGGCAGCTCAATCCCTAACAGGCCAATCAGAAGTGAGTCCCAGTCATTCCCCTTCCTGTCTTAGCAGAATCATAACATCCATCCAGCATCTGCCCTCCTCCTCTCTCCTTACATCCATGGTTCACTCTCCTTCTCAGCCCCCTTTCTATCTAGCCTCTGCCCTCCTTTTCTGCCCCTTCCATCCAGTGTCTGCCCTCCTTTTCTCCCCCTTCTATCCAGGGTGCGTCTTCATTCTATTCCCCCTTCCATACAGCCTCTGCCTTCCTCCTTTCTCCTCTTTACATCTATGATCTGCTCTCCTTCTCTCCCCTTCAATCCAGCCTCTGTCCACCTTCTCTGCCCCCCTTTCCATCCAGCCTCTGCCCTGTCTCTCTCCCCCACCTCTCTCATCCAGCCACCATTCCATCTCTGTTCCCCCAAATCTAGCATATGCCTCCTCTATTCCCCCTCCTACCCTGACACCCCTGCTGCTGCTGCTACTTCTCTAGAGCAGCAGCAGTGGCAAAGGAAGCTAAACTCTCTATGGAGCCGGACTTTCCATTGGTATGGCTGCCGGTCTCACCCCCTTGATGTTAGTTCCTGTTCCAGGGCCAGCGCCAATACAGAGTCATCAATCCAGCCCTGTGGTGAGTGTACATTATTTTGTTGCCGCTGCTGCTATAGAGAAGTAGTAGCAGCAGCTTGGTTGACAGCGGGAGGGAGTGAGGTGTTGGGAAGTCCTGAATCGGGACTCCCAATTTTTTGTGAAAACAAATCGATTTGAAATGATTCACCCAAAATGAATTGGCAAATTGATTCGAATTGTGAATTGGACAGCACTACTGACCAGTGAGCTACCCACACCACATCTGGAGTAAATTGGAGCATACCCTCTAACAGTGACCTGTTCCTTATCAGGGCCATTGAGAGGGAGGGGCAAGATTCCCCCGGGCCCAGCCTCCAAGGGGGGGGGGGGGGCAGCACTGGCAATAGAAAAAACACTTTCTTTGGGCTTCTGATGCCAGGTCCAGGCAGAAGGCTGGATTGATCTCCAACTCCTGTGTGCTGGGTTATTAAGTTATCATATTAACTCTTCTCTGCCGGCCACATTCCGCCTCCTATGTGAAGTGCTTCCTATTTCCACATGGGAGGAAGAAGGACCTGTGTCCAAGAGAGCACAGTCAACACGATAATCCGGTACACAGGAGCAGGAAACAGACCAAGTGAGCAGTAAGGTACTGCCAGGTGGGGGACAGGGGGGCTGGTGTCCTACAAGAGGGTGGGGTCCCAGGAGGGCCCAGGGGGCCACCCTCAAGATTGTTTGCCCTGGGCCCAGCTTTGTCTCTCGATGACTCTGTTCCACGTACCTTATTCAGTTGTACATATGGGGGGAATTCTATAAATGGTACCTAAAGTTAGGTGCCAAAAAACTGGGCACTAAGCTAGCATTCTATAATGGCAGAGTTGCATGTAGGTAGCATGTACACATGTATAGCCTACCATGGGATGCCTCAGTGAGCCCCACAGTACGCCATTTTAAGCTGCAGTAAGCATGCATTAGTGCTTACTGCAGCTTGGTAAAAGGGCCCGTTAGACAGCCAAACCCCTATCTTATTCATACAATCCAAAAGTATCTCTTGTTTTAAATTCCTATCCCCTGATATAGGTAATGGAAGTGTTCAGAAATCCAGGATCCCAACTTTTTTCCAAATAACCCAAAAGCAAATGTACTATTATTAAAAACTAGTAAAAAAAGGCCCGTTTCTGGCTGAAATGAAACGGGCGCTAGCAAGGTTTTGCGCGGAGTGTGTATGTTTGAGAGAGTGTCTGTGAGAGTGCCTGTGTGAGAGTGAGAATGTGCAAGTGGGTGTGAGTGTGTCTGTGAGAGAGCGTGTGTGTATGTGAGAATGAGTGTGTTTGAGTGCTTATGTGAGACAGTGAGTGTCCTTCCCTGTCCCCCCTGTCAGGTATCAGGACTGGGGGGACTGTGGACAGTCATGAAGGCAGCCCCTACCAAAATAATGAAAGCAAGACCATTTGTATAATAATCACTGCATTCCAGAGAACAAAATGGAGCAAGTTCCCACATGCTATCTTCTGCTTTCTGTATTCAGTAGCTGACAGGCTTGCTAGACTTACCTAAGTGGCTGCAGCCTGCAGCTGCAATACACTGAAAAGAAAGCAAGGAAACCTATGAGATGTAGATACGGCCGCGGTTGCCAGGTGGAAAATTTTTTTCCCACCCAATCCAGCCTAAAAACAGCCCAAAACCCGCCCAAACTCAAACCCCGCCCCTGACACCCCCACCCCCGCGTCATCACCCCGCCCCCGCCGTCAGCAACCCCGCCCCCGCCGTCAGCAACCCCGCCCCCGCCGTCAGCAACCCCGCCCCCGCCATCATCGGCCCCGCCTCCCCGTCACCGGTCCCGCCTCTCTCGTCATCGGCCCCGCCTCCCCCGTCATCGGCCCCGCCCAGAAACGTCAGTAACCCCGCCCAAAACGTCACTAACCCCGCCCCCCGCGGCCGAAAAAAACGCCGGAAAACTGCCCAAAATCAAAAAAAAAAGCCCAAAAAACCGCAACCCGCCGCTGGCAAAAATTTCCCGCGGCGGATCGCGGAAAACCGCCCAATTGGGCGGTAAAACCGCCCACCTGGCAACACTGGATACGGCCGTCCCCTTGGCCTCTGACGCTCCTCCCTTCTTCTATTTGACTTCCTTCTGATAGGTCTGCCATTCGGTGTTACGCTCTTCCCTTTTCCTGTTTCAGTTCCCTTTGATAGGTCAGAGCGGTGCAGCTGTGACACTCCTCCCTTCTCTGATAGGTCAGGGCGGGGCAGAGATGTAGTGTGCTTAAAATGGTTACAGAGCTTCGAACATATGAACTGTTGAAGCCTCAGAGTGTGCTTTAGAACGTTGAGGGTGCTTTTTATGTGCAGATGGGGCGTGGCCTACGGCCCAGATGGGCGTGGCTGAGACTGAGGGTGAGTAGTCCGAATAGCCTAGCCTACCAGGAGGACAGGAGTTCAGGACAGATGGAGTAAGCTTCAGAACGTCTGAGGGGGGATTTTATTTATATAGATTATTGCTATTATTGACAGGTGTAATTGACTGCAAGGTGCTGTAAAAAATAGATGAGCCCTGTTTTCAAAATGATGTCATTCAGGAAGTGACCATTATGATCCGTTTTAGTGAAAATAGCGTTTAATGAAGAAAGTAAAATAATGATTAAAGTTTTGCAACAAAATAAGGCATACAATGCACAGCGTTTGCTAAGGGAGTTTACTAATAAAGGTTGGATTAATGTATTTTAATTAAAACAGTACGTGGCCATTTACTGCTTGAGCCCTTATCGTCTCCTAATTAGTAGGTGATAAGGGCTCACGCACTGCCCCACGTGCTAGAAAAGACAAAATGTTTTCTGGTGCAGGAAACAGCACATTGCAAAACAAAACTACTGCTGAGCACCTGGACGCACACGGCGGTAATGCTGTTTTGCCACGTTCTACCCGCACAGTAGCCCTACTGCCAGTTAGTAAAAGGACTCTAAATGTTTGAACAATTGCAAAGTACTTTGAAACTATGTAAGGAACACAAAGGAATTCTGTTTAGAAAAATTAGATCCAAAGAAGATTAGGGGAGATTTGTACAGCGCTGCATAACCCTAGTAGCGCTCTAGAAATGTTAAGTAGTAGTAGTAGTATTAGGTAGGAAAGCCAGTGCTGGGCTGACTTGTACGGTCTCTGCCCTGATGGAGGCTGAATTAGATTTGGATGGGCGGAGAGGAGCTTTTCAGGGGGCTTTTGACAACAACTTCAGAAATTTAAGAACAAGGCCAGTGCCAGGCAGACTTCTACGGTCTTTGCCCTAAAAATGGCAAGGATAAATCAAGTTCAAGAGAGTGGCTGTAAATGGCGTGGCTACAACTGTCTTATTCTTATGGAGGAAAAAGCCTCTGCATTCCCGATCCAGAAACCGTTATATTCTGATTTTACGGGATGGAATCTTCATCGGCTAAAAAATTCCATAAATAAATAAATAAATAATTTTTAAAAACCCTCCTTTTGTACAAACCACACATCCCTGGTGGTCCAGTGGACCACCTCCTGACCACAACCCTCCCTTCTTTATTCTAAACAATTTACTCCCTGGTGGTCTAGTGACCCCCCACCCAACCCCCCCCATATTCCTTAAACGTGCTGGAGGCAGGAGCAACGTCTCCTGTCTCCTGCCTCTGAGCCTGGCCCTCTCAAAATGGCAGTGCCCAGGCTCTGCCCAGTGCATCCTAGGATGCACTGGGAGGGGCTAAACACCATATAAGTGGGGATCATGTGGGGATGCTGGGGGGGTTGGGATGGGGGTCCACTGGACCACCAGGGATTTTCTGGATGTGTGGGGAGGGGGTCACTAGACCCCCAGGGAGTTTTTCGAGTTGCACGTAGGGGCTCAAAAGAAGGACCCCCTCCTGAGCCCCCCTCCCCATGGAACTCAAAAAACTCCCTGGTAGTCTACTGTCAAATGCATTTACAGCTTCAAGTTGCAAACAGTGACCAATGCACAAAGGGGGATCTGTGCATCTCATTTACATACGATCCTTTGTGCATCATTCGTGTTTGCGACTTGGTACAGTAAGTTTTCCCACAGCACCCGTATTTAACAGGTGCCTTTGTGCATCGGCTCCCCAGTGCTTATAGTAGGTGCCCTTTACCCTCCACATGTCTAAAACAGTGTATATAATTGGTTCATTATTTTTTATTTAGATAATGATGAATTATCTCATGGCCAGAAAAAGATGACATCAAAAACTGAAACTCCAGGTTCAAAAGAGTATCCTGATCCTATGCAAACAAGAAGAAAATTATATTGTTCGTCCCCGGAATCACATATCATGGTACAAAAATATTCCTATAGACAAAGTGAGTTTTCAGGTTCTCTTTACTGTAGGATAGTACAATGACCTATTTTAAATCATTTCAGGGGTGCAACATGGTACAAAAACACAAGTAAAAGAAATGAATTAGGCCCAATATACGAAAGGATTTCTTACAATTTGAGGGCAATTCTAGAAAAAAAGGTGCCAAGATTTAGGCACAGGGAACCCAGATAAAGAACCAGAATACTGTCATATATGTGTGTATCTCAGCAGATATTTATTTATTATTACATTTGTATCCCGCACTTTCCCACTAAAAGCAGGTTTAATGCGGCTTACAAAGTAACAGGGAATACAGAATATTGTTGGGGAAAGTAAGAATTAGGTGTATCATAGAAATAGAATAGAATAGATAGGTAGGTAGAGATAGGCAATGGAGAGGTGGGTCAGGTGGGAGATATGGTCTGGGTCAATGTCGTTGTCTCTTCGGTATATGTTAGGTAGATGGGTTCATACGACTAGTCTGGGCACTTTGGGTAGGCTTGCTTGAATAAATAGGTTTTTAGTGCTTTCCTGAATGGAAGATGGCCATAGATTGATCGGGTAGACTAATATTATTGTTCTAAAAGCATTCATTCCACTCAATCCAAAGCCTCAGCTCTCAACAGCAGAATATAGAAATTATGATATTTTCAAATACAAGAAAACAAAGTCTATACTATCAGTGCGACACTAGAATCAAATAAATCTATAGTGAATGAAGAAAAATATACATTTTCCCCAAAGTTAGGATTAAAACATCCTTCCTAACCAAACAATAGGACTAAATACCATTCCTATGGCAATAAGTATCTACCTGATATATATTTCTTTAATTATCCACCAAGGATAAGCTTATCTAGGTTGGGTGGGATAAAAATTTGTTAATAAAATAAGTTTACTTTTAGCTTTGAATGCATATTGGTCATCCCTGTCCAATCTCTCATGAATCAACAGCAAAGTACTGATCATGATGGTGCACGTGTCTCTCTGTGCACTGCACACTAACTTATCCTTTGTGCTTGGTTTCCTTGATGGGGAAGAGGAAGAGTAGGAGCCACAGTCTTCCTTCCTGATCTAATGCTCCATAGACCTCTAACCCTATGGATTCTTTCATCTGAAGTTTGCGGAGGGGTGTTATCTGAAGTGCTGACTGAGTAAGGAGGAATGGATCCTAAGGAGCTTAGCCGAGATTGGGTGGCAGAGCCGGTGGCAGGAGGCGGGGATAGTGCTGGGCAGACTTTAACGGTCTGTGCCAGAGCTGGTGGTGGGAGGCGGTGCTGGTGGTTGGGAGACGGGGATAGTGCTGGGCAGACTTACAAGGTCTGTGCCCTGAAAAGGACAGGTACAAATCAAGGTAAGGTATACACAAAAAGTAGCACATATGAGTTTATCTTGTAGGGCAGACTGGATGGACCATGCAGGTCTTTTTCTGCCGTCATTTACTATGTTACTATGGATAGGTCTAGGGAGGGCGTTCCAGATTTGGCTGCCTAGGAAGGAGAAATTGGATCCATAATAGGTTTTGTACTTGAGTCCTTTACAGTTGGGATAGTGCAGGTTGAGGTAATTTCGTGAAGAAATAGACACGTTTCTAGTTGGGAGATCAACTAGGTTTATCATGTAGTCCGGAGATTCCCCGTGGATAATTTTGTGGATTAATGTGTTGCCCTTGAAGTTGATTCGCTCTTTCATGGGGAGCCAGTGAAGTTTTGCACGTAGAGGAGCTGCACTCTCAAAACGTGATTTGCCAAAGATGAGTCTCGCTGCTGTGTTTTGGGCAGTTTGAAGTTTTTTCAGGATGTGGGTTTTGCAGCCTAAGAATATACTGTTACATTAATCGACATGCGTAAGTACCATGGATTGCACCAAATTCTGTCCTCAGCAGAAGCAGGGAGACACCCTCTACTAAGATTCACACAAAGAAAACCAAAGCAGGAAGAGAGGATGACACAGAGGGGCATAATCGAACAGCCCTGGTCATCTATATGGCCGGCACCGCAAACAGCGGTCCCGAACCGTATTATCGAAACAGATGGCAGGCCATCTTTCATTTTGATAATACGGTTGGGGCCGGCCAAATGTCAGAGATGGCCGGGTTTCAGATGGCCAGCATTGGTTTTCGCCGAAAATGGAAACCGAAGCCGGCCATCTCAAACCCAGCCAAATCCAAGGCATTTGGTCGTGGGAGGTGCTAGCATTTGTAGTGCACTGGTCCCCCTGATATGCCAGGACACCAACCAGGCACCCTAGGGGGCATTGCAGTGGACTTCAAAAATTGCTCCCAGGTGCATACCTCCCTTACCTTGGGTGCTAAGCCCCCCCAAATCCCACTCCCCACAACTGTACACCACTACCACAGCACTTAGGGGTGAAGGGGGGCACCTACATGTGGGTACAGTGGGTTTGGAGGGCTCAACACTTACCACCAGAAGGTAACAGGTAGGGGGGGGGGGATGGACCTGGGTCCACCTGGCTGAAGTGCACTGCACCCACTAAAACTGCTCCAGGGACCTGCATACTGCTGTTATGGAGCTGGGTATGACATATGAGGCTGGCAAAAAAATGTTTTTAATTTTTTTTTAGGGTGGGAGGGGGTTGGTGACCACTGGGGGAGTACGGGGAAGTCATCCCCGATTCCCTCCGGTGGTCATCTGGTCAGTTTGGACACTTTTTTGAAGCTTGGTCCTGAAAATAAATGGACCAAGTAAAGTCGGCCAAATTCTCGTCAGGGCCGCCCTTCTTTTTTCCATTATCGTCTGAGGGCAGCCATGTGTTAACTACGCCCCCGTCCTGCCACCGACAAGCCCCCTTGATGTTTGGCCGGCTCCGCGACGGACTGCATTTGAGGCCAGCCAAAATCGGCTTTTGATTATGCCGATTTCGCCAGACTTGAGAGATGGCCAGCCATCTCCCGATTTGTGTCGGAAGATGGCCGACCTTCTCTTTCGAAAATAAGCGGGACAATCACCAATCCACCAGGGAGATGCAGTTCAAAGCAGATTTTATTGAAGCACAAAAACGAGAAGACTGGACATTGGCCGTGTTATGTATGTTTCTATTATGTGAAAACAAAATGAGGATTTATTATGATTTAATATTTTCTTTTCACATACAATTGTATATACTGACCCCTATGGCAGGCAGCTGTGTCGAGTCTTCTCTTTTTGGTGCTTGAATAAGTTTGCTTTGAACTACATCTCCCTGGTGGATTGGTGATTCTGTCATCCTCTACTCTTGCTTTGGTTTTCTTTCTGTGCAGATATGCACAGAAATGTCAATATTCTGACTATGCACTATAAAATGGCACCTAAATGCAATGGCATGCAGTTGAAGGTGGGCATTCATTTGGACAGAGTCTGGGTGTGTGTGGGCAGGATGCAAAGTTGCATGCATAGAATAATGAATAGTATAGACTTTGTGTCATCTGTTGTGATTTAGGCGCAATCATTTACCTCAGCTCCTGCTGGTGCAAGTGATGGGGCCTTAATTCTAGTTACATACATCCTCTTTATAGAATAGGCTACTAGTAGGCACGTTATAGGCAGCTAAATCTGGGTGTCCTTTTAAAGAATTACCTTCTTTGGGACCATTTTACTAAGCCACAGTAGGCACTAGTGTGTGCCTACTAGAGAATGACACTTGGACGGGGATCCACGGTAACCACGGGGATGGGAACAGGGACAGAGCCCATGGGGACGGGACGGGAAGAGATCCCATGGGGATGGGGTGGGGATGGGGATAGAGCCCATGAGGCTTTGTCCCCGTGTCACTTTCTACTTTGAAGCTTGTTAATGAACTGGACTGTTATTTATGTTTGAATGATGCAGACGACAATATTTTTATTTTTTGGAAAAACAAGCAAAACATGTTGGCCACAGCTACCAAAATTTGCATGTGCAACCAGCACATCTTCTAAGACGACATCTTCTATTGCAGGAGGGACTGTGGAAGACAGGAGAGCTAGACTGAATCCTGAGATTGTTGATGACTTTTTATTCATCACAGATTTAAAAAATCATAACAGTGCTTCATAGGGCATATTTCTCCCTTGCTAGGGCATACAGAACAGGTTGTATTTTGTACCCATGGACATTTTAACAGAGTGGATTAGGATTCCTTGGGGTAGTAGAAGTCAGCTATTGTTGGGGTTGGAAGGGTAGAGGGTGGAGGGTGGTGGGAGAGTTTATTATAGTTGCTCCTTGTTATTATTGTTTTCTATTTGTAATTTATACACAACAGTTGCACAGCATATTGTTCCTTTTTATACTTTAATAAAAAGATTTAAATATAAAATAAGTGTTTGAGGCTTCTGCAGATGAGAACAGAGCCCATGGGGATGGGGACGGTGACAGAACCTGCGGGGATGGGAAGGGGATGGAGATGGGGCCTGTGGGGATGGGGTGGGAATGGAAACAGAACCCACGGGGACGGGAATAAATTTTATCCCCGTGTCATTCTCTAGTGCCTACTGCCCAGCAAAAAGCACTGCCGTGGGATGGGCTGAGTTGCCCTGCAGTAGTGTGCCCATCAGCGTGCAATAATCCCATGCTGAAAAATATTATTTTTCAGTGCAGGTGTGACTATAGGTGGAGAGTAGGAGTGCCCTGTGCTAATCAGGTAATATGGGCACATTGCTGCACGCTGCCCAATTACTGCAGGGTTAGTGTGGGAGTCCTTAGTGCCAACAAAATAGGGGGCCCTTTTACAAAGACGCGTAGGCGCCTACATGTGTCCAACGTGCGTCAATTTGGAACTACCACTCGGTTACCACATGCGCCGGGTGGTAATTCCATTTTTCATGCACGCCAAAAAAGTTTTTATTTTCTGTTGTGCAGTGCTAACCGGGCAGTAATTGGCAGTGTACATGTGCTGACGATTACCACCCGGTTAACGCGTGAGATCTTACCGCTAAGTCAATGGGTGGCAGTAAGGTCTCAGTTCCAAAATGGACACACCAATTTTTATTTTGCTGCACGTCTATTTCGGCCCCCCCCCCCCAAAAGGCCTTTTATACAGGCACACTGAAAAATGGACCTGTACACATCCAAAACACGTGCCTACACTACCGCAGGCCATTTTTCGGCGTGCCTTAGTAAAAGGACCCCTTGGTGTTGGTAAGGGCTCCCGTAATAATGGCCACATACTAATTGGGAAATTAGCGTATGGGCATTAAAGAAAAATATGGCAATGCAGCTGTTTTACCATTATGCTACAAGTGGCCACAGTGAGAAAAACCCATACGCTGACAACAGCGCAGGGCATTTTTTAGTGCAGCTTAGTTAAAGGGCCTCTTTGTGTCTATGTAGAAAATATTTAATAGATCTATTCCGAAATGTATGATTCATACCAAAAAGAAGTCCTGACGCGCATGGAAACTAAAAGAGCCTGCTTTATGCTATCCTTCTCCCCACCTTAATTGGTCTACCTTCTCCTGGGAGTCTCCCCACTAACATCTCCTTCCCTTCTTTAGTTGCTCTCCGCCTAACCTCACCAAGCTTCTTCCCTCCCTGCAGTTTCTGCCTGTGACTCTTCCCCCCCCTTTTTTGAGCCTCTTTTTCCCACAGCCATCAGTAAAGGAATGCTTTAAAATTATCTATGACATTTAGGTTTGTTTGTTTTTTAAATCTGATACTAACTTGATTTAATGGAAAGGAAAAGGATGGGATTTGATATACCACCTTTCTGTGGTTACAATCAAACCAGTTTACATGTTCTGTACAAGTAGTTATTTTATACCTGGGGCAATGGAGGGTTAAGTGACTTGCCCAGAGTCACAAGGAGCTGCAGTTGAAATCAAACCTGGTTCCCCAGTCACTGCACTAACTACTAGGCTATTTGTTCATCTTGTATAATTTTATGTTTCAACGTTTTTATTGATGATGAAATAAATATGGTATAACAGATACCATCTAATATAATAAAACGCACCCTCAACGTTCTGAGGACAACGTTCTGAAGCCATCTGACGTCACTCCCAGGCTGAAGGGTTCGTGGATTCGTGGTGTGAAGCCTTCAAGCCAGCCAGCCGTCTCTGCCCCGCCCTCGCGTCAAACGTCATAACGTCGAGGGCGGAAAAAAAACCAAACAATTCCGGCAGCGCAGCGTCAGGGAAGGAGGCGGCGCTCCCGACGTCTCTAGCCTTCCCTTCACTGTGTTCCGCCTTCTTCTGACGTCAAGGATGACGTCAGAAGAAGGCGGAACACAGCGAAGGGAAAGCTAGACGTCGGGAGCACCGCCTCCTTTTCTGACGCTTCGCTGCCGGAACCGCCACGGAGGTAAATTTAAAAAGAAGAAAAAAAAAGAAGTTGGGGGGAGAGAAGAGGGTGGCCAGTAAAGTTGAACAATGGGAGCGGGAGGGCAGGGGAGAAACGGCAGCATGGATGCGAAGGGGGGGGGGCATGGATGAGAAGGGGGGGGGAGAAGAGGGCGGGCCAGGCTGGGACATGAGAGAGAGAGGAGAATGGATGCGAGGGGGGTATTCTCAGTGGAGGAGGGTAGTTAGTGGGGTCCCGCAGGGGTCTGTGCTGGGTCCGTTGCTTTTTAATGTATTTATAAATGACCTAGAGATGGGAATAACTAGTGAGGTAATTAAATTCGCCGATGACACAAAATTATTCAGGGTCGTCAAGTCGCAGGAGGAATGTGAACGATTACAGGAGGACCTTGCGAGACTGGGAGAATGGGCGTGCAAGTGGCAGATGAAGTTCAATGTTGACAAGTGCAAAGTGATGCATGTGGGTAAGAGGAACCCGAATTATAGCTACGTCTTGCAAGGTTCCGCGTTAGGAGTTACGGATCAAGAAAGGGATCTGGGTGTCGTCGTCGATGATACGCTGAAACCTTCTGCTCAGTGTGCTGCTGCGGCTAGGAAAGCGAATAGAATGTTGGGTGTTATTAGGAAGGGTATGGAGTCCAGGTGTGCGGATGTTATAATGCCGTTGTATCGCTCCATGGTGCGACCGCACCTGGAGTATTGTGTTCAGTACTGGTCTCCGTATCTCAAAAAAGATATAGTAGAATTGGAAAAGGTACAGCGAAGGGCGACGAAAATGATAGTGGGGATGGGACGACTTTCCTATGAAGAGAGGCTGAGAAGGCTAGGGCTTTTCAGCTTGGAGAAGAGACGGCTGAGGGGAGATATGATAGAAGTGTATAAAATAATGAGTGGAATGGATCGGGTGGATGTGAAGCGACTGTTCACGCTATCCAAAAATACTAGGACTAGAGGGCATGAGTTGAAGCTACAGTGTGGTAAATTTAAAACGAATCAGAGAAAATTTTTCTTCACCCAACGTGTAATTAGACTCTGGAATTCATTGCCGGAGAACGTGGTACGGGCGGTTAGCTTGACGGAGTTTAAAAAGGGGTTAGATAGATTCCTAAAGGACAAGTCCATAGACCGCTATTAAATGGACTTGGAAAAATTCCGCATTTTTAGGTATAACTTGTCTGGAATGTTTTTACGTTTGGGGAGCGTGCCAGGTGCCCTTGACCTGGATTGGCCACTGTCGGTGACAGGATGCTGGGCTAGATGGACCTTTGGTCTTTCCCAGTATGGCACTACTTATGTACTTATGGGGGTCATGGAAGGGAGAGAGGGGACTTGCTGGAAAAGGTTGAATGGAGGCGGCAGGGAACAGAGGAGCATGGATGGGCATGGATTGGGAGGGCAGGGCTCATGGAGAGAGGGGAATTGCTGGAAAGAGAAGGGGACAGAGGAGCATGGATTGGGAGGGCAGGGCTCAGGGAGAGAGGGGAATTGCTGGATAGGGATGAATGGAGGGGACAGATGGGCATGGATGGATATGGATTGCAGGGCAGGGCTCAGGGAGAGAGGGGAATTGCTGGATAGGGATGAATGGAGGGGGCAGGTGACAGAGGAGCATGGATGGGCATGGATTGGGAGGGCAGGGCTCAGGGAGAGGGGAATTGCTGGAAAGGGATGAATGGAGGGGACAGATGGGCATGGATGGATATGGATTGCAGGGCAGGGCTCAGGGAGAGAGGGGAATTGCTGGAAAGGGATGAATGGAGGGGGCATGGGACAGAGGAGCATGGATGGGCATGGATTGGGAGGGCAGGGCTCAGGGAGAGAGGGGAATTGCTGGATAGGGATGAATGGAGGGGACAGATGGGCATGGATGGATATGGATTGCAGGGCAGGGCTCAGGGAGAGAGGGGAATTGCTGGAAAGAGAAGGGGACAGAGGAGCATGGATTGGGAGGGCAGGGCTCAGGGAGAGAGGGCAATTGCTGGATAGGGATGAATGGAGGGGACAGATGGGCATGGATGGATATGGATTGCAGGACAGGGCTCAGGGAGAGAGGGGAATTGCTGGAAAGAGAAGGGGACAGAGGAGCATGGATTGGGAGGGCAGGGCTCAGGGAGAGAGGGCAATTGCTGGATAGGGATGAATGGAGGGGACAGATGGGCATGGATGGATATGGATTGCAGGGCAGGGCTCAGGGAGAGAGGGGAATTGCTGGATAGGGATGAATGGAGGCGGCAGGTGACAGAGGAGCATGGATGGGCATGGATTGGGAGGGCAGGGCTCAGGGAGAGAGGGCAATTGCTGGAAAGGGATGAATGGAGGGGGCAGGGGACAGAGGAGCATGGATGGGCATGGATTGGGAGGGCAGGGCTCAGGGAGAGAGGGGAATTGCTGGATAGGGATGAATGGAGGGGACAGATGGGCATGGATGGATATGGATTGCAGGGCAGGGCTCAGGGAGAGAGGGGAATTGCTGGATAGGGATGAATGGAGGGGGCAGGTGACAGAGGAGCATGGATGGGCATGGATTGGGAGGGCTGGGCTCAGGGAGAGGGGAATTGCTGGATAGGGATGAATGGAGGGGACAGATGGGCATGGATGGATATGGATTGCAGGGCAGGGCTCAGGGAGAGAGGGGAATTGCTGGATAGGGATGAATGGAGGTGGCAGGTGACAGAGGAGCATGGATGGGCATGGATTGGGAGGGCTGGGCTCAGGGAGAGTGGAATTGCTGGATAGGGATGAATGGAGGGGACAGATGGGCATGGATGGATATGGATTGCAGGGCAGGGCTCAGGGAGAGAGGGGAATTGCTGGATAGGGATGAATGGAGGGGACAGGTGACAGAGGAGCATGGATGGGCATGGATTGGGAGGGCAGGGCTCAGGGAGAGAGGGGAATTGCTGGAAAAGGATGAATGGAGGGAGCAGGGGACAGATGGGCATGGATTGGGAGGGCAGGGCTCAAACTCTCTCTCTCATATACAATGTCTTTCTGACTCTCACTCTCACACACTCTGTCTCACACTGTATCACATTCACTCTCTATGTGCCACACAGTCACTCACACACTCGCTTGGTCTCATACACTCACTCTCACAGAGAATCTGTGTCTCACACACACTCTCTCTCTCGCCCACACACACACACTCTCTCTCACACTGTGTCTCACATACACACTTGCACACACTCTCATTCTCACACACACACTCTCTCACAAACACACTCACACCCAGACTCACTCTCTCTCTCACACACACACACTCACACTTTCACTCTGACTCTCAAACAGCCACTCTCACATACACTCTCCCAAACATACACACTCCGAGAAAAACCTTGCTAGCGCCCGTTTCATTTGTGTCAGAAACGGGCCTTTTTTTACTAGTAAAATATAAAACTTCAACAGTACAATGGAACTTCACATATAAGTATTGAACAAACTATCATCAAATTTTTATATACTTCCCCCCCCTCCTCCCTACCCTCTCTTCTACCCTCCCTCCCCCCTTACTTCTGTGTGTGCCAACCAATATTGGGGATAGTGGGTTTAAACATTCAGACCATGTGTATTGCCAAGGCAACTCACAATAGATCATCTTGTATAATGTTATGATCTATTCCACCTTAATGTCATTAACTAGTATTTGAACATGATCAAATTCTAATAAATATAAGCATAAAATTCTTCCCTCTCCCAAATGCTCTTACCCCTCCTTTTTTCCTTCCTTGCTACTCCACTCCCCACCCATGTTTGATTCCTCTTGGACTGAGCTCAAAGTGGGTAACTGCCACCCTTAGCCAGGTTGCAGTCATGGTGGCTCCTCTCTTTCTGGGCCTTAACTGCAATGATGGAGGCTCTTATTCTCTCAACCCAGGAATCAGAGCAGCAAAGACTCTCTCCCATCCTTGATCCTGGCCTGCCCCATCAGTAATGCCTTTTCATAAGACTAGGAGCTTTCATTATCCTCCTTCCTCTGGCATTATCCTTTAAGAGTTTCCTTTGTCTGCCAGAGAACCATTGTGGCAGAATTTGGCTTGCTCTTACATCACACTAGCGGGAAGGGGCTGCTCTAGAAGGATGGTGGTTTGTTCTAATATGCCAGGCAAGACTCTTTAGCACTTGTTCTATGCCCCAAAGCAGCAGTAATAGCAGCTCTTTGCCCCCAAGTATTTGCCTGGCATGGACAATAACAGGAAAAACAAGAGAACATAAGAATAGTCATACTGGGTCAGACCAATGGTCCATCTAGCTTAGTTCCTGCTTCCAGCAGTGGCCAATCCAGGCCACAAGTACCTGGCAGAAACCCAATTAGTAGCAACAGTCCATGCTACCAATTCCAGGGCAAGCAATGGCTTCCCTCATGTCCATCTCAAAAACAGACTATGGACTTTTCCTCCAGAAACTTGTCCAAACCTTTTTAAACCCAGATATGCTAACTGCTGTGTAACAAGTTCCAGAGCTTAAATATTCTTTGAGTGAAAAAATATTTCCTCTTATTTGTTTTAAAAGTATTGCCATACAATTTCACTGTGTGTCCTCTAGTCTTTGTACTTTTTGAAAGAGTAAAAAATTGATTTACTTCTACTTATTCTATACCACTCAGGATTTTGTAGACCTCAATCGTATCTCCCCTCAGCTGTCTCTTTCGAAGCTGAAGAGCCCTAACCTCTTTAGCCTTTCCTCATATCAGAGAAGTTCCATTCCCGTTATCATTTTGATTGGTCTTCTTTGAACTTTTTCTAATTCCACTATATCTTTTTTGAGATATGGTGACCAGAACTGAACACAATACTTAGATGAGGGGAACAGGCAAGATACACCAGCCAATAGTCTCCCTACCTACACAGAGAAATGATGGCCCAGCACCAGCCAATGTACTTATGATATTCACTTTTATGCCTGCCTGTTAGTCCCTGCTTCTGATGTCGTGTCACAGATGGATTAAACAACAAAAGGACAAACTGATAACATGAGCATGTTTAGTACATAAAACTCACCAAAACTGGCTTTGCCCTCAGTATTCAGCCCATGGTGGTCAGCGTTGTTTCAAATCCAGCTGCTGCAAGCTTTGTATGCCCAAATATTCAGTGTCATTATCCGGATGCCAGCCAACACTGAATATCTGGACATAGGTTGGCCAGTGCTACTTAACCATTTAGCATCGATATTCAGACCAGTGCATGGAGAGGTAACCAGATAAAGTTAGGAGAACTACCATGCAGTTACCAGGCTAATATTCAGAATGTTATTGCTAATGGGGTAACTCCTGGCTCCTCCCAAGTTTCGCCCCCACTACCTGGATACTGTCAAGGTGCAGAGGAGTAGCTAGGGGGGGTTGCCAGGGGATCGACCGCTACCCCAAATGGACTTCCAATGGCACTGGTGCCTATTTTTCATGCAATCTGTTGCATTTAAAATACATGCCGATGACGTCGGCAGTCCACTCTCCACTCCCTCCACGCCCTTAACCTGGTTACACTTCTGTCAAGGTGGTCTGACTGGATATGCAGTGGCATTATCCAAATAATGTGGCTGAAAATCTGGGTATGGACCTGGTATTTATCCAGGTAGGAAAAAGTTCTGCTGAATATTGCACACATAGTTTGGAGGAGTAGCCTAGTGCTTAGTGCAGCAGACTTTGATCCTGGGGAACCGGGTTCAATACCCATTGTAGCTCCTTGTGACTCTGGACAAGTCACTTAATCCTCCATTGCCCCAGGTACAAATAAGTACAGTGCACTCCATTTAAGTGCATGTCGGATAAGCGCATGCTCTGTTTAACTGCATGCCGTACTTCGGTCCCATTTTTGGCCCCATCAATTTCTATGGGGACAAACTTCGGTTTAGCGCACCACTGATAAGTGCAAGATTCGCTTATATGCATGTTTTAAGATCGCTCCTCTGCAGGAAAGACTCTGCATAAGCGCACACACTTAATATGGAAGCCGATTGGCACGTGACAAAGGGGCGATAAATTTGAAATCTCGTTGATTAACTGCCACAGGCAGAATAAGTGAAAGAATGTTGTTAGAGTGTACACTGGAGTCGTTGACGTCGCGCAACTGTAAGACTTTAACAATGGCTGAACGAATAGAAGTGCTTAAAAAATTAGAAAACAAACAAAGTCAAGCATCTATTGCTAAAGAATATGGTGTCAATCCCAGTCAAATTTCACTTATCTTGAAGCAGAAAGACCAGCTTCTGGAAGACTGGCAAAACAATACAAATCCACAGAGGAAACGAAAACGGGCGGGAAAAGCTGAGGATGTAGAAGATACTCTTCTTCGGTGGTTTTCTCAAGTCAGGAGCAGACAGTTTCCTGTCAGTGGTCCACTGCTTATGAAGAAAGCTAATCAGCTAGCTGAAAGTCTTGGACTAACTGAATTCAAAGCCACTGGTGGATGGTTGGAAAGATGGAAGGAAAGGAACAACATAAAATTCAAGAAACAGCATGGTGAAAAACAAGACGCTGATGACTTTGGTGCTGAAAATTGGGTTGTTTCAGTTCTTCCTACCATCTTGAACGAGTTTGCACCTCGTGACATTTTCAATGCTGACAAAAACGGTCTCTACTGGAGAGCGATTCCTGATGGTACACTTGCATTCAAACATGCCGAAACTACAGGAAGTAAAACGACGAAGGACCGACTGACGATACTCCTTTGCTGAACTATGGATGCGCGTGAGAAGTTGGAACCACTCGTCATTGGAAAGAGCAAACAGCCCCATTGCTTCAAGAATGTTAAGCGACTTCCTGTGTCATACAAGGCTAACACAAATTCATGGATGACTGGGGAAATTTGGAAGCAGTAGTTAAAGAAGTTAGACACTAGAATGCAGGCACAAAAGCATCAGATTTTGTTGCTTTGTGATAATTGTGCTGCACACAGTGATGATGTCAGGCTGTCTAACATCAAGGTGGTCTTCCTGCCACCAAACACTACCTCTCTGATCCAACCTATGGATCAGGGCATAATTGCCAATTTCAAACAATATTATCGGGCTCTTGTGCTGCGTTGTCTGATGAGTGTTATGGATGACCAGACTGGCAAGGATAAACGTGCTGTTGAACTGGCTCATAATCTCACTGTTGGATTCCCTACATATGCAGAAAGAAGCCTGGAATCATGTTACACAGGCAACCATTGTGAACTGCTACAAGCGGGCAAGCTTTGTTAGGGATGTGGAGAGGGATGAAACAGATGCAGCTGTTGCAAACGCGTCAGATGAACAGGCTATTGATATCCCACCGGTGTTACTGAAGAGGAGTTTCATCACTACGTAGCTGTTGATTATGATCTACAAACAGCTGACGACAGCACTGAAGTCGACATATGTACCTACACGCAGGCAATGGCTGATGATGAAACAGATGATGAAATGAGCAGCGAGGCACATGCTGACGGAATTCAACAACCTCCTGTCACTTTTGCAAGAGCGCTGGAGAGTCTCAACACCGTGCGGGCCTATCTGGAGGCCACTGGATGTCAATGCTATGACAGGTTTTACTGTCTGGCAGACGTAGTCTATGGAACTCACAGACACAAGAGTGTACAGAGACTATGATTGAATACTTCAAGTAAGCCTAACATCAGTTAACGGAGACTGTGTAACGTCAGTTAACAGAGACTGTATACTGTATGTCTAATAAACAGTACTGTACATATGTTTATCAGATATTAAGCTTCTTTGGGTCACAACGATTAAGTGCACGCTCCGGTTAACTGCATGTATTTCTTTGGTCCCAGACCCTCGCACTTAAGCGGATTGCACTGTACTTGTATATACTATGTAAACCGCTTTGAATGTGGTTACAAAACAACACAGAAAGGCAGTATATCAAGTTCCCTTTCCCCTTGTTACTGAAGTTCTTTCAGTTATGTTTGCAATGAGCTCAAGGAAAACTGTGGATGGGATCACAGACTTGTAGATTGTACTGAATGATTTCTAGCTACTCTGAGTTCCATAAAGCAAGTTCAATGGCTCTGTTACTAAGACATTATGGCATGTAGGGAGGGTGAGCACTGCTGTGAAAAGCCAGAGCATTTTCACAGTTTTGAATCACAGTGAGGGGCATAATCGAATGCAAACGCCCATTCTCCATGAGCGTCTATGTCCGAGAACGGGTATGTGAAGGGGCGGGACAGACCGTATTTTCGAAAAAAAATGGCCGGCCATCTTTTTTTTCGATAATACGGTTTGTGCCCGGCAAATGCATTGGATATGTGCGGATTTGAGCTGGGCGGTTTCGATTTTCAGCGATAATGGAAACCGAAAGCGCCCAGCTCAAAAATGAACAAATCCAAGGCATTGGGTCATGGGAGGGGCCGGGATTCGTAGTGCACTGGTCCCCCTGACATGCCAGGACACCAACCGGGCACCCTAGAGGGCACTTGTAAAAAGTAAAAAAAAAAAGGTAAATACCTCCCAAGTCCATAGCTCTCTTCCCTTGGGTGCTGAGCCCCCCAAATCCCCCCCCCCCCAAAACCCACTGCCCACAACTCTACACCATTACCATAGCACTTATGGCTGAAGGGGGCACCTAGATGTGGGTACAGTGGGTTTTGCGGGGTTTTGGAGGGCTCAACATTAACCACCACAAGTGTAACAGGTGGGGGGGGGGGGGGGGGCCTGGGTCCACCTGCCTGAAGTCCACTGCACCCACTAACAACTGCTCCAGAGACCTGCATACTGCTGTGATGGAACTGGGTATGGCATTTGAGGCTGGCATACAGGCTGGAAAAAAAAGTTGTTAACGTTGTTTTTTTTTTTTGGTGGGAGGGGTTTATTGACCACTGGGAGAGTCAGGGGTGGTCATCCCCGATTCCCTCTGGTGGTCATCTGGTCATTTAGGGCACTTTTTTGGGAGTTGTTCGTGATAAAAACGGGTCCAAAAAAAGTGACCTAAATGCGTGCTAAAAACGGCCATTTTTTTTTCGATTATCGGCCAAAGGCGCCCATCTCTGCTCAGCCGATAAACACGCCCCAGTCCCGCCTTGACCACACCTCCGACACGCCCCCGTCAACTTTGTTCGTTCCCGCGACAGAGTGCAGTTGCAGGCGCCTAAAATCGCTTTCGATTATACTGATTTGGGCGCCTTTGCGAGATGGGCGCCCATTTCCCGATTTGGGTCAAAATATGGGCGCCCATCACTTTCGAAAATAAGGCTGAGTGTGAATCAAACTTTTAAATTCACTTAAAGTGACAAATTGATTCCACTGCAATTTCTTTTTTCCCCATTAATGGCCAAGTGATAATTTCCCAATTAGCGCATGGCTATTAGCACAGGGGAGCCCTTACCACCAACTATTTTGTAAGCGGTAGGGGCTCCTGTGCGAATCCTGCGGTAATCGGTTAATGCGTGCCAATGCCCCTGCATTAACCAATTAGAACAGGGCATGCCTACTGTCTGCCTCCAAACGCCCCCACAATAAAAAATAAAATCTATTTCTTAGCATGTGGGAAATGTGCACCAATTCCAAAACTACAGTGGGACTCCCAAGCATGTCCTTCGGTACTATCTTTTTAACCTGTGGTAAGCTTGTACTAGTGCTTACGACTCTCAGATTAGTTTTGGTTAACAATTACATCAAAAAAATCTGTTTTTTGGACTTTTACATATTTATGTTCTCAAGTTACTGTGTTTGCTTTTCATGGCAGAATGATTATGGCCTCTGTTTACAAAGCTGCACTAGCGGCTGCCGTGCAGCAGTGCTGACACAGCCCATTCTAAGTGAATGGACTGTATCGGCCTTACCGCACTGCCAGCCGCTACCACAGCTTTGTAAACAGGGGGGTATGTTTTTTGATAATAAATTTTCTCAAGATCAGAACGACTCCATATCAGAAATCCAGCCTCCACTATCTGCTAAGTGGTTGATGAAAAGAGTACGCTGCTCATCACCTGCCTCGTACATCAGGGCACAGAATTGTTTCTCCAGGGAAAGAGGTGAGTGGTCAGCTTTTTCTTGAGGTATTATTTCACAGATACTTTATAGGTTAGTTTACTATAGCTCAAGGATAGCTGAAAGATTCCCCAAAACAAAGGGTCAGAGATGTTTATATTAGCTGTTTTATTGTGGATTCATGCAATCATATTTTATTTTTATTTTGTTTTATCAAAAGAGCCAAAGCATTTTAGTTGTTCAGGAAGTCTCTTATTAAATTACCTGGGTAATTAAAAAGTTGGTGCATAGAGACATAGGGGTAGATTTTCCAAGGCACTTATTCAGGGGTCATTTTACAAAGGCACGCTGAAAAATGGCTTGTGGTAGCATAGATGCAGGTTTTGGGCACGCGCCAATCCATTTTTCAGCGCGCCTGTGAAAAAGGCCTTTTTACAATTTTTGCAGAAAAT
This sequence comes from Microcaecilia unicolor, assembly GCF_901765095.1. Lineage (NCBI taxonomy): Eukaryota > Metazoa > Chordata > Amphibia > Gymnophiona > Siphonopidae > Microcaecilia > Microcaecilia unicolor. The sequence goes on along the minus strand of NC_044031.1, from coordinate 592,153,271 downwards.
GGACGTGCGGGAAAATGAAAATTGCCATGTGTCCATTTTGAATCTGAGACCTTACCGCCAGCCATTGACCTAGCGGTAAAGACTCATGCGGTAACCAGGCGGGTAATGACTTACACATGCTAAATGCCACTTGGTGCACATCTAATATGCGCGTCCGAAAATAAAAGATATTTTTCAGACGCACATATTGAATGTGCACTAAAAGTGAAATTACCACAAGAGCCAAGCGGTAGCCGGGCGGTAATTTCATTTTGGCGTGCATTGGGCGCACGTAGACACTTACGCAGCTTAGTAAAAGGGCAACTCAGCACAAGGGTGGGTAGCCTGCAGCCCACAAGACCATGGGAAGTATACACAGAAATCATCAATAACCAGAATTTTGGTGATTTTATATACTGTATTTTAAAATTATTTTCAGAATACTTATCACAGAAGGTCTATGGAGCTCTGTGCATTTCTGGTTCCGAAATTATGTAATGTTTTAGCCCATCACAGATAGTACTGACATTCATGCAGTCCTCTGTGTAAAAGGTTGCCCACCCCTGGGCTAGGAGGTGCCAGAGGGAGGGATATTCAATGGCGCTAACCAGAGAGTGCTGCTGAATATTTCCTCTGCAGCATTGGCACCATCCAGACAAGAGTGGTCCATGAGTGGAACTTGGGCGCACCTGGACATTATCTGGTTAGCAGCCATATAGCGAAGATACTTACCTGTAGCAGGTATTCTCCAAGGACAGCAGGCTGATTGTTCTCACATGTGGGTCGATGTCTGCGTCGGCCCAGGAATTGGCATTTTGCCAGCAAAATAAAACAAAGTTTTGCTAGAGTCTTCTAGCGTGCAAATCGCACGCACCGCGCATGCGTGGACGACTTCCCGCTCATCGTGTGAGCGTGCTTCCTCAGTTTAATCAAAAAGCATAAAAGCAACAAACAACAAGAACAACTCCAAAGGGGAGGAGGGCGGGTTTGTGAGAACAATCAGCCTGCTGTCCTCGGAGAATACCTGCTACAGGTAAGTATCTTCGCTTTCTCCGAGGACAAGAAGGCTGCTTGTTCTCACGACTGGGGTATCCCTAGTACCCAGGCTCACTCAAAACAACAAAGAAAGGTCAATTGGGCCTCGCAACGGCGATGACATAACAAGGATTGACCTACGAACTAGAACATCTGAGAGTGCAGCCAGGAACAGAATAAAAATGGGTCTAGGGGGGTGGAGTTGGATTCTAAACCCCGAACAGATTCTGCAGCACTGACTGCCCAAACTGACTGTCGCGTCGGGTAACCTGCTGAAGGCAGTAGTGAGATGTGAATGTGTGGATTGATGACCACGTTGCAGCCTTGCAAATCTCCTCAATGGAGGCTGACTTAAGTGAGCCACTGACGCAGCCATGGCTCTAACAGTCAACCCAGCTTGGGCATAAGTGAAGGAAATGCAATCTGCTAGCCAATTGGAGATTGTGCGTTTTCCGATGGCAACTCCCCTCCTGTTGGGATCGAAAGAAACAAACAACTGCTCAGAATGTCTGAAACTCCGACACCACCTTTGGCAGGAACTTAGGGTGTGTGTGAAGGACTACTCTGTTGTGATGAAACCTGATATAAGGTGCATGCACTACCAAGGCCTGAAGCTCACTGACCCTACGAGCTGAAGTAACAGCCACCAAGAAAACGACCTTCCAGGTCAAGTACTTCAGATGGCAGGAATTCAGTGGCTCAAAAGGAGCTTTCATCAGCTGGGTGAGAACGATGTTGAGATTCCATGACACTGGTAGAGGTTTGACAGGGGGCTTTGACAAAAGCAAACCTCTCATGAGGCGAACAACTAAAGGCTGTCCAGAGATAGGCTTACCCTCTACATGGCGATGATAAGTACTAATCGCACTAAGGTGAACTCTTACGGAGTTGGTCTTGAGACCAGACTCTGACAAGTGTAGAAGGTATTCAAGCAGGGTCTGTGTAGGACAAGAAAGAGGATCTAGGGCCTTGCTGTCACACCAGACGGCAAACCTCCTCCATTTGAAAGAGTAAGACCTCTTCGTGGAATCTTTCCTGGAAGCAAGGAAGACACGGGAGACACCCTCTGAAAGACCCAAGGAGGCAAATTCTAAGCTCTCAACATCCAGGCCGAGAGAGCCAGAGACTGGAGGTTAGGACGCAGAAGCGACCCCTTGTTCTGGGTGATGAGGGTTGGAAAATACTCCAATCTCCACGGTTTCTCTGAGGAAAACTCCAGAAGAAGAGGGAACCAAATCTGACGCGAATCATGGTTCCGCAGTCTTGCTTGAGTTTCAGCAAAGTCTTCTCTACTAGAGGTATGGGAGGATATGCATACAGAAGGCCTGTTCCCCAGTGTAGGAGAAAGGCATCTGACGCTAGTCTGTCGTGGGCCTGAAGCCTGGAACAGAACTGAGGGACCTTGTGATTGATCTGAGTGGCAAAAAGATCCACCGGGGGGGGGGGGGGGTGCGCCCCACGCTCGGAGGATCTTGCGGATTACTCCCATGTTCAGTGACCATTCGTGAGGTTGCATTATCCTGCTCAGTCTGTCGGCCAGACTGTTGTTTACGCCTGCCAGGTAAGTGGCTTGCAGAAACATGCCGTGACGGCACACCCAAAGCCACATCTGGATGGCCTCCTGACACAGAGGGCGAGATCCGGTGACCCCCTACTTGCTGGTGTAATACATGGCAACCTGATTGTCTGTCTGAATCAATATGATTTGGTTGGACAGCCGGTCTCTGAAAGCCTTTAGAGCGTTCCAGATTGCTCGCAATTCCAGGAGATTGATCAGAAGACCTGTTTCCTGAAAGGACCAGGCTCCTTGAGTGTGAAGCTCATCTACATGAGCTCCCCACCCCAGGAGGGATGCATCCATCATCAGCACATTTTGTGGCTCAGGAATTTGGAATGGATGCCCCAAGGTCAGATTGGATTGAATCGCCCACCGCTGCAGAGAATTCCATCCTCTAGACTCCCCGTAGCTTGATACCACTGGGAAGCTAGGGTCCATTGAGCCAATCTCATGTGTAGACGTGCCATGGGAGTCACATGAACTATGGAGGCCATGTGCCCCAGAAGTCTCAACATCTGCCGGGCTGTGATCTGTTGAGACGCTTGAACTGTGGACACCAGGGACAGGAGGTTGTCTGCCCTTGTCTCTGGAAGATAAGCTCAAACTGTCTTCGTGTTCAACAGGGCTCCAATGAATTCCAACTTTTGCACTGGAGTGAGATGGGACTTGGGGTAATTGATTACGAACCCCAGTAGTTCTAGCACCTGAACAGTCATTCACATGGACTGCTGAGCACCTCCCTTCGAGGTGCTCTTCACCAGCCAATCATCGAGATAAGGAAACACATGCACTCCCAGTTTGCGTAGCGACACTGCAACTACCGCCAGGCACTTTGTGAATACTCTGGGCGCAGACGCCAGACCAAAGGGCAGCACACAGTACTAAAAGTGCTGAGTTCCCAGCCGATATCGAAGATACTTCCTGTGAGCTGGAAAGATCGAGATATGTATGTAAGCATCCTTTAAGTCCAGAGAGCATACCCAATCGTTCTCTTGAATCATGGGAAGAAGGGTGCCCAGGGAAACCATCCTGAACTTTTCTCGAACTACAAATTTGTTCAGGCCCCTTAGGTCTAGGATGGGACGCTTCCCCCCTGTTTTCTTCTGCACAAGGAAGTACCTGAATTAGAATCCAAGCCCTTCTTCCCCTGGTGGAACGGGTTCGACCGCACCGGCCTTTAGAAGGGCGGAGAGTTCCTCTGGAAGTATCTGCAAATGCTTGGAACTGTAAGATTAAGCTCCCAGTGGACAATTTGGAGGTTTGGATTCCAGATTGAGAGTGTATCCTAACCGGACTATTTGAAGAACCCACCGGTTGGAGGTTATAACAGGCCACCGCTGGTGAAAAAATATCAACCCCCCTCCAACTGGTAAGTCGTCCGGTACTGACACTTTTATTGAGGCTATGCTTAACTGGAGCCAGTCAAAAGCCCATCCCTTGCTTTTGCTGGGGAGCAGTATGGGTCTTAGTCGCATGCTGTTAACGAGAACGAGCGCACTGGGGTTGAGCCTGGGCAGGCTGCCGAGAAGCAGGAGTGTACCTATGCCTAGAATAGGAATAGGGAGCACTTCTCCTCCCTCCAAAAAACCTCCTAGATGAGGAGGCAGTAGCAAAAGACGTCCGGTAGGAGAGAGAATCTATAGCATTATTATGCTTCTTGATCTGATCAACTAGATCCTCTACTTTTTCACCAAAAAGATTACCCCCCCCCCCCCCCCCAGCAAGGAACATCCACCATCCGCTGCTGGACAGAATGATCCAGGTCAGAGACATGCAGCCATGAGAGTCTGTGCATCACTATACCTTGAGCTGCAACTCTGGATGCCACGTCAAAAGTGTCAAATGTACTCCTGGCCAGGAACTTTCGACACGCCTTCTGCTGCCTGACCACCTGGGGAAAGGGCTCGGCCAACTCCGTAGGGAGTGTATCAACCAAGCTCGACAGTTGCCGTATCGAGTACCGCAAGTGCATGCTCGTGAAGAGCTGGTAAGACTGGATCTTGGCGGCAAGCATAGCGGCCTGGTACATCTTCCTCCCAAAAGAGTCAAGAGTTCTAGCCTCTCTGCCTGGGGGCGCCAAAGCATAGTCTCTAGTACTCCTGGCTCTCTTGAGGGCGGAATCCACCACCATAGAATTGTGGGGTAACTGAGACCTCATCAACCCAGGTTCACTGTGGATCCGATACTGGGATTCAGCTTTTTTTGGGACCACGGGGCCAGACAGAGGGGCTGACCAGTTTCGCATAATGACTTCCTTCAGTAGCTTATGCAAAGGAACTGTCACAGCCTCTTTAGGTGGGGAAGAATAATCTCAGTTCTGGGCTCATCCTCAACTTCCACAGGGAAGGGAATAGCCGTAACCATTTCCCAGACAAAAGAGGAAAAGGACAGACTCTTTGGTGAAGATAGCTCCTTTCTTGCGGAGGGGAAGGATCAGAGGGAATCCCTAAGGACTCATTTATTTTTTATTTATTTATTTGTATCCCGCATTCAGAAGAGAAGTACCTGGGATCCTCTTCTGACTCCCACGAACGCTCCTGCTCAGTATCGGATAGAACCTGAGTTAAGGTGCTTCGACACTGAACCTGCCTCGACGCCGAGGAACGATGTCCTCTATGGCAATGTTGAGAGGCCGATGCCTGGTCCGACTGCAGTGAAGCTCCCTCCACTGACGTCGAAGGGGAGTCAACCTGGGTGGCAACCGACGTGGATGCCGCAAATGGCATCGCGGTCGGGGACCTCACCACAGGCGAAGGACCAGACACCGCTGCAGCAGCAGGTACAGAAGGCGCAAGCACCCCTGACACTGAAGCTGACTGTCGTAGCAGTCCCTCCAGAAGTTCTGGAAACAAGGCCCGGATACGCTCGTTGAGAACCACCATCGGAGAAGGCTGCAGGGTCGGTGGAACAGGCAGTGTCAGAATCCATGGTGGCTCGGGAGCAGGTACTGGGCTGCTAGGAGACCGACGCATCGGCGCCTCCTGTATCGAGGGGGAGCGATCCTCTCGGCACCGATGCTTCTCGGGTGCCGACTGTCGACACCCCGGAGCTCCCAGTACCATGTGTCGGAGAACAATGACGGTGCTTCTTTGCCTTCACTCAACGCCCGTCATCAAGACTCCTCGGTACCGATGAGGACATGGAATCCTCATGTCTCCTCGGGGCCGGGTCCGACGAAGGTCGGTCCCGGGGGGCCTGCATAATAGGAGGCCTCGAGGCAGGTGGAGACCCACTCGACGCCTCACTGCTTCCAGTGCGAGTTGGTCTCTCAGCAGCCATTACCTTTCTTCCCGACGTCGATGCTCCTGCCGACACCACCGACCTCGGTACCGATGTCGATGTCGAAGGACCAGACTGAGCCCCAAAATGTTTTTCTCATTGGGCTTCTCGAGACGCTTGAGTCCGTTTCTTCATACGAAGACACAGACTACAAGTGGCTGGGCTATGGTCGGGCCCAAGGCACTGGATAGACCAGGAGTGGGTATCGGTACCTGAGACAGTCCGGTTGCACTGCGTACAACGCTTGAAGCCGCTGGGTGTCTTCGATGACATGGAAGGGAAAACGGCTTCGGCAAAATCAAACAACGCTATTGTGCCTTGAAAAGAAAAAGGGGCACAAAAGAAAGGAAAGAACCCGGCCGTGCGGCCTGAAAGTCAGCTGCGTCAAAAAAAGAAAACATAAAAAAGGTGCTAAAAACTAGAAAAATACGGGAGAAGTTTTTTTTTTTTTTTTTTTTAAAGAATGAGGTGAAAAATAAAAGAAAACGAACTCGTCGTCAAGACTCTTTCTCCTGGGCCAAAAGCGAAGAGAAATGTAGAAACGTTGTCTCTCCACCGCGGACACAAAAAAAATGAGGAAGCACGCTCATGCGATGGGCGGGAAGTCATCCGCGCATGCGCGGTACGTGCGATTCGCGCGCTAGAAGACTCTAGCAAAACTTTGTTTTATTTTACTGGCAAAATGACGATTCCTGGGCTGATGCGGACGTCAACCTACATGTGAGAATAAGCAGCTTGCTTGTCCTCGGAGAATTATGGATAGCCACCCAGTTAATGGTCTGAATATTGCTGCTGACTGGATAGTATTTCTGGGTCAGGGCTGAAACCAAATATTCAGTGTCCAGGTACTGGCACTGATTTCATTTTAACCATGGCAGTGGACATTTTGCCTAAATAATGACTACTGTGGTTAAAAATTTGGCACCTATTTTTACGTGAAAGACATACCTAGGGGTAGAGAATAAGCAGAATTGGTGCTCACTCACCTATTTTACAAAACACAACGCATATGTGCCTATTCTTACTGATAAATATACACGCATGATTGCACTAACCTCCAAGCAGCTATAAATGTCTATAAGCCTGAACTAACGACCCTGTGTGATTCATGGTTTCACAGTAAGATGTTTCATTATATCTTAGGAACAGAATTAGCATTATATCTATATTATTTAAACAGGGGTGGACTGACCTTATGGGCAACTGGGCAGTGCCTGAGGACCCAGGGCTGTTGGGGGAGGGGCAGTGCTTCCCTCCCACTGTGCCCAATGTGTGATGTCCTTCTTTCTCCTCTGGGACTGGGATGCCACCATCTTTTCCCCCTTCTGCGCTCCCATCATGAACCCCCCCTTCGCAAGTGGGGGCACTGGTAGCTAAATTGGCCATCTGCTGCTGATGCCAGAACTTCCCTTTGCTGCAGTCTGTTACTTCTGACATCATTTCCTTGTTCCACAAGCATGGCCACACAAGGGGAAGTTCCAGTGTCAGCAGCAGATGGCCGATTTAGCTGCATGACCAAAGGAAAAGGTCAGTGGCAGGGGGAGAGGGAGGCAGCAGGACTTGGGGGTGGGGGGGGGGGGGGAGGGCAATGGTCCTCATTGCCTGGAGGCCCAGACCACTGTCAGTCCACCTCTGTATCTAATGCATGCTTATTAGGTGTTTAATTGGTATTATAATGATTTCATAGTATATCTATGTTGTTTGAATGTTCTTCCATGCTGTCTATAATGGTACTGTTTGTATTGTACTTATATTTTTCATATATCTGTTATATGATTGTTTTGCAGTGGTGTTAATTGTGCATATTACCAGGTTTCATTCTGCCAGTTCCTATTTTACCTCATTGACTGTATTTATTCTTATATTTTAATCATTTTACTATTTTTATGCAGTTAACAAAATTGTAAATTTTATTATAAACTGCTGTACACCACCTTGGGTGAACTTCATTATAAAAGCAGTCAATAAATTAAAAAAATAAAATAAATGTGTGTGTCTAATTTCCTTGGAGTTAATTTTATAAAGGTACACAGGCGCCTATATTTTCTTTATAAAATAGGAGCAATGTTTGCACCTATGTGTCTTGACAGTCTAAGCCAGGTTTCCCAAGTACAGTCCTGGAGTACCCCTTGCCAGTCAGGTTTTCAGGACATCCACAATGAATACGAATGAACTTGATTTGCATATGCTGCCTCCAGTATATGCAAACCTCTTTCATGTATATTCATTGTGGATATCCTGAAATCCTGACTGGCAAGGGATACTCAAGATCCGGACTTGGGAAACACTGGTCTAAGCCAGGGCTACCCAATACTGGTCCTCAGGTCCAAATGCAGGCCAGGTTTTCAGGATATTCACAATGAATATGCTGAGAGAGATTTGCATGCACAACCTGCTTGGTATGCAAATCTCACTTATGCATTTTCATTGCAGTTATCCTGAAACCTGGCCTGCCTGTGGACCTTGAAGACCGGAATTGATTAGCCCCTGGTCTAAACATCCTGCATGTTAGTTTTCCAGAACATATACTCTGTGAAACCTCAAATATAGAATATGTTGTGCTTGTTTGTGAAGATAAATTACGATTTTGTCTTCTTCTCTTATCCTCAGAAATCAACATGCTCACAAAACTTTCAAATCAGATGATCATGCTGTTGGTTTGCTTATTCCTGTCTGTCTGTGCAAGGTAGTTATAATAAGAAAATTATTACAACAACATATGCTGTTGTTTTTTGGATGAGAAAATTAAAAATTAGGGTGTAGGTTTATGAGGTTAAATCTGAGGCAAAGGTTGGTAATGAACACAGATAGATGTTTGTTTAATAATGACTTACTATAAAGCTTATGCTTAAAAATAAGATCACAATGGTTTATAAAAGCAATGAAAATTACTAGAGCCAGGAAAAGACTACCATAAACTGGATAGGAAAGATAATCATACTAATAAGAAAACCACATAAACATCTGTACCAAGAAGACATACATTCAGAGAAAATTCTAGGATTTACTGATCAAAGAGGCAAAATACTTGCTTAAAAATGAGACTTTAACAAGATAGATCACTGCTATCTGAACATTGTTTGGTGCTTTGTGTAAAATCCGGAGAGATTTTTTTTCTTAAACTTTATTAGCCATATAGCTTTAGAGATCTCTACCTTCTGCGACGGACATTACAAACAGACTAATGGTTATGCACAAAGCCCGCCTGCTCCTCTCCTATCAAGCAAGGGAGGATCTCTGCCAAAACCTTCAAAAGGATTTTAATATCTACGTTAATAACAGAGATGGGACAATATGAATCCACCGTCTGCGGGCCGTCCCGACTTGGGAAGCAGAGTTAGCATATAAAGGAAACGAGCCATTGTCCACTATGTCCTGAAAATAATCAGACAAAGGGCCTAGAAACTGTGGGGGTAAGAGTTTGTAAAACTGTCTTGAAAAACCATCAGGACCTGGGGCAGAATATAATTTCAAAGATTTAATGATGTCCTGCAACTCCCTTGCTGATCGAGGTTCCTCTAATAGGTGAAATTCTTGATCAGTCAAATGGGGAAGCCCTGCTAATTCTAAATACTCTTGGATAACATCCGGATCCAGGGGATCAGCTGCTGTATAAAGTTGGGGAAAACAAGTGGTAAATAAGCGTGCTATGTCCGCACTGTTATGGATCCTCCCCATCCTGTAGCAAAACCACCGCACAAGGTCCAAAGTAGACGTCCTGGTTTATTCCTGAAGCGGTGGAACTGACACTTGCAGTAAAGTATTGAACGGGAAGCCAGTTCATGTAATAATGAATTCAGGGACACCTGGGTAGCATGTAACCGTTCTTGCACGGGGCAGCGAATATATGCCCTCTTGGCCATTTTCAAATGGGATTCTAAAAGAAGGACTCCTGCAGCCAGTCACTTATTATGGGCGCTAACATACAATAATGTCTCTGTGAAGAACTGATTTAGCTGCCGACCAAAATAAAGAAGTTTGATCAAGATGCCCTCAATTGTACTGCATATAATCGGCCCATTTTTTAATGCAAATAGTTACAAAAATCAAGGTCGGTATAAAGATATGAGGGTAAACGCCAACCTGAAAAAGACTGATAGTGTTCCAGAGCCTCTATCCAGCTTATAATCGAAAGTAATCGCCCGCTATTTCCCGACACAAATCGGGATATGGCCGGCGATTTCGCAAAAGCGGCGAAAAGCGTATAATCGAAAGCTACATTTGTGATAGCTTCGCCGCTTTCCCTTCGCCTCACCGGCGAAAGTTCAAAGGGGCGTGTTGGCGGCGAAGCGAAGGCGGGGCATGGGCAGGCTTGGGCGTGGCTACCAGATGGCCGGCTTTCGCGAATAATGGAAAAATAAAACCCGGCGATAAGCAGTATTTCGCCGGGTTCACTTGGTCCTTTTATTTTCACGACCAAGCCTCAAAAAGGTGCCCCAACTGACCAGATGACCACCGGAGGGAATGGGGGATGACCTCCCCTTACTCCCCCAGTGGTCGCCAACCCCCTCCCACACTAAAATTATTAAAATACAAACCTTTTTTGCCAGCCTGTATGCCAGCCTCAAATGTCATACCCAGCACCCTGACAGCAGTATGCAGGTCCCTGGAACAGTTGTTGTTGGTTGCAGTGGACTGCAGAAAGGCAGAGCCAGGCCCATCCTCCCCTACCTGTTCCACTTGTGGTGGGTAATGTTGAGCCCTCCCAAACCCCCCAAAACCCACTGTACCCACATGTAGGTGCCCCCGTTCAGCCCTTAGGGCTAGGGTAATGGTGCACACTTGTGGGCAGTGGGTTTTGGGGGGGATTTGGGGGACTCAGCACACAAGGGAAGGGTGCTATGCACCTGGAAGCTAATTTGGTTGTTTATAAAAGATGTTTGAAGTGCCCCCTAGGGTGCCCGGTTGGTGTCCTGGCATGTGAGGGGGACCATTGCACTACAAATGCTGGCTCCTCCCATGGCCAAATGCCTTGGATTTCGCCGGGTTTGAGATCGCCGGCAGTTTTTTCCATTATCACGGAAAAGGAAAACTGGCGATCTCAAACCCGGCGAAATCCAAGGCATTTCGCCGGCCCACACCGTATTATTGAAAAAAAAGATGGCCGGCCATCTTTTTTGAAAATACGGTTCCGGCCAGCTGTTGCGCCGCCACCAAAATAGATCGCCGGCGACCTATTTCGCCAGTGACGTTCGATTATTCCCCTCCACGTAAGTCAATAAGAGGAGTTTGAACTGTATGCGGAAACAGATAGGTTAGCGCAGTAGCCCTTATCTCCACCTCAGTGGGTGGCGGTAAGGGCTCCCCAACGCATGGCCATGCAGTAAAAGTTCTCTTACTGCATGGCCATGTATGTCTAGGGGCTTTTTACTTGCTGGGGTAATTTTTTCTAATTTTCTTGTCTTTGTAGGTGTATTTTGGGTGGATTGTTCATTAGTTGGCTGGCTTTCATCCTTGTGATAGCCTTAACTTGTAAGTACAAAGTCTTTTTTTGTTGGCTTTTGTATCTATTTTTATCATAATATATTTCTCACATATGGTGACTGAGCTATGAAATTGATTTTTTTTCTTTACTTTTAGGTGCCATTAAACCATCGCTCAGCAGTTTTTTCAAATCTTTCAAGCTCAGGTAAGCAGCTCAAAATAATCTAATTCTCCAAAGATCTTTGCTATGAGGATGGCCAGGTGGACTGACAACAGCACAGTAAATGTACATCTTGAGTCCTATTCCTGATCCTGATATCTGCTATTGGGTAACAAATAGTCAATAGTTCTGCATAGGCAATGAACAGAGTCCTGAGGAGTAATACATAGATGGGCGTATCATGTACATTTTCTCAAACTTGCAGGTTAAAGCCTCCTTCATGCATGTTATGAATGTCAAAGGAGCAGGCCCATATCTAGCTTCTCTTCCTCAGCCATGACACGGTGGGTGAGGTGGGAGTGCCTTGGAGCATGTTGCATAAGGTGCATTTCTGGATCGCTACACTCTGCAAAGGAATACTAGAGGAGAATTTTATTCACGAGGGTGAAGGGGAACTGAAGTAAACAAGGGACTCCTATGTTTCTGAAAATGAAGGCTCAGGATGCTTCAGTGATGGGTAGTACTCTAACATCAGTACACTTGTTAAGTTGTAAGCTCATAGTTGGAGGGAGGCAATTTAACTGGGCTTTGGTGTAAAAACAATTGAGCAAGGAATATTTAAATTAATAAACAGACAGTTGGGAGAGAAAGCGCTCTGGAAGATCTTAGTAGCGATTATTGCCATGCTCATTTTTTCATATATGTAGGATCTATGAATGCTCTTATTTGACCTTAATATTGTTGATTAAAAAAAACTCAAAACAATATGACAGATATCTCTGTTTTCGAAATGGCAAACCATGTGATCACAGGCTAGACTATGGACAGAATGGGGCCTATTTACTAAGCAGCATTAGATGTTTAACATAGCTTTTAATAGTGTCATGTTTATTGTTAGCTGTTTAATGACGCAATTTGTGAATGCTAACATGGAAATTCCTACTATGGGGCATGGTTTGCATGAATGGGTGGACACTGCACCTTGCAATTAACACAGAGGTTTGTAACTACACATTCATTGCTACTGTGGCAGACAACACGGTACATTTAACTACTCCTCCAGAGATGTAGCTAACGGCCTCTACATTATAGACAGTACCATGAATGCATAGTAGTGATTATTGCTCTGTGTTAACTCCATGGCTATTTATCCCAAAGTGCTGGTAACTCCTTTCCAAGAAAGAACTCTTTCTTCTTCTTGAAGTCTCTACTCCTTTTCTTAATGGATTAGACTATTTCAGCCTTTTTACCAAGGGATGCACCACACTGGACTACACTATCTCATACCCTGGTCCATATAAAATCAGTAAGGACAAGGGGTACTTACACTTAGATTCTTGCGTGCAGTGATGGATGGGCAAAATAGGAAGGTGTTTAGAATTTAAAAAGTAGAAAATGTCTGGGTAGCCATGAACAAAAACTCTATCTCCATCATAAATAACAGTGAGTTGGACTCAGGTAGGTCAAATTACTAGGATAAGGCTACCTGCCCCAAAGAAAATTAAGGGAGGGAAGGAGACAAATGTACTTCATTCTGAGAGGGGACAGACAATGGCTGAGCTGATGTTCTCTGCCTCCTCCTTTACAAAATCCCAGAGCATAGCAGGCATTAGCCTGTGCTGGGTGGCCAATAGGTATTCTAACAATCTCTGCTTCCTCCTTCATTAAATCCCTTGGCATGGTGGGAGCTAGTTTTTGGAGGCGGTTGGCATGCTGGGAGCCAGTCTGAGGAAGTGGGCCATCTGAGAGCCCTGCTGTTGTTCTTTGATGCCTCCCTCCTCTTGGACAACTGTCCAGAATGGCATCCACAACTTAAAATATGTCATGGCTGCTGACAAAGGTCAAAATAGGCAGATCAACAGTTCTATACAGGTGCAGAAGGGCAACTGAAGAGTAGGGAACCTCATGATATAAGACACTGTGGCAGGAGGATGCTACCAGCACTAGCTGTGACTCCAGTAGAGTCAGGACTATGCAGGGGCAAGACAAGCAGATACAACAGTGCTAGGCAGTTAGGGAAGAATTGGGAGAAACAAACTGAATGAGAACTGATCTTGACCTGGTCAGAGGGAGGGAACTGGAGAGGAGGTAGATGTGGAGAGGGAGAGAGAGAGAGGGGGGGGTTTAAGGAAAATTGCTTCTGGGTAGAGGGGGAAAGAGTCAAGATTCTTACTATGACTTATACGTTATTAAATCGAGGTACCCCAGTTTACTTATCCTCCACATACTCCAGCTAGAACTTTGCAATTTTTCCATGATGGACGATTGCATATTCCTTCTGTGTTTGGCTCACTTAGAATCAATCCACCTAAGTGTCTTCTTTATGGCAGCGCCGCTGGTTTGGAATGCCATGCCTCTTGCTCTTCATACTGAGCTGTCCTTCCCCAAATTTAGGGTGGCGCTAAAAATTTACTTGTTTCAACAAACTTGCAACAGTTACAGGAGAATGTCGGACTCTGGGCATTTAGTTACCTGCTTATTTTTAACTTCTATTCTGCCATGTTTCTTATAACTCTCTTATTAGATTGGCATTCCTTTCATGTGTGTTAAATTTGGATTGATTTTGTAAACTGCTTTGCTGTGTTTTCATGATTAGCGGCATATTAAGTCAAATAAACCATAAAACATAGTTACCCTCCCCAAACTCCTCTCTCGTCCCCTTTGCCTAAGACCAGTGGGTGTGAGAGTGTTGTGTTTGAGGTTGCCAAGCTACCCATAGTTGTTTTTGCGATATCTTCTGTAGTCGGTGAAGGTCTGCCCATGCTTTGCGTAAGTGACTGAGGTGTGGCATTCGGCTACTGTTTCTCTGTAGGTATTTGTAGCAGTCCAGTTTGTTCTGTATCCTAATAGGAGGTGTACTAAAGTATTAGGACCTAGTATAATTTTTACTGTGTTGTTTTTCATAGGCAGAATTGTCGCTATGTGAGTGCTGGCAGTTAGTATGGTTTTGGTACGGCAGGTTTGCTATACGCTCCGAGTTAACATTTTACAGATTTTTCTGTTACTTCAAGACATGCCTGGCAGTGAAGAGAAATTATGTTGCTGACATGCAATATCCATTTATGTGCTTTTACAAGATCAATCTTGAGGATGTGAGGCTATAATTCATGCTTTAGTAATCAAAATTTTGGCTGAGATTTTTTGGGCCCGAGTTCTCATTCATTTTAAGGCCTAGATTTAGTAAAAGTTTCATTAATGAGCCTTATGCATTGCAGGTTCTGTGTTATACAATGGGGCCTATTTACTAATAATGCATGTTAACAGTGTTAGTGTGCAGTAATGCACTTTAGTAAATCTATCCCAATATCTAGAAATTTGGCCTTCTGCCGCTGATAAGCATTGGCTGACACCTCTCCCCCCCCCCCCCCCCCCCCCCCCATTTTCCTGGTTCTGTTCTTGCATCCTGCAGTCCAATCCCAGCTGACTGCAAGATAGTGAAGTTAGTGTCATGATACGACAGTTGCTTCTCTATCCCACTCATCCTGCTGCCTGCACCTTTTCTGCAGTTTGAACTACATTTTCAACCACACAGTGACCCTAGAAATCTATGGAGCAACATGTAAGCAAAATGGCTGACTGAGCAGTGAAGCACATGGGCAGCAGAAGCAGGTTAAAGAAGCACTGGTCCTGCAATTCCACCACTGCACTCTCTTGCTGTCATCTTGAATTGGGCTGTTGCCGGTGGGGGGTGGGGGGGTGGGGGGAGGGGGGTGAATAGCTGTAACCGCCGTAGGTCATGTGAGGTGGGGTGTTACAAATACAAACCTTGACCTCTGGACACTGGAGACACAGACTACGCCACTGCTGAGCAGGTACTGTCTGACCTGGAAATTACAGAACCAAGGCAAACATGGTTATACAAGGATTTCATTTTATACCAGAAGACTTCACAATTTAGATGAGGCTATTTAAATAAGTAAATAGAAAACATATTCAGCATTATTGTTTCTCTTCTTAAAGTTGGAAAAAGGTGAATAAAGAACAAAAATTATTTTCAGTGGCAAATTTATTGCATAATAAGAGTGGAATTACATATAAATATTCACCTGTAAGCCCTAGCTGTGAATAAAATCAGTGAAGAAATAAAAGCCCTAGTTGTGATTTATGTCTTCACTGATTTTATTCACTTGTAGGACATAACTGTGCAGAATATATAGGTAAGTATACCATGATGCATTTTCAAAGATGGAAAAGTCCATTTTGAATAGAAAGTTGCAGTAGGAATGGGTGAGATTTTACAAAAGGCTCTGCCCAACACAAAGCCATTTGTAAAACACATATATGGATATGCATATAAGGTGCTCACTAGAACTGTGTTTTGTACCTGTGCCAAGTGACTTAATCCAATTAAATTGGTTACACAAGATTTGGTGACTCTGGTTCTAGTATCTGTCTTAAAGTTGTGATTATTAGAATTGGGTTTTGAATCTTCAGTGCCAAAGACCTAATTAAATCATTTTGGTTACATAGCACCTAGTGACTCATACCTTGGGAGGAGGGGCAATTTGTGTACAACTGTGTAGTTAGAGAAAAAACCCCCAGAACTTCACTTTATCTTGGGAGCTCTGAGCTACGCTGGGCTTTTTCAGAATTGGTTTGTACTGACCAAATTCTGAAAGTGATCCGAGAAGAGAGTGAGGCTTTGAATACTGATGTTGTAATTCACCTGGGGACAAATGACATGCCCAACAATAGCAAATTTACAGCACAGAGAGCTTTCCAGAAGCTTGGGGAGGGACTGAAATCTTTGGTTCAGACTGTGGCTTTTTCTGAAGTAATTCCCATGTGGGAGAAGGGAGAAGAAAGACTACGCAAAACAATGGAGTTCAATAAGTGACTTGAGTCTTGGTGTAAAGAAGAAGAAGGTTTTAGTCACATAGGGGCATGGGGTAATACGTGGAAAAATAACAGGCTGTACTGTAATGATGGGCTACATCTTTCGGTGACAGGAGAAAGGATCCTTGGGGAGAAATTCAGACAGTATGTTTCTAGACATTTAAACTAGAATGTGGGGGTGACAAAAAGAAACAAGGGAATTCGGAAAGTCACCCCCAGAATAAACTTGATGGCAGAGGGAAAGGTCATCATCTAAATAGAGAAAACCACCTAAGCTCTCTACGCAGATAGAAAGCAATGAGTACAAATGCTCGCAGTCTAGGTAAAAAGGTTCAAGACTTGCAAGTCCTGATGTTTGAAAAAAACTTGGATATTGTTGCTATTACAGAGACGTGGTTCAATGATTCCCATGAATGGGTTGTGACTATACTGGGCTATAATCTTTTTAGAAAGGATAGAGAGGGCCAAAGGGGTAGAGTGGCGCTGTACATGAGAAACAATAACAGAGCGGCTGAAATGCGGGGCACCTGGGGAAAGGAAGAAGATTTATGGATTGTCCTGGACAGAGAAGATGGAACCTGTATCCTCACAGAGGTTATCTACAGACCTCCGGCACAAATAGAGAAGCTAGACAAGGATCTGACAGGATATTCAAAAGATTGGTATGAAAGGGGAGGCGCTACTGTTGGGAGATTTCAACTTGTCTGATGTGGATTGGAACGTCCCGTCTGCGGAATTGGAAAGAAGTAGGGAGATTGTGGATGCCTGTCAAAGTGCTTTGCTCACACAAATGGTGACAGAACCCACGAAGGAAGGGTCGATGCTAGATCTAGTGCTCACAAATGGAGGAAGTGTTTCTAATATCCGGGTGGGTGCCCACCTATGTAATAGTGATCATCACACCATATGGTTTGATATAAGGGCGAAGGTGTAGTGGATGCACAAAACTAAAAGTACTGGATTTCAGATGTACTGATTTTGATAAAATGGAGGAATACCTGAAAAAGGAGCTGTTGAAGTGGGAAGGCGTAGGAGAAGTGGAACATCAGTGGTCAAAGCTGAAGGCTGCTATAAATATGGCGACTGATCTTTATGCGAGGAAAGTAAACAAAACCAAGAGAAACAGGAAGCCTATATGGTTTTCCAACCAAGCAGCTGAAAAAATAAGAGCAAAAGAAGCTTTGTTCAAGAAATACAAAAGAATGCAATGAGAGGATCACGGAAAAGATTATCGGATTAAACTCAAAGAAGTGAAGAGGGAAATACGGCTAGCGAAAGCGCAAGTGAAAGAAAAATGGCTAAAGATGTAAAGAGAGGTGACAAAATCTTTTTCAGATATATTGGAGAAAGGAGAAAAGATAGGAATGGAATTGCGAGACTGAAAGATAATGAGAATAGTTAAGTGGAAAGTGAGGAGGATAAAGCGAATATGCTAAACAATTACTTCTCTTCGGTGTTCACGGAGGAAAATCCTGGTGAAGGACCGCGGTTGGCTGCTGAAGGAATATTTGGGAATGGAGTGGATACTGCGCCGTTTACGGAAGAAAGTTTATAAACAGCTGGAGAATCTGAAGGTGGACAAAGCTATGGGGCCGGATGGGATCCAAGGATACTGAGAGAGCTCAAGGAGGTCCTGGCAGGACCTCTTAAAGATTTATTTAATAGATCTTTAGAGACGGGAGAGGTTCCGTGAGATTGGAGACAAGTGGATGTGGTCCCTCTTCACAAAAGTGGAGACCGGGAAGAAGTGGGAAACTACAGACTGGTAAGTCTCACGTCGGTGGTAGGAAAAACAATGGAGTCGCTGCTGAAAGAAAGAATAGTTAACTTTCTAGAAGACAACGGGTTACAGGACCCGAGGCAACATGGCTTTACCAAAGGAAAATCCTGCCAAATGAATCTGATTTACTTCTTTGATTGGGTGACAAAAGAAATGGATGAAGGCCGTGCGTTAGATGTAATCTACTTGAATTTCAGCAAAGCCTTTGTTACGGTCCCCCACAGAAGACTCGTGAATAAGCTGAAAGGGCTGAACTTAGGACCGAAAGTGGTGAACTGGATAGAAAACTGGTTGACCGACAGGTTGCAGAGGGTGGTGGTAAATGGAATCTGCTCGGAGGAAAGGATGGTGAGCAGTGGGGTTCCTCAGGGGTCGGTACTGGGGCCCATTTTGTTTAATATATTTGTGAGAGATATTGCTGAAGGGTTGGAAGGAAAGGTTTGCCTTTTTGCGGATGACACGAAGATAGCCAATAGAGTGGATACCCTGGAGGGAGTAGAAACGATGAGAAAGGATTTCCGAAAGTTAGAAGAATGGTTGAGGGTCTGGCAGTTAAAATTTAATTATAACACTAACCTATCTCCTGGGGTATCTATTCTTTCTGGTTTCTCCTGTATTGTTATACTTATGCTTACAGAAACTGTTATTTTTTTACTTTTTTTCTTTGCTGTGAAACTAACTCTTAGTATGTGATTAAACATATATTGTTATAAAGAAATCTTTTAAAATTTTCAATAACAGTGCTCAGTACATACATATTACTCTGGATAGAGTTGTGCTTAGCAATATGTCTGACCCAACATCATGGCACTGTAACTCTCCCTACCTACCATCTCACTGGCTCCTATACATATTTTCATTTCTTAAGTCCATGAGTGATGCATTTGGGGTGTAGAAACCCAAAAGAGAGATATTGAATAGGAGGGAAGAGATTAGCAATAAAATGCTTGGATGTTTCACTTATATATACTGTCATCTACCACATTT
Organism: Microcaecilia unicolor; assembly: GCF_901765095.1. NCBI lineage: Eukaryota > Metazoa > Chordata > Amphibia > Gymnophiona > Siphonopidae > Microcaecilia > Microcaecilia unicolor. Next base: position 592,134,233 of record NC_044031.1, on the reverse strand, counting down.
GCTTATTTCCGATCTGACGAAGAAGGGCAACCTTTGAAAGCTAATCAAGAAATGTATTATGTCCAATAAAAAAAGGTATCTTATTTTCTTTTCCATGTTTTATTTTGTTTGATTTCTATTGATCACAAGTTTCTGAATGCCGCTTCAGTTTCTCTCTCCTGAGCTGTGATTAGAGCTTCTGGTTTTCAGTGATTTTTATTTCAGCAATCTACTGAGACCAAGGGCAGCTCTGAGCTGCAGACACTGAAATGTGACCGATGGAATATAAAGTTGGTGTGCATGTCTTTTTGGGCTCTGCAGATTGCCACATGAAAATGCATTAAATCCAGAAACCCAAAGCATAAGGCTGTAGATCACCTCTCCCTCTTCTGTATCCGATCAATCAAGTACGGTTCTCAGTCACTTTATGGATCAGTGTTCGCAATGCCTTCTGATCTCTCACAGCTTCTTTCAATTCTGCTATGTTCATTCCAGTATCTTCCTTGATGGTATCTATCCAGCGAATTCTTGGGTAGCCTCTTTTGCCACTAACCATTCCAAGCATGATGGGCAGACTTATATGGTCTGTGCCGGGGCTGGTGGTTGGGCGGCGGGGAGAGTGCTGGGCAGACTTATACGGACTGTGCCAGAGCTGGTGGTGGGAGGCGGGACTGGTAGTTGGGAGGCGAGGATAGTGCTGGGCAGACTTATACGGTCTGTGCCCTGAAGAGGACAGTACAAATAAAAAAGTAGCACATATGAATTTATCTTCTTGGCCAGACTGGATGGACCGTGCAGGTCTTTTTCTGCAGTCATCTACTATGTATGTTACTATGATGTCTTTTTCGAGGGACTTGCTTTTCATGATGTGACCAAAATAGGAGAGCTTTTGTTTTGTTACTTTGGTCTCCAGTGAGATTTTTTGTTTGATACGTTCCAGAACTGCTTGGTTTGTTATTTTGGCTGTTCATGGGATGCGTAACAGTTGTCTCCAGCACCATAATTCAAATGCATCAATTTTTGCCTGTCTGTCTTTCTCAGTGCCCAAGATTTGCAGCCATATGTTGCTATTGGGAAGATGGTTGACTGACCAATCTACATTTGGTTGCCAGGCTGATGTCCTTGCTCTTTCAGTTGTTGTTGTTATAACTGGGGATGTGAGCCCTTGTGCCCCGACTGAGCACGGTGAAGATGGTGTGCACCGCACTCGGTCAGGCAGCCAGATAACTCCTAGCTACACCTGCACTTAGCCACTATTCCCCAGGAGTTGAGCCCCTGGGTTCAAGCGGCTGGCAGGACTTCCAGAACCGACGGGGTTGCAGGACCACCGACCAGACAGGTAGCCAACAGACACAGTCCAAGAGCCAGGAAAACAGTAGAGCTGAGAATAGTCAAAACACAGTCCAGGGTCAGAGGCAGGCAGCAACACAACGCATGGTCAGGAAACAAGCCAAGGTCTGGAACACCAAAAATACTGGAAACAGGATAACCGACAAGGAACACAGATGTGGACCACGACCTTTATGCAGCAGAAGCCGAAGCAACGAAGGGCTGGAGACAGTGCCTTAAGTAGGGAAGGAATTAGGCTCAAGCATGTGCAGCTGATCCAAGATGGCTGCCCTCATCAGCAGAGTAGCACAATGTCCAAATATGGGCTTCCTTCCTGTTCTCGTATACAAGATGGCTGCCCCCTCCTGAGCTAGCCAAGATGGCTGCTGTCCTTGATCCAACCAACTACTACTACTTAGCATTTCTATAGCGCTGCCAGGGTTACGCAGCGCTGTACAAGTTTAACATGGGGAAGGACTGTCCCTGCTCAAAAGAGCTTGTATCCTTATGTGCCGTTTCCAATCTTGATTTAATCTGAGTCTCCATATGGCATTCAGATTGTAGATTCTTGATCTTGATAGAGTGATCTTATGAGTTCAACCAAGATGACAGCTGCCAGAAATAGGAAACAGAAACAGACCCATCCTGGAGAAACCATATCCAAAATAGCCGGCTATCTCTGCCGGACTGCACCTCACCGGCGAATCGGCCGCAAAGGCCTGGAACCAGGTGAGGAACGTAACAATTGTTCATGCTGACCATCACACTTCTTCCAAGTGTTAGCTGTCTCTTGGTATCAGGGATGCACTCACCATCATGATTAATTTTGGAGCCAAGAAAGATGAAATCCTTGACTTCAATTTCTTCATTGTTGATCTTGATGTCAACATTCATATTTTTTGCTGATGTCATGATCTTTGTCTTTTTGATGTTCAGATGCAGTCCAACCTTCTCACTTTCTTCTTTGACTTTCCTGATCAGATGTTCAAGATCCTTCTTATTTTCAGCCAGCAGGTATCATCAGCATATCGGAGGTTGTTGATGTTTCAGCTAGTTATTTCATGCCAATCTTGGACTCATCCAGGTCTGCTCGTCGCATGACAGTTTCAGCATACATGTTGAAAGCTGCTGGTGACTGGATGTATCCTTATGTGCCGTTTCCAATCTTGATTTAATCTGAGTCTCCATATGGCATTCAGATTGTAGATTCTTGATCTTGATAGAGTGATCTTATGAGTTCAATTAGGTGTAGTGGTGTGCCCATCTCCTTCAGGCAGGTCCAGAGCTTGTTATGCTCAAGCACATCAAATGCCTTCAAATAATCGATAAAACACATGTAGAGATCTTTCTGGTACTCCCTAGCTTTTTCCATAATCCATTGAAGGTTGGCAATATGATTATGAGTGCCTTTGCCTTTCCTGAAGCCAGCTTTCACATCTGACAACTCCCTGTGGATGGTTATACTCAAGCGCTGTTGAATGATCTTCATTAAAATTTTGCTTGCATGTGGTATCAGAGCTATGGTGTGGTAATTTGTGCAGTACTTTATATCCCCCTTCTTTGGAATTGGGATGAAAACTGATATGTTCCATTCTTTTGGCCACTAACATGTGTTCCATATATATTGGCATAATGTTAATGCCTGGGGCTTTTCAGTTGGCTAATTGCTTCATTGTCCACATGACTTCCTCCAGAATATCTGGTTCCAGTTCCAGTGTCTCATCCTTGTCTATCAGATGGTTCTGTTGTCCACATTCATATAACTTCTCTGTATATTCTTTCTGATCACATATTTCTGGGTGGTTATACAGTTCCTGACCATTGCTCCCACAAAATGTTGCCTTGCAGGCCATGAATGTTGACCGTGCCCTCTTCACATGGGTGTAGAGTTCTCACATGTGACCTTTCCTATGCATTTCCTCCATCTTCTGGCACTGTTCATACCAGTAGTTCTCTTTATCCGTTCTGGCCTCTCTTTGGAATTCTGCATTAAACCTTCTGAAATCTTCTCTATTCCCAGTAACTTTAACCTTCCTTCTCTCTTCTCCAATGCTGATGGTCGAGTCAGAATCCACTGGGCTGATTTTGATGCTTTCTAGTATGGGGTATGTTCTAATGTTGTTTTGATTATGTGCGCTTTCACTTCTTCCCACAGTTCATCTCCCCCCACACACATATAAATACAAACACTGCCCTCCTTCAGATCACTCCCCCTTCCAACTCATCCCCCCTTCAACATTCTCTCAGCACACCCCACCTTCTGCATTCACATTGTTACTTTCCTCAGTTCTTCTTCACCTCACAACACACCATATGCCCCATACACTATCTTTTCTTCCACACATCCCCCTACCTTCTGTATCCCCACCTCCACACTTCCCCTACCTTCATCTCTCCTAGCTCATCTCTCCTTCCACATGCCCACTTACCCTCTGTTGTCTCCAGCTGCCCCCCCTCATTCTCGTCCCATACACAGTCTCATCTGCTACACATATGGACAGACCATACATGGACAGAACAAAAGTCCATCAAGCCCAGTATCCTGTTTCAAACAGTGGCCAAACCAGGTCACAAGTACCTGGCAAGATCTCAAAACAGTAAAACAGATTTTATGCTGTTTATTTTAGACATAAGCTGTGGATTTTCCCTAGTCCATCTTTATAATTGCTTTTGGACTTCTCTTTTACAAAATTATCAAACTTTTTTTTACTCCTGCTAAGCTAAACTGCTTGCACCACAGTCTCTGGCAACGAGTTTAATTGCACATTGAGTGAAGAAATATTTTCTTTGATTTGTTTTAAATTTACTACTTTATAGCTTCATTGTGTACCTCCTAGTCCTAGTATTATTGGAAAGAGTAAACAATCGATTGATGTCTACCTGTTCCACTCCACTCAGTATTGTATAGACATCTATCATATCTCCCCTCAGCTGTATTTTCTCCAAGCTTAAGAGCCATAGCCGCTTTAGCCTTTCCTCATAGGAAAGTCATCCTATCCCCTTTATCATTTTCGTTGCCTTTCTCTGTACCTTTTCAAATTCCACTGTATCTTTTTTTAGATGCGGTGACCAGAATTACACACAGTATTTGAGGTGCAGTTGCACCATGGAGCGATACAAAGGCATTATAACATCCTCATTTTTGTTTTCATTCCTTTCCTAATAATTTCTAACATTCTATTTGCTTTCTTAGTTATTGCTGAACACTGAGTAGAGGGTTTCAACTTATTATCAACAATGACACCTATATCCTTTTCCTGGGTGGTGACTCCTAATGTGGAACCCATCACTTAGCTATAATTTGGGTTCCTCTGTCCCACACACATCACTTGGACTTGCTCATATTAAGGGGCTCATTTTCAAAACAGAAAAACATCTGAAAAGCAGCACAAAGCAGCAGATGGACTTTTTTTTTACAAAATGTCCAAATCGCTATTTTCAAAACCCATTTTTAAGATGATTTTCTATGCAGTTCATCTGCAGTGCATCCAAATCACAAGGAGGCATTTCAGAGGCGTGTTAGGGATGGGATTTGGGCGGTCCCAAAATTTGGATGTTTTTCTGACATAATGTCCAGGGCTAAAAGTTACATGTTTTGGTCTAAACCTGTTTCAATCATGACTAAGCCGGAAAAAGATGCCCTAAATGACCAGATGACCACTGTAGGGATTAAGGTATGACTTCCTTACTCCCCCAGTGGTCACTAACCCCCTCCCACCACCCAAAGATGTGAAACAGTACATACCAGCCTTTATGACAGCTTCAGATGTTATGGCCAGTCCTATTAGAGCAGCAAGCAGGTCCCTGGAGTAGCCTAGTGGTTGGTGCAGTGCACTGTAGAGAAGACCTAGGCCCATATCCCACGCTAACTGTTATACTTGTGGTGGAAAGTGTGAGCCCACCAAATACCTACTGTATCCACATATAGGTGACACCTGCAGACATAAGGGCTATTGTAGTGGTGTATGTTTGGGAAATGTTCTTTCCTTTCTGGTATTAACAATGTGATCTATTTATGCTTCTCCTCACAGGTCTATACAGGTCTGTTGAATGCTGAAGCTGCAGAGTTTCTGAAGCATGCCAGAATGCAGACAGACATATTGCTGTACCTTCTCTAAGAATAACCTATGAAAACACATCACATTACATCACATTTACGATATTCTCAGATTTGTATTCTGAACCCAATAAGCTGTGTACGTATCATCATTCACCTTGAAGTCCAAATTTCTTTTTATGCAAATTGTTTATATTAAATTGAGGTCATTATTAGGGTAAGCTAATGGAAGCTTGTAAGGTTGTGCTATTACTGATAACCTCTAATATATATTTGCTGGTTACTTCTACTTATGTTGTTGGATATACTTTTGATATAGAAAGGATAGAAGATATAAGACTATTTTATCAAACCCATGACCCTTTACCCTTTAAAAGTATATTCCTATTTTGAGGCCTATGTACTAAAGCTTGTGTTAAAAAATCTATTTTGCATTCTTGTGCTAAAAATTTGGCATGCATGCTAAAATGTCATGCAAAGGATAATGAATTAAATTTTTGTATGCATTTGCAAAATACACTCTTAGCATGCATACTAAACCAAAAGGTTTAATGTGTATGCTCTGCATTGTGAAATTCCCCATGCTACCCAGCCAAAAGTGAAAGCACCTGTTTTCATGGGGGCTTTCATCTGCAGCTTTCTATTCAGGGCTGTAGAGTTCGTACACCAAACCTTTGACTCCTCTATTTTTCTACTATCGGGCTCCTACTGATATCAGTGCTGTGTACTTCTAGTAGTAGTCTACATGTTTTGTTCTGGATCTGAAGTACTGGTAAATATAACTTTAGATCCAGGACAAAGATATATATCTATAGATATAAATGTTCCAAGTACAACTCCAACTTTGCCCTCCTTATTTCCCTGATAGAAGTACAAAGGGGTCTGTTGCCTGATCCTCCCTTTTCACTCCATGATGCTCAACAAGGCAACTTTATGGCTTTAGAGCCCCTCCATCCCCCATTCTAACTTTCTCAGGGTACAGGTTAAGGGTTCGGAAATCCTATTCATGCCCCACTCCTTTCCCCCTAGAGACAAGTCAAGGGATTTGGCAACCTGCTCAGAGTCATTTTTTTTCCTATGGGTAAAAGAAGCAGCTGCTGCAGGCCCTGCATATTAAGAGACCCATAGCATTGCATTTGTGCCTGCCTGAAATGGCTGGAAGAAGGAAATTCATGAAGCAGGCACAGGCCAAAAGATGGTACAGGCTTCTTGCGTCTTGCGTCTTGCGTCTGTCCAGGTAGGTCAGCAGGAAAAGAGAGCATAAAGCTGCCTTCCTGTTAGCTGGCACAGAAAAAGAGGAAACTGTACCAACAGGCTGGCAGCATCAGATTAACAACTTGAAATATGATGGAGCTTGGCGGCTGAGATAGTTGCTGCTAATAGGCAGTGTGATGGGGGAGGGAAGAATAAAAAAAGTTATTCATTCATTATTTGTTGTGTGTGTGTGTGGGGGGGGGGGGGGGGGGGGTCCCTTCTCCCACTAGTGCTGTCTACTATTAACTATAAAGGTTTCTGGATGATACATGCCAGCCTGTGCCTCTCAAAGGATGAATTAATTTATGGTAGGTTGGTAGTTCTCTTTTGAATCAATGTTGGGAGCATTAATAGTAATGTGTGACATGTCCAAAAGAGGATGTATCCTAGGTGTGAAGTAATGGAGAAATATATACCCCCAGAAAGGAGGAGTTTGTGTCTCATTTTCATCCTTCACCTTACTGATAAGCAGTCAGGACTCAAGGGGGGGCAGGAATGTGTATTCATTTGAAACAACACTGAAAATGCCAGCATGGCATTTCATACTGTTGATAAATGAAAATAAAACAAAACAAGAAACTGTATTTTTTTTTCATACGCCATCATGCACACATGACAGAATGGAAAGCAAAATACAAAATCAAATACAATAAAACATTCTCAGAAACAATCATGGGACGTGACATGAAATTAAAATTTTCTGGCTGTACACCCCTAAAGGGTCTGTGCTGGCACCGGTGCTCTTTAACATATTTAAAAATGCTTTGGAGTTGGGAGATGATCAAATTTGCAGATGACACTAAATTATTCAAAATCATTAAAATGGCAGAGGATTGCAAGGATTTGCAGAAATATCTTAAGAGACTCTCAAATTCTATAAATGGCGCCTTAAGTTGTGCACACTAATTTGGCCGCATGGCCATATTGCATGCACAACTTTACTACTACTACTACTTATCATTTCTATAGCGCTACTAGACGTACGCAACGCTGTACACTTGAACATGAAGAGAAAGTCCCTGCTCGACAGAGCTTACAATCTAATTAGGACAGACAAACAGGACAAACAAGAGATAAGGGAATATTAAGGTGAGGATGATAAAATAAGGGTTCTGAACAAATGAATAGGTTAGGAGTTAAAAGCAGCATCAAAAAGGTGGGCTTTTAGCTTAGATTTGAAGACGGCCAGAGATGGAGCTTGACATACCGGCTCAGGAAGTCAATTCCAGGCATATGGTGCAGCAAGATAAAAGGAACGGAGTCTGGAGTTAGTCTGGAGTTTACTGATTAGCAAGCCAATCAGTGCCGACAATTGGTACTTAACAACCAATTAGTATTACTAATTGGCTTTAATTAGAATTTACATGTATAACTTTCTAGGCGTATTCTATAATGTGCGTAAAAATTCTAGTGTGTGCAGCCAAAAAGGGAATGTGGCCTTGGGCAGGTCATGGGCGTTTCAAAAAAAAACTATGCACACTATTATAGAATACACATGATCTGCGCCTAAATTAGGCACAAATATTTAGGCCTGGTTTTAGGTGTCCTAAACGGGTGCACGACCGCTACACATATTCTATATGCTACGTCTAACTTTAGGCGTAGTTTATATCGTTTATTTATTTTCTATACCGTTTCTTAATTGCATACACAAACCAGAACGGTTTACATTTCTTTAAAATACACAAAACTTTAAAATAACCTACAGGAATACAGGAACTCCATTTCTTTGACAGGAAAGCACGGCAAACCAAAAGCATCCATTCTGAGAATAAAAAGAACAATAAAACAATCCATTCATAACAAATTTATATGAACAAACATATGTTTTTTTCTGCATATACATTCTGCCCCTTTTCCCCTTTTTTTCATCCCAGATTACTTTCAAACGTATTTTGGAATAGGTATGTTTTTAGAAGTTTATGAAACTTAACATACGACTCTTCTAATCTGATAATTTTTGGAAGGCAATTCCAAAGAGCAGGAGCTACATAGAAAAATGCTGAAAGTCTAGTAGATTCCCATCTAGCCTTTTTTGCTGATGGAATTATTAACCTGTTATCATTTAATGATTGAAGTGTTCATATAGGTGTATAGGGCAGAATGACATTCGCTAAGTATTGAGGAGTCAATAAATGTAAAGCTTTAAAAGTCAAAGTAAGCGTCGATTTTTAAGGTACCATTTATAGAATTTCGCCCTGGGTGTTTAATGACAAAAAAATTTAGGGGGTCTTTCACTAAGGTGCATCTCAGCAAGCATTTAGCGCTAACCAGTGGCATAGCCACAGGTGGGCTTGGGTGGCCCAGGGCCCACCCATTTATGTTTCAGGCCCACCCAACAGTAGCACACGTTTAGTGGTAACTGATGGGAATCCCAAGCTCCGCCAGCTGAAGATTTTCCCCTGATGGTAACGAAAACGCTACTCTCCATGACACCGGCACCTGCGCATTCTCAGTTTTCAGTGCATGCCTGCTGCCAAGGTGGAAAGAAGCGTTTTCCCACCAACTGAGATAATTTTTTTTTTTTTTTGGGGGGGGGGGGGGGGGGGGGTAGAACACTTGGTGCCCACCCAATTCTTGCCTGGGCCCACCCAAAATCTGTTGTCTGGCTACGCCCCTGGCGCTAACTGATTTTTAGCGTGAGCTAAACACACTAGCACACCTTAGTAAAAGACCCCCTTAATGAGGACAAGTGGAAAGTGATACATATGGAGAAAAATAATCCCAACTAGAGGTACAAAATGACTGCATTCTGAATTAGGAGTCACCAACCAATACATTGAAAATTTCAGCCTAGTGTTCCATTGCTGCTAAAAAAGCAAATATAATGTTAGGGATTATTTGAAAAGGAATGCAAAATATTCACCAGCAGCCTCGTCTATTTATATTTGCCATACCTTATCTTCCTGACTTTCTGTAAGACTGTAAATACAGTATTATTTTATTTGCACCTATTTTTATTTCTAAATAGTTGAGATGTTTATTTTCTACTATACATCTATATGTTAATGTCAAGTTTCTATTTAAAGAAATTGTCTTTATATCAGAGAGTTTTTTATTCCTGTTGCAATGTGTATGTAATTCCTTATGCAAAATCCCAAGATTTGTAAGTAAAGATATTTTCTAGTGAGAATAAACAATAACTGCTTATCTCTTGTTTCCTTAAATAAATGCAGTCTTTTTCTTCCTCTGGTTTTTGTTTTACTTTTTTTTTTTAAACAAAAATAATATGGTTTGCAAGTACGAATTCTGTAATTCTTCTGCACAAAAAACCCATTGAATCATTTGAATTTAAAGAAATATAAAAAGTAGGGCTATACGTCGATTAAAATTTGTAATTGCATGATTATTTGCATAAAGCATCCCCCCCTCACACTGTCTGCTGTACAATGCAGTATATAGACAGCAGATGTGAATTCCCAAAACTGACATATTTCTATTACCAAAATACAAATAAATCATTTATCTTACCTTTGTTTTTCTGGTGATTTTATCTTTCTAATCATCTCTTTCCCTGTCTCTAGGTCTGCTTCCCTGTGCTCCCAGCATAGTTCTGTGCTCTGAATGTTGTTTTCAGGGCCTCCTGTATATTAACGAGAGCCTTGAATCAAATAGATTGAAAATTCTGCAGGAAACAAAACACTCCTTGGAATCACTGTGGATTGAAATTCCATGTGCAAAGGGGAAAAGGATAGTGATAGGAGTGTACTACCGTCCGCCTGGCCAGGACGAACAGACGGATGCGGAAATGTTAAAGGAAATCAGGGACGCAAACAAACTGGGCAACACAATAATAATGGGGGATTTCAATTACCCGCATATAGACTGGGTTAATGTAACATCTGTACACGCAAGGGACATAAGATTTCTTGATGAAATCAAGGACAGCTTCATGGAACAGCTAGTTCAGGAGCCGACAAGAGAAGGAAAAATACTAGACTTAGTCCTTAGTGGTGCTCATGATCTAGTGCAGGGGGTAACGATATGAGGGCCGCTTGATAACAGTGATCATAATATGATCGGTTTTGATATTGGCATTGAAGGAAGTGAAACTAGGAAATCAAGTACGCTAGCGTTTAACTATAGAAAAGGTGATTACGACAAAATGAGAAAAATGGTGAAAAAAAGACTGAAAGGAGCAGCTCGCAGAGTAAAAAACTTGCATCAGGCGTGGATGCTGTTTAAAAACACCATCCTGGAGGTTCAGGACAAATATATTCCACGTATTAGAAAAAAGGGAAAAAAGACTAAACGTCAGCCGGCGTGGCTAAACAGTAAGATAAAGGAAATCATTAGAGCCAAAAAACAATCCTTCAGAAAGTGGAGAAGAGAACCAACTGGAAGTAACAGGATAGATCATAAGGAATGCCAAGCCAAATGCAAAGCGGAGATAAGGAGGGCAAAAAAGGACTTTGAGAAGAAATTAGCGTTGGAAGCAAAAATACATAGTAAAAATTTTTTTAGATACATTAAAGCAGGAAACCGGCCAAAGAGTCGGTTGGGCCGCTGGACGAAAATGGTGTTAAAGGGGCGATCAAGGAGGACAAAGCCGTAGCGGAGAAATTAAATGAATTCTTTGCTTCGGTCTTCACCGAGGAGGATTTGGGGGGGACACCGGTGCCGGAAAGAATATTTGAAGCGGGGGAGTCGGAGAAACTAAACAAATTCTCTGTAACCTTGGAGGATGTAATGGGTCAGTTCAGCAAGCTGAAGAGTAGTAAATCACCGGGACCTGATGGTATTCATCCCAGAGTATTAATAGAACTAAAAAATGAACTTGCGGAGCTACTGTTAGAAATATGCAATCTGTCCCTAAAATCGAGTGTAGTACCGGAAGACTGGAGGGTAGCCAATGTTACTCCGATTTTTAAGAAAGGTTCCAGAGGAGATCCGGGAAATTATAGACCGGTGAGTCTGACGTCGGTGCCGGGCAAGATGGTGGAGGCTATTATTAAGAATAAAATTGCAGAGCATATACAAAAACATGGACTGATGAGACAAAGTCAGCACGGATTTAGTGAAGGGAAGTCTTGCCTCACCAATCTAATGCATTTTTTTGAGGGGGTAAGCAAACATGTGGACAATGGGGAGCCGGTTGATATTGTATATCTGGATTTTCAGAAGGCGTTTGACAAAGTGCCGCACGAAAGACTCCTGAAGAAATTGCAGAGTCATGGAATCGGAGGTAGGGTATTATTATGGATTAAGAACTGGTTGAAAGATAGGAAGCAGAGAGTAGGATTGCGTGGCCAGTATTCTCAGTGGAGGAGGGTAGTTAGTGGGGTCCCGCAGGGGTCTGTGCTGGGTCCATTGCTTTTAATGTATTTATAAATGACCTAGAGATGGGAATAACTAGTGAGGTAATTAAATTCGCCGATGACACAAAATTATTCAGGGTCGTCAAGTCGCAGGAGGAATGTGAACGATTACAGGAGGACCTTGCGAGACTGGGAGAATGGGCGTGCAAGTGGCAGATGAAGTTCAATGTTGACAAGTGCAAAGTGATGCATGTGGGTAAGAGGAACCCGAATTATAGCTACGTCTTGCAAGGTTCCGCGTTAGGAGTTACGGATCAAGAAAGGGATCTGGGTGTCGTCGTCGATGATACGCTGAAACCTTCTGCTCAGTGTGCTGCTGCGGCTAGGAAAGCGAATAGAATGTTGGGTGTTATTAGGAAGGGTATGGAGTCCAGGTGTGCGGATGTTATAATGCCGTTGTATCGCTCCATGGTGCGACCGCACCTGGAGTATTGTGTTCAGTACTGGTCTCCGTATCTCAAAAAAGATATAGTAAAATTGGAAAAGGTACAGCGAAGGGCGACGAAAATGATAGTGGGGATGGGACGACTTTCCTATGAAGAGAGGCTGAGAAGGCTAGGGCTTTTCAGCTTGGAGAAGAGACGGCTGAGGGGAGATATGATAGAAGTGTATAAAATAATGAGTGGAATGGATCGGGTGGATGTGAAGCGACTGTTCACGCTATCCAAAAATACTAGGACTAGAGGGCATGAGTTGAAGCTACAGTGTGGTAAATTTAAAACGAATCGGAGAAACTTTTCTTCACCCAACGTGTAATTAGACTCTGGAATTCGTTGCCGGAGAACGTGGTACGGGCGGTTAGCTTGACGGAGTTTAAAAAGGGGTTAGATAGATTCCTAAAGGACAAGTCCATAGACTGCTATTAAATGGACTTGGAAAAATTCCGCATTTTTAGGTATAACTTGTCTGGAATGTTTTTACGTTTGGGGAGCGTGCCAGGTGCCCTTGACCTGGATTGGCCACTGTCGGTGACAGGATGCTGGGCTAGATGGACCTTTGGTCTTTCCCAGTATGGCACTACTTATGTACTTATGTACTTTATATTCACCTTTTTTTTCTCTCCTTCATTTCCTGCCTGATATCCATCTTTCACATTCAACTTTTTTCCATTTTTCTTCCTATAGTGCTACTGGACATATGCAGCACTGTACACATTATATGCAGGTGCTTTCTCTGTCCCTAAGGGGCTCACAATCTAAGTTTGTTTTTGTACCTGGAGCAAGGTAAAATTATGTATCATACCTGATAATTTTCTTTCCATTAATCATAGCTGATCAATCCATAGACTGGTGGGTTGTGTCCATCTACCAGCAGGTGGAGATAGAGAGCAATCCTTTTGCCTCCCTATATGTGGTCATGTGCTGCCGGAAACTCCTCAGTATGTCGATATCCAAGCTCCATCCGCAGGACTCAGCACTTAGAGAATTACACCCACAAAGGGACACTCTGCCCAGCTCACCACCGCCGAAACGGGGGAGGGGAATTAACCCAGCTCATCCCCACACAAGTGGGGGAGGGGAATCCGTCCAGCTCATCCCCACGGAGCGGGGGAGGGACACCACACCCGCCGATGCGGGGGGATCTGGCTTATCCTAGAACCGCAACCGCGGGAGGAGCTGACTGACCCTAACACCGCCGAAGCGGGAGGGGTACAAAGCTGCCCTACTGCCGCACGAAGCGGGAGGGAGCGCCGGCAGAATTTATGTCTCAATCCAGCCCCGTAAAACGGAGGGGAGAGGAATGCAGCAGCTCACTGTAACACAAATTCATCTCAACTCTTGAAGAATCCATTGAAAAACTTGAACACGAAGTCCTCCTGAACAGGAACTGAAGACTAAACCTGAACCTGAAATGTAACCAGAATATAAACAATACAGATATCTGGGAGGGGCTATGGATTGATCAGCTATGATTAATGGAAAGAAAATTATCAGGTATGATACATAATTTTACCTTCCATATCATCATGCTGATCAATCCATAGACTGGTGGGATGTACCGAAGCAGTACTCACCCAGGGCGGGACATTGAAATCCCTGACCGCAACACTGAAGCTCCAAACCGGGCCTCCGCCCGAGCAGCCACAGCCAAGCGGTAATGCCTGGAGAAGGTATGGGCCGATGCCCAAGTTGCCGCCTTGCAAATCTCTTCCAAGGAGACGGACCCGGCCTCTGCCATCGAGGCCGCCTGCGCTCTAGTGGAGTGAGCCTTCAGCTGGATAGGCGGCACCTTCCCCACGGCCACATAAGACGCTGCAATGGCTTCCTTGACCCATCTTGCCACTGTAGGCTTAGAAGCCTGCAGACCCTTACGAGGACCTGCAAACAGGACAAACAGATGATCCAATTTCCGGAAATCATTGGTCACTTCCAAGTATCTGATGATGACTCGTCTCACATCCAGATATTTGAGAGCAGAGTATTCCTACGAAAGGAAGGGAGACAGAGCTGCTGATTCACATGGAAGCGAGAAACAATCTTGGGCAGGAAGGAAGGCACTGTGCGACTAGTCACTCCTGCCTCAGTGAACTGCAGAAAAGGCTCTCGACATGAGAGTGCCTGGAGCTCGGAAACTCTTCTGGCTGAAGCGATAGCCACCAAAAAGACTGCTTTCAACGTCAGGTCTTTCAGAGATGCCCTCGACAAGGGTTCAAAAGGCGGCTTCTGCAAGGCTCTTAGCACCAGGTTGAGATTCCACGCAAGCACCACTCAGTGCAGAGGAGGGCGCAGGTGATTAACTCCCTTGAGAAAGCGCACCACATCTGGCTGCGAAGCCAGGGAAGCACCCTTCAGGCGGCCCCTGAAGCAAGCCAGAGCCGCTACCTGGACTTTAAGGGAACTGAGCGACAGGCCTTTCTGCAGACCTTCTTGCAGGAACGCCAACACTGAAGAAATTGGAGCAGTGAAGGGAGAAAGTGAGCCTGCTTCACACCACGCTGCAAAGGTACGCCAAACCCTGGCGTAAGCAGTAGAAGTAGAGCGCTTCCTCGCTCTCAGCATAGTGGCGATGACCTTGTCTGAGAAGCCCTTCTTTCTCAGACGCTGCCGCTCAATAGCCAGGCCGTAAGACCAAAGGGGGAGGGATCCTCCATCACCACGGGACCCTGATGTAACAGACCCTGCTCCATTGGCAGCCGCAGAGGATCGTCGACTGAGAGCCTGATCAAGTCCGCATACCAGGGACGTCTGGGCCAATCCGGACCCACCAGGATTATCCGGCCCGGATGCTTTGCCACCCGGTCTAGCACCCTGCCCACCATGGGCCAGGGCGGGAACACATAGAGAAGCTCTTGTGTCGGCCACTGTTGGAGAAGAGCATCTACTCCCAGGGATCGAGGGTCCCGTCCTCTGCTGAAAAAGCGCGGCACTTGGCAATTGGCCGATGACGCCATCAGATCTAGGCTCGGCAGGCCCCAGCGCTTCGTGATGTCCAAGAATGCCTGAGCAGATAGCTGCCACTCTCCGGGCTCCAAGGTATGGCGACTGAGAAAGTCCGCCTTGACATTCATGACTCCGGCAATGTGGGCCGCTGACAGCTGTTCCAGGTTCGCTTCCGCCCACTGGCATAGATTCATGGCCTCCTTGGCTAGAGGGGCGCTCTTGGTACCTCCCTGGCGGTTGACATAGGCCACAGCCGTGGCATTGTCCGACAGGACCCGTACTGGCTTCAACGCCAGTACCGGGATGAACTCCAAAAGCGCCAACCGAATGGCTCTGAGTTCCAGGAGGTTGATAGACCACTTTGCCTTTGCAGGAGACCAGAGCCCCTGCGCTGTCCTTCCCAAGCAGTGGGCTCCCCAGCCCGACAAAGAGGCGTCCGTCGTGACGACAATCCACTCCGGGGTCACCAGAGGCATTCCTGCAGACAACTTGTCTGTCTGCATCCACCAGCTCAGCGCCTTGCGCACTGCTGGGTCCAAGGGAAGGCGCACAGCATAATACTCCGACATCGGAGTCCAGCGCTGCAGCAGAGAGAGTTGTAGTGGTCTCATATGAGCCCTGGCCCAGGGCACTACTTCCATCGTGGCTGTCATAGAGCCCAACAGCTGCACATAGTCCCAAGCCCGAAGAGGAGAGGCTACTAGGAACTGGTCCACCTGAGCCTGAAGTTTGACAATCCGATTGTCTGGCAGGAACACTCTGCCCACTTGGATGTCGAATCGAACTCCCAGATACTCCAGGGACTGAGTCGGGCGCAGCTGGCTCTTCTCCCAGTTGATGATCCACCCCAGGGAGCTCAAAAGAGCAACCACCCGGTCCACAGCTTTGCCGCACTCTGCATAAGAGGGGGCTCGGATCAACCAGTCGTCCAGATAAGGATGGACTTGTACTCCTTCCTTTCGCAGGAAGGCCGCGATGACCACCATTACTTTGGAGAAGGTCCGCGGAGCAGTAGCCAACCCGAAAGGGAGGGCTCTGAACTGGAATTGTCGGCCCAGGACTGCAAAACGCAGAAAGCGTTGATGAGGAGGCCAGATGGGAATATGCAGGTACGCTTCCTTGATGTCCAAGGAAGCCAAGAACTCTCCTGCCTTCACTGCCGCTATCACAGAGCGGAGAGTCTCCATGCGATAGTGCCGCACTTTCAAGGCCCGATTGACCCCTTTGAGGTCGAGGATAGGCCGGACAGAACCTCCTTTCTTTGGTACCACAAAGTAAATGGAGTAACGTCCCTTGCCAATCTGATTTTCTGGCACCGGAACGACCGCACCCAGGCGTATCAGGTTGTCCAAGGTCTGCTGCACTGCCACAGCTTTGACCGGAGACTTGCAGGGAGAGAGTACAAATCCGTCTCTTAAGGGTCGGCAGAACTCTAACTTGTAGCCGTCTCTGATGACTTCCAGCACCCAAGCGTCTGAAGTTACTCTGGTCCACTCGCCCAGAAACGAGGACAGGCGTCCTCCAATCTGCACTGGGCCATGGACCAGGACCCCGTCATTGGGTACGAGACCCTGGGGGAGGACCGGAGGGCGTACCTCCGGGACGGCGGTCTCTGCGAAAGGAATGCTGCTTGGGGGAGAAGTTCCTTTTGAAGGAAGAGGGGGCAGAGAAGCCCAACTTGCCCGGGCGGTACCGACGGGCTTCCTGAAACCGTCCTCTCGAGATACCGGGGCGAGCACTGGCCCGAGCCCTGACCTCTGGTAACCTCTTGCCCTTAGACGTGCCGAGATCGGTCACGATTTTGTCCAGCTCGACCCCAAAGAGCAGCTTGCCTTTAAAAGGCAACTTAGCCAGGCGGGACTTAGAGGCATGGTCCGCAGACCAATGTTTCAGCCAAAGCCAGCGCCGCGCAGAGACTGTCTGAGCCATGCCTTTAGCCGAGGCTCTCAAGACATCATACAGTAAGTCTGCCAAATAAGCCAAGCCCGATTCCAGGGCCGGCCAGTCAGCCCTCAAGGAAGGATCCGAGGGGGAAGCCCGCTGCACCATCGTCAGGCACGCCCTGGCCACATAGGAGCCGCAAACTGAGGCCTGCAAACTTAAGGCAGCCGCCTCGAAGGACGACCTTAAAGCCGCTTCCAATCTTCTGTCTTGGGCGTCCTTTAGTGCCGTGCCACCTTCCACCGGCAACGCCGTTTTCTTAGTCACCGCAGTGATTAAAGAATCCACGGTAGGCCAAATAAAGGCCTCACGTTCACTTTCAGGCAAAGGATAGAGGCGGGACATAGCCCTAGCCACTTTGAGGCTCGCTTCCGGGACATCCCATTGAGCCGAAATTAAGGTGTGCATGGCATCATGCACGTGGAAGGTTCTAGGCGGGCGCTTCGTCCCCAGCATAATGGCAGAGCCAACAGGGGCTGAGGGAGAGACGTCCTCTGGCGAGGAAATTTTCAAAATGTTCATGGCCTGCAGTAACAGGTTGGGCAAATCCTCTGAGCGAAAGATCCGCGCTGCAGAGGGGTCATCCGCTCCATCCGAGCGGGAATCTGTCTCCTCCAAGGAATCCCCAAAGGACCGTTGGGAGAACTCAGATACGCTGCCCTCATCTACATCAGAGGAAACAGCGTCCTCTAAAGCCTGGGAATCCACCTGAGGGCGTTTACTTCCGGGGGCCTCAACCCCGTTATCGGACAAGGGAGAAGGGGCAGCGTTTTGCATAAGGAAGGCCTGATGCAGCAGCAAAACAAACTCGGGGGAGAAACCCCCCAGACTGTGAATTTCAGCAGCCTGGGCACAGCCCTAGACGCACCCTCAACTGGCGCTCGCAAGAGCGGGGGAGCAACATGCTGCGCATCCAAGATGGCGTCTGGCGCGACACTCCGCGAAGGAGCCGCGCGGGAAGAACGGCGCTTAACTTTAGCCGCTTTTTTGCCATCGCCCAAATCAAGGGTGGCCATGGCATGAACGTCTCCCAACTCAAGGGCGGCCCAAGAAGAAGCCGTCCAAGCAGAGTGGCCGGCCAAGATGGCGGAGGCGAGCAGCGGGGGATGGGCGTTTATGGCAGGAAAAACCGCCGCGCCGGAGGAAGACCCGGGACACTGACCGGCCTCCAAACTGACACCCAAGGGCGAATGAGACTTTAAAACCCCTGCATTCCCGCTAGAAGCGCACACGCGGTCCGGGGAGCGATTCTTCGTGCCCTCGCCCTCCGACGCCATAGGCCACGTGGAGATCAATCGGGGAACCCCCTGCCCGCTATAAAAAGGTAAAAATTACCTGCTTCTTGCTCCGAGCTGTAACGACCTGGTGTCCCTTAAATAAACGTCGAAATAAACGCCCTTAAGGACGTCCAAAATTTTTTTTTTTTTTAACGGAGCCAGCAGGAGGGGGGAGAAAAGGAGGGACCTGGCGCCACCAGGTTTGCACTTGCTCAAGAAGAGCCCTCAACCCCAGGTACTCAACAAAACCTAAAGATTAGGCTTGGCGACCTAGCCAGAGCTGCTGCTGTGTGTGACCACCACCTGCTGAGATAGAGAACATACTGAGGAGTTTCCGGCAGCACATGACCACATATAGGGAGGCAAAAGGATTGCTCTCTATCTCCACCTGCTGGTAGATGGACACAACCCACCAGTCTATGGATTGATCAGCATGATGATATGGAATGGAGGGTTAAGTGACTTGCCCAAGGTCACAAGGAGCTGTAATGGGACTTGAACCCAGGTTGCCAGGATCAAAGCCTGCTGCACTAACCATCAGGCTAATCCTCCACTCCACTTCGCAAATCTATCTTGTTTCCATCTCCTCCCGTTTCCCTTCCCCTCCTCTCCCTGGGCACATCTCCTCCCGTCTCCCTCCCTCTCCTCTACATGGGCAACATGTCTTCCCTGTTCTCTTACCTTCCCTTCCCTCTATGGGCAGCATCACACATATAAACCCCACTTGAGACAGGGTGCTTTGGTCCAAGTCTCTTTCCCTCCTCCCTCCCCCGACTGACATATTTTTCTAACTGGTCTGTCCTGCCTCCTCTGATATCATTTTATGCTGCTGCCAGGGCGGGATAGGTCAGAGGGAAAGCTTTGCCCAGGCAGCATATGTGCAACACTGCTGATGGCAAGGATCAATGGAGAAGACACTGCAATGTGATTAGGTTTTTAATTCATGATGAATTTTTGAATTGCGATTAATGATTTAATGCATTAATCACGCAGTTAGGCGATTAAAGTAGAGCCCTACAAAAAATATAGCAGACTTAGAAAAGGATCAAAGAAGAGTGACCAAAATGATAAAGGGGATGGAACTCTTCTCATATGAGGAAAGGCTTTAAGAGGTTAGGACACTTCAGCTTGGAAAAGAGATGGCCAAGGGGGGATAATGATTGAGCTCTATAAAATCCTGAGTGGTGTAGAACAGGTAAAAGTGAATTTATTTTTTATTCTTTAAAAAGTACAAACGCTAGGGGGACACTCAATGAAATTATGTGGAAATACCTTTAAAACAAATAGGAGGAAATATTTTTTTCAATCAACAAATAGTTAAGCTCTGGAACTCGTTGCCAAAGGATGTAGTAGCAGCGATTAGTGTATCTGGGTTTAAAAAAAAGGTTTGGACAAATTCCTGGAGGAAAAGTCCATAGTCTGTTATTGAGATAGACATGTGGAGGGAACTGCTTGCCTTACGATTGGTAGCATAGAATGTTTCCACTATTTGGGATTCGGGAATCTTGTCACTCTGGGATTCCGGAATGCTGCTACTAACTGGGTTTCTGCCAGGTACTTGTGACCTGGATTGGCCACTGTTGGAAATAGGATATTGGGCTAGATGGACCATTGGTCTGACCATATGGCTATTCTTATGTTGCAGTCGAAATTATAGAATACTGTCGTACTGCACCTAACTTGGGCACCAACATTTACACCAGATTTAGCAGGCGTAAGTCTGGCACTCAAAAGTTAGGCATGGGATCCGCACTAAATGCTGTTCTATATAAGTCATATGTCCTTTATAGAATAGTGCTCATTAAGGAATTTTTTTTTGTGACCAAGTTTCAGCACCATTTATTGAATTCCCTCCTGTGAATATAGTTTGCAGTTCTGGTCGCCCCATCTCATACAAGGGATGTAGAACTAGAGAAAATAAGGCTAAACAGGTTAGGGCTGTTCACCATTTGAGGGGCTCATGGTCCGTTATCAGGGCAAAGGAATAACTGAGAGCATATGATAGAATTTTATAAAATCATGAGAACAGTGGAATGATATAAAAAAAAAAAAAACATTTCAAACATAGAAACAAGAGGACACTCCAGTACACCAATGCCCAGCAGATTGAAAAAGAAATCATAGTAAGTTTTTTTTCACACAGCACAAAATTAAGCTGTGGAACACTGGTCAAGCACTGCCAGCAATTGTTGCCTGTGATCCCCCCCCCCCCCCCCCCCATGGGTGGGTTTATTGAGAAATAAGGGGAGAGATTACATCCTGGTAATGTGTTTTTAAAACACAAATCAGTTTATTCTTTCTGAGTTAATAACTGTCAGTTTGCTGTCTTAGTAGAGCTGCCCAGAAATGTGTTGAACTGTGTTACATTTTGCAGGAGGAGGGATGGGTCCCACAGCTCTGCCTGCATGTAGATAAGGACAAACAGACAGGTGGATGACAGCATTGCCACACACTTTGAGGGGATTAATTCACTGAAGGGAATAAAGCATAAACCTTATGGGTCAAACTATGCCTACACACTATATGAAGAGAGCTGAATCAGAATGAGGGAATCGAAAACCTGTTCCCCATGAGTTTAGGGGAGAGACAGATTGGTGTACCTTTGGCTTAAACTGGCGCCCTATTGTGGGGCCGAAGGAGGAAATTTTTCTGGGATGAAGAGACTGTGTTTAAGAGACATTTGAAGTTACACCTGAACAGATTGGCTTTGCTAGAGAAATTGTTGAATAAGAGCCCAAACTCTAGAAAAGCATACTTGCCTCGAGGATGAGCTGTGTGGAGAGACCATAGCACAGCCCAGCCTGAGGAACTGTGAGTAAAATCTGGGCCACAGTTGGGTGAGAGTGTGGAGCACTATGGTGGTCATTCCCGCTGACGGGAAAACTCACTGGAAGAGAAGATGTTTACTGCCATGATTCTGCCATGCACATCAAACCTCTGCATGCATCATCACACAGGAGTGGGGGAGGTTGAACTTCTGATGATGAGGAGAGTGATGTAGGGTGGAACCACACCCAGAAGTTAGAGATGCATGTGAAAAGAATGAAACAGGAGTGTGGAAGTGCAGAGAAGAATGAAAGACCTATGGCGGATCTGAGAGTGAATTTAGACAAAAATTGCAGCAGGTCACACCGTCTTATGGCCCGGGTGGGAATAGCTGTGGAGGATGGAAGCCCGGTGGGCCAGATCATCTGCAACAGGTGTGAGATCTGGTGCGAGCTGATGGCGATCCAATTGAATTGCTATGCCTGCCAGTGCAAATTCTTCACCAAAGAAGAAACAGCAGAGACCCTCAGAATTTCCCCTCGGACAGAGGACATGTCCGGTGTAGAGCCTGGGTGGGAGGCCAGCCTTATCAGATCAGAACACTGACCAATTCCCTCAGGCGTAGAGAGGGAGTTGGTTCGGGAGACAAGCAGTCTGGGCAGAGCCCCATTCTAATCCCGGAGTTCAAGGAGAAGCGAGGGTTGAACATAGGAAAGATTACTGTTTAAATTGCATGAAAAGAAATGCACTTCTAGAATAAATAGCAGAGAATTATGTATTAGGGATGACAGAATATGGTTATTCCTATATTTTGTGTGCTGATCATGTATCATGGAAATGTTGCAATTTCTGTGTATTTCTCTCCACAGGGGGATGGGAGGGAAAGATGTGGCCTGATAGAGGAAGTTGCGACAGGAAAGTTGAGTTTGTTGTTCCTGTGTTTTTCTCTCCACTGGGGAATAGGAGGGAAAGAAGACGAGTTAGTGACTGAAAGGTGTGGACTAAATAGGGTTTAGTCCATTTGTTCATATAGGATGGAAATAATGTTTGATATAAAAGAAAAATATGTGTGTGTGTAGAGGTAATAGAGACTAAGAATTATGGTTCACTGGGAAAAAAATGTGTGTGCAGAGATAGAAGACTTTACACGGCTCCTCTGAGGACAGAGGAAAAATGATTTCTTGATGGGGAAAAAAAGAGAGAAGAAATCATTTTTTCTTTAAGAGGGGGGAGAGTGAGACCCCCCCCCCTGAAAATGCTCCATGCTTGAAGGGCGGGAGGAGGGATCTTCAGGATGGTCACTAAAGAGACAGAGCTGCTATTGACAGTCTGGGGAGAGAACCAGAAAGTCCAGCCCATGGGGGCAGGACAGAGAAATTAATAAAACAGATTGCTCACCGCTCGGAAAAAATTCTGGTCTTTGGTAGCCGAGACCTGTAGTACTGGGGGGGAAGTTCTGGGAACCAAAGCAGGAGACGTTTGCAGTGTGTAGTGATTGGATGCCTCTGCTACATGGCAGCGGATGCCTGCAGGGAGTTTCCAAACTGGTAACAAAAGGAGTGCTTGGGGGACAATACACCCCAAGTATAGGGTTACCATACGTCCGGATTCCCCCGGACATGTCCTCTTTTTCAGGGGACTGTAGGAGGTCCAAGCGGTTTTTACCAGCCTGTCCATTTGTCCGGGTTTCTGGACAGATGGGCTGGCTGGCGGGTGGGCCTTCTCTCTCTCCCCTGCCTGAACCTACCGTAATGCGCCCTGGTGGTCTAGTGGCCTCTTTGGGGCAGGAAAGAACCCCACTCTTTCCTGCCCGCTGTTGCTGCTTCTTTAAAATGGTTGCTGCGACTTTGAGTGGCGGCCTTGCAAGACTTCCGTGGAAGTCTTGCAAGACCACTGCTTGAAATCTCAGCAGCCATTTAGCGGCTGCTGCAGGCAGAAAAGAGTGGGGTTCTTTCCTGTCCCGAAAAGGTCCAGGGGTTTATATGGTGCACATGGATGGGAAGGGGGAGGGTGTCAATATACTGACAAACCTGACTGCCTCAGGTAACTCCAGGCCCAGGTTTGGGAACCACTGGGTTATCCTAACCAGCATCAGAGGCAGACATGGTTGTATAATTAACATAATGTTATTCATATTTGGGTAATAACTGAGAAAATGCTATTAAAAATTATATTACAAAGCATGAAGTTGACTTGGTTAACTTCTGCTGTGAATCAACCAGTAGTCAATAAAAAATAATAAGTGCATTTTTTTATATAATATACCCCTGAATTCCACAAAACAAAAGGAGCAAGTTCCCACAAACCATCTTTCTCTTTTAAAGATTTTAAATGTTCCCAGGTTTCAACCTAATGTTAAATGTGGGATATAAATGTCCTAAATAAGTAAATAAATTGATAGAAACTCTGAATGTGGAGCACCTGATTCTAATAACATGTCTGTTTTAGTGGCCCTTTACCAGGAGAAAAAAAAAAATCTCTTCACGAATACAGGGTGTCTCCATAACCAGGCCCTCCAAATGACACACTGATTACAATTTACGAACAAATGACTACTCAAATGTTATTCCGTTACTATACTTCCTCTCTGTACATCCGTATGCTGCAGAAGCCGGCATGTTTGAAAATATAACTGATATTACATAAAAATCATATCAACTATAAAGAACGACAACATGGTGGATGAAGGAAGCAGCTCACAGGTTCGCTTTGTTTTGAGTGTACTGGATGACAGCTGCGCGGGAGCGTGGAAACAGAGATTAACCTAATTGGTTCCAACGTGTTGACGTCACTTGGTCTCGTGTGTATTAAACCTCCTCGTCGTTAAGCAACCCCTGTTTTTGTTTGGGTCGTTGCTATGCGTCACCTGAAGCAGCAACGTTCTGTTTTCGGCAAGGAGGGATGCAGAGGGAGAGAGAGAAGTTGTGTGTGTTAAGGGGACGCCCCCTGGAGAAGGAAAGCCGTGGGATTGTTAGTGGGCGACCTCAGGTATGAGTTTGACGGGGGGAGGGGAGGTTTAAGGGAGAACTGCTGCATCGCGCACAAGGAGGATAGAGAAGAGTAACAGACAGGGAGCGATTGCAGGGGAGGGAGGGGAGACTGGTCCCCCTATACCTGAATGCGTGTGAGGAGGGGTGTTCGGCGTTTGAGTACAGCCGAATGCGTGTGTCTTGGTGTCTTTGGGGTTTGTGTGTCAGGACAAAGGAGAGCCGGGGTGTTATGTGCAAAACTGGGTGCGAGAGTGGAGGGGGCTAGCCTGGGGAGAGGAGGAGTGGCTGAGGTGAATGCCCAGGAAGGGTGTCAGGAATGCAATGGAGGGCATGGTGAATAAAACTTTTTCAGGCTGAGGAAGTGGGACAAACCCCTTTATCCTCCACCTTTTTAAGGCACTTCCTATCCAACTGGATGGTGATGGTACAAGGAAAACACTGCACCTACCTCCAGCAGTGTTGCTGCAATGCCACTGATTTTGTTGGCCATTGTACCATGCAACCAGGTAACAGGCGAAGCATACACGCCCCTTTTCTCCTGCTGCCATGGGGCCAAATCTCATAATATGAGCTGTGAGGCCTCTTGAATCTTATTGAGTGACTTGGCCCCTTGGCAGCAAGAGAAGAGGTGCTTAATTGCTTCCCTTTCTGCATGGGAGATTACAAGATTAGATTAGAGACACTGTATTAACAGTTTTGAAGGTCTGCTATGCCATCCTCACTATACACTACCACCTCTACTGCCCCTTGAATTAGTACAGAGCTGCAAGTGCCCTTCTCACAGCAGCAGGTAGCCCATACCAGTCAGTGGGCTGTAGCTGTATACCAGGCTCACCTGTTGATGGCTACACAGGAGTTAGGTGTGTGACATTTTCAGATCAGTGTCACTGATTGGGATGGCCATGGATGGGAATGCTGAAAAGGCAGTATTTGCCTCCTTTGGGATGAAGGAACCATTGCTCAACAGAACCACTAGTGAGATCCAAAATGCACATTTAGAGGGTTCCATAAGCTGTGATTTCTGCCATGAATTATTGCTGAGAGGGTTGCCAACTGTTTGTATTTTGGAAAAAAAATGGAGCAGAACAGATGAAAACTGTCCATAAGTTTATTAATGGTTAACAAACCAACAGTGCCCTATATTGGCTGTGTTTAGCCCACACATGAGTTGCATCAAGGGTAAACACTGCTGAAAACTGGACACCATGATATCACAACACAAATCACACAATACAAGTGTCTTAGTTGAGCAGTGCAGGAGTTTCAAAATTGGAAGCTGCTAAATTTTGTGTCTACCCTCAAAGATAAAGATATGTTCAAAGTGGCTACTGCAGTTTCAATATGGATTGGAAGATTAGAGAGGCTGTTCATAGAGAGATGGGCCTGGGAGACTGTACTAGGATGGGGAGAAAGATAGACACCTGTGGATCATAAAGGTATGGAAAGTGAGGCTGTGGGAGCAGGGAAAGAGAAACTGAGGGGGCTGATGCAGAAAGCTTCACTGTACAGCCGAATTTGTGCACAGCTGTACTCTAATGTTTTCCTGCAAA
Source organism: Microcaecilia unicolor (assembly GCF_901765095.1). Taxonomy (NCBI): domain Eukaryota; kingdom Metazoa; phylum Chordata; class Amphibia; order Gymnophiona; family Siphonopidae; genus Microcaecilia; species Microcaecilia unicolor. Next base: position 592,108,392 of record NC_044031.1, on the reverse strand, counting down.
ACTTAAGGCAGCATGCTATAAACAATAAGCATGCAAATTACTGTTGCATTAAAATCTCAGTAGTAATCTGCAGCTCATTACAAAGTCACCCTTCCTATCACTGTGATTGGGTGACATTTTAAAAGCAAAAAACAAAAATAATGCCAGGCTGCCGCCATCTGTCCCAACCCTGATGACACCATTTCCCTGACTAAAAAAATAATCCCTGGTGATTAGTGGTATCCCTCCACCCACTTGTGTTTTCCTGCAGGTACTTCTGATTTTCTACCCTTCCCAGTCCCTGGTGTATAGTGGCACTCTGTTCCCTCTCTCTCTTCTTCCCCCCTCATCCAATTTATGAGAATCAGGTGCTAAACATTCTGAGTTTTTATTTTTAACTAAAGTGATGTGGTCTCCATTTTAGTTCACTTTTAAAGGTAATAGAAATAAAATAAAACATAGAAAAGAAAATAAGATGACACCTTTTGTATTGGACTAACAATACATTTTTTGATTAGCTTTTGAAGGCAACCCTTCTTCAGGTCAGAACTAAAGCTTTTTTAAAACCTTAATTGGGTAGAGCATTTAAAATCTATTTTTTCCTGTGCCTAGATCAAAAGAGAAAGATGTTATGTGGGAACATACTCCTTTTGTTTTATGCAATGCAGTGGTTATAAAAATGCACTTGATATTTTTTATTACTACTTTTTAAAAGACAAGTATTGAATAATGAAGGAAGCGTTACCTTCTTGCAGAAGTCCAGAGTCAGTCTAAATGTGCCAGTTCTGTTGTATAAATGTAGTTGTACTTAAAGTATGTTTTAATTTAAATGCAAGTAGCACACTATTAGCCACCAAGTTCATACAAAGTTAATTATTTTAGTGGAAAATAAGTCTGTTGGCTGCCTGCTAGGTGAATATTCCATCACTTTTTCATTATTGCTACTAAGTACTACATATTTGGGGCATTTGCTTAAAACTTTGATGGTTTTAAGTTGTTTATCCAAACCTTACATGCACGTAGTATTGCTTTTTAAACCCAAAGGTGGAATCTAAGGGTGGTTGAACAGTTAGGTGTAAACTGTGTTGTTTCTGATTTTACTTGGACTTCTTTGGGTCCTACTTATCTATTCATCTGCTGTCTAGAATATTGGAAGATGGAAATGAGGAAATTTTAAGTTTTGGATGTACTCTGTAGAAGTTGTTGTTTACTTTCCCAACGTGTGTATGGATGCCTGTTCTAGTGTGGTCATGTTAATGTTTGAGTAGCTGTCTATACTTATGGCTATGATTTCTGAATGTGCAGCATCATTAAAGGGCAGACTTTTATATTTTAAGCTCAACTTTATTAAATGTTTCAGAAATATCCATCTACTTGCTCCCATGATGTCACTAAATTCCATTATTCTGTCACACTATATTTTCAAATGTAAGCCATGTTGAACCTGAGTTTGCTTGGGATAATGTGAGATATAAGTGTAAAAAAACAAAACAAAAAACAAACCCCTTTATCCTCCACCTTTTAAGGCACTTCCTATCCAACTGGATGGTGATGGCACAAGGAAAGCAAGTTTGGTCCAGTGAAGACTGACCCAAAATAACCTGGTCCTTAGCTCTAGTATTACCATATTGAAAATACAACCATACCATGCCTCCGTGGTTATGTTTCACTAATAAGTTAAATGATTAACTGGCTATCTTGAAAGGATCATATAACCTTTAGATGTATGACTAGGGACACAAATATACACTTATTTATTCAATAGTGGAGGCGTGGCCTAGTGGTTAGGGTGGTGGACTTTGGTCCTAGGGAACTGAGTTCAATTCCCACTTCAGGCACAGGCAGCTCCTTGTGACTCTGGGCAAGTCACTAAACCTCCATTGCCCCATGTAGCTGCATTGAGCTTGCCATGAGTGGGAAAGCACGGGGTACAAATGTAACAAAAAAAATATCACAATTCCTCATATACAGTCACAAAACAACCAGGGTGGATTGTGTTCACAATGGTCTTTTTTTATCCACCAGAAATGAGGTAAGAGTTTTCAGTTTTGGCACAGTATAAGTCAAAAGAAAAAACTATATAAGAAAACCAATGGACTGCATTAGGGGCTTATAGCTCATTTAGTTTAAACAAACCAGTCTCCTATAGAGTTCATATACATATTATTGTGATTTATAAAACCATTTGTCCCTGAAACATGCTCAAACAGAATAATCCATTTGTGTATCTAAAATGTCAACTTCAACAAACAGATGGTGTGAAGGTGTGATTCCATGTGCCTCAGTGAGAGTTTAATTTTACTTCCATTTATTTTCAATATATTCCATCTGTATAACTCCAGACTTCCCAAGGAAGATTACAACAATGCTTAAGATGAACCCATCAGGAAACAGGCTATCCTCACTGAAATTTGGCCATGTAGTACTATATTCTATAGAACAGTGTAGAAAAATGAGCACAAAATTCAGAGAGTTTCTTCTGGCTACAATCATTTATGCTGTTTTACTGATTTTTAATTTTATTTCATGATATGTACATATGGGAAGCTTTCAACTAAAAGAATCTGTCACAAAAACACACATACAAGCTCATTTTCAAAGCACTTAGCCTCCCAAAGTTCCATAGAAACCTATGGAACTTAGCCTCCCAAAGTGCTTTGAAAATATGCCTCATAGTCAGTCAAGCATTTGCTATTGTTTTTTTATGTAGAAATATCTTTATTGTTATCATAAGCAAAAATAAAAGCATATAGCGTTGCAAATAAAGCAAGCTCTGGCGCACTGACATATTGAAGATATCCTTCCCCCCCACTTCACAGACCCTCAAAAACTGTCCCAAACCCCTCAACTCCCCTTAATCCTCCCCGATTCCCCTCCTAACAGAAAGAATGCAAGTTGTAAAAAGGAAGGGGAGGAAGAAGCACAAACTACTACTACTACTACTTAACATTTCTAGAGCGCTACTACAATCTAATAGACTGAATATAGTAAGAGAATCTGCAGAGGAAAAAAGTATTTGAAAGGTGGAAAGGAAGTAGGACATGGTGGTGAGAAAGAAGAGACTGAGAGGGGAATGTTTTCTGTTTCATGTGATATGCAGAAATGGAAGTTTAGGCATGAATGTACCTTTTTTGTAGGTAGTTGTTTTAACACATAGCAATTTTTGTCATTGTCACGCCCACCACAAAATGATGAATAACTTCTGACTTGTCCCCTCCGTGGTTCCATGTGTTTGGATTTTCACAGTACAATAGCTGTAGAAGGCACCACACTGGAAGACAGAGTTGACTGCCATGGTGCACAGTAAGTACCTGTGAGCCGTGGGCGCTTGTTTTGCATTTTGTCATGGGTTGATGTTGGAGCCAGAGGTAGTTTCTCAGGCCTTGGAGGGGAGAAGAGTCCTGAAGGAGTGCCTGATTTCACATAGGGGGTGCTTGTATGATGAGAAGGCACAATGCATACTGAGGTTATTGTTTCCAGGGGGAGGGGGATGCCATTTATATTGAGCTGGGTGGGGACAATGAGAATCAGTTCTTGCTGAGCTTTAGTTAATCAGGGCCCAAGTTTTCTGTGACGTGGATACTTCATGCTGAGGGTGCTGTAACGTCTTGAAGTATAATTCACACAGTTTGTGTTGCAGGAATGAATAGGTAGTTCAGACTGAGCTAGCTATATATAATGTGCTTCCCAACTGATCTGTATTTACTTCATGCAGAGGGTACTGGGGCTAGAATTTCTCTACTGTTTCCAGTCAGTTCCCTTCTATCAAATTGATATTGAATATTTGTATAAAGGATTTCGTCCAGTGGCCTTTAAAATGAGAAGCCAGGATCAGAAGTATCTGTAGTCCACTTCTGTTTGCCTGTACTTTGCTGGCAGCAGTGCTATGGGGAGAATACTCATTGGGATATTCAGGGCCCCTTTTTACCAAGCTGTAGCAAAAGGGGGCCTGCGCTGGCATCGGTGCATGTTTTTGACGTGCGTCGCCCCTTTTACCATGGGTAAAAAGGTAGGTCTTTCCTGCAGGAAATGGCTGTGCGGCAAATAAAGCACTGGCTGCGTGGCCATTTTGGGGGTGGGTGGGGTGGAGCCCTTACTGCCACTCATTGAGGTGGTGTTAAGGGCTCTTGCGCTAACCTGCCAGTAACTGGGCAGCATGTGGCACTGCCCGATTACCGCCGGGTACACACCGGCGCTACAAAAATACATATATTTTTGTAGCACCAGATATGACTGCTTGCTGGGGGTGGGAAGTACCATTGGGCTGCTGTGGTAGCCCAGCGATACTTCCTTTTTAGCGAGCGGTAAAAGAGGCTATCAGTGAAGACTTTTTCCATAGGGATAGCATGGGGTTGAAAATATTCATTTTTGTTCAGGTCCACAGTCTCATAGAAGAGAGAATATTGCATATAACAGTTTCTGCTTGATAACTTGAGCTAAAGATTCTCTTCTAAAGGAGCATAGGGAAGGGTGGTGTGAGGTGAGATCAGGTGTGTGTCTGTTCTTGGTTACATAAGAAATGTTTCTTTATATTTGTTTTAACAGTTACTGAAGATCTCATTAGACGACGTGCAGAGCATAACAACTGTGAAATATTTTCCCTTGAAGAAATCTCTTTGCATCAGCAAGAATTAGAAAGAATAGAACACATTGACAAATGGTGTCGAAACTTAAAAATATTATATCTTCACAATAACCTCATTCCAAAAATTGGTAAGTTTTTTTTTGTTTGATTTAATATAACTACATTTTTAAAAAGCGGATGGATAGCAAAAACATTAAAAATTTTGATATCAAATTTTTAAATGTTTTTGCTATCCAACCGCTTTGCTATTTTTTTTTTTTTAGATATCAACAGTTCTACCCTAAAACCATGGATAAGAGTTCTCAAGTTAAAAACCACGTACCTCAGAATGTTCTCCCGTGTTTTATTTAGGGGAAAAAACCAGTTTTTGTTTTTAATGTTGTCGCATTATAAAAATCTTATATCCTTGTACAAAAGTATTCTGCAAGATGATCTAGATTAGCGGTTCTCAAATCTGTCCTGGGGGACCACTAGCCAGTTGGGTTTTCAGGATATCTATCCCAAAGGCGTTTTTTGCAAGGCGGGTGTGTTTGTGGAAGGTGGATTGCCTACCGTCTTGCAGCTATGAATGGTGTATAGCCATCAATTGGCCCGACTCCTGATGACGCTGATATAGCGAAACGCAGACTGTGTTGAGTTTGGGGCACACTTAATGACTGGTGTGCGGAGTTAGCACAAGAGCTATGAACTCAAAGGATTGAAAAGTTTTCTGCTTGCAATATCTGGGACCGAGGAGGAGTGATGTAAAGTGGATCACGATCACATTTAAAAGGGGTGATATGAACTGTGCAAGGATAAGAGACTATGCATAATCAATTGGAGGAGTACAGTATTTATTGCAGGACCCGGAAGTGATGTTTTAGGGGGGTTCAGGTGGACTTTCAAAATAAGAAATTTTGGTGAGGTCTACGGATACTGTGGGCAGTTAGCTTGCATTTGTATTAGTGAGATTTTGCTCTTGAAGTGCTTTAAAGTGTTAGTGTATGAATGAGGTATGAGTATGTATGGAGAAATAGCAAATATTGGCATTGGATATTTTTGTAAGGAATGAATTATTTTAAAAAAGTGTTTCATAATATAAAAGCATAACTGACAGTGAGTTTTATATTCAAAGGAATATGGATGAGACAGATTCACATGCCTGTCACCTCCACTATATGCAAATCTCTCTCATTTCATATTCCTTCAGGATAACCTGAAAACCTTACTGGCTGGTGGTCCCCCAGGACAGGTTTGAGAACCACTGATCTAGTTGACTTTCTAAATTAATATGTCTTTAATGCCTAAACACTGTAGGCATTCAGACTCACTGTGATGGCCTTGTTGAAGAACAGGGGCCCACTGATGATCTCCAATTAAAGCATAACAAAAAACTTGAACAGTATTTTAAAGCAAAAAATTCAAATATCTATATTTGACTGCTTCTAAGAATTTTCCATCTCTTCATCTATTAAAAAGCTTGAGGCAAAAAATGAGATTAGTGATAAACCATTAGTGATCTGGTGAGATCTTTAGTGACTTAATTAAGTATGTTAGAATTCATGGAGGGGCATTTTCGAAAGAAATGTCAGAATTTGGACATTTTACAAAGACGTCCAAATTCTGAAGTGGGGAGAAGGTCATTTTCGAAAAAGATGGACGTCCATCTTTTGTGTTCGAAAATACCATGGACATCCTTGGATTTGGAAGTTTTGCGATTTGGACGTCTTTGATTTTCGGCCATTTTTGAAAAAAAACGTCCAAGTGTAAAACGTCGAAATTCAAGCCATGGACATGGGAGGAGCCAGCATTTTTAGTAGACTGGTCCCCTTGACATGCCAGGAGAGCAATCGGGCACCCTAGGGGGCACTTCAGTGGACTTCTTAAAATACTCCAAGGTACACAGCTCCCTTACCTTGTGTGTTGAGCTCCCCAACCCCCCCCCCCCCCCAAAACCCACTACCCCCAACTGTACACCACTACCGTAGCCCTTACGTGTGAAGGGGGCACCTATATGTGGGTACAGTGGGTTTCTGGTGGGTTTTGGAGGGCTTACAGTTTCCTGCACAAGTGTAACAGGTAGTGTGGGGGTATGAGCCTGGGTCCGCCTGTCTGAAGTCCACTAAACTACTCCATGGACCTGCATGCTGCTGTCATGGACCTGAATATGACATCTGAGGCTGGCATAGAGGCTGGCAAGTGGGAGGGGGTTAGTGACCACTGGGGGAGTAAGGGGAGGTCATCTCTGATTCCCTCCAGTGGTCATCTGGTCATTTGGGGTACCTTTTTGTGCCTTATTCGTAATGAAAACAGGTCCAGCTCAAAACGTCAAAGTTTTAGTGCTAGACGTTTTTGCTTTGTTCCATTATGGCTCAAAGACTAAGTCTTAGGAACGCCCAAGTCCCACCTTAAACACGCTTCCAATACGCCCCCTTGAGATTTGGACGTCTTTCCAACAGACTTCTGAGAAAGATGTCCAAAATGCGGTTTTGATTATACCGATTTGGACGTCTCTGTGAGATGGACGTCCAAATGGCGATTTATGTCACTTTTTGGACGTCCATCTCTTTCGAAAATGAGCCTGATGGTGATTCTTGGCTTGCTGTTCAAGTTTTACATAGTAGCATAGTGGATGACAGGATACAGTAAGGACCATTTGGCCACTTCAGTCTGCCTTGTTGTCCCTGTTTACACTGCTTTAGCTAAAGAAACACCAGTTGTCCTCCATAGAAGCTTGACCGTCACCTACTGTTTAGTACCTGTCTCATGGCTCTTAGCCATATAAACTAGGTTACCTGCAGGAGATTGTGTTTTTATTTTTCTGCCCTTAACTGGGGATTATATTTAAGTCAGCCTGTGCTGTGAGTGGCAAGTAATTAGTCTGACTGCTGCTTCTGTGTTGTTAATCTGCCCATTGCATTGATTTACTTCTGCTGATACTGGGGGATGGTGAGCTTTGGGCTCTCCACTGACCATATCAATAAATGTAATTATGGAGTATCCTGAGTCTGCTCCTTCTCTGGACTACCTCTGCTTTGTGCTGTTGCTTGTTGAGTCTGCAGAGTGTTTCACTTTAGTTTGGTTGCACTATTATCAGTGTACCAGCTGGGGCCTTAAAATGAGGTGCTGTTGAAGGGGGTGTACCAAAGGAGCATGCCCCTCTGTGCACCTTTGATGTGCAACTTTGTGTATGGCTTTGGTTTTAATCTTTAATTCTGTTTTTCAGTTTTATTTATGTTAATTAGCATTGGAGAAAATTGTTAGGCTGTGTTTTTCTTTTCTTAATACACTGTGTTCCTTTTAGTTTGTGGCTACTGATGCCATTTTTTCTCTGTTCTGGTGTTACTCAGTGGGAGCAGGTATAACTGTGCCACCCTTACACCAAAGTAATGAACTGAATATAGGTTTGGTCGTGCAAGGTTCTTAACTTATCCTGCAATTAATAATTTGCATGCACCCTAACCCCCCCCCCCCCCCCCCCCCAAAAAAAAAACAAAAAAAACATGGTGCACCAGCAGTGGAGTTGTGCTGAATATATTGTACTTTAGTTGTAGGTCAATTAGGAGCAAAAATGGCAGTTCATTTATGATTTAATAACTGATACCCAGCCTAATGTTTGTCTTATCACTGAGACCTGGCATAGTTCTGCCGACCTAGTAATGAGGTTTGTCCCCAGGACCAAGATTATTTACATCAACCAAAGAATTTACTTATTTTAATTTCTCACACCTTTTTCAGTAGTAGCTTGAGGTGAGTTACATTCAGATAACAACATAAGTTGTCCCATACTGGGACAGACTGAAGGTCCATCAAGCCCAGCATTCTGTTTCCAACAGTGGCCAATCCAGATTACAAGTACCTGGCAAGATCCCAAAACAGTACAATACATTTTATGCTGCTTATCCTAGAAATAAGCAGTGGATTTTCCCCAAGTCCATTTTAATAATGGCTTATGGACTTTTCTCTTAGGAAGCTATCCAAACCTTTTTTTAAACTCGCTAAGCTAACTTCTTTTACTACATTCTCTGGCAAAGAATTCCAGAGTTTAATTACGTGTTGAGTGAAGAAATATTTTCTCTGATTCGTTTTAAATTTACTACTTTTGAAGCTTCATTGCATGTCCCCTAGTCCTAGTATTTTTGGAAAGAGTAAATAAGCGATTCATGTCTACCTGTTCCACTCCACTCATTATTGTATAGACCTCTATCACATCTCCCCTCAGCCATCTTTTCTCCAAGCTGAATAGCCCTAGCCGATTTAGCCTTTCTTCATAAGGAAGTCGTTCCATCCCCTTTATCATTTTCATTGCCCTTCTCTGTACTTTTTCTAATTCCACTATATCTTTTTTTGAGATGTGGTGACCAGGATTGCACACAATATTCGAGGTGCGATCGCACCATGGAGCAATACAAAGGCATTATTGTTGGATTATTTGTAGTAAATAATTAGCAGATTGTTATACACACAGCTTCAGCTTTAGAAATGTTAATTTCTATTCTTCATCTCTCTCACATACACCCCAGAATAATTCACTGCTGAGTCACTTTAAAGTTGAAGTAACAAAACATCTGTTTACTCACAGTTTTAGTCAGATATATATTCAGCAGGCTTATATATACATAATACTATACATTTGGATTATCAGCTCTTTCCATGTGCTTAGATGGTAATGGATGCTCACACCACTAGATCCTCACAGGAGAGACCATTAGAGCTCCATGTGCTTGCTGTTCCTAACCCCCACAGGAAGTTGCATAGGTGTGACCTCTTAGGTAATTGACATCAGAGGTCACAGAGTAATCACAGAGAAAAAAAAAAAACATTGCTGACAGACAATGCATGTAAAACACAATACATTATTCCAACAAACCCCTTCTCATGCATAACTGTCATGCAATTATTAATTCATACAAAGTCCAAGCTTTATTCGCAGATTCTCAAAACGTTCTCTGGGTAACGGTTTGGTCATGATGTCAGCTGTCATCTCACTGGTGTGACAATAGTGTAGACTGATGACCCCTTCTTTTGCCAGCTCTCGCACGTTGTGATATTTCGTTGCGATGTGCTTGGTGCGTGACTGAACCTTGTCATTCTGTGACAGTCTGATGCAGCTCTGATTATCTTCCATTATCTGGATTGGTCTCTGTTCATCTATTCCAAATCCAGCAAAAGTTTTTCAATCCACATCAGTTCTCTGCATGCTTCTGATACAGCCACATATTCAGCTTCTGTAGAAGACAGACTCACAATACTTTGTTTATGACTGGCCCAAGAAATTTGTACATTTCCATACATAAACACATATCCACTTGTGGATTTATAATCAGAATGATCCCCTGCCCAATCTGAATCACAGTAACATATTAGTTTTGGATTACTATTGGCTGAAATCTTTAATTTACAATCAATGGTACCTTTTAAATACCTTACCATCCTTTTAACTGCAGTCCAATCTGATTTGGTAGGTGAGCTGACCCTTCTGCTCAAAATTCCTACTGCATTTGCTATATCAGCCCTGTATGTGGTAGTCAGATATAAAAGCTTACCTATGGCTGATCTATATTGGATGTTATCTGGTAAAGGTTCTCTTACTGTTTCATCCTTCAGAAAATCAGTGATCATGGGAGTGCTTACAACTTGGGCATCTTGCATACCTAAACTTTCAATAAGCTCATTTATTTTCTGCTTCTGGCTTAGAAGATAAGAACCATCATTTTGTTTCTCAATTTCTATACCAAGATAGTATGACACATTACCAAGTTCTTTTATCTCAACATTCAGGTTTAAATATTTTACAATGTCCTTGTACTCTTGCTCACTTTCGCTTGCAATGAGCAGATCATCAACAAAAGCTAAAATGTATGCATATTGTCCATTTCTGCACCTAGTGTACAAGCATTTATCTGCTTCACCTTGCTTAAATCCTAAATTTGTCAATATTTCATGCAATTTGTCATTCCAACATTTTGCACTTTGCTTTAATCCATAAAGACCTTTGTTTAATTTACACACTAGCTGTCTTTGTTTTGTATTTATGAAACCTGTTGGCTGTTCCATGTACAATTCTTCAGTTATATCTCCGTGAAGAAATGCTGTTTTCACATCAATGTGGTTGACTTGCATGCCTTTTGAGACTGCAATGCTCAGAAGTGTTCTAATTGTCGTGTGTTTCACTACAGGTGCAAACACTTCATCAAAATCTTCTCCATATTTTTGAAGATATCCCTTTGCGACTAATCTGGCTTTATACCTTTCCACTTTTCCTTGTGCATTCCTTTTTAACTTGAATACCCATTTGCATCCTATAGCTTTCTTGCCAGGAGGTAATTTTGTAAGAATCCAAGTTTTATTTTTATGCAATGAATCAATTTCTTCTTGTGCAGCTTTACGCCATTCAGCAGCTTCTTCTGCTGGCATTTTCTCAATCTCATCCCATGTTAAGGGCTCTTGAGCTTCTGCTGACTTTGTTAGGTAAGACAGTCTTGGGGGTGGAACACCTTTGTTTTCCCTGGATGAGCGTCTGACAACAGGTTGGTCCAACCTTTCCGCATCCTCTAAATCTGAGAGTCCTTCTCCAATTGATTCCCCTTCTCCAACTGTACTGTCTTCTGCAATGATCCTTTCTGTGTCTGCTTCCTCTGCCTGTTCCTCGTTAGATACAGATGAGTTGCTTTCAGACATCTGCCTTGGTATGGCATTTATATACACTGGCATGTCTATTATGGTTCTAGTTTCATATTCTGGATGATAAGGCTCATCTGGGATAATCCAGCCTTTATCAACCCTTTTGTTTTCATCAAAATATGTAACATGTCTTATGCCAACAATGCCAGTTTTCAGATTCAAAATTCTATATCCTTTGTGTCCTGGAGCATAGCCAACTAAAATGCCCCTTTCTGTTGTGGAATCCAGCTTATGCCTTCTTTGCTTTGGTACATGAGCATATGCTGTACTTCCAAATGTTCTTATGTGTGACAGGTTTGGCTTCCTACCATGCCATGTCTCATGTGGTGTGCGCTCAGCGCCTTTAGTTGGCATTCTGTTTTGTAGGTACACTGCTGTGAGAATGGCTTCCCCCCATAGTCTTTTAGGGAGATTGCTATCTGACAGCATACATCTGGTCATTTCCACAAGTGACCTAAATTTTCTCTCTGCAACAGAATTTGCTCTGGTGTATAAGCTACTGTTGTGATATGCTGAATGCCTTCTTGTTCTAGAAATGTGCGCATGCTTTGTGAAGTGAACTCACCACCATTGTCGGTCTGAAGAACCTTTGGTTTTCTTTCAAATTTATTGCTCACCATGGCTACGTATTTCTTCAGCATGTCTGTGACTTGACTTTTTTCTTTCAGCAAATAGGCCACACAGTATCTAGAGAAATCATCCAAGAATATTAGCACAAATCTGTTATTTCCCAATGATGGGATATTAAACGGTCCACATAAGTCACTGTGTATTAAGTCCAGTACTTTATTACTCCTATTTCCTGTGTATGCAGGAAATGAGGGTCTCACACCTTTTTGAGTAACACAGTTTATGCATTTCTCCATTTTACCAGTATCTGCACTTATTTCAATGCCTGTAGCAAGTTGCTTATTGTGAAGATCCTGGATCACCTTAAAATCACGATGTCCCAGGCGGCGGTGCCAGATTTCCAGACTACATTTACCATCATTCTTCCTTACTTGCGCCATATGTGAGGCTTCACCTGAAATGCTCAGTTTATAAACATCATTATGCATAAAAGCTTCAGCATACACTTCATCATTTTTAGAGATTGTGCACTTACTGTTTTCAAAATGAATCACAAATCCCTTCTTATCTAATGTAGATACACTAAGCATATTGCAAACTGCTTGGGGAATATACAAGACATCACTTACAGGAATTTCTTTAACTTCATTAGACACTTTGCATTTTAAGAATCCAATGCCCTTTGCTTGGATCTGAGCAGTCCCTGCGTTTGCAGTTTGAAGAATACCTTCCTCTGGACACATTTCCTGAAAGAAATCCTTACAATTGGTTAAATGGCATGTGCTCCCCGAATCCAAAATCCAAGTACTTTCATTTGAATTATTATTTACCATAGTCAAAGATTTTTCTGCCATTAAAAAGCACTTATGTTTATCATTGTCCTTTGTACATTTCCTGCTTGGAAAATTCTTTTGTTCCATTGGCTTAGGTGAGCTAGAGGGGGTGTTCTGTGTTTCCTTACACCATTTAGATACATGTCCCTCCTTTCCACATGAATAGCAAATCAGCTTGCCCTTGGGTGGAGTTTTCCCATAGCTCCGCCTTCCTCTATTCTTTGCCAAGAAATTTGTTTCATTTCTCTCTGACTGTCTTTGAGAACACATCTCCTCAGAATCATTAATTATGCATTCCTGCCTCAGTTTTTATGCTGCCTGTTCAAAAGATTGCCCTTCAATGGCTTCATTTACAGACCTAAAAACATCAAACTTCTTTGATAGTGAGGTAAAAAGAAATGCTCTTTTCAATGCATCACACATGGGAATTCCAGAAAGTTCTAACTTTTGAAATGAAGACATAAGATGCATAATGTGATCATTACACTTACTTTTATCCCTTAATTTGGTTTCATTCAACTCTGCCAACCAAATTGGTTGCTGTTTTGCATATGTAGTTGCATACATAGTTCTCAGTTTTTCTAAAATTTTCTTTGCTGTATCTTTTGCCTCCACCAATATGGCTTGTTTCTCTGAGAGAGCTTCAAAAAACATGCACTTCACATAATAGTTTGCATTGTCCCATTCAGCCATATTTTCAGCTGTTCTGTTTTGGTCTAAACATATACTTAATTTCTTTGCTTGAAGGAGACATTTGAATCTTAGCTCCCATTGCTTATAATTATATTCAGTTAATTTAGGCACCTTGAGAGAGTGGAAAAATGGTGAATTTCCTCCCTCAGCCATTGCTTTTTGTTTGGTGTGTGGGGGAGAGAGAGAGAGACAGACTGAATCTTTCTTTTAAAACTTAAGAGAAAAATTTGGCTTTTTCACTGCCTGGTAATATTTCTCTTCTTCCTTTTTCAATTCCTGGGCTGGGCCCATAACCCTTTTGTTGGATTATTTGTAGTAAATAATTAGCAGATTGTTATACACACAGCTTCAGCTTTAGAAATGTTAATTTCTATTCTTCATCTCTCTCACATACACCCCAGAATAATTCACTGCTGAGTCACTTTAAAGTTGAAGTAACAAAACATCTGTTTACTCACAGTTTTAGTCAGATATATATTCAGCAGGCTTATATATACATAATACTATACATTTGGATTATCAGCTCTTTCCATGTGCTTAGATGGTAATGGATGCTCACACCACTAGATCCTCACAGGAGAGACCATTAGAGCTCCATGTGATTGCTGTTCCTAACCCCCACAGGAAGTTGCATAGGTGTGACCTCTTAGGTAATTGACATCAGAGGTCACAGAGTAATCACAGAGGAAAAAAAAAAAACATTGCTGACAGACAATGCATGTAAAACACAATACATTATTCCAACAATTATAACATCCTCTGTTTTGTTTTTCATTCCTTTCCTAATAATACCTAACATTCTATTTACTTTCTTAGCCACTGCTGCCACTGCACACTGAGCAGAGGGTTTCAATGTATCATCAACGATGACACCTAGATTCCTGGTCGGTGACTCCTAATGTGGAACCTTGCATTACATAGCTATAGTTCGGGTTCCTCTTTCCGAGGTGTATCACTTTGCACTTGCCAACATTAAACGTCATCTACCATTTGGATGCCCAGTATAGACTCGTAAGGTCCTCTTGTAATTTTTCACAATCCTCTTGCGATTTAACAACTTTGAATAACTTTGTGTCGTCAGCAAATTTGATTACCTCATTAGTTACTTCCATCTCAGGGTATGTTAAGCAGGGAAGAGGTGAAGTGTTATGTTATTGGTGACAGAATCCCTCTGAAAGCACAAGGTTCAATACTGTTTTTTCAGCAGGCAGCGAAGGAATGGCTGGATGTCACTCTTATGATATTGTGAACTCATTTTCAAAGAGGTTCCATAGGTTACTATGGAACTTTGTATGTCTAAGTGCTTTGAAAATACGCTTCTATCACCCACCAGGTCCTAACTCGACCCTTCCTCATTAGCTGTGATTTCTCAGCCGCACGATATAGCCTTGGTGGGGGATCCTTTTCTAAAGGGAATGTATAAGTCTTTGAGGGCTACCCAGTTTATCAAGCTGTAAAGGCCCCAATTTCAGCAGAGTGGGTTACTGTGGAAACAAGGCAAAGGAGGAGTAGAACAATGGCACAATTCTATCCTTTGGTGTCTCAGTAAAGGAGAAGCTGGCACAGTCTAAAGTGGAGGCTTTAATATTAGTATTTACCAAGTATTCTGTCACTCCAGTGGAAGAAGATTCTGTACTAAGGATGTGTAGAGTCATAGGCCAGAATCCTTGTGCAAACTGACATTCCTTAGCATCTGTAGCAGATGAATCCACGGACTTGTGGGTTGTGACCATCTACCAGCAGGTGGAGATAGAGAGCACTGAACTGTCTTATAGGACTGTATCCCTCCTCGACAGGGGCTGTTATTCAGACCTCGGGAGGTAGCCGGGCTGCCTCCCATGCTCAGCACCAAGTCCAGATATTCAATGCCGTGCTGTTTGTGGTAACCAACATTGAATGTCCGAATTATTTTTGGCCGGTTCCAACTTAAATGGCCAAGCCCATATTCAGTACTGACTGGTTAAGTTAGAACTGGCCAAAGATATTCCAGGTATTCACGTGCCATATTTGGCGATATGCTGAAAATCGGTGGATAGCCGGTTATATTATGCAATATAACCGGCTATCTGCTAGGTGCTAACTGCCAATATTCAGTGGGAGACAGCCGGCTATCCACACCCCTATCCTGCCACTATCTCTCTTCTCCTTCCTCACAGAGTTTGAAAAAAAAAAAAAAACAGAAGAGAGGCAGTTGAGGAAGATTATTCTGCTGCAGTGGTTGTTCTTATGGAAAGGGGTTGTTTCTCCTGCAACCTGCAGTGACTTGAGCAGAGAGGTGATTTTCAGCATTTTCTCTTCAGTTACTTTAAATTTACTTTCTTAATCAGAACTCCCAGTTTCACTTTCCCTGTTGATTTATGACTGCTGAGGTGGTTAAATGCTGTGGGAAGTGGTGAGCAGTGTCAGGAAAGTGTTCAGTGAATCAGTTCAGACCTGAATTTGGCATGGGTGTTTTTCATGTGGGCGAGTTGTTGTCTTCTTGCGCTGAGGAATCGCAGGCATGTTCCCCTCAGCACACACTGTCCAGTGCAGTTTTTTTTCTCAGCAGCTAAGTTCTCCCATGGTTTCTGCCGTTGATTTCCCATTTCAGCCCTCAGTATTTTCAGTCTGCTTTGCTATCAATGCCTTCTCCTTTGGCAGGTAATGTGTCTAGTACTGCTACTGTTGAGCCTCTTGAGCCATTTCTGCAGAGCTTATTCTTCTCCATCAGGCTTACCTTCTCAAGTGCTCTCATCTCCAAGTGTCTCCTTCTAGTTTGTAGCAACACCATTGTAACTCTGTTGAATCCTTGTAAACTTCTCAGCCTCTGCAAGTTGATCTTTAATAAAACAGAGACGTTTAGATGCCATCCCTGAGGTGGAGTCGGGGAGGTCTTACCAATAGGCCATCTGAGGAGGGGGCCTCAGGCAGCATGCTCCAGAAACTCCCCTTCCCTCCTCAACCCTTTACCTTTTTTTTCCTAAAAGACGGCAGCAGCAATTCCCATAGTCTGCCTTGCTGTGGTCGGCTGGCACTGGCCTCTTCTCCCACTGCAATCCACCTCTTGACGTAACTTTGTTTCCTCAGAGGTGGGAAGCAGTAATGAAGAGGCCGGTGCCAGCGGCACTGCAACAGAGTAGCCTATGGAAATTGCTGCTGCCTTTTCGAAAAAAAAAAAAATAAGGTAAAGGGTTGAGGAGGGAAGGGGAGTGCCACTCCTGAATTATGGCTGCGGCAGCATCTCATCCCTGCCTCAGGCGGCAGATTGCCTTGTGCCACTCTGGATGGAGTCTTTAGCTCCTCAGTCTCCCCCTATTCTGATACTGGTTTATCTGCCAGTTCTATGCAGGTTCATATTCCTGAGGAACTTGGAGAAAGAGAGGTACTCAGTGATGAGACTGATGATCTTACTGTGAACAAGATTTTTCACAAAGAGACATTATTTATTCCAAAAGCCTTGCAAACTCTCAGTATATATCCAGTTCTGAGGAATCTGTGCATGCTACATCTAATCCTAAAATGGCTAGCACTCAAAGGCCTCTTGAGGCTATTCAGGTCTATGTCTCATCTCTTTCCCATTGTGCAAAATGAGCTGGACAAGCTCAAGTTGCCCAAAGTGGATGTGTTGGTGGCAGCAGTTACTAAAAGGACCACTCTCCCAGTGGATGGTGACATAACCTTAAAAGGTGTGCAGGACAGGAAGATGGAATCCTTTTTAAAGGTTTGCTTTGAAATTTCTACTCTTTCCCTACAAGTTGCCATTTGCAGCTCTTATTCTGCTGGAGCTTGCCTCAGTTGGGTTCAGCAGGCAGCAGATACTTTGGCAGATTCTGAATCTCAGCATTCTCTGGAGGTGAGAACCTCGACCAAACAGATGGTGTTGGTGGTTACTGTGGTTGTTATTGCTTCATCACTGCGCTGTGGATGCGGCATCCAAGCAGCGCCTCATGAAATTTCCTTTCAAAGGCAATCTCCTATTTGAAGAAGATCTGAGATCCTGAGGGCTTGCGATCTAATTAAGATCTGGATGAGTTATGTGTCAAAGAAGTAATGTGTTGCTTTGTGGAGTTTATCTTATTCTTGATACACAATTAAAATAGACTATAGATGTATTGGTGGTGTTCTATACTTTGTTACAGAAAATGTTAACAAACTGAAGCTTCTTGAATACTTGAATCTGGCTTTGAACAACATTGAAAGAATTGAAAATTTGGAAGGTAAGTTTACTTGTTTTATTTTTCTTACCTACATTAGAATCTTCCTTTTCTGTTTATTTGATCGCTTACCTGTTATCGCTCTTCATCATTTATACTCAGATATGTAGAAATGACCAAGTGGTAGTAAAACTAGATAAATTATTTTCCTTGGTCTTTAAGGATAATGTGAAGACATCTAGTCTTGGAAAAATAATCCAAGTAGATACCAAATTCTGGTTTCTGTATTAAGAGCCAATACTTAGGAAAAGGTTCTTAAAGTCATTGTGGACTATTTGTTGAAACTCTCAGCTGAGTGTGTAGTGGTGGTCAAAACAGCAAACAGAATACTAGACATTATTCAGAAAGGAGAATAAAATGGCTAATATTTATAGTATGTGTTTATCGATCCATGCAATGACTACGACTTGAATATTGTCTGCAGTTTTGGTTGTCTCATCTCTATAATGGAACTGGACAAGGTACAGGGAAGGGCAATCGAAATTATAATGGAAGTGGAAAAGTTTCCCTGAAAAGAGGCTAAAAAAGTTAGAGCTGTTTAGCTTGGAAAAGAGATGGTTGAAAGGGGCTTTGATAGAAGACTAAAGTAGTGCTTATCAATCTTTTGTGGCCGTGACCCCATGATCAAGGCCAAATAAAATTGTGTGACCCTCCCCTCCCCGAAGGTAGAGAATAATGATGCACCTATGGAGAGCCCACCAAGGTTGCGACCCAAAATGAAGGTTTTATGACCTCATTTGGGGTCCAGACTCACAGTTTGGAATACTCTGGTCTAAAGAATGATTTTTGAGGTGGAAAAGGTAAATAGGGAATGGCTGTTTACTTTTTCAAATGAAACTAATGGTAGCAAATTTGAAACAGATCAATGATGTGGTAGCTGTGATAGTCCACTTTTAAAGGTAATCAATAGAAATAAAATAGAGAAAAAGAGAATAAGATGATACCTTTTTTTATTGGGCTAACTTAATATATTTTTGATTGGTTTCTGAAGGTAACCCTTCTTCTTCAGATCGGAAATAAGCAAATGTTGATAAATAACAGTATAAGTGAAACATCAAAGCATTCCAATGACAGTCTTCAAACAAAAAGGCTACAACCCCAAAATAATCTCCAAGAATGTTGCTTCCTCCCTTAAAACACCCAGGGAAAACCTATTACAATACAAGGAAAAGAAAACCACAGACAGAATCCCCCTTGTAGTGACATACAACCCAGAGCTAGAAAAATTGAGAAAAAGCCACAACCCAGAGCTAGAAAAATTGAGAAAAAGCCACTACTCCAGGAGGATGAACTACTGAAAGAGATATTCCCTTCCCCACCAGTGCTGGCCTTCCGATAGCCACCCAACCTAAAATACAAACTAGTGAGAAGCAAGCTCCCGATAGAAACTCAAAAAGAAGAGAGTGGCACACATCCTTGCAATATGTCCAGCTGCAAACTATGCCAAACCATTTCACAGGATCCTACAGTCATTAGGAAAAATATTCAGCATAAAGGAACCCTTCACATGCTCATCTTCCAATGTGGTATATATCATTCATTGTAAAAGGTATGACGAAGGGTGTTATATCGGAGAAACAATCCAGATGCTAAAGAAGAGATTTAATGTACATAGACATCATATAAAAAATGCCAGTGCCAACCATATAAGTAGATAAGTTTTGCCATACTGGGACAGACCAAAGGTCCATCAAGCCCAGCATCCTGTTTCCAACAGTGGCCAATCCAGGTCATAAATACCTGGCAAGATCCCAAAAAGTACAAAACATTTTATTCTGCTTATCCTAGAAATAAGCAGTGGAGTTTCCCCAAGTCCATTTTAGTAATGGTCTATGGACTTTTCCTTTAGGAAGCTGTCCAAACCTTTTTTAAACCCAGCTAAGCTAACCTCCTCTACCACATTCTCTGGCAGGATGTCACCTCTGTAGGACAGCACTTTACAAAACCAGAACACTGTATCAGTGATTTTATGGTGAGAATACTAAAAGGAAACTTTTAAGACAATCCATGAACGTAAGACCTTTGAAGTAAGAATGATTAAATATTTTGACACCCACCAGACAGGACTTAACACAGATGCTATAGAAATGATTTGTAGTAGTAGTAGTAGTAGTAGATCTGGGTTTTCTAGCCCATTATCTACTATAATAAAACTCACCCTCAACGTTCTGAAGACAACGTTCTGAAGTCACTCAGTCACTCCCTGAAGGGTTCGTGGATTCATGGTGGTGAAGCCACACCACTGACCTGTGCTCCGCCCTCGTGTCAAACGTCATGACGACGAGGGCGGAAAACATACAGTAAACTAAAGGAAGGGATCGCATCCAAGCAGGTGGAGGAGTAGGGAAACATGCGGAGTAGAAGCCCCGCCCACAGAATGCAGGAGGTGCAACACCCCCCCTCAACACCCCCCCTCAACACCCCCCCCCAAGCCACCCACCGTCGCGTTGCTTTGCCGGCGGAGGAACCAAAACCCCGCCAGCACAAGTCCTGTCTGCTGACTACGGCGTGATCTTCGGCGTTGCTAGCCTGTGCAGGCAGGGCTTCTGTGCGTCTGACGTCCTGCACATGCAGGACGTCAGACGCACAGAACCCCGCCCTGCACAGGCTAGCAACGCCGAAGATCACTGGAGTGAGACTCAGCAGACAACACAGGACTTCTGCTGGCGGGATTTTGGGTCCCCCGCCAGCAAAACTACGTGACGGTGGGTGCGATGGCGGCGGGCAGGTGCATCGCGGTGGGTGGGATGGCAGGGGGGTGCATCGCGCGGAGGAGGCGCTTCCTTCGTTCTTCTTCAAATCAGGATCCCCCCCCCACAAAACTGAACTATACAACACTCTCTCTCTCTCTCTCTCTCACACACACATCTAGCAGCGCTTCCTGAACCCCCCCCCCCCCACACACACACACTTACTCACTCACTCTCATTTGGCCACACTTCCTCAACGCCCCCCCCCAACACACACACACACTCTCATCTGCCAGCGCTTCCTGAAACCCCTGCCCCCCTCCCCACTCACTCATCTGGCAGTGGTTCCTGAACCCCCCCCCACACACACACTCTCATTTGGCCACACTTCCTCAACGTCCCCCCCCCCCCCAACACACACACACACTCTCATCTGGCAGCGCTTCCTGAAATCCCTGCCCCCCACACACACACTCACTCACTCATCTGGCAAACCCCCCCCCCCCCACCACCACACACACACACACTCAGTCTCTCATATGGCAGCACTTCCTGAACCCCCCCCCCCCCCCCACACACACACACACACTCTCATCTGGTAGCGCTTCCTGAACCCCACCCCCCCCACACACACATACTCTCATGTGGAAACGCTTGATAACCCCCCCCACACACACACACACACACACTCACTCACTCATCTGGCAGCACCACACACCCCTCTTCTTCCAAGCTGAAACCCCCAACACACCCCCCCACACCCCTCCAACACACACACACACACACACACACACACACTCTCTCTCACTCTCATCTGGCAGTGGTTCCTGAACCCCCCCCCCCCACACACACTCACACACACACTCACTCTCATTTGGCCACACTTCCTCAACGCCCCCCCCCCCCCAACACACACACACACTCTCATCTGGCAGCGCTTCCTGAAATCCCTGCCCCCCACACACACACTCACTCACTCATCTGGCAAACCCCCCCCCCCCCCACCACACACACACACACACACACACTCACTCTCTCTCTCATCTGGCAGCGCTTCCTGAACCCCCCCCCCCCCCCCCACAAACACACACACACACTCTCTCTCATCTGGCAGCGCTTCCTGAAACCCCTGCCCCCCCCCCCCCCCACACACACACTCACTAATCTGGCAGCCGTTCTTGAACCCCCCCCCCCCCCCACATTTACTCTCATTTGGCCCTGCTTCCTGAACCCTCTCTCCCCCACACACACACTCTCACTCTTCTGCCAGTGCTTCCTGAACCCACGCCCCAAACACACACATTCACTCTCATCTGGCAATGCTTAATAAACCCCCCCCCCCCCCCACACACACACACTCACTCATCTGGCAGCACTTCCTGAGCCCCCACACCCCTCTTCTTCCAAGCTGAACCCCCCCACACAACGCACACACACACTTTCTCTCATCTGGCAGCGCTTCCTGAAACCCCATACACACACACACACACACACACACACACACACACACACACACACACTCACTCACTCTCTCTCTTATCTGGCAGCACTTCCTGAGCCCCCACACCCCTCTTCTTCCAAGCTGAACCCCCCCAACATACCCACACAACACACACACACACTCTCTCTTATCTGGCAGCACTTCCTGAACCCCCCCCCCCCCCACACACACACACACTCACTCTCATCTGGCAGCACTTCCTGAACCCCCCCACACACCCACACACACTCTCTCTCTCATCTGGCAGCGCTTCCTGAACCCCCTGCCCTCCCCCCCACACACACACACTCACTCACTCTGTCATCTGGCATCGCTTCCTGAACCCCCCCCCCCCCCCACACACACACACACACTCACTCTCTCACTCACATCTGGTAGCACTTCCTGAACCCCCCGCACCCCTCTTCTTCCAAGCTGAATCCCCCCCCCACACACTCTCTCTCTCTCTCCCCCTCCTCCAGCACACCAATTGCTTGGGTGCAGTGGCGGGAATCTCAGATAACAGAGAGAGGGGGGGGGGGGCTGACACCAGAGAGAGAGAGAGGAAGGGAGGTATGTCTGTCACACACACACTCTCTCTCTCACATACAATGTCTTTCTGACTCTCACTCTCACACACTCTGTCTCACACTGTATCACATTCACTCTCTATGTGTCACACAGTCACTCACACACTCGCTTGGTCTCATACACTCACTCTCACAGAGAATCTGTGTCTCACACACACTCTCTCTCACACTGTCTCACATACGCACTTGCACACACTCTCATTCTCATACACACACTCTCACAGACACACTCACACCCAGACTCTCTCTCTCACACACAGTCACTCTCACATACACTCTCCCAAACATACACACTCCGAGGAAAACCTTGCTAGCGCCTGTTTCATTTGTGTCAGAAACGGGCCTTTTTTACTAGTAAACCATAAAATTCTACTGCTTTGTCACCCTCTTATCACCATGCATCTTTCCCCGTCTGTCATCCACCCAGCTCCCATGTTTCTCACCTTACCCACCCCACCCTTTTCCTGTGAGACTGTCATTGGAATTATTTGATGATTCGCGCATATATACTGTTATTTATCAACATTTGCTTCTGAGCTGAAGAAGATGAGTTACCTTTGAAAGCTAATCAAAAAATGTATTAAGTTAGTCCAATAAAAAAGGTATCTAATTTTCTATTTTTTATTTTATTTCTATCGATTACCAAAACAAATCAATAAAGTATTCCTCAGTCAGTGGTCAATCAAAGCTGTGTCTCCAGGGGCTTTTGCCCAGAAGGAAGGGGTTAGGATAGCTATTTTAGTTGGTGATTCAATCATTAGACATACAGGTAGCTGGTGGGGCATGAGGATCGCTTGGTCAACAGTATACAGGATACAAAGGTAGATCTCACATGTCTTTAGGTAAGATTTTAGACAATACTGGGAAGATGCTGGCTGTCTTGGCACATAAGTAGTGCCATACTGGGAAAGACCAAAGGTCCATCTAGCCCAGCATCCTGTCACCGACAGTGGCCAATCCAGGTCAAGGGCACCTGGCACGCTCCCCAAACGTAAAAACATTCCAGACAAGTTATACCTAAAAATGCGGAATTTTTCCAAGTCCATTTAATAGCGGTCTATGGACTTGTCCTTTAGGAATCTATCTAACCCCTTTTTAAACTCCGTCAAGCTAACCGCCCGTACCACGTTCTCTGGCAACGAATTCCAGAGTCTAATTACACGTTGGGTGAAGAAAAATTTTCTCCGATTCATTTTAAATTTACCACACTGTAGCTTCAGCTCATGCCCTCTAGTCCTAGTATTTTTGGATAGCGTGAACAGTCGCTTCACATCCACCCGATCCATTCCACTCATTATTTTATACACTTCTATCATATCTCCCCTCAGCCGTCTCTTCTCCAAGCTGAAAAGCCCTAGCCTTCTCAGCCTCTCTTCATAGGAAAGTCGTCCCATCCCCACTATCATTTTCGTCGCCCTTCGCTGTACCTTTTCCAATTCTACTATATCTTTTTTGAGATACGGAGACCAGTACTGAACACAATACTCCAGGTGCGGTCGCACCATGGAGCGATACAACGGCATTATAACATCCGCACACCTGGACTCCATACCCTTCCTAATAACACCCAACATTCTATTCGCTTTCCTAGCCGCAGCAGCACACTGAGCAGAAGGTTTCAGCGTATCATCGACGACGACACCCAGATCCCTTTCTTGATCCGTAACTCCTAACGCGGAACCTTGCAAGACGTAGCTATAATTCGGGTTCCTCTTACCCACATGCATCACTTTGCACTTGTCAACATTGAACTTCATCTGCCACTTGCACGCCCATTCTCCCAGTCTCGCAAGGTCCTCCTGTAATCGTTCACATTCCTCCTGCGACTTGACGACCCTGAATAATTTTGTGTCATCGGCGAATTTAATTACCTCACTAGTTATTCCCATCTCTAGGTCATTTATAAATACATTAAAAAGCAACGGACCCAGCACAGACCCCTGCGGGACCCCACTAACTACCCTCCTCCACTGAGAATACTGGCCACGCAATCCTACTCTCTGCTTCCTATCTTTCAACCAGTTCTTAATCCATAATAATACCCTACCTCCGATTCCATGACTCTGCAATTTCTTCAGGAGTCTTTCGTGCGGCACTTTGTCAAACGCCTTGGAAACAAATTTAGGCGCTTAAGTAGAAGGCTTAAAATCCAGAACCTTCAGGGTAGCATTCTTTTTCCACACACTGGACCCACAAGACAGGCAAAGCTCCAGAGTCTCAGTGCATGGATAAGATGATGGGGCAGGGTGAAGGGATTTAGATTTGTTAGGGACTTTGCAATATTCTGGGCAAGGGGGAGCCTATTCTGAGTAGTTGGGTTGTACCTTATCTGAGGCCGAATCAGGATCCTTGGCACTAACCTTTAAAAAGGAGAGAGGGCAGCGTTTAAACTAAAATCTGGGGGAAAAGTCAGTAGTTGCACTGGAGCTCATGGTTCAGAATAAGATGCCGTTAAAGGATACTATCAAAACAAGGAAGTTAGGATATCCTATAAGAGAGGTTGCAACAAAGGCAAAGGTAGCCCAGGTGTCGTTAAGTGAAAAGTAAACAGGTTTGAAATATTACAAATTATCACTGTCAGCTGCTAAGCAGTTTATAGGTAAAACCAAAAGCATTTTTCGAAATATCTGGGTATGGCTAGTATTCAGTATGGTGCCTAGATAGCTAATGAAGGATAGTTAGGATTGCCTTTTGTGCTGTCCATCATGCTCAGTTATCTTTCCAGGTACTGGCACTGAATATCGGTGTTGTCTAGATAACTTCTTTAAAATTTTTTTTTTACTGTGATGTTATTAATGTTTTAAATAAACAGGCATAGAGAAAGTAGTAACACAGAATCAAACATACAATATAACCACAACCCTACCCCCCACCCCCTTTCCCTCCCCCTTAACTAATCAGTCTAAACTATTTGTATGAAGTATAGTCCAAGCTGGCAAAAAAACTAGCCTGCCGTTCTCTGTGAAGAGCTGTCAGGTATTCCATCAAAGCAATGTAGCACAGTCTCTGGTACTATCTAGTGGTCGAAAAAGGCAGATGAGATTTCCAATCTACAGCTATAGCATATCGAGCTGCAGATGAATAACACTTAAGTACCAGCAAAAAAAGTAAATCAAGATCTTTAGGGTACATGTTAAACAAACAAAGTTCTGGAGTGAGCACCAATGTGATGCCTGTCATCTGGTGATTTGCTGTCTGTCTACAAGACCAAAAAGACTGTAAAAGAACATGCCTATCACATATGATACAAGGTACCCTCTGCCCCCACAGTTCCTCCAACAATGAACTCCCTCTCAACCCCCTCTTATATAACATATATGGGCTAACATACCATCTCATAAGTAGCTTAAAGTTATTCTATTTCAATCTAGCAGATACAGAAAAAGTATTCATATTGCCCAGGCTACATACCCACTGAGAGTCCTCCCAGACAACCTCCCATTTTCTTTCCCCATTGAATCATATACCCAAGCTTCTGAAATCCCAGCCCCAAAAGAATTTTATACAGATTAGAGATCAAACCCCCAGGAAGTTGAGGCTGACCCACCACCACTGTTATGGGGAAAGATGTAAACAACAGTGAACCTTCAAATAAAGAAAAAAGTCCACCAGTGGGAGACCAAATTGTTCACACAAGCTCGCAAAGGACCATAAAATGCCCTCCTAATAAAGTTGATAGACAAAAACTAACACCTCATTCACCCACCACACTAAGCGCAGATGACTTCGAGCTTCTCCCTCCCCCAACAAAAAGGCAGAAGGTTGAAGCTCAGTTAGGTCCATATAAATGCCTAAGAACCTTACACAAAACAGAAATCATATGTCTCAAAAAGAAATCAGGAGCGTGGAGACCACTCACCAGTTTCCCAGAATCCCACAAAGCTTCCCATAAAGGAAAAGGCTTCAACTGAGTCTCTGTTCAGTCTGTACATAAGGCTTTAACATGCCTCCCGGCCACCAGTCCCACACATGGGCACAACTGTGTAGCTAAATAAGAGTGCAAATCAGGCAGACCTAAACCTCTCATCCCCTTTAGCTGATCAAATTGTCTGGAACTCTCAGGACACAGAAGAACTCAGGATTGTTTAAGAGACTGCTTAAGCAGGTTAAATAGTACTTTATGTAGCTGATGGACATAGTATGGCGATCAGTTTTCTTGTTATGTTACTGAATTTGTATTGTATTTGTTGTATTTTGTCATACTTATGTGTGTTGGAGCTGTACAGTGCTCTGGACAAGGGCGATATATAAATAGTAATAAATTAAATACGTGTCCTCCCTGCCACCCTGGGGTGTCTCCTTCTCCACATAAATTGAGACAGTAGCCTTTGCCAGTGTTTAAGTAAGCTATCCTGAAGAAAAAGAGACAAGGCTTGAAATGAATATAAAAGCCAAGGTAAAACATTTATTTTCAAGATAGCAATCCTCCCAAATCAAGAATGGAACTGAAAAGAAACTGTTTTCTAAGCCTGTAAAATGTATTGGATAGTTCCCTATTTTAATTATGTCTGAAGTGTATTTCTCCTATTTGGCCAGCAGATGGTGCATGTTTATTCTTAAAGGGAACTGATGGGCAGATGATTGAAAGGCTCACTCTGTTCCAAACAGCGCTCTAAAAATAGCACTGGAAAGTGCGGGGCTTTACCGTCCCTATGATCAGAGATAATAGCATGCAAATTTATGCTCACTATTATCTCTGATTATACGGTAAAGTGCGGGAAGATCAGGCACAATCCTCCTGCACTTGTTTGACAGACCTGTCAAGCACAGGGGCTGGAGGTCCAAGGGACCACCAGACCCCAAACAGCATGGCCCTGGTGGCCTAGTACCCCCACCCTGAGCCAAGCGACACGGGGGCTGGAGGTCTGGCATACCTCCAGTCCCCCCGACCCCTCCGATACAAATTCAGGGGGGGGGATAGAGAACTGGTGGGTCTCCAAACCCCCTAGCATCCCCTCAACTAGTGCTCTGGTGGCCCAGTGGGCCACAAATCAAACCCCCTGACCTGGTGGTCTAGCGGCCTTCTTCCCCCACCTCCTACCTTTGTTGGAGGAGAGAGGTGGCCTCCCTCCTCTTCCATCAGTGGCGCCCAGTGCATCCAGACTTGGGTCAGGGGGATTGAAGTTCCGCCAAGACCTCCAGCCCCCATATCGCGGGGAGGAGGTCGGGTTTCCTGCTTCTGCAAGGGGGGGGGGGGCTGCTAGCATGCAAATGCATGCTGGCCACTGCTCACCATTCCTCCCCAATGGTCTGCAAACCCTCTGAGCTGGCGTAGGGTTTGTCACGGACAGTGCACCAATGTTTGGTGTGCTGGTCGCTGATCATTGGGGAGCAGTACATTTAACATGCATTTGCATGCTACTTGCGCTGAGCCCTGTTTTGCATGCATTTGCATGCTAGTTGAGCTCAGAGACCGCAAGTGCGTTGTTCCATGCACTTGGGGGCTCTGATCATGGGGCGGTAGCAAACCCAGGTGCTAGTATGGCGATAACAGCCTCTAGCGCCTACGTTTGCTTCTGATCATCGGCCCATGAGTGTTATTTTTCTTTAGCACAAGCGGGAAGCAAGTAGCAGTATACGTTTAAAACTTGTTGACTGGGCTCTGATTGGCCTGGAGTTTGAAATTACCCAGTAGTGCTGACTGTTGGTTAGTCTTAGTCTGGAAGAAGAAAGAGACAGATCATTTTGCTAAGGCTTTGTGTCTGTGAACAATTATATGTCCTGATCTTCCCAGGTACTGTTTAGACAGTATGCAAATGTTTTGTTAGTTTTCTAATTGATCCATTTTTTTTATTTGTGCCCTGCGCTTTCCCACTCATGGCAGGCTCAATGCGGCTTAGGTACTTATTTGTACCTGGGGCAATGGAGGGTTAAGTGACTTGCCCAGAGTCACAAGGAGCTGCCTGTGCCTGCAGTGGGAATCGAACCCAGTTCCCCAGGACCAAAGTCCACCACTCTAACCACTAGGCCACTCCTCCACTCAAAACTTGTTATTGTTTGCCAATTGCACATTTTTGTCCACTGTTCCAAGTTTTGAGAATAAACACAATTGTTTGTTCTTTCTGCCTGTCTGGACTGATGAAAAATCCTGGTGGTTTGTGTGTTGGGTCTGTGAGTGCTTTCTGTGAACTGTTGGACCACTGGGAATGTTTTTTTGACCTCATAATTGATTATAGAGACTTGTATAGTTAAGATATGATTTCTTTAGAAATTCTATGACATTTGAAATCATGATAGGTAGATTGACTCTTTTTTAAATTTATGGCATGGTAGGTATAATGTTAACATGGTACGGTAGCATGTAGCATATTTATAAGCTACCTTTTTTCTCTTTTAACTTCATGCATATGTGGTGATAACATTAAGCTGTGTGCATAATTTATTAGCGTTTTGGATTTTCAAATAAGTGACATATAAGTAAAAGTTGAGTTTACCTTATATGTTGTTCAGTTTTATGATATGTATAAGTGGAACCTTTTTATTATTCAGAATGCAGCTTACAGCTTATATGTACATATACTTAAATATTTTAATGATCAGTATACCCTGAAATTTGATGATTTTTTATATTTTTTAAGTATTTATGGTCACACATATACATGTTTTCTGTTTTAACTCTTTAGCATTGATGTTATTTAGTATCTATATGATCACCTGGCTCACTATATAATGTATGTTAGTTTTTTTGAACATATATATGTTTTATTCCTCATATTTATTACTACATGGTTCACTCTCATCATATACATTGTGTTTTTACATTTTTATCCTCTTTCATTTTATATTTTCATTTTATGTTTTAATTATTTTGTTATGTTCATTGGTT
This sequence comes from Microcaecilia unicolor, assembly GCF_901765095.1. Taxonomy (NCBI): domain Eukaryota; kingdom Metazoa; phylum Chordata; class Amphibia; order Gymnophiona; family Siphonopidae; genus Microcaecilia; species Microcaecilia unicolor. The sequence goes on along the minus strand of NC_044031.1, from coordinate 592,079,290 downwards.
TTAATTAGTTTTATTATGTTTTAAGAACCCCTGAAGTAGGCTTGGGCACTGAAACACAGCCCATGTTGGATTCAGTTTGTCAGCAAATAAACATGTTTGTTATTGATCACTTTGAAGATTGCGGTTGGCTTCTTCCACCCTTGTGGATTTTCCACAATCCTTTCTGCCCGGTTTTAGCCAAAAGACTATGGTCATGATTTTGGCTACGGCCAAAACTGACTTTGTGTTTTTGGTGGAAGCTGAAAATTTGTGCTTTGTCCTGCTCCCCTTTCCCTCTGAACAGGAGTTGCTTTTCCTCCTGTCCACCTGTACAAGCCTCCCTCCCCCCCCCCCCCCCCCCCGACTACACCACTAGACCATCGGGGATTGTAAGGTAGTCTGGGGGGGTGGCGGGAGATACTCTTTGGGTTTTTTTTGAGTGTAATGTGATTGCAGGTGATGCAGTTGGAAATTTAAGTCTGTAAACTTTGTTTGATAAGCTCCTTAGGAATTAGTCTCCTCTGTCACTCCAAATGTGGCACATCAACAGCACTGTGGCTCTTAGTTTCATTTTTCATTAGCCGAGGTTCATGTGTGTGGAGGCTGTTTTGCTTAGAGGTAAAATATGGCCTTTATTTAAATTATTATATTATATATATTCTCCGAGGACAAGCAGGCTGCTTGTTCTCACGACTGGGGTGACGTCCGCGGCAGCCCCCACCAACCGGAAAAAAGCTTCGCGGGACGGTCGGCACGCAGGACACGCCCACCGCGCATGCGCGGCCGTCTTCCCGCCCGTGCGCGACCGCTCCCGCCAGTTCCTTTTTTTCCGCGCCTGGAGAGAGTCGTGCCTGTGCCGCTCTCTCTGTTTCAGCCCCGGAAAAACCGTCGCGTTTACGCGAACTTCTCTTTTTTCTTTTATATTTATTTAATTGCCGCGCGCTCCACTTTTTCCTTTCTAAAAAAAAAAAAAAAAAAAAAGGAGCACGCGCTCCCATTTTCCCTCGCTTCCAGCGGGGACGTTGCATTGCGGCCTAGTGGCCGCACGGTCGTTTTCGTTTTCGAGGTGTGATTTCCGCCACCATCGACGACTTTAATTTCGCCGATGCGATTTTTCCGTCGATGTCCTCGAAGGTCCCGAGTGGATTTAAAAAGTGTGGTCGGTGCGGCCGGCCCATCTCGCAGACCGACACCCACGCTTGGTGCCTCCAGTGCCTCGGGCCGGAGCACAATTTCTAGTCGTGTCCCCTGTGTCTCGGTCTCCGGAAACGGACTCAGGTTGCGAGGCAAGTTCAACGGGACCGTATTTTTGGAACTTGCGCCGGCCCCTCGACGTCGACCTCGACGGCATCGGTATCGACGCCCGGTCCTTCGGTACCGGTATCGATGCCCGAGACATCGGCACCGATGGCATCGACCCCAGGAGAACAGGTCCCGTCGGCCCGCCGGTCCTCCGGTGAGGGTAGAGGTGAGAGGCCGCGTGGGCAGTCGGCCCCGGTCACTCCCTCAGCCCATGGCCCACGGGACCGAACCCTGTCTGACCCGGTTCCTCGAGACCGAGGGGGATCCTCATCCTTCTCCTCCATGCCTCCCGGCGCCGGTGACGGGCATCGGAAGAAGGATAAGAAGCGCCGTCACCGGTCGCCCTCGATGCACATTGGAGAGGAGTCGACGCCGAAGCGTCTCCATCGAGAGGAGAGGTCCCCGTCGGTGATAGAGGTGCCGACGCAACAGGGTCCCGGCACCTCGGTGCCGTCTCCTGGCTCCCACCAGATTCGGGCACCGACACCCCTACCGGCCCCATCGCCTTTCCCGGCAGCGGGCCTGGACGAGTGCCTCAGAGCCATCCTTCCGGGGATCCTGGAAGGGCTGATGCGCCAGGCTGTGCCGGCGCCGGGGGTGCTTGCGCCCTCGGCGCCGATGACTGTGGCGCCGGCGAGCTCTAGCCCGGCGCCGGGGCCGTCGACACCGCCGCCGCTTGCGGTGCCGGTCTCGACCGCCACGCAGGTGGAGTCCCCGTCGACGTCGATGGAGGGAGCTCCGTCCCCGCCGGCGCGGGAGTCCACCGCTCGACGACACCGAGACCCTGGTGCCTCGACGTCGAGCCGGGCCCGGTTCAGGACTCAGCTACATGAGCTTATGTCCGACACAGAGGATGAGGACTCGTGGGGGGAAGAGGAGGACCCTAGATATTTCTCCTCAGAGGAGTCTACGGGCCTTCCCTCGGACCCCACGCCTTCACCGGAGAGGAAACTCTCGCCCCCCGAGAGTCTCTCCTTTGCCTCCTTTGTGCGGGATATGTCTATTAGCATTCCCTTTCCCGTGGTCTCTGTGGAAGAGCCGAGGGCCGAGATGCTCGAGGTCCTCGACTATCCATCACCACCTAGAGAGTCCTCCACGGTGCCGCTGCACAATGTCCTTAAGGAGACGCTGCTTCGGAACTGGGTGCGACCTTTAACTAACCCCACCATTCCCAAGAAAGCAGAGTCCCACTCTGACCCAGAGCTAATGCGGCCACAATTGCCCCATGACTCGGCGGTCGTGGATTCTGCTCTCAAGAGGGCACGGAGTTCGAGGGATACCGCCTCGGCGCCCCCGGGGCGGGAGTCTCGCACTCTGGACTCGTTTAGGAGGAAGGCCTACCAATCCTCCATGCTCGTGACCCGCATCCAGTCATACCTGCTCTATATGAGCATCCACATGCGGACCTATGTGCAACAACTGGCGGACCTGGTCGAGAAGCTCCCGCCGGAGCAGTCCAGGCCTTATCAGGAGGTGGTCAGGCAGCTGAAGGCGTGCAGAAAGTTCCTGTCCAGGGGTATCTATGACACCTGTGACGTGGCATCTCGTGCTGCGGCCCAAGGTATAGTGATGCGCAGGCTCTCATGGCTGCGTGCCTCTGACCTGGACAACCGCACCCAGCAGAGACTGGCCGACGTCCCTTGCCGGGGGGATAACATTTTTGGTGAGAAGGTCGAGCAGATGGTGGACCAACTGCATCAGCGGGAAACCGCTCTCGACAAGCTCTCCCAGGCTGGGCTGGCTCTTGAGGGTCATGTCACGGCTCATAGTGTTAGAGCCATGGCAGCGTCAGTGGCCCACCTGAAGTCAGCCACTATTGAAGAAATTTGCAAAGCTGCGACGTGGTCATCTGTCCACACATTCACATCTCATTACTGCCTCCAGCAGGATACCCGACGCGACAGTCGGTTCGGGCAGTCGGTGCTGCAGAATCTGTTTGGGGTGTAAATCCAACTCCACCCTCCAGGACCCGAATTTATTCTGGTCAGGCTGCACTCTCAGTTAGTTGTTCTTCGTAGGTCAATTTCTGTTATACCCTCGCCGTTGCGAGGTTCAATTGACCTGGGTTCTTGTTTTGAGTGAGCCTGAGAGCTAGGGATACCCCAGTCGTGAGAACAAGCAGCCTGCTTGTCCTCGGAGAAAGTGAATGATACATACCTGTAGCAGGTGTTCTCCGAGGACAGCAGGCTGATTGTTCTCACCTACCCTCCCTCCTCCCCTTTGGAGTTGTGTGTTTCATCTTTTGCTAGTCATTCAACTGGCGGGAGCGGTCGCGCACGGGCGGGAAGACGGCCGCGCATGCGCGGTGGGCGTGTCCTGCGTGCCGACCGTCCCGCGAAGCTTTTTTCCGGTTGGTGGGGGCTGCCGCGGACGTCACCCCAGTCGTGAGAACAATCAGCCTGCTGTCCTCGGAGAACACCTGCTACAGGTATGTATCATTCACTTTCAGGCTTGGAGGCTATTTGGATGATTCTTAAGAATTTCCACGGCTCTGTTGGGTATGATGAAGATGCAACGTTTTAATCAAACTTGTGGTGTGCAGAAGCTAGATTCTGCGAGAAAGGAATCTGCAGTGATTGTTCTCAAGCTCAAGTACTGGTCAGCTTAGTGTGTGAATAGAGAAATGATATTTACATTGAAATGAAATTTATATATTAGAAAAGGATTTGAGAAATGCATTTCTCTTAATTTTCATTTTTCAGAGCATATAGTCTTCGCATTCAGGAGCATCAAAGCGCTTTCTTATTCTGAATTGTGCATTAGGCCAATTATAATGTTCGCAGTATACACCAGTGTCTGGAAGCCTTTACCTGTGAATGTGAACCAGTGAGGCTCTCTAGAGATTCATACAACCAAACTTAGTTTTCGGTTTTGGCTTCGGTTGAAACCAGATGATAAATTTTGGCTGCAGTTTTGGTTTCGGCCGAAAGTGTTTAGAAAGTTTTGGTTTTGGCCTCCTCCTTTCTTCCTCTTTGTTTTTATACAATTTTATCCTGTAAACTGCCTAGATAGTATTAATGATTGGCACTATATCAAACAAATGTAACTGATTTTTCAAGAATTTTTAGATTGTCACCAAGCTTTCAGAAGAATTAACCAAATAGGCTGATGGAACTGATTTTCAAAGTTCTTCCAAATGAATCACTCTGTTTGTTTGTTTTTCCTTTCTTTAGGCTGTGAAGAACTACAAAAACTTGACCTAACAGTGAATTTTGTTGGAGAACTTTCAAGTATAAGAGTTTTACAGTGTAATTTACATCTAAAAGAACTCTTTTTGGTGGGCAACCCTTGCACTGAATTTGAAGGCTACAGACAGTTTGTATTGGCTACTCTCCCTCAATTGAAGGCATGTCTGTTTTCGTGGTATTAATTTCAAATGGATTGGCCTCCTATATATTAAAATAATACTCTGAATGTGACGTATATGCCAGTATATTTTGGAAAGCTAAAATATGTTAATGAATAGTTCAATTATTTGTCATATTTAAAGTCACATCCTACCATAATTACAGATATGGTCATATAACTGTGCAGTGCATAATACAAAAAACATGAAAATAAAGGTTTGCACAAGTTCTTAGAGGAACATCCATAAACTTTTATTAAGGTTGACTTGTTGAAAGTCACTGCTTATCACTGAGGGTATGTATTTATTTATTGCATTTGTACCCCACATTATCCCACCTTTTTGCAGGCTCAATGTGGCTTACAGGGTGTTAATATGATATAGTCATTACATAATCTTAGATACAGTCGATAATAAGCTGAATGTAGATGAGGATTTAGATGGAAAGGTGTTAGGCAAGGTCGTGTGAGAGGTGTTTTAAAGCACTTGGGTGGTATAAGGAGTGATTTGTTTCATTAAGGATGTCTTTTGAAGGCCTTGTTGAAGAGATGTGTCTTCAAAGATTTGCGAAAGCTGGTTAAGTTGTCCGTGGTTTTCAGGGCCATGGGTAGTGCGTTCTATATCTGTGTGCTTTTGTACGCAAAGGTAGTAGCGTATGCCTGTTTGTATTTCATTCCTTTACAGCTGGGGAAGTTCAAATGGAGGAACTTGCGGGCTGATCTTCTGGCATTTCTGGACGATAAGTCTACTAGTTTAGCATGTATGTGGGGCATCTGCGTGAATGATTTTGTGTACGGTCGTGCAGATCTTGAACTCAATTTGTTCCTTGAGCAGGAGCCAGTGCAGTTTCTTTCTTAGGGGCTTCGCACTTTCGTATTTGGTTTTTCCAAAAATGAGTCGGGCTGCGGTGTTCTGGGCTGTTTGGAGTTTTTTAATGGTCTGTTCTTTACAGCCTGCGTACAGAGCGTTGCAGTAGTCCAGGTGACATCACTAGTGATTGTACTAGGGTGCGGAAGATGTTTCTTGGGAAAAAAGGTTTTATTCTTTTGAGTTTCCACATCGAGTAGAACATTTTTTTTCGTTGTGTTCTTCACGTGGGTATCAAGTGTGAGGTTTCGATCAATAGTGACTCCGAGAATTTTCAGATTTTCTGAGATAGGGAGTGTGCAGTAAGGTGTGGTTATGGTGGGATAGTTGTTTGTGTTGTATTGGGAAGTGAGAAATAGACATTGAGTTTTTCCCGCGTTCAGTTTTAACTGGAATGAGTCCGCCCAAGAGTGCATGATTTGGAGGCTCTGATTGATCTCGGTTATTTCATTTAGGTTACTATTGAACGGGATGTGGATCGTGACATCGTCCGCATATATGTAGGGGTTAAGGTTCTGATTGGCTAGTAGTTTCGCTAGTGGTATCATCATCAGGTTGAAAATAGTTGGTGAGAGGGGGGATCCCTGAGGAACTCCACATTCCAGTGTCCAGGGTGGTGATCTGTCATTGTTCGTTGTTACTTGGTAGGACCTGGTGGTGAGGAATCCTTTGAACCAGTTGAGAACTGGGCCTCCAATTCCAAAGTATTCTAACAGGTGTAGTAGTATTCCATGGTCTACCATGTCGAAAGCACTAGACATGTCGAATTGTAGTACGAGTACTCTCCCTCAATTGAAGGCATGTCTGTTTTTGTAGTATTAATTTCAAATGGATTGGCCTCCTATATATTAAAATAATACTCTGAATGTGACGTTTAATTTGCCAGTATATTTTGGAAAGCTAAAATATGTTAATGAATAGTTTGTTCAATTATTTGTCATATTTAAAGTCACACCCTACCATAATTACAGGTATGGTCATATAACTGTGCAGTGCATAATACAAAAAACATGAAAATAAAGGTTTGCACAAATTCTTAGAGGAACATCCATAAACTTTTATTAAGGTTGACTTGTTGAAAGTCACTGCTTATCACTGAGGGTATGTAGCATAGAATCTTGCTACTTTTTGGGATCCTACCTGGTAGGTGTGACCTGGATTGACCACTGTTGGAAACAGTATTCTGGGCTTGATGGACCTTTGGTCTGACCCAGTATGATATTTCTTATGTTCTAATGCGCAAAAAACACCTCAAACAGAGCAGTGTGATATGTTTTTTATGTGTTCAGTCTTTCAACGTTTGCTTACATTTATACTTATTTTAGAGTAGTGGTTTTCAACCCAGTCTTCAGAGATCATATGGCCAGTTTGGTTTTCAGGATACCCACAATGAATATGCATGAATATGCAAATTTGCTAAATAGATACTTTTGTTCTGTTTTCATAGAAGAAAATGCTGGAGAAGGACCGCGATTGACTGGCAAAAGCACTAATGAGAATGGAGTGGATAGAGCACCGTTCACTGAAGAGAATGTGTGTGAACAACTTGAAAATCTAAAGGTGGACAAAGCCGTGTGACTGGACGGGATCCACCCCAGGATATTGAGGGAGCTCAGAGAGGTTCTGGCGGGTCTTCTTAAAGATTTGTTTAATAAATCCTCGGAGACGGGAGAAGTTCCGTGGGATTGGAGAACGGCGGATGTAGTCCCTCTTCACAAAAGTGGTGATAGGGAAGAAGCTGGAAACTACAGGCCGGTAAGCCTAACTTCGGTTATCGGAAAAGTAATGGAAGCGATGCTGAAGGAAAGGATAGTGAATTTCCTGGAAGCCAATAAGTTGCAAGATCCGAGACAACATGGTTTCACCAAAGGGAAATCGTGCCAAACGAATCTCATTGAATTCTTTGACTGGGTGACAGGAGAATTAAATCAAGGACGTGCTATGGACGTAATCTACTTAGATTTCAGCAAGGCTTTTGACACGGTTCCCCACAGGAGGCTCTTAAATAAATTAGACGGCCTGAAGATAGGACCCGAAGTGGTGAACTGGATTAGGAACTGGTTGACGGACAGACGCCAGAGGGTGGTGGTGAATGGAGTTCGCTCGGAGGAGGGAAAGGTGAGTAGTGGAGTGCCTCAGGGATCGGTGCTTGGGCCGATTCTGTTCAATATATTTGTGAGTGATATTGCCGAAGGGTTAGAAGGTAAAGGTTGCCTTTTTGCGGACGATACTAAGATTTGTAACAGAGTGGACACCCGGGAGGGAGTGGAAAACATGAAAAAGGATCTGCAAAACCTAGAAGAATTGTCTAAGGTTTGGCAATTAAAATTCAATGCGAAGAAATGCAAAGTGATGCACTTAGGGAGTAGAAGTTCACGGGAGTCGTATGTGTTAGGTGGTGAGAGTCTTAGGGTTACCATATTTTGTCCTCTGAAAAAGAGGACACATGCCACGCCCCCTGCCTGACCCTGCCCCGCCCACACCACTCCCCTGCTCCGCCCACACCACGTCCCTTTCGGATCCTCATCCCACCCCCTTGTCACATATTCCCCTCCCCTCCCCTTACTTACTATCTACTGCCCTAGTGGTCTAGTGACCTCTACGGGGCAAGAAAGAGCCCTCTCTTTCCTGCCCGGAGCGCTGCCTGCCCTTGCCCTGCATCCTTCTCGGTCTCGGCTGGGGATTCAAAATGGCCACCGAGAGTTGAAGTGGCCTCATGAGACTTCAACTCTTGGCGGCCATTTTGAATCCCCAGCCGAGACTGAGAAGGATGAAGGGCAGGAAAGAGGGGGCTCTTTCCTGCCCCAAAGAGGTCACTAGACCACCAGGGCAGATAGTAAGTAAGGGGAGGGGAGACCCACGTTGCCACTCGCCCGGCCATTTGTCCAGAAATCTGGACAAACAGGCAGGCGGGGCAAAACCCGCCGGATGCCCCAGACATGCCCTCAAAAAGAGGACATGTCCGGGGAAATCCGGATGAATGGTAACCCTAGAGAGTCTGATATGTACAGACGGGGAGAGGGATCTTGGGGTGATAGTATCTGAAGGAGATGAAACAGTGTGACAAGGCAGTTGCCGTAGCTAGAAGGTTGCTAGGCTTTATAGAGAGAGGTGTGACCAGCAGAAGAAAAGAGGCTTTAATGCCCTTTTATAAGTTGTCGGTGAGGCCCCATCTGGAGTATTGTGTTCAGTTTTGTTGGCCGTATCTTGCTAAGGATGTAGAAAGAATTGAAGCGGTGCAAAGAAAAGCACGAGAATGGTATGGGATTTGCGTTACAAGACGTATGAGGAGAGACTTGCTGACCTGAACATGTATACCCTGGAGGAAAGGAGAAATGGGTGATATGATACAGACGTTCAAATATTTGAAAGGTATTAATCTGCAAACGAACCTTTTCCAGAGATGGGAAGGCGGTAGAACGAGAGGACATGAAATGAGATTGAAGGGGGAGGGGGGGGGGAAGACTCAAGAAAAATGTCAGGAAGTATTTTTTCACGGAGAGAGTGGTGGATACTTGAAATGCCCTCCCGCGGTAGGTGGTGGAGATGAAAACGGTAACGGAATTCAAACATGCGTGGGATAAACATAAAGGAATCCTGTTCAGAAGGAACGGATCCTCAGAAGCTTAGCGGAGATTGGGTGGCACAGCCGGTGGTGGGAGGCGGGGCTAGTGCTGGGCAGACTTCTACGGTCTGTGCCCTGAAAATGGCAGATGGAAATCAAGGTCAGGTATACACAAAAAGTAGCACATATGAGTTTATCTTGTTGGGCAGACTGGATGGACCGTGCAGGTCTTTTTCTGCCGTCATCTACTATGTTACTATGAGATAGATTTGCATGCACTACCTCCTTTTTATACACATCTATTTCATGCATATTCATTGTGAGTATCCTAAAAACCCGACTGGTCAGATGGTCCCTGAGGACTGGGTTGAAAACCACTGTTTTAGAGAATGTGATTTTATGGTTTGGATTTGCTATTCAGAGTAACTTAAACAAAAATGGGCTACTACAGTGTTCTCCCCAGAAAGTTTTGTCAGCCAGGTGGGGTGGGGGAGTACTGCACAGTTTTATAAAAATTTTCTGTCAGCTGGGTGGTCATTACAATCAGTTGGGTGGTGAGCTTTTTCAAAGTGTACTATAATTTTATTCCTCTCTTAAAAATTATAAAATGAATTCCAAAGCTCCTTAACACATTTTTCTGCTTAATAATTTTCCTTTAGCATTTGTCATTATAAGGTAGTTAGTCTTCCTTTAGATTCATAACGTGATAAGAAACTTTGGAATTCACAATGTAAAAATATCTAAAACAGATAAGTGCCATCCCCTGGTCTCTCTAGAGAATAAATTAATTGATCTTAGATAGCTATATTCAAACAGCAACAAAAAAAAAACACACACACACACCTGGTTGCTGTGTATGGTGACACCTAGGGACTGATATGGTTGCTCTCAATTTCAATATATACTGCCGAATAGTGTTGGAGAAAGGTGACAATATCTGTTGTAATGGAACAGGGACATCTTGTGGTTGAACTGTAAAATCTATCATTTTGAAATCTGTTAACAGTGACCTCTAATAGCTTTAATCAGACTTCCCCCCTTCCCTCCCCTTCCTTCCAGGTGACACGCACACACACACGCACACACACACACACACACACACACACACACACACACACACACACACACACACACACACACACACACACACACACACACACACACACACACACACACACACACACACACACACACACACACACACACACACACACACACACACACACACACACACACACACACACACACACACACACACACACACACACACACACACACACACACTCTCTCTTACACTTTCCCCACTTGTTTTTAATAAAGTGTACCTTACACTTCTAGTGGTTGGATGGCAGAGAAATAGAACATTCAGAGCAGATCCAGGCAATACAGAATTATCCAGAAGTATGCAAGAAAATTGGAGAACAGGAGGAGATATACCTAAAGAAACGGGCTAAGGAAAGAGATGAAGCACAAAAAAAATTGCAAGAACAGGAAGAAAGAAAAAAACAAAGGCAGAAAGACCTCAAACCCGGCTTTGACAAACGATGGTACACAGATATCAACAACACTATGTATGTAAAATTTTATCATCTTTCTCTGCTGGAAGCAACTGCTGTGAAATTGAATTGTAAAATGCCCCCTCTGTTTTAACTATTTGCCCTTATTGTGATGCTGTTCTTCTGACAGCTGCTCAACCTATATTTTTAGAGAGCAGTTTTCAAAGGTGATTTACATGGGTCAGTTTACCTGTCTGATAACTGCCCCTTTCAGTGAAAAAATATTCCTGACACTACTCCTGAGTCTGCCCCCCTTCAACCTCAATTTATGTCCTTTAGTTCTACTGCCTTCCCGTCTCCAGAAGTACTTGTGCTATTTTGCCTCCTCTTTACCATGTGGACAAATAGGTGCAAAGTACAAGGGCAGTTATAGCTTGCGTACTTCATACTGCATGTACATGCACTTACTAAGGATAATTCTATAACAGGGTGGCCACTATAGGTACTGGTTATGGTGCCTATTTTAAGCCTATTCTATAGAAAAAGTAGGTGTCTACTTTCCTTTACAGAGTACTAGTTCAAGTGGCTGAAAACATTTGTATATTAAGGCATGATCACTTATACCAGCCATTTAGCTAGTGTAAATGCTTGTGCCTAGATGTTAGCATGCATGCGTGTATATGGTAGCATTCTATTCTCCGAGGACAAACAGGCCAGTTGTATTTTCACAGCCGGGTGACATTGTCTGACAGAGCCCGGTATGGACACTGATTAGCGAGGCATCAACTTCCTGTTCTAGGTAGAGGATCGGCAGAGTTGACAGCATGCACATGGAGACTGCAGCCCCGAGACTGCTTTAGGTTGTTTTGTGGCTACTGCTGGTCTGGAGAAGTAGCAGCAGTGGCTGGGGACGGGACAAAAGTGATGCTGGATGGAAGGGGGAAGAAGATAGAGTAAATGAAAGACTGGGGAATAAGGAAAATGGGTATAGGAGATCCAGAATGGGGGAAAGAGATGAAAAGCTATAGGTAGAATAAAAAAGAGGGAAATTGAAGACGGGATAGTAAGAATGAATCAAATCTAGACAGAGAGGCGGAGTAAAGTAAAATAAATAAATAAAGTAGAAACCAGAGCTTGAAACAACACAGAAAAATAAAATGACCAGACAACAAGGGTAGAAAAAGTAATTTTCTCAGAGGACAAGCAGGCCATGTCATACTCACATGTGGGAGATATCATCCATGTCGCCCAGTGCGGAACGCTTTCACTGCATACAGAGCTTTAAGAGCACATGCCAGCATCCTCACTGTGCATGACCTGAGGAGAGTATGTGCTGTCTGCGGCTCCTCACACCATCTGGTGCGTTGTTGCTTTGCATTCTTTTTTTTTTTTTTTTTTTTGTGCCTTCCCTTTAGGTATTTTTTACGTAGTTTTGTTTTTTTTTCTTTTGTTTGGGTGTTGTTCCCTTCCTTTCCTTAGATTTTTAGTGTACTTTCCCCACTTTTAAGTTTCCTTATATTTTCACGCTCATGAGGTCCGCTTAGGCCTGAGCTTTAGTTGGGATTTCTTCCCCTCCTTTTTTTTTTCTTGGTGATTTGCCCATTTTTGTTATCACTGTTGAGTCGTTTGATTTGGCCACAGCTGTTTTTATTTCCATGCCATTGCTCGGTGTAATTGGACCATCTCTGAAACTGACACCCATTCTTGGTGTCTCCAGTATCTGGGGCCAGAACATAGCCCTTCCAGCTGTCTTCTTTGCCTGCATATGCAGAAAAGAATCCAGCTATCCAGAGAGGCTCAGAGAGAACATTTTCGGAGCTCGGTCCGAATTATCAACGTCAGCATCGACACTAGCATTGGTTGCATCGGTCCCCATGGCTGCTAGATCCATGTCTGACACTGGGAGTGGATTTGCATTGAGCAGGTCTCCACCTGCCTCAGTGCTGTCTGCTGTGTAGGGCCCCCAGGACTGGTCAGCATCGGACCCGACGCTGAAGATGCATGTGTTGGTACTGAGAAGTGTCAATGCTCCTGTACAGCCTCCTGTGCTGGCACCCTCTTGACATCGATGGAGGAAGCCTACATCTCGATGCCCTTCCAGTCAAGGACAGAGTTCCTCTTAAAAGGCAGGCTTGGTCTCAGCCCTCCCATGAGGAGTTCTTTGCTGATACCGAAACGGAGCGCTCATGGGCATCTGAGGAGGATCCACGGTACTTCTCGGAGGATCATTCCTATGTTTTTTTGTTTATTCCATACTTGATATACCGCCTTTCTGTAGATAGTCAAAGTGGTTTATATATACTATATTTGGTATTGCTTCTGACCCTTCTCTACCTGAGATCCTTTCCTTCCGAGCTTTTGTCAGGGAGATGGTGGCTGCTGAGGACGAGCCCAGGGCTGAGATGTTCGAGGTCCTGGACTACGATTCTCCTCCTAGAGAGGCTGTGACTGTCTCGAATGAAAAGATCTTGTGAGATGTTTAGGTAAAGAACTGGAAGTCTTCTGTATGTCCATGTCCTCCCCAACAAGATTGACACCATGTATCAGATTCAGAGTTCCCATGGGTTTGATAGGCCGCAGTTGCCTCCATTTCCTTGTGGTAGAATCCATGCTCAAATGAGCCAGGAATTCTAGGGGCTTTGCTTCGGTGTCCTTGGACAGAGAAGCTCGAACCCTGGACTTGGGCAGAAGATGTATCATGCCTCTATGCTCATCTCCTGTATACAGTCATACCAGTTCTACACAAGCCTCTACATGTAGAATTTGGTGCAGAGTGTGACTGATTTGGAAGATTCTCTCCCACCTGAGCAGGCCAGAATTCTTTGCCAGCTGGCCAAGCAACAGAAGGCATGTTGTAAGTTTCTGGCCAGGGGCGCTTACGATATTTTTGATGTGGCATCCAGGATATCTGCCCAGAGTATAGTGATGCGCAGATGCCCATGGCTGCATGTCTCTGACTTGGATCCAGCAGTCCAGCATAGTTTGTCGGGTGGCACGTGCCAGGGGGATGACCTTTTTGAAGAGAAGGTGAAAGAGGTCGCCGACTTCATCAAAAACATACTGATACCATTGATACTCTCTCCCGCTGGACATCATCTTCACCCTTCTTATCCAGGAGGTTTTTGGGCAAGTGGAAGAGGAGTCTTACAACTTTCAGAGGCGTAAGTGCACTCCTCTTTGCCCTCCTCAGCAGTCTCGGCCCCAGCGCGCTCGTTTCAGGTTTATTAAGATTTGATATACCGCACAATAAAATACTAGGCGGTTTACAATAATAAAATATCAAAACAAAGTAGTAAAAGAATGCTATTTTCAACAGAAAAGGAATAGTAGGTAAAAAGTGAAATTCATAAAAATTAGTAGCACACCTCACACTGCACACCATACAACAGGCTCCAAGGCCTCCACAGGTGCCCGCCAGAGCAGCACAAACTCACAGGAGACAAAAACAACAAAGCCCAAAGGCAGCTGTAAACAAAAATACTTTCAGCTGACCCTTAAGAGATGACAAATTTGGCTCCTCAAGAACTGACAGTGGTAATGAATTCCATAACTTAGGTCCAGCAGGCCCAACTGGCTCCTCAGTCAAAACAAGGGATGAGTTTTTAAGTGGCTCCAGCAGAGCATAGCCCCCTCAACAGTGATCGTTCCGGATGGACCTACCTGTGGGCGGGAAGCTGAGGTTTTTTTCACAGAAAGGTGTGGCCCCTTGTAATTTCAGACCAGTGGGTTCTTCAAATGCTCGGCTGTCACAAACTGAATTTCAAGATGGATGCCGGGCGAGCTTCCTCATTAGTCTAAAAAACCTCCGGAGTGGGTCTTTATATCTTTCACTATAATCTATTTTATTTCTTATTTGATAGCGATATATTGCTAGTCGGCACATCATCATCTTTATCATCCTTGTTGTCACTTTGGTTGTTTTTTGAGATATCATGATGTGTTGAACAGCTTGTATAATGTCCTCCTCTGACAGAAATTCTGTAATAGGATCATCAGCATCATTATTTTCATCCCACTCACTGAGAAAGAGACAAGAGATGCTCGGATCTGCAAAAGCCAAAGTGCAGGAGACCATTGCAGATCAATATCACAAACCATAGGAAAAATGGATTTCAGATAAGGAAAATTTTTATATTAGATATATTGCAATACCTGGAGGTTCATTAAAAACTCAGCATGGCCTTGTTTTGCCCAGACAGCTGCATCAGGGGTTGCAAAACTGTAAAAACAACATAGATTCAAATCAATAAAGCATAAAAAAATGATGAATGTATAAATGAATGGACAAATCAACATATTCATAATCCAGTAAGGCTTTGCACTTCTTCATGGTAATTTTTGTGTTAAACATGGGGTACGTTACAAAACTTATTGCATTTTAGTAAAAAGGCTTTGTAGTGTACATTGTTTATGTGCATAAAATTTTCAAACAAAAAATACAAACCTAATGCACATCTCTAAATATTAATAATAAACTTTCCTATGAAAAAGTGTTGAAATACTTGGTATCAAATTGTGTTGTAGGTCTCGCTCCTTTTAAATCTTCAATGCATATCTTCTGTTTCTAGTCCTGGTTCTTTGGAGAACAAAGAAAACCAGCAGATAAATGCAGAACAATACAAAGAAGAAGAGACAGAATCAGAAACTGATGAGAATCAAGACTTCTGGGAGGAGCCTACCTTCTATACTCCTGAGTCTAGAATAGAAACTCACAGATATATAGAAGAAAAACGCAAAAGCAAAGAAGATAAAAGGTACAAGGTCTTACAGATTTCCTAATCTAAAAGAAATATGGGTCTACCTATGGGGTCCATTTACCAAGCTGCAGGAAAAAGGGCCCTGCGTTTTTCCCGCGCGCCAGGGATCTTTTTACCGCAGTGGGTAAAAAGCCCCCAGACACGCATGTCCATGTGTTAAGAGAACTCTTACAGCGTGGCCATGTGGCAGGGAGCCCTTACCACCACCCCTTAAGATGGCGATAAGGGTAACTGGGCTGCACATGGGAATGCCCGGTTACCACCATGCAAGCTGTTTCCAGTGGTTTTCTTTTCCCCAAGTTGGGCAGGTGGTAGACCCTGAAGAGCAAGCAGTAAGCTTACCGCTGCTCTGTAAAAGGGCCCCCATATATGATCTTTATTTTCCTTTTTCTTTGTCTTATGTATTTTGAACTTACATCGTTTGTATTTTATTAAGTTAGCATGTGCTAACGCTGCTATTGTGCATTATTTGTGCAGGACACATTAAATAAAATGGGCCGTGAGGCAAATAATGTGGGCTAATGCCATTAGCACACACTGTTACTGAATGGCTCCCATTATTATCTGTTAATGTTGCTTTTTTAAAATTAAAAATCAAATTGCGTGTATATAATATGTTTGAGGATAGTGGTGTCTGTCATGAACAATAATAAATCTAGGGGTCCTTTTACTAAGGTGCGCCAAAATATGGCCTTTGCTGATGTAGACGCGTGTATGGGACACGCGCAGGTCCATTTTTCAGTGCACCTGCTAAAAATGCCTTTTTTTTGCCCGAAAATGGACGTGCAACAAAATAAAAATTGGCGTGCATCCATTTTGGGCCTGAGACTTTACCGCCACCCATTGACCTAGCGGTAAAGTCTTAAGTGTTAACCTGGCAGTAATGGTCTACGCACGTACAATGCCGATTACTGTTAGCACCGCATGCCACAAATTTTCCAGCGCGCCTAGTGGACAGGCGTAAAAAATGAAATTACCACCCGTGCCATGCGATAGCTGGGCGGCAGTTCAAAATTGACGTGCATAGGATGTGTGTATGCGCCTACTCGGCTTAGTAAAAGGGCCCCCTAATCTAATCTAGCATTTGTTGACCACCAAATCGCTTGCAGGTTCAAAGTGGTGTACAGAAATAAAGTTAATTCATCAGATATCAGCAATATAAACATAAACCCATTACATCAAGTACACACCATTGTGTAATTTCTGTTTGCTTGATGCTAACCGATTAGTCTTTCCTAACCTTAGGCAAACTCACTATGAATCTACACGTCAATCTTCCTGTTTTTACCTTGCTCCCAAGTTTTGGAAGAACATTCCTGGTCATATTCGTAGTGAAGAATCTCTTCCAAAATTTAGGTCCTTTCACAAAACCCATCATTATCAACAGGCTTTTTAGTTAAGTTTCTTAGCAGCCATGAGTTGGTTCCTGGACTATAGTAACTTGATATATTATTATATCTCTTGGATGAATGTTCTTACCCTGTTCTATATTTAATGGCGTTTCTTTTCCTTTTATTATATGTTATATTGTACACTGTATAGATCTTTGTACTTTGGAATATGCAATATATCAAGGTTTATTAAACATTAAATACTTGAGGTGGTGGAAAGTTATCAAGGTGCGGTACAAGGCAGGCTTTTACTGTACCTAAATTTATCATGGAAGTTACCAACCTGGAATATCTCAGCACGGCTGGTTGCTGACTGCCATTGTAAGAAATAATTCTGCTTGCAAGCCATATCACAAGCAGCATTATTTCACTACCCAGGATCATTGGGCCATTCTTGGGCCACATATTAAAAGAGGCCAGTACCCTTCAGAAATATCTGTGCACTGAGCTCCCCCTGCCCCTAGTCAGTTCCCCCTAGAGGGCGACCATAACCGGAATTCTCGGTTTCAATTGAAATCGAACCAACAATCAAAATTTGCAGTTCAATTTTGGCTGAAACTGAAAATGAAACAGAACCCCCCTTCCACCACGATCACTCTTGCTGCCCCCTACCCGCTCCCCTCGCGATCACTCTTGGTGCCCCATACCTGCTTCCCTTGCGATCACTCGGAGTGCCTCTGCCCCATACCTGCTCCCCTCATGATCACTTGGGGTGCCCCTGTCCGCTCCCCTCGCGAACACTCTCAGCATCCCCTCCCTCTGCCCACTCTCCTCGTGCTTACTTTCGTTGTCCCCACCCTCTGCCCACTTTCCTCGCGCTCACTCGAAGTTCTCCATCTGCCCGCTCTCCTCACGATCACTTGGAGTTCCCCTTCCTCTGCCTGGCATCCCTGCCCTCTGCCTGCTCTCCTCATGCTCACTCTCAGCGTCCCCTCCCTCTGCCCGCTCTTCTCACGATCACTCAGAGTTCCCCTCCCTCTGCCCGCTCTCCTTGCGATCACTCGGAGTTCCCCTCCCTCTTCCCACCCACCACTCGATCACGGAGTTCCCCTCCCTCCACCCACCCACCACTCATCACCCGAAGGCCTTCCCCAGGCCTACCTTTAAATATCCTGGTGGTCTAGTGGCTCTTCAGGGCAAGAGTGACCCCCCAGTTTCGCAACCAGAATGGCTGCCAGGACTTCTTGTGGCAGCCTCCTGGTGGTCTAGTGGCTCTTCAGGGCAAGAGTGACCCCCCAGTTCCTCATGCCCTTGCCAGTTTCGCAACCAGAATGGCTGCCAGGACTTCTTGCGACAGCCTCACGAGACTGCTGCAGGAGGTCTGGGCAGCCATGTTGAGATTGGAAACAGCATAAACAGGAGTCTTGCCTATGCCATTTCCAATCGCAACACAGCTGCTAGAACCTTCCTACTGCAGTCTTGCAAGGCTGCTGCAGGAAGTCCTGGCAGCCATTTTGGCTGCGGAACTGGCGGGGGCAAGAGCAACTGGGGATCACTATTGCCCTGAACAGCCACTAGACCACCAGGAGGTTTAAAGGTAAGTTGGAAGACTAAGAAGCAGACAGGGTGGAAGATGAATTTACAAGTCTTTATTGTAGAGTGCAGGTAAAAAGATGCCCTACACAGCCACGTTTAACCCAGGATGGTTGCTTCAGGGGCAATATAATACCTCTAAGGAGTTATCCTCTCATTTCCCCCAAGGTAGGAGAACTAGGGTGTGGTGTAACCACTTTCCAGGTAATAAAGAGCATCAAACAAATGAAACATGGATCCACAATAACGAAGATCCCATAATCTCGGACCTCTGCCCTCCAGGCTATAAAATTCTACACTGAACCAGAAAAGGGAAAAAGGGAGGGTGTATTGCACTAATCTACAAATTCTTCATGACTGAAATCATTGCCAAATCCATAACACCTCAACTTGAAATCGCCTCAATCATAATAGAAGACAAATCTCTGCTTGACCACTTATATTGCATCATATTCTATAGACCCCCAGGAAACTGAAGAGCATCCTAGACAAATCTTATGGATTTTATCTCTAACACATGCGGAGCAAACCCAAACGTGATACTAATAGGAGACAATAGAAATCAAACAAAATAAAACATGGAAAAGAAAATACTACTTAACATTTCTAGAGCGCTACTAGGGTTACGCAGCGCTGTACAGTTTAACAAAAAGGGCAGTCCCTGCTCAAAAGAGCTTACAATCTAATGGGCGAAATGTCAAGTTGGAGCAGTCTAGATTTCCTTAATAGAGGTATGGTGGTTAGGTGCCGAAGGCGACATTGAAGAGGTGGGCTTTGAGCAAGGCTTTGAAGATGGGTAGGGAGGGGGCCTGGCGTATGGGCTCAGGGAGTTTATTCCAGGCATGGGCGAGGCAGAACGGGTGGAGCCTGGAGTTGGCAGTGGTGGAGAAGGGTACTGAAAGGAGGGATTTGTCTTGAGAGCGGAGGTTACAGGTAGGAACGTAAGGGGAGATGAGGGTAGAGAGGTAAGGAGGGGCTGTAGATCGAGTGCATTTGTAGGTTAATAGGAGAAGCTTGAACTGTATGCGGTACCTGATCAGAAGCCAGTGAAGTGACTTGAGGAGAGGGATGATACGAGTATATCGGTCCAGGCGGAAGATAAGGCGTGCGGCAGAGTTCTGAATGGACTGAAGGGGGGATAGATGGCAAAGTGGGAGGCCAGTGAGGAGTAGGTTGCAGTAGTCAAGGCGAGAGGTAATGAGAGAGTGGATGAGAGTTCGGGTGGTGGTGTAATCCGTTGGGTTGGTCGTGTGAGCCCTTGGGCCCTGGCCGAGGCCAGCAGGGTGCTGACCCAGGCCAAGGGGAGACCGACCCACCACCGCACACCCCAGCTACACAATACCCCCTAAGCTACCCCTCCCCACAGTCCCTCAGGAGGAAGGGAAATAGGCATACAGGCGAGCCTCGCGGCCGAACCGGAACCCACGTACACAGAGCCACTCGTGCGAGCCTCACGGCTGAACTGGAACCCAATCACACACAGGGAGGGGTGAAAGAACCCAGAGGGCCCCCCGGGCCCCAAGATGCCAGACACGCGCTGAACACCAGCAATAGGGCAGAGGGGGAAACTAAGAACCAGAGCGGGCCACGCCCATCCAGGGGACTAGCGCAGGACAGGGGAACTAACACAGCAACCCCCCCACCAGGGTAGGAAGCCCCAGGCAGAAGCCAGAGGAACCAGACACAAAAGGAAGGCAGAAAGCCTTTGCCTTAAACCCACTGTAGACAGAGGCACACAGAACACAAAGGGTTATGCTTGTAGAGCCAGCAGAGAGAGAGTTCCATAAATCAACAAACAATCAGAGAGAACACAGGGCCCATAGAACAAACACACTGGCAGAGGCAGGAATACAATACACACAGTACACAAAGGGTTAAACTCACTGAGCCAGCAGGCCAGGACACTGGGAAGAGAAATCCTTAAAACAAACAAACAAAGGAGAACGCTCTCACTCAGCCCAGAGCCGGGAGGCTGAGCAATGCCCAGCCCCCCACTAAACAAAGGAGCAGCTGACCCTGATTACAGAGCTACGCACACACACACAGCAGCAGCTAACCCAGAGGGAAGGAAAAGAATACTCTAACACAACACAGATCCGTGTCAGAACCTAGAGCACGTTCTGAGAGAAAACTATCAGGCTTTCCAGTTACCACAAGCGTAAGTAACGCAAAAGCAGAGAAACTCTTCAGCTGCAGGCTAAAGTACTATCCCCTGACATCAGCACAACCCCTGGCAGCCAATCAGAAGAGACGTCCCCCCCTCCCCCTCAGCCAAACCGGCAGAATCATAACAGGTGTGCTCAGAGAGGAAAGGGCGAATTTTGCTAATGTTATAGAGGAAGAAGCGACAGGTCTTGGCTATCTGCTGGATATGCGCAGAGAAGGAGAGGGAGGAGTCGAAAATGACTCCAAGGTTGCGGGCAGATGAGACGGGGACGATGCGGGTGTTATCAACTGAGATAGAGAGTGGAGGGAGAGGAGAAGTGGGTTTGGGAGGGAAGACAATAAGCTCGGTCTTGGCCATGTTCAGTTTCAAGTGGCGGTTGGACATCCAGGCAGCAATGTCGGATAAGATGATACCTTTTTTATTGGACATAACTTAATACATTTCTTGATTAGCTTTCGAAGTTGCCCTTCTTCGTCAGATCGGAAATAAGCAAATGTGGTAGCAGATAGTATATATAAGAGAAACATCAAAGCATTACTTTGACAGTCTGACAGAGTTGGAGGGTGGGGGTATGCATGGGGATATCAAAGCATTTCATTGATATCCTGGCTACCGCACCTCTCTACTTAATAGGAGACATAAACCTACATCTAGAAGATCAACACACAGCACAAGAGAATTCAATAAATTTCTTCAACTATGGGAATTCCAATGGCCACCAGTGAACCCAACCCATGTAAAAGGTAGTGCACTAGATCTACTAGCATACAAACTCTCAATAGACCAGAACTTCTCATAAAGAACCAAATATGGACAGAATCCCCCTGGTCTGACCACTTTAGACTAAATATGACCCTTTATTGGAAAATGTGAATTTGCCAGACACAAAGCTAAACCTCATACAAATAAAAAGAGGAAAATTTGACATATCGTCATTCTGGCTCTCCATGTACTAAAATCAGTGGTCAACACCAACCAACTCCACAGAATTCTTCTCAGAATGGGACAAAAGGTGCACTAACATCCTAGACAAAATAGCACCCATACGAACCAAAACCTCACAAAAACGCAATTCAATCCTGTGGTATAATGAGGAACTGAAAAAACTAAAAACCCATTGTAGAAGACAAGATCGAGCTTGGAGAAAAAATAAAAATGAATCTACAGTAGGAAAACGGAAGGAAACACAGACGAGGTACAAATGCAAAATTTTGCAAGCAACAAGCAAATTATACAAAGAGCAAATAGGTCCTTACTATAAAGACACAAGGAAATGATACAATACAGTAAACAACCTACTTGACACCAAAACAGTGATAACGATGAACAAAGGTACCCCACCAACAATTGAACTAGACAGATATTTCGAAGAGAAAATCATCAAGCTACGAGAAAATCTACCTCAGGAAGTTACCAACCTTGAAACTGTTATAGACAAACTAGATCATCCCCCTGAGGAAACACCAGCGGATAGGACTTGGACATCTTTCACCCAGCTTTCTTCTGAGACAGTAGCTCAATTAAAGTTCTCTTCTGCTCACTGCTTACTAGATACATGCCCCAACTACATTGTGAAAGCACCCCCTAATCATTTCATTGAAGAACTCACAACCCACCTAAACTTTATGTTCCATATAGGACCATTCCCAACCTAGGAAGGTAACATTCTGCTGACACTCATCCCTTAAGACACCAAGTAAAACACCAACAATATCTAAAACTACAGCCCACTTGCATCCATACCACTAATGACCAAGATGATGGAAAGTATAGCGGCCAAACTACTAACGGAATACATCAATAAATACTCCATATTACACAAATCCCAGTCAGGCTTCAGACCCCACCATAGCACTGAAACAGTGCTGATTACACTTCTGGCCAAATTCAAACATGAAATCTCAATAGGCAAAAGCATCCTACTACTCCAATTTGACATGGTGGACCACCAAATCCTTCAAAGAATTCTTGATAAGTTAGGAATTGGAGGGAAAACACTTATATGGTTCAAGGGCTTCCTGATCTCGAGGTCTTACCAAGTAAAGTCAAACTCCGTAATCTTTACACCTTCGAAAATGGAATGCAAAGTCCCACAGGGCTCACCACTCTCACCTATTCTGTTCAGCCTAATGATGGTCCCTTTGGCCAGGTCCCTATCCAAAGAAGGCATCAATCCCTTCATCTATTCTGACAACATAACAATCTATTTCCTTTCAAAAATAACCCAGTGGAAATCGCTTTCAGTATGATGAACAGCATAAAAATCATGCAATCTTGGGCTTCAGCCTTCAAGCTGAAATTGAACAGGAAAAAATCACACTGCCTTATTGTCAGGTTCCTCACCTGTTCAGCACTCCCCCAGACTGGGACCGGCCAGAAAGGCAGGAGGATCAGGCTTAGGAAGGTTTGGTTCGGTTTCCTAAGCCTGGCAGCCATTATCTAGCTTGGAGCAAGACCACGGCCATCTTGGTTAACTCAGAGGAATCAACCATGTTTCGGTTTTCCTAGTCCAGCAGCCGTCATCCGACTTGGAGCAAGGCAGCAGCCATCTTGGCTAGCTCAGGAGAGGGCAGCCATCTTGTAGTAACGAGAACAGGAAGGAACTCCATATTTGGTCTTGGGAGGATCTCCTATGGGGGCAGCCATGTTAGATACAGCTGAGTATGGTTGACTCTGATCGCATCCCTATTTAAAGCCCTCCCTTCAGCCCTTCTGTGCTTCGGCTACTACTCTGTTCCAGGGTAGTTGCAGTGTGCGTGGATCTGTTGTCTGTATTCCTGGTTCTGGACTTTACTGCTTGTTCCTGATTATCCTTGTTTGCTGCCAGCCCTGACTACTGCTTGTTCCTGATTATCCTTGTTTGCTGCCAGCCCTGACTACTGCTTGTTCCTGACCATCTCTGCTTGCTCCTGCCTCTCGTCAGGCCAGTCCGCCGACTCCTGTGGTTCCTGAAGTCCCGTTGGCCGCCTGCAGCTGGGGGCTCAACTCCCAGTGAACGGTGGTCGCCGTGGGTGAAGTTAGGGGTTGTCCGGCTGTCCTTTGGAGGCCAGTGGTTTCTCTGCCTCCAGCAGGACCCAAGGGCTCACAGTATTCGATACGAGACACTTATACTCTCATCCCCACACAATATTGAACGTTACACAACCATCCACGCTTTGGGATCATTTCTCCCAATCTCAGACAATCTGAAGATTCTAGGAATCACCATAGATCGTGACTTACCACTCGAAAACCAGACTAAAGCCACTACAAAGAAAATGTTCCACACAATGTGGAAACTTAAATGTATGAAGCAATACTTCCCAAGAGATGTTTTCCGCAACATAATCCAAACCATGGTTCTAGCCCATATAGATTACTGCAGTGGAATCTATGCAGAACGCAAAGAACAAATATTAAAGAAACTGCAGACAGCACAAAATACAGCAGCTACACTCATTTTCTGAAGAAAAAAAGAAACGATTAAAAAGCGCCAAACCCCTTCTCCAAAAACTGCACTGACTACCAATCAAGGCACGCACATCCTTCAAGATTTGCTCTCTGGCCTACAGAATAATTTTTGACTTCTCACCGGGTTACAAGACCAGCCTAATAGATCTACAAAACCAAAATGCAACTAAGTTAGCAAGGTCTTACCTTACCTTCCACTTCCCTAGTTGTAAAAGCATTAAATACAAATCGGCATACGCATCTGGATTCTCATATGTTTGCACCAAGCTCTGGAACACATTACCAAAAGACCTAAAACTCAAGAACAACTACCTAAACTTCTGAAAACACCTGAAAGCCCATTTTTTCAGAAAATTCCTCCCTGCTGAACCAACCTAACCTACCAGAATACCGATTCAGCATTACATAAACACGACAATGGACAGAACAGAACTAAGCCCCGTCACCAAATTCATCCCAGACACTTATAAGTACATAAGTAATGCCACACTGGGACAGACCAAAGGTCCATCAAGCCCAGCATCCTGTTTCCAACAGTCGCCAATCCAGGTCACAAATACCTGGTAAGATCCCAAAAAAGTTGAATACATTTTATGCTGCTTATCCCAGAAATAAGCAGTGGATTTTCTCCAAGTCAATTTAATAATGGTCTATGGACTTTTCCTTTAGGAAGCCGTCCAGACCTTTTTAAACCCCGCTAAGCTAACCGCATTTACCACATTCTCTGCCAACAAATTCCAGAGTTTAATTACACGTTGAGTGAAGAAAACTTTTCTCTGATTCATATTAAATTTACTATTTTGTAGTGTCATCGCATGCCCCCTAGTCCAAGTATTTTTGGAAAGAGTAAACAAACGATTCATGTCTACCCATTCCACTCCACTCATTATTTTATAAACCTCTATCATATCTCCCCTCAGCCGTCTTTTCTCCAAGCTGAAGAGCCCTAGACGCTTCAGCTTTTCCTCATAGGGAAGTCGTCCCATCCCCTTTATCATTTTCATCAACCTTCTCTGCACCTTTTCTAATTCCACTATATCTTTTTTGAGGCATCTATATTCACATAAAGCCTGTCTTACTCAAGACTACTGTTAATCTCATTTACTATATAAACTGTAACCTAATCCTACACTAACTGTTAACCAAGTTATTTGTTTTACAAAAACTGTAACCTATTTACTTCAGACTCCTGTAAGCCACATTGAACCTACCTATAGGTGGGAAAATGTGGGATACAAATGCAGAAATAAATAAATAAAATAACAATCCCTCCCAACTATACCCCCCTCCCACTAACCACCCCAACCCATCATCATCATTTACCCCTTGGTGATTTAACATACACTATATGAAGACTCCTGAAGCAGGCTAACTGCCGAAACACAGTAGTGTGTTGAGTCTTCACCAATAAATGTCTTACCATCCTTAGAAGTCTTCTTGTTTGTGCCTGGTTATTTTCCTACTCTTTTTTTACTGCTTGCCTGTTTACCGTGGGATCTCAGTGTTCCTCTGCCTAGGTGGACTTACACAGTCTCCAATCACTTCCATTGCCTGGGATATGGTGGAGAGTACTTGGATAGTACAAAAAAACAGAAGAAACCAGTCTTCGCAAGGAAATCAAAAAGAAACAAAACAGCAAAGATGACCAACAAAAGCAAAAAGCAAAAAAATATAAAAATAAAAAATATATATATAAAAAACGTCAACATTTAAAATTAATCATAAGATATGTATTTAAAAGATGAATCTATCAAAATCAAAAATTTACATAAAAAAGACGACACTTTGGATGTAAAAATGAAGAATCAACTTTATTAGCCAAACTGTAGCAGGGAGAAAGGGACTCGACACAGCTGTGTTTCGGCCATATTGGCCTGCATCAGGAGTCTATACAAATCAAAAAACATAAAGAATGTAAAACAAACAATGACGTATGGTCACGTAAAGAGACAATACAAAAATATAAATTTTTTTTTACTATTGCAAACGATATCTCAAACATGAGATAAAAGTCAAATAAACATAAAACCAACCACAGAGATAAACTAAACCTAATAAAGATCAGTAATAATTTAACTTCTACGAAAAAACATGTTCAAGGGATATTGTATAAATAATAAACCTAAAATTTTTTACATTCAATTCCAGAGATTTATCCTAGAAGAGGGAATAACCAGCAAATCCACCAGTCCTGCATTTGATCCAAAAAGTGATTTAAAAACTACACATAACATCTTAAATCTAATGTGTTGACATATTGGCATCCAATGTAATTCGTTAAGAATAGGTGTTACAATGTCAAACTACCTGCTCCAAATATCTAGCAGCTGTATTCTGCAAAACAACACCAATCCTGAAAGAAATTCAAGAGAATAGGAAAAGCAGCTGTGGAAGAAGCTCTTCTTTGCTGGTTTTCACAAGCAAGAATCCATCAGCTTCCTGTCAGTGGTCCCCTATTGATGGAGAAAGCCAATCATTTGGCTAAAAGCCTTGGACTGGCCAGTTTTGAATGGCTGGAGTGATGGAAAGTAACACACATCAAGTTCAAGAAACAGCATGGAGAAAAATAAGATGCAGACGAGATGGGTTCAGAGAGATGAGTAGCTAATGTTCTGCCGGGCATCATGCCAAGGAGCATATTCTATAACAGTGCTCTTAAATTTTGGAGCGCCCACAAAACGCCTATTTCCCCACCTATAACCACACCCTTTTTTGGATCTGCACATTAGAATTTAGGCACTTTGCATTGTGGAATACCCTTAGTGAGTTATGTGCTTAAATTCTAATTATTGCCAATTAGTGGTCATTTTTTGTTAAGTGCTGTTAAAAATGCTGATTGGCTTGTTAAGCCAATTAAGTTATACATGCTGCTTTAGAAAATGCTTGGATTTTGGCTTGAACGCTAGGTGTGATATATATCCGGCGGAACAAGTGCAAATGTTAGCACCTGTTTTATAGAATTCCCCCCAGGAGGGCTCCTAATTTTCATGTATTCAATAATTGGCTACTTTCCCTTTATAGAATACTAGAGTAAGCAGGTATACATGTACATATATGATTAAGCACGAGTTAGGCTAGTATAAATGTTTGTGCCTAGTTTTGTAAGATGTGTGCTTAACTTACAGTATTCTATAAGTTTGTCCACAGAACTAGAATGTAATCAAATTCAATGCGAAGAAATGCAAAGTGATGCACTTAGGGAGTAGAAATCCAAGGGAGGCGTATGTGTTAGGTGGGGAGAGCCTGATAGACACGGACGGGGAGAGGGATCTTGGGGTGATAGTATCTGAGGACCTGAAGGCGATGAAACAGTGCGACAAGGCGGTGGCCGTAGCGAGAAGGTTGCTAGGCTGTGTAGAGAGAGGTGTGACCCGCAGAAGAAAGGAGGTTTTAATGCCCCTGTATAAGACGTTGGTGAGGCCCCACCTGGAGTATTGTGTTCAGTTTTGGAGGCCATACCTTGTGAAGGATGTTAAAAAAATGGAAGCGGTACAAAGAAAAGCTACGAGGATGGTATGGGAGTTGCGTTCCAAGTCGTATGAAGAGAGACTTGCTGACCTGAACATGTATACTCTGGAGGAAAGGAGGAACAGGGGTGATATGATACAGACGTTCAAATATTTGAAAGGTATTAATCCGCAAACGAATCTTTTCCAGAGATGCGAAGGCGGTAGAACGAGAGGACATGAAATGAGATTGAAGGGACTCAGGAAAGATGTCAGGAAGTATTTCTTCACGGAGAGGGTGGTGAACGCTTGGAATGCCCTCCCGCGGGAGGTGGTGGACATGAAAACGGTAACGGAATTCAAACATGCGTGGGATAGGCATAAAGGAATCCTGTGCAGAAGGAATGGATCCACAGAAGCTTAGCTGAAATTGGGTGGCGGGGGGAAGAGGGGTTGGTGGTTGAGAGGCTAGGATAGGGGAGGGCAGACTTATACGGGGTCTGTGCCAGAGCCGGTGATGGGAGGCGGGACTGGTGGTTGGGAGGCGGGAAATACTGCTGGACAGACTTATACGGCCAATGCCCTGAAAAAGACAGGTACAAATCAAGGTAAGGTATACACATATGAGTTTATCGTGGGCAGACTAGATGGACCGTGCAGGTCTTTTTCTGCCGTCATCTACTATGTTACTATGTTACTATGTAAGGGTCCGTCAGGGGTCAGCGTTGTCTGCTATGCTGTTTAATATTTTTTCAGTTACCCCTTTGCAGATTGATAAACTGCTTGCAGTTCAAATTTAAACTGTATGTGGATGATATTCAGTTTCTGTTAGAAATTGGTAATTCAGTTGATGAAACTTTCAAGGTACTTACTATTTGTTTGAATGCCATAAATCAATGGCTGTGAGGTAATCATTTAGAACTTAACATGGCAAAAACTCAGATTTTAATACTATCTAGCTTTTCACGTGGTGGTGATCCTCTGTATTTTGTTATTAATAATGTGTCAATTACGATTGTGAACACTGGTCATAATTTAGGTGTTATGTTGGACTCTAAACTTACTATGAAGGCCCAAGTGCAGAAAATAAACAAGTGTTTTTTAGGTTGAAGCTAATTTTGCTAATTTTATATTGGTTAGCCATTCAGATTATAATTATGCCATACTTTGATTATTGTAATGGTCTTTTAATGGGTTTGCATGGAGGTCTCCTAAAGGCTTTACAGGTGACTCAAAATGCCTTAGCTCGAGTTCTTTTCGGATACACACATTTCACCAATTTTAGAAACTTCATTAGCTTCCCCTTAAACACAGAATTCTGTTTAAAAATTTGTTGCTAGTATTTAAAGTATGGAGTAGCCTGGTTTCTCCCTTGATTGCATCAACTGCATATGTATCAACCTTCTAGAGCTTAGAGGTCCTCCAACGTAAACCTTTTGAATGTGCCATCATTTATCAAATTAGATGAATATTGTATGTCAATTTTTAAGGTATGGGGACCAAAATTATGGAATGAGCTACCTGTGACTATAAGATCTAAAACAGCTGTTGATCAATTTAAGCGAGAATTAAAAACTATTGTTTCGGGACACATATGGTGACTAAGTCATTGCTGATGATAGTTAAACTGATTATATTGGAGCATCCAGTGATAAATGTCTCTTTAAAGAAGGAGACAGCTTATATGATGATGTTTGATGAGATTTGTATTTCTGTTTGTTTTTGTTTGATTTAATGTGCATATTTTAATTTTAAGCTGCGTAGAGCATTATAGATTGTGCAGGTTATAATTAAAATAAATAAATAAATGAATGAATGTAAGTATGTGCCCTGCCCACTCTCTGCTGAGGTGCTGCCCATGTGAAAGCCTACCTGCAATGTGCTATTGAAGATACATACATAGTCACAGAATAGCACATAGGTGAAATTTTGATACATATATGGCAGTATTCTGGTGATGTACATGTTTGTGCCGTTTAAATGTGGATGACTGTTATACTCGTCCCACAAGACCTTCACCAGGCAATTCTGTGCTTTCCACTATACATTTTAAAAGTTTTGTCACTTTGAATGCTACAACACCAAGGCTTTAATGGTGTCTTTTGCATATGTTGAAAACAAAGTATTTTTTATTCTTAAAAACAGATTTCTGAGAAAACTTTTCTGTCTATCTTGAATGTTATTTTGTGTTTCTCTTCTCATCCTGGAATTCTCTTGGTTTGATATTTCTTATAAACAATTTGTACTTGCCCGTACTAGTTGATTATATTACACAAAGAAAGTTGGTTCATTTCATGCCCTTAATCTGTTCTTTATTTTTAGGGATTTCAAAAATAAACCGAAGTCACCTAGGACTTTAATCACTGCTGAAGGACGAGTTCTGAATGTAAATGAGCCTAAGTATGTAATAAGTACCATATGGCGAATGACGAATAACATTTATAGGGCTTAAGGGGGATGATATGATTTTAAAATTAAATAGATTTGAAAATCCTTAATAAAATGAACTAACTATGTAATACACAGTTGTATTCACATATTCTTTGTTTCAGGCCCCATGTTGAATTTTGCAGATGTATAGCATGTGAAGGGCAGTTCTGTAACTGTTCGCCTGTGGTTATGTGCATATGCACAAAAAAAGTAGCACACGTGCTTTAGTATCATAAGTGCTATTCTATAAGGGAGTGCATAAGTACTATAGCGTTCAGATGTGGAATGCGGGAGGGACATGATCAGAGCTCCAGTTATGCCTATGTTAGATTCACCTTTGCCGCATTTACGTGACACAGTTACACCAGGTTAATGGTTGGTGTCACTGCTGGTGTCTAAATGTAAATTGCATCGATGTTGCGGTACGCCCAAATGCCGCCATAGAATGCAGTCTCACCACTCAGCATCAGGGAGTCTACAATGAGGCGCCCACTTATAAAATTGCCACCATATAGTCTGCCCATCTGACTGTTATACAGCCATGTTGGGTAAGCTGGCAGTTGGTCCTGTGGAGCTTGCACAGTGCTGGCCTGCTGAAGAAGTGTTGAACTGCTATGCCAGAATGACACCACTTTGGTGTTGTAGTGGCTCATACTGATTATAGGAAAGCCAGATCAGCAGCGGTAGGGAACGGGCACAGTTCCAACCTCTGGAAAGACTTCCTTTACCCCTCATTTTCTATGAGTCTTTTCTCATTATAGGATATGTCCGTTAGGGTTCTGTCCATCTCCCCATAGAAGGCATCCCTTGCTTTCATTAGTGTGAGTTGTGATAGAGGCTTAGATTCTAATGTGTGGCTTGCCTAACTTTGGAGATATTTAGGCAGATGAACGTTAATCTGTCACTGATTTTTTTTGGACGTTTGTCCAAATTACATATCAAAGATGTTTGAATGGCAAAGCCCACTCCACAAGTTCTTGGCTCACCTTTGGGTTTCCCCATTAGAATGTGTAGCCTCTACTACTACTACTTATCATTTCTATAGCGCTACTAGACATACGCAGTGCTGAACACTTGAACATTAAGAGACAGTTTTTGCTCGAAAGAGCTTACAATCTAATCAGGACAGACAATCAAGTGGGAATGATAAAACAGATATGGGTACTGTACAAGTGAGTAGAGGTTAGGAGTTAAAAGCAGCATCAAAAAGGTGGGCTTTCAGCCTAGATTTGAAGACGGCCAGAGATGGAGCTTGATGTACCGGCTCAGGAAGTCTGTTCCAGGTATATGGTGCAGCAAGATAAAAGGAAAGGAGTCTGGAGTTGGCAGAGGAGGAGAAGGGTACAGATAAGAGAGATTTACCCCGTGAATTGAGTTCCTGAAGAGGAGTGTAGGGAGATATAAGAATGGAGAAGTACTGAGGAGCTGCAGCGTGAATACACTTGTAAGTCAATAACTGTATGCGGAAACGGATAGGGAGACAATGAATTGACTTGAGGAGAGGGCTAATATGAGCATAGTGATACTGATGGAATATAAGTCGTGCAGCAGAAGTTTGAACAGATTGAAAGGGAGAGAGATGGCTTAATGGGAGACCTGTGAGAAGCAAGTTGCAATAGTCTATGCGTGAGGTGATAAAGAGTGTGGGTAAGGTTTTGGTAGTGTGCTCAGAAAGGAAAGGACAAATTTTGGTGGT
Source organism: Microcaecilia unicolor (assembly GCF_901765095.1). Taxonomy (NCBI): domain Eukaryota; kingdom Metazoa; phylum Chordata; class Amphibia; order Gymnophiona; family Siphonopidae; genus Microcaecilia; species Microcaecilia unicolor. The sequence continues at coordinate 592,047,865 of NC_044031.1, read as the reverse complement.
GATATAGAGAAAGAAACAACAGGTTTTAGCAGTCTGTTGGAAATGTGCAGAGAGAAGAGTCACAGAAAACCCCAAGGTTATAAGCTGATGAGACAGGGAGGATGAGAGTGCTATCCACAGAGATATAGAATGGGGGAAGAGGGGAGATGAGTTTAGGGGGAAAGATGAGAAGCTTGGTCATGTTTAGTTTCAGATGGTGGTGAGACATCCAGGCAGCATTTTCAGACAGGCAGGCTGATACTTGGGCCTGGATTCCTGATGAAATGTCTGGTTTGGAGAAGTAGATCTGGGATTCATCAGCATAAAGGTGATACTGAAAACCATGGGATGAGATCAGAACACCAAGAGAAGAAGTATAGATGGGAGAAAAAAAGATGTCCCAAGACAGAGCCCTGAGATACACCAACTGATAGTGGGATAGAAGTGGAGGAGGATCCACCAGAGTATACACTAAAAGTGAGAAGGAAGAGAGAAGAAAACCAGAAAAGCCCTGAAACCCAAGTGAGGACAGCATATCAAAGAGTAGGCAGTGATCAACAGTGTCAAAAGCAGCAGATAGATTGAGAAGGATGAGGATAGAATAAGCAGATAGATTGAGAAGGATGAGGATAGAATAGAGACCTTTGAATCTGGGCAGGGATGGTTCATTGGAGGCTTAAGGGCTGTTTCAGTTGCATGAAGAGGGTGAAAGCCAGATTGAAATGTATCAAGAATAGCTTGAAATGAAAGAAAGTCAAGACAGTGGTGGTGAACAGCAAATCTAAAAGTATCTTGGATAGGAAAAGGAGGAGGGAGATGAGACGATCGTTGGAAGGACAGGTAAGGACCAATGAAGGTTTTTTGAGGTGTAGTGTAACTATGGCTTGTTTGAAGGCATCAGGAACAGTCGCAGTGGAAAGTGGAAGATTGAGGATATGACAGATAGAAGGGATGACAGTAGGAGAGATAGTGCTAAGTAGATGGGTGGGAATAGGATCAGAGGAACAGATAGTCAGTTTGGAGGAGGAAATTAAATGTGCAGTTTCCTCTTCTGTGATTTCAGAAAAGGAAGAAAAAGAGGCGGGTTGAAGGAGGGTTGAGAGAATGGACTGAGGGAAGGAGAGGTGGAGGTGACTTGTTTGAGGTTAATCTTGTGAACCTTATCATGGAAGAACTCAGCCAGAGTCTGGGTAGAAAGTGAAGGGGGGAGTAGGAGGTGAAGGCACTTTCAGGAGCGAGTTCAATGTGGCAAAGAGACGTCGATGGTTTGAGCCAAGGGAGTTGGTCAACTGGATGTAGTAGTTATGTTTGGCAAGTGGAAGAGCAGACTGGAAGGAGGTCAGCAAGAATTTGAAATGTATGAAGTTGGCATGGGATTAAAGGCATTCAGCATATCGAACACAGGAATGTAGGTAGCGGATTCTAGAGGTCAGCCAAGGCTGGGGTTTGCTACGCCTTACAGAATGGGGAATGGGAGGAGTGAGAGTATTCAGAGCAGAGGAGAGGCTAGTATTTATAGGAAGAGACAGCCTCATTGGATAACATAGTGGTTGAAAAGAGGTTTGAAACACTGGAGGACAGAGTAGAAGAGTCAATAGCCTGAAGATTCTTAAATGTATTGGTGAAGATTGGATGGGACTGGGGGGGGGGGGGGAATGGTGTTATCAGGTGATGGTCAGAGAGGGGAAGAGCTGAGGAGTCAGAAACTGGAGAGTGAGCAGTTGGAGAAGAAGATAAGATCAAGGCGGTGGCCATTCTGGTGAGTAGGGGTAGTGGAGCACAGTTGAAGATTGAAAGAGGATGTTAAAGTGAGAAACTGAGAAGCATAAGAGTCAGAGGGATCATTAGCATGAATGTTAAAATCCCCAAGAATAAGGGAAGGAGATGAAGGTTCAAGAAAGAAGGAAAGCCGGGAGTCAGTCAGTGAGAAAGGAAGAAAGGGACTTATCAGGGGATCGATAAATGACTGCTACTCGTAGAGGTAGAAGAGTGAATAGATGGATGGAGTAGACTTCGAAGGAAGAAAAGCAGTGAGACTGAGGTGGAAGTAGAGGCTGAAATCTACAAGAAGGTGAGAGTAGTAGCCTGACACCACCTCCGCGGCCAACCGGGCAAGGAGTATGGGAGAAAGGTAAAGTCCATGACACAGGGCCGCAGCTGAAGCAGAGTCTTCAGGGCAAAGCCAAGTCTTAGGGCAAGCAGATGGAGAGTACGAGAGAGGAGGTCATGGATGTAGGAAAGTTTGTTGCAGACAGAGTGGGCATTCCACAGAGCACGTGAGAAAGGCAGAGAGGAAGGGGAGAAAAGAGGAACAGAAATTAGATTGGAGACATCACTGTGTTACCTGCATGAATAGGATGGAAACTGATGTGGAGGACCGTGATAGGGATTGTTATCCCCAGCGGAGAGCAGGAGAAGGCGCAAGAGAGTATGGAGAAGAGTAGGAGAGGCATGATGATGGCGATGAAGACGAGATGTACTCAGACAGAATGGAGATGGTTGAATGAAAGGAAGGAAATGTTGAAGGTTGAGAGCTGAGAAGAAGGGAGAAGACAAAAGAGATGGTGAGATGATGAAAGCAGAAGGTGGGCAATGTGTTCCTGGAATACAGTGGTTTCAGATGGTGAAAGAGATTGGGAAGGGAAAGTACCAAGAAGAGAAATTGTACTGAAGTTACGCAGTGCTTTGTCAGTATTATATTTCTTGAATTTGACTAGTTGGGTGATATCTCCCTGGTCTTGAGTCTTTGTCACTGTCTATCCCATGTGGCAAAATTCATATTATGTGTGTGTGTCTTTGATTATGTTATTAGATGGTAAGCCAGGTGGTATAATCTGTTGAGCTGTAAGAAAGGTCCGCAGTTTTAGGATCCCTTTTAGGTAGCTGTTCCTGTGTGGAAAGAAGACTGCCATTCCTGAACAAAGCTGTCCTGTCATGTAGAATAAGTGTTGCATCTGTGCTAATATGTGATAAATGACCATCCCATGTGGACCAACTGTGTATGTGTGTGGCTAGAGACTCCCAGCAGCATCTTTGGCCTGCCCCTATCATCACTTGTCGGCACAGGCTATGTCTTCCATTGATATTCACACTGCTTTGGGCTCCCCTTCCTCTTAGGAGCTAACAGCAGCTCAGATGTACAAGCAGAGACAAAAAAAAAAAAAAAAAAGTGCACAGCATGGCTGTTCTTTAACCCCTGAGCTTTGCTGACAAACTGCAAGAGTCTGACCCCATCCCCTGTTAAAACCCTTGCAGCAGCAGGTATGGTCTCTCAGTTGAAGTAGGGGCAACAGTGCAGATGGCATGTGGTAGAAGGCTGCATGTGGTTTGATGATGCTGGAATGAGCTTGGAGGAAAAGAGTATATGGTTGGGTTCTAGAGCACAGATTCTTTTCATGCTTATAAGCAGTCACCTGAGGTCAAACAGCCGGCAGAGGAAAATGCAGAGCCTCTCTGTGATTTGTACCAGAGTTGACCAAGATGGTGGCTTTGGCTGCTAAGCATTCCACAGACTGCTGTGGTTTCATTACTGGGCAGCGACACCACCTCTAAATCCCACTTAAGCTGTCCTCAGTAAACTCATTTGGGAGATCTTGGAAAGGAAAGTTAGGGGCTGATATTCATCCCACATTTTTTTTTTAAACTCCAGCCGCAGTGGGTAAAAAAAACAACTGGATATTCAGCACCTGTATCCTGATAGCAGTCAGCACTGAATATCTAGGAATCACTTATTAGCAACGCTAATCAGTTGGCAACAATATTCAAACAGCTACCTGGATAGATAAAGGTCAGAATAGCTTTTTTTCTTCGCCCAAGCTCCAGCAATTTACTGCTCCGGGACTCTTTAGATAGTGGAAGGGAGGGTGATACAGGTTTCTTGATAGGCCATTTCTCCCAGTGAAACCAGTATCTCCATATCTTGGCTCCTCTTCTTAGGGATTGGTGGGGGGGCATCTTGGAAGGTTTTTTTGTTGTTGTTGTTGGGTTTTTTTTTTTTTTTTTACCAGTAGTGAACAAAAATCACTTTAGATCGAGGGTTCTTGAACATAGTACTATATAGCTATGTCCTGGAATTTGCCTCACCAGTTTAAGATACCTTTATATTGTTCCCTTGTTCTGTGGTAAAGAGAATTGCAGTACTAGTCACATTGGACAATGGTTCAGTTGGAGGCAATGGTCCTTGACTCACAAGCAGAATGAGGTCAGGGCAGATATTCTGTGTACCAGTGGCGTAGCTACCATTGAGTGAGTCCGGCAAAATGCCCAGGGCCACCCGATAGTAGGAGCTGCCTGCGGTGATAAACCGTCCTTCCCTCCCTTTCTTAGCCACCTGCTAACACCCCTCTCGTGCCCACAGCTCTGATGTCTCTCCAGCTCCTCTTCCCTTTGCGGCTTGATATCTTTTACCCCTCTCATGGTCCTCAAAGCATGCATGTAGGTCGCCGGCAGTGACAGTGAACGAGGCAGACTACCTCTGCCTGACCCACCTGGACCTTTCCTGGGCTGCAAACCATCCTCATTATAGAGGTGGGATGCGACCCAGAAAAGGCCCATGAGGGGCTGGACAGAGGCAATCTGTCTCAATCACTGTCGCTGCCAGTGATCTGCACTTGTTTTGAGGACCTTGGGGGGGGGGGGGGCGGAGAGATGCTGTGCCTTTCTGGGTTGGAGGGTTGCGGCAGAGAGATGCCGGGCCCTTGCGGGTTGGGGGGAGGGTAAAAAGATACCAGGCCCAGAGGAGGGTAGAGAAATGCCAGGCCTGCAAAGGGGGAGAGAGGAGAGAGTAAAGAGGCTGAGCACCCCAGAGGGAAGAACTTCTGGAAAGGGAACTGAGGGGAAAATAAGAGATCTGGAGCAAAAAGAGAGGGAGGGAGTTTGGATGAGGAAGAGAAGCAGAAGGAGGGGAGGTGAGAAATGTTGCCAGGGGGTGGGGGAAGCAAAAGGAAGGAAGAGAGAGAGAGACACCTGGAGCAAAGGGGATGGTGCGAGACTAGGGGAAATGCTGGACTGGGGGAGTTGTTGGAGTAAAGAGAGAGAGACTGGACCGGGGAGAAAGATGCTGGAGAAGCAGAGGGAAGGGGAAGAGAGAGAGAGAGAGACCTGGAACAGGGGGAGGGGGAGAGATGCTGATTTGGGAGGTTGGTGAAGAGAACAGAGATACTGGGCTAATGTGGGTTGGGGGGAGGAGAGAGAGAGACTAGACCTAAGGTTAATGGCAGTAGCCTGAATACACTACTTTATATGTGAAGAACATTGCCCTCAGCTGTATTTTGGTTTCAATATGTGGTAGTATTTGGAACAGCAGAGATGCTCTGATTTTGAGACCCTACTATATATATTTCTTTTTTTCCATATTTTATTATTCTTTATATTTATTACTAGGCTGGATTTCATTTTGACAGATGATGAAGAGCACAACCAGCTAATTCTGGATCTTGCTGTTTACAGGTTAGATTTTACTCCAACTACTTTTTTGGTACAGTTATTCTTGCTGTATTACAGTATGCTTTTGACTGAGGGCTATAAAGCGTAAGGTTGGAATTTTTAAAATGGGATCTGACCCAAATTTGCAGTTATTTGCATGCTAATGCTCTAACTTGATTGGCTAATTGATAGTACTGAGCCCAATATTTAAAAAAAAGCCGAGCTCCTAAGTTAGGCTCCCTAAATTTGTGAGCTATTTTAAATCAAACTTAGGAGCTTAAGTTTTCAACTGAAAATTCATCTTAATTTAGGAGCTTATAAGTGTTATGCTTAAAAATGTAGGGGTGAATATTGAAAGTGATTTAACCATGCAGGAAAGGCTCAGAAGTACATTGAAGTGTCATTTTGGCATGGCTCGATAGTGTCGCAGTATCATGGGGCTGCAACCATGGGTTGCGACCAAAAAAAGGTTTGATAAGCTCTGCCACAAAGAAAAGTAGCTGCCTACTTTTCTTTGTAGAATACGTGCTGATTGGGTGCCTTCTGGGCGCCTATATATAGGCACACAGTTATAGAATAACTCTCATAGGAGGCAACGTATAACTGGGCATCTCTGTTTAGATGCACCAAGGCTACATGGTAATAGCCTATTCTGTAATGGAACATAAACATCTAGGTTCCTCTGTAGAAAACTAGTGTAACCCAGTATCATTACTCCTAACATTTCGGCACCTGCAATTGTACCAGTTAAAGAGCTTTCCTAAGTGCAGGCACCTAAATACAGCAGAGTCATGCATAACTGTAAACTACAGCAGTGGTTCCCAAACTTCTCCTGGGAGCTCCTCAGCTGGTCAGGTTTTCAGGATATGCACAATGAATGTGTATGAGAGAGATCTGCACGCACTGTCTCCACTGCATGCAAATCTCTCTCGTGAGTATTCATTATGGATCTTCTGAAAGCCTGACTTGCTGGGGAGCCCCAGGACAGGTTTGGGAACCACTGACTTACAGTATTCTGTAAATTACATACATAAATGAAAACCCCCACCTGTGTTCCACTCATGCTCCACCCCTTTGTACGTCTCCTTGTACCAAACAACCCTCCCCCTCCCTTCCTTATCCCATGAAAATATGTATCTGCATGGTTGCATGCTGACCAATTGGAGTGGAGTGGAGGAGTGGCCTAGTGGTTAGGGTGGTGGACTTTGGTTCTGGGGAACTGAAACACTGAGTTCGATTCCCACTTCAGGCACAGCATGTGACTCTGGGCAAGTCACTTAACCCTCCATTGCCCCATGTAAGCCGCATTCAGCCTGCCATGAGTGAGAAAGCGCAGGCTACAAATGTAACAAAAAAAAATATCACACTACCATTATTGTATTTTGTTTTGTGTTAAATTATGATGTGCTATTTATTGTTTTACTAGTAAATAAGGCCCGTTTCTGACACAAATGAAATGGGCGCTAGCAAGGTTTTCCTCAGAGTGTGTATGTTTCAGAGAGTGAGAGAGAGTGTGCGAGTGTCTGTGTGTGTGACAGAGAGAGAGTGTGTCTGGGTGCGAGTGTGTCTATGAGAGAGAGAATGTGTGTGTTTGAATGGGAGTGTGTGTTAGTGAGTATGTGAGACACAGTGAGTGTAAGAGAGAGAGTGTGTTTCACACAGATACACTGTGTGTGAGAGAGAGAGAGTGTGTGTGAGAGACAGAGAGAGTGTGAGAGAGTATGCGTGCGATACACAGTCTCTCTGTGAGACCGAGAGAGTGTGTGAGAGTGACTCAGTGACACATAGAGAGTGAATGTGATACAGTGTGAGACATAGTGTGAGAGTGTGTGAGAGAGAGAAAAAGACACTGACTGTGACATAGAGAGTGTGTGTGTGACAGAGATACCTCCCCTCCCCTCCATCTGTGGTGTGGGGACCCCCTCTCCCAACTGTCCCCCTCCCCTCTGGTCGCAGGACCCCTCCCCTGTGGTCTCAGGATCCCCTCTTCCCCTGTCAGGTCTCAGGACCCCCTGCTCCTCCCCCCCCCCCCCCCCCCGCGTGGTTGGCAGCACCGTGCAAGTGTGTGTGTGAGAGAGTGAGACTGGGTGCGAGTGTGTCTGTGAGAGAGAGAGTGTGTGTGTGATTGTCCTCTGTCCCCTGCCCCTCCTGCAGCCACCCAGTGATTCTCCTTTGTCCGCTGCCTCTCCTCGAGTCACCCAGCGATTCTCCTCTGTCCGCTGCCCCCCTCGAGCCATCCAGTGATTCTCCTCTGTCCGCTGCCCCCCCTCGAGCCATCCAGTGATTGTCCTCTGTCCCCTGCCCCCCCTCCAGCCACCCAGCGATTCTCCTCTGTCCCCTTCCCTCCCCCTTCAACCACCCAGCGATTATGCTCTCCCCTGCCCCCCCTTCAGGCATCCAGCGATTTCTCCTGTTTCCCCTGCCCCCCTCCAGCCACCCAACGATTCTCCTCTCTCCGCTGCCCCCCCCTCGAGCCATCCAGCGATTCTCCTCCTCTGTCCCCTGCCCCCCCTCCAACCACCCAGCTATTATCCTCTGTCCCCTGCCCCAAGTTTCAGGGTCCCCCTCCCTCCCTTTTAGTTCTAGTGTCGTCGTCCCTCCCTTCCTCCCTCCCTCCCAGTTCGTCGCACTCGCTCAAAGTTTTAGAAATCATCATTAAAAGGCGTGCAGCCTCGGTCCTTCTCTCTGTGTTAGCTGTGGTCCCGCCCTCATTGCGGAAAGAGGAAATGAGGGCGGGACCAGAGCTAACAGAGAGAAAGTCCGAGTCTGCATGCGTGTTGGTGGCGATCTGGGGGGGGGGGGGGCGTGGCGTTGCGACAAGGGCAGCAGGGGTGGGGCCTCGTGGTTAGTCAGTGCTGCGGCTGACGTTCCCGGAAGTATGTGATGTTCAGTAGCCCAGCAGAGCGCACGAATGCCTCAGCCATGAGCCATGCAGTCAGCTTCAGAACGTTGGAGGTGGGTTTTATTATATAAGATGATATATTTGATGTATTTATTTCATAATGTATATCATCATAGGGGATATCAACTTACACCTTGAAGACCCCACCTCAACTAGCACCCAAGAATGCGAAGAGTTCCTACAACTATGGGATCTCCACAAGCCAAACACGCAACCAACCCACAACAAAGGACACACATTAGACATCATTACACACAAATTCGACCCCGATTTAAACCTTATACTAATTGATACAAAGTGGACACCTACACCGTGGTCCGACCACTACAAAGCAAAACTCCACCTCCAATGGCGAAAGAAAGACTCACCCAATAAACAAATACGAAAAACCTACACCACAAGAGGAAGAATAGACCCAGCAACACTTTGGCAACAGATTTACAATAATGAATGGACTACAAAAACTGATTCACACCAATTCCTCCAAGAATGGGACAAAAGATGCAAACACATACTAGACGACATAGCCCCGATCCAAACCAGAACCACACATAGAAAGAACTCACTACCATGGTTCAACGAAGACCTGAAAAAACTTAAAACACAAGTTAGAAGGCGGGAACGAGCATGGAACAAACAAAAAAACAACTCCACATACGAAGCCTGGAAACAACTACATAGGAAATACAAATACACCATAAGACAAACTAAAAGAACATACTACAAAACCATAATCGGATAAAATTACAAAGAAACACACAAACTCTTCCAACTAGTGAACAAATTACTAGACACCACACCGGTCACATCTAACAGTACAGAGGCACCAACAGCAGACAGCCTCGCGAAATACTTCAATGAGAAAATCGTAAAACTAGGACATCAGATACCTAGCAGCACCACCGACTACACCACAATCCTCGACTGCCTAGACCCAGACTCTGGTGTATACCCTGCGGACAGAACCTGGACAAACTTCGAGATGGTATCAGAAGGCAGCATCTCCCAAATGCTCAAGAGATTTGCCAAATCTCACTGTAAACTAGACATATGTCCCAACAACCTCATAACATTCGCTCCTCAACAATTTATAACAGACCTCACAGAACATCTGAACCACATGCTACAAAATGGTCTCTTCCCAAAGGAGAAAGGAAATATTCTACTCACCCCCATACCCAAAGACGCAAAGAAAAATGCTAGTGAACTAACTAACTACAGACCAGTAGCTTCTATCCCCCTAATAACCAAAATAACTGAGGGAATGGTAACCAAACAACTTACTGCCTACTTAAATAAGTTCTCAATACTCCATGACTCCCAATCAGGTTTTCGTGCTAACCACAGCACTGAAACAGTACTAGTCACTCTCATGTCCAAATTTAGACAACTAATCGCTACTGGCAAAAACATACTACTACAATTCGACATGTCCAGCACTTTCGATATGGTTAACCACAGTATTCTACTACATCTCCTTGAATACTTCGGAATCGGAGGCAATGTTCTTAATTGGTTCGAAGGATTCCTAACCACAAGATCGTACCAAGTGACATCCAACTCGACTACATCTGCCACATGGACACCTGAATGCGGAGTTCCACAGGGATCCCCCCCTCTCGCCGACTCTATTCAATTTAATGATGATACCTCTGGCTAAACTACTATCCAACCAACACCTCAACCCATACATATACGCAGACGACGTAACGATTTACATCCCATTCAAACAAGATCTACAGGAAATCTCCAACGATATCAACCAAAGTCTGCACATCATGCACTCATGGGCGGACACATTCAAGCTCAAACTTAATGCAGAAAAAACCCAATGCTTAATACTCACCTCTCAACACAATACGAGCAAATTCACCACCATAAACACACCAAATCTGACACTCCCTATCTCGGACACCCTAAAAATCCTAGGAGTGACTGTCGATCGTCATCTAACACTTGAGAATCATACGAACAACACAACCAAGAAGATGTTCCACTCAATGTGGAAATTAAAAAGAGTAAAACAGTTCTTCCCAATGACAGACTTCCGTAACTTGGTACAATCAATGGTGCTCAGCCACCTAGACTACTGTAATGCACTATACGTTGGCTGTAAAGAGCAAATAATCAAGAAACTCCAGACAGCCCAGAACACCGCAGCCAGACTTATATTCGGAAAAGCAAAATATGAAAGCGCCAAACCACTACGAGCAAAGCTACACTGGCTCCCACTCAAAGAACGCATCACGTTTAAGATTTTTACACTAGTTCATAAAATCATCCATGGAGACGCCCCAGCGTATATATCAGACCTGATAGACTTACCGACAAGGAACGCCAAAAAATCAGCCCGCACATTTCTCAATCTTCATCTCCCAAGCTGCAAAGGTTTAAAACACAAACTTACGCATGCAGCAAACTTCACCTACTTGAGTACCAAGCTATGGAACGCACTGCCGCACAACCTGAGAGGGATCTACGAACTAACAAACTTCCGAACATCACCGAAGACCCATCTTTTTAAAAAGGCATACGACATAGAATAACAAATATAAATGTACACATCTCCCACACCTTTACTCAGAACTATTTTTATAATATCTGCTTGCTTTATACTTCTACTATATCACTCAAAATCTCTATTTAACAACAAGTAACTACTTTTATAATATCTGCTTGCTTTAAACTCTAAATTGTTATTCAACATCTCTATGTAACAATAAGTGATTACGTTCTAATCTATTACCACCAAGAACGATACATTGTAAGCCACATTGAGCCTGTAAAGAGGTGGGATAATGAGGGATACAAATGCAATAAATAAATAAATATGAGTTGTTACCTGTACTTTTAGACAGCGCAGGCTAGAAATGTTTTAAATAGATACTTATATCTTCTGCATTTACTTCAGACCTGCTGAAAAGCATTCCTAAGGGAAAGTGCCTAGACTATCCATACACGCTCTAATTCTATAATCTGGCATGCATATTTTAACGCCTACTGTGCAGAATTGCATGCAGGTTATAGAATAATGGCAGTTAAGCGCATAGGTTATTTATTAATTTAGGTGCTAATTGGTGTTAACCAATAATTGCCAGTAATTGGAGTTAATTGGCACAAATTTGTAGTTAGGCAGTTACCTACCTTTAATCGGTATTCTATTACCTTAGCTTCCTAACTGACAGCTGTTAGTTGTGAGCATTTACACTAGTCATTGACTCGAGATTACATTGATAAAATACCCACAAATCATGCTCCAAATCACTATCACAAATAGATATTGTGATAAACAATCCCAAATATGCACAGACTACATAGGGTAAAGCTGTGTATAAAGTATATAACCACTCCGAGCTCTCAAACTTTCATTGCTCTAAGCTTTACGTGCTCACTTGTCATCAGTCTTCAATTTAACTTCTACTCAATCATTTCAATGTTAATTTCAAAAATATATATCAAACTGGAAAGATTAAAAAAACAATTTCAAAATTCTGCTGCACGACTAATATTCTGCAAGTGTCGTTATGCTCATATTAGCCCTCTCCTCAAGTCACTTCACTGGCTTCCTATCCGTTTCCGCATAAAGTTCAAACTCCTCTTATTGACCTATAAGTGCATTCACTCTGCAGCTCCTCAGTACCTCTCCACTCTCATCTCTCCCTACATTCCTCCCCGGGAACTCCGTTCACTAGTTAAATCTCTCTTATCTGCACCCTTCTCCTCTGCTAACTCCAGACTCCGTACCTTTTATCTTGCTGCACCATATGCCTGGAATAGACTTCCTGAACCGGTACGTCAAGCTCCATCTCTGGCCATCTTCAAATCTAAGCTAAAAGCCCACCTTTTTGATGCTGCTTTTAACTCTTAACCCTTATTCACTTGTTCAGAAACCTTATTTTATCATCTTCACTATAATATTCCCTTATCTCTTGTTTGTCCTGTTTTCCTAATTACAGGGACTGTCTCTTCATGTTCAAGTGTACAGTGCTGCGTACGTCTAGTAACGCTTTAGAAATAAGTAGTAGTAGTAGATTTAGCTTAAATAGCATTTCTTGAAGAACAAAAATCAGCAAGGGGGCTGTGTTATCCAACACATTCCATGTTTCACCTCATGACTTTATCAAGGATCTGCCCCTGCAAAAATCATAATTTAGAAAAAATCCTAAAGGGTTAATTATCCAAATACCCATATCATTTTTATAAATAAACCCATGCCTTATGCCGCAGACATCAGTCATCACTATGCTTCCTTGGCCAAGATGATGTCGGCATCTACAACCCTTTTTAAACAAGACTTTAAAATCAGCTGATCATATGACAATCAATCACAGCATGTCAAGATCATAATAAAGAATTCCATTCAATTTCTGCATTTAGACCTTACGGACTGACTGTATTTAAACAGACGATACATCTCTGCTCGTTATAATTAAGATAGTTTTCATAGTTGCCTCCCTCCCTCCCAGCTTTAACCTGATCTATGATCCTCCACTTTAAATCCTTAACAGAATGAGCATAAGTCAGCCAATGGCTCACAAATGGTGTCTGTTGGTTCTCATTTAGTATACATGACTTATGCTCATTCAAACGTAATTTCACTGCTCTACTTGTACGCCCCATGCAGACCAGTCCACAAGGACAAAGTATTATGTAGACCACATTAGATGAGGCATGTGTTATATTAGACTGAGCATAACTAACCCTCCCTGTTTTGTGATCCAACCAATGATTTACTGATATTGTTAAAACACACCATTGGCAACTCCCACAACTCTCACGGGAGGCAAATAACTCGCATTTCTTCCTATCTTTCAGAAGTCTCTGATGTGCTACCTTTTCCCCAATAGTTTTAGAGCGAGTATATGCTATTACAGGAAAGTTTTTAAAACAAGCATATAATTGTACCACATGCCAACGTGATCGCATACTATGCACAAATGCCGTTACAGCATGTGAAAAAGGCAATACACATGTCAAAACCTCTTCCTCTTGTTGATGTCTAGATTCCTGGAGTAGCAAGGGGAGCTGTGCAAACCGGGCTCTCAAATAAGCTTGCTTAACTACCTTTTTTGGATACCCCCTTTCCAAGAATCAGTCTTTTAGTGTAGCTGCCTGGAATCTAAATTCTTCAATTGTGGTACAGAGGTGCTGAAAGTCACAAAAATTGTCCAATAGGTAAATTAAACTTCAGCTTATAAGGGTGGTGTCACAAAACGCCTAGCCACCCACCTGAGGTTATCCCGTGACCACTTAGAGGGTCTGTCTCCAGCTCAGCTCAGGTCCTCCTGCACCTGCCGATTGTGCTCTACACTAGCACCCTCCTCCCACCGATTGGGTCACAACCACGTCTGTGCGAGGATGCTGGACTGTGGTGTTTTTGTACAGGAGATTGAAGAGGGGATGCTGGTCATAGGGGGAGGGAAAGGGGATTGGTCACTGTTCGAAATAGGATTGTAGTCTTGATGGACATTTGGGCTGACCCACTACTAGGGCAAATCTTATCTTAGCTTCTTATACGTGTACATTGTATCTGCCTGTGCTCCACCCCAAAACTGCTCCTGAACGTACTTGCACCCTGGTTGAATAAAAATACACATGTTCTGGTCATTGGCCATGACCTAGATTTATAAGAAGCATTTGGGACTAGATTCTATATGTTACACCTAAAAAATTGGTGCCACAATTTAGTCATACGAGATAGAATAAGCCTAAAAATCTGTACAGTATATAGAATACACGGAGCGCTGTTCCATACAACTAAATTTAGTCATGGGCAATTATGCAAAGGAAAACTTGGTGTAAATCCTGACGCCTAAATTATGTGTGGAACGGGTGTATTCTATAACGTGCATAGATTTTAGAAACGCCCATTCCACAACCATGACCATGCCCACTTTTCAACTACACGCCTTATAATTTGCGCGCACCACTTGGACAATTCTACACGTAAATTCTAATTAATTCCAGTTACTTCTGATAATTGATTGTTAACATCCAATTATCAACACTGATTAGCTTCTTAACTAATTAGCTTACGCAAATTGTTATGGAATATGTGTTGATTTCCGCATGGAAATCAGCGTGAAATATAGAATCCCAGGGTTTATGTGCAAAAAAGGGTTTATAGAATTGTCTCCAATGTCGATAGTATAGTAATCTTATTTCAGCAACTAAAATACTAGAACTATATCTGAGGAGATATTTTCAATAGTTAAATTATGAAATGTTTTAATATATTTTATTAGATTTTTGGATACCTCTCTAATTCATGTTGATGTACAACCTACTTACATACGAATAATGGTGAAAAACAAGGTAGGCATGGTATGTCATTTTTCCATAATGCAAAATATGCAATGGAATGATTTTTTAAAATAACTGTAATAATTATTTTATTTCTTTTTCCCATAGGCAGGGAATAAAAGAAAAGCAGTAATGAGTTAGGTTCATAACTAACTATGGGTTTCTTTTACTAAGCTGCGCATACGTATCCTACGTGTATCAGTTTTGAAATACTGCCTGGCTACTATGTGGCTGGCCCGGGTGGTAATTTCGTTTTTTACATGTGTTTCTGGCGCGTGGCGCTAACCGAGTAGTAATTGGCATTGTATGCGTATAGACCATTACTGCCCGGTTAACGTGTGAGACTTTTCCACAAGGCCAATGGTGGCGGTAAGGTGTCAGGCCCAAAATGGACATGCGCCAGTTTTCTATTTTGCCGCTAGTCCATTTTTGGCCCCCCAAAAAGGCATTTTTTGCAGGCGCACTGAAAAATGGTCCTGTGCGCATCAAATACACGTGTCTATACCAGTCAGGCCATTTTTCGGTGCACCTTAGTAAAAGGACCCCTATATTTCATAACTTAATTTAGAAATATAGTTGTAGTTTAGTATCTGAATTGATTTCTACCAGAACTAAAGGGACAGTTGAGTTGTAAAAATATTACAGATGTCAACAGTAGTGGGTTCAGGAGTGTGATCTCTATCAAGATCAAGATGACTGCATGCCAGTGAGCTCTGATTTGCAGGACTGGTTCTTGGCTATGCTTGCTATGGACAAACAGAAGGGAATATTTGAGATCTTACCGTTCTGTGTCTTCCCAGGCCTCGATGATGAACCACTCATTCTGCCTCCTTGAGATTTGTTTAACTATATGGAGCTTTAAAAGGGGTAACCCTGTTGGTGTGGGGTAACAAAATTAACAGAGGCAGGTGGTATCTTATAGACAAACCAATGTATTGAGTCATGAGTTTTGATGCCAAAGTCCAGTTTGTCAGCAGTACAGTATAGAAAGTGAAATAACTTCTGTGCGTGAAAAAAAAAACATGATTTTGGGGGGAGGGGTTATCCGTTAAACTTGAGATGGCCAAACAGGTGGAAAAAGCAACATCAAAAGCCAGAAGGATCCTTGGGTGCATAAGGAGAGGAATGACCAGCAGGAAAAAGGAGCTGATAGTGCCTCTGCATAAGTCTCTGCTTAGATCTCATTTAGAGTACGGTGTGCAATTCTGGAGGGTGCACCTTCAAAAAGATATAAACAGAGAGTGGTTATTAAAATCTTCAGTGGTATTCATCATAAAGTGTATGAGGAGAGACATAAAGATCTCATTATGTATACTTTGGAAGAAAGGCAGGAGGGGAGATATGATTGAGACATTTAAATACCTCCATAGCATAAATGTACAGGAGGTGGGTCTCTTTCAATTGAAAGGAAGCTCTGGAACAAGAAGACATAGGATGAAGGTGAAAAGAGAGAGTATCAGGAATAATATAATGAAATATTTCTTTATGGAATAGTTATGTCTGTGTGGAACAGCTTCTCGGTGGAAGTGGTGTTGATAAGGACTTTAGCTGAACTCGGAAAAGCTTGGCACAAGCACAGACAATCTCTAAGGGAGAGTAAGGGATAATATAAATTAGTAATTGGTATAGATGGGTAGAATGAATAGGCTATATGATCTTTACCTGCCATCTTGTTCTCTGTTTTTGTGTTAAGTACCATATATCCATTACAATACTATAAGTTTAATAGGAAATTATTTAGGATGAGTAATGTTAAATTGTTACTGCATGAGAAATAGATAACAATGTAGATACTGTAGGCTGTGAATGATTTTTGTGGTCTTGTTTTCAGACTGTAACAATCAACTCATTTTACATAGCCCACCGAACATCTTTAGATGCTATCACCACCAGTCCAAGCCAGATTGGAATCAATGATTTAGAGATGAAAAGCTCGACATGGCTGTGACAATTCACTGAGCTTTGCATTTCCCCATTTAAATAAATGGCAGCAAACAATATTGTGATAACAGCACTTATCTTTTGGAGACTTTAAAATCCCCAGTTTTTCACTATTCCCTGTGTCCTTTTAAAAATGCTTTATTGTAGAATAAAATGAATCAGGCCTATATTAGTTCAATAGAAAGTGTGGTCATCATTTCATAGACCTAGTCTCCATAACATTTTTACTACTGTTTAAATACTCATTAGCCATCTTTGTGTTTCTTCTGAAATTAGCTTATTTGATACTTGTCACACAGTGTGATAAATAATTTACATTACCCTGTTATGTTGTAGCCATTCCAACTTGTGCTTCCAACAGATGTGAAGCCTGATAGCAGCTGTGCTAAAAGATCTGAAACAACTGGACACTTGGTTATCACCATGCCAAAGGTATGCAGTTTTCCTTGGAAATTAAGAAATATATTAAACAGGGCAATGGATTAAACAATGAATGGTGTTTATGAGGATCTCTCTCTTACTCAGGTAAGACAACAAAACTGCATTATGAACATTTATAAATTTATTAAATGCATATGTACTGTATATGGAAGAAAAAGTAATATTTAGTGATATGAGGGTTGTCATATATGTATTGATTATCACTGCTTATATGTCTGCACTGTATACTCTTAAATAGCAGAACAAAGAAGATAAGAAAACAAAGGAAAATAGTCCTTCCTTAGAACAATAACACGACACTTGTGAGTCATGGCACAGAACAACCCCCATGCAGGGCTGGGCATGAGCCTCTCTTCCTCTAGGAGGAGATGTGGTCCCACCCCTTCTGTGTCATAGGATAGGTGTGTGCTCTGGTATAAACTTGAACGGGGACAGACGTTTTGCCCATCCCCACTGGAATGTAGCCCATACTCACCTGTCCCCACTGGATTGTCCTCCATCCCCGCCCGTCCTCACAAGGAATCTCCATCCCTGTCTGTCCCCTGTGTTGAAATAACCAAAATTGTGATAAAATAACCAAACTTACAGTAGACCATGTTGATAACTTCCCCTCCCAGTGCTTATGGGGATTTCAATTCTATCGACCATATCCTTTAATTTTTTTAGTGCTATTATAATTGATAAGCTAGCTTTGAAACACAAGGAAAGGACAGATAGGCTGGCTTAGCACTAGATTTCTGCAGGAACACCGCAGGACCTGTGTCCATCCCTGTGGGATCCCCATAGACCTGGAGGGGATCCCAGCGAGAACCGTGGGATTTCCGCTAACCCTGTTCCCGTGCAGCTGTCTACCCTGGTGTCTCCTGTCTTTGTTTCTTTTTGGGTATAGGTGCTCTGGATATTTGTTGCCTTGAGTAGGCCAGAGAGCTGAGGGTTTTTCTGCCCTACCTTTGGGCTAGTCCATTGCTGAGTCAAGTTTCAAGTTTTTACTAAATGTGATATATCGCCTAATACAAATTCCTAAGTGGTTCACAAAATAAAGCAAAGAAACCAATATTGAGGATGTAACACATAACAATAACAACAAATCAGATCCAATAAGTAGTATCAAAACATCATTGTTGTGCTTGTGCTTTTCTGTTCTCTTTTTTGCTATGTGTTTAGCCTGTTGTCTCAGTCCATCTTCTTGTCAGTTTCAGCTCTCGTGCTGGTAAGAAATAGAAATAAAATAAATCATAGAAAAAAAATAAGATGATACCTTTTTATTGGACTATCAATGTATTTTTTTGATTAGCTTTGGAAGGTAACCCTTCTTTTCTGATCTGAAGAAGGAGAGTTACCTTCAAAAGCTAATAAAGATATTATCTTATTTTCTTTTGTATGTTTTGTTTTATTTCTATTTATTACCTTTAAAAGTGGACTACCACAGCTACCACACCACTTTGCTCTTGTGCTGGATTCTTGCTTCAGTATTTGTGTGCACTCTGGTTTTGTCTTGTTGCTTCATGTTCCTAAATCTCTCTGCCTACAGTTGTATCAGACCTCCAGCTGAACTAGTCAGTTGTCCTTAGAACATTCCCCCCCCCCCCCCCCATATGTTCACAAAGGTGAACATTTATTTTTGTTACATTTGTACCCCGCGCTTTCCCCACTCATGGCAGGCTCAATGCGGCTTACATATTGTATACAGGTACTTATTTGTACCTGGGGCAATGGAGGGTTAATTGACTTGCCCAGAGTCACAAGGAGCTGCCTGTGCCTGAAGTGGGAATTGAACTCAGTTTCCCTGAGATGGGCGTCCTTGGTTTCCATTATCGCCAAAAATCAGAAACGACCAAGTCAAGGGACGACCATCTCTAAGGACGACCTACAGTGGTGGAAATAAGTATTTGATCCCTTGCTGATTTTGTAAGTTTGCCCACTGACAAAGACATGAGCAGCCCATAATTGAAGGGTAGGTTATTGGTAACAGTGAGAGATAGCACATCACAAATTAAATCCGGAAAATCACATTGTGGAAAGTATATGAATTTATTTGCATTCTGCAGAGGGAAATAAGTATTTAATCCCTCTGGCAAACAAGACCTAATACTTGGTGGCAAAACCCTTGTTGGCAAGCACAGCGGTCAGACGTCTTCTGTAGTTGATGATGAGGTTTGCACACATGTCAGGAGGAATTTTGGTCCACTCCTCTTTGCAGATCATCTCTAAATCATTAAGAGTTCTGGGCTGTCGCTTGGCAACTCGCAGCTTCAGCTCCCTCCATAAGTTTTCAATGGGATTAAGGTCTGGTGACTGGCTAGGCCACTCCATGACCCTAATGTGCTTCTTCCTGAGCCACTCCTTTGTTGCCTTGGCTGTATGTTTTGGGTCATTGTCGTGCTGGAAGACCCAGCCACGACCCATTTTTAAGGCCCTGGCGGAGGGAAGGAGGTTGTCACTCAGAATTGTACGGTACATGGCCCCATCCATTCTCCCATTGATGCGGTGAAGTAGTCCTGTGCCCTTAGCAGAGAAACACCCCCAAAACATAACATTTCCACCTCCATGCTTGACAGTGGGGACGGTGTTCTTTGGGTCATAGGCAGCATTTCTCTTCCTCCAAACACGGCGAGTTGAGTTCATGCCAAAGAACTCAATTTTTGTCTCATCTGACCACAGCACCTTCTCCCAATCACTCTCGGCATCATCCAGGTGTTCACTGGCAAACTTCAGACGGGCCGTCACATGTGCCTTCCGGAGCAGGGGGACCTTGCGGGCACTGCAGGATTGCAATCCGTTATGTCGTAATGTGTTACCAATGGTTTTCGTGGTGACAGTGGTCCCAGCTGCCTTGAGATCATTGACAAGTTCCCCCCTTGTAGTTGTAGGCTGATTTCTAACCTTCCTCATGATCAAGGATACCCCACGAGGTGAGATTTTGCGTGGAGCCCCAGATCTTTGTCGATTGACAGTCATTTTGTACTTCTTCCATTTTCTTACTATGGCACCAACAGTTGTCTCCTTCTCGCCCAGCGTCTTACTGATGGTTTTGTAGCCCATTCCAGCCTTGTGCAGGTGTATGATCTTGTCCCTGACATCCTTAGACAGCTCCTTGCTCTTGGCCATTTTGTAGAGGTTAGAGTCTGACTGATTCACTGAGTCTGTGGACAGGTGTCTTTCATACAGGTGACCATTGCCGACAGCTGTCTGTCATGCAGGTAACGAGTTGATTTGGAGCATCTACCTGGTCTGTAGGGGCCAGATCTCTTACTGGTTGGTGGGGGATCAAATACTTATTTCCCTCTGCAGAATGCAAATAAATTCATATACTTTCCACAATGTGATTTTCCGGATTTAATTTGTGATGTGCTATCTCTCACTGTTACCAATAACCTACCCTTCAATTATGGGCTGCTCATGTCTTTGTCAGTGGGCAAACTTACAAAATCAGCAAGGGATCAAATACTTATTTCCACCACTGTAAATGTCAAGATTTGGGCGTCCCCGACTGTATTATTGAAGCGAAAGATGGACGTCCATCTTGTTTCAATAATACGGGTTTCCCCGCCCCTCCATCGGGACATTTTGCGAGGACATCCTCAGCAAAACTTGGGCGTCCCTTTCGATTATGCCCCTTCACGTGAGTTTCATATTTACTATATAAATGTTCTTCCATATTGTCTCTTATGATATCATTTGTGTTCTGATATCT
Organism: Microcaecilia unicolor; assembly: GCF_901765095.1. NCBI lineage: Eukaryota > Metazoa > Chordata > Amphibia > Gymnophiona > Siphonopidae > Microcaecilia > Microcaecilia unicolor. Next base: position 592,027,181 of record NC_044031.1, on the reverse strand, counting down.
ACTATAATAAAACTCACCCTCAACGTTCTGAAGTCACTCAGTCACTCCCTGAAGGGTTCATGGATTCATGGTGGTGAAGCCACAACACTGACCATGTCTCTCAGCCCCGCCCTCGCATGACGGACCAATCAGAAAAAACACATTCAATGTTCTGAAACACAAAGGACCATCACAAAACCGTTCCCAGGCAACACTAGGCAACGTAAGACGGACCTATCAGAGGAAACTACGTGGCAATAAGGGAGGAGCATTCACCAGCAGAATGGCTCATTATCTGTGCAGCACGGAGAGCACAGAACCACCGCTTGAACGAGAGAAGTATATTCCTGTTGTGGGTATGTGCAAAAATAGACCGGAAGGGGGGGGGGGGGGAATTTTTAAATGCCTAATGCCGGTACTGAAGAGTGCCGGAGGGCCTATAGCACAGACTATATTTGGGTTCGCTAGACGTGGAGTCGGTGGAGCCGGAGAACAGTGTGCCCCTCACCATCTGGGACGTGGGCGAACAGGACAAGCTGTGGCCCAGCTGGAAGGATTACCCGCGACCCAGCCAGCAGCAAATTTCCCTACTCCTTCCCTGCCTAGGAATCGCTGGAGACTGGCTGCAAAACTAACGAAACAACCGCACACCGACACACCACCTCCATCATTCGAAAGGCATCCACTCTTTCTACAACAGAAATGCAAACTAATAATACAAAACAAACAAAAAATACCCGGTTTCTCACGCGACTACAGGTAACTCCCTACCCCCTTCCTCTTCCCCTTTTGCTGAAGCGGCCAGGGACGTGCCCAACCATCCCCAGCCTCAGGCAAGCCATCTCCCACCTCGGGGATTCCCCAAGCATCCGGAAAAAGACGGCGCATAAATGTTCCAGCATTCCCCTGCAGCAGGCCTGAAATGGACAGAACATACCGGATCACTCCCTGATGGCCCGAGACCGTGCTCCTCTCCCTTCCGCCAACTTAAAACAACCATCCGTGTCCTCAGGCAAGCCGTCTCCCACCTCCAGGATGCCCAGAACCACAGCCCAATGGAAAAAGACGGCGCCGCTTCCCACAGCACATTTCACTTCCAGCGTTCCCCTACAGCAGCCCTGAAACGGCCAAAAAATACCGACAGACCAAGAACGTGCTCCTCTACCTTCCGCCCATCTAAAATAACACTACTGCCTCAGCACAACACAAAAAAAAAAAAAACCCGGAAAAAACAATTCACCACTCAGCAAAGGCTGACCCCCCTACAACCACATTTACATTTCACCAACAGAAAGACCCCCCTCCACAAACCTCCTTGACAGACAAAACCACACACACACACAATACAACAGAAACACACCCTCAAAGCCACACACCAATCCATCCCACTTTGCCAGCACAGTACAGCACATCCCCCAACCCCCCACCCAAAAAACAAATAAAAAAAGACACACAACAACCTGCACACACACCCCACCCTCACACACACACACACGAAAACTCTGTGACACATACACACACAAAAAAAAGCCACATGCTAGCACCCGTTTCATTGGTTTCGGAAACGGGCCTTATTTACTAGTTTACCATATTTCCGTTATGATTGTTCTACAGTGCTATTAAATATGTATATTTCTCATACTGCATCATATTATTACTATTACTAGTTTCAATTTTCCATAAGTATCCACAGAGAATTTATGTAGCTGATTAATAAACCCCTTCATGAAAAATTCAGTTCATAATACAGCTGCAACAAGACAGAAGGTTGTAAGTGGCATGATCACAATACACCATTTTTGCAAAAACTTCACTGGCTACCAGTGTAATACAGGGCTAAATTTAATATTCAATGTCTGATCTTCAAGGCCCTTAAAGGAAAAGGCCCTGAGTACTTGAAGAACAGGATCACCCTCTACATACCTCCAAGGATACTAAGGTCCTCCCAAGGAGTATCCCTAACTATACCATCGCCAAAAGACATTACACGATGTGATTCCTGCAAGCAAGCCTTCTCCAGAGTAGCCCCCACACTCTGGAATGGACCCTGTGAAATAATCCGCTTAACACAAGACTTCATACTTCAGGAAGCAGGTGAAAGAAAGCTTGGCTATTCAACTAGGACTTTAATAGAAGAAGTAACTAACTTGTTAATCACAAACACAAGGAGTGACACGGGGTATACATACTGCAGCAGAACATGTTTATCCACTCCTACCCTAACTGAGATAACATTTGATCAGCTTATTTTCTAACTTTTCTCACTCTTTTACCTGTCTATACTGTATGTTCCATCTTTGCTTATACCTTACACTGTCTATCAAAATGTTTTACTATGTATTGTGTTGCTATTATAAGTAGTATACTATGCCATACTTTGTCTTGTTATTTGAATATTTTACTGCTGTAATTGTCTATTGCTTATGTTTGATTTATTCCTACTGTACACTGCCTTGAGTGAATTCCTTCAAAAAGGCGGTAAATAAATCCTAATAAAATAAATGTCAAGCTCTACCTGCTGAACATCATCTTCAGTGAATCTCTACATATTATTGTTTAATAAATCCCAATAAATACATATCTAGGCTTGTAAATATTTCTGTTCAATTTTGTGAATAAGGCTTAAAGTGGAATTAATACTGTTTTGCTATATTCCTTTAGGCTACAGAAATAATTATGACAAAATTCAAAATACCGACAACAGCAACGTCTTCAGACATCAAACTAGAAACAAATACCAGGTAACTGAGATTTCTTTATTGCCTCTCTTGCTTCTGTTTTACTGGCCCCTTTTCTGCCTTCTCATTATATATTGCTTTCCCATCAAAGATAACTTCCAAATGTGGAAAATATTTGGGTAATAATCAAGGCTCTTATCCAGATGACAGCACCTGCTATCCAGATACATGTTGCTGACCGTGATATCCATCAGCACTATCTAGATAGTTCCTCTGAATAACCTTATAGACTGCTTTGGCTCTGTGAAAGCAATTCTGTAACTCGATGCCTAGTAGGAGATTCCAGCCAGATGTTAGAACTTACAGTAGAAATTTGATGACTGTTTGATGAGTTGTGAATGTTAACTACTCGTCAGTTCCTAGCCCATGTTGTTATTTAAATGTGAGGTTAGTTTATTTATTTATTTTTTAAAGATAATTTATACCCCGCTTTTTGCCACGTAAAGCAGCCCCAGAGCGGCTTACAATGAACTAAGGAAAACAATTACAATTGAAAGCAGAAGGGAAGAGAAATACAATATTTAAACAAATAAGTAGCAGGCAGGGAAAATAAAAAGAAGAGAAAGTAAAGAGTAATGAGTCCAAAATCAGGTGTCAGTTGAATCAGATCTTGACTTGCCGAGTCACGTTAAATCAGATCTTGCAAACAGGAAGAAACAGGGCCCCCTCAGCAAGCAGCACTCTCCAGGGACGAAGCAGCTGCGGAAGAGAGGACCAGCAGCCAGCATCACCGAAGATGACCACCCTAGGCCAGCAGCAAAGCCGAGAAGGCCACATGACAAAGACTTTCTCATCGCAGCCAGGGGCCGTTCATCAACCTCTCCTATCAGGCACAGCAATGAAGGCGAAGTTAGTGCAGTGCAGCAGGCAGTCTCATGCTATGAATAGCCGAGAAGTCTGTCAATTGGAAAGAGCCCTTCAGCGGTTGGTCCGTTGGATAGGAGGCGTCACTGGTCGGGCGAAATGAAGAGTTGAAAGGCCTGGGGGACCGACAGAATCGTGGCCAAACCACAGCTCAACCAATTCGGGATACCGGAGGCGATCGGAGCCAGGCGACCCTCAACAGCTGGGCTTCGACACCGCCGGGAGACAACGCCTGGAGAGACTGCGCCCAACCGCAGAAGTGCACGGAAAAGGCCACAGATAGTGCGAGAACTTGCTTGTGGTGGCTTTGGTTTGTGGCTGGCTCTCGACGCGGCCAGATGGTTCATCCAGACACGGGCCCAAAGGAGGACAGATGCTCCCGCTTTGAAGTCGGATTAAAACAAATGCGGGGCTGGGCTAAGTTGAGAATAAGGCTCTCTTTATTAAAGATTGGTTTGAGGAACTCCAACCAGGCTGTATGTTCTTAACAGAAACATAGATGCATTAGGGCTTTATGTCTGTCTGGTTTAATATTTTAACATTACTGAGAAAAAGAGTGGAAGAAGGGATCAATTGCATTCTCTAAGGACAAGCAGGCTGTCAGTATTCTCACAACTTTTCTTATGGAAGGCCTAGTCACAAAATAGTGACAAAATATCTAGATAAGTTTGACATCTTGCACAGTTCTCAATCGGGATTCTGTGCAAATTATAGCACAGAGATTGTAGATGGAACACTGTTGGCTGAGATTAAATTAATAAGAGAGGGTAAATAGGCAATTCAGTCTTTCAACTGCTTTTGACTTATTTGGAATTGTTGGAAATGTACTGGTTACTGCATGTTAACACACTTTAATGCATATTATTTATCTCTCGACCATTTTGTATACTGGAATGTATTTACTAAGAACACATGTTAACAAAGTTAGCATGTGGTAATGTGGCAGCATACTTTATTAAATTAAGCCCTTAGATTGTAAACCCCTTTAGTCAGCAGAATAGCAACTATACCTCTATGTATCTCACTGTGAGGGGGTTTATAGGGCGCTACCGCTCTCCCCACTGGATACTTTGTCACAGTGCCAGGGCCGCTTTAAGATCCATAGTCCCTCCCAAGGGGGAAGTAACATAGGAGGGGTGGAGCCAAGAAGAGAGGAACTAGGAAGCTTAAAGCGCAGGGCACATCTAAGCCAGCGAGGCACAGGGATGGAAGAAGCGATATCCCACATAACCTTCACTACGTACATCTAGCCTAGTGGTTAGTGCAGTGGACTTTGATCCTGGGGAACTGGGTTCGAGCCCACTGCAGGCTCCTTGTGACTTTGGGCAAGTTACTTAACCCTCCATTGCCCCAGGTACAAAATAAGTAACTGTATATAATATGTAACCCGCTTTGATTGTAACCACAGAAAGGCAGTATATCAAGTCCTTTTCCCTTTCCCTTAGTATAACTTGACTGAGGTAAACCAACCTTTTCAATTGGATACTTGTGAACCTGGTTTTGATGCCTGTCTGGCCCAGAGAGAGTGAGAGAGAACTTTACAGACTGTGTTTGGACTGCATTTGGACCTACTACTACTGCTACTTAACATTTCTAGAGCGGTACAATGGTTACGCAGCGCTGTACAGATTAAGAAAAGGACAGTCCCTGCTCCAAGGAGCTTACAAGCTAATGGGCGAAATGTCAAGTAGGGGCAGGCCAGATTTCCTGAATAGAGGTATGGTGGTTAGGTGCCGAAGGCGACATTGAAGAGGTGGGCTTTTAGCAAGGCTTTGAGGATGGGCAGGGAGGGGGCCTGGTGTATGGGCTCAGGGAGTTTGTTCCAGGCATGGGGTGAGGCGAGGCAGAAAGGACAGAGCCTGGAGTTGGCGGTGGTGGAGAAGGGTACCGACAGGAGGGATTTATCTTGAGAGCGGAGGTTACGGGTAGGAATGTAAGGGGAGATGAGGGTAGAGAGGTAGGGAGGGGCTGTAGATCCAAGTACATTTGTAGGTTAAAAGGAGAAGCTTAAACTGTATGCGGTACCTGATCGGAAGCCAGTGAAGTGACTTGAGGAGAGGGGTGATATGAGTGTACCGGTTCAGGCGGAAGATAAGACTTGTTAGCCACAAGCCTTTATCAAGACTTTTCCTACTGAATTAAAGAGACTTTATCTTTCTGTTCCTGACCCTGTGAAGTAACCAGCCTCAGGTTTTATTTAATAAAGTGCTTACCTTAATTTTACAAGCTAGACGGGCTGTGTTATTTGGAGGCCCACCCTCAACCCTTTCTCACAGTATCGCACTCACCTTGAGCTCATATTTGGAAAGGCAAATAATCAAATCTAGAGGACCAAGAAGTCCCAGGAACATTTTTTGGTACACTGTGAGATTGAGTCCCAAACATATCTTTACAGAAGAAGCTCTTTGTGGTTCAGTACCTGTACACAATCCTGGATGGGGCACAGAAGTTTTCCTAGTTGTACCCTAGAGAGCTAGGCAACCAAAAAAAATCATCATGCATTAAATAATTTGAATAATGCAAAATGTAAGCGTAAATTGCTTGTATTTTTACACAATATATTAGAATAGTATTTAAACATTGTTAGAAATATATGCAATTACTTTACCATATTACAGCAATAAGTAATGCATATGATTTGTTAGAAGGGGTAATATGAGGGATGAAAGGGATTACTAAAAGAGGTTGGCAGGGATATGCCCTATGGCATCTGAACTAAGATCTTAGAGATCTATTAGGATAGGGCAGTTGAGCATATGTATCGCTAGCTGATGTTCAAACCTAGAGATTGATTCACACTACCTTTAATAACTGTTTCTGCTGGGTAGTAATGTTACCTTGACCTTGAGAGAGAAATTGTACATCATCAGCGAGCCCAGAAAAGAAGATAAAGCTCTCAACAGGAGGAGAAAGCAGCTCTCTCTCCTCTGCTTGGCCCACATGGGGTGGGAATAATGATTTCCACTGCAGTTTTTCATTCCTCCAGTCGAACTTTATCTTCCCTTAGGGAATTATGCAGTTTTTCTTGATTATGCACACACACATAATTTCATAATTCCATGGGGTGTACTTATTTTCTTTCTCTATAGAAACAAGGATTTGTTCACCTGTGTGACAATGGTGAGAAATGTGGACGCGTTAAGTCTAGTCAACCTGCAATGCTTTAAGACATGCAGGATGGGCTTGGGGGCCATGCCCTGAATATTTTGAAGATCAAAACTATTGAAACAATGGTTGTTGTCAAAGCCCATTTCTTCACAAGTTGAGAACTCTCCACTACCATCTGCGAACACCTTCCACATCAGATGGGTACATAAGTGATCCCCAAGGAGATGGCTTTTTCTTCTGAAAAGATTTTTACCTTCTGTGACAAAACTGTGGATTTTTAAGCTTGTGAACTGTATTATTTCTTGAAATGTATTTCTCCTATTGGCCAGCAGGTGGTGTTTTCTTGTAAAGCTGTGACTGTTCTTTCTTTAGTTTAGCACAGAGAGGAAGTAGCTGCAATATACTTTTAAAATATGCTGTTCTGGGCTCTGATTGGCCCAGGAGTTCAAATCCATTCTGGAAATACCAGATTTTTCTCCAGTCTCAGCGAGAGGAGAGGGAAAGGGAATGGGACTTGATATACCACCTTTCTGTGTGTGTGTTTTTTTTTTTTTTGCAACTACATTCAAAGCAGTTTACATAGTATATATAGATACTTATTTGTACCTGGGGCAATGGAAGGTTATAAGTGACTTGCCTCAAGTCACAAAGAGCTTCAGTGGGAATCGAACCCAGTTCCCCAAGATCAAAGTGCACTGCACTAACCACTAGGCTACTCCTACACTCCAGGAATGTGATTTCATTTGATTTCCAACAGGATCCTCTTTGCACCTTGGCATGATACAGAAGCATTATGATATTTTTTTGTTTTATTTTTTTTACTTACCTTTAGTAATGCTATAGAAATAATTTGGAGGCTTTGCCTGAAGCAGACTTTTCATAAAATCAGCAACCATTGTGAAGATCCTTCCCTCCGCTCGAGGGTCTTCGGGATCTTGCCTCCACCCTGGCCACTCAGCCTCCCGGCCCCACTGCAGTCCACAGGGCAGGGCTCAAAGAAAATAAACTTCAAAAAGGTAAAAGTCACAAGCTCCTTTATTGTCAGGGATTCACAGTCCAGTAACTTTCAAAAGGGATCCGGCAGCCCTTCAAAACAGTTGCTCCTGTTTTTTTCTCTCAGGGCCCAGGTACAGCAGAAACACAACCACGTCCCCTTCCAGCTGCTGCACAAATCAGCTGGAGCCAAATTAACAGTCCCCACAGATAGGTTCCTCTGTAGTCCAACTTCACACCCCAAAAAGAATCCCTGTATCTTGTCCACCCCCACAGGGTTTCTGCAAACAGTTCAAAACACACAGTTCTGTGGGCTTCAGCCCACAAAAAGGAAAAAAAAACACTGTAGCTTACTTTCCCTTCCCCCACACAAAAGAAGGTTTGTTTTCCCAACAGTTCAAAATCCACAGTGCTTAGTGCCTTAGCACTCAGTTCAGACACACAGTCTCTTCAAGGAACACAGCATGAACTCTTTTGGGAAAGAGGGAAAGATCCCCCCCTTTCTGGGTCACTCTATTACTTCACTGACCCTCCTCCCGCATGACCTTTCCACTTTCAGCCCAGCTCTGACACCAAGAGTTCACCTGGTTTTTCAGTTTAGCTTTCAAGGCATGAGCCCAGGCAGAAAGGTCCATGGGTTCCTCAGAGCCGGCCTCCTGCTCCTTCTCTCCAGCAGCTTGCCAGTCCATGGGCTCATTCTCCTCTACTCTGGGCGGCTGTTCCTCTCTTACTTGATTATGTTCCAGGTGCCCCTCCCTTGCCTTGTCAGAGCCTTCTCCCGGGGAATGCTGGGGCCAATAATCCCTATACCAGGGTTTTCCCCGGGGATGCTGGGAAATGTAGTCCTTCTCCCACCTCCATTTTCTAAGGAGCACTACCTTTTCCCTTCTCTCTCTCTCTCTGAGGAATGATTAAAGGTAAGGCTCTGCTCTGTCTCCCTCGGCTCTTGAGCCTCCTTCCTTCTCCCCCTTCCACTTCCATCTGTTCAAAACCCTTATCCTCCCCTTCACACCATATACAATTGTGATTCTGGAAGGTTATCTAACAACCATTTTGGAGGTCGTATCTTGCTAAGAATGTAAAAAGGCTTGAAGCAGTCCACAGGAAGGCAACAAAAACGGTATGGGGCTTGTGCCAAAAGATTACGAGACTGGAAGACCTGAATATGTATACCCTAGAGGAAAGAAGAGACAAGGACGATATGATTCAGACATTTAAATAGTTGAAATGTATTAATATAGAAACAAATCTTTTCCAGAGAAAGGGAAACGGTAAAACTAGAGGACAGGAATTGAGGTTGCGAGGTAGTAGACTTAGGAGTAATATCAGGAACTGATGCCTGGAATGTCCTCCTGAGGGGAGTGGTAGAGACAAAAATGGTGACGAAATTCAAAAAGGCATGGGATGAACATAGAGGCTCTCTAGTTAGAAAATGGATGGTATAAAAAATTTTAACTTAAATGGCTGCATTTGTGTTGATATGTCAAGTGGTGATGGTGACTTCAATGCCAGGCAGACATTTGCAGTCTGTGTCCCATATACGGCAATCCAATTTAGGATGGACTGAAGAGGGCTTTGATGACAACTCCAGTAGCTGGAACATGAGGACAGTGCCAAGCAGACATTTATAGTCTGTGTCCACAAATGACAAGACAGATTCGGATAGGCTGGAGTGGGCTTTGACAGCAACTCCAGTAGTTGGAACGTAAGGTCAATGCTGGGTGGATTTCTATGGTCTATGTCCTAGAAATAGCAAAGAAAGACCACGATCAAGTATTTTATTTCATATTCATTGTTGGTTTAATCATGAATTGATAATGAGTGTGACTGTTGGGCAGGCTGGATGGACCGTTCAGGTCTTTATCTGCCATCATTTACTATGTTACCAAAGCGTAATGAGCAGACAGCATATTGAGGTGTACTCTAATAGAACAGTGTGAAGGTCAAGATGATATAAGTCGTATAGATACTATTATATAGTAGTAGGAGAACGTGTGGTAGGGTCTTGGCTGTTAGTTAAACACCAGATTGAAAATCTCTTCCACTTGAAAGCATTGATCATCTAGGGAAAGGTTTTTGAGCAGCTGTAAGACTGCATAGCACCGAGAGCAGAAACTAGAGACTGCTCAATTTTCAGGCTATGAAAACCTCAGGATAAATAAGGCAACTCTCCTTTTGAGTTATCAGTGCTGGGAATTGCAGTAGCTTGTGTGGTGGTGGAACTGCTGGATTTTAGAGAAGTGGGAGCCTGTTCTGTCAAGATGGGAAAGGGAAAATGGGACTTGATATACCGCCTTTCTGAGGTTTTTGCAACTATATTCAAAGCGGTTTACATATATTCAGGTACTTATTTTTGTACCAGGGGCAATGGAGGGTTAAGTGACTTGCCCAGAGTCACAAGGAGCTGCAGTGGGAATTGAACTCAATTCCCCAGGATCAAAGTCCACTGCACTAACCACTAGGCTACTCCTCCACTCCACCAGAATACTATGAAAATCGTGGTGCTTCGTATTTGCTGGAACTTTTGTAGAACACTCAGTATGAACAGAGTTGAAGGGCATGTGTAAAGGAACAACCAAGTCAATGGAACCAATAGGGCATCCAGAGCTATTCATAGTGTGGAAGGAAGGATTTGAACAGTAATGAGGGAGCTTTGTGTTCTTTTTGCTGGCAAAAGAGTCAATTTTAGGTGTTCCCCTCTTCTGTAATATGGAACTCAGAAGACTTGCATCAAGAGACCATTTGTGAAAGGAAGGTAGCCTGCTGAGTTTGTCAGCTAATGGATGTGATTAGCTATGTCAGAGTCCCAGATTCTTGCACTTCTCAGCAAAGATCAATATCACTGAAGTACAAAAAAAAACTCATAGGGGAAAAAGCTTCAGAACCTTTCCTCCACTTCTATATATTGGAAGAAAATATGGTAGGATTATCCATGGTAAATTCACAGGCATAAAAAACCTTTGAGTATTAATTTCATGGATCCTATACACAATGTGACATTAACTTTTAAACCTAGCCGAAATATTCATGCAGCTCTTATGTTCCACTTGCACCAATTGTGTCCAAAGTTTTGCCGGATAGACTGTGTCAAGATGTGAATCATGCTTCAGCTTGCTGTTGCATTGTCTACTTGTAACGTCACTCTAGGCATCTGGCTACAATTGCAGAAACAGAAAGGCATCATAATCTATTCTGATAATGCGAGTACCACACTCATGAGCCTCTCCTGGTATAGTGGCCATCAGGGTTTGAAATTTCACAGAAAAAGCAAGTGAAAGACCCTCTACTTTCTGAAAGATAATATGCTTATACTGAGCCATGCAGAACAAATGGGCAAAAGTTCAAGCAGAGATCTTAGCTCTTTGTGAAATTTTCTTTCCTAAATGATCTAACATACAGGAGTTCTTTTCCAGAGGAGTGTTAGAGAAATTTTTGCCTTTTTTTTTTTAATGACTGCTTCAGCTACTACTGAAGAGTGTGACAACTGGACTTTATTAAATCCTGGAGTTGGTTAAATGTTATATTTTGTGTCTGTACTCTTGGAAACAGATGTAACAGTAAGTGGATTCTGCCATATACAGGTCTGCTGTTCCTTGAACATGTCATGAACAAGTACGGTAACAATAATTTTGGGGCCTATATAAATTTAAGAAGGCCAAAAATGTTCGATCTAGGTTCTGTTTCCGGCTGAAGCAGAAATGGAATTTCTTTAGCCATCTTGTTGATAAATTTTGGAGATGAAATTTCTTCATATGGGGACTGATTTCTTGAAAGTGAAGAAAGATCAGATCCTTTATTATCTGGAGAGAGTGGTTGGATATCATAGGGATCTAGACGGTCCTCTACATTAGATGGAAATAAGTCCAGGGAGAAATTCTTTGCAGAAGCTCATTTTTGGACTTTGAAGTGGATAGCAGCAAGACAATGGAATCTGAACAAGTATCTGTGTGCTGGGAGAAGTCCAGAGCTCCTGTAGCCCATGGTGGTGAAGGAACAAGTAGGTTTTTGAAATAACTCTTCACAAAACCAGTAAGTATCTTTTGAATGAAAGAATGAGAATGCTACAGAAACTGGAGTGGGGTTGAAGATGAAGATTCCCACTGTAATCAACACTGGTGTAGAAGGTATAGGATGTTATTTAAAGGACTGCACAGAGAGGCTATTCTTCACTGAACATGTCTTTGCAATTTCAGGAAGATCCACAGAAGAGGTTCTAACACTTTTCTACTTCGTTGTTCAGAAAGTGAGTCTATGCACCTCCTATGCTACATCAGCACTTTTGGCTGGGGTTGGCGAAAGCAGTTCTTCCTAAGGGTCTTGCATGCAATCCAAAAGCAGCTGCACTGTAAACCAAGAAAGCTCAGGGGTTTGTGGTCTACTTTGACTAGTGTCTGGAATTTCCTTTGACTGGACTCAAGGTCATTGTGCCTAGAGGTTGATTGCCTGTCCATGGAAGATTCTCAACTTGTCTGTGCAGAGGAGTTCGTTTGTGATTTTCCAAGAAATATTTTGGTTTTTTTTTTTCCTTGGCTTCAAAATGCTGTTGAAGGCATTTCAGATAATCTTGTGACAAATTTTCAAGCACAATGCTTACATTCCTTTTAATCATACTTGGCACCCAAGCGTAAGAGATGCTTTGAATGAGTGTTGAAATTCAGCATCTTTCTATTACATTTCAGGCAGGATCAAAAACCTTACTTCAGTGACATTAATAATAATGTGTTTATTTTTTGTTTTAGAAAAATAACAAGTGATTTAAAAAAATCATATGCTACCTCCATCATTGAAGAAAATGATTTAGAAAAGTTTTATTGGAGTTTTGTTTCATGTTCGGCAGAGCTGATAAAACCCTCCTAAAAACAAAACTGGAGAGACCCCACAGCATATAGGAAAGGACATGCATATTCAGAAGATAATGCTAAGTTCTGAGCTCTGGGAGAGCAGTTCTAGCACAGCCCCATCTAATGACATCACTCACTTGTGTTCCTGACAGCTCTTGATCGCTCAATAAATAGTCCATTTCTATGCTGTACATTTTAGTTAATTGATTATACCAGTAGACTACCATTGTGTGTTTTGCTTGATTTCATTCATGACATTTACACCCCACATTAGCCCGAAATAGACTCAAGTTCAATGTAGCTTACAAGCAAACAAAGTGAATAAAGCATAATAATGTACAGTATATAACACAAAAGAAGTATGTTTACATTCCTGCTCTGTGTGTTTTCTTGTAGGATAAAAAAGATTGAGAAACTGGAAGTAGATCCAAGCAAGCATTCATTTCCAGATGTGGCCAATATAGTCCACAAACAGAAGCCAGTGGGCTATGGCCCAGTTAAATTACAGCAGCTAAAACTGACAGAGACTGAAAATAATGAAGACTTTGATGATAATTCTGATATTCCACCATTAATTTGAAGTATCAGCCACAGGGGCAATTTTGAACATGTCATGTTGATACAGATATACTCAGATGCTTTGTACTATGTTTAGCTGGTAGCCAGTTTTCAAAGGGAAACTACCCACAGAACTTCATCCTGCAAGGTTCATGAGTACAAACTTCCTGCATACTTTTCATCTGCTTTTTCTATGGGCAACAAGATAACTGTAATTTTGAAAATCAAATCTTTTCATATTGGTTTTGCTTTTCAACCTAAACGTAGGCCTGGGAATGCCTTGCAATCTTGTTGAAAGTATGCACTAAGTATGCGAAAGCCTACTGTACTTTCAGCCAGACTAAGGCTAATGATGTTACATAAATACCTTCTGTTCCCTGATCCCTTAAAACAAAAGTACAACCCTCTCCTTAAAACATTTTCAAAGTCCCTCCTCACACATTTATTAAAAATGTAAGCCTTCCAACCTCTTTATCTGCCACAGTTACTCATTCTCATAATCTGCTTTTGTACATATTTCCAATGCTGCCAGCTATCCATTCCACACTAGCCTCACACACTGGCCCCGTCCTCCTTCACCCCCCCCCCCCTTCCCTCGGCACTTACCTTGGGATCCCTGGGGTCTGTCCATCAGTTGCCTCTTCCAAAGTGTCACTCTGAGACTACAGGTAGGAGCCAGAAGGATGCCAGTGTTCCCTGAGGAGAAAGTTTATGCAACCTTATAAAATGTTATTAACTTTTCTAATCATCACAAGCTATGTTATTCATATTATATAATAATGAGATGATTTGTAGCTTATTTTTTAAACTTGTATTGAACTGCATTGTTGGAAAATAACATTTTATTACCAATTAATAGGCATGTTTGCTACAGTGCAGCTTATTAAATTGACCTGAACATTTGTACCCAAGGCAACAAAAGATTGTGACTTACGCAAGATCACAAGGATTGTTATATTAGCAGGATGGTGAACTCTGACTTTTGTAATTCTTAGTCTGCTGCTCTATCCACGAGGTTATGTTTCCATGTTAGCCCATCATACTGACAACACTTGGAGAGGGAAGAAAATGTAGTACTTATCTTGTTGGGCAGACTGGATGGACCATGTAGGTCTTTATCTGCCGTCATCTATTACTGTATGTTATTTCTTTTTATATGTATTTATTATCCATGGGGAATAACATGGTTTATTCTTAAAATATTTTCTAAATTTGCTTTCCCTCTATGTTGATGTCCTAGCAGGGCCTTCAGTCCTTGCTTCAGTGTGAGCTTCTGTCTGCTGGGAATTATAACCTCAAAAAGCATTATTGTAAAAAAAAAATAGAATTCAAACAGTACATTGGGACAGGAATCTTAACTTCTGATTGACTGCAGTATCTGCATTTGCTTTCAGCAAAACACTGTTGCTATAGAGACATTTTCTAAGGAGAAAACTGCATTTTAGAACTTTATTTTTTAAGCTCATGATTACTATTATACTGTTAAGAGGAGGAGCTATAATTTTTTCACAATCATTTTTCAGACCATAATTTCTCAACTGTCATCTCTTCAATTTTCTATTTCTACCACAGACCGCTTACCCGGCAGTAAACAGCAGTTGCTGCATGCTGTATGTTTACCACAGGGGTAGCGAGTAAGACCTTACCACTAGGCTAGTGGGTGGCGTTAAGTTCTCAGGCCAGAAAAGGATGTGCACTGATTTCAATTTTAGTGCACGTCCATTTTCCAGCCTCTTAAAAAAGGCCCCTTTCCTATATGCAGTAAAAAATGGCCCAGTGTGAACCCAAAAGATGCACTCACACTACCGCAGGCCACTTTTTACAGTAGCATAATGAAAGGGCTCCTAAATGCTTCCATGTTAAATTTTTTGCAGATACTGCGTGCTAATGTGAATATTATACTGCACCTTAATAACTCCCCTGACAGTGGCATTCCCATCGTGGTAAACCAGCATCTGCAATTCACAGGAGTAAAAAAGAGGGAGGCTTTAAAGAGTGGAGAATTCTGAAAAAGAACAATGATTAAAAGTGTTTGATGCTGTCTTCCTCTGGCTATATTATTTTATTGCTGATCCTTTTGTTCTTTTGCTTTAAATACACTCTAAGTCAGAGATTCCCAAACCAGTTCTGGGTGAACCCCAGCCAGTCAGTTTTTCAGGATATCCACAATCAATATATTTATGAGATCAGGTTACATACACTGCCTTCTTGGTATGTAAATCTATCTCATGCACAATCATTATGGATATCCTGAAAACCTGACTGGCTGGGGTTCTCCCAGGACAGGTTTGGGAACCTCTGCTCTAAGTAAACCCTTTGTGTTCAAAGTCCAACTTCTAGCCTGAACTAAGTTATGGTGAGCCAGTGGAGATTGTTATGCCAATGACCCCTACATGATTACTGGTCTTGACCTGGTCCCACTGACAAAATAAATATATTCTGGATGATATTCAGCCAGTGGCGATCAGTGTTTTTTTTGGCCGGCAGCAGTTTTATTCCCATATATTCAATGCCAGGCCATGTCTGGACACCAGCATTGAATGCGCAGGCCTACATGATGGGCTAACAACTTCTAAGGGGAAGTGCAATATTCAGCAGTTAATTGCAAAAGGTGAACCACATACAGGGTCCTTTTATAAAGCGTTGGTAAGCCCAATGTGGGCTTACTGCATGCTAAATCAGAACTACCGCCAGCCCATTGCAGCCACCGGTGTTCTGGCTTAAGTGTGCGCCATTTCTGGTGCACCAGAAAAAAATGAGTTTTTTCTACCGTGGTGCTAACCCAGTGGTAATCAGGCATCGCCACGCACGGCCTAGTTACCACCAGATTACCACAGCTCTTACCGCCACCTCAATGGGTGGCAGTAAGTGCTCCCGCTGCATGGCCACTTTTTGAGGCTTTTTACCCGGTGTGGTAAAAAGGGCCCTGGCATGCGGGAAAAACAGCCCCCATCTTTACCGCAGGACCCTTTTTCCCACATTGTAGGAAAAGGACCCCACAGACAGGACAGCTTTTTATATGGCCGAATTTACGCAGTTATCTTCTGTTAAATGCTGAAGATGCCTATGGACCACCCACAAATTAGCCAGTCTTGGCTTAGACCCTAACCACGGATCTTTAGCAATACTATCCCGTTAAGTACCTGTTAATATTCATAGCTAGGCCTGGATGGGCTCCTGGACATTTAAATCGCTTTGGATATCAGCTAGATTTAAATATAAGCACCCCACCTAAAACTGATATTGGCAGGAAAAGGTTACAAATCTGGTCATGAAGGCATCCCAGCCAGTCCGGTGTTCAGGATATCCACAACAAATATTCAGGAGAGAGATTTGCATCACTTCTTGGTATGCAATTATCTCATGAATATTTATTATAGATATCCTGAAAACCTGTCTGGCTGGGGTACCTCCAGGACCAGGTTTGGTAACCACAGGGTTACACTAATATGTGTTGGGAATTGATCTGGGTTAGTGATACAAGTGGGTATATACTGTACAGTGGGGTAGATATTTTTTCTATTCTGTATTTTCCTGTATGTTTTCTTGATAAATAGGTTGTCTCTCTCCTTGTTACATGGACTTCTTGCCATAAGTAATCAGATGATAGTGTAGATTTGTGTTTTATTTCCTCTTGAGTATTATATTATAGATGAGCTGCTCATGCAGGTATACATCCTGTTAACAAATCAAAAGCTATCTACATGGCAGACATTTCCTGTGCAAACAGTAGAATGTATCAAAATCATTTCAAGTTCTGGACTAATTCTACCCTCTCATATGTATAGGAGTAGTGAGAGGTATCTAATGAAATGGAACATAGTAACACAGCAGGTAATATAGGATTCACCTACTTTTAATTGACAGGAACACGTTCAAAATAAATACTGACTAATGGAAAGCATTGCAGTATTTTGATGACATATACTTTGTCAGTGGGCATGCAGAGAGCAGATTTGGAAAGATGCGGGTGGCGCACACATATGTGCATAGAGTATTATAATTTATTTTTGTGCAGGCATCTACATCAGCTTTAGGGCTAGTATTCTGTAAAGAAAAGTAGGTGATCACTTTTTTTCTTTATACAATAGGCGTAAATTAGGCACCATGAACAGCACTTGTGAATGATGGCAGATGAAGTCTGATATGGTCCATTCAGTCTACCCAGTAGGATGCCAGGGCAATTCAACAGATTAGCCACACACAATGGATTGATTCATTAAGGCATCTTATTTTTTAAAAAAAAGTGCTTTCACATCAAGTTGAGTATTAACCTATTAATTAACATGCATACAGTTCATTTCCTTGCATTAAAACATTCTAATAGAGTTTAAAACATTTTTATTAATATGAACATGTGAAACAAACCAAAATAATCAGTGAAAATTGAGGGGAAAAAAAAATCAGTTTTCCTTAAAATGAGTTAAATTGGATTTTTTTTAGCGTGTTCACATACAATTCACTAATTTGGATTTAGGATGGAATGTTGTTAGCTGACCACTAGGTGGCAGTTAACAACTGAAAATATAGGCCAACCAACTAGCAGTCTAACACATTCTATAAAGATCCAGAAAAGCAGCCTCATTTTAGAGAAAAATGAGAATAGAAGCTAAACCAACAACAGAGGAGGCTAGGTATACAGAAAAAAACAAATAGGAGGAGAATATGGAAAATGGCAGCAGTGAACTTCACATGAGAAATGGTTTGCTGTGGAGAAAAAGGCTTAAGGGTCTGCGAGCCTTGGAGACACTAGACAGCAAGCATAGAGGAATGATTAGAAAAGAAAAAACTGTGTTAACCTACAGAAATCTTAGCTTCCCAGTAATCCCCCAGAATTCTAGTCAGGAAGCATTGTATCTAAATCTTCACTGAACCTTTTCAGATCTGCTAGGTAAGTTTGTCTCAGACTGGTCCCTGCATGTCAGAAACAGGCTTGCTGCACCTCAGACTCAATCAGCATGTTTATCTTATGTTCTTAAAATTACTGCTTTAAAAAAAAAAAAAATCTAGGTGGGTGGGGTAGTCATGTGATACAGTGAGCCAGGAGGCAGCCTTTCGCTTGAGCTCTAAACCCTCCTCAATGAATATAGCCCCAAAGGTCTGAGGCCCTGATGCACAAAGCCTACTGTGCTAGGAACTTTTGCTTTAGAATGGTTGTAGCTAGTCTAAAGCAAACGTTATTGAGTAATGCACAAAGGGGTTTTTCCATGACTCTAATATGTGCCATTAGCATCTACTAAGAATCCTATGCAAATGTATCATATTGGGATCATTAGTATTATGATGAGCATTCCGTGTGATGCACATAAAGTAGTAGTACATAGTTTTAATGAGCTAGATTTTAAGCTGCCGGAGTGGAGGGAAACACAGGCAGCTGCAAAGGCTGCCTTCTTGTGCTCCCTACCTCGCTGCACTCTCCCCATAGAAAATACCTGGTGGTCCAATGAACCCTCTCCCGCACCCCCCCCCCCAGTGAACCCCCATGACCCCGATCCAAAAATCCCTGGTGATCCAGTGGATCCCCTCCTGACTCCACGGCCCATAAAAACTCCTGATAGTCAGTGGACCCCCTTTAACTCTAGTAACCCCCTTCCCCGCCCCATACCTTCAAAACATTGGAGGCAGGAAAGCAGGAGCAACATCTCCTTCCTCCTGCCTTTTGGACCCATCCTTCGCAAAATGGCAGTAACGAGCCCCTACCTGGTGCATCCTGGGATGCACTGGGAGGGGATAAGCACCACCTACGGATGTGCTGGGCACTGCCATTTTCTGAAGGACTAGCCCAGAGGCAGGAGCATGGAGGTGTTGCTTCTGCCTTCCTGCCTCCAATATTTTGAAGGCATGGGGAGGGGAGGGAGTCGCTAGAGTGAGGGGCTTAAGAAGGGGTCCATGGGACCACAGGGTTTTTTGATTTGGGGGGTCAAAAGGAGCACCAGACCACCAGGGATTTTGTGGAAGGGGAGGCGGTCACTAGCCCAGCACAGAGTCTTTTGAGTTGTGTGGGGGCAATGTTACTATCGGGCTTATTTTCGAAAGAGAAGGGAGCCCATCTTTCGACACAAATCGGAAGATGGGCGTCCTCTCAGGGTCGCCCAAATCGGCATAATCGAAAGCCTATTTTTGGGTGCCCCCAACTGCTTCCCGTTGCAGGGACGACCAGAGTTCCCGGGGGCATGTCGGAGGCATAGCGAAGGTGAGACTGGGGCGTTTCTAACAGATGGGCATTCTCAAGCAATAATGGAAAAAAGAAGGGTGTCCCTGATGAGCACTTCGGCAACTTTACTTGGTCCATTATTTCTTACGGCCAAGCCTCAAAATGGTGCGCGAACCAGTGGCGTAGCCAAGGGTGGGCCCGGGTGAGCCCAGGTCCACCCACTTTGGGCTCAGGCCCATCCAGTAGCAGAAGGGATTCCCAAGCCCTACCAGCTGAAAACTCCCCAAAACTCCCTCCTTGCATACCTTGTAAATAGCAGATCTTTGCCTGCAGCGAGCAGTGACTATATATGTTGTGGGGCCAACATGAGCAGTGTGTATTACATGCTGCTCGCTGCCGGTGAAAATCTGCTATTTAAAAGATATGCGGGGGGGGGGGGGGGGGGGGAGATGTTTGAGAGACCATATGGTATACAGGTGAGAGAGGGAGAGACCAAATCACTTGTGTCACAAGGTGGAGTTCTGCCCACTCATCTTGGGCCCAGGCCCACCCAAAATTGGGTGTCTGGCTACGCCCTTGGCGCGAACTGACCAGATGACCACCAGAGGGAATCGAGGATAACCTCCCCTGACTCCCCCAGTGGTGACTAACCCCCTCCCACCCTGAAAAAAAACTTTAAAAACTTTTTTTTTGCCAGCCTGAAATGTCATACTCAGGTCCTGCAGCAGTATGCAGGTCCCTGGGAAGGGAGGTATGTGTGTGTCAGCGGAGGCATAGCGAAGATGTGGACGTCCTTTCAAACATTTTGGATGTCCTGAACTGCCCCCCCCCCCACAGGGACGGCCAAATTTCAAGGGAGTGGAGTGGAGGAGTGGCCTAGTGGTTAGAGCACTGGTCTTGCAATACAGAGGTGGCCAGTTCAAATCCCACTGCTGCTACTTGTGATCCAAAATCCAAATAAATAAAGGGGGTGTCGGAGGGATAGCAGGCTTCTGTGAGAAGTCCTTCTCACAGAAGCATCCACATTTTGGACATCTGGACGGAAGCATAGCGAAAGATGTCCTCAACTGCCATCGCAGGGATGGAGGCATAGCGAAGGACATCCTCAACTGCCGTTACAGGGACGGAGGCATAGCGAAGGATGTCCTTCACCCATACTCTAAAAAAAAAAGATGTCCCTGACGAGCACTTGGACGTTTTCACCTGGACTTGTATTTTTCTAAGGTTGTAGATGGCAATTTATTTAAGGTTGTAGACGGCTATTATACACGCAGCTTGTCTGCATGTATGAAGCCATCTTTGGCATGCGCAGAGCAGCTACGCATAATGCTTGGCTGCTCTGCACTGGCTTCCCCTCCTTAGGAAGGAAATCGTGTGCAAATGAGCTAACAGTGAGCAGCTCATTTGCATGCAATTTCCTTCATGCATGCCCGTTCCATTCCAAATCATTAAGGGATCAGTAAGGGAAG
The DNA here is from genome assembly GCF_901765095.1 of Microcaecilia unicolor. Taxonomy (NCBI): domain Eukaryota; kingdom Metazoa; phylum Chordata; class Amphibia; order Gymnophiona; family Siphonopidae; genus Microcaecilia; species Microcaecilia unicolor. The sequence goes on along the minus strand of NC_044031.1, from coordinate 592,006,477 downwards.
GGCCTTTTCCTTTCAGTTAGTCCTCTGCAGTGCCCCCTAGGGTGTCTGGTTGCTGTGCTGGCATGTCAGGGGGACCAGTGCACTACGAATGCTGGCTCCTCACATGACCAAATGAGTTGGATTTGGTCGTTTTTGAGATGGGCATCCTCTGTTTCCATTATCGCCGAAAACCGGGGACGACCGTCTCTAAAGTCGACCATCTCAACAGTTAGGTTGACCATCTCTAAGGTCGACCTATATGTTGAGATTAGGGCGTCCCCGACCGTATTATCAAAATGAAAGATGGACGCCCATCTTGTTTCGATAATATGGGTTTCCCTGCCCCTTCACAGGACGTCCTGGTAGGACACCCTCAGGAAAACTTGGGCACCCCGTTCAATTATGCCACTCCATGCCTCTTTGGGCCCAAGTAAAGCTGGAAGACCCATCTTGATCCTCAAAAGATTGTCTTTCCAGTTGCATGGTATTATTTCAGATCCAGCAGGGAGGGCACTTTGTTATTGTACGAGGCAAATTATTTACTACAAATATCATTCTGGTATCTGTGCATGTCCCAAATGTAAACCAGCAAAGTTTTTTCAGAGACCTGTTAGTAGCTGTAGCCTCCCTTTCCAGCCTAAATATCTCTGTGATGGTATTGGGAGATTTTAATGTAACCATGGATCCTTCTCTGGATTCATTGGCCATGTCCTCATGGGAGAGGGGTGATCATTGCTTGAGAACTTTAACAAGATCACTGCAATTAGTAGACGGAGAATTTTGCATCCACATGAGAAAGACTTCACACACATTTCTAAGGTACATTGCACCATGACGATTATATTTTTGAGTCCAAATCCCTTTCCCGAAGGTGAAGAGTTCTGTAATTGGTACCTTGGAAATTTCTGGCCACACAATGACTTGGGGGGGGGGGGGGGGGGGGGGGGAGACAGCATAGGTTCACCTAAATGGAAAGTCCCAGTGCACCTGTATTATAATAAAGAATTTGGAGTTTTGAAAAGAAATGTATAAATAATCAACAACATAAGGACACAGGGTTTTTTTTTTTTTACAAAATGCAAACTCAGTTTTAAGAGGTGATATCATAGCCTATAGTAGCCAGAAAAAGAAGCAATTGGAGGCTTCAGTCTTGGGCTTAGCAGCTGAGATCTACAAATTCAAATTGGCTTATAATTAATTGAGGTTGCAGGGGGGTCAACTTAGGAGTAATGTCAGGAAGTACTTTTTAATGGAAAGGGTAGTGAATGCCTGGAATGCCCTCCTGTGGGAGATGGTGGAGACGAGAACGATAACAGAATTAAAAATGTGTGAGATAAACACAAAGGATTCCTATATGGAAAGAGAATGGAGGAAAACAAAACTTAGTGGTGCTTAGATGGTAACTCCAGTAATTGGAAGGTAAGGCCAATGGTGGGCAAACTATGGTCTGTGCCCCGATTGTGGCTAGACACATCTGGATGGGCTGGAATGAGCTTCAGTGCTATCTCCAGTAGCTGGGGAGTATGTCCTGTGCCAGGCAGACTTCTATGGTCTGTGCCCTGACAGATCAAGAATGTATATGTTATATTGCAACACATACTATGAGTTTATCATATTGGGCAGACTGGATGGACCAAGTATGTCTTTATCTGTCATCATCTACTATTTTACTATGGGGTCCTTTTGTGAAGTTGTGGCAAAAAGTGTCCTGCGTTGGGGTCAGCATATGTTTTTGATGCGCACCAATGCCCCCTTTTACTGCATCAGGTAAAAGGCAGGTCTTTGTTTTTTTTCCAGAAATGGGCATGCAGCAAGGGAAGCACTTGCCGCGTCACCATTGTTTTTGAGGGGGGGGGAGCACTTACCGCCACCCATTGAGGTGGCAGTAAGGGCTCCCATGCTAACCTGGCGGTAACCAGATAGCACGTGGCACTGCCCGATTACCACCGGGTATACACCAGCACTACAAAAATTGAAATATTTTTGTAGCACTGGGGGAGGGAACTACTTCCGGCCTGCTGTGATAGCCCAGCGATAGTTCCCTTTTAGCGAGCAGTAAGTCCACGTTATTATAATTTAAACCCTTCCTAAGCCAATTTCCACAGTGCACAAATAGCATTAAATAATCTTATAAAAGTCATTTAGCAATCTAATGGGCAGTTAAAGGCGCGTCCTTTTTATTGGTCTTAATGTTGCTGATATGTTCCCCAATGCATGTTTTTACCTTTCTAGTTGTCTGGCCAATATAATAAAAGCTGCAGGGGCAAATACTGCAATAGACAACCCCTGATGAATTACAGTCTGTTCTTGAATGTAAATGAAGTAATTTACTTGAATTAGGAACCTGCACTACAGCTATTTGAAGAGCATACTGACAATATATACAAACTCCGCATTTAAAATGGCTGAATGTGTCCCAAGGACTGGGTTGAGAACAGGGCCGTGCCTAGGGTCTCCGGCGTCCCCCTGCAGTTGCCCCCCCCCCGAAAACGATTGCTACACTACCCACCCTCTTCTCCCCAGATCCTTTTCCTTTTTTTTTGTTTAAATTTACCTCTGTCCGGCGGCAGCGTAGCATTAGTGAGAAGGAGGCGGCGCTCCCCCGCCCCGACGTGTCAGTCTTCCCTTCGCTCAGTGTCCTGCCTTCTTCTGACATCATTTCTGATGTCAGAAGAAGGCGGAACTGAGTGAAGGGAAGACTGACACGTCGGGGCGGGGGAGCGCTGCCTCCTCACTAACGCTATGCTGCCTCCGGACAGAGGTAAATTTAACAAAAAAAAAGGAAAAGGATCTGGGGAGAAGAGGGCGAGGTAAGCATGGTGCGGCGGGGCGCCCCCCAGAGGATGGCGCCCTCCTGCCATGCTTACCTCGCTTACCGTGTTGGCACGGCCCTGGTTGAGAACCCATAATTTACAGGAAATGGAGCTTTGAGGGTCAAAGAAAGAGTCTAGAACAGCATTTCCCAAACTTTGCGCCATGGTGAGCTCCCAGGGGTGTCGCGGCACATCTTGACCTCCCTCCCGCCACCCACAATCCAGCATCGCTCCCTACTTTCCCCTCCCGCAGGTCTGAAATCTGCTGCTTTCTGCTTCTTCCCCCGTAGCCACTGCAGTGCTTTCAGTTTACATTTTCGCTCAGTCCATAATTCACACATGCACTGTGGGGACTTCCCTCTGCCACATCCGGCCCTCACAACAGGAAGTTGCATCAGGGAGGGCCGGACACGGCAGACTGGGAAAGCCCCAGAGGGCCTTCCTGTGTGATTCACAGACAGCCCAAAAATGTAAGCTACAATCATTGCAGCGGCAGCAGGGGAAGGAGAAGGAGAAGGAAGCGACAGTGATCCTGAACCTGCAGGAAGGAATGTAGCTAGAAATGCTGGATTTGGGGAAGGCAGAGGTGTGCTGGATTTATGTGAGGAGAGGGGCGGCAGGGAATGGTGTGCTGGACTTTCTGGGAAGAGGGGGCTGAAGGGAAAGGGAGACAATGTAACTGGGAGGGGTGCCGTGAAAAATTGGTCGGACACTAAGGGTGCCGTGAACCGAAAAGGTTTGGGAACCCCTGGTCTAGAAGGTGGTGGAGATTTAGAGGAATGCACATATTTTTACTAGCTAGGAAGATGACTTGGCTAAGAATACTATAAACAGACTTTTCTAGTTCCTAAAGCAATATGCTTTCTACCCATTAGCTTTCTTCTCCCCAGCCTATCACATTACCTTGCAAACTGCTTGAGCCAACCACTGAGCTGCCCCACTGGTATTTGTACTTGAAGGTGTTGAGTTTCAGGAGGTGCTCCTTCCCCTATAAACTCAACTGCTGGCACTGTGTTCTTGAACTTTCACTTGCTAATTTGTCTTTAAGGTTTTTTAATTATTCATGTTTACCTTCTATCCAATGCACAGCCACTGTTATGGAATCCCTGCTTCTTTATTCATGCTTTATGTGCTGAGCCTCAAGCACTCAACTGCTTTTGCAAACCTCTGTCTAGAAACACAGTCTTTTTTTTCTCTTTCTCAAATATTGTTACTGTGGTCCAGAAGTACTGTGCATTTTTCCCATAGACACATAATAGGGAAAAACTTAGCTTATAAAGATGAACATTTGTTTCTGGACTAATGAGCATTTTTGGTTTGTATACCTTTAAACAAAATAAATGATCATAAGGTCAGAGTGAGCTGAATTTGTATTCATACACATTTATTTGAGACCCCAATGCAATATAGCCCGTGGGACCAGAGACAGCAGATCCACTTCGGGTGGGAGAGAAGGCAGAAGCACAAGTCAACTTTATCAATCATGCTGACACATTTTGACAAGCAGCTAAACAGGCCTGGAGGAGTTGCACTGGAGGGAGGAAGCAAGGGAGATTGTGCTGCAGGGCCAAAGTGGATGGGAGGGGAGAAAGAGAGAAATTAGGCAAGACTGGATGAGTGGGGATTATGGTTTCTCGGGGGTTCAGTTTAATTTTTGTCTGCATATTTCTATTTTTAGTTTGTGGTTACTTATGCTATTCTTCATGAGGGTCTACTTGTGATTTTGTGTCAAAAAAGCCAGCTATTCTGTTAGCATCAAGTGTCTGTGTACGACTAATCTGTACTAATCCAGTTTGTTTTGTTTTCCAATAGGTGTATTAACGTTCTTCTGCCCACTGCAATGTTCAGGGTGGTTTTTTTTTTCTAGGAAGGACCTTGTGTGACCCCCCTGGAAGTCTGCTTGTAAACATACTAGATTTTGTGGTCCAACTTGTTAGGAATACTTTTTATTTGTAGTAAAAAAAAGTAGTTTTAACAGCTGCACTTTATTGCTTTTACTTGAGTATTCTTTTTGGATAAGACTTTCTACGTTTACTTCACTACTTTTGAAGCGAGTACTGTTACTTTTTAGTTAAGTATTTTTAAAAAGTAACAAACCCATCTCTGTAGGCTACTGACAAATTTTTACAATGAAAGTATGTGTGTTTTTCTACTTTGAAAATTACTCCAGGGAATCTATAAACCGTGCCTAACTGGTTTACAGAATATGCCTAGAGCCCTTATGTATGCCTAAACCTAGTTGCAGGAATTTACACCAAGTAAAACCTGTTGTAAATACTGGTGCCTCAGTTAGGTGTGGTGCAGGGATATTCTATAACCACACACATAATTTTTGACTGCATGCATTAGAATTTATGCGCACCACTTTATAGAATATGACTATCAAGTTGTGCACATAAATTCTAATTAAAGTCAATTAGGGTCAATAATTGCCTCATCTCATGGTTTCCAGTATTATCTTTATGCTGATGACACCCAGCTGTATCTCTCCACACCAGACATCACCGTGGAGACCCAGGCCAAGGTATCGGCCTGCTTATCCGACATTGCTGCATGGATGTCCAACCTCCACCTGAAACTGAACATGGCCAAGACCGAGCTTATCGTCTTTCCACCAAAACCCACTTCTCCTCTTCCTCCGCTCTCGATCTCAGTTGATAACACCCTCATCCTCCCCGTCTCATCTACTCGCAACCTCGGAGTCATCTTCGATTCCTCCCTCTCCTTCTCTGCGCATATCCCGCAGACAGCCAAGACCTGTCGCTTCTTCCTTTTTAACATCAGCAAAATTCGCCCTTTCCTCTCTGAGCACACCACGCGAACTCTCATCCACGCTCTCATGACCTCTCGCCTTGACTACTGCAACCTACTCCTCACTGGCCTCCCACTTAACCATCTATCCCCCCTTCAATCCGTTCAGAACTCTGCTGCACGTCTTATATTCCGCCTGAACCGATATACTCATATCACCCCTCTCCTCAGGTCACTTCACTGGCTTCCGATCAGATACCGCATACAGTTCAAGCTTCTCCTTCTTACCTACAAATGCACTCAGTCTGCAGCCCCTCATTACCTCTCTACCCTCATCTCCCCTTACTTCCCCGCCTGAAACCTCCGCTCACAGGACAAATCCCTCCTCTCAGTACCCTTCTCCACCATCGCCAACTCCAGGCTCCGCCCATTCTGCCTCGCCTCACCCTATGCTTGGAATAAACTTCCTGAGCCCCTATGCCAAGCCCCCTCCATACCCATCTTCAAATCCTTGCTCAAAGCCCACCTCTTCAATGTTGCCTTCGGCACCTAACCTTTATACCTTTCAGGAAATCTAGACTGCCCCAATTTGACTGCCCCTACTTGACTGACTGTACATTTGTCCTTTAGATTGGAAGCTCTTTGAGCAGGGACTGTCCTTCTATGTTAAATTGTACAGCGCTGCGTAACCCTAGTAGCGCTCTAGAAATGTTAAATAGTAGTAGTATTAGGGTCAATAATTGCCTGCTAAGTGGCAATTATTGGTGCTTATTGGCTTGTTAACTAGTTCAATTCCATGCACAGATACAGAATATGCCTGGATTTGCATGCGCAATTTCAGTTGCACTATATAGAATCTGGGGGAATTGTCTAATTATTTGGGGGTGTTCCAGGGATGGAGCCAGAACTTGGCTGGTTAAAGGCCATTATTCAGCACTTAACCGGTCAAGGTAACTGTATGTATGAAACTGGTGGAAGGATGGATGCAGGACGACCATAAGCTACAACTTAATTCAGAGAAAACAAACATTTAGTGTTTTAATTACCATCCAGATTTAAATCCTTTAATGATCACAATTAATAAAGCAGTTTTTACTCTTTCCCCAATCATTAAAAGTTTAGGTGTTTATTTGGATTGTTCTGTTTCACTAGAATTTCATATAAATTCGGTTATAAAAAAATTTTTTCTATGTTGAAAAAATTGTGCTTTATAAGGACATTTTTTGATTTGGCTCAGTTTGAGTAGTTGGTTCATTCACTGATACTTTCATCTCTTGATTATTGTAATGTAGTGTACTTGGGCAGTACCAAACATTCATTTAAAAGACTTCAAACACTACAGAATTCGGCAGTCAGATTGTTATATGGTCCTTCCAGATATGACAGTGTTTCCCCTCTTTACAATAGATTACACTGGTTGCCTATAGAGGCTTGAGTAAATTTTAAATTTGTGTGTTTTCTTTATAAAACATTACATGGCCAAATTCCTAGCTATGTACTAACTCATTTCTGTTTTGTCTCATATCAAAGAGCCGGGAGAAGTGATATTAATGTTTTGTTTTGTTTTTTAACTTTTCCATAAACTAGAGGGATAAGGAGAATTTCAATTTTTGATAGACTGTTGGCCGTTCAAGCAGCACGTCTATTGAAGGATCTTGTAGTACAACTTTCTTGTTCTCATTGATATCTCTCCTTTAGAGAAAGTCTAAAGACTATTCTGTTTAGGAAATTTACCTCTTGATTTACTAATTATTTCCTAGGAGAATGTCCTAGCTCTTGTTATATGTAACCCACTTATAACTTAGTGGTAATAGCAGAATATACAACACAGTGTAATGTAATGTAGCTGCATAAATAGGACCCAATAAAAGTCAGTCCTACCTTTATATGGTTTGACATAGCTGGTTAAGGGACCCTTTTACTAAGCTGCGTAGACGCCTATGCGCACCCAATGAGCGTCAATTGGGAGTTACTGCCCAGCTACTACGTGGCCCTTGCAGTAATTTCATTTTTTATGTGCGTCCGCTACGCATGCGGGAAAATAATTTTTATTTTCTGGTGCACGGCAAAAAACAGACAGTAATCATCATGCTACTTTAATTATGAGTAAGCTGCACAATTTATAGACTTATCCCTGAAGAAGCCTGATACTTGGGTGAAACGGGACCCATTGGATTGGATTTTTTTCAAGATAAGTGCAAACTGATTTTTTATGGGTATGATTGAATAAAATTATTTAAAAAATTAAAGGGTTTTGGACCAATGAATGAAATCTGAACCACACTAATGCTGGTAGATAAGCAATTGCAAAAAGTGTCAACAGCGGTGGTTTCTGAGGTCCTTTTCCCTTTATAAAACAATAATTCGTTTGTTTACTGCTATTTTGACAAAAACTCTTTTATATTGGGCTTGGGTGGGCCCAGCCATTTCCACCCAAGGCCCACTCAGAAATAATTCAGAAATGGTGGATCGCAGGTGACTGAGGTGCATCTGCTTTTCCTTCCCTCACCTCTGCTGTGATGTGTCTACTTTAAATTAAGGGTGCTGCCCAGCAATGATTCACACAGGCCTGTTCTGGGGACTTCCCTCTGCCACGATCCACCCTCTCAGAAACAGGAAGTTGCATCAGAGAGAGCAGATCACGGTGGAGGGAAGGCCCCAGAATGGGCCTGTGTGAATCACCACCGGGTGGCACCCTTAATTTAAATTGAAAGCACTGCAGTGAAGGTGAGGGAAGGAAAAGGTCAGAATAATGCTAGACCTGTGGGACAGGGGAGGGACAGGCTGAGAGACAGTGACCACTCCTGTGGGGGAGAAGGGGTGGAGGCCAAAGGAAAGGGAGAGAGGTTCTGGGCCTGCAAAAGGTGGGGGGGGGGGGTGGCTGAAGGAAAGGAGAGAGGTTCTGGACCTGCAAGATGGGAATGGCTGGCTGGAAGAAAGGAAGGAAGGGAGAGAGTTGCTGGATCTGTGGGGGAGGGGAGTGGGGGCACGGGAGAGAGGTGCTGGACCTGTTGAGGGGGGCTGGAGGCAGGGAGAGAGGTGCTGAACCTGCAAATGGGGGAGGGGTAGATGTTGGAGGGAAGGAAGAGAAGTGCTGGACCAGGAAAGGGGGGCGGTGGTGGATGGAGGGAAGGAAGGAAGGAAGGAAGGAAGGAAGGAAGGAAGGAAGGAAGGAAGGAAGGAAGGAAGGAAGGTGCTGGATCTGCAAGGGAGGGGGCTGGAGAGAAGGGAGAGAATTGATGGACCTGCAGGTGGGGCTGGAGGGAAGGGAGAGAGGTGCAGGACCTGTGGGGAGGGGGCTGGAGGCAAGGCCTGCAAGGGGGGGTTGAAGGGAAAGGAGAGAGGTACTGTACCAGGTGGAAGGGTTAGAGGGAATGAAAAGAGATACTAGATCAAGGAGATGAAGGAAGAGGGGGACAAATTCTTAACCCACAGTGGAAGAAAGAACCAAACGCTGGAAGAGAGAGAGGGAGAGAAGCTGGACGGGTGGGAATGGAGAGAAGAGAGACACATTGATGTGGATGAGGGAGAGAAAGGAGATACAGAAACAGAGGGGAGATGATGTATGGGGATTTCATATGAACATAGAGGGGCAATGCCTGGCACAGTGAGGGGGGATATAGGAATAGAAAGGCAATGCTGGACACTGGGAGGGATGGGTATGTAGACACAGGGGGAGATACTAGACATGGGTGAGAATAGGAACTCAGAGGTGAGTTGCTGGACAGGGGAGGGCATAGGAACGCAAGGGGTGATGCTGGACGCAGGGGTAGGGGATGGAAGGATGATGATGGATGTAGGGAAATGAACATAGTGGAGGTACTGGACAAGGAACTATAAGGACACAGAGAAGGGAGTTACAGAAAATGAGGGAAGATAGGGACACAGAGCTGTTCCCTTCTCTACTACTGCCAACTCCAGACTTCGCGCTTTCTGTCTCGCTGCACCCTACTCCTGGAATAAACTTCCTGAGCCCCTACGTCTTGCCCCATCCTTGGCCACCTTTAAATCTAGACTGAAAGCCCACCTCTTTAACATTGCTTTTGACTCGTAACCACTTGTAACCATTCGTCTCCACCTACCCTCCTCTCCTCCTTCCTGTGCACATTAATTGATTTGATTTGCTTACTTTATTTTTTGTCTATTAGATTGTAAGCTCTTTCAGCAGGGACTGTCTTTCTTCTATGTTTGTGCAGCGCTGCATACACCTTGTAGCGCTATAGAAATGCTAAATAGTAGTAGTAGTAGTAGTAGATGGTGAACATGGAGCAAGAAGAAATGTCAAATAGACAGGAGATCCTGGTGAGTGAATTAAGAGAAGACAGAGGGAAGCAGAAACTAGAGATTGAAACCAAGTTGATTTGAAAAATGACCAGACAACCAAAGGTAGAAAAAATAATGTTATTTTGTATGTTGTGATTAGAATATGCAGTGCTTTTTTTGTGCTGGTTCGCGCCGGTACGGTGTACCGGCACCTTTTTTGTGAGGTCTGGCTCACCTGCCCGCTCCCTTCCATTCGTGCACCCGGGCTCCCCCTGCCCACCCCCTTTCGTTCGTGCACCCGTGCTCCCCCTGCCCTCCCTCAGCTCCCCAACTTTCCTTGAAATCTTTAATTTACCCAAAGTCGCAGTGAACCGCCCTCGCAGAAAGGAAATTACATCAGAGGAAGGCGGGACGCACTGAGAGGAAAGGGAAGCGACGGGGAGGCAAACCTGCCTGCCTGCCAGCTGTTTTTATTGCTGGTTCACCGCGACTTCGGGTAAATTAAAGATTTCAAGGAAAGTCGGGGAGCTGAGGGAGGGCGGGGGGGCTGGGGTTTGAATGAATCGCTGGACATGGAGGGGATGGAGGGCAGGGGAGAGAGGAGAATTGCTGGACATGGAGGGGAGGGCAAAGGAGAAAGGAGCATTGCTGGACATGGATTTGAGGGGAAGGCAGGGAAGAGAGAATTGCTTGACATGGCTAGGAGGGGAGGGCAGGGGAAGGCAGAGGAGAGAGGAGACATGCTGGACATGGATGGGAGGAGAGGGCAGGGAAGAGAGAATTGCTGGACATGGATGGGAGAGGAGGGCAATTTCTGTACTCCAGGATTCTATTCTTCCCACAAATTCTATACTCCAGGATTTATAAACTGCAGAATCCCAAGAGATTTGAAGCTGTGTGAGATAATATCATATTCCTAATCAGACATTATACCAATTATCAACATAAAATAATAGCACAATAACAATTTTAAAAGATAATACATGATGACTAAGGACAAAATATTTTTGAAACCGATAACATTTTCAAATTTTTATGAAAAGGGTTTTACAGCTTGATACATGAAAAAGTAATCAAAACGTTTTAAAAACATGTACCTTATGTGCACCGTTTGAAGCTGGAAATCCTAGTTGTGAATCATTTGAGAGTTTTGGGGGTCCTTTTACTAAAGTGAGCTGAAAAATGGCCTGCGGTAGTGTAGACACGTGTTTTGGGCGCACGCAGAATCATTTTTTAGCACATCTGTAAAAAAATGCCTTTTTAAAAATTTTTGATGAAAATGGATGTGCGGCAAAATGAAAATTGAGACCTTACCGCAAGCCATTGACCATGCAGTAACCGGGCAGTAATTCCAATTTGGCACACATTGAGCGCACGTAGGCAACTATGCGGCTTAGTAAAAGGGCCCCCTCAGTGAAAACTAAAACATAAAGTTCTCTTAAGAATGTGGAGCTAAATAAAAGAAAACATTTTTTTCACTTATAAATATTTCCCAGGTTTTCCCTTCAGTTGTTCAGGCTGTCTCCAGGCTTTGAAACTTGGGTGGGGGGTGAGGTTTAGAGTGTTTGGGAACCAGGAGAAGTACGAGCCCCAGAAGCACTTCAGTGACTAGATAGGAGGAGCTTTAAATATTACTTAGAGACGTCGAGATACCTGACGGGCAAAAGAAAAACCTGTAATGGGAGCTCTTAATGATTTTATTCGTTTTAACCACCATCATAATTAGCTAAAACCACTTTATTTCTTTTTACTATTGCCTCCCTTGGAGGCACAACAAGACGAGAAGCTGCTCACTGTAAAGCAACCAAGACAATTAAATATATGGAGGGATTTTTTTTCTTTGTTTCTTTTCTCTAGTTGCTGCATCATTGCTTTGAATTCCTTAGTATGAAAATCAGTCTAAAGGCACCCTGGAGTCAGGGGGTTTGGGCAGAAGGGTACCTGGAACACGACAAATTGTAACCATGGCAATCAAACAGTTCCAAATGTGTTTTGTTGCTGGGGCAAAATACAGGGACAGTAACCTTGATCCAAGGGGCGTGGCCTCCTGCTCGGGACTCCTCCTGAACTGTAAGGTGCATGTGCAGGGAGAAAGAAGAAGCTGGGGTGACGCAAGGGGGATCCCCGACCGGGTGTTGCACTCAGTCTCTGGTCCCTCCGCACGCAGGAACGTTATCAGCTCCTGCAAATGCTGTGTTTCTGGTGGGGCTCTGAAAATGCTGCGATCTATCTGCTCTCTCTCTCAGCCGCATCCTTCCCTAGGCACTGCATCAAGCGCAATCCCCTCTCCCTTCCCCGGGCATGACTGAACGCGAGGACACATCCAGCTGCAGGAATTACAGAATGGCCCAGATGTGCTGATAGAGAATGCAGGGACTGTCGCTGCCATCGGGGAGGGTTCATTTCTCGTCCTTTTTTTTTTTTTTTAACCCATGTTCATTATTATTTCTAGGGAGGAGGTGCTGGAGCTAAGGATCTAGATTGAACCTGCGGAGAAGTGCGGTTTGTGCTGAATGCCTAAAGGAAAGGGATGTTTTCTGGGCCACAGCAGATGCAAATGAGTGTCTGTCTGGGAGGTGATCCTCGATTTGCTGGTAACATACAATGGGCTACTCCCTGAGGTGAGGGTCGGTAGACCAGGGCAAGGGGGGAATCGGTGGAGGAAAGAAGGCTTGGCCACTGCCAGGGCTTACAGATAAAGATCCTCAGATTTTTCTGCGCATTTGTGTGGTGATTTATTTCTGCTGCTGGTTTTTTTTCTCTTCGTGGTGGTTTTCTTTATGAGGTGGGGGTAGAAAGAGGGATGGAGCTTGGCTCCTAAATAGTGCCATCCTGCTGCTCTCTCGTCTGTCTTGTGGCTGCTTCTGCTCTTTCTGGCGACCTGATGGCAATCTGAATCCCTTCCCCCCCCCCCAACCCCTCTCAGATCATGGCATTGGTGTTTTGCGGGCTTCCCCAATGCTCACCAGTGAGGACTACTGAAGAAGATGGGGCTCAAGTCCAGGAGTGCTAGCAGTCCTGGTTGTGGTGAAGATCAAGATGAGAAGAAAGGGGGGCTGACTGAGGGGGATCTGGAACAAGCCTCCTTGACAGTGGGAGCCGGAGCTGACAAAGATGGGACTTTACTCTTGGTCGGAACTGAGAAAGATGAAGTAAAGCGAAACCTCCAAGGAACTGGGCTGTTGGCAAAAACACCTTTGAGTTATAGTAGACCTGTCAAGAGGAACAATGCCAAGTACCGGAGGTTTCAGACTTTAATCTATGATGCGCTGGAGAGACCCAGAGGATGGGCGCTGTTCTATCACGCTTTAGTGTGAGTACCATGTGATGGGTTGAGAGGGGGTTTTCCCTTCTCTCCTCTATGATTTTTCACTGCTATTTACATGTTGTGCTGTTCTTTACTAACACCGAGTTGCAAAAGTGAGTTTTATTCATAGCATTAGCTGTAAAAAAATATATATATAGTAAAAGTTTGAACTGCTGAAGACAGAATTTGATCGTCATAGGGCCCCTTTTACTAAAGGGTGTTAATCACTTAACCCTGGATTCTATATATGGCGCGCAAATTTGAATGCACATCAATTTGCACGCACAATTGAATTGCATAGCGAGCCAAATAGCACTGATAATTGGGCACTAACAATCAATTATTGGTACTAATCGGCAATAATTATAATTTACGTGTGCATCTTGCTAGTCACTATTCTGATGCGTGCATAAATTCTTATGCATGGATCTGAAAAGGTGGCATGGCATTGGGGGGGGGGGGGCATGACTGTTCCAAGAATTTACTCATAGTGTTACAGGATATGGAAGATCTGCGCCTAATTAAGGCACGAGGATGGACACCAGGTTTCATTTGGTTCTCGTGCCTAAATTAGGTGCAGATCTGCCATATCCTGTAACACTGTGAGTTCCATTGGGCACAGATCCCAATGCAGTGCACTGTTCTATAAAAAGCGGGACCACTGTTTATAGAGTGGCACTTAGCACTCATTTTTTTGGGGCGTCATATGTAGAATTTGGTCCTTTATGTGCAGTTAATGCTCAAAAATTAATGCACCCAAAAGAGGCTGCTGCACAGTCATGTAAAGGGGCTTTGTAATTGCTTTTCTGATTCTACTTGTTAAACCACGGGTTAATGAATTTTTCAGAATTTTTTTTGTCAGGAGTGTGACATCAGTGGAGAGTGGACATAGAAGCGTTACTCAGCTAGCGCATTACTTCTTATTGGGGAAAATTCTACATTTGGCGCTGGAAATAATCAGTATAGAAAAAAAACATGCTTAGCGCTATTCTATAAACCTTGCCTAAAGTTAGGTGCGGTTTATAGAATACACATAGCACCTGTCTCCGTGGCTAAAATTTAGTCACAGCCGTTTATGCCAACTAAAACCTGGTGTACATGCCCACATCTCATTTAGGCGCAGACTGGGCATATTCTGCAACGGTGCGCATAATTATTAGGAACACCCATGACTGCCCACGCCCCTCCCATGGCCACACCCCCTTTTTAGATCTGCACCTTAGAATACAGCATACACCCTGTTTACTAAGGCATGCTAGTGTTTTTAGTGTGTTCTAAAAATTAGCGTGCATTAACACTAGAGACACCCATATATTCTTAGCCAGCACATTTTCGAAAGAGAAGGGCGTCCATCTTTTGACACAAATCGGGAGATGGGCGCCTTTCTCCCAAGGCCACCTAAATTGGCATAATTGAAAGCCGATTTTTTTGACACCCTCGATGGCTTTCCGTCACAGGGATGACCAAAGTCCACGGGGGCGTGTCAGAGGCATAGAGAAGGCGAGACTGGGGCATGATTAGGAGATGGGCATCCTCGGCTGATAATGGAAAAAAGAAGGGCGGCCCTGACAAGCACTTGGCCGACTTGGTCCATTTTTTTCCAGGACCAAGCCGTGAAAAGATGCCCAAATTGAGCAGATGACCACCAGAGGGAATCGGGGATGACCTCCCCTTACTCCCCCAGTGGTCACTAACCCCCTCCCACCATAAAAAAACAGGTTAAAAATACTTTTTTTGCCATACTCAGGTTCATTGCAGCACTATACAGGTCCCTGGAGCAGTTGTAGTGGGTGCAGTGTACTTCAGGCAGGCAGACCTCATGGGGGGGGGGGGGTTGGGGGGCTTAGCACCCAAGGTAAGGGAGCTATGCACCTGGGAGCAATTTCTGAAGTCCACTGCAGTGCCCCCTAGGGTGCCTGGTTGGTGTCCTGGCATGTGAGGGGGACCAGTGCTCTACAAATGCTGGCCCCTCCCACGACCAAATGGCTTGGATTTGGCCATTTTTGAGATGGGCGTCTTTGGATTTCATTATCAGCAAAAACCAAGGCCGGCCATCTCTAAGGGAGGCCATCTCTAAGGTCGACCCAAATGTTGAGATTTGGGCATCCCCGACCATATTATCGAAACGAAAGATGGACGCCCATCTTGTTTCAATAATACAGTTGGGGATGCCCCTTTACGGGGCCGTCCTTAGAGATGGGCACCCCCATTCGATTATGCCCCTCTATGTGTGTCTCTAGTGTTAGCGTGTGCTAAAAACGTTAGCATGCCTACACTGCAGCTTAATAAACAGGGCCCCATGAAAGTTGTGTAACTAAATTCTAATTAGTATTAGTGCCGATAATCACTTGTTATTGGTTTGTTAATCAATTAATTTGTGCATACAATGTGGCCATATTGCCAAATTTGTGCAATGCAACTTTAGCTGCCGTGGGCTAGATATGGCGCCTGAAAAATCTGCATGGAATAAATTTCCACCGAAGCATATTCTATAAGCAGCACCTAGATTTAGACGTGGTATACAGAACATGTTTAGTTGATACCTCAGCACCTAGAACTATGTGCATCCGTTTACACCAAGGAAAACGTAGCATAAATACTGGTGGGTAGATTTAGGTACAGAGGGCCATATTCTATAACAGTGCATGTAAATTTTGGAATGCCCACAAAACGCCCATTTCCCCACTCATAACCTTGCCCCCTTTTGGCTCCGTGCATTAGCATTTAGGCGCTGCGCATTACAGAATACGCTTAGCGACTTGTGCACATAAATTCTAATTATTGCCAGTTAGTGCTCATTATTTTTTTGTTAAATGCTGTTAAAAACGCTGGTTGGCTTGCTAAGCACGTTGTTATAGAATACGCTTGGATTTCAGCACAGACCGCTAGGAGCGATATATAGAATCCGGCGGCAAATGTGGAATTCCCCCCATTGTGCACTAATGCAGAGTTAATGTGGGACCACTTTCTGTTTCCTAAATAGGTGGTGCTAATTGTTTCCGTGTTATCCAGGAGCAATTACCTTGCATTAATCTGAATATTAATGCATGATTTGTAATGAACAATAGTGGGTACACCCCCTTCTTGACGCAGTGATGGTTTTTGGCTTGCTGCACATTAAATGTTTGTATTATAGTATGTCAGGGCTCAGACTTAACGCCCGTTAGTAGAAGGATCTCATATTGTCAAATATAATTCCTGATGTCTGGAGCATCACGCAGTCTTAATGGTTGTGAATTGACAGTAAGATTTGGCTAGGGATGCCGTGAGAATATACAGTATGCTACATGTGACCAAACATTCATCAGAGCTGAGCCGTGAAGGGTAATGTGGGAATTTCTCACAGAGGACATAATTTACAGTGTGTTGCTAGTACTGCGCAATATTATTTCTGGCTTAAGTGCTTGCTCCGAGTACCTTCAAAAGAATATGAACCGTTCCCAAGGCATTCTGAAATAACATTTAAAAATAACTGGAGCTTGTTCAGCATCATTACTACACATTCCTATGTTTCTCGGGCCCTCTTTTCTTCCAGGCTTAGAGTCTGTGACCCAGATCTTTTGAACATGGGAATACTTTGGTGTAGAAATGTTTTCCATCTGAGATGGTTAGTTGTATGGCAACTGGGTGCTAGACCATAATTTCTGGACTGAAAGTAGAGTGTTCATATTAATATTCAAGATTTTACTGCTTTGCTTCTGCAAAATACTGTAATGAAGCGGGTGGGCCAGATAGTTTTTGCATTTATGGGTCATTTTACTAAGCTGCGGTAAATGGGGGCCTATGCAAGCAGCAGTGCATGTTTTTGACACGTGCTGAAATCTCCTTTTACCACAGTGGGTAAAAGACTGTCTTCTTTTTTTTTTTTAAAAGAAATGGCCATGCAGTAAGTGATAAACTACAAATACATGAGAAAGAGAATTAAAAAAAAAAGGCAGAACCACAAAATAAAACAAAAAGATTCTCTATATAACAAGCCTGGAGAAATAAATAACTAAATAACTTTATTCAAAAATAAGGAGGAAAAAGCCTCAAGAAGCTCCCAGCAAAAAGCCAGCGGAACAAAACTGCTTCATCATCGGCAAAAAGCTTCCTTAATAAACAACTTCAACAAAATGATTCACATCTTAACAACTCATCAAAAAGTGCTTAAATCTTTAAGCAACTAGCAATACTTAGCTGTGGAGTCTCTTCTTCCTTCAACAAGTTGACCGTGACCAATGGTGGCCAACGTTTCGTCAAGCTGTGGCAGGGTCAAACTGCCAAAAAAATTTAGACTACATTCAAAATGTGATGGAACCTAGTTCAAGCTGCATCAGGGTCAAACGGCCAAAAAAATGTAGTTTAAAATTCCATCACATTTTGAACAGTCTAGATTTTTTTTGGCCTTTTGACACAGCTTGACGAAACGCTGGCCACCGTTAGTCACGGTCAACTTGTTGAAGGAAGAAGAGACTCCACATCTACGTATTGCTAGCTGTTTAAAGATTTAAGCATTTTTTTTGAAGAGTTGTTAAGATTTAACTCATTTTGTTGAAGCTGTTTAAAGGAGGTATTTTGCCAATGATGAAGCAGTTTTGTTCCTGTGGCTTTTTGCTGGGAGGTTCTTGAGGCTTTTTCCTCCTTCTTTTTGAATACATTTATTTATTTATTGTTCTAGGCTTGTTATATAGAGAATCATTTTGTTTTGTTTTGTGGTCATGCAGTAAGTGAGCCACTTACTCTGCGGCCATTTCAGGAGGGAGCCCTTACCGCCACCCACTGAGGTGACGGTAAGGGCTCCAGTGCTACCCCGGCTACAAAATATTTTATATGTCTGTAGCACTGGAAACGGCATGCTGGAGGTGGGAGCTACCACGAGGCTGCTGCAGTAGCCCAGCGGTAGTTCCGGAATAGCGAGTGGTAAGCCCATATTGGGTTTACCGCTGCTTAGTAAAAGGGCCCCTTAGCCTGTTTCAACAACAACTATTAAAGTGCAATTGTACTGGGGCTGGATGTGCCTCATGTCAATGGCAAGTGTTTTCTTTTTGAGCTATTTGTCTTGATCTTTGGCTTGCTGGATTGATTTTTTCGCTTTTAAGGGTTTTCTTTACACTTTAATATTCCCTTATCTCTTGTTTGTCCTGTTAGATTGTAAGCTCTGTCGAGCAGGGACTGTCTCTTCATGTTCAAGTGTACAGCGCTGCGTACGTCTAGTAGCGCTATAGAAATGACAAGTAATAGTAGTAGTAAGTGCAAAGGCTGTATTGTAACTGTTGAGGGTGGGCTCTGCATGACCCCTGCACCTATCGCAATCTTACTGCGTGTTAGGAGCATTGACAATTAGAGCAAAGTTCTCCTGCGCTAACTTCTCAACTGGCTGCAATGTGCTGTCACACCCATTCTCCCTCTATAACCCACCCATCTCTTCCCCAATACAGCATGCAGTTAACATGTGAATTAGCACATGCTGTCAAATCACTGAGGTAACATATTAACTGCTCAACACACTTAGTAAAAGGGCCCCTTGGTTGCCTTGCTGTCATCTGGTTCCTTTTGGATCCATCCTCAAATTTCTCTACATTTTGAAAAAATATATATTTTTGTGCTCATACTTGTAAATATGTTGAATGTTAAAATGTGGAACTTTATTTTGCTATGTCAACCCAGAATCCTGACTTTAACACCTTAAAAAAAAGGAATATAAATGTCTTTGTTTTGTGTATACATTATCCCCTATACTGTTTAACCTTCAGCAACCTCATTTTCGGGATACATGGATTTGTATCTGAGTTGAAAATGTCAGTCAGCTTCCCCAGGGCACCTGCAGAGTGAACTTAACATTGGGAATAATGACATCCTCCCTATAAATCTTTGAACAATAAAGTGTTTTTAAGAATTTGAAGCTGAAGAGAAGAAATCTTTATTTCACTTGCTGAAAGTGTTCCCCAGGTCCCCTCTTCAGTTGTTCCGGCTGGCTCCATGCTTATGACCCGGGTGGGGTTGAGGCTGAGGGTGTTTCAGAAGGATCAGCCTCAGCTACATTTCAGTGACAAGATAGGAGGAGCTTTCAAAAAGCCTCAGATGCCAAGATACCCAGAGGGACAAAAGAAAAACTTGTAAAGGGAGCTTTTAATGATTTTATTGGTTTTAACCACCAGTGTAATTAACTAAAACCACTTTATTTCTTTCTGCTAGTGCAGCTCTTAGAAACACAATAAGATTAGGAGGTAGGATTTAGCTATAGATTAAATATCAAACAGAGTTTGGCTCGCTGTGAAGCAACCAAGGCAATTGAACAAATTCGGGGATTATTTTTTGTTTGTTTTTTCTATTTGCTGTATCATTGCTTGGAATGTGCTTAGTAGGAAAATCAGTCTAAGACACCCTGGAGTCAGGGGTTTGGCTAGAAGGGCACCTGGAACATGCTGAAAATCAAAACAGTTCCAAATGTGGTTGTTCCTGAGGCAAAATACAGGGACAGTGTTGTCTACTGATCAATATTATGGCTGCTGGGTTAGCTCTTGATTCCTTACAGGTGTTAGTT
Organism: Microcaecilia unicolor; assembly: GCF_901765095.1. Lineage (NCBI taxonomy): Eukaryota > Metazoa > Chordata > Amphibia > Gymnophiona > Siphonopidae > Microcaecilia > Microcaecilia unicolor. The sequence goes on along the minus strand of NC_044031.1, from coordinate 591,986,838 downwards.
TGCAAAGTGCTTGCAGGCAGCCATGTACAGTATTGGCTTGTGCCTCTTGATTCTTGAGGTGCTTTCAGAGTTTTTATTTGACAATCCCATCTTTAAGGGAAGTATGTGCTGTTGCCATGTGGGAAAATACTTTTAGATCTGCCACTGTAAGATTGTGGAGCCATCTTCTGTTATAGATGAATAATATCTAGGAAAGGGCTTCCCAAGCCTGTCCCAGGAACTCCACAGCTGGTCGGGTTTCCTAAATATCTGGGTAATGAAGTATGCATGAAATCAGTTTGTAATCATTGCAGATTGATCTCATACATATTCATTGTTGATATCTTAAAACCTGATTGACAGGACAAGTTTGGAAAGCTCTGATCTGAGGCAGTTCTGTTGGCTTTTCACAGTTGTGTTTAATTATCGGCAGCATATTGCTGTCTGCTGAGTTTTATAGTTTTGTTTAGTCTGTGAATTATTGAATAATGTATTTTTATGTGAGTATATATAGGTATATGTTTATTTAATTTGAATTTTATGTTGTTGTTCCTCACTCAGCATGTAATAAATCCAAATAATTAAGTGCCCCTCCCCACCTCCGATATTGAGCCCATGGCAGTCATCACTTTTTTAAAAATATTGACTGCCATAGGTTGAAAAATCTAGTGGGTCGATATTCAACATGATTTAGCCAGCCAGAGATAGCTCCTGGCTGGTTAGTCTGTTTGGATCTAACTGGTCATTTTCGGCGCACTTAACTGGTTACGGTCAAATTCTATAAAAGGCACCTAAAAAATCTGTGTGGTAAACATTTTCGGCTAAGCATATTCTATAAGTAGCTCCTAGATTTAGGCATAGTATACAAAATATGCTTAGTTGATATCCCAGCACCTGAAACTATGCACTTCTATTTACACCAACGAAAACGTGGTGTAAATCCCAGCGTGTAGATTTATATGCACTGGGTCATATTTTGTAACTACGTACATAAATTTAGGAATGCCTACAAAATGCCCATTTCCTCCCCCCCCCCCATGACCATGCCCTTTTGAACTATATGCATTTGAATTTAGGTGCAGTTCATTTCAGAATATGCTTAGTGAGTTGTGTGTGTAAATTCTAATTATTGCCAATTAATGCTTATTATTGCTTGTTAGGTTCTGCTATTAACGGTGATTAGCTTGTTAAGCCAATTAAGTTATGCACATTGTTATGGAATATGCTTAAATTTCAGCACGGAACGCTAGGTGTACTATATAGAATCTGGCGGTTAGTGCCTAATGCATAAAGACAAACTTGTTCAAAAAGACATCATAATGATCCTGTCGCGGCTCTGATGTCACTCTGGTGTTGGTGAGCTCTCGAGTTTTCCCGAGCTCCACTAGGCCCAGGAAATAGCCGAGCACCCCGAATCTTCACCCGCGGCGACCGCCGTTCACCGAGGGTTGAGCCCCCAGCTGCGGGCGGCCAGCAGGACTGCTGGAACCACGGGGTGACGGATGACCTGGCTGGCTGTGGATACAGAGTCCTTGGTGAGCGTACCTAGCCGGGCGGCTAGCTGAGCAGTAACAAACACAGTCTTGGAAATAGCTAGCAGGGCGCCTAGCTGCCACGAGGAGCAAACACAGTCTTGGAAGGAACTAGCAGGACGGCTAGCTGTCACGGGGAACAAACACAGGCTTGGAAGGAGCTAGCAGGACGGCTAGCTGCCACGAGGAACAAAACACAGTCTTGGATGGAGCTAGCAGGACGGCTAGCTGCCACGAGGAACAAACACAGGCTTGGATGGAGCTAGCAGGACGGCTAGCTGTTACGAGGAACAGACACAGGCTTGGAAGGAGCTAGCAGGACGGCTAGCTGTTACGAGGAACAAACACAGGCTTGGAAGGAGCTAGCAGGACGGCTAGCTGTTACGAGGAACAAAACAGTCTTGGATGGAACTAGCAGGACGGCTAGCTGTCACGGGGAACAAACACAGGCTTGGAAGGAGCTAGCAGGATGGCTAGCTGCCACGAGGAACAAAACACAGTCTTGGATGGAGCTAGCAGGACGGCTAGCTGCCACGAGGAACAAACACAGGCTTGGATGGAGCTAGCAGGACGGCTAGCTGTTACGAGGAACAGACACAGGCTTGGAAGGAGCTAGCAGGACGGCTAGCTGTTACGAGGAACAAACACAGGCTTGGAAGGAGCTAGCAGGACGGCTAGCTGTTACGAGGAACAAAACACAGGCTTGGAAGGAGCTAGCAGGACGGCTAGCTGTTACGAGGAACAAAACACAGTCTTGGATGGAGCTAGCAGGACGGCTAGCGGTCACGAGGAACAAAACACAGGCTTGGATGGAGCTAGCAGGACGGCTAGCTGTTACGAGGAACAGACACAGGCTTGGAAGGAGCTAGCAGGACGGCTAGCTGTTACGAGGAACAAACACAGGCTTGGAAGAAGCTAGCAGGACGGCTAGCTGAAACAAGGAACCAGCACAGTCTGAAAGGGACTAGCAGGATGGCTTCAAACAACAAAACGGAAGCACTGGATCCTTTCGGTGCTTCCGTTTAAATCCCCCGCTCGTCCTGGCCGAAGAACAGCTGGGACCAATCCTCTCTGTCCCAGCCGGCAGTGGGCCCCGGATTGGTTCTCCCGTCTGAGGGGCAGAGTTCCTTCGTGGATGCGCCAATCCGGCGCAAGTGGGCGGAGCCTCCTCGCTGGTCCTGCTGCAGCGAGGAGGACGCCGACGCCGGCGCCGCCATCTTGGCCGGCGGATCTCCTTCTCCGAGGCCGGCGTTAGTTCTTCAGGATCGCCGGCCTCGGAGCAACTTGTGGTCGCGGCCCTCCCGGCGGCAGCCTTCCCTCGTCGCCCCGCACCCCACGGAAGCCCCAACCTCCTGCCCCGGCCCGCGGACCGGCAGGTAAGGGCCCGGAACGGGACAGTATCCTCCCCGGAAGACCCCTTCCTCCGGGGCCTGGTTTGCACGGATATCGGGCGTGGAAGGCTTTGATCAGTTCTGGAGCATGAACATTAGCCACGGGTTCCCAGGAATTATCTTCGGGACCATAAGATTTCCATGCTAACAAATAATACAGTCTTCCTCGCCGCCACTTTGAGTCGAGAATCTCTCCTACCTCGTACTCCGGGTCCGGGACCACTTGGAGATCCTCGGTTCGGGCTGGATGTGGGTGCCACCCGGACTCCCGGAACCTCTTCAATAGCGAGATGTGAAAAGCGTTATGTACTCGTAGAGTGGCGGGTAACCGCAATCGATACGTTACCGGCCCAATTCGTTCTTGAATTGCATATGGCCCCACATACCGCGGTCTCAGTCTTTGGGAAGGTCCTCGGAGTCTCAGATGTTTCGTGCTTAACCATACTTTCTGTCCTGGTTGGAGCACGGGGGCGGGCCGCCGATGGCGGTCAGCAAAGATCTTGTTCTTGATCGCGGCCTTCTGTAGTTGTTCCCTAGCCACCCGCCAGACCTCTTGTAGGTCGGCTATGACTTGATCCCCCGCCGGGTTCATGGCGGTAGCCGGAAACGGTCCTGGAAGCCGGGGATGTCGTCCATATACCAGGAAGAACGGGGACTGCCCTGAGGATGAGTGGTCACTTTGGTTATAGGCGAATTCGGCCCAGGGAAGTAGAGAAACCCAGTTATCCTGTCGTTGGTTGACAAAGGCTCGTAAAAATCCTTTCAGGGTTTGGTTAATCCTCTCAACCATGCCGTTGGTCTGAGGATGGTACGCGAATGAAAAATGATTCTCTACCCCCAAGGCCGTGCACAAAGTTCTCCAGAAGTGAGATGTAAATTGGGGCCCTCGGTCACTGATGATCCGAGTGGGTAGTCCATGTAATCGAAAAATGTGGTGAATGAACGCTTGAGCTAGAGAGGCGGCCGACGGGAGGTTCATGAGTGGGACAAAGTGAGCCATTTTAGAGAACCGATCTATTACCACCCAGATCACGGTATGACCCTGGGACCGAGGTAAGTCCGTGATAAAGTCCATGGATATCTCCGACCAGGGACTGGTCGGTACGGGCAGTGGTTGTAGGTCCCCCACGGGGGGTCCTCCTATTGGCTTGGTTCGGGCACATACCGGACACGAGGTAACAAACTGGAGGATATCCCGTCTCATCTGTGGCCATCGATACTGTCTCGTGATGAACCGGAGTGTCTTATGATACCCGAAGTGACCTGCCCATCTAGACGAGTGCCCCCATTGCAGAACCCTTTTCCGATCGGCGGCCGCCACGAATTTCTGGATCGAGGCAACCTCTCCTGTGGCCGCACAGACACAAGCGGGGTCTAACATCGGATGAGTCTCCGTAGTTTCTTCTGGTGTCTCGAAGGCCCGGGAGAGCGCATCTGCCGGGGTATTCTGGGAGGCCGCTCGGAATACCAATTGGAAATGAAATCTGGCAAAGAATAATGACCACCGGGCCTGTCGGGGATTCAGCCGCTGGGCCTCTTGGAGGTATAGAAGGTTTTTATGATCTGTGATGACCGTGAACCGGTGTTCCGCTCCTTCCAGTAAATGTCTCCATTCTTGCAGTGCTAGTTTCAGCGCCAAGAGTTCTCTATCCCCTACCGTATAATTCCGCTCGGCAGGAGAGAATTTCCGTGAAAAAAAGGAGCACGGCTGACGCCGGCCTTCGGGGTTGATTTGAGAAATGACCGCCCCGGCCCCTAGGGCGGACGCGTCCACTTCTACAATGAACGGTTTCTCAGGGTCGGGGGTCAATAGGATAGACGCGGACTCAAAGGCCTCTTTTACCTGATGAAAGGCCGTTTGCGCCTCCGGCGGCCAATCCCTCACCCTCGCGTTCTTATGGGTGAGCGCCGTCAACGGGGTGGTCAACCTGGAGTACTGGGGAATAAATTGGCGATAGTAATTGGCGAAACCCAGGAATCGTTGCAAGGCCCTCAGGCCCTTCGGTTGAGGTCACTCTCGAATGGCTTGGAGCTTGTCTGGCTCCATCTGTAACCCTCCTGGAAGCAGGATATGCCCCAAAAAGGGTAAGGATCGCTGATGGAAAGCGCACTTACTCAGCTTAGCAAATAGATGGGCTTGACGTAGGCGGGACAGCACAGCCCGTACATGGCCCGGGTGCTCCCGGGGATCCTTAGAGTAAACTAGGATGTCATCCAGATATACAATCACCGTGGAATTTAGCAATTCTTCTAGTACACAATTGATAAGGCGTTGAAACACCGCAGGGGCATTGCAGAGACCGAATGGCATTACCCGATATTCAAAATGTCCCTCGTGGGTGTTGAAGGCCGTTTTCCATTCGTCCCCTGCCCGGATTCGTACTAGATTGTAGGCTCCCCGCAAATCCAACTTTGTGAAGATCTGAGCTCCTTGCAGTTTGTCCAAGAGCTCAGGAATAAGCGGGAGCGGGAATCGATCCTTCACGGTGATGGCGTTTAAACCCCGATAGTCGATGCACGGTCTTAGGGTCCCATCCTTCTTGGTAACGAAGAAAAATCCTGCCCCGGCTGGGGATGTAGACGGCTGAATGAACCCTTTCCGTAGATTCTCCTGGATATAATCTCGCATTGCCTTGAACTCTCCTCGGGACAGTCTGTACAATCGGCCCCGAGGGGGAACCGTATCTGTCTTCAGATTAATAGCACAGTTAAAAGAGCGATGCGGCGGTAGTACCTCCGCCTCCTTGGGGCTGAACACATCTGCAAAGTCTCTATAAATCATAGGCAGGGCGCCCAGTTTACCCAGTTCCTCCCCGGGCCACGTAAGTAAGGCCGGACAGCTGCCCGCCCGATCCTTACAACAGTTCTCTTGACAGGAATTGCCCCAGGTCTGAATCTTTCCCCCGGTCCAGTCGATAACCGGGTTGTGGTATCGTAGCCATGGTAATCCCAGAACCACATGGTGAATGGTCCGGGATAACACTAAGAATTCGGCTTCCTCCCGATGATCCTCCCCGATTTGCAGCCCCAATAGGGGAGTAATCTCGGTGACCGGCTGGGGAAGGGTAGTTCCCTGGATAGAGGTTATCCGCAGCATAGGCCTCCGGGGAAGCGTGGGCCATCCCATTTGCTGCAGTAGTTCGAGCCCAATAAAATTGCCCCCGGAGCCCGAGTCCACCAGGGCTCGGGTCTGAACCGTGGCCTCCTGCCACCGTAAGGTCACCGGCAGGGTGATCAAGGTCTCTTGTAGGGGAGCGGAGTGCCCCAGGAACCCTCCCCTCAGGGTGCCTTGGGGAGCGCGTTTCCCGACCGGAGGGAACAAGTCCGGAGGAAATGCCCCGCCTGCCCACAATAGAAGCACAGTCCATTAGACCGTCGTTGCTGTCTTTCGGCGGGAGTCAACCGTTGTCGGCCCATCACCATGGGCTCCTCCCCGGGCTCCATAGTGTCCCGGTTCCCCTGGCGAGGGGACGGCCCTTTGCTCGTCCGAGAGGACCCTCGTACCCACTTCTGCCGCTCCACCCGGGCTCTGGCTCGCTCCCGGAATCGGGTGTCCACCCGGATACAGAGTGAAATGAGGGCATCCAATTGCCCGGGAATCTCCCGTCCCGCTAATTCATTCTTGATTCGTTCTTGCAATCCCTCCATAAAGATGGCCATTAAGGACTCCGGATTCCACCGCAACTCCGTGGCTAAGGTACGAAACCGGATGGCATAGTCGGCCACCGTACCCTCTCCCTGATGAATCCGGAGCAGCTCCGATGCCACGGAGGAGGGTCTTCCCGGCAGGTCAAACACCATCCGGAACCGGCGCTGAAATTCACTATAATCCTCCAAAATGGGATCATGTTGCTCGTCCAGGGGGGCTACCCAGTCCCGGGCCTTTCCTTCACAAAGGCCCATAATGTAGCCCACCTTGCTTTGGTCCGAAGCAAAGGCCTCCGGTTGCATCCGGAAGGCCAGATTACACTGGTGGAGGAACCCTCGACAACCTCCCGGGTTCCCGTCGTATCGTGCTGGTTCAGGGAACCGAGGTCCCACGCGGAACCCTCCCATACGGGGAGCCGCTGCGGCCCCTTGGACCGCAGCGGCCTGGTTCTGTACCTGAAGCGTGGATAGTTGAGAACATACATTCTGGAGCGCCCCAGACAGGGCATTAAGCTGTTCCTGCTGCTGCTGAAGAACCTTGGCCAGGTCCCGTAGATCAGGTTGCGTCGGCGAGCTCATGGCTTCCGTTTTCTGTCGCGGCTCTGATGTCACTCTGGTGTTGGTGAGCTCTCGAGTTTTCCCGAGCTCCACTAGGCCCAGGAAATAGCCGAGCACCCCGAATCTTCACCCGCGGCGACCGCCGTTCACCGAGGGTTGAGCCCCCAGCTGCGGGCGGCCAGCAGGACTGCTGGAACCACGGGGTGACGGATGACCTGGCTGGCTGTGGATACAGAGTCCTTGGTGAGCGTACCTAGCCGGGCGGCTAGCTGAGCAGTAACAAACACAGTCTTGGAAATAGCTAGCAGGGCGCCTAGCTGCCACGAGGAGCAAACACAGTCTTGGAAGGAACTAGCAGGACGGCTAGCTGTCACGGGGAACAAACACAGGCTTGGAAGGAGCTAGCAGGACGGCTAGCTGCCACGAGGAACAAAACACAGTCTTGGATGGAGCTAGCAGGACGGCTAGCTGCCACGAGGAACAAACACAGGCTTGGATGGAGCTAGCAGGACGGCTAGCTGTTACGAGGAACAGACACAGGCTTGGAAGGAGCTAGCAGGACGGCTAGCTGTTACGAGGAACAAACACAGGCTTGGAAGGAGCTAGCAGGACGGCTAGCTGTTACGAGGAACAAAACACAGTCTTGGATGGAACTAGCAGGACGGCTAGCTGTCACGGGGAACAAACACAGGCTTGGAAGGAGCTAGCAGGACGGCTAGCTGCCACGAGGAACAAAACACAGTCTTGGATGGAGCTAGCAGGACGGCTAGCTGCCACGAGGAACAAACACAGGCTTGGATGGAGCTAGCAGGACGGCTAGCTGTTACGAGGAACAGACACAGGCTTGGAAGGAGCTAGCAGGACGGCTAGCTGTTACGAGGAACAAACACAGGCTTGGAAGGAGCTAGCAGGACGGCTAGCTGTTACGAGGAACAAAACACAGGCTTGGAAGGAGCTAGCAGGACGGCTAGCTGTTACGAGGAACAAAACACAGTCTTGGATGGAGCTAGCAGGACGGCTAGCGGTCACGAGGAACAAAACACAGGCTTGGATGGAGCTAGCAGGACGGCTAGCTGTTACGAGGAACAGACACAGGCTTGGAAGGAGCTAGCAGGACGGCTAGCTGTTACGAGGAACAAACACAGGCTTGGAAGAAGCTAGCAGGACGGCTAGCTGAAACAAGGAACCAGCACAGTCTGAAAGGGACTAGCAGGATGGCTTCAAACAACAAAACGGAAGCACTGGATCCTTTCGGTGCTTCCGTTTAAATCCCCCGCTCGTCCTGGCCGAAGAACAGCTGGGACCAATCCTCTCTGTCCCAGCCGGCAGTGGGCCCCGGATTGGTTCTCCCGTCTGAGGGGCAGAGTTCCTTCGTGGATGCGCCAATCCGGCGCAAGTGGGCGGAGCCTCCTCGCTGGTCCTGCTGCAGCGAGGAGGACGCCGACGCCGGCGCCGCCATCTTGGCCGGCGGATCTCCTTCTCCGAGGCCGGCGTTAGTTCTTCAGGATCGCCGGCCTCGGAGCAACTTGTGGTCGCGGCCCTCCCGGCGGCAGCCTTCCCTCGTCGCCCCGCACCCCACGGAAACCCCAACCTCCTGCCCCGGCCCGCGGACCGGCAGGTAAGGGCCCGGAACGGGACAGATCCTTCATAAATGACCTGACATCAAAACTCTACCAAAACAAGATAACATTGAACTCTTTATATTTGTTTACTTCAATTACTTTATCACCAATTGAACGTTATGCATTACCCCCTTATCTCTTACGCCTGGTATGAACTGTTATATACTTACTTTAATTTATTTTAATACTGTTTGTACTCTAAATGTTGTAATACCTCGTATTTCTCATTCCGTAAATGGCGATTGCCATTTTTGCTTTATGTAAGCCACATTGAGCCTGCAAAAAGGTGGGGAAATGTGGGATACAAATGCAACAAATAAATAAATAAATAAATAACTGACTATTTTCAGGGTGATCCAGGGGCGGAGTTAGCACTTGGCTGGTTAAGTGCTGATATTCAGAACTTAACCAGCCAGGCTCACCACATAAATACGACCATATAAAAATAAAGTCAATCCTATCTTTGTGGCCCTTTTACTAAGCTGTGGTAAAAAGGGTCCTGTCCTAGTTGCAGGGGCTGTTTTTGCTGCACACTGAGGCCCTTTTTACTGCAGCGGGTAAAAAGGTAAAAAAAGACATGGCCATGCGGTAAGTTTGCTTTTACCGTGTGGCCATGTGGGGAAAGCACTTATCGCTACCCACTGAGGTGGCGGTAAGAGCTCCCGCACTAACCTGGCGGTAAACAGGTAACACACAGCACTCCTCGATTACCACCAGGTAACCCCCTGCAGAAGTATTTTTTTGAATATTTCCGCTAGTGCCAGAAATGCCGTGTGCTGGGGATGAAACTACCGCCAGTTTCTGCTCCAGATTGGTGTACAGTAAAAGGGCCTCTTTATGCGGTTCACCATAGCCAGTTAAGGGCTGAATATCTCACTTACCCACCTATGCTATAGCTGGCTCCACAAGCCTGGAAATTCAATGCTGGAACTCAGACATGGCCTGGCATTGAATTTCCAGGCATAACACCATTATTGGTCAGCAAAACTGATCACTGCTGCCTGAATACCAACCGGATATTGCCTGGCACTGCTCAGAAAGCTGTGATATTTAGCTGCTATCTGAATAGCTTATGTCAATACACTTAGGGCCAGGTTCAGTGAATGGTGCTCAAAGTTTGGTTCAAGAAAAGAAACCAGAACAATCCTCTCCAGGGGCGGACTGACCATTTGGACAATTGGGCAGTGCCCGAGGGCCCAGAGGCTCTAGGGGGTCCAGAGGCTCTGCCCGGATTCCCAGCACACACTACTGCCCTTCCCGATCCTACCTTGAAAGGTGCGCCGCTGGTGATCTAGAGGCCTCTGCGTGTGTGTGGGGGGGGGGGGGGAAATGTTCTTACCTGCCCGCTGTGCTGCCACTATTCCCCCCCACCCAGCTCTACTGTATTTTAAAAAATGACAACCGAGACTCCATGCAGAAGTCTCGCGAGACTGTCGAGACCTGCCAGACTACCGCGGGAAGTCTCGGCTGCCATTTTGAAAACATGGTGGTGCCAGCAGTTAGGGGAATAGCGACTGTGCAGCGGACAGGAAAGAACATGCTCCCTCCTGTTGAGGCCACTAGACCACCAGGGCCCTTCAGGTAGGACCAGGGCAGCAGGGGCGTCGGCTGCGTCAGTAGGGGGACAACAGCATGACAGTAGGGAGGGTGTTGGGCAGTAGATGGGCAGGGGCCCAGACCACTCTCAGTCTGTTCTTGATCCCCTTGTGGATGAGACCAAAGTCAATAATAGAGTGAGGATGGAAAATAGCGTTCCACACAATCACATCAAATAGAATTCAAAGGTTTATTATGCTGCACCACAATAATACAAATGGACTCAACATGGCCAGTGCCTCAGGAGTCACCTGGTGAATTGTTCTAAACACAAGTTTCTGTTGTTGAGGGTTAAAAAATCCTCAAAAGGAAATTATCTTTGAAACCAGAATCCCAGCAAGTTGTTCCTTTTCCTGATGGAATTTCCAGTTACAGCTCTGGATAAATTAGAAATCGAGTAAGAAGTTAGGTGCCATTAAGGTCCATGCTAAGTGCCAGTTCTATAAAGGTCATGAGGACCTACACCTGCTGAAACCTGGTGTAAATGCTGGTGCCTAACTGGTGCATAAATGACCCTCTTCTAAGACTGCGCCAAAATTTTGGGAACGTCTCTGACCCGCCCTTGCCTCTCCCCTGGCCACACCCCTTTTGAGTTGAACATGATTGATTGTTAATGGCTCATGGATCTGGGATCTACACCCAAATTTGGGTGACGTTTATAGAATTTGAGGGTTAGGACCATTGTTCTGTCTAAGCAGAGCAGGAGTCCCCCAACTGCATTGTTGCCAGCGTGGAGTGGTGCTTCAATACTGTGTTTTCAATCGGTAGGTACAGGCAGGTTCCCTGGAGTCCTGCAGAGCTTGTCTGTCCCTCACTGCTTAAAATGTGATAGTGAAACAGCGCCCCCCCCCCACTGGCAGGGCTATAACTGGAGGACTCTTGCTCAGCTTAGAGAGAACAGTAGTTAGGACAGCTTTTTTTGCCATCCTAATTTATCTGAACAGTTATCCATGTAGAAGTACTGAAAATCACAGCTCTCCAGATAACTCTGGTCTCCTCCTTGGCTCGAATAGTGCTGTAGCTGATTGTAAACATACTCAGCAACACTGTCCCAATACTGCCTCTGCAGGACATATTGACATCTTAGTTCTTATATGTTCATTGAAAAGCAGTTTTGATACTTCTAGGGGTTAATGATGGGCAGCCAGAAAATGTTCATTTTGTGTCATTCCTCATGCTGTTTAGAATAATTTTTTATTTAAGCATTTTTGTTTGGCCATTTTGTTGTTTTGTCAGGTTCTGATAATAATGCACACACTTTGGAAATGATGCACAGCAAAGTGGAAAGAGGGTGCCCTATTTCAGGAAGTGGGCACACTCTTTCCCTGATAAGGCACTCATGCACACGCAAGTTTGTGCATGAGCATTCATAGTGGTTTCACTATCAGGAAAGCATGCACCTCTTTCCACAGAGGGGACACTAATTCCATAGAGTGTGCACTATTATTGGCGAATGACAGAACACAAATGGGGAAATTCTATATATGGCGCCGAATGTTAAGTACTACTTGTGTGTTGAATTTTTGGTATGAAAACAATGTTCTAATGGATGCAAGGCATCAAAACGGGGCAGACATGACAGTTCTGCATGAAAATACACTTACACGCTCATATATAGAATAACATGTAAGTGTTCTGTGTGGATCTGCAAAAGGGATGTCGCCATGGGAGAGCCAGGGGTGTTCCCTTAAAATGTGCACAGTGTTATAGAATTCAGGAGATCCGTGCTTAACTTGCACTCAGGATTTACATCTTGTTTCAGTTGGTGTAACTCCTCGCACCCAAAGTTTAGTGCAAAATCTGGCACTATGTGGTATTCTATAAAGGGCACCAATCCCAGAATGCCCATTATAGAATGATGTTCACGGTACCAATATTTTTGGACACTGAATTATGAGCACCATTTATAGAATTTTCCCCCAAATTTGGTTTTTTTTCTACTCATTTTCATTTGGTAATGACAGACAACAATACAGGATATGTTGTTGACATTTCCTATATCATTGCAAATGACAGCGCAATCCTACTAGGGGTAGGGTATTGTAGACAGTGAAAGGAACAACTGTAACTCAGTGGTGATATTAGACAGTATTACAGATAACTTTATGTATGATTTTGCTTCCTTTTGTTTAAAATAAAAATTTCAGTTTTACTGAAGTTGCAAACTCCCCTGTGGAAGGTAGTTGAGTAAAGTTACTTTTAGTCTCTATACATATGAAAAACAGGTTAGTTGGATATTATGAGCTTTTCAACATGCATTGGAGAAGCGCTTTCACAGCAATGTAGTCTGTCCAGCAGTCAGACTGTCTGACTGGAGGCATAAAAACCTTTGAAAAGCTGGACACTTTGGGCCAAGGAAGGTCAACCAGTGACCTAGAATATCCTCTATAGAAAAGGACCTGGAACTGGTGAAGGTGAGACAGTTTTTAATAGAGATGCTGATAAACACTAACCCCTGGATTCTGTATAGGCCACCCAAATTTGGGCATAGATCAATTAGTCAATTAGGCACCGAGGAGTTATGCACTGATCTGCCCTACACCCATTTCTATAACATGTGCGCCTAAATTTCATAGCGCACAATGCCAAAGGGGGTGTGGCCATGGGAGGGGCATGGGTGGGTATGGGGCATTCCCAACTGCCAACAGTTGGGTGCTTGTAATTACTCCAGCCTTTGGCAGTCAAAAGTACTCATGCTCAAAGGTGCAAAGTCCCTGGTAAGCCAGTATTCTGTAAAGGACACACCGCACAGAGCACCCTTTACAGAATACTAGCTTACTGTGGATCAACCCAGTGCCGAGCTTTGAGTGCCATTTATTGAACCTAGCCCTAAAAGACCCAAACATTTGCATGCTTTTGACAACCTCAAAAGGTTTTATGTTAGAACAGATTTCCTGAAAGTGGAACATGTGGACCTGGGATCTACACCCACATTTGGGTGACCTTTATAGAATTTGAGGGTTAGGACCACTGTTCTGTCTAAGCCGAGTAGGAGTCCTCCAACTGCTGATCAGGGTCATCGCATCCTGGTAAGTATGGTAAGCGTAGCGGGGGGGGGGGGGGGTCACCGACCTCTGGAGGGTGCCCAGAACCACCACAAGCCATGTTTAGCAGGTTGCGCCAGGCCACATGCCTCTCTTCTCCCTCTGACCCATCCCCATGTATTTGGACATCTCTCCCTCCTTGTCCCCCTCCCTCTGTGTCCAACATCTCTTTCTCTCTCCTTGCCCCCCCTCCTCTTCCTGGCACCTTTCTCTGTCTGTTCTTTTCTCTCCTGACGGCGGTTAAAGCTTCCACTGTGTCGCAGAAAGGACAGTGGCAGCAATGAAGACATGCTGCTTCAGCAGCCCCGGAGGCCTTCCCTCAGCTTTGTCCCGCCCTCGAGGAAACAGGAAGTTGCTTCAAAGAGGGTGAGACTGGCTGAGGGAAGGCTTCTGGGGCTGTTGAAACAGCCTGCTTACATTGCTGCCATTGCCCTTGCTGTGAATCAGAGGATGCTTGGACCACTGGCAGGAGAGAAGAGAAGGGAGAGACAGAGAAAGGTGCTGTGGAGGAGAGGAGAGGGGGAAAGGAGAGAGGTGTAGGTGCAGGGGAGGAAAGAGGGACAAGGAGAGAGGGGTAGGTGCTGGCATTGGGGGGGGGGGGGAAGGAGAGAGGGATAGGTGCTGGCATTGAGGGGGGCGAGGAGAGAGGAGTAGGTGATGGCATCAGGGGGAGATGCTGCACTGGCAGGGGATGGGCTTTGATTTATAGGTTTTGCGGGGGGGGGGGGGGGGGTGCCCCTTGCAGTGGAAACCTTGCACTGAATTTATCAAGAGATATCCTACTGCTTTCAGTGGGCAACAGCACTGGCGCAGATTTTGCGCTGGAAGAAATCTAGTGTTGAGTTTCTATAAATCAGCCCCTCAATTTGTTAAGACAGGGGACGTGAAACATCTCTGTATGAAAGTACCAGAGCTACAGTGGGAGAAAACCCATCCTCTATTGTGTCAAATCTATGCTTCTCATCTCTTGATCCCTTTCATTTCCTGATTTTATTTAGCATCTGTGAAGTGTCTTTATTACAGCCATGTGCTGTATTCAAAAGTGAAACCCATATGGTAGTGTGCATTGAACACTTGCCTGATGTGTGATACACTGAGTTATTCACCAGAGACATAAGAGAATGAGATTAAAAACCTCTTTCCTATTAGCTTTTCTTTTAATGTTTTGAAATTCAGAGGTGTCAGTTTTAGAGATTATGGGCCAGATTTTCCTGCAGTAGCCGTGATATTTAAATTATTACATGTAATTCAGCACGCTAGATGTACAGTCAACGGCATTAAATATATATCTGTAGAGGGTACCTCTATAAAGAGGGCACCTAATTTAGGTACTAGGGGGCTGATATTCAGACCACGGGAGTTAGCTGGGCTGCCTCCCACAGTTGGCAGTGACCAACATTGAATTTCCAGATTTTTTTGGGTGCTATGCACATTGCTGGTTAAGCCGATAGTCATTGGCTGAGTGACTAAGTTATAGATGCCAAAAATAGACCTGCTATTTATGCGGATCTATCTGGCTACTAAACTTAGCCAGTCAGTCGAAGAATATTGGTGCTATGTTGCATTCTATATATGGCGCCTAGAAAATCCACACAGAAAACATTCCTGCCTAAGCATAGTCTGTAACTGGCACCTAGATTTAGGCATGGTATATAGAATACGCTTAGCTGATATCCTAATGCCTAAAACTATGGACCTCCATTTACACCAACAAAAACGTGACGTAAATCCCGGCATGTAGATTTAGGCGCAGAGGGCCATATTCTTTAAGAATGTGCATACATTTTGAAACACCCATGAAACGCCCATTTTCCCACTCATAATCATGCCCCTTTATGCCTGCGCATTAAAATTTAGGCATGGAGGGGCATAATCGACCAGAAACGCCTATCTCCATGGGCGTTTATCTCCGAGAACGGGTCCGTGAAGGGGCGGAGTGAACCGTATTTAAAAAAAAAAAAAATAGACGCCCATGTTTTATTCGCCAAGGTGTGAGCTGGGCGTTTTTGCTTTTCAGCGATAATGGAAAATGAAATCGCCCAGCTCAAAAACGAATAAATCCAAGGCATTTGTTCGTGGGAGGGGCCAGGAATCATAGTGCACTGGTCCCCCTCACATGCCAGGACACCAACCGGGCACCCTAGGGGGCACTTTTACAAAAACAAAAAAAAAGGTAAAAGAGCTCCCAGGTGCATAGCACCCTTCCCTTGGGTGTTGAGCCCCCCAAATCCCCCTCAAAACCCACTGCCCACAAGTCTACACCATTACTATAGCCCTAAGAGGTGAAGGGGGTCACCTACATGTGGGTACAGTGGGTTTGGGGGGGTTGGACGACTAAGCATTAAGCAGCACAATTGTAACAGGTAGGGGGGGGATGGGCCTGGGTCCACCTGCCTGACGTCCACTGCACCCCCTAACAACTGCTCCAGGGACCTGCATACTGCTGCTTGGGAGGAGGGTATGACATTTGAGGGTGAAAGTAAAAAGTTGTGAAACATCATTTTTTTGTGGTGGGAGGGGGTTAGTGACCACTGGGGGAGTCAGGGGAGGTCATCCCCGACTCCCTCTGGGGGTCATCTGGTCATTTAGGGCACTTTTTGGGGCCTTATTCGTGAAAAAACAGGGTCCAGGAAAAGTGCCCTAAATTCTAGCTACAAACGCATCCATTATCGGCGAAAGGCGCCCATCTCTGTTCGGGTGATAACCACGCCCCAGTTCCGCCTTCACCACGCCTCCGACACGCCCCCGTCAACTTTGTCCGCATCCGCGACGGAGTGCAGTTGAAAGCGTCCAAAGTTCGGCTTTCGATTATACCGCTTTATTTGTTTTTGTGAGAAAAACGCCCATCTCCCGATTTAGGTCGGAACTTGGGCGTTTTTCTCGTTCGATTATAAGCTGGATAGTGTGTTACAGAATATGTTTAGGGAGTTGTACGTATAAATTCTAATTATTGCCAATTAGTGCTAGTTATTCCTTGCTAAGTGCTGTGAACAATACTTATTGGCTTATTAAGCCAATTAAGTTACGTGCATTGTTACAGAATACACTTGGGTTTCGGCATGGATCTCTAGGTGCGCTGTATAGAATGTGGGGGTAAAGTTCTAATATTCAGCTGAGATAGCCAGATATCTCATGCTGAATATTAACCGGCTTAAGGCTGTTTAACTGACCTGGAGCCATTCCTGGCCAGTTAAATAGTGCTGAATATCAGGCGATAGGAAAACACCTATTTCAGCCTATTCTATAAAGAAAAGAAGACCCCAAGTTTTCCTTATAGTATTCTAACATAAGTGACTGAAAACATTATTTGTTTATTAGGATTTATTTTCCACCTTTTTGGAGGAATTCACTCAAGGTGGTGTACAGTAAGAATAAATCAAACATGAGCAATAGACAATCACAGCAGTAAAAATATTCAAATAACAATACAAAGTATGGCGTGGAGGGGCATAATCGAACGAAAACGTCTATCTCCATGGGCGTTTATCTCCGAGAACGGGTCCGTGAAGGGGCGGACCGAACCGTATTTTCGAAAAAAATAGACATCCATGTTTTATTCGACAATTTGTGAGCTGGGCGTTTTTGTTTTTCAGCGATAATGGAAAATGAAAGCGCCCAGCTCAAAAACGAAAGTGGAACATGTGGACCTGGGATCTACACCCACATTTGGGTGACCTTTATAGAATTTGAGGGTTAGGACCACTGTTCTGTCTAAGCCGAGTAGGAGTCCTCCAACTGCTGATCAGGGTCATCGCATCCTGGTAAGTATGGTAAGCGTAGCGGGGGGGGGGGGGGGGTCACCGACCTCTGGAGGGTGCCCAGAACCACCACAAGCCATGTTTAGCAGGTTGCGCCAGGCCACATGCCTCTCTTCTCCCTCTGACCCATCCCCATGTATTTGGACATCTCTCCCTCCTTGTCCCCCTCCCTCTGTGTCCAACATCTCTTTCTCTCTCCTTGCCCCCCCTCCTCTTCCTGGCACCTTTCTCTGTCTGTTCTTTTCTCTCCTGACGGCGGTTAAAGCTTCCACTGTGTCGCAGAAAGGACAGTGGCAGCAATGAAGACATGCTGCTTCAGCAGCCCCGGAGGCCTTCCCTCAGCTTTGTCCCGCCCTCGAGGAAACAGGAAGTTGCTTCAAAGAGGGTGAGACTGGCTGAGGGAAGGCTTCTGGGGCTGTTGAAACAGCCTGCTTACATTGCTGCCATTGCCCTTGCTGTGAATCAGAGGATGCTTGGACCACTGGCAGGAGAGAAGAGAAGGGAGAGACAGAGAAAGGTGCTGTGGAGGAGAGGAGAGGGGGAAAGGAGAGAGGTGTAGGTGCAGGGGAGGAAAGAGGGACAAGGAGAGAGGGGTAGGTGCTGGCATTGGGGGGGGGGGGGGGAGGGAGAGAGGGATAGGTGCTGGCATTGAGGGGGGCGAGGAGAGAGGAGTAGGTGATGGCATCAGGGGGAGATGCTGCACTGGCAGGGGATGGGCTTTGATTTATAGGTTTTGCGGGGGGGGGGGGGGGGGCCCCTTGCAGTGGAAACCTTGCACTGAATTTATCAAGAGATATCCTACTGCTTTCAGTGGGCAACAGCACTGGCGCAGATTTTGCGCTGGAAGAAATCTAGTGTTGAGTTTCTATAAATCAGCCCCTCAATTTGTTAAGACAGGGGACGTGAAACATCTCTGTATGAAAGTACCAGAGCTACAGTGGGAGAAAACCCATCCTCTATTGTGTCAAATCTATGCTTCTCATCTCTTGATCCCTTTCATTTCCTGATTTTATTTAGCATCTGTGAAGTGTCTTTATTACAGCCATGTGCTGTATTCAAAAGTGAAACCCATATGGTAGTGTGCATTGAACACTTGCCTGATGTGTGATACACTGAGTTATTCACCAGAGACATAAGAGAATGAGATTAAAAACCTCTTTCCTATTAGCTTTTCTTTTAATGTTTTGAAATTCAGAGGTGTCAGTTTTAGAGATTATGGGCCAGATTTTCCTGCAGTAGCCGTGATATTTAAATTATTACATGTAATTCAGCACGCTAGATGTACAGTCAACGGCATTAAATATATATCTGTAGAGGGTACCTCTATAAAGAGGGCACCTAATTTAGGTACTAGGGGGCTGATATTCAGACCACGGGAGTTAGCTGGGCTGCCTCCCACAGTTGGCAGTGACCAACATTGAATTTCCAGATTTTTTTGGGTGCTATGCACATTGCTGGTTAAGCCGATAGTCATTGGCTGAGTGACTAAGTTATAGATGCCAAAAATAGACCTGCTATTTATGCGGATCTATCTGGCTACTAAACTTAGCCAGTCAGTCGAAGAATATTGGTGCTATGTTGCATTCTATATATGGCGCCTAGAAAATCCACACAGAAAACATTCCTGCCTAAGCATAGTCTGTAACTGGCACCTAGATTTAGGCATGGTATATAGAATACGCTTAGCTGATATCCTAATGCCTAAAACTATGGACCTCCATTTACACCAACAAAAACGTGACGTAAATCCCGGCATGTAGATTTAGGCGCAGAGGGCCATATTCTTTAAGAATGTGCATACATTTTGAAACACCCATGAAACGCCCATTTTCCCACTCATAATCATGCCCCTTTATGCCTGCGCATTAAAATTTAGGCATGGAGGGGCATAATCGACCAGAAACGCCTATCTCCATGGGCGTTTATCTCCGAGAACGGGTCCGTGAAGGGGCGGAGTGAACCGTATTTAAAAAAAAAAAAAATAGACGCCCATGTTTTATTCGCCAAGGTGTGAGCTGGGCGTTTTTGCTTTTCAGCGATAATGGAAAATGAAATCGCCCAGCTCAAAAACGAATAAATCCAAGGCATTTGTTCGTGGGAGGGGCCAGGAATCATAGTGCACTGGTCCCCCTCACATGCCAGGACACCAACCGGGCACCCTAGGGGGCACTTTTACAAAAACAAAAAAAAAGGTAAAAGAGCTCCCAGGTGCATAGCACCCTTCCCTTGGGTGTTGAGCCCCCCAAATTCCCCTCAAAACCCACTGCCCACAAGTCTACACCATTACTATAGCCCTAAGAGGTGAAGGGGGTCACCTACATGTGGGTACAGTGGGTTTGGGGGGGTTGGACGACTAAGCATTAAGCAGCACAATTGTAACAGGTAGGGGGGGGATGGGCCTGGGTCCACCTGCCTGACGTCCACTGCACCCCCTAACAACTGCTCCAGGGACCTGCATACTGCTGCTTGGGAGGAGGGTATGACATTTGAGGGTGAAAGTAAAAAGTTGTGAAACATCATTTTTTTGTGGTGGGAGGGGGTTAGTGACCACTGGGGGAGTCAGGGGAGGTCATCCCCGACTCCCTCTGGGGGTCATCTGGTCATTTAGGGCACTTTTTGGGGCCTTATTCGTGAAAAAACAGGGTCCAGGAAAAGTGCCCTAAATTCTAGCTACAAACGCATCCATTATCGGCGAAAGGCGCCCATCTCTGTTCGGGTGATAACCACGCCCCAGTTCCGCCTTCACCACGCCTCCGACACGCCCCCGTCAACTTTGTCCGCATCCGCGACGGAGTGCAGTTGAAAGCGTCCAAAGTTCGGCTTTCGATTATACCGCTTTATTTGTTTTTGTGAGAAAAACGCCCATCTCCCGATTTAGGTCGGAACTTGGGCGTTTTTCTCGTTCGATTATAAGCTGGATAGTGTGTTACAGAATATGTTTAGGGAGTTGTACGTATAAATTCTAATTATTGCCAATTAGTGCTAGTTATTCCTTGCTAAGTGCTGTGAACAATACTTATTGGCTTATTAAGCCAATTAAGTTACGTGCATTGTTACAGAATACACTTGGGTTTCGGCATGGATCTCTAGGTGCGCTGTATAGAATGTGGGGGTAAAGTTCTAATATTCAGCTGAGATAGCCAGATATCTCATGCTGAATATTAACCGGCTTAAGGCTGTTTAACTGACCTGGAGCCATTCCTGGCCAGTTAAATAGTGCTGAATATCAGGCGATAGGAAAACACCTATTTCAGCCTATTCTATAAAGAAAAGAAGACCCCAAGTTTTCCTTATAGTATTCTAACATAAGTGACTGAAAACATTATTTGTTTATTAGGATTTATTTTCCACCTTTTTGGAGGAATTCACTCAAGGTGGTGTACAGTAAGAATAAATCAAACATGAGCAATAGACAATCACAGCAGTAAAAATATTCAAATAACAATACAAAGTATGGCGTGGAGGGGCATAATCGAACGAAAACGTCTATCTCCATGGGCGTTTATCTCCGAGAACGGGTCCGTGAAGGGGCGGACCGAACCGTATTTTCGAAAAAAATAGACATCCATGTTTTATTCGACAATTTGTGAGCTGGGCGTTTTTGTTTTTCAGCGATAATGGAAAATGAAAGCGCCCAGCTCAAAAACGAATAAATCCAAGGCATTTGTTCGTGGGAGGGGCCAGGATTCGTAGTGCACTGGTCCCCCTCACATGCCAGGACACCAACCGGGCACCCTAGGGGGCACTTTTACAAAAACAAAAAAAAAAGGTAAAAGAGCTCCCAGGTGCATAGCACCCTTCCCTTGTGTGTTGAGCCCCCCAAATCCCCCTCAAAACCCACTGCCCACAAGTCTACACCATTACTATAGCCCTAAGGGGTGAAGGGGGGCACCTACATGTGGGTACAGTGGGTTTGGGGGGGTTGGACGACTAAGCATTAAGCAGCACAATTGTAACAGGTAGGGGGGGGGATGGGCCTGGGTCCACCTGCCTGAAGTCCACTGCACCCCCTAACAACTGCTCCAGGGACCTGCATACTGCTGTCAGGGAGGTGGGTATGACATTTGAGGGTGAAAATAAAAAGTTGTGAAACATCATTTTTTGTGGTGGGAGGGGGTTAGTGATCACTAGGGGAGTCAGGGGAGGTCATCCCCGATTCCCTCTGGTGGTAATCTGGTCATTTAGGGCAATTTTGGGGCCTTATTCGTGAAAAAACAGGGTCCAGGAAAAGTGCCCTAAATTCTAGCTAAAAACACATACTTTTTTTCCATTATCGGCGAAAGGCGCCCATCTCTGTTCGGGTGATAACCATGCCCCAGTCCCGCCTTCACCACGCCTCCGACACACCCCTGTCAACTTTGTACACTTCCGCGATGGAGTGCAGTTGAAAACGTCCAAGTTCGGCTTTCGATTATACCGCGTTATTCGTTTTTGTGAGATAAACGTCCATCTCCCGATTTAGGTCGGAACTTGGGCGTTTTTCTCGTTCGATTATAAGCAGGATAGTATACTACTTACAATGCCAACACAATAATAGAACATTTTAATTGACAGTGTAGGGCATAAGCAAGATGGAGCACATAGATAGGTAAGAGAGTAAGAGGAGTTAGAAAATAAGGTGACTAATTTAAAGAAAGTCACACATGAGGTCAGAGAGATGGATAAATATTATCTCAGCTAGAGTAGGAGTGGATAAACATGTCCTGCTGCAGTATGTGTAGCCTGTGTCACTGCCTATATTTAAGATGTGAATACTTGTGCATGCAAGACACATGTAACTGCATATGCCCAGGTTTTTTACTGGCCACCGGTAAATATGTAGCTCCCTTTTAAAATTAAACCATAAGCTTTCCCTGTGTTCCTTTTGCAATGTGGAATGTGGTGAATCCCTAATCCTACTGGCATTAATAAAAAATTAGCATCTTCTTACTCTGCAGTGTTATTGAGTTGCACAGGCAAAGAGGATGCTGTGGCTTGGCCTGTGTGAGCCCAGTAAAGGGGGAGGGGGAGGGTGTGTGTGGCTTGCAATTATGTCATCAACCTACACAGTCTGACTGGCAGTCCTCAGGAGCCGGCCTGAGTGGGAATGATTCTATGCAGGCACTGGAGGAGAGCTGGCACAGGAAGGGTGACATCATGAGTCTAGAATGTGCTTGCGGTGCTGGTGCACACTGAGGGAAGTAGGTGGCATTGGCAATGCCCAGGGCTGCAGAGGCAAATGTTGGGAATGGGCAGAATGGTGACAGTCCAAGGACTTGTTCCCTCCACCCTCTTGTTTCTCTCGGTGGCATCTCTTCTCCTTTTCTGTCTGCATGGCTCGGTGATCAACTGTTTGAAACAAGGGAAGCTCCACAGTATACAGCTTAACTGACTATTGAACCATGCAGGTGGAAGGGAAGGCTAAGGACACAGAGCCACACACTGTCATCAATGGGGTTTGGAAGAGGGAAGTAAGGGAGAGAGAGGCATTACGATCCTATTACGATGCTAAAACTGGATAGGAAGACCACTCTAAAGGCTGTTGCTGTTGTCCAGTTGGGTAACAACCAGTGCCTGCATCACTGTATGTAATGCTAACATCTCCAGGAAGGGGCAGAATTTCTTAAACACCCTCAGTTATTTTAGCTCAGATTTCTATTTTATGCAATGAGATCTACAGTAGTTACTAATAACTGAAGTTAATAGTAAAATGACACATCTTAACAGTAGCCCACATTGATAACTTCCTTCTTTAATTAAAGTAAAAAGAAATGTCTGTAGAATTCAGAATCACTGCTATTTGTAATAAAAGTGAGCCAAGTATAGATCAGTCCAGCCATTGTGGCATCACTGATGAGGTTGGCTCTTATCCAACCTATGCCCCTTAGTGAACATCTGGAAAAAATGGCACCTGACACCATTGTCCAGTTTATTAAGATATTAAGGGGTCCTTTTAGTAAGGTGCACTAACAGATTTAGTGCACACGCTAAATAAGACACCCATTGTATTCCTATGGGTGTCTTATCATTTAGCACACGCTAATTGTTAGTGTGCTAAATCTGTTAGCGCCTTAGTAAAAGGACCCCTGAATGTATTTAAATGTATGGAAAAGAATGCTGTCCTAGGGGAATGAGGAGCAAGAACCAAACTTATTATGTTTCACACTCTGGGAACAATTCTATACGTGTGCCTATGTTTAGGTGCTTGGTGGGTGCCTGATCTATGAAGGTTAACTACATGTGTATAATTTAGGCTCAAGAAGCAATTATGCCAGCCATAGAGTTGATGTAAGGACTCAGGCCCAAATGCAGGAGATACATGTGTAACCAGGGCCGGTCTTAGGCAGAGGCGACCAAGGCGACCGCATAGGGCCCCGCGCCTAAGGGGGCCCCACGCAGCGCCTCAACTCTGCCTCGCTCGTGTCTCCGCTCCGACCTCTGCCACTGCTCGCCTTAGTCGCCTGAGATGATCCCCATTCCCGCGGCTCGGCCACTCCGCTCCAGCCACCACCGGCGCGGCATCCACCCCCGGCTTGGGCCCGCTACTAATTGTAGTGGACTTGAACTGAATAATTTCTGGGGAGGGGAGGTTTCATGATAGCATTGTGCTTATTATTTCAATCAGTTTTTTTGTACAAGTTTAGCTTCATTTGTCTTTATTTGAAATTTCGTAAATAAAAAAATGTTCTAAAAATGGAATAATCTTATCAATGGGGCAGAGCTAGGGTGGGGCGGGGCTATGATGGGGCCCCACCAAATTGGTCTGCATAGGGCCCCGCACTTGCTAAGACTGGCCCTGTGTGTAACCATATTACTTATACATAAGTAAGCTCAGCCTATGCTTCACTTATAACATAACATAAGCACTGCCATGCTGGGACAGACCAAAGGTCCGTCAAGCCCAGTATCCTGTTTCCAGCAGTGACCAATCCAGGTCACAAGTACCTGGCAAGATCCCAAAAGAGTAAAACAGATTTTATGCTGCTTATACTAGAAATAAAATATACTGGTAGGAGAAGATCAATCAGAGTATTCGCAATCAGCAACCAGGTGGAGTCTCATCTCTTTTGCACGAATATTCACATCACTCCCTTGGTGACTCTTTTACCGTGCATAGGTTTTAATCATCGACTTAAGTCGATGATTAAAACCTATGCACGGTAAAAGAGTCACCAAGGGAGTGATGTGAATATTCGTGCAAAAGAGATGAGACTCCACCTGGTTGCTGATTGCGAATACTCTGATTGATCTTCTCCTACCAGTATATTTTAGTAGCCTAACTTCATTAGGAGTTATCTAAGCCATTTAGGTTTTTTGTGTTTATACTAGAAATAAGCAGCGGATTTTCCCAAGTTCATCTTAATAATGGCTTATGGACTTTTCTTTTAGGAAAAAAACTTTTTTAAACTCTGCTAACTTCATTTACTGGATTTTGCATAAATGTTAGCGCCTGCTTTATATAATTACCCTGTCTCTGCTTTCTCTGGGCTGCCCTGAGTCTGCGGACTAAAGAAGCATCAAGCAGCACATGCACTAGGTTTACTTCTTACATTCTATTCCCCCCAGATTTATGATTACTTTTACTATTTTGCAACAAATTGTATCCTTTAAACTACTTCTGGAATTTTGTTGCCAGTTTCCATTTTTAAAAATTAAAAAAAAAAATCTTTTTATTGTTTACTAAATTGATTGGAGTTGACAGAAAACCCTCTTTTTAGCAGAGACCAGGGCTGAGAAATGTCAAGCAGCAGTGCTATGACTAGCTTGTTGATTTGCATTCTATAGTCCTTCCCTACACCTACACCCCTTCCCGTGCACTCCGCTCCATGGATAAATCCTTCTTATCTGTTCCCTTCTCCACTACTGCCAACTCCAGACTTCGCGCCTTCTGTCTCGCTGCACCCTACGCCTGGAATAATCTTCCTGAGCCCCTACGTCTTGCCCCATCCTTGGCCACCTTTAAATCTAGACTGAAAGCCCACCTCTTTAACATTGCTTTTGACTCGTAACCACTTGTAACCACTCGCCTCCACCTACCCTCCTCTCTTCCTTCCCATCCACATTAATTGATCTGATTTGCTTACTTTATTTTTTTTTTTTGTCTATTAGATTGTAAGCTCTTTGAGCAGGGACTGTCTTTCTTCTATGTTTGTGCAGCGCTGCGTATGCCTTGTAGCGCTATATAAATGCTAAATAGTAGTAGTAGTAGTATAGTTAGATTGGGACTTTTGTGTACTAGAAGTGTTTTATGGACATGAGTGTCCAAAGTGTATCCATATAGGCAGAGGATATTTACACTTTCACTGGAAAGGATTACAAGTGGGATTACCAGTGCCTGATTTGTGGGGGTCCTGGGAGAGTTGTTACTGGAAAGAAGCATGATAACCTTTGTGAGTTCCTTTGAAGGAAACTGCAGATAGAGGTGGCTGATGAGATTCAGAGGTTTTTTTTTTTCTGTTGACAGCCCTCAGCTTATTCCAACCTGGGACTTTTGTTTGTCAGAAGTATTGTAGAGAAAGGATCTTCTGGAGTGGAGTTATGGGGATGGATACTATGGAGTGGCAGTCTTGCTATTTATGTATTTAACAATCTTATACCCTGCACTATCTCTAATTCTAGGTTACTAGTTCCTACCAGCAAATGACAGACACCAATGTTAGTTTGTCCTCTTTACCCATCTGTTTCACCATCCTTTTGGTGGCCATGACTACCTGCATTCTACTAATATACTGCAGTGTTTCCAAGTCCAGTCCTGGAGTACCCCTTGCCAGTCAGGTTTTCAGGATATCCACAATAAATATGCATGAACTTGATTTGCATACACTGCCTCCATTATATGCAAATCTCTTTCATGCATATTCATTGTGGATATCCTGAAAACGTGACTGGCAAGGGGTACTCCAGAACCAAACTTGGGAAAACAGTGGTATACTGTATCTGATAGGCCTAATACCCTTTCCAAAATAAATCCTGCAAAATATATAATTGGACTTTATGGACTGAATTCTGTATATGGTGCTGAAAAATCAGCGCCAATAAAAATGAGCACTAAGCGCTATTCTATAAACAACATTCAGATTTGGGCGCCATTAATAGAATAATGTTTGGTGCCAGGATCCACACCCAGTTTTGGGTGTGAGGATTTACATCAACTAAAGCTTGGTGTTAATTCTTGTACCTAAATTAGGTGCGGAACTTCTTTATTCAGTAAAACTGGGTGCACATTCTAGGAATGCCATAATCTGCCTATGTGGCTGCGCCTGTTTCTTTGGATCCACATATAAAACTTATATGCAGATTCTGGCATCTAAAGATGCATGTGCAAATTTCAATTTATGCTAATTAGCACCAATTATTGGCACTAATAGGCTCATTTATCAATTAAATTGAGCATATAAATTGGGTCTGCATATTTGCGTGTATATTTTTGAGTGCCATATATAGAATTAGGGTGTTTATATTCACTTTCAAAAACCATTTATTTGAGTTGCCCACTCCCCCTGCAGGTAAAAGTTGTCTAGCTGTCATTGACATAAAGTTTTGTTTACACTGCAGGTTCAAAGGAGAGCGCTCAAAATGTTAAAGGGGATGGAGGTCCTCCCATATGAGGAAAGGCTAAAGATATTAGAAATTGGAAAAGAGATGGCTGAGGGGAGATATGATTGAGGGCTACAAAATCCTGAGTGGTGCAGAATGGGTAAAAGTGAATTGATCTTTCACTCTTTCAAAAAGTACAAAGACCAGGTCCAGGCAGGATATTCAGGCAGGCAGCAGACAAGAGAGTAACCAGGTCCAGGCAGGATATTCAGGCAGGCAGCAGACAAGAGAGTAACCAGGTCCAAGCATGGTCTTACAGGCAGGCAGTAAACAGAAGAGTAATCCAGGTACAAGCAGGGTCTTTACAGGCAGGCAGCAAACAGAAGAGTAATCCAGGTACAAGCAGGGTCTTTACAGGCAGGCAGCAAACACAAGAGTACGCTGAAGAGAAACGTTTACCCAAGTAGAAGCCGAAGCAATGAGGCAGAGGGAAAGCGTCCCAGAAATAGTGCAGGCTTTCTGACGTAGACAGGAACCAGCTGAAGGAGAGAGCTTCCATAGGTCAGGTAGGCAAAGAGAAAGTCAACACAGATGCGGGGTAGTAAGGAATTAAAGAGCCTGGAAGCCAAGCAGAGAGAGCAGATCCAGGTGGATGAGAGCAAGGCAATCAAGGAGCCTGCAGCCAGAGAAGAAGTACACAGACGTGGCTCAAGGCTGAGTCAGTCAAGTGTGTGTATTGACAGGACCCTGCGCAGCCCGAGGACGCCGCTTGCATTGAGGTAGGGGACATGAAAGTACCCCCTCTTTAAGGGCCTCCCTCTGCCTAGGTCCGGGTTTGGATGGGTAGCGAGCGTGGAACTCTTGGATTAGTTCTGGGGCATGGACATCAGTAGCCAGTTCCCATGAATTGACCTCGGAACCAAAGTGTTTCCATGAAAGCAAGTAGAAGAGTCATCCCCTTTGACATTTGGAGTCCAGGATCTCCTCAACTTTGAACTCAGGGTCTGGTTCGGTATCAGGCACAACAATCTTCTTTGGTTCTGGATGCCATTTCGAGGACAAGAATGGCTTTAGTAAGGACACATGAAAAGCGTTGTGGACCTTGAGATTAACGGGTAATTGGAGGTGGTAGGAGACTGTCCCCACTCGGGATTGTACTGCAAAAGGTCCAGTGTACCAGGGAGCAAACTTGAAAGAGGGTAAATGGAACCTCAAGTACTTGGTACTAAGCCAAACTTTCTGTCCCGGTTGAAATGTCAGCGCAGCCCGTCTCTTTCGATCAGCAAAAAGCTTATACTTAGCAGCAGCTAGTAGATGATATTGGACTTTACTCCAAATGTCCCAGATATCTGTGAGGGTTCGTTCAAGCTGTGGTGAGGTTTGGGTCAAAGGAATTGGAGGAGGCAGTCAAGGATGGCGTCCGTACACTGTAAAGAATGGGGAAGTCCGAGAGGTGGAGTGGAAGCCCTTGTTATAAGCAAATTCTGCCCAGGGGAGCAATGTAGACCAATCATCCTGCTGGTGATTCATGTACATACACAGAAAAGTCTTGAGTGTTTGATTGACCCAATCTACCATCCCATTGGTCTGTGGATGATACACGGAGGAAAAATGAGTAGTGACGCCCAGAGCAGAACACAGCGCTCTCCAGAACCAAAGTCCACCACCCTAACCACTAGGCCAAGGAAGCTGTGGAACTGGTAACGTCTGTAAACATCCCCATGGCTTGCCAGGAGAGGATTTGTTTCGGGCACAGACGGGACAGGAGGAAACAAAATTAAAATATCCTGAGCCACAAGTGGCCACCAATAGTACTGGGAAATTAAATGATAGTTTTTGCAGAAGCCAGAGTGACCAGCAAACATGGAAGAGTGTCCCCATTTGAGAACTTTTTCCTGGCCTGGGGTGGAATGGAGGTCTTAGAGGTGGCCAAAGTTACAGTTGCAGAGGCGATACAGGCCGGGTTTAACATAGGGTAGGATTCCTCGGGCTCTTCGGAAGGATTAAAGGCCCTTGAGAGAGCATCGGCTTGAACATTCTTTTCGGCAGGCCGAAATACCAAACGGAAATCAAAACAGGCGAAAAATAGAGACCAACGGGCCTGTCGCGGGTTCAGTCTTTTAGCGTCCTGGAGATACAAGATGGGGTGCAAGTGATGAGGTGCAAGGCCCCCTCCAGAAGGTATCGCCACTCCTGGTGAGCCAGTTTTAGAGCCAACAACTCCTGGTCCCTGGTGGTGTAGTTTCGTTCCGTTGGGGAGAATTTCTTGGAAAAGACAAAACAGGGATGTTGCTTGCTGGAATCGGTGACTTGAGACAGAATCATCCTGGCCCCCAACGATGAGGCATCCACTTCTAAGGTGAATGGGCTTGTTATATCCAGACTTTGACGCACCAGGGAAGACAAAAAGGCTTGCTTTAGGGCAGAGAAGTCTTCTTGAGCCTCAGGAGACCAGTTCTTCACATCAGCCCCTTTTCTAGTAAGTGCAGTCAAAGGGGCAGTGATGAGGAAATATTGCCGGATGAACTGTCGGTAGTAGTTGGCAAATCCCAGAAAGCGTTGCAGAGCTCAGAGACCCTGGGGCATAGGCCAGTCCCGGATGGCTTGGATTTTAATGGGGTCCATCTGGAGACTTTTGGATGAGACAATATATCCTAGAAATGGAATAGACTGTTGGTGGAATGAGCATTTCTCTAGCATGGCGAAGAGACAATGATCTTGGAGGCGTTGGAGAATGGTGCATACATGGTAGGGATGATCTTGAGCAGAGGAAGAGAACACCAGAATGTCATCCAGATAAACAATAACTGAAGCATACAGGAGATCCTGAAAAATGAAATTAATAAAATCTTGGAAGACTGCAGGAGCATTGCAGAGGCCTAAAGGCATAACGAGGTTTTCAAAATGTCCCTCGTGAGTATTGAAAGCAGTCTTCCACTCATCTCCGTGCTGGATTCGGACCAGGTTATAGGCGCCTCGAAGATCCAGTTTGGTAAAAATTGAAGCTCCCTGCAGACAGTCGAATAATTCCGGAATAAGGGGGAAGCGGATATTGGTTTTTAATGGTAATTTCGTTAAGGCCCCGGTAGTCAATACAGGGTTGCAGAGAGCCGTCCTTCTTAGTTACAAAGAAAAATTCGGCCCCTGCCGGAGAGGAGGAAGGTCTGATGAAGCCCTTTTGGAGGTTCTCTTGGATGTATTTCCGCATGGCCTTTGACTTCTCCCAGTGGCTCGCCGATGCGCCCCCCCCCCGGGTGCAGCGCCCCCCGGCTGTCAGCTTCGCTCGTTCCATGCTCTCTCTGCCCCGGAACGGGAAGTAACCTGTTCCGGGACAGAGGGAGCACGGAACGAGCGGAGCCGACAGGCGCGTGGCACCCCTCCCCCCCAGTGGCATGCACCCGGGGCGGACCGCACCCACCGCCCCCCCCTAGGAACGCCACTGACTCCTCCCGAGAGAGGGTATACAATCTGCTCCGGGGCGGTGTCTTGCCTGGGAGTAGCTCAATAGGGCAGTCAACACAGGTGCATGGTAGTAAGGCAATTAAAGAGCCTGGAAACCAGGCAGAGAGAGAAAGAGAGCAGATCCAGGTGCATGAGAGCAAGGCAATCAAGGAGCCTGCAGCCAGAAAAGTACACAGACATGGGTCAAGGCTGAGCCAGTCAAGTGTGTGTGTTACCACGACCCTGCGCAGCCCAAGGATGCCGCTTGTGTTGAGGTAGGGGACACATTCAATTGTACAGTAGATCATGCCAATAAGAAATCTCAGAATTTGGGGGTGGGGGGAGGAGTTGTGTTATTAAGTAGCACCAAAAGTCCCTGCATGCAGGTGAAATCCCCAGATTATAAAATAGGATTTTTCAGCCTTTAGTCCCATAAATCATTCACAACTTGGTACCTGTGTACAGGGGGCTACCATTGCTTTACGTTTTAGCCATTGTCATTGCATTTCTTCCTCATTGTAGAATCTTCTCTATTTCATCACTTCCTTCTTGTTTTTGTGCTATTTAGTTTTTTTTTACTTTTTTTTTTTAATCAAAGAGATAACTCACTCTTTCCCTTTCTGTAAATCTGTGGTTTGCAAGATCAATCTCTGGTATGCTTAACTCATCCTTTTCCCCTTCTGGGCTCAATATAATCAGTTCTATTGGAATAATATTCTTAGGTGATTTATCTGTAAAAGCTCTCTGGAAGCTTTAGATATCAAATACTACATGAACACATGCATTTTTCTCCATCGTTCCTTCCTTCTTTTTAAGGTTCCAGAAAAGATCAGTTGAGTGCATTCAAATTCATTATACAACTTCTTGCCAGTTAATAACAGTTCAAATGAATTATTTAATCCTGCAGGGCAGCAAATAAGTGATAATGCTGGGGCAAAAGTCATTATTTCTATTGCACTCTGTTATTCTGATTCTTTATTTTGTGGTAAACAAATATATTTTTCTGTTACTTTGTTCACTGTGGGTAAAGATTTGCTTTACATTTATTTTATGTATATTCAAGTAATTTATAGCCTTCCTATAAACTCCCAACAACAATGGTAATTATACATACCAATAAAATTACAAATAGCAAAACATAATATACCTGATACAGTTCTAATTCCTTATATGAACTATATTAATTTTTAGTGTTAACTCATTGATTAAATACGACCTGCTTTATTCCTTTTTGGAATTTCAGTAAATCTGATTCCAATTGAAGTGACACCAGAAGGGGCATTCCACAAGTGTGGACTAACAACTTGAAAAGTATACATTCTCATAAGTACACATCACACTTTGAATGAGGGAATAACATTGCCCACAGAATAAATGGCCCTTTAATGTGCACTGAAAATTAGCAATGCGCATTAAACATTAAGATGCCCATTAAAATGGGTATCTTAGCATTTAGCTCACATGACTTTTTAGTGTATGCTAAAAAAGCTAGCGTGCCTTTGTAAAAGACTCCCTAAGGTAACTAGGCAGAAATCAGAGCTTCACCCAAATACTGCACTTATTTATTTACAGTTTAATAGTAATCTTCATCAATACATATGCACTCAGTTGCGCCTCTTTTCACCGGTTGAATTTCATCATTATTATAGGAAAAGGCAATAGACCCCCTGTTACTTTTGAAACCTGGCTCATGTAAACCCTGAATCTGGCCACTAGGTGTCACCATTGTAAGATGCCTACAAATTCTCTGTCCTAAACTGATTCCCCAGTGCTGTGAAGACTCTGCCACATTGCAATGTGGAATGCTACCAATGAGCTATGACTTTGATATACATTTTTATAAAGCTACACTTTTAATTTAAGTCTAATCAAAAAATAAGAGCTCTCTGGCTATCAGTTAAAACAGTGAGGCTGAGGCATAAAGTATGAGGTGTGGGCACCATAGGCACCAACATTTCGAAATGATTGAAGCGATGAACACATTGAAATTACCCCTCCCTGGACACAAAGGAGAAGCTTGCTCAATATTGGGGGTGCCCATCACCCACTGGCACCCATAGAACCGGTTCCTTCCTATAATGGGCACAAGTTTGATATAAAGCCACTCATCTAGGGGCCCTTTTACTAAGCCATGTAAGCATCTACGCATGCCCAATGCTCCAAAATGGAGTTACCGCCCAGCTACCAAGTGGCTCTTGTGACAATTTCATTTTTGGCGTGCGTTTGATATGTGCGTCTGGAAACTAATTTTTATTTTTGGATGCGCATATTGGATGCACACCAAGTGGCATTTGACACGCATAGGTCATTACCGCCCAGGTACCGTGTGAGACTTTACCGCTAGGTCAATTGCTGGCGGTAAGATCGCAGACCCAAAATGGATGCGCAGCAATTTTGATTTTCCTGCATGTCTGTTTTCGGCAAACATTTTTGGAAAAAAGGCCTCTTTGACAGGCGTGCTGAAAAAATGGATCTGCGCACACCCAAAAACCCGCGCCTACACTACTGCAAGCCATTTTTCAGCGCACCTTCGTAAAAGGACCCCCCTAGAAAGCACCATGTTCTGTAATACATTAAGTGAAAGTTAATTATCTGAACTTTGGGGCTTACTGACTTGAAACGGAGGGGCCCTTTTACCAAGTCACTGTAGGCCTAATGCATGGTAAAAGGGCAGTACCATGGGATGCACTGAGACATTCCGTAGTGGTTTGTCCAGCAGCGTGCGCTACTCTAACGCTAAAAATATTTTTTATTTTTTGCCTCAGGAGGCATGTCTGGGGGCAGAGAGTAGTTGTGCCTGCACTAATCAGGTAACACGGGCACATTACTGCGTGCTACCTAATTAGCACAGGGGTAACGCAGAAGCCCTTACTGCCTCCTAAATAGATGGTGCTATGGGCTCCCAGCCCTAATGGCCACATGCTAATGGGGCAATTAGCATGTGGTTGGCAAATAAAAAATTAGTGTGGCCATTTTTCAGCCAATCAAAAAGTAGCTGGAGCATGCAGTGAACCCACGGGCTAATCGCAGCGCCACCCACTTTCTAGCAGTGCCATAGCGAGGGCTAATGACACCCGGGGCGGGTCGCCGCTGCGCACCCCCCCCCCAGGTGCACCACGGCGTGACCCCCCCAAAGCGCAACCCCCCCGGGACCGCATTCTTACCTGCGGGAGGGTCGATACGCCCTGAGTGCACGTCACTCGGAGCTGCGTCGGCCTCGCTGGTTCCCTGCTCTCTCTGCCCCGGAACAGGTTGGCCCTGGAACAACCTGTTCCGGGGCAGAGGGAGCAGGGAACCAGCGGGGCCGGCACCCCCCGAGCGCGTGCACCCGGGGCGGACCGCCCCTCCCGCCCCCCCTTCCTACGCCATTGCTTTCTAGTGCAGCGTGATAAAAGATTCCCTTAGATTGGAGTTTTATAAACCCATACATGAAAGGGACTTAGAGAGAGGTGAGATCATTGGAGTTCATATGAATCTAGATAAAAAAAAAAACTGTACAGTAGGTGAGTGTGTGTGTTGAGTGGGCAGGGGGATGATGTGGCTATTGTCTTATCCGTTCTTTCTCTCAAATAATTATACAAAAGAATGTCAGTTTTCATCGACATTTACATCAGGCGGCACAGAGAAACAACCTACGGGGGTGCTTTCCCACAGGCTCTTGATGTATTTCCAGTCATGATTAATTTAGTGTTATCATTCTCAATTGATGACATTTATTGAGCAGCATCAGATTTTCCACACTCATCGGTAGGATTAGTCATGGTACAGACACTCTTTTGCTGAGTATTTAGATACGACTTGGAGGAGAGAGACATGGTTTTGAGTTTATTAGGTATTTAACAGCTTTTGATACCCTGAATCATAATTTGTTTTTAGCAAGGTTGAAGGAAAATGATGAGGATGGATCAGTGTTGGCTTGGCTTGTTTTATATCTTGAAAATGGGACTTGTGTACAGTGGGCTTGGGTAATTTTTAGAGGACCAGATTCTTCTATAAGGGGTTCTCCAGGGTTCAGTGTTCTTGCCTGTCTTGTTTAATTTATATTTCTCTCTGCTTATTGTCAGTTTATGTATTTACTTTTTTAATATTTATTGAAATATTTCAAAATAATACAAACCAAGAATCCTCTTGTACAGAAAATAAAGAAAAAGATCCTATTCAAAACATAAGCATAGGTTAACCAATAACCCGGAAATCATTAACCCCAGTGGTGTGCTGGAGCCTGCTCGCACTAGCTCACGCGAGCAGTTAGTTATTTTTTTTTTACAATTTTGGGAGCTGGATGTTAAAGTAACTACTTTAACAACCGGCTCCCAAAATTTGGGCTCAGGTCCCCTCTTGGCATCGTTGTCCTCTTCCTCCCCTGTGGCTTGTTTGTTCATCTCTCCCCACTGCCCACCTGCCCCCCCCCCCCCCCCCCCCCACACACACACAGCACCTCTCTGGCTCACCTCTGCGCTTGCTCTTTTTTCCTCTCTTCGCACCAGTACTTGCCTCTTCTTTTTGCCGTAATTATTTTTTTTAAGCAGTGCTGGCACATGTCATCAGGAACAAGCTGCTTCAGCCAATCCCAGGGGCCTTCCTTGAGTCCTTGGGGGTGGGACAGCCTGATGGAAGGCCCCTGAGATAGGCTGAAGCAGCCTGCTCTTGCTGAAGTGTGCCAGCACTGCTTTAAAAAAATTAAACATGTCAAAACAAGAAGAGGCAAGGCGCAGAGGTGCAAGTGAGTTTCTCTGTCCACGTTGTCGTTCTTTATTGTTGGTAGAATTTTTATTTGATCTCACAAATATTTTAAAAATGCCAGCTTATGCAGCATAGGGATGTACACAGATGAAGTATTGGTTTCATCAGTTAGAGTACTAATTTGTCATACATTTTTAAATCAGTGTGTCATTGGGAGAAGCTGGTTATAGAGACTCCCTGTATTTGTGCAGAGGTGTTAACAGACATAACATTATGAGAATCAGGTGCTTAACAACCAGACTTACTATTTATAAGTACAATTTTAAAACCCCACATTAGTTTGAAACCGGGCAGCCTTAACATCTTTTTTTCCTGTGCCTACATCAAAAGAAAAAGATAGCATGTGGGAATTTGTGCTTTTGTTTTGTGGATTGCAGTGGTATATTATAAAAATGCACTTGCCTTTTTTATTACTACTATTTCAAAGACAGGTATTGAATAATGAGTGAAGGGCTTCTGTCATGCAGAAGTTCTGTCCAGGGTCAGTCTAAATGTCCCAACATTGTCCAGTTCAGCACACTATTAGCCACCAAGTTCATACGAAGTTAATTATGTTCTATGGAAAATAAATCTGTTGGCTCAGACTGCTTGCTATGTGAATATTCTATCACTGTTTCATTATTGCTACCAATAATTACTTATTAAGAGCTTTAAACTTTGTTTTAATTCATTTATCCAGTCCTTTCATACACATGGTTTGATTTTTAAACCCAAAGGTGAATCCTAAGGATGGTTGAATAATTAGATGTAAACTGTGTTTCTGACTTTGCTTGTTTTGGACTGCTTTGGGTCCTGCTGATCTGTACAACTGCTGTCTGGAATTTTGGAAGATGGAAATGAGAAGATAATTAAGTTTTGGACGTATTATGTATATGTCAGATTTTGAATGTGCATCGGCAAGAACTGGTTTTAGAGATGGCTGGAGCCCACAAGAAAAACCTTACTCATTGGTCTTCAATCTCCAGAACAGAAGTGGTAAATCTCCAGCTTTGAGATGAGCCACCCTTGGCATCTCTGAACTCCTTTACCTTTGCTGGCAGGGATACCTAGTCCCGCCAGCCAAATAATTGGACTGCCACTGTTCCCCGCTGCTTGTTTCTGGCTCTGAGCAGCATGCCAGGACTTCTTGCGCAAGGATGCATGAGAATTCCTGGCATGCTGCTCAGAGCCAGAAACAAGCAGCGGGGAACAGTGGCAGACCAATTATTTGGCTGGTGGGGCTTGGCATCCCTGCCAACAAAGGTATACCAAGCATGCCCGCATGGGGAGAGGGAGGAGAGAGAGGTATGTGTTGCTCTCTTAGTTCACCTCGGGAGCCCCCCCCCCCCCCCCCCCCCCCCCCAGATTTCAGGCTGGCTATACCTGGAGAGAGAGCCTGTTAAAAGTTTCCCAGCGTACCATTGATTAACCCTATCCTAGTCCATGACACTGTGGGGACAAGACCAAGCAGAAAAACAAAGGAAATAAAAGCATTCAACATGCAACACAATGAAAAAAAAAACACCTTGCAACACAATGCTCTCCAATTACAACTTACTATATAGACTTCAAGCTGCCTCTCTCACTGGCGAGCTAGAGATGACCAAAATTTCAGACACATTTAAAACGTCCATTTCTGCTTCACAATTTGCTTGTGCCTGATGAGGGTCTCTCTTTCCAGATGGCAGATAATACACTTGAGTTAACAAAGGAATAGATTTATCTGGAGCCAATAAAATCTCCTTAAGATAGTGTTTAAACATATCTTTTGATGTAACATAAGGAAGACTAAGAAAATTAATAATCTGAAGATTAGAGAATCTTGCACTATTCTTCAAACTTTCAATCCTTCTTTTCATTAAAGAATTTTCCTTAAAGATGTATTCACCTCTTATATAGATTTTAATTATACCTTATGTTCTTCTAAACATTGAAAGTTCTGATTCATCTGAGTTTGAAGAGTATTGAAACTGGAGGCATGTGACTGAACACCAGTGGTGTAGTTATGCCCCCCCCCCCCCCCCAAAATGAATGAATGAATGAATAAATAAATAAATAAGCAAGCAAGCAAGCTGTGATGGTAGGGAGTTGGAAGAAACAGTAAAAAGCCTAAGTGTGATCTTAGATAAGAGTTTGTCAGTGAAGTCTCAGATTTCATCTGTGTGGTTCAAGCCTTTTTTTTTAAATTAAAGATGTTTCAAGCAGCTACATCCATATGTGTCAATGGCTGATTTGAGAAGTGGTCAGGCTTTGGTGATTACAAAATTGGATTGCTATAATGCTCTTTCCTTGACATCTGAGCATGTGAATCCAGAAACTGTGGGTTATGACTATCTACCAGCAGGTGGAAATAGAGGACAACTATTTCACATAGGACGGCATGCCTTCTGGTCCTCCAGTATTTTTCTATCTCCAGCTGGTGGTGAATGGTTTCCCCACAGCTTCTGGTCTCTTCTGGGATTTCTGGCTCCTGTTCTCTATTGGTTCAGTCAAGCCTGGGGATGACAAGGCTTCAGTTGGGATACACCTGGTGGTTTCCCTCCCCCTCCCCCCCCCCTCTCCAGCTGCTAGCTTTTCCTTCCTCTCAGATAAAAAAAAAAAAAGTAGAAAAAAAGCAGCAAGACTACACAGATTTTTTGTGTAAACAGCTATGCCTTAGGAGGGGGTTGAGATTATTTTAAATCCTGCAGTTTCTTATCAGAGAAACCAGCAGCTCCTCTGGTCTGGTCTGTGGGAGTGAGTATTCCTTTAAAACTTAATTACCCATGGCTCCCTCAGTACTGCAGCTTACTTTTGTTTTCGTTGCAGCTGCAGGGCAGAAGCCTTTTCACATTTTCTATGCAGAGCAGGCTGTGTGGCAGGGTCGAACAGATCATTCAGGCAACCGGGCAGTGCCCGAGGGCCCAGAGGCTCTAGGGGACCCAGAAGCTCTTCCTGTTGCCCACAGCCGCCGCACATTACAGCCCTACCTGATGGTCTAGTGGCCTCTGTGGGGGGCAGGAAAGAATCCCGCTCTTTCCTGCCCACTGCTGCTACTCTGTCTGGTGCTGCTGCTGTGTTTTAAAAATGGCTGCCAAGACTGCTGAGACCTGCAAGACTACCATGGTAAGTCTCGGCAGCCATTTTGAAAACATGGCTGCGCTGGTTGTTCACGCCTCCTTTCCTCTAAGTCAGGTAGCCTGTGCCTGTGTGGATTGTTGTTTTCATTGGAGTCGAGAGAGGAGGAAAGACAGAGAGAGAGTAGAGAGGTGAGCGAGAGCAAAGGGAGACGACTGCGAGCGAAGTGGCGATGGAGTGCTGTGTCTGCAGTAGCAATAAGTAGGCTGTAATTATGGTCTTTGAAACACATGTCGCAGTTTTGATTTTCACTGAGGCTGTAATGTTGGAGAGACCTCGCTTCTGTCTCTGTCTCAAGATTTTTGGACTTTGTATGGCAATCAGCAGATAGGGGGGAAGGTAGTCCTAGCAGTCTTGTATATATGCGTGACTTTTTTTTGGGGGGGGGGGGGGAGTGGGAGTGGGGAGTGCTGGAGGACAGGGGCTTAGACTGTTTTTTGTCTCTGCAACAAGTATCATGCAGAGCTCCAGCCTCCAATCCTCCTTTGCCAGCAGCAGGGTGCCTGATATATACCCCCCCCCCCCCATTACTTCTTGCTGTTGGCCTATTATTTATATTTTCTCTTTTCGGATGGCAGAAGTGTTTTTTCAGTTGTAAATCTAGCACACTTAGAAAAGGGGGCACGGGACTGTCGGGACATTCTGGACAGCTGTCAGCCTGCAGCCTTTCTAAGGGACGCGTGGGACCTTCGGTCTGAGGGCCAGATGCACTAACCCCACGTAAAGAGCCCTTTCCTTACCGATCCCTTAGCAAATCGGTAAGGAAAGGGCATGCATGAAGGAAATCGCATGCAAATGAGCTGCTCGCTGTTAGCTCATTTGCACACGATTTCCTTCCTTCCACTCGGCCAGCTGAGCATGCGCAGAGCAGCCAAGTGTTATGCTGGCTGCTCTGCGCATCCCAAAGACAGCTTAAAAGGTGTCTTTGTCAGCTAAATGCGCTGTGATTGGCTGAGAGAGACCTGGAAGGGCATAATCGAAAGAGACGTCCAAATAGTTTGATTTGGACGTCCTCGCATGTCCCGATCCCCAATTCTCTCCGGAGGTGGTCATTTTGGGCACGTAAGAAAAACACGTCTGAGAAGGACGCCCATCACAAAAACTCTGGAAAAAAAATGACCCAAGTGCTCGTCAGGGACGTCCTTTTTTGTTTTTGAGTGAAGGAAGTTCATGTTAGGCACTTTAGAAGGACGTCCCTGACGAGCACTTGGACAATTTTTTTTCCCCTTCCGATTCCCTCGCAGCAGCCCCAACGAGAGGTGCAGACCTCCCGTTAGGTTTTCCACGGTGCATGGGGTCGGAAACGGTAGTACATCACATCGCATACACATTATAATACTAATTTGCTCATTTGCATTCCGTTTTCGTTAGCTGCTACCGTGACAGGAAAATGGCTCAGAGAACCCTTTTGTGCATGTCCTGGTTTACTACTTGTGCGTTAAACTGGCTAGAATCTGTTTAAAAACCACGTTGCTGGCTTGTTAAGTTTAGTGCATCTGGCCCTGAGTGAGCTGAGATGAGTGGGGCATCCGTTTCTTATTTATCTGTAGATTCTAAACAGGGGGCTTTGAATTCTACAGGTGTCACATCAAACACAAAAGGAAAGAGTTTGAAAAGTGGATGTGTTTAAATTCCCTTCCAAGGTCTGGGGAGGTGCAATTGGTTTGTTAGATCATTTTATTCTAAAAACAGGCATGTGAGTGAGACTTCCTCAGGGCGGGGGAAAACTAGTCAACTGATCTGAGCTTAATGTGATTCTGAAGCGAATGGTTGGGCAAGACTGTCTGTCACCATTTCACAGGGTCTACTGCCCGAGCTACTGCAGACTCATTTTATGCAATACTCATTAAGGAAATGGAAACAGCCAGCATGAGCTAGGTAGCGTCCCCCTCCATTTTTCTTTCTCAGTTTTAATGTTACCCCTGAGATGTTTTGAAGCTTCACCAGTAACAGATCTCACTTGGTAAATGGGCGGTGCTGCAGTGCTGATAGCTATCAGATGCCCATACAAGGGTTGCTTGGATACACGTAAACTGAACAAGGCAAGGAACTCGGGACAGACACGTAAAAAAAGAGGGGCATATATAAAATGAGCACAACTTTTATTTTTTAAAAATAGACAAGAGAGGAAAGAAACCAAGAACGATCTAGGAAACCAAATCTAATATCTCAGGCACATATTTAGTGTTGATAATACTACAGCTTTGAGCACCTGTTTGCAACACAAGTAAAGCCTGGTGCACCATGTGCCACCTTCTGCCCTTTGATTAGTATGTTTATCATCAGCCCTTGGCTGAGTTTGTAAATTTATATGTTTTCTTTTGGTGGTTCTTTCTTTTTCCTGGCTATCAGTAAATAGAATGGTGGCCTTTTGTTTATTTACCATCTGCTGTTTGTAGATTATTTACTAAATGTCTGGTTGAAAGCCTTTTATCATGCACAAATACTTATCTGTAGGTCATAAACCTGTACAGTAGTATCTTGAATGGAAGAACCCTTCCCCCCACTCCACAGACACACACACATACTATTTTTGTTGTCAAAATTGTTGGGCTAATTTGGGGCAGGAATTGGACTGGCAAAATTTTCACCATCTGGCAACTCTGGGCGCCGGGCACAGTAGTGATAGTGGGCAGGAAAGAGTGGGGTTCTTTCCTGCCCCCAAAAAAGCCACTAGATCATCAGGATCCTTCAAGGTAGGAACAGGGAGGGCCCACTTTGACTCAGGGTGTGTGGGAGGGGAGTGGCAACTGCAGCAGTGGGGGAGGGCTGTAGTGTGCGGGAGGGGGGCAGCGGTGGGGTGGTGGCCAGTAACCTTTACTGCCTGGGGAGGGGGCCCAATGACCTCTACTGCCCAAGGGCCTGGACCACTGTCAGTCCGCCCCTGCTATGTGGAACTTTCTGGGAGGTTGTTTTTCACCTCTGGCAGCCTCAGCATCTTGGCAGGTTCATCGGGTTCTGGCGTGGGGCTTCCCTCAGAGTCTTCCCTCGCTGCTGCTTTAGCTGCCATTTTGGAGTCTCATGGTGCACTTTTTTTCATCAGACAGCTCTGGTTCTGTGGCTCCAACAGCTCCTTCTTTGGTGGTTTTTAGCATCAGGGTCTCTGCCTGGCACAGTTCTCCCTCCTGACCCTGGATCTCAGCTTCCCTTTTCTCCTGAGTTTGTTCTATTAATGCATCAGACTTATCTTATGACAAGGGTTCCTCCTCAGGCTGAATTCCATCAGCAGACTCCATGTGGTCACTTTGATTCTGCTTCCAAGAAGAAGCATTTGGACCCTGTGCAGGACCTGGATTTGGTCTCTCCTCACTCTGCTCTCTGAGGGTCGTCTCTTTACAGCTTCTTTGCATTCTGGTGTTCCAGAGGCTCTGGAGGAAAGAGAGCTTCCCGTGGATGAAGTATGTGACCCTTCTGCATCACATTGTTTCATAAGGAGGAATTGCTGGATTTACTCACTAAAGCCTTTGAAGTCCTTAATATTTCTTCCCCACCTCTCAGCCAGCTTTTAGCTCTAATCCTATGATGACAAGCACCGAAAAGCCTCCAAAGTCTTTTCTTGTGCATGATGCTATGCAAGAATTGATCACTGTGCAGTGGGATTCCCCGGATGCTAGTCTCAAGGTGGCTAGGACTATGGTGTGTTTGTATCCTATCTCCTCTGATGAGTTGGAGAGGTTAAGGTTGATTAAAGTGGACACCTTGGTGGCAGCAGTGACCAAAAAGACAATGTTCCTGGTCGAAGGGGGTATAGTGCTAAAGGATGCTCAGGACAGAAAGCTGGATTTCTCTTTGAAGCTGTCCTTTGAAATTTCTGCATTGTCAGTTTAGGTAGCACTGTGCAGTTCTTATACTGCTAGAGCTTGCTTGGCCCGTGTTCAGTGAGCTGCTGATTCCTTATCTGACTCAGGAAACTCCATAGAGGAACGAGACCCTATTATGAAAACCAGGTTGACTTATCTGGAAGACTCATTGTATAATCTTATCAGGGTTTCAGCTAATCAAATTGCTTTGTCAATCATGGCCAGATGTCTGTTATGACTTTGCCTCTAAGCAGCATCTTACCAAGCTTCCTTTTAGAGGTAAACTCCTCTTTGGAGAGGACCTGAAAAAACTGGTGAAGGATTTAGGAGATTCTAAGTCACAGCAGTTACCTGAGACAAGTCTAAAGGATCCTTTAGGTCATCGCAGTCTCGCCATTGCCTTAAGGATTTGAGGTGTTACAGGCCTGGCCGTATGTCGTCCTGCCAGCAGCCCAGGTATCAAATGAAGGAATCCTTTGGTTTTGACAAGAGAGGTTCTCAGCAAACCTCTAGATCTGCTCCCGCCTCTCATGCTTCACAATGATGGGGTTTTGATTCACTCTTCGCAACTGATCATAAGAGGGCACTTTTCCCTTTTTTTTTTTTTTAATAAAGAGCAGGCCAAGATTACATTGGATCAGTGGGTACTGGATATTATCAGAGATGGCTACAAATAAAATTTTCCTATATAAGTACATAAATATTGCCATACTGGGACAGATCAAAGGTCCATCAAGCCCAGCATTGTGTTTCCAACAGTGGCCAATCCAGGTCACAAGTACCTGGCAAGATCCCAAAAAAGTACAATACATTTTATGCTGCTTATTCTAGAAATAAGCAGTGGATTTTCCCCAAGTCCATTTTAATAATGGACTGGACTTAGGAAGCCATTCAAACCTTTTTAAAATCCCGCAAAGCTAACAGCTTTTACTACATTTACACATTGCGTGAAGAAAAATTTTCTCCGATTCATTTTTTTTTGTTCAATCAGTTTTTTTATTTTAAATTTATCTCCGATTCATTTTAAATTTACTTTGTAGCTTTATTGCGTGCCCCCTAGTCCTAGTATTTTTGGAAAGAGTAAACAAGTGATTCACGTCTACCCATTCCACTCCACTCCACTTATTTTATAGACCACTATCATATCTCCCCTCAGCCTCTCCAATCACAGATTTTTTCTTGGAGTCTCTGTACAATGCTTTGTGCAAAAAGGCTGCAGTGTTTTCCACTCTGCAGTCTCTACAGGTATTAGGGGTGGATGTACTAGTCTCTTATCAGGATCAAGGGGTGAAGCCGTTACTCGATTTATTTTGTGGTGCCCAAGAAGGGAGGATCTTTTCATCCAGTTCTCGACCTCAAGAAGCTGAACAGGTTCCTTTTTGTCAGGCATTTCCGAATAGAAAAGTTGAGGTCAGTCATGGCTTCTGTGCATCCTGGAGATTTTCTAACATCGTTGGATCTCAAAGAAGCATATTTCCATATTCCTGTTTGGCCTCCTCACCACTGCTTCTTGCAATTTGCAGTTCTTGGAAAAACTTTCAGTTCCAGGCAATGCCCTTTGGGCTCTCTATGGCCCCCAGATCCTTTTCCAAGGTAATGGTGATTGTGTCCTCATTCTTCC
Organism: Microcaecilia unicolor; assembly: GCF_901765095.1. Taxonomy (NCBI): domain Eukaryota; kingdom Metazoa; phylum Chordata; class Amphibia; order Gymnophiona; family Siphonopidae; genus Microcaecilia; species Microcaecilia unicolor. The sequence continues at coordinate 591,943,493 of NC_044031.1, read as the reverse complement.
GGAAGGAAGGGATCAGAGTTCATTGCTATCTGGACAGTTGGTTGATCAGGGTCTTGACCATTCAGGAGAGTGGGACAGTCACATCTCAAGGTGGATCTTACAATCTCTAGGTTAGGTTATTAATTTTCACAAGAGCCAGTTGCTTCCCACCCAGAGACTGGAGTATTTGGGGGTCTGCTTCTTCAACACTCAGTAGGGGAAAGTGCACAAGAGGGGCAAGCTTGAAAACCAGATTTGTTGCTTGTTTTATCTTCTGAATCCTCGCACGTAGAATTATGTTCAGGTTCTGGGGTCTGTGGCAATGACTCTCGACATGGTACCCTGGGCTAGGGCTCAAATGAGACCTCTTCAGCAGTCCCTCTAGATGGACAATACGGGATCAACAAGTTAGACAAATAACTAGGAATTCCTTTATAAAAGGCCAAATGGGCCAACACCAAAATCTTAACACAATAAGAGATTGGCATCCAATGGTATGCTTTGAACAGTGATGTATATCCACAAAAATGAACCCATGTTAGATAAAACATTTAGACCACAGCTGAGTGAGCATACAAAGAATGATCTCAGTGGCAACTCATTTCACAAGTGTTAGCCTCTAATATTTCTCTCATATATTGGTACCAAAATATTTTTCTATATGTATGACTATGGTTCTGTGAAGTGCATTTGTAGCAAATCAAGGGTTCGGATATTGCTTTAAAGAGCAAATCAAGGGTTCGGATATTGCTTTAAAGATTGTTTATTCACACATCAATAGGCACACACATATTACATAACACTCTTATGCAGTATACATACATCACCACAGGATTGTAGCCTTCATCTGAGCCGTAACAGCAATCAGGGAAGCACCGATGACTGCCCAGAGATTCTGCGGGACAATTCCACACTGGATAGAGGCGTCCCTCAAACCAGGTACAGAGCTTCTGTTTCAGCCAGGGCCTCCCCTCTTTTTATAACAGCTCACAAACAAGTGTGCCTAGAACAGAACAATGAGTGGCCGATCTGCATTCCTCTCTCCCAGGCACCCTTTGATGAAAACACCAGCCTTTGGACTTGTTTCTCAGCACAGTCCTGTAGTGAGTTACCCACCACAATGGAGCGTTGTGGCAGCAACCTGTCAAACAAATATTCTGGTAGCAACAGGTCAAAACAAACATTCTGCATGTCAGAAAACAAATATTCTGGGTCAGCATAAGTATCATATCATAAGTATTATACTCCAACACAGCATTGCAGAATATTTTAGCTATAAGGTTTAATATTTCCTTTTGAAGAAAAGGGGAAAAAAGCCTCAGCAGAAAGTCCAACCAACCACCCAAAAACAACGTTGAAAAACGTGGGTGGAAAGAAATCAACGGGCTGTTTAATCTTCACGGGCTCCAAAAAAAACCCCTTCTAACTCCCAAACTGTAGTGTAAAAATGCTGACTTCACAGAACTGACTTCAAGTGGATCCCCAAACATGAAAACAATTTTTACTTAACTTAATTATCAAGTAGAACCGGTAATGTACAAGTGGTCAGTCCATCACACTGACTTTGGCCAGAGTTTCGCAATCAGCTGTCTCAAGGCATAGAGGACCTGAAAAAACGTGTAAGTAAACTTCTCAATCAAACAATAAAAAAAACTAAACCAGTAGTAAATTTAATAGCTGTATTTGAACCATCTGAAGTCGAGGTAAAGCATTATAAAGTTCACTGCAATAATCCAACTAATTAATTAAAGGGGTCTTTTATTTATTTATTTGTTGCATTTGTATCCCATATTTTCCCACTTATTTGCAGGCTCAATGTGGCTTACATTGTTCCGTCATGGCAATCGCCATTCCAGAGTGAGAGATGCAAGTGGTATTACATGGAGAACTTTTACTAAGCTGCACTAGTGCTCCCATGTGTAATTCAGCATTAGCCAGTTATTACACTCTAATGAGAATGCGCTAGCTAGTTAACACTCCCAGGACCCATTATCCATCCAAGATACAGTCTCTCTAAAAATATTTTTTTTAAAACAGTTAATGCATGCTTATTATATGCTAACAGGCAAAATACCACAAAACGCTTTATTGAGTTTTATGGTAGCCCATTTTTCACATGCTAAGCATGCATTAGGGTTTAACATCCTTTAGTAAAAGGGCCCCCTAAGTACCTAAAAATAGGACCTGACTACAGATGAAATCTAAGCTTGAAAGGAAAATTGACTAGAAAAATACTACGAAAGTGACAAGGAAAGTGACCTTGATGGGATAGTGTCAGATGATCTCAAGCTAACAAAACAGTGTGATAAAGTGGTGGCCAGAGTCAGAGGGATGCTGGCATGCATTAGCAGGCAGATGATTGTTTGGGCCTGTTGGTGTTGGTTCTCAGAACCAACAACCCAACACCCTTCCCATACAAATTCCCCAACTGATTTCTTAGACCCTCCGGCTTGATAAGTACCAAAAACAACTATACAAGAGAAGCTTCTCACATTTACCAAAGTTTTATTCTTACCCAAGAACATGAAAAATAAGAAATAATAGAAAGTTAGGAGTCGCACATAAGAAGCAGGGCAGTGGAGGAACATAAAAAAGGGGGGAGCCATGGAGATGGTCGCAGACTGAGGAAGATTTTCATCGACTTCCTTTGTCTTCCAGACAAGGCAGTTATATAGGCTGTAGTACAAAGAACTGGTTCTCAGGAACACATCATACGTTATGCAGGATATGCCATTTGTTTCTTACAATTGCCCACATAAAAATATATATAGCATTTCCTTAAAAGTTACATCTTCAGCACATCCTCAAATAAAAGCAATCTGTATCTCACTTCAAAGGAGTCAGGATTTCCTTTCCCACAGACCCTGCTGCAATTATGCCATTCTCCTATCCTGTCATGAATTGCAGGATTTTCTGTCTCTCTCCTCTGTCAGCCCCGCCCCCTTGTCACCTGGAACTTCGTTCTGCATCCTAAAAAGTCTCTCAAAGGCTAATTGAACACTCTCCTAAACAGTGAATGGCAATGACTCACTGTCTTTCAATTGCCTGCTCAGAGGAAGGTAGGGAGGAGGTGGGGTATTTGCTCCACACCTGGCCTGTTCAATATCATTGTAATTTACAGAAAAAAAAAGAAGTCTCCACTTCTCATCATCTGTATATTAATTCTTAGATATTAGATATTTAGCAGTACTGAAACTACTTGGTCTAGGCCTTCATAAGTACAAAGTACACCTCCACCAACATGATCAAAAGCAAATGTCGGCACTAGAGGCTGTTAGCGCCATACTAGCACCGGCGTTTGCTACCGCCCCTTGATCAGAGCCCTCGAGGGCTCTTAGTGCAAGTAGCATGCAAATGCATGCTAAACAGGGCTCAGCGCAAGTAACCTGCAAATGCATGCTAATCAGCGCTTAACGCATTCATCCCCAATGATCAGCGTCCAGCATGCCAAAGATTGGGTTGCTGGCTGCGACAAACCCTATGCCAGCTCTGAGCTGGCGTTAGGGTTTGCAGATCATTGGGGAGGAATGGTGAGCCCTGTCCAGCATGCATTTGCATTCTGGCAGGCCCCCGTTCCCCCCTACAGCAAACCTGCCAGCGAGGGCAGTTGAGGACGTCCAAAATTTGGATGTTTCTGTGATGGGGCAGTTGAGGACATCCAAAATTTGGACGTTTTTGCAATGGGCAGTTAAGGACGTCCAAAATTGGATGTTTCTATGAGAAAGACGTCTTTCTCATAGAAACATCCAATTTTGGACATCCTTAACTGCCCATTGCAGAAACGTCCAAATTTTGGACGTCCTCAACTGCCCCGTCGCTATACCTCCGACACCCCCTTGAAATTTGGCCGTCTCTGCAACAGGGCAGTTGAGGACGTCCATCTTTCGATTTAAAGATGGGCGTCCTTCTCTTTTCATTGGTCTCCAGCCCAGACCTGTCAAACAAGCACAGGAGGATTGTGCTGAGCGCATGCTCAGGCACAATTCTCTTGCACGTCTACCCCATGATCAGAGATAATTGCGCTGTTTAAATTTGCATGCATTATCTCTGATCATAGGTCTAATAGCACCCTGCGCTGTTCCAGCACTATTTTAGAGCGCTGTTTGGAATAGCGCTGGGCTTTTGATCATCTGCCTGTAGAGAGGTAGAATTAGCAGAAAAACGAGGTTTATAATGCTTCTATGCGGGTGCTTTCTGAGACTTTACTGAGAGTATTTTGTTCAGTTCTACAGAACTTACCTCTAAAAGAATATAGATAGGCTACAGGAGGTCCAGAGTAAAGCAAGCAAAATAATGCTGGGTATGATCCAAAAACTATATGAGATGAGACCTATAAACCTAAATATGCATGCCCTAGAGGAGAGGAAAGACAAGAGAAATATGATAAAGACAAAATATCTAAAACAAGTTAATAATGCAGAAGAAGTAAATTTTTAATGAAAAGGAAATTGTAGAACTAGGGATAATGATCTTACATTTCAAAGCAATAGACTCAGCAACAAAGTCAGGAAGTGTAGGGATAAATGCAGAGGATATTTATTTGCAAAACGTGAAGTGACAGCAGAAGCATGACCTGGAGAGGCATTTTTGATATGACATCTAAGTTCAACTTTGGATGATTTGCTCAAAATGTCCAAAATCTGAATAGAAAAGGTCATTTTTGAAAAAAAAGAAAATGGCTTTCTCTTTTTTTTTTTTCAAAAATACCATTTTGAACAAGGTTTTGAGCTTTGTACATTTTTTTTGACCATTTTTGAAAAAAAATAAAAAGTCCAAGTGAAAAACAGAGAAAATCAAGCCATTGGGTTGTAGAAGTGGTCAGAATTTTTAGTAGACATCCCAGGAGAGCAATGGGGCACCCTATGGGGTACTGCAGTGGACTTCAAATAAATGCTCTCAGGTACACGTCTCACCGTTGCTCCCTTATCTTGTCTGCTGAGCCCCCCAAAACTCACTACCCCCAACTGTACACCACTATAATAGCCATTATGGGTGAAAAGGGCACCTATATTTGGGTACAGTGTGTTTCTGGTGAGTTTTGGAGGTCTCACAGTTTACATCACAAGTGTAACAGGCAGGGGGAGGTATGGTCTTGGGTCCACCTGTCTATCGTGCACTACACCCACCACTAGTCTACTCCAGGGACCTGCATGCTGCTGTAATGGACCTGAGTATAACATCTGAGGCAGTCATAGAGGCTAGTAGGTAATGTTTTTAATCACATTTTTGGGGGTTGGGAGGAGGTCAGTGACCACTGGAGGAGTAAGGGGGTCATCCCTGATTCCCTTCAGTGGTCATATGGTCATTTAAAGCAACGTTTTGTGCTTTTTTCATTCTAAAAACAGGTCTAGCTCTAAACATCTTAGTTTTCTTGTTCCTGTATGGCTGAAAAATGTCTCTTCCCGTAACATGCCTCTGACATGTCCCATTGAAATTCGGATGAACAGCATAGAAACACATTGAAAAAATAAGGTTTGAAAATTCTGATTTGGAAGTCTTTGTGAGAAAAATGTCCAAATGATGCTTTATGCCACTTTTTAGACATTTTTCTCTTTCGAAAATGAACCCTCTAGTGTCACAACAGGCCATGGACATAGCCAGAGACTAATCTACTTGGACCAGCATTTATTACCCTAACAGTAATGAACTGACTGCAGTAGGCTTTCAAGAAGACATTGGAGTGACCTGTGTGGAGTGATCTTGCTTAAAAACATAGGGGCCCTTTTACAAAGAGATGGTAAGCCCAACATAAGCTTACCGCATGCTAATCTGGAGCTACTACCGACCCAACCCGGGTGCTGGTGGTAGTTCTAGCCCCAGCACGTGCCATTTCCTGTGCTGGGGAAAATAGGGTTGTATTGTTTTAGCATGGTGCTAACCTGGCGGTAATTGGGCTGTGCCCTACGCTACCCAGTTACTGCTGCATTAGTATGAGATCCCTTACCACCTCCTCAATGGGTGGTGGGGTAAGTGCTCCCTCTCGCATGGCCATGCAGTAAGAGCAATCGTACCATATGACCATGGCTATTTTCAGCCTTTTATCCACTGCAGTAAAAAGGGCTGCAGTGCATGGCAAAAACGGCCCCCACCGCTAGCATATGGCCCTTTTTACCGCAGCTTTAGTAAAAGGACCATTTCATGTATTTTGTGGCTTAGAGTTCAACAGGTATAATTTCCTTCATTGTATGACACTCGTTTGCATGTGATTCTTTGCTATTTGTTCACCAAAACAGACCCTTACCTGATTTCCGATTTACCAAAATTGGTACTCATTGGTTGGTCAAAACAGCTATTAAGCTTTCCTTCTTCCAAATGGTTGATTGGATTGTAACGTCGACAATAAGGAGGCCAGGTGGAAATGAGACAACCTTGTACAAGAGTTGAGAATTGAATGAGTGAGCCTTGGGAAATACAGATTTCCCTTGCAAGGTGAAATTGTTTTAAATGCCTGCCTCTGGAGGTGATTGTGGGGGGGCGATGAAACATTGAAGCCAGTGGAGTCGGTATGGTGCCACATGAAAACACTTTTTCTATTGAATGGTGCCGTTTGCAGCATGAAAAATGTACTTTTAGTGTTCTCCAAAGGTTAGAGTTACAATTGTCAGTTGTAAAAATATTGCAAAGAAAATGGACCCCCTCCATTTTGACTTTAAAAAAATGCTACTGCAGTTTGCCTTGTAAAACATGTTTGCATATTATTTAAAATAATAGATTTTTGTTAAACTCAGAATCTTCCAATACAGTGTACATATTCATCCTGCTGTTCATGCAAACTGTATCCTTTCAACCGTTCAGATCTTGTGGGCAGCTTTCAAATGTTTCATGCTGATATTAATGCATTTCTGTCACAACTAGTTTAAAAAGCTTCAAATAGTTAAAGGAAAAGTGACCAAGAATTTTTTTTTCTTCAAGTCAGAGTAAGGACTCACTTCAATTATTAGCATATAATTTCCACAGACACTCCTTCTTACATCCGTTATGGTGAATATTTATAGGGCTGTTTGTTTAGCCAATTGGATCACTGGACTAGATGAATACGGAGCCCTAAGAACTGGTGGAGTGCATATACCTTGGGGCATGAGTGAACATGAAGTAAAGTAGTTTGCCTCTCTTCTCCAATGACATCAGGGAACAGGCCTGAGATCACAGGCACTCTGTAGGCCCAGTAGAGGGAAAGGACATATTACAAATGTCTTAAATTTACTGTGTAAAGAAAGAATTAATTCTATCACTTGGGTGTAACTTTGTAAGCAAGTTGAGACTTCAGAACAGCATTTTACATGCTCATGTAGGTGCTTAAAAGAATTACCTCTGGGTATATGTGATTGTATTCTCTTGTTACTATGTAAGCCGCATTGAGCCCGCAATGAGCAGGAAAACGCGGGATACAAATGTAATAAATAAATAAAAGTAAGCACTCAGGAAACAAAAGTACCTGTTTTTATGTGATACACGCATGGCCATTTCTAAGGATGAAGAATGGAGAAAGCAGGGATGGAATCAGCATTTACATGTGTATTTTACAGAATACCAGGGCTGGCTTTGTCACAGGGTGGACTAGGCAAACCCCTAGAGCAGCAGAATTCAGAGGCAGCAGTGTGGCACTGACATGGCCAGCAAAAGAGTAGCATGTCCAGTAGCAGGCCTTTGAATACCCAAGCCCACTCAAGGCAGGCCACTTCCCATCCCTCTGACCAGAAGTTTGAGTGGGAAGGGGCAGAACACTGCAGGCCTGGAAAGTGCATAGATACTTAAAGGCCCCAAATGTGTTCTGGAAGATGGAAGTAGGGTGGCAATTTAGCTGAAAGGAAACAAGGGGAAGATCAAGATGCTAAACATTGTTGGAGGTGGAAGGAAGGAGAGATGCTAGACATCCTGGGGAGAGGGGGCGGAATGAGAGATGCTGGGAATCTGGGGAGGAGGGATAGGAGGGAAGGAGAGATGCTGAACATCCTGGGGAAAGGGGAGGGAAGGGAAGGGGAGATGTTGGAGGATATCTGACGGTAGGAGGGCTAAAGGAGGGTAGATACTAGCAGATCTTCTAAAGACTATCCGATTAGTTCAGAAATGTTTAAAAATGTGTAAAGGATTGAACATCCATGAATCATTTAAGTTTAAATAAGGAAAGAGTAAGCTGTTTTGGTTGAGGATTTCTGAAGATCTCAGACCTCATTCTTACATTACTAATGACAGTGTGACAATTTGCTTTGAAATTGAATTCACTTTGAAAGTTCTGGGAATAACCCTTTCCCCCATGTTAACAATGGAAGCTCACATTAACATTTTCATTTTATTTATTTATTTATTTATTTATTGCATTTGTATCCCACATTTTCCCACCTCTTTGCAGGCTCAATGTGGCTTACAATAAGTCATGGATAGTGAAAATATGAGGAGAGAAGACATTTGGTGTTACAAAACGAATTGGGTTGCATGGTAATGTGATACATAATGGTAGGAAAAAGAAAAGACAGAAGGTAGTATTTTACATTCAGGGTATATGTGAGAAATTCAGATGACTTGGTCTTTGTGATAGGTCTTGTCGAAGAGATGGGTCTTTAGCAGTTTCCGGAAATTGGTCAGTTCGTAAACCGCTTTCAGATTGCGTGGCAGTTCGTTCCAGAGTTGTGCATTCATATAAGAAAAGGTTGATGCGTGCATTAGTTTGTACTATAGCCCTTTACAACTGGGGAAATGGAGATTGAGGAATGTGCGAGAGGATATTTTAGCATTCCTGGATGGTAGGTCTATCAGGTCTGACATATAGGCTGGAGCATCGCCATGGATGATCTTATGTACCAGGGTGCATACTTTGAACGTGATGCGTTCTTTGATTGGGAGCCAGTGCAGCTTCTCTCGCAGGGGTTTTGCACACTCGTATTTTGGTTTTCCAAATATGAGTCTGGCTGCCGTGTTTTGGGCTGTTTGGAGGTTTTTTTGAGTATTTGCTCTTTGCAGCCAGCGTGAATTGAGTTGCAGTAATCTAGATGGCTGAGTACTAATGATTGTACAAGATTACAGAAAACTGTCCTCGGGAAGAATGGTCGTACTCTTTTCAATTTCCACATTGATTGGAACATCTTTTTGGTTGTGTTTTTCGCGTGGTTCTCAAGCGTTAGGTCCCAGTCAATGGTAACACCGAGAATTTTCAAGGTTTCCGAGATGGTGTGTTGATGGTGGTGAATTTGCTCATATTGTGTTGAGAGGTAAGTACTAGGCATTTTCATTAAGAAACCTTTTTGTAAATTACATCAGTTGAAACAAATACATACATTTTTCCATCAGTGTCAATTCCAGATCTTAAGTACAAAAACATGCAGATCCAGATGTATGGTCCAAACAGTCACTGTATTAAAACAGAACCCAACATGGTCCTTATTTCGCCCACTCATGGGCTGCTTCAGGGGTACAGTACTAAAAATAAATATAAAATCATATGACCATAAAATTCCATAAGTAAGCCATAAAACATACAACATGCAAAGTGTGAGAGATTGAGTTACAAGTGTGTTCATAAGTGCAGTATAAAAACAAATATCAATCTATCGATCTATCTACATAATATAATCTGGATAAAAAACATGCATTCAAATAAGTAGTGAAATAAAAATTACATAAATCAATTAAAGTGCCCATAAAAAACCATAAATAAATAAATATAAAGGAACAAGTCTGTGTAATGTGTGATGAGGCAGAAGTAAAATTCTCATGCCAACAGAATAAAAGTTCATAATCTTAAAAAACATGTCTACAGTGTATAATCATGTTAACAATAATCCAAGACAGAAGAACAGCTATAATAAACTCTGTACATACCAGCTCAAAGAGTGCAAGGCACCTCACACTCATAGTTAAAACTGTTGCAAAGCTCTCAGCACTGCAGACTAGTAAAACATAAAAACAAAATGATAATGAATAAAAAATCGAATGATAAAGAGTAAAATATATTTTTTAGAAATGTAGTATCTGCCTTAAAATTTCTTTAACCCAAAAGCAACTAAAACCTGTCTCAACACAGGTCAGGTGCTTACTAGCATCAGTTGCAACACACCATAAACTTCACTTTCATCAACTGAGTTCAAGGCCCATGAATGATGGGAAGACTTTAAACTGTCTTTCCTGGTCTGATATTTAATTCCAAATGGCTTGAAGGATTATAAAAAAATGTTTAAAAGACAAGCTTACAATCATTAGATGCATTCCAACAGACATCATACTGCTTGTTAGCCATTTGTCAATTGCTAAAAATGGCAAAAATCAAGTGTGTAAAAAGAATGAAACACTTAATAAAATAGGAAATACAATGTGAAGGATGCAAGATCAGCTATGATCAAAAAGACCTCTATTGCCACTACATAAAAACACCTTATAAACAGAAATGCCAAAAATTGCCATTGGAATGCTTCAGCGTTCCAGTGACGTCTTTCAGCTAGATATCAACTTAGACTAAAAAAAATAAAATAAAAAATAAGCCAACTCATAATAAAAATGGGAGGAAGGAATAAAGGGGTAGGGGGAGAAAGAGAGGGAGGAAGGAGGTGGGGAGGAAAGGGTAAAGGAGGAAAGAAAAAAAACCCCAGACTTGCTCCAGATAGTAACAACAATGTACAGGTAAATCTAATGTGTTACAAGATAATGAGCACATTTGGCAATACTATTCCATATCTCTCAACAAGGTTATTTGAACCTCCAAAGTACAAAAAGCTCCAAAAAAAGGGGGGGGGGGGTACAAAATCTAAAACATTTCCTCCTAGCTACTAAAGCATACACATACTTTACAAATACAATATCAAATAGTAGCAACTATGATAATTAACTAGAACATGCACTGAAAATATTTACAGATCCAAAATCCTAATAGTAAAAAAAAAAACACCAAAAATATAAAGCATTAATAATGATGACAAATATCTACTTTGGTAATATCAGTTAAAGTTCATATTAGTATGGATTATTGAACTCCTCAAATCTATAAATAGGTCCCTCAACAGTAATGTTTATGGACACTGTAATTTATATCATTTTTATCTCACTATTTGAATGCATGTTTCTGTGTAGATTATATATGTATGGATAAAAAGATCCGAGACAACATGGTTTTACCAAAGGGAAATCGTGCCAAACGAATCTCATTGAGTTCTTTGATTGGGTGACAGGAGAATTGAATCAGGGACGAGCTATGGACGTAATCTACTTAGATTTCAGCAAAGCTTTTGACACGGTTCCCTACAGGAGGCTCTTAAATAAACTGGATGGGCTGAAGATAGGACCCGAAGTGGTGAACTGGTTGACGGACAGAAGCCAGAGGGTGGTGGTGAATGGAATTCGCTCGGAGGAGGGAAAGGTGAGTAGTTGTGTGCCTCAGGGATCGGTGCTTGGACCGATTCTGTTCAATATATTTGTGAGTGACATTGCCGAAGGGTTAGAAGGTAAAGTTTGCCTATTTGCGGATGATACTAAGATCTGTAACAGAGTGGACACCCGGGAGGGAGTGGAAAACATGAAAAAGGATCTGAGGAAGCTAGAAGAATGGTCTAAGGTTTGGCAATTAAAATTCAATGCGAAGAAATGCAAAGTGATGCACTTAGGGAATAGAAATCCTCGGGAGATGTATGTGTTAGGCGGGGAGAATCTGATAGGTACGGAAGGGGAGAGGGATCTTGGGGTGATAGTATCTGAGGATCTGAAGGCGACGAAACAGTGTGACAAGGCGGTGGCCGTAGCTAGAAGGTTGTTAGGCTGTATAGAGAGAGGTGTGACCAGCAGAAGAAAGGAGGTGTTGATGCCCCTCTATAAGTCGTTGGTGAGGCCCCACCTAGAGTATTGTGTTCAGTTTTGGAGGCCGTACCTTGCGAAGGATATAAAAAGAATTGAAGCGGTGCAAAGAAAAGCTACGAGAATGGTAAGGGATTTGCGTTACAAGACGTATGAGGAGAGACTTGATGACCTGAACATGTATACTCTGGAAGAAAGGAGAAACAGGGGTGATATGATACAGACGTTCAAATATTTGAAAAGTATTAATCCGCAAACGAACCTTTTCCGGAGGTGCGAAGGCAGTAGAACAAGAGGACATGAAATGAGATTGAAGGGGGGCAGACTCAAGAAAAATGTCAGGAAGTATTTTTTCACGGAGAGAGTAATGGATGCTTGGAATGCCCTCCCACGGGAGGTGGTGGAAATGAAAACGGTAACAGAATTCAAACACGCGTGGGATAAACATAAAGGAATCCTGTTCAGAAGGAATGGATCCTAAGGAGCTTAGCCGAGATTGGGTGGCAGAGCCGGTGGTTGGAAGGCGGGGATAGTGCTGGGCAGACTTATACGGTCTGTGCCCTGAAGAGGACAGGTACAAATCAAAGTAGGGTATACACAAAAAGTAGCACATATGAGTTTATCTTGTTGGGCAGACTGGATGGATCATGCAGGTCTTTTTCTGCCGTCATTTACTATGTTACTTATGTAAACACATAACTGGATCCCTCACACTTTGCATGTTATATGTTTTATAACTTGTTAACAACCTCTATTATCTGTATTTAGAACTACTGTAATTCCTAGTAATGACTAGATGCAATCATGTGATCCGCTTTTAACTGCTGCTGTATTTAGTGGAATATAAGAACTTTGGATTAGATTAGATACCAGACACCTGTTACAGTACGTTTATTTTTGTTTGTTTGTTTTTAAAAAAATGGACATTTGCTAGATGTTTTGTGCTCAGTACATTTATCTTTTTGGTCCATTTTCGGGAAAAAAATCCAAGTGAAAAATGTAAAAAATCAAGCCATTGAGATATAGGAGGAGCCAACATCCCAGGAGAGCAGTGGGATACCCTAGGAGGCACTGCTGTGGACTTCATAAAAAAGCTCCTAGGTACACATCTCACCCTTGCTCCCTTATATTGTATGCTGAGCCCTGTAAAACCCAACTGCACACCACTACAATAGCCCTTATGGGTGAAGCGGTCATCTATATGTGAGTACAGTAGGTTTTTGGTGAGTGTGAGAAGGTTCACACTTTTCACCACAAGTGTAACAGATAGAATGAGGTAAGGGCCTGGGTCCCCCTCTCTTCAGTGCACTGCACTGATCACTGTACTGCTCCAAGGACCTGCTTGCTGCTGTAATAAAATTACCTAGAAGCTGCCATAGAGGCTGGTAAGCAATATTTTTATTCACATCTTTGGGTGGTGGGAAGAGGGGTCAGTGACCACTGGGAGAGTAAGGTGTGTGTGGGGGGGGTGTCATCCCTGATTCCCTCCAGTGGTCATTTAGGGCACCTTTTTGTGCCTTATTCATTTTAAAAACAGGTCTAGATAAAAATGTAGAAGTTTTAGCCCTAGACATTTTTGTTTTGTTCCATTATGGCTATAAGACATCCAAGTGTTAGGAACGTCCTAAGCCTGCCCTAATCCCACCCCCAAAATACCCTTTGTGATTTGGATGCACTGCAGACAAATTGCATAGATAAACATCTGCAAAACAGGTTTTGAATACACTGATTTTGATGTTTTGAGAAGAAATTTGTCTAAGTGCTGCTTTATGACACTTTTCAATGTTTTTCTGTTTCGAAAATTAGCCCCAAATTACTATAGTAAGCTATGGTACTTTGTGTGTCTGTGTGCTTAGAAAATGAGCTCCCAAGACATGTAGACTGCTTACACTGTTTGTGATGCCTTGATGTGATCCCTGCTTTATATATTTGCTTAATTAAATACAATAAAAGAAATTTCAAGTAAAAAATGCATTTCTTAAACTTAATAGAAAAAAAATGTCTCCTATTTTAGAGGAAGATTGTTTAATGGCCTGTAGCTATGTTTTATTTGTGAAATGCACTGAAACATTCCTTAACAAACAGATCTTATGCCCCGATGATCAGAAGCAAACGTGGGTGCTGTTGGCCAATAGCACTGTACTAGCACCCGCGCTTGCTCCTGCCAGATGATCAGAAACTCCCTTATATGGTAGGGAAACCCCACCCAGCACATCCAAAGATGCACTGGGCTGGGCAGGGCAGGGTGCTGCCATTTTGAAGGTGGAACTGGATGAGGAAGGAGTGTACTACTTCTTCTTCCAAAGAGGTACTGGGGGAGGAGGAAAGGCTCTGCTAGGCCACCAGGGACCATTGGGGTTTGGGTGACAGCCCACTTGGGCCACCAGGGATTCTTTTTTGGGTGTTGAGGGCTTAGGGGGGCTAGAGATCCACCAGACCTTCAGCCCCCCAGGCCCTCATATTGGGGGGGGGGGGGGGGTTCATGGGACTGGAAGTCCACTGGACCTCCAGCCCCCACGTTGCTGTCTGAGGGGTGGCTGGCGGAGGTCTAACAACCCCTCAGCCTTTGCCCACACTTTCCCCCTATGATCAGAGCTAATAGCGTGCCTATATTTGCATGCTGTTTGCTTGGATCATAGGGGTGGTATAGCGCTGTTCTGGCTTATTTTAGAACACTGTTTGGAACATCTCAGGGCTTCTGATCATCTGGCTGCTAAAGAAGAACACAGGGCACATTTACTTCCCTGGAAGATTGCCTGTAATGGCTTTGTTCTTTAAAAAGAGCTTATCAGTGAGAGTGTCAGACTGAAGACAATATGTTCTTGACATTCGAAAAATAAGAGAGGAGATGTCTTTGAACATCAAAGAATGATATAATATGAGTTCTAAAGCTTGTGTGAGATTTTAGAGGCACCGGTGCTTCTTGAAAACGGCTCATCCTATCTTTGAAGGATGACTGTCTTGTTTGCTTTCCAGGATATCCCATGCTTTCTTATATTCTGTTCAAATCTTGAAATTCTTGATTCCCATCTGTTCTCTTTTTAGGAATAGGTATATAGAATACTGCAGAGCTCATTTTAATTAGATTTAAATGAGCTCTGCTTGTATTCCGCGCCTTTGATCAGAGAACAGTACTTTGATCATTGGGGCGGTATAGTGCCTTTACCCTATGCCAGTTCACACCTGGCATTAGGGTTAAGGCTGTGCTCCCGTTCCTCCCCCCCCCCCCATTTGGTGGATCTACAGCCCCCTTAACCCCTCCCCACAACCCCAGAAAGTGTCTCTGGAGGACCACTTGGCTGCTAACCTAACCCCCTCACCTGCCCTGATGGTCTAGCAGCCCACCCTCCATACCCAGTACCTCCGCAATGGAGGAGGGAGTAGCACACTCCCTCTTCTTCCAGTGCCACCTTTAAAAAGGTAGCGCCCAGTCCTGCCTAGTGCATCCTGGGATGCACTGGGCAGAGCTTCCCTATCAAAATGGTATTAGTTCTAATCATAGTTGCGTTATTGCCCCATGCAGTTCCAGTGCTAATTGTAGAGCGCGGTTTTGAACAGTGCGGGGCTTCTGATCATCAGGGCCTTAGAGAGATAACTTTATAAACCACTATTGCATGTAACCCCCCCTAATTCTATACTCTTGTGCCCACAATTTTACGCATTCCGCTGGATTCTATATATAGTGTCCATGTCACGAAATGCCTAGCCACCTGCATGGGTTTACCCCACAGCCACTTAAAGGGTCTATCCCCATCCCAGCTCAGGTCTGCTTGCACCTGCCGCTCATGCTATACACTAGAACCTCCTCCCACCAACTGGGTCACAACCACCACTGGGCAAGTCTCCCAATCTCAAATTATCCCCAGTGATTTCTAGGTTGCTGGAGGCCACACTCTCAGTTGTTCCACAGTTTCCAGAAAGCACTCATAGACCCAACACACAAACTAATCCAGACAAAGAGGCAATAAAATAAATTGTTTGTTGTCTTTAAAGATTGAACTGTGCAAAAAATGTGCAATCAGCAAACAATAACAGGTAACTGAAATATGGATCAATTATGATACTAACTAAACATTTGTTTACATTCTAAAAAGTTCCTGGGGAGATCAGGACATATAGCTGCTCACCAGTTATTAAATATAACTGTTTTACAGGGTTTCAGCAAAGAGCTTTTTCTCTCTCTTCTCCCAGGCTGAAACTGGGGAAAAACAGTACAATCCAAACGAAAACAGCTCCTGGGCCAATCAGAGCCCAGTCAAGTTTTAAAAGAAAGCTGGTTACATCACTATAGGCATTTCATTTATCTGTGTGCTAACTAAAAGAAAGAAAGGCCAGTTCCTCTGTAACAGTTTTAAACAAAAACATGCACCACCTGCTGGCCAAACTAGAGAAATATACTTCAAGAAACATTCAGATGGAATGAGGGAGCATAGGATGAAGGTGAAAGGGGATAGACTCAAGAGTAATCTAAGGAAATATTTCTCCATGGAAAGAGTGGTGAATTCATGGAAAGGCCTCCCAGTGGAGGTGGTGGAGATGAAGACTGTATCTGAATTCAAGAAAACTTGGGATACGTACATAGGATCTCTAAAGGAGAGGATGGAATAGTAGAGGGTATAGATGGGCAGACTCCATCTCTTTCAGTTGGCATTCAAATTGTGGAGTCCCCCAAGTTTCTTCCCTCTCCCCTATTCAATGTATTTTTAAGTCCCTTGATTTTTTTTCCTAATGGGCTTAGATTTATTGCATTTTTTCATATACAGATATTTTTGTTTCAATCCAAGTTCTAGATAAACCTTCTCAATTTTTAGAAAGAATTAGTAATTGCATTGACTTGGTGAAGCAATAAACCTTCCAACATTTTTCAGCACACCAGTAAAAAAGCCCTTTTTTCCCCAAAATGGTCGTGCGGCAAAATCAAAATTGCCGCGCATCCATTTAAGGTCTGAGATCTTACCCCCAGCCATAGACCTAGCGGTAAAGAATTTGGGTGGTAAGGATCTACTCATGTCAGATGCCACTTGGTGCATGTCCACTATACACACCAGAAAAGAAAAAATATTTTCCAGACACGTATAGCGGACGCTCGCCAAAATTGAAATTACCGCAAGGGCCATGTGGTAACCAGGCAGTAACTTCAATTTGGCGTGCATTGGGCGCACATAGGCACCTACATTGATTAGTAAAAGGGGCCCTTAGTTTGTTATAAGAGAATTTAAAATAACTCGTTTAAGTTACTGTACACTGCCTTGAATGAATTCCTTCAAAAAGGCGGTAAATAAATCCTAATAAATAAAATATAGCAATTGAGCAAAATTTGAAATGCATTATGTTTAGAGATTCAGATTCAACTGTCGTATACCATACTTTTACCAAGCTGTGCTAAAAGGTGGCCTGCACTATGACTAGCACGTGGGTTTCTCCACACACTGAGACCACGTTTTAGCATAGCTGTAAAATGGCTGATTTTTATTTCTTCAATTAATGGCTACACGCTAATTTCCCAATTAGCACATGGCCATTAGCGTGGGAGCCCTTATTGACACCTATTCATTAGGCAGTAGGAGCTCCCGGGCTAACTATATGCAAATTGTTTGGTGCATAGCTATGTAGCTGTGCTAACCGATTAGTTCCGGGCATGCCTACTCTCTGCCCCCCCAAACACAACCCCAGCACTAGAAAATACAAAGTATTTTTTAGCATGTGGGAAGCGTGAACAGATGGCAAAACTACCGCGGGATACGTGAGCATGCCCTGTGGTAGTAAATTTTCCCACAGAGTAAGCACACATTACTGCTTACCACTGCTTAGTAGACAGACCGCTTAGAAAGTACTTGAAACCATGTCTTTTATTTTAAGGTATAATTATATTGTTTTTTTCTTTGTATTTGTGATTTATATTCTCAACAGTTTTTGTTGATCTCTTTATGTAATCCACCTTGAATACAACTTTGAGCCAGGCGTGTTAGAAATGCTTGAATAGAATAGAAATGAATGTTTCTATGTCACTAAGTGCAATCACTGGCTTCCCTACTGTGTATAGATGCTTATATGTTAGAGAATATATGCCCTTTATTTATTTAATACATTTATACCCCACATTTTCCTCGCTAGATGCAGGCTCAATGTGGCTTACATGAATCTGTAAGAAGGCTACAGTACAGAAAGTACAATTAAACAGTGTAAAAGTAAGATAGTAAACATCATTTAAACAACAATGTGTAAAAGATAATGGAAATAATAAAGATAATTACTGTCCAAGAGTCTTGATTAAAGTAGGAGTTAATCAGAATTAGGTTGAACCTGTAGAATAAGCCTTCTTGAACAAGATGGACCAATAATTTTCTGAAATTTAAGTAGTTCTGGGTAGATTTTACTGATTTGGGTAAAGCATTCCACAGTTGTGTACCTATGAATGTGAAGTTGGAGACATAGGTAGATTTGTACTTAAGGCCACCACAATCTGGATAATGTAAATTTAAGTAGGATCTTGATAAACTGGATCTATTTCTGAGTGGCAAGTCAACCAATTCAAGCATATATTCTGGAACTTCCCCAAAAGTAATTCTGTGAATTAAGGTGCAGACCTTAAAGGCAACTCGCTCTCTAATGGGAGGCCAGTGCAGATTTTCACGAAGAGGCTTGGCAGATTCGAATTTAGATTTTCCAAAGATCAGTCTTGCCGCAGTGTTCTGTGCAGTTTGAAGTTTCTTCAGTAGATATTCTTTGCAGCCTGCATAGAGGATCAGGCGACCCTCAGGGGGAGGAATGCTGGCTTCGGCCTAACCCCTGGTAAGCCTTTCCTCAGCTAAGAGGTGCCCAGCTCTACCACCGGCTGCCTTTCAGGTGCTGTGGAAGACTTGCAGCTCATCTGCATATCCTTTACAGCCTTCTCCGGGGTGACTCCCAGGTCCACTCCGATCCTCTCAGGGCCTCCACTCTTGGTGCCGCGCGGCTAACGGCGCACAGGGCATTTTTCTCTTTACATCTATTTTCTCCCAGTCACTACTGACCTCACCCAATTATACCTAATTCTGAATCACGCTATGGCCCCTATACACATTCTCTTCCTTACCCTGTCCCTTCCTAATCTTTTCCCTCACCCCCTACTTTTCTCCACTACAGGAACTCACTGCCCATCCATCGACTTCATCACCTCACCTTCTCTCCTACCCTCTTCCTCCCTCTTAGCTTTTAATCTTCATCTCTTTTTTCCTTCCATTTTGCCTTCCCCATTCCACCTAAATACCTCTCGCCTTCGACACCTTCATGGCCACACCTCTCCTACTCTCCTCCGCTCTCTTTTACTCCTTCTCTTACTCTCAGCCGGTGACATCAATCCCAATCCTGGCCTCCCCACCAACTATTATCCCAACTCTACAGATCTCACCGTGACCTCTCTAACCTCATCACTATTCCTCTACTCCCCTCCTCTTCTCTGCCCTTCTCTTGCGCCCTTTGGAATGCCCGCTCTATCTGCAACAAACTCCCATATATTCATGACCTCTTTATCTCACGTCACCTCCATCTGCTCGCCATAACAGAAACCTGGTTCTGCCCTGATGACTGTGCTTCAGTCGCAGCCCTCTGCCATGGCGGTTATCTTTTTTCACATACTCCTCACCCTTCTGGCCGCGGGGGCGGTGTTGGATTACTTCTCTCTCCCTCCTCCAGATTTCAACCCCTTCTTCCACCTCAATCTCACTGTTTTTTCCTCCTTTGAAGTCCACTATATCCGCCTTTTCTCTCCTCTGCCTCTTCGAATAGCAGTCATTTATCGTCCCCCTGATAAGTCCCTTTCATCCTTTCACAGTGACTTTGATGCCTGGCTTGCCTTCTTCCATGATCCTTCCTCCCCCTCTCTCATCCTTGGTGACTTTAATATTCCTGCTAATGATCCTTCTAACTCTTATATTTCCAAGTTACTTGCTTTAACATCCTCCTTTAATCTCCAACTATGCTCCACCTCCCCCACTCATCAAAATGGTCACTGTCTTGATCTAATCTTCTCCTCCAACTGTTCACCCTCTAGTTTCCTTGCCTCTGATCTTCCCCTCTCTGATCACCATCTTATAACTTTCACACTTAAATCTCCTCCCTCCCAGTCCCATCCTATCTTATCTAATTTATCTAGGAATCTTCATGGTATTGACCCTTCATCTCTATCCTCCCATGTTTCAAACCTCCTCTCGACTGTGGCACCATCCACGTCTGTCACTGAGGCTGTTTCTTCTTACAACAATATTCTATCCTCTGCCTTAGACACTCTTGCACCTTTGATGACCTGCCCTATAAGGCGTACAAAACCCCAACCTTGGCTGACGTCTAATATCCACTATCTACCTTCCTGTACCCGCTCTGCCGAACGCCTCTGGCGGAAATCTCGGGCCCTTGCTGATTTCTTACACTTTAAGTTCATGCTGACCTCCTTCCAATCTGCTCTTTTACGCGCCAAACAGGATTATTATATCCAATTGACTAACTATCTTGGCTCTAACCCTCGACTTCTCTTCACCACATTGAACTCTCTCCTCAAGGTGCCCCCTCCCCCAACTCCCCTTTCATTATCTCCTCAGACCCTTGCTGAACTCTTTCACGACAAGGTTCAAAAGATAAACCTTGTATTCTCTACCTCGCCACCTCTCCCTCCACTAGTCCGTTCCCCTCTCTCTCCTTCCCCTCATTCCCTTTCCTCCTTTCCTGAAGTTACTATTGAGGAAACTACACTTCTCCTTTCTTCCTCAAAATGTACCACCTGTTCCTCTGATCCCATTCCCACCCACCTTCTTAATGCCATCTCTCCTGCTCTTATTCCTTTTATCTGTCACATTCTCAACCTCTCACTTTCCACTGCGACTGTCCCTGCTGCCTTTAAACATGCTGTGGTCACACCTCTCCTTAAGATGCCTTTACTCGACCCTACTTGTCCCTCTAATTACCGACCCATTTCCCTCCTTCCTTTTCTCTCCAAATTACTTGAGCATGCTGTTCACCGCCGCTGCCTTGATTTTCTCTCCTCACATGCTATTCTTGACCCACTACAATCTGGTTTTCGCCCTCTCCACTCAACCGAAACTGCGCTTACTAAAGTTTCCAATGACCTATTACTGGATAAATCCAGAGGTCAATATTCCATCCTCATTCTTCTTGATCTTTCCACTGCTTTTGACACTGTCGATCACAGCATACTTCTCAATACCCTGTCCTCACTTGGATTCCAGGGCTCTGTCCTTTCCTGGTTCTCTTACCTCTCCCTCCGCACCTTTAGTGTTCACTCTGGTGGATCCTCTTCTACTTCTATCCCTCTGCCTGTCGGCGGACCTCAGGGTTCTGTTCTTGGTCCCCTCCTCTTTCTATCTACACTTCTTCCCTTGGTTCATTAATCTCATCCCATGGCTTTTCCTACCATCTCTATGCTGATGACTCCCAAATCTACCTTTCTACCCCTGATATCTCACCTTGCATCCAAACCAAAGTTTCAGTGTGCTTGTCTGACATTGCTGTCTGGATGTCTCAATGCCACCTGAAATTAAATATGACCAAAACTGAGCTTCTCATTCCCCCCCCCACCAAACCCACCTCCCCGCTCCCCCCATTTTCTATTTCTGTTGATGGCTCTCTCATTCTCCCTGTCTCCTCAGCTCGAAACCTTGGGGTTATCTTTGACTCTTCTCTCTCCTTCTCTGCTCATATCCAGCAGATCGCCAAGACCTGTCGTTTTTTTTCTTTACAACATCCGTAAAATCCGCCCCTTTCTTTCTGAGCACTCTACCAAAACCCTTAGGCAGTGACGTAGGAAGGGGGGTGGGGCGGTCCGCCCTGGGTGCACGCTGCTGGGGGGGGGGGGGGTGTTGGCTCCGCTGGTTCCCTGCTCCCTCTGCCCCAGAACAGGTTACTTCCTGTTCCGGAGCAGAGACAGCAGGGAACCAGCGGAGCCGACGCAGCTCCCAGCGACGTGCACTCGGGGGAGGATCGGTCCTCTCGCCCACCCCTCGCTTCCTAATTCAAATAAGAATGCACTCCGGGGGGGAGGGTGTGCTCCGGAGGGGGGAGGGTGCGCGCTGAGGGGGGGAGGTTGCCATGCTGCACCCGGGGGGGGGGGGGGGGTGCGCAGCGGCGACCCGCCATGGGTGTCAGCCGCCCTCGCTGTGGCACTGGCCTTAGGTGACTGCTTGGTCCTGCCTAATAGTTGAGCGTTAAAAATGGCACTAGTTCCCACATTAGCTGCTGAACACTCTTTAATAAATGGACTCTAAGGACCCGATACTCAGACTGCAGGAGTTGGCCGGGCTGCCTACCGAGGTCAGCGCTGAGCCCGGATAGTCAATGCTGGGCCATTTCCGGTGACCGGCATTAAATATCTGGTTTATTTTTGACCAGTTTAAACATCACTGGCTAAGTCAATATTCAACGGTGGTTGGTTAAGTTTAAACCGGCCAAAAATACAGTAGGCTTGCTATTTCGGCGGCCCAATTTGGCTGCCAAACTTAGCCGGCAATGTGCTGAATATTTACGGATAAAAAGCCGGCTATATTGTGCAATGTAGCCAGTTATCCACTAAGCACTTCTCCCTCTGAATGTTGCCAGATAGCCAGTTAAGTGCCATTCAACTGGCCAGGCTGCTAAATGGTTTTAAGTATCGGGTGGTAAGTTTAGTCCGTTGTTCTTCATTTCACTTAGATCTTCTTACCCTCATTCAAGGACATTTTTGGGCGTGAATGTGGAGTATTACCTGACTACTACTTACTACTACTTATCATTTCTATAGCGCTACTAGACATACGCAGCGCTGTACACTTGAACATGAAGAGACAGTCCCTGCTCGACAGAGCTTACAATCTAATTCTGATAAGTAGTCTCATGTGCAGCATTGGA
Source organism: Microcaecilia unicolor (assembly GCF_901765095.1). Classification (NCBI taxonomy): domain Eukaryota; kingdom Metazoa; phylum Chordata; class Amphibia; order Gymnophiona; family Siphonopidae; genus Microcaecilia; species Microcaecilia unicolor. The sequence continues at coordinate 591,920,864 of NC_044031.1, read as the reverse complement.
AGATAACTCCTTTCCTGCCTCAAAAAAGGCCACAACCTGCCACGAATCCAGGTCCCCATTTCAAATTGCCTTCTTTAATTTCAGAGCCTTTCTCAGATTGCAGAGTTTCTGATGACAAATTTGTGCGTCTCCTTTAGCACTGCCGCTTTGCCACTGAATCTTAAAAGCTCCAAGAAGGCAATGCCAGGCTCATTCATTCACTGAATTATAATGCACTACCCAAGGCAGTGGTTAAAGGACATTGGAGCAAGGCTGTAGCCTAGAAAAGCAGAGAATTGTGACACTGTTGTAATTTGTTAGCATTCTAGTGCAGACAGAATACCATAGCAACTCCCCTGCAATAGGGTCTATGGTGCTTTATTGTATGCCCTAACACCATAATTGTAATATCTTAAAAAGGTGATTATATACCCTACCAGTGAACCTTTATTGTGAATTAAAGGCACCTAGCATTTTCTCGGTGTGAAGTCAGCTATGGAAAGATTGTGAAAGGCAGTCTGTATAAAAACAGATCAATATTATTTCCTTGGAATGGATATGAGGCACATTTACTGTTTTTTTCTAGCCTATGAAATAATGTGCCTTCTGTTCAATGGGAAGCATTATCAAGTAAATGATGGATTGTGGGATTATATAGGTTCTATTTATGGACCAGCAACTTTGATGATGTGTATGGCGTTATATGGAAGAATATTTGTAGTATAGGAATGATAAGGATCATTTTGGGGGTGAAGGGTAGGAAAGAAGTAGTTCTGACCTCTGTAAAAAGAGGTAAATAGTGACCAAGAAGGGGTGCAGTGTTTTTCACTGTCTGTTGTAATTCAGGTCAGTCAACACACTTAGGGGCCAGATTCAGTAAACGGCGCTTAAAAATCAGTATCAAAAATAAATTTTGTTCAGAAATTTGAAGGAAGAAAACTAGCAGAATAACTAATTTTAAAAATGTGAAACCTCAACTGCCACAGATGGTCTACACAGATGACCCTTTACAGGTGGCTTCAATCATTGGTTTCAATGGAGGCTCGAAAAAAGTACCAGCAGAAAGCAACTCCTCTCAGGAGAAAAAAAAACTGCTGTTACAAAAAACGAGCACTACCATTCAAAACAAAACGAGCACTACCATTTCCTGGATTGAAGTCAAAATGATTAAATATTTTGACACCCATCAGACAGGACTTAACGATCTGGGTTTTCTAGCCCATTATAAACCATGATATTTTACTGCTTTGTCACCCTCTGATCACCATGCATACCTCCCTGTCCCTCATCCTCTCACCTAGCCCACCCCTCTCTCATCCCTTCAGACTGTCACTGAAATACGTTGATGTTTCACATATATATACTGTTACTTATCAAAATTTGCTTATTTCTGATCTGACAAAGAAGGGCTACCTTCAAAAGCTAATCTAAAAATGTATTAAGTTAGTCCAATAAAAAGGTATCATCTTATTTTCTTTTCTATGTTTTATTTTATTCTATTTCTATTGATTACCTTTAAAAGTGGACTAGCACGGCTACCAAATCTCTCTACTCATTGACTGAGGAAAACTGGGATTATTTCAGTTTCCTCTTTCTCAGCTGAATACTAATGTGGTGTGATTATGATGTTGTTAGATAGCAAGTTTCCGTTCAAGCTGGCTAAGCCATAGAAATCCGGTAAAATAATTCTGGAAGAGGGGGAAATGAGTGCTGAATAATCAGGAAGTGGGTGTGAAAGAAATATATACTTTGCTAGCACTTCACTTACGAAAAGAAATCAAGGCTGGTTATCCAGATGCTATGAAACTGTATGTGTTTTTCTTTCAGCAGCTTTAGCAGTTAGGCCATGTTTTGACCTAAAAAAAAAAGGGAAACATTGAAATCAGTCTTCAGCCACATGGTCAACGAATAACTTGAAATGTTTAACTTAGATGATTTCATATATTCAGTAACACTATTAGGTAGAAATCTTGATATCTACATAAATACTGTCACACTGGGACAGACCAAAGGCATGTCTAAGATCCAGATTTCAATTTACACCTGCTATGTGTGTGGGCTGCTTGGATGTCTGACATATGTTGAGTTGCCAAATATTAATATACTAGTAAGGAAGGCCCATTTCTAAGGCCAATGAAACGGGTGCTAGCAAGGCGCTTTCCTTCCCATCCCCCTCCCCTTTTTGCTGGCCTTACCCTCCGTGCTTCAGGGTCTTGGACCCCCCCACCCCCACAGTGCCACATGGAGACTGGCTGGCTGGCTCCCTCGCTGCCTCCAACCTTCAGGCTGCCTGCCTCAGTCCCTCTGTTCGTCCGGGCTGGCTGGGTGGGTCCCTCGCTGCCTCCGACCTTCAGGCTGGCTGCCTCACGCCTTGCGTTCGTCCGACGTTTGTGGTTTCGGGCAAACAGCTGAGTCCCCGTTGGCCGACGGCCCTGCAGGCGAAACGGCACCCTCGCATCAAACGTGTTGACGTCAAGGGCGCAGCGATGCGATTGGGAGAGTGTCATTTCTCCGCCCTCGACGTCATCACGTTTGACGCGAGGGCGGAGCAAACAGTCCTGGGGAAAAATTCCAATCTCTGCCGCCTCAAGAACCGGAAGTTGCAGCTTCATTAGAACGTTGAGGTAGGGAATTATGTGCGGAAGGGGCGTGGCTGCGGGCGGGTCTATCAGTGAGTGGTGCATGAGTGACAGTGAGAGGTGAGTGGTGACAGCCTGAGTGGTGACAGCCTAATTGCAGGGCTTCAGTGTTTCCCTGACACAGAGTGAGCTTCAGAATGTTTGAGGTGAGAATTATTTATATAGACTAGTAAAACATGCCCGTTTCTTGCGCAAATGAAACGGGCGCTAGCACGGTTTCCTTCCGAACCTCCCCCCCTCCCTACTCACCCCTTCGGCGTTCTGAAGGCACTGACCGCCATTGTTGCGGACCTCGGCACGCCACCTTCAATCTGCTGTTTCGTTGGTTGTGAAACCACTGACGCCATTGCTCCGCCCTCGACATCATAACATTTGACGCGAGGCGGGGCCCCAACAGTGGTTTTGGTGGCTTCACCACCACAAAGGCTTCGAAGCAGAAGGAAGTGCCCGGAGGACCTGACAGTGACGTCAGTGTCCTCAGAACGTTGAGGGTGAGTTTTATTATATAGGATCACAAAAGAGAAAGAAGGCAATACTACCAAGTAATGCTCTCTTTCTCTTTTGTGATATATTAATCACAAAAGTAATCAAAAAAAGGAAAAAGCTCTCATAGTAGCTGTGGCACAGAAAAAAAGTACTTGAATCTATCCCACTAAAGATTCTGTGGAATGTATCTGTTCTAATTTTGAAAATACGACAAGGGAAAGGCCTCAGAATTCCCCAACCTCCAGCCTATATATATATATATATATACAAGGCTTCACATTGTGATATCCCCCTTTTCACTCAGGGTGACCTGGTTCTCAATATGCATATCATATGCAAATTAGTGTGCTACCCCTTCTCACTCAGGGTGACCTGGTTCCCACTAAGCAAATTAAACAGGTCTCACCAACTGCATATTTCTCAGGCAACTCTTTATTCCAGCCCCTGGGCACACTTCTTCTAGCTTAATACTTTATGCTTTCAGAGGTCTTCACACTGAGCCGCCCCACACAGATACATGGGCTCAGTACTAGCTTCAATACTTTGGGGACTCCCAACCCCAGGCTTTGCAGCCTGCTTCTCTCAGTACTGGGACACACACAGTCCTGGACACACAGTCCTTCCTTCTTTGGACACACAGTTCCTATAAGTACTGACACAGTCCAACACTAATGCTTTAGGGACTTCTTACCCCAGGATTTTCAGCCTGCTTCTCTCCTTTGGATACACAGTCCACCACAAGTTCATAGGGTTAGCCAATATCTTCCAGGGGGGATCTCTCTTCTTCTGCTGCCAGCTCACCTCTCTTCCTTTCACAACTCAGGTGGGGTATAAAGTGGTTAATTAGCTACACAGGACCCAGCCCATAATCTCCTACACCTGTGGACCTCCCAGGGCTCTCCCCGGTCCTAGCGACCTCCATCTATTCTCGTACTAGCACCCTCTAGTGGCCTACCCCAGATAGGACAGCCTCATACTTATCACAACATTGAGAGCCCTAGTGCTCTTCTAACATTGGAGGGGGTTATTATCACAGACAGAAAAACCCTTGTGTTTCAAAAGGTAAAGGATACTAAAAGAATCCACAGAATCAAAAAAAAGGGGGAGGGGATCCATATCAAAAGAACTAATAATAACAAGTTGAACTTTTCTTTATCTATACCTGCATGCTTAAAATTTAATGTAATTCCATCTAGTTGGGATATTTCTTTGCTCTGTGATCTGCTTTGAATCACAAGTTAAAAGCAGAATAGAAATTCCAGAATAAAATAGATTAGAATAGAATTATGAGTGGTCAGGACTATAAGATGTTTAACAAATGTAGCGGCCATTTTACTAAAGCTTAACACGCTCTAAATGCTAAGAAGCCCATAGATATAAAATGGGCTTCTTAGCATTTAGGGACCCTTTTACGAAGCGGCAGTAAGCCCAACACAGGCTTAGCACTCTCTAAAAGAGAAGTACTACTGGGCTACCACAGCAGCCTGGTGGTAGTTCCCTCCCCCAGCACGCGCCAGTTCCAGCGCTGCAAAAATATTTTAATTTTTGTAGTGCCAGTGTGTACCCAGTGGTAATCAGATAGTGCCACGCACTTCCGGGTTAGTGCAGGAGCCCTTACCACCACCTCAATGGGTGGCGGTAAGTGCTCCCCCCCCCCCAACGAAATGGCTGCGCGGCAAGTGCTTCACTTGCCGCACGGCCATTTCTTTAAAAGAAGAAAGATCTCCTTTATACCTGCTGCGGTCAAAGAGGGCCTCAGCGCACGTCAAAAACACGTGCCAACACCAGCGCAGGCCCCCTTTTTGCCACAACTTCATAAAAGAACCCCTTAGAACACACTAAGCTTTAGTAAAAGGGACCCATAATTGATCTGGAGAACATGAATCCCTGGCAAGTGGCCCATTGGGCATCGATCAGGTGATGAAAGGAAAACAGCCAAGGACTTTTTAGGTCTGGGAGACTTGGAGGGAAGCATTTTGGATGAAGGCTGTCTTTATTAATAGAGGAGATTTTAATTGCATCTGATCTGTTGCCTACAAATTTGCAATTAATAAGAATTTACCTCCTCAACTCTGTGTCCAGCATAATATTGTGTTTTATATTTTTATTTATAAATATAGAGGAGGGTATGCTTATATTTTACGCATAGAGGAGGGTAACCTCTACCAACTGTCAAATATGACCTTACTGGGAACAACAACAACAACAACCATTTCTAAAGCGCTACTAGGGTTACGCAGCGCTGTACAATTCAAACATAGAAGGACAGTCCCTGCTCAAAGAGCTTACAATCTAAAAGACAAGAGAACAATCTAAAGACAAGTGAACAATCTAGAGGACGAGTGAACAGTTAATCTGATAGGGTGGATAGATTGGGGTATTTTATATTTCTCGAGAAATGTTCAAAAAGTGGCACAAAGCGACATTTGGATGTTTTGCTTGTCAAAACGTTCAAATCACTATTTTTGAAACCCATTTTTTAAATGGTTTGCTGTGCTGTTCATCAGCAGTGCATCCAAATCATAAGGGGATGTGTCGGGAATAGGATTTAGGCGATCCTAACATTTGGACATTTTTCAAAACAGAAAAACATCTAAAAAGCGGTACAAAGAGGCACATTAATTTTTTGTTTTTTTGCCAAAAGTCCAAATCGCTATTTTCAAAACCCATTTTAAAGACTTTTTTATGCAGCTGTTCTGCAGTATGTCCAAATCACAAAGGGACATGTTGGGAGAGTGTTGGAGTGGGATTTGGGCATTCTCAAAACTTGGATGTTTCTCTGTTATAATGGAAGAAAACAAAAATGTCCAGTGAAGCAATTTAGATGTTTTGGTCTAGATATGATAGAAGTTTACAAAATCATGAGAAGGGTGGAATGATTAAATAGGGAACAGTGGTTTAACTTTTAAATTTCAAACAGCACTAAAACAAGAGGACACCCATGAAAAAAAAAACCCAGAAGATTGAAAACACATTGTAGAAAGTATTTTTTCATGCAGCACAAAATTAAATTGTGGAATCTGTTGCTGGAGGGTGTGACCAAGGCAACTAACCTAGTTGGTTGAAAGAGTTTTGACAACTTCGTGGAGGAAGAGTTTGTAAGAATTAACAGCCAGGTAGGCTTGGGGAATCCGTCCTTTGTCCCTGGAAATGATCTATGAGAAACTGGATCAATATGTTTTAACTCACTTTGACCAATGTCAGAAACAGGCTGCTGGGCTGATTGACCTTGGTCCAACTTAGCACGGCTTTGCTTACGTTCACAGCATCTGCTGCTCAATATATCTTCCTAGATCAGGCCTGACTGCCTGAGAACAGTTTCATCTTTGCCCGATTTTCCATGGGAGCAGAGCAACAGCCACACAGCTTTTTCCCACAGGTCATTTTGTATATTCTGTAATAGAGAGGACAGTTTAGCAAAACAGCCATGGAATAATGCAATTTAAGATACAACAGGGAGCAATCACCAGAATGACATATGCTTCATAATTTTACAAGTAGTATACAACAAGCCTTGGCTCTCTGTCATGAGTCACCATTGAAACCTGAGGATTACTTTGCCATAATGGGGTATTTAATTATGTTGAACTATATAGGATAAAGAGTGCTTTCATGTTGGTCCCAGGTAAAATTGGAGTCTTTGGAGGCATATTCTGTTTTATATACAGGGATACTTCTTCCTCCCCCTCCCCCCCATATGCATGATGTACATTATCCTTCAAAGCCTCATGAGCCCCTTCTTCTGACGCATCTGCAGCAGGTTTAGAGAAACACACTTCACAGTAAAAATGAACATTTAAAAAATAGAATTAACATCCTTCAGACCTGTCTAAATATTGCATTTGGTGAATGAATAATGCACATTCAACAGATTCATGTCTGTACTGGCTTCCAAAACTTATTCTAATTTAAAGTAAGATATACTTTGTAATGTGGGAGAGGGACCTTGGGGTGATGCTGTCTGAGAAACTATGTGAGAAGGCTGTGGCCATAGCCAGGGCCGCCGAGAGGGGGGAGTACAAAATTCCCCGGGTCCGGCGCCGGGGTCTCTCTCTCTCTCTCCTATTCCTGACGGAACCCGGGTGATCACATCGACAGGAGCAGGAGAGAGAAAACTCCGGCACCGCCCCCCCCCCCCTTGCATTGCCTGCCAAGCAGCTGCTGGGCCCTCAGTTTTGAGACCGAGCATGTGTGACCTGAGGAAAGTAGCCGCAGGGGCAGGCAATGCTGAGCAGAGGAAGGAGATGCACTGTCTGCAGCTGGCAGGGCCAGCCAAGATACTTCTGGTGGGCGGGCAGCGGTGATGACGATTCGGGGGGGGGGGGGGGTGCGGCAGCCCTGCCCCGGGCCTGGCTCACTCAACGGCCCTGGCCATAGCCAGATGGATGCTAGGCTGCATAAAGAGAGGCATAAATAGCAAAAGAAAGGAGATGTTAACGCTCTTGTAGAAGTCTTTGGTGAGGCCTTATTTGGAGTATTGTGTTCACTTTTGGAGGTGATATCTTGCTCAGGACATGAAACGACTTGAAGTGGTTTAGAGGAAGGCATCAAAATAGTGGGGTTTATGCCAAAAGACCTGAATGTGTATACCACAGATGAAAGAAGGGACCGGAAAATATGATAAAGAAAAGTATTAATATACAAACACATCTTTTTTCTGAGATTAACATTAACAATACATTTATATTCTGCTATATACCTCTTGGTTCAATGCGGATTACAGTCACTAAGAAGCTGGAGATTTTCAGGAAGTGCAGAGGATTAATAAGAATATACAGGCTAACTTACAAAAAACAGCAACATTACTAATCATTACAGTTTAAAACAAATTTTGTAAAGAAAAACGTTTTAATGTGCTTGCGAAACTGACTGTAATTTGACTCAAAAAGTAATAAAGCTTGAACATCCTTTTCCAGCTGAGCCGCTTGATATAAGAAAAGAATATCTAATAACCTAGTTCTCCTTAAATTTCTTAATGGAGGAAAAGTAGTACAAGAAAACATTAATTGAGGTTGTACACAGAAGTAACATTAGGAAATACTTTTTCATGGAAAAGGTGATGTATGCCAGGAATGTCCTCCTTGGGAAGATGGACTAAATTCAAAAATGGATGGGATAAACAGAGGATCCCTACATAAACAGAGCATGGACTCAAACCAAAATGAAATGGGCATAGAGGGGTGTAAGCTGCAAAGATCAGCAGGTACAATTCTGGCCACCTTCTTTAGCAGACTGGATGGACCATACAGGTCTTCATCTGCCATTATTTGTTATGTTACTATGGGACCCTTTTACAAAGCTGCAGTAAGCATTAAGTACAGATGGATAGACAAAATCAAACTGGAGTATACATATAAAGTATCGCATACCATCTATAATGAGTTTATCTTGTTGGGTAGACTGGATGGACCGTACAGGTCTTTATCTGCCATCATTTACTATGTTACTATGATTATAACATAAGATATACTTTTTGTTTCCTTTTCTGATCAAAAGACTAAAAAGTCAGTTGTGATTTCAAGGAGGCTGATACATAAAATACTTTGAAGGCTCCAGTAACAGAAAGGTTAATTATGAACATAAGAATAGCCATACTAGTCACACTAGTATCCTCTCTCCAACAGTACCCAATTCAGGTCACAAGCACCTGGCAGAAACCCAAACAGTAGCAACATTCCAGCTACCAATCCCAGGGCAAGCAGTGCCGTCCCATTTTCTAACCCAATAGCAAACCCAGGACTTTCCCTTCAGGATCTTGTCCAAAACTTTTTAAAGCCCAGATAAGCTAACCGCTGTTACCACATCCTCTGGCAATGAGTTCCAGACCTTAACTATTCATTGAGTGGAAAAATATTTCTTCCTAATTGTTTTAAAAGTATTCCCATGTCCACTAGTCTTTGTACTTTTTGAAAGAGTAAAAAAATCGAACCACAAAAAAAAAAAAAAATTGAACCACTTCTACTCGTTCTACTCAAGCTTTTAACTCAATGACATTTAACCCATGGGAAAAACCAAAAGAGACCAACTAATAATAATAATAATAATATCACTTTAGCCAAAAATAAATCAACAAATATCCATGAGGCTAAAGACCTGAAACTTAGAAATATTTCCACTTCTCAGTTAACTCAAAAATAATTCAAAATATTATTAGTAACATAGAGTCCCTTTTACCAGGCTGCGGGAAAAAGGGCCCTCTGCTGGCGGCAGGGGCCGTTTTTTCCCACACACCAGGGCCCTTTTTAGCGCAGTGGGTAAAAAGACCCTTGGCACACATGGCCATACGGTAAGAGAAGTCTTACCGCATGGCCATGCAACGGGGAGCCCTTACCGCTACCCATTGAGGTGGCGATAGGGACTCCTGCGCTAACCCAGCAGTAACCGGACAGTGCACGATGAAGCCCGATTACCGCCGGGTTACCACCGCGTAAGCCATTTCTGGGGGTTGTCTTTTTCCCCGGAAATGGTGCATGCTCGGGGTGCGATTACTGCCGGTGGCCACGTTGGCCTGGCGGTAGTCCCGAAAGAGCAAGCGGTAAGCCCGCGTTGGGCTTACCACTGCTCTGAAAAAGGGCCCCAAAGTTACTGCTCAAAAGAGAAAATAGTATCCTTGGTGAACATTCACTTGTTGTAATCATTGCACATGAAAACCCGAATAACGTTTATAACTTAAGGAAAATGCAACACATTATTTATTGCATAGACAATTTGTGAAAGTACATAAGAAATTAATAACTTATCTGAATAGTTCCACAGTGTGATACTTCTCAACGATGGATCTCTTCAAAGCGATGTAACGTCAGTAGACGTATCAATAAGAGGAAAATCTTTCTTTACAAATTCCCAATGTAACTCATGTTCTGGCAATGAATGGCTTCTTCAGGGCAGGGAGAAACATAAATCTTGATGCCCACATAAATATAAGAGCTGCAAGTCACAAAATCTCAATAAAATGTAAACAAAACATGAAATAATATAACTGTTTCATCAAAACTATGATAAAACAATAATAAGCCAAGAATATATACTTTCATAAATAAGAAGGCACTATCTTCTAATATAAACACTCTAAATTATATCATCTAACTGGCAAAAAATGCCAATCCATATATTGTATTGTATTGTAACATTTATAACCCGCACTTTCCCACTTGTCAGCAGGCTCAATGCGTCTTACATAATATAGCTAATTTACAAGATAAAACAAAATGAATAAAACATCTAAACATAGTATATAAAGAGGTAGACAATAAAAGGAAAAGAGAGAAAGGTGATAGAGGAAGGTAACAGGGAGAGGGTGAAAGTTGGGGTAATGTGTTGTGAGTAAGGAAGAATGTATAAAAATGTTTTGAGGAGGGATGAATTCAGAAGGATAAAAACATATTTCAAGTTCTGTTAAGTAGTAGATCCAGGTATCACAGATGAATATAATTTAAGTCCCATCATATGTGTAGGCTTGCTTAAAAAGGCGAGTTTTCAGCAGCTTCCGGAAATGTAAAAGGCCATTGACTGTTCGAATCGACCTTGGTAGGGTGTTCCAGAGCTTGCTGCCAATAACGGGGAAACTGGATGCATAATATGTTTTGTACTTGATTCCTTTACAGTTGGGAAGATGTAGATTTAGATAAGTTCGAGAAGATCTGGAGCGATTCCTAGAAGGAAGGTCAATTAGATTGTACATGTAGGCTGGGGAATCTTCGAAGATAGTCTTATGAATCATCATGTGGACTTCAAAATTTATTCGTTCCAAAATAGGGAGCCAATGAAGTTTAAAACGGAGAGGTGTTGCACTATCAAACCGTGATTTACCAAAAATAAGCCTGGCTGCTGTGTTTTGGGCAGTCTGGAGTTTTTTCAGGACTTGGGCCTTGCATCCAATAAAAATACTAATACAGTAGTCAACGTGGGTAAGTACAGTGGATTGGATCAAATTGTGGAAGGAATATATGCTGCTACAAGAGACAATCAAACACAAAAACATTATTAAAGGAGAGGAGAATTATCAATGTGGGCTACTATTAAAACATGCTATTTTATTCCATACAATGGGACTTGTGGTGAAATACCATGAGTTAATGGTAAAATTGCATGTTTTAACAGTAGCCCATGTTGATAACTTCCCCCCTAAATGTCCCCAGGACCAAACAAAATTCAGTATCCAGACTAATAAAATACTCAAGGTTCTTTCACTGTATAAATCAAAAGAGGGTATACCTTTCACTTTCCCAATCCAATCCATCAGATATATTGTATTCCTCTGGAATATCCAACGTTGTTCCTAGTTAAGCAATTTACAATTTGACTAAGATGCATATTACTCAAATGTTCAGCAATCTTGTAGTTAATCTTCCTTTTAGTCAGTCCTATGACTGATATTTAATTAACCAATGGGAGCCATATTAGAACCATTGTCAGGGGAATTTTCTAAAGAGAAGGGCGCCCATCTTCCGACACAAATCGGGAGATGGGTGTCCTCTCAGGGTCACAGCATAATCGAAAGCTGATTTTGGGCGTCCTCAACTGCTTTCCATCGCGGGGCTGACAAAAGTTCATGGGGGTGTGTCGGTACCGTACCGAAGGCGGGACTTGGGCGTGATTAAGAGATGGGCGTCCTCAGCCAATAATGGAAAAAAGAAGGGCGTCCCTGACGAGCATTTGGTCGACTTTACTTGGTACATTTTTTTCACGACCAAGCATCAAAAAGGTGCCCGAACTGAGCAGATGACCACCAGAGGGAATCAGGGATGACATCCCCTTACACCCCCAGTGGTCACCAACCCCCTCCCACCCAAAAAATTTTTTTTTTAACATTTATTGACAGTCTCTATGCCAGCCTCAAATGTCATACCCAGTTCCATCACAGCAGTATGCAGGTCCCTGGAGCAGTTTTTAGTGGGTGCAGTGCACTTCAGGCAGGCAGACCCAGGCCCACCGCCCCCCCCTACCTGTTACACTTGTGGTGGTAAATGTGAGCCCTTCAAAACCCACCCGAAACCCACTGTACCCACATGTAGGTGTCCCCCTTCACCCCTTAGGGCTATGGTAGTGGTGTACAGTTGTGAGGAGTGGGTTGGGGGGGGGTGGGGGGACTCAGCACCGAAGGTAAGGGAGCTATGCAGCTGGAAGCAATTTGTGAAGTCCACTGCAGTGCCCCCTAGGGTGCCTGGTTGGTGTCCTGGCATGTGAGGGGGACCAGTGCACTACGAATGCTGGCTCCTCCCATGACCAAATGGCTTGGATTTGGTTGTTTTTGAGATGGGTGTCCTTGATTTCCATTATAGCCGAAAACTGGGGACGACCATCTCTAAGGTTGACCTAAATGTTGAGATTTGGGCGTCCCCGACCGTATTATCGAAACGAAAGATGGACGCCCATCTTGTTTCGATAATACGAGTTTCCCCGCCCCTTCGCCGGGACATCCTTAGAGATGGGCACCCTTAGAGATGGGTGTTCTCGTTCGAAAATGCCCCTCCACTTGACCCCTTTTAAACCTTTAAAATCCAATTAAATTCACATTTGGCTCTGCAGTGTGTACAGAATTCTGCAGTACCAAACTATGGGGCCTTTTTACTACTACTACTACTACTACTATTTAGCATTTCTATAGCGCTACAAGGCATACGCAGCGCTGCACAAACATAGAAGAAAGACAGTCCCTGCTCAAAGAGCTTACAATCTAATAGACAAAAAATAAATAAAGTAAGCAAATCAAATCAATTAATGTGAACGGGAAGGAAGAGAGGAGGGTAGGTGGAGGCGAGTGGTTACAAGTGGTTACGAGTCAAAAGCAATGTTAAAGAGGTGGGCTTTCAGTCTAGATTTAAAGGTGGCCAAGGATGGGGCAAGACGTAGGGGCTCAGGAAGTTTATTCCAGGCGTAGGGTGCAGCGAGACAGAAGGCGCGAAGTCTGGAGTTGGCAGTAGTGGAGAAGGGAACAGATAAGAAGGATTTATCTATGGAGCGGAGTGCACGGGAAGGGGTGTAGGGAAGGACGAGTGTGGAGAGATACTGGGGAGCAGCAGAGTGAATACATTTATAGGTTAGTAGAAGAAGTTTGAACAGGATGCGAAAACGGATAGGGAGCTAGTGAAGGGTCTTGAGGAGAGGGGTAGTATGAGTAAAGCGACCCTGGCGGAAGATGAGACGGGCAGCAGAGTTTTGAACCGACTGGAGAGGGGAGAGGTGACTAAGTGGGAGGCCAGCAAGAAGCAGATTGCAGTAGTCTAAACGAGAGGTGACAAGGGTGGCAGTAAGCCCAACACGGGTTTACCGCAGGCTAATCTGGAGCTACAATGCAGAATGCTAGTGGTAGTTCCAGCCCCAGCGCACGCCATTTTCCATGCTAGGGAAAATAGGGCCGTATTTTTTTAGTATGGCGCTAACCCAGCGGCAATCAGGCAGCGCCATGCACTACCCAGTTATTGCTGAGTTAGTGCGAGAGCCCTTACCGCCATCTCAGTGAGTGGCGTTATGTGCCCCCTCCACATGGCCATGCGGTAAGTGCGGTAAGTGCATGGCTGTGTTTTTTTTCAGCCTTTTTACCTGCTACAGTAAAAAAGGGCCTCAGAGCATGGCAAAAAACAGCCCCTGCCGCTAGCGCAGGGCCCATTTTACCACAGCTTGGTAAAAGGACTCCTGTGGATCTTTCAGCTGTAACAGATGGCTCAGTGAAGGCGGTTAGCTTGGCAGAGTTTAAAAAGGGGTTGGACAGTTTCCTAAAGGCCAAGTCCATATACCGCTACTAAATGGACTTGGGAAAAATCCACAATTTCGGGAATAACTTGTATAAAATGTTTGTATGTTTGGGTAGCTTGCCAGGTGCCCTTGACCTGGATTGGCCGCTGTCGGGGACAGGATGCTGGGCTCGATGGACCTTTGTTTTTTTTCCCAGTATGGCATTACTTATGTACTTATATCTTGTGAGTGCTTGCTTGAAGTGTATTTGTTTTATTGTGTCCCAGGGCTTTTTTTGAGGGGGTACGTAGGGGTACTGAGTACCAGCTCCTTTTCCATTGTCTGCTAAAATTGACCCATGGACCCCAAGTTTTAATGATGGAGCTCAGGCTCTACACACCAATTCTGTCTTGTCATAGATTCTATGACTGGTTGCAGGGGGCCTGACTATTATGGGGTGGGTCCCTCAGTGATCACCCCACTCTTGAAGGGTGGCTTAACATTTATTTATTTATTTGTTGCATTTGTACCCCACATTTCCCCACCTATTGGCAGGCACCTTTTTTGCTAGAAAAAACAAACCGAGTAGGACAATTGGGTCCGAAAGCCATCCCTGAGACTGATACCTGCAGTTCAAAACCTTATCTCAGGAAGAACAGCTCATGCCCCATGCAATTGTTTGATCTTATGGAGTATTGATTACACGATGTTAAAGATTTTACTGTATGCAGAGTCATAGACTACACTCTCTTTTCATACATCAAGGTTAACATGAAGTATATGGTTATGATAGATAGAGGTTAAAGCAATGTATTTCCATAACAGTGCTCATGTTGAGGTGATGATTAGATCACCCGACCTGAAAGCAGAAGGTCAAGGTAACACACGGGAGCTCATAAGAATCTCTGCTCGAATGACTTTGCAATGTGATGGTTATAAAAATAACATTATGTGTATAGTGCCAATACATTCAGCGCTGCATAAGATAATGTCACAGTGTTACAATCTCTTTCCATGAATAGGTTATAATTTCAATTCAAGGAGACCAGGTTCAGTAGCTAATTTGAAGTCACACTATGAGTAAGGAACAGAGGAACCAAATGGGGCTGCTCAGGAGCACATCTCTGTGCTCTGAACACTTAAACAGCTGGAGATACAGTGGGGTGTGGAGAATAAGGGAGAGAGCTAATCAACCTGCTGGCTGGGGAAAATTGTTAGGAGAATGATGTCAAATGAAATGTTGGCTTCTTCAGGTTGTTGGATAATGGAAAAGTTCTCACAGAAGCAAAGCGGTGTGTCAGAAAAACTTTTATTGTCCAATTAAAGGCAATGCTTCCATGATAGTTTTTACATTTGTGTCCTCTGTGAAGGTGAGATATATATTCCAGCATGATGTTTCCATAATTCATTGCTTTTTATTAGTAATTTTAATTCTGTTGCTGATCTGTTAGGCGAAATACGTTTTAGTGTTTAGGCAGTAAGTACTAGCTCAGTGCAATTTGAAGGTTTGAGGCTGGTGAACCATATCTGGGATTGCATCAAAGTTAAATTGATTTTACAGTCCTATGTAATAATTAGGACCTGCAAGAAATGTTTTACTTGCTTAAATGCCATTCTAATCTAAATGGTTATATTCTTAATTGTAAGGAGATCATTTTAAGAATCCTGCACAATTTTTCTGTACCAAACTAAATTGCAGAGAACTGTGGGTCAGATCTCCAATGTCTTTTTTTACAAAGCCATGCTAACGATTCTTGCGTGGCAAATGAGAGGAATTGAATGGGCTTCCTCTCAGTGGCGTTCCTAGGGGGGGCTGACACCCGGGGCGGATCCCAGATGCGCCCCTCCCGGGTGCAGCGTGACCCCCCCGGCAAAAGGACACCCCCCCCGGTGAAGGACCCCCCCCCGGTGCATGCCGCTGGAGGGGGGGGGGGGGTGCCGCGCACCTGTCCGCTTCGTTCGTTTCCATGCTCCCTCTGCCCCGGAACAGGAAGTAACCTGTTCCAGGGCAGAGGGAGCACAGAACGAATGTAGCGGACAGGCGTGTGGCACCCCCCCAGCGGCATGCACCCGGGGCGGACCACACCCACCACCCCCCTTAGGAACGCCACTGCTTCCTCTCGTTTGCTGCACAGGAATTGCTAGTGTGGCTTTTGTAAAAGAGGTCCCAATTAGGGGTCACAAAATCCACATTTGAGGTCACAACCTAGGTGGGCTGTCCATAGATTTGTCATTATTCTGCACCTCCGAGGGGGGGGTCACATAATTTTATTTGGCTACATTCATGGGATCGCAGTAACAAAAAGATTGGGAAGCAGTGCCGTATCCCCTTCTTTCTGTGTTACCTATGCTATAAGCATAGGCTCCCCGTATAAGAGGCCTGGGGAGGCTAAGCCTCCCCAGGCCAATCGTGGACTTCCCTTGGCTGCTCTTAAATGCTGCAGTGACTGGTGGTCTCTGCCTCCTCCTCCCCCCTCCCGCGCTAGTCTTGCACCGCCGCCCCCCCCCCCCCCGCTCTCACCCATCCATCCGTGTGGTCACTCTGTCTCCAGCCTGAGGCGTTTTTCCTCCGACGCTGGCGAATCGGCGATGCACATAGCCAGCCTTAATCTGCCTGTGTCGGAGCCTCTCCCTCGGACGCGTCCCGCCTCCTCTAATTCAACTTCCTGTCTTACGCAGAGGCGGGACGCGTCCGAGGGAGAGGCTCCGACGCAGGCAGATTAAGGCTGGCTATGTGAATCACTGCGTCGGGTGGAGAATGCCTCAGGCTTTAATAATGATCGAGCACGCGGATGGGTGAGAGCGAAGAGACGGGGGGGGGGGGGGGCGAAAGCCACGGATGGCTGGAGGGGGTGGACAGGGGAGAGAAGAGTCGCTGCCAGATCAGACCTGGGAGGAGAGTAGAAGCGAGATCGATTCGAGGGACATTCTGTACACAGAGGAATGGGGGAGGAGAGATTGGGGAACATTCTGGGCATGGACAGTAGAAAGGAAGATTGGGGAACATGGAAGGGGAGATTGTGGGACATGCTGGGCATGGAGAAATGTGAGAAAGGAAATGGGAGGTTCATGCTGGGCATGGAGGAGGGTAGAAAAAGGACAATTAGGGTGACATGCTGGGCACAGAGGAGTGAAGGTGGGAGGAAAGATCAGGGGGTGGTGCTGGAGAGGAGGGAAGGTGGAAAGAGAAATCAGGGAGATGCTGGTTAGGAAGGAAGGTGGAAGAGAATACCAGGAAGAGATGCTGGGCAAGAAGGAAGGGAAGAAAGGAGAGATGCTTGGCATCAATGGAAAGGAAAGAGGAGAGAAGGGAGATGTTAGAAATGGGTGGGGAAAGAGATGCAGAGCTAGACAGAAGCAGTAAAAAGAGGGAGCTGGAAGACTGGAGGATGAGAAAGAGGGATAAAGTTTGAGAGGCAAAAAATGTATTGGGGGAAGATGAGCATGAAAAAAATCAATGTCTGAGTGGAAGAAATTGAGAAAATATAACATGGCAAATGAACAGGAGGCCCTGGACAGTGATCTAAGGGATACAGAGAGAGAATGAGACTACTATGCTTAGAAAAATAGCATTACCAGGCATAAAGGTAGAAAAATAATTTTATTTTCCATTTATTGATTGAAATTTGTCAGCTTTGGGAATTAAAATCTGCTATCTGTATATTTTGCACTGTACATAAGGAAGGTTGCTGGACATGGGTGGATGGAGGGGAGAGGAGGGTTGCTGGATATGGATGGAGGGGAGGGAAGAGTGAGGAAGGAGATGAGATGAGGGAAAAGGAAAAGAAAAAAACTGTACATGGAGGAAGAAAATAGGCAGAAGCTGGATCCACTGGACAGTCAAGTCTGTGGAGGACCCAGCTTTTACTTTCGGATGTAGGGCAAGAAATGAAGAAGAAAGGCGGAAAGTAAAGAAATAAACGGAAAGGAAGCCCTGGAAACGGAGTTAAGAGGACAGATAGCAGCAGAATCGGATACTGGGCCAGCATGATCAGAAAAACAAAATCACCAGACAACAAAGGTAGAAAAGATCATTTTATTTTCATTATAGTGTTTGGAATATGTCCACTTTGAGAATTAGGTGCTCAACATTAAAAGTTTATATTTGTTTACTTATTTATGGCATTTTATCCCACATTAAACATGAATTAGGGCGTCTTGTAGCTCTACACGTATCATAATATTACGATCCCTTGTTTCATATTGTTGATGGTCTGCATTTTCCGTATGGGTGGTATATTGGTGTATTAGGTTCTGCCCAGTGTAATATTTATGGTACAGTAAGGTTCTGAGTGTGTTTTTGCACAAAGTTGTGCATAGTGTTTTGCAGTTGAGCGATTGTGGTTAGTATATGCTTTGAGCAACCACTTTATTCTTTGACATATGATACATAGCTTATATCTAAATTTAATAAAAGGTATTAATTGTGACTTTTATTTTTATTTTTTTTTGTGTGTGTTATCAGACAATTATGGATTTAAGCTGCACCCCTGGCCCCACCCCCTAACCCCGCCCCTTTAGCCTCCCCAAACAGTTGGGCCACCGACCGCCTATGGCTATAAGGTAGAAAAACTTTCCTTGTAGGGTAGTTATCTTGTTACCCCTCTGGGTGTGGGTTCAAGGCCCATTTCCACCAGTTGTAATCTTTATAGTCTAATTTTTTATTTGGGTATTCCACTGTTTTGTTTAGGTTTTTTTTTCACTCTTGATTAGAATAAAAGTTATAGTAAAATACAAAACAACACAATATATCATTTCTTATATTCTGCAATTACCAAAAATAAGTTCTGTGCAGAGTACAATAAGAGAAACAAGTCACAACTACTAAAAACTCGCTAAGCTAAAAATTGCAATTACATCCCATCTTATCATAAAGCCTTAATAATATTAATCACCTCACTAATTTTGGAAAGAAATATGTCTTCAGTTGTTTTCAGAAGTCCGAAAGATTAAAGTCTTGCCAGTCAATATTCAGCTGCCAGCGATACTACCATTAGGGGGAGAGATGCCATCTTACAGCCAGAATAGTGAAGGATAGGAGCAAGTGGTCTTCACTCCTGCCACGATGGCCAGGTAGGCCTGGAGGACCTACTGGGATGTGTATGCATTGGGGGAGTCTTGTTCTGTTGGAGGGTCCAGGTGGGCGACCAAAACTTGTTGGGGAGGGGTCAGGAGGGAAGGGAGCAGGGGGTGAAATATGCAAGTTGCTACCCAGAAACTATCCCTCAGATTCTATATATCGCGCCTAGAATTTCGTGCTGAAATCCAGGCATATTCTGTAACAACACGCGTAACTTGATTGGCTTAATGAGCTAATCAGCATTGATAACAAGTCCTAATGAGCAATAATGAGCACTAATTGGCAATAATTAGAATTTACGGGCATTACTCGCTAAGGGGGAGATTCTATATATGGTGCCAAAATAATCGGTGCCGAAATTAGTGCCGAATAAGTGTATTCTATAATTGGTGCTTAGATTTAGGCACTCCAGGCCATATTCTATAACTAGGTGTGTAAATTTCAGAACACCCATGAAAAGGCCCATTTCCCCACCTATAACCACACCTCTTTCTGTCTGAACGTGTTAGTTCGGTGCACATTTTTACAGAATATGCTTAGCGAGTTGTGGGCTTAAATTCTAATCAGTGCCAATTAGTGCTCATTATTGCTTGTTAAGTGCTGTTATCAGCGCTCATTAGCTTGTTAAGTTACATTCATTTTTATAGAATCGGTGCAGATCTCTAGGCAAGCTATTCAGAATGCAGGGGTAATGCACTGCGCCTAAAGTCTAATGTACGCAGCCCAAAAGGGGTATGGTTATGGGCGGGGAAATGGGTGTTTCCTGGGTGTTCCAAAATTGATGTGCATTTTTATAGAATATGCTCCTGTGCACCTAAATCTATGCAGTGGCATTTACACCACATTTGCCTTGGTGTAAATGGATGCATATAGTGGAATTAGAAAAGGTGCAGAGAAGGGCGACAAAAATGATAAAGGGGATGGAATGACTTCTCTGTGAGGAAAGGCTAAAGCGACTAGTTCTCTTCAGCTTGGAGAAAAGACGGATGAGGGGAGATATGATAGAGGTCTATAAAATAATGAGTAGAGTCAAACGGGTAGACGTGAATCGCTTGTTTACTCTTTCCAAAAATACTAGGACTAGGGGGCATGCAATGAAGTTAGAAAGTAGTAAATTTAAAACGAATCAGAGAAAATATTTCTTCACTCAATGTATAATTAAACTCTGGAATTTGTTGCTAGAGAATATAGTAAAAAGCGGTTAGCTTAGCGGTGTTTAAAAAAGGTTTGGATGGTTTCCTAAAGGAAACATCCATAGACCATTATTAAAATGGACCTGGGGAAAATCTATTACTTATTTTTAGAATAAGCAGCATAAAATGTATTGAACTGTTTTGGGATCTTGCCAGGTACTTGTGACCTCGATTGGCCACTATTGGAAACAGGATGCTGGTTTTGATGGACCTTCGGTCTGTCCCAGTATGGCAATACTTATGTACTTATATCATGGAACATATATAGAATCGGGCCCTATATGGGTACTGGCCAATATTCAGTGCCGGCACCCGAATAGCTAAGTGACCGAAGTTAGTGCAGCCTTTTGTGTGGTCCTGTTTGGTCATTTAAAGTGTCTATGCCACAGTAGCATTTTTAGCTTACAGTAGAGGAGTGTGGTAGCCTTGTTAGTCCACTCTTAAGGTTATCAATAGAAATCAAACAAAATAAAACATGGAAAAGAAAATAAGATGATACCTTTTTTATTGGACATAACTTAATACATTTCTTGATTAGCTTTCGAAGGTTGCCCTTCTTCCTCTTAACAAGGATCTGGGGTTCGGAACCAATAAAAAAGGCATCATCTTATTTTCTTTTCCATGTTTTGTTTTGTTTGATTTCTATTGATAGCTTACAGTAAAAATCAGCAGGCGGTAAAAGCCGAGACGCCTATTATATTCCTATGGGCATCTCAGCATTTATCACCAGCTGATTTCTACCGCAAGCTAAAAATCCTACTGCAGCTTAGTAAAAGACCCCCTTAGCTATGCAGATATTAGCACTGAATTTTTCCGGTACCCGCTATCGTCAGGCTCCCCCTGACTGCCTCCAAAAAACTTCTATCCTGCCTGGATTTGGAATGGCTGGTTAGTTTCAATATACAGTGATACTGCCCAGCTAAGTGCCACTGAATATCAACAGCTGGCTCACTGAGCACGATTTGAGTGGGCAAGAGCGGGCATCTGTCCAGACTGTTCAGCTCTAGCTTACTGTTATATAAAGCAGTGAGTGTAGAGGGAGGATGCATTCAGAGGTGTGCAGGCATTCTTCTAACTGAACTGGCTGAATGACAAATGTAATGTAGGAGACATCCTTGATTACTATGTAAAATACAGTTTAAAGCTTTTGTAGTGTACAGCAGAAGTAGAACTAATTAGATATACAAGGAAATGATCTAGGAAATTAAAATGCACTTAGTGCTCGATTTTCAAAATGGCCCAAAAGCCTGAATTATCTGAATATGCGTTAGCAGGCTAAGATACAATGAATGCATTTTCAGCCATTCCCAAGTTGGGTAGATTTAAACAGGACAAGCCCAAGGATTTCTAATGCTTTAGACCAGTGCTTCCCAAACCTCTCCTGGAGGCACACCTAGCCAGACAGGCTTTCAGGATTACCACAATGAATATGCATGAGAAAGATTTGTTTACAATGGGTCCCTGCCATATGCAAATGTATCAGAAAACCTGACCAGGTAGGAGTGCCTCCAGTAGAAGGTCTAGGCAAAGCCTCAGCCATACCTCCCCCTACCTCAAGGCCATACCCCTCCCCACCGTGTTCAGTATAGCCAATATTTCTCCTTCATCCTCCCCAAGGCGACCATCATTGTCCTTTCCCTTTCTACCCATCCCAGATGGCCAACATTCCCCGTTCTGTTCTCTCCCTCCCATGTCTAACATCTCAACTCCATATACCTGGAAATTCAGTGCTGGAGCCCAGACATGGCCCGGCATTGAATTTCTAGGTATAACACCGGTGGTGGTCAGCAAAATTCTAATCGTCACCGGCTGGATACCAGGCCCAGTATGTATTATGTGTTTACGTTTTTGGGTTTTATTATTATTTCAAGTGATTATTGGAATTCTGTCTTGAACTAGAATTAACTAGCAGGAGAGAAATGCTTTAAAATAAAATAATAATAAGTACATATTTATTTTTATTTAAAATTTTCTTAATACATTTTCAAATTTCATTGTTTAAAAATGTTTTGTGTAACACTGATATAGGTCTGAGCATCCACTGACCCAGGGGTTCTAAACCCAGTCCTTGGAACACTTCCAACCAATCTGGTTTTCAGGATTTTTATTTAAAATATTTATCACCTGCCCATCTCTAACAATTTGGGGTAGTCTACAAAAGAACATATGCAATGATAAATTACATAAAACCAGAAATAATGCATAACAAAAACATTAAAAATCATATTCTACATAACACACATCACAAGAAGAAACAAAACACATTAAAATGATTGAAAAACCCTTTTCAAAAGCCTAGTCTTCAGCAATTTTCAAAGACACTTGCAGGCTTATTTTTGAAAGAGAAGGGCGCCCATCTTTCGACACAAATTGGAAGATGGGTATCCTTCTCCCAGGGTCGTCCAAATCGGCATAATCGAAAGCCGATTTTGGGCGTCCTCAACTGCTTTCTGTCGTGGGGATGATCAAAGTTCACGGGAGCGTGTCAGAAGCATAGCGAAGGCGGGGCTGGGGCGTGCTTAACACATGGGCGTCCTCAGCCGATAATGGAAAAAAGAAGGGCGTCCTTGATGAACACTTGGCCGACTTTACTTGGTCCTTTTATTTTTACAATCAAGCCACAAAAATGTGCCCTAAATGACCAGATGACCACCAGAGGGAATCGAGGATGACCTCCCCCTACTCCCCCAGTGGTCACTAACCCCTCCCACCCCCCCCCCAAAAAAAAATTTTTTTTTAATATTTTTTACAGCCTCTATGCCAGTCTCAAATATCATACCCAGCTCCATGACAGCAGTATGCAGGTCCCTGGAGCAGTTTTACTGGGTACTGTAGTGTACTTCAGGCAGGCGGACCCAGGCCCATCCCCCCCACCTGTTAAACTTGTGGTGGTAAATGTGAGCCCTCCAAAACCCACCACAAACCCACTGTACCCATATCTAGGTGCCCCCCTTCATCTCTAAGGGCTATGGTAGTGGTGTACAGTTGTGGGGAGTGGGTTTTGGGGGGGGGGATTGGGGGCTCAACACACAAGGTAAGGGAGCTATGCACCTGGGAACTTTTTCTGAAGTCCACTGCAGTGCCCCCTAGGGTGCCCGGTTGGTGTCCTGGCATGTGAGGAGGACCAGTGCTCTATGAATGCTGGCTCCTTCCATGACCAAATGGCTTGGATTTGGTCGTTTCTGAGATGGGCGTCCTCGGTTTCCATTATCGCCGAAAATCGGGGATGACCATCTCTAAGGTCGACCTAAATGTTGAGATTTGGGTGTCCCTGACTGTATTATCGAAATGAAAGATGGCCGCCCATCTTGTTTCGATAATATGGGTTTCCCCGCCCCTTTGCGGGGACATCCTGTGAGGACGCCCTCAGGAAAACTTGGGTGCCCAGTTCGATTATGCCCCTCCACATGTGAATTCTACTTTTATCTCCACTGGCAACACATTGTAAAGATCAAGGGCAAGCTATGGACATCATTCTAGTGCTATCTTTCTGAGCTGCACTTAGACACAGAACATTAAAATGAAACTCGTCTGGTGAGCATAGTCTGTGTGCCAGCACTTGTGTTGACAATGCAAATTTAAGAAGCAAAGAGAAAACTCAACACATCACTTTAAAAGCAATTGTAAGAACTTTAAATCATATATATCATAATACTGGCAACCAGTGTAATTGGAGTAGTACAAGGGAAATACGTTCAAAACTCCTTCCTCCAGACACAATTCTGGCTGTTGAATTTTGCATCACTTGTAAAGGCTTTAATGTTGCTACTAGAAGCCCCAAGTAGCTTACATTACAATAAACCATTTATATTTTGTGCACCATTGTCCTAAAATCATTACCATCTAAACATGGTTTCAATCAACAAAGGAGCTCCATAGAAGTTTAGAAACCTGAGGCTTAAATTTCAAACCAGAATGTAAAACCTCAGGATTTACCTGTAGCTTCACACCAGGTAGTGTATTCAACTCAAGTTTCTATGTGACAGTTTTGCTCTATTTTAAACTCAGGCCAATATTCAGTCACCTAGCCACACATGATATACATCCCCACCCCCTCCAATCTGACTCATTCCTCTTTTACTTGGAAACAAAATAACATAATATCATCTCCATAGAATCAATAAGATACTTGCAACTGATACAGGGTGAGACACAAAGATCAAATATAAATATCAAAAAGGGCCACTGATATGTTTATGTTTATTAAAACTTTTTATATCGCTATAATAAAATATTAAAAGAAAAGAATGCCAATAATTAAAATAGGAAAGAAACCATTCGCACAGAGGCAAACAAAGCCATAGTGGCGTAGCTACAGGTGGGCTGGCCAGCAGCAGCACCACATTGCTTTTTCCCATCATTCTTCCATGGTGTCCCGCATCTGCCCTTCTGTCTCTGAATACTGTCCCTCCCCGGTCTCTGCAGAGATTCATTTTTGCTGCATGTGCTGGCCCTGCAGGCTTCCATTTACCATGTCCCCGCCAGACAGGAAACAGGCAATGACATCAGCGAGGACCTGGCAGATGGAAGCCTGCAGGGCTGGTGCAAGCAGAAAAAAATGTAGGAGGGTGGGCTCCGGCTTGCCGTAGAGGAGAGAGGGGAGTGATATTGGATGCAGAGTAGATGAAAAGAAATCTGTATTTTTAAAATATCTCCAGGAAGAGCAAGGGTGGGGGATACATGGAAGGGCCTATCCAAGTTAACTCTGGGCCCATTCAGAATACTGGGTCTGGCTACACCACTGGAACAGGCAAACATCAGGTCATCCTTGATTGATCATAACACTCCAGACCCCAAGGTTTTTTTTTTAAACTAGGGTTTTAAATTTGGGAAAAGTAAATAAACGATAAATGATAAAGAAATTGGCTCATTATTCAATTAAATTGGGCGTGCACCTAAATTTGTACATGCAGTTTGTAGCCACCTTTATAGAATTCGGGGAATACTGCTGATCAGTGGTGTAGCCAGGGGGGGTGCCAGGGGAGTGGCTGCTCCCCCAAACGGAGTTCTGTTGGCACCGGTGCCTATTTTTTTTCAATGTGTTGCATTGAAAATGTGCTCCGGTGCCAGCGGAAGTCCGCTTTTGTACCGCTCTCACTCCCCCCGCGCCGTCAACCTGGCTCCGCTTCTGCTGCTGATCCTTAGAGAACCACTTTCTTGAGGGGATACCTATCAGATATATCATCACTAACATATACTCACTGTGTTCATTTGCTCAAATATGAACTAAAGCATTTCAATATCACTACTCCAATCTCACAGTTCCATAATCTAATATGTCAAAACAGTGGCGTAGGAAGGGGGGGGGGCGGTGGGGCGGTCCGCCCCGGGTGCACGCGCTGGGGGGGGGGGGGTGTCGGCTTGCTGGTTCCCTGCTCTTTCTGCCCCGGAACAGGTTACTTCCTGTTCTGGGGCAGAGAAAGCAGGGAAGCAGCAGAGCCGACGCAGCTCCCAGTGACATGCACTGGGGGCGGATCGGCCCTCCCGCCTGCCCCCCGCTGAAAGGTAGGGTGCGTTTCAGGAGGGGGGGAGTGCTCCAGAGGGGGGGGCGCCGTGCCCTGCACCCGGGGGGGGGGGGTGCGCAGCGGCGACCTGCCCCGGGTGTCAGGCACCCTCGCTACGGCACTGTGTCAAAATGTATAACAGAATCAAATCCTGCAGATATATCTAAGAATGCTGCTACAATAGCATCAGATGTTTCAACATCTTTGAGCCAGACATTAATAGTCAAAATCCAAAATGAAATGTGTTTACCCATTTTGTGTTCATCAATAAATTGTCTTCATTAGAACATAAAAATAGCCCTTCAGGATCAGACCAGTGGTCCATCTAGCCTAGTATCCTGCTTCAAACAGTTTCCAATTCAGGTGACATGTACCCGACAGAATGCCAAATAGTAGCAAGATTCATGCTACAGATTCCAGAGAAAAGCAGTGGCTTTCCCCATGTCTGTCTCAATAACAGCCTATTGACTTTTCCTCCAAGAACTTGTCCAAACCTTTTTTAAACCCAGATACACTAACCACTGATACCACATCTTCTGGCAACGAATTCCAGAGCTTAACTATTCATTGAGTGAAAAAATATTTCCTCCTGTTTGTTTTAAAAGTAGTACCATGTAACTTCCTTGAATGTCCCATAGTCTTTGAGGTTTACTAAAGCTTAGCTCGAGTTATCTGTAGCAGGGACCGTTTTATTCCTATGGGCCCTGCTGCAGATAACTCGAGCTAAGCTTTACTAAAAGACCCCCTGAACTTTTTGAAAGAGTAAAAAATAAATTTACGTTTACCTGTTCTATACTACTACTACTACTACTACTACTTGACATTTCTAAAGCGCTACTAGGGTTTGTAGACCTTTCATATCCCCCTTTAGCTGTCTCTTTTCCAAGCTGAAGAGTCCTAACCTCTTAAGCCTTTCCTCATATGAGAGGAGTTCCATTCCCTTAATCATTTTGTTCGCCCTTCTTTGAACCTTTTCTAATTCTGCTATATATTTTTAAACATACAGCGACCAGAACTGTACACGATACTCAAGGTGTGGTCTTACCATGGAGCAATACAGAGGCATTATAATATTCTTTGTCTTATTTTCTATCCCTTTCCTAATAATTTCTGGCATTCTGTTTGCTTTTTGGCCACTGCCACACACTGGGCAGAAGATTTCTGTGTATTGTCCACGATGACACCTATATCTTTTTCTTGGGTACTGACTCCTAGGGTGCAACCTAGCATCAAATAACTATGATTTGTACTATTCTTTCCAATGTGCATCACTTTGCACTTGTCCACATTAAATCTCATCTCACATTTTGATGCCCAATCTTCCATCTTCCTAAGGTCTTCCTGCAATTGTTCACAAATGCATGCATTTTAACAACTTTGAATAGTTTTGTCATCTGCAAATTTAATCACCTCACTTGTCATTCCCATTTCCAGATCATTAATAAATATGTTAAATAGCACTGGTCCCAGTATAGATCCCTGGTGCACTCCACTATTCACCCTCCCCCTGCTAAAAGAATCGGCTATTTAACCCTATCCTCTTTTGTCTATCCATCAATCAAACCATAATAGACATCACCTCCTATCCAATGAGTTTTTAATTTTCTCAGGTGTCTCTTATGACTCAAGGGACTTTGTCAACTGCTTCTGAAAATCTAGATACACTACATCAACCAGCTCACCTTTATCAACATGTTTATTCATGTTAATTCAAAGAAATTAAGCAAATTGGTGAGGCAAGACTTCCCTTCACTGAATCCATGCTGACTCTGTCCCAAAACAACCGAAATCGGACTTGGACATTATATCAAAAGTGCCCCTCCACATTATCGTTTATCATTTATTTAATATAAATATACTGGCTCTAATTGAAACAAATTGAGGTAGTTCACAATTTATAAAATAATCATAGAAGGAAAAGGAACTCTGGAAATTAACAGGATAGCACAGCCACACCAGAGAAAGGCCAACCTTACACCATTCTCTCAAGCCTTCATAAGCACACACAATTCAGTACATATCAATTCTTGTTCAGAGGCCAGTCCCTCCCATCACGGGAGCCAAATATAGGCTGTTAGTTGCCAAATGTCAACTGAAAAAGGTAGCTACAATTTCTCCAAATGGAAGTGTTGTGGGAGTGAGTTCCACAAAGCAGGGACTCCCATCATGCATCTTACTGTGTCACTATGGTGCCCTTTTATGAAGCAGGGCCGGTCAAACCCGGTAAGCGGGGTAAGCACTGCAGGGGGTCGCCTGCCTTCAAGGGCGCCGCTGCACTGCCATACCGCGCCACCCTTGGGGGTTTAAATCTTTAATTTACCTTCGTCCCAGCAGCCGCGTCATTTGAAAGCCCTGCCCGTCTCTAGCCTTCCCTCCCTTCGTGAGTTCATTCCACAGAGTCCCGCCTTCTGATGTCATTTCCTCGAGGATGGGACTCTGAGGGAACGAACTCATGAAGGGAGGGAAGGCTAGAGACGGGCAGGTCTTTGAAATGACGCGGCCGCTGGGATGAAGGTAAATTAAAAAAGACTTAAACCACGCAGGGTGGCAAGAAGAAAAAGGGGGATGTTGGGGGGAGAAGAGGGCGGGCAGGTGGCCATAAATGAGAGGGGGATGGGGCAAAGGAGAATCGCTGGACAGGGGCAGGGTGGGAGAAGAGAGAAAGGAGATGCTGGGGGGGGGGGGCGCCAACTTATAGTCTGCAGGGGGGCACCAGAGACCCTAGGACTGGCCCTAGTGGTAAGTCCAGTGCGGGCTTATCACTCGCTAAAAGGGAAGTACCGCTAGGCTACCGCAGCAGCTTGCCAATAATTCCCTCTCCCAGCGCGTGCCATTTCTGGTGCTGCAAAAATATTTCAATTTTTGTAGTGCCAGTGTGTACCTGGTGGTAATCAGTCAGTGCCATGCACTGCCTGGTTACTGCCAGGTTAATGCGGGAGCTCTTACGGCCACCTCAATGGGTGGCGGTAAGTTCTCCCCCTGAAATGGTCGCGCAGCAAGTTCTTCACTTGCCTCATGGCCATTTTTTGAAAAAAAAAACCAAAGACCTGCCTTTTACCTTTTACCTGCCTGGTGCTCAGTGTGCTGCTGCGGCTAGGAAAGCGAATAGAATGTTGGGTATTATTAGGAAAGGTATGGAAAACAGGTGTGAGGATGTTATAATGCCGTTGTATCGCTCCATGGTGCGACCACACCTTGAGTATTGTGTTCATTTCTGGTCGCCGCATCTCAAGAAAGATATAGCAGAATTGGAAAAGGTGCAGAGAAGGGCGACTAAAATGATAGCGGGGATAGGACGACTTCCCTATGAAGAAAGACTAAGGAGGCTAGGGCTTTTCAGCTTGGAGAAGAGACGGCTGAGGGGAGACATGATAGAGGTACAGTGAAACCTCGGTTTTCATCGATAATTCGTCCGAAAACTATCGACGAAAACCGAGGCAACAAGCAATTTTTCTTTTAAATGAATAAAAAAGATTAGTGTATAGAATAAATGAACATTTAACATGGCATTCACCTTTCTGAAGACTCTTCTTGGTGTATGGAAGATGGAGAGAGAGGAGCAGAGATTATTGTTTGGAAGGGGGATCCCCCTCCATAAGGACACTATCTGGGGGGGGGGGGGGGGGGGGGGGGTCACTTAGTGAAGTAGCACTCATCCCAGGCATTTTCTTAATGAGATCAGCATACAACAGTCTGGCCTTTTCACATATGATGGCCTCAGAAACAGAATCGCCATCTAACTGTTTTTGATTGATCCAAATTAATAATAACTGTTCCACATGTTCAATTGTTTGTGTTCTCTGATTTGTTAGCACATTCACACCTTTTGCTACTTTTGCCTCCTTTATTGCTTCCTTTTTCGCCACGATTGAAGTAATCGTAGATGGTGACTTCCCGTACATGCGGGCGATTTCAGCAATCTTGATGCCACGCTCGTATTTTTCAATGATTTCCTTCTTTAACTCAATCGTGTTCCTGTCTTTCTTCTTTGAAGGACTGCTGCCCATAAAAACTTTTTTGGGTCCCATGATGAGTGCAGGGACTTTGATACAGGCACTCAACCAGCTGCAGTAGTAGTATTGTGGCAAAACAACGAAATTTGGGTCCTAATACCTTCAAGGACTTTTTTTTTTTGTTTGTTTTTGTTACATTTGTACCCCGCGCTTTCACACTTGTGGCAGGCTCAATGCGGCTTACAAGGGGCAATGGAGGGTTAAGTGACTTGCCCAGAGTCACAAGGAGCTGCCTGTGCCTGAAGTGGGCAGCAGCAGTATTGTGGCAAAACGACAACATTTGGGTCCTAATACCTGCAGGGACTTTGATACAGGCACTCAACTAGCAGCAGCAGTATTGTGGCAAAACGACAAAATTTGGGTCTAAAAACAGCAGTAGTATGATCCCACAACCGGAAACAATGCCCCAGAAGAATGACAAGTGAGAACGCAAGATTAGCTGTGTGGGCACGCTGATGAAATCCGAGGTGATCGACGAAAACCGAGACGAAATTTTCGCGAAAAAAATCGACGATAACCGAAACCGACGAAATCCGAAATCAATGAAAACCGAGGTTTCACTGTATATAAAATAATGAGTGGAATGGAACAGGTGGATGTGAAGCGTCTGTTCACGCTTTCCAAAAATACTAGGACTAGGGGGCATGCAATGAAACTACAGTGTAGTAAATTTAAAACAAATTGGAGAAAATATTTCTTCACCCAACGCATAATTAAACTCTGGAATTCGTTGCAGAGTTTTAAAAGGGGTTAGACGGCTTCCTAAAGGACAAGTCCATAAACCACTACTAAATGGACTTGAGAAAAATCTGCAATTCCAGGAATAACATGTATAGAATGTTTGTACGTTTGGGAAGCTCGCCAGGTGCCCTTGGCCTGGATTGGCCGCTGTCGTGGACAGGATGCTGGGCTCGATGGACCCTTGATCTTTTCCCAGTGTGGCATTACTTATGTACTTGTGTACCTGCTGTGGTAAAAGGGAGGTCTTGGTGCTTGTCAAAAATACACACCGATGCCAGCGCAGGCCCTCTTTTGCCGCAGCTTCGTAAAAGGACCCTTATCTAAATGACAGGAATGCACCTTCTTGCTGCCTACAGCTAGCGTCCTACCAGAAGCTACTCAAACAGAAAGATTAAGTGCTCTAATATGAGCTCTGTGGGTTAAGGTATTCCAAAATTGTTCCCAGATTCTCAAAAGCGATGACCAGCAGGTGAGTTGATATCACGGATGTCAATCTCTGCGTCTGTAAAAGATGAATCATGTGTTGATGCCACAAAGACAGAGATAAATATAATTAAAGAAGTATGCAGTACATAATAGTTGATTGGTGCTAACATTTTTATTAGCAGTGCTGCTCTTGTTTTTTTTTTTTCATTTACCACTATGTCTGGTTCTCTGGTTTCAAGCTTTTCGTCTGTTGCTATGGGAATGTCTCACATGGTCTCAGCTCATTCTCTGCAATTTTGTCAGGATTGTGATTCTGGTGTCTCTCTTGGATTATACATAAGGCCTTCTCAACCTGTTCTGGGAGTTTTCAGAATATGCAAATTTCTCTCATGCATATTCATTGTAAATATTCTCAAAAACCTGATTGGTTGTGGGGGTCACCTGAACAGGTTTGAAATATTTCATAGGGAAGTGAAAAAGACCTATAAAATACAACTCAACATCCAAAAGGTAAATTCAAAGATGAAAAACTGTTTACAGTTGTTGTATAAATGTGCTATTATCCTATATAATAAAACTCACCCTCAACGTTCTGAGGACACTGATGTCAGTGTCACTTCCTTCGGGTTCGAAGAGTTCGTGGTGGTGAAGCCACCGAAATCACTGTCTCTGGGCCCCGCCCTCGCGTCAAACGTGATGACGTTGAGGGTGGAGCAATGGCGTCACAGAGCGAGGGCGGAGCAATGGCGTCAGTGGCTTCATGACTCAGGAGATGAAGGTGGCGTGCGTTGATCAGGTGCGGAGCAATGGCGGTCAGTGGCTTCACAACGCCGAAGGGGTGGGTAGGGGGGGGTCGGGAGGAAAACCTTGCTAGCGCCCTTTCATTTGCTCCAGAAACGGGCATGTTTTACTAGTGTAGTATAAAATTCAGTGTAGGAACGCTTCCTGTAATTACTTACCTAACCCTGAAGTCCAGTCTTTATTTCAATATCTTACTACTTCCCTTATGTCTAAGAGAGAGATATTAGAGTTGCAGGGCGGTGTCTTCACATAGCCTTGCTAACAGTTAATGTGCTGGCTTCGCCCACATAACTCCCCCCCCCGGCTTCTATATTTGGTGCTCAAAATAGTGTGCATGCCCAGTTGACACATGCAATTTAATTGAGTAATGAGCCAATTAGCGCCAATTGGATGCTAACAATCAATTACTGGCGTTAATTGGCAACAATTTACATTTGCATGAGCACCTTGCAAAGCGCTGTTCAATAAAGATGCATGCACAAAGTTTTTAGCATGAAATTGAAAAGGGAGTGTGGCCATGGGAGGGGCATGGGCATGTCAGGGGCGTTCACTAAAGATGTGCACAGTATTATAGAATTCAGGGTATGCGTACCTAACTTAAGTGCCATTACTTACACTAGGTTTAAGCTGGTATAAATCCTTGCCTCCAAAGTTGGGTGTGGATTCTGGCATTATGCGCTATTCTATAAACGGTGCCTAACTCGGAGCAACCAAATTTAGGTGCTATTTCCTGGAACTTGTCCAACATTGCTAATTCATATGCTAAGGGGGGCAACGTACAAAAGAATGCCCTGAGGCCGTGCATAGGAGCATATGCTATAACAGAACCAAAGTGCCTGTGTTCCATTATAGAATACTAGCCGTTCAGCCCGTAAAAACGGGCTAGTATAGGAGGGGGGGGTTGAAAGGCCCCCCACCCCGCTGCCGAGATCGTCGCTGCCGCTCCCCCTCCGAGTTTATTCCCCCCCCCAGAGCCGCTGCCGCCACCCACCTTCCACCCGGTCGGGCCCTCGCTCCGCAATTGAAACAGCGAGGGCATGCAGCACACAGCTCTGCTGAGCTGCCGTGGCCTTCCTTCTTCTCTGCCTGTGTCCCGCCCTCGTGTGACGTAACGTTGTCGAGGGCGGGACACAGGCAGAGAAGAAGAAGGAAGGCCGACGGCAGCTCAGCAGAGCTGTGTGCTGCATGCCCTCGCTGTTTCAATTGCGGAGCGAGGGCCCGACCGGGTGGAAGGTGGGTGGCGGCAGCGGCTCTGGGGGGGGGGATAAATTCGGAGGGGGAGCGGCAGCGGCGATCTCGGCGGCGGGGTGGGGGGGCCTTTCAACCCCCCCCCTCCTATACTAGCCCGTTTTTACGGGCTGAACGGCTAGTATTCTATAATGGAGGTGGAAGGTGGGTGGCGGCGGCGACTCTGGATGGGGGTAGCGTTAGCAGCAGCGGTGTCCCTCGCAAATGCGCAGTAGAGACCCTCTCTGTTCTGCCCTCGTCATTACGTATTGACGCGGGAGCGGGGCAGAGAGGGTCTCTACTGCGCATTTGCGAGTGAGTACGACACTCGCCATTTATATATATTGACTAGCATTACCCATGATTGGTGCACCGATTCTCGATGCAGCAAATGAGAGGAAGCCCATTCAATCCTATGGGCTTCCTCTCATTTACCTTGTGGGAATTGCTAGCGTGGCTTTGTAAAAGAAGCCCTTAATATCTAGGTGCCATAGACCTGGAGTAATATGGCAGGGACATAATAAAACTTAAAGTATTCTGTAAGTTACTGATGTAAGTGGGAGCCTAGCCTATGTCCTGCCCAAGCTCCACTCTATGTACATCCCCTTGCAAATACATACTGTGAGTGGAATCAGTAAATTGCGCCAAAAGTTAGGGACCAGGAAGAAATTGTTCTGTAACAGTGACATACTGAGGATGGGGCGGTGGGGGCGGTCCATCCTGGGTACATGTTGCAGGGGTGTGCAGGGAGCAGCCACACAGCTGTTGGCTCTGCCAGTTCCCTGCTCCCTCTGATGTTACTTCCTGTTCTGGGGCAGGGAACCAGAGGAGCCGACAGCCATGCGGCTGCTCCCAACACCTACAGGAGGTAACAGCAATGCACCCGGGGGGTGGGTGGGGTGGGGGTGGGTGGAGGTGATGCGCTGGGGGGAGACGATGAGCTGAGAGGTGTGTGCTGCACCCGGGGGGTTGCGCTGCTGCACCTGTGGGGTGGGTGCACAGCAGCGATCCACCCCAGGTGGCAGCCAACCAAGGAACACTACATGCTAGCTTAGTGTGGACCTAGCGCCTAACTTTGGGCACGGCAGTTACATCTGCTCAAACCTAGTGTAAATGCTGATGCACATTAAAAGTCTGCCGTCTTATTTGTCTTTTGGGAAAACTTTGAAAACGATTGTTTAAATAATAGGTAGTGTTGTTTTTAATGATGATTATGCATACTTGATTTTATGTTTTTTGTCATTCTACTCTATTGTTGAGGTTCTTAGATTTGTTCACCGCTATGAATCCTTCAGGAGATTGGCAGTATATATTTATTTATTTATTTGTTACTGATGCACAACTAATAACCCTAATCTAGAACATCACACAAGTCATGGGAATGCCCATATCTACCCATGCCCCGCCCATGGCCACACCCCTTTTGAGTTGTGCACCATAAAATTTAGGCGCACATTTTATAGAATAGGGTGCAGGGCAGATCCACACATAAGCCCAAATGACTGCCAATTAACACCAAGTATTGATTATTAATGGCTCATTAACTAATTAGTTTATGGAAGATCTGGGATCCACACCCAAATCTGTGCACCCAACTTTGGGTGACCTATATAGAATCCAGGGGTATTTCCCTAATTCTAGAATGTTGTGCACCCAAATTTTGGACTAGCTTGCAAGTTTGACCACACAACTTATAGAGTAATGTCAGTTGCTCACATAACAACTAATTAATTAGCTGCTAATTGGCTTTTAAAAACAGATATTGGCTATAATTGGTGTTAATTGGCAGTTATGCGCATAACCGCCCTTAGTCAGTACTCTATAAGCTGTGCAGTCAAATTCCAGAACGCACCACTCCAAAGGGGACATAGACCTGGGGGGGGGGGGGGGGGGGGTATGGGCGAGCTGGAGCATGTCAAGAAGTTACACACACACAAGTTATAGAATGATAGCATTTACACGCCTGCCTACAGAGGGGTGATCCCTGAAAGTAGTAGCAGAGCTGGTGCTATATACAGCTGAGGGGGAATGTCCTTGAGACAGCCCGTGGGAGGGCGAAACATGCTTGTCAGACGCTTCTAACCCCCCAAGCCAGATACAACCCATATAGAAAGATGAGTATCATTATTCAAATTTGAGTTGGAAATAAAAAATATATAAATTTAAAATATAAATAGTTGAAGAGGAGGTAATCAGGAGAGCCAGTGGAAAGGTGGGTGCTATAAACATTGCTTCTCGCTAGTATTAGCAATGAGCAACGCTGAGGTTCCCGAAGATAAACTGTAAGAACAAGATTGTATATGATAATCTTCGAAAACAGTGTGGTGACATTTAAGTGGGAGATTTGGAGCTGTTCTGAAATAACTGGATACAGTTAGACAAGCATTTACGCCAGCCAAGGAACTAGCGTAAGTGCTTTCGATTAAATTTAGGTGTGCGAAGTTAGACGCACAACTACCACTGTAGAATTCACACAGCCTGCATCATACTGGCACCTATAGACAATCACCCCCTATGTAAATTAAACATGCATTTGCAAATAGTACAGGGCAGAATATTGTTATTTGTGTATGCATGTGTGTACATAAGAAACATCAGTTTTTTTAAATTAGGTTCTTAATATACCGCCTTTCTGTGCTGCACCCAAAGTGGTTTACATATTATATACAGGTACTTTCTTTGTCGCTAGTGGGCTCACAATCTCAGTTTTGTACCTGGAGCAATGCAGGGTTCAGTGACTTGCCCAGGTAATTTATTTATTTATTTATTTGGTGCATTTTTACCCCACATTTTCCCACATAAGCAGGCACAATTTGTGGCTTACATTAACATGTAATATGTCATTATTCTAAACATTTACACATAGAAGGTACATGTAAATGTGAATGTCTAGATAACAGAATTGCCTTCATGTGCATAGTATTGAATAGGTCAGGAAACTGGCAGAAACTGGGCAGGGACTGTGCTTTGCTGTTAGTGCATAGTAAGGAGCCAATGGTTAACTGTGACTGCAGTAGATAGTGAAGTCACTTAACACCGCTTTGATAGGTAGCATGTGATGCCTCCATGTTATCTGCAGTGCACGTAAGTCGCGGTAAATGTTTTTTTTCTCTGCATTAACTGTGTGGAAAGATCTGGGCATGCCTGCAATATTTAATAAAGAGTCTTTGCAGTTACTGTGCATTACTTTGTGCAATTACCCTTGGATTCTATATAGGCCAGTGCGGCCAAATTGTGCGCAAAACGTAATTGTTTTTAACAAGCCAATTGGTGCCGATAATTGTCCAATAATGAGTAATTATCGGCACTAATTGCCACTAACTAGAATTTACACATGCAGCTTTCTAAGCGTATTCTGTAAAGTGGTGCGTGTAAATTCTAATGTGCTGATCTCAAAAGGGGGCATGGCCGTAGGAGGGACATGGGCGGGCTGTGGGCCTTACACAAGAATAACTCCTGATTTTTGTCTGAGATCCCATAAGCATTGCTTTTATTCAAAAGCACTCCCCTCCAGGAGGGAAGCAGTCTATGTCCCAATAGTTGTTCAAGATATTTCTGTAACATTTTCCAAAAGTGTTTTATTTGATCACATCGCCAAAATGCATGCAAAAAAGTGTTATTATCTCTATGACACTTAGGACATTGAGCATCAGATATCCATCCTGCCCTTACTGCTTGTGATTGTGATATATACCCCCTGTGAATTACCATGTATTGTCTCTCCTGCAGCTCCGCACCTCCCACTTGTCTTGGTATATCTTTTATCAATTTTGCAAAGTTTATTCCTTTCAGCTCATATCCCAAGTCTTTGCTCCATGTCTTTTCAAGTATCTCATAGGCATGGGGTGGGGGGGGGGGGGGGGGCTAAGGGACTCCAATACTTTATGTAAACTCAATATTTACACCTGTGCGTGTGCATCCCCTTTCAAAAAATCTTGAAGCCTAGAGCCCAACCTTGTGCCTAGTACATCTTGGTCCATACTGAACCAATAGTGATGCAATTGTCGATATGTGTAATAATCTTTAGTGGCTAAAGAGAATCTCTGCTGCATGTCCGGAAAACTGTACAGAACACCCTCTTCATTCATTAAATGTTCTAGCAAAGTAATCCCCTGTGCCGACTTCCTGGGAGCATTTTATGAAGTCCACTGCAGTGCCCCCTAGGGTGCCTGGATGGTGTCCTAGCATATCAGGGTGACCAGTGCACTACAAATGCTGGCTCCTCCCACGTCCAAATGCAAATAGCTTGCATCTGGACATTTTTTACATGCACATCTTTGGTTTCGAAAATCGCCAAAAGTCAAAGACATCCATGTCTAGGGACGTCCAAATCTAAGGACGTAGAAATTTAAGGACATCCTTGGATTTGAATGTCTCTGACGGTATTTTTGAAATGAAAGATGGACGTCCATCTTTTTTCGAAAACACAGTTTTCCCCGCCTTCGGATTTCGATATTTTGCAAAGACGTCCAAATTGCAACTTGGACGTTTCTTTTGAAAATGCCCCTCCACATGATCTCCAAGGGACAAGAATTACTTATTTGACCCCAGATGCAGGCATTTCATGACGCCGAAACACGGACCGTGTTGGGTCCCACAATATCAGCATCAATAAAGCATTTCTACATAACAACTCCAGTGTTGGATTCGTCCTTTGGTCAGTCTCTACTTTACTTTGATTGATTTCCAAGGGACAAACATGCTTTTCATGTTTTCAGCCCTTTGGACAGTTTTGTCCCACTCTAATACAAGTCTCTAGTGTAGGAATCATTCATATCATATCATATCTGTCTAGTTATGTTTATGCATACACACATGGCAATATGCATTGCTAGTGCTTTTCTCACACAAACACACAGTATTGCTCCATTCTGTTCTATACAATTGATGGTGCGAAGCCATGCTGACTATTGCAATGCAATTTATGCAGGATGCAGGGAACAAATCTTAAGGAAACTTCAGACAGCTCAAAACACGGCAGCAAGACTCATCTTCGGGAAAACACGATTCGAAAGCTCAACACCCCTATGCGAAAAACTACACTGGTTCCCAATCAAAGAACGCATCGCCTTCAAAATCTGCACTATGGTTCACAAAGTCATTTACGGTGAAGCACCGGGATACATGACAGACTTGATCGACCTACCAACCAAAAACAGAAGCACATCAGCTCGAAAGTACCTAAACCTCAACTTTCTAAGCTGCAAAGGACTAAAATATAAATCTATTTATG
Organism: Microcaecilia unicolor; assembly: GCF_901765095.1. Classification (NCBI taxonomy): domain Eukaryota; kingdom Metazoa; phylum Chordata; class Amphibia; order Gymnophiona; family Siphonopidae; genus Microcaecilia; species Microcaecilia unicolor. The sequence goes on along the minus strand of NC_044031.1, from coordinate 591,882,868 downwards.
CATCCAGTTTTTCCTACATCAGCACACAACTGTGGAATGCTCTACCAAAAGCTGTGAAAACCACGTACGATCACCTCCAATTCAGGAAAAAACTAAAAACTCACCCGTATCAAAAGGCATACCCTCCCAACCCAACATAAATGTCTGAACTACACGACACCACAACACTACAGTTCATAATGATCACCAAACAATTCTTTCTGTTTTTGTTCTCCTTCATGTGGTCCCACCACATGAACCTTTTCCTACCATAACTCAACCTAGTATTTGTATTTGTTTACTCCGGAGTCTACCAACACCTCTCCGGCACCATGTAAGCCACATTGAGCCTACAAACAGGTGGGAAAATGTGGGGTATAAATGTAACAAATAAATAAATAAATATGTACTGCCAATCTCCTGAAGGATTCATAGCGGTGAACAAATCTAAGAACCTCAACAATAGAGTAGAATGACAAAAAACATAAAATCAAGTATGCATAATCATCATTAAAAACAACACTACCTATTATTTAAACAATCGTTTTCAAAGCTTTCCCAAAAGACAAATAAGACGGCAGACTTTTAATGTCTAATGGCAACATGTTCCATAACCTTGCCTCGTAGAATGGGAAACCAGCATGAGAGGGCATATCATATGATAAGAAAGATTTAACTGTGGCACAGAACTGCAATGAGTCCTAGAAGACCAGTAACAAGTTGTTGTTTTTTCAGAATAATCGCACAGAGTGATCATGAGATGCATCTGCATGCATTTGAATCAGAGCTGTTTGTAGCTGTCAAGAGCCAGGGTTGTATACCCCTAGAGGCCACCTGAGCAAGAAAGGCAACCTGTGTGATAAGACCCCCTTAGTGCTCTCACCTCACCCTCTGTGTCATGGCCAAGCAGGGGAGGCAATGGGCAGGGTGTAATTTGGGTGCCTCCCCCTTGCGTTATGTGTAACTACACCGTCCCACATTTTATTTATTTATTTTATTTATATATTAGGATTTATTTACCGTCTTTTTGAAGGAATTCACTCAAGGCAGTATACAGTAAGAATAGATCAAACATGAGCAGGAGGCAATTACAGCAGTAAAATATTCGAACAAAAATATAAAGTATAGCATGGTATACTACTTGCAATGACAACACAATATGTACTAGAACATTATAATTGGTAGTGAAGGGTAAGGCAAAGTTGTAACATATAGATGAGTAAGAAAGTAGGAAGAATTAGAAAGTAAGGTGATTGATTTGAAGAAAGTTGCACGTGAGGTCAGAGAGATGGTTAAATATTATCTCAGCTAGGGTAGGAGTGGATAAACATGTCCCGCTGCAGTATGTGCAGCCCGAGTCAATTCTTGTGTGTGTGAGTGAGACTAACAAGTTAGTTACTTCTTCCGTTAAAAGCTTGGTTGAAGAGCCAAGCTTTCACCTGCTTCCTGAAGTAGAGGTAGTCTTGTGTTAAGCGGAGACTTTCAGGCAATGCATTCCAGAGTATGGGGGCTACTCCGGAGAAGGCTCGCTTGCGGGTATCACATCGTGTAATGTCTTTTGGAGAGGGTGTAGTTAGTGAAAGTCCTTGGGAGGACCTTAGTGTCCTTGGTGGTGTGTGGAGGATCATCATCCTATTCTTCAGATACTCGGAGCCATTTCCTTTCAGGGCCTTGAAGATCAGACATAGAGTTTTAAATTTAGCCCTGTATTGTACTGGTAGCCAATGAAGGTTTTGCAAAAATGATGTGATGTGGTCACGTCACTTGCAACCTTTTATGAGTCTTGCTGCTGCATTCTGAATCAACTGGAGCTGGTGCAGGCCCTTTGTAGTCAGACCATTGTATAGTGCATTGCAGTAATCCAGTCTTGATGTTACCATGGCATGCACAACTGGGATAAGATTTACCTTCTCGATATAAGGAGAGAGGCAGCGTAGCTGTCGCAAATAGTAGAAGCAGCTCTTAAAGGTTGCTTGGATTTGGGGCATCAGAGTAAGTGTTGAATCTAACTGTATTCCAAGGTTCCTGACTTGTGATTTGAGGGGGAGTTCATACTTCCCAAAAGGGATTTTGATGTCAGGTATGTATCCACTTGTGTTAGGGACCCAAAGAAGCTCGGTTTTACTTGGGTTCAGGCAAAGTTTGTTGTGTTTAGCCCATTCTTGAATTGATGTTAGACAAGTGATTGGTTTATTCAAGGCTGTAGGTAAGTCAGGTTCAATGGGTATGAGTAGCTGCACATCATCTGCATAGATGTAGAACTGAGTGTCCATTGACCGAATCAGCTCAGCTAGTGGCTTGAGGTGGATTTTGAACAGAATAGGTGACAGTATCATAGAAACATGACGGCAGATAAAGGCCATATGACCCATCCAGTCTGCCCATCCTCTGTAACCCCTAATTCTTCCTGTTCCTAAGCGATCCCACATGCTTATCCCATGCCTTTTTAAATTCTGGGACAGTCCCGACTTCACCACCTCCACCGGGAGGCCATTCCACGCCTCCACCACCCTTTCTGTGAAATAATACTTACGTAGGTTACTCCTAAGCCTATTCCCTCTTAACTTTGTTGTATGCCCCCTCATTCCAGAGCTCTCCTTCATTTGAAAAAGGCTCTCTTCCTGTATCGATCCTTGTGGTACCCCGCAGGTCAGTGTCCATGGTGGTGATGAGTTGCTGCCAATCATTATGGGTTGTTGCCTGTCTGATAGATAGGATCTGAACCAGGCAAGTACTGTTCCATTGATACCTGTTTCTGTCAGTCATGCTAGCAAGATATCATGATCCACAGTGTCAAAAGCTGCTGAGAAACCTAGCAGTACTAACATCGAGGCAAATCCCTTGTCTCGATTTCTGTGAAGATCATCTAGCAGGGATACGAGGACCGTTTCTGTTCCATAACCAGGTCTGAATCCAGATTGACATGGATCTAGCCAGTTACTCTTTTCTAGCCATTCATTATGTTGAACTCAGACTGTTTGTTCTATGAATTTCCCTAGATTGTATTGATAGTGAAGGGTAAAGCAAAGATGGAACATATGGATAGGAAAGAGAGTAAGAAGAATTAGAAAATAAGGTGACTGATATCTAGCGACGGGTCTATATACCCCTGTTGTTTACCAGCCAGTATTGTATATGTCTGTGCTCACAGAAAAACCAAAGAATAGCGGTGGAAGTGGAAGTAGAACGTTTCTGGAACTAAATGGTACTGCTAATAGCAGCTTATAAAAGCAGAGCTGGAGAATGACAGTCTGGGTTCTTTTGTTTCACTGAGCAATTAGCTAGCTGAATAAATAACAGTCTGCCTCAGGAAAGAAAAAAAAAGTCTATTATGCAATTAAAATTAAACGTTTTCTCTTCCTGAATGTAGGGAGTTGTTTAATAAAATTATAGGAGGATGAAAGTATTGTTGTTTGAAATATTTAGAAGCCAGGATAATTAAGAGATGCAAAACATACATATCTGTGTTCAGAGTAGGCTAGAGATAGAAAATGAGAAATCCAGGGAAAATTAAACATGTTATATGAAAGACATTGGGGGGATGTATGATCATACGAGACTAGTCTGAGCGACATATTTTTCACATTCACGGTTTTTGAACACTGTGTTTTAGTCACTGTATAATTAAATTGTATGGCATTATATTTCTACACTTGGCATGTGCGCTAACACATGCTGAGTTAATGTAGATGCTACATTAGAAAGGTTCTCGTGGAGTTTCCTAGAAAATTATATATACGCTGCACCTGGAGGCTACAAAAAACTTGGGAATGTACATCCTATAAAATCTTTGGTCTTATCAATATTTACTTGTTGGAATACTGGATTGAAAAACCATGACATGCAATATAGTTGCATAAATTGTTATTAATAATGCAGACTTGGAGAAAGCCACTGCTTTTCCCTAGGGGTAGAAAGCATGGAGTCTCTCTACCTTGTAGAATCCTGCAAAGTATTTGTGACCTGAACTGGCCACAGTTAGAAATAGGATACTAGGGGGCCCTTTTACTAAGCCTCATAGGCGCCTATGTGTGCCCAACATGCACCAATTCAGAACTACGGCCCGGCTATTGCATGGCCCACTACGCGCACTGTAAAATATGTTTTATTTTCCGGTGCACCGTGGTAATTAGCATGGTATGTGTGCTGATGATGACTGCCCGGTTAACGTGTGAGACCTTACCGCTAAGTGAATGAATGGCGGTAAGGTCTCAGGCCCAAAATAGATGCGTGTCAATTTTTAGTTTGCCATACATCCATTTTCATCCCCAAAAAAGAGGTCTTTTTTGCAGGTGCGCTAAAAAATGGACCTGTGCGCGTCCAATACACGCATCTACACCAACGCAGGCCACTGTTTGGCGCACCTTAGTAAAATGACCCCTAAGTTTGATAGACTTTGGTCTGACTTAGTATGGAAATTCTTATGCTCTTATGTTCTTAATTCCCCTTAAGGTTCAAAAAGCTTTTCTCATGTGTCTGAGTTTCTTGGCTGTCATAAAAACACTGGAACCCAGTGACATCAGATAAAAACTTCCAAGTGCATCTAGTTTGCCTATTTTCTTTCTCTGGCTTTATCTTCTCATCCATCCGCAGATAACCTTACCCTGTTAACTTTGATAAGATATTGAGGCTTTTGAATGTTGATCCCTATATTCCTCCAAAGTTGAAATGAAGCTGCTGATACAGTATCATTTTTCTTTTTTCTTCAAACTGCCAGAATAATTCATTGTTGGTTAAATATTCACTGGTCTGACTGAGCTCCTCTGCTTAATCACCAGCCTTCAATCTTCTATGGCCATATGTTGACCATTATTGTCTATTTATGACTCCGGACATTGCAAACTGCTATACTGTTATAACATAAGAACATAACAGTAGCCAAACTGGGTCAGGCCAATGATCCATCTAGCCCAGTATTCTGTTTTCCAAACAGTGGCCAAGCCAAGTTACCAAGTACCTGTTAGAAACCCAAATCGTGGCAACACTCCATACTACAAATCCAAGGACAAGCAGTTGCTTCCCATGTCTGCCTCAAAAGCAAACTATGGACTTTTCCTCCAGGAATGTGTCCAAACCTTTTTTAAATCCAGTTACGCTAACCGCTTTTACCACATCATCCAGCAAAGAGTTCCAGAGCTTAACTATTCGTTGAGTGAAAAAAATATTTCTTCCTATTTGTTTTTAAAGTATTTCCATTTAACTTCCTCGAGTGTCCCCTAGTCTTTGTACTTTGGAACAAGTAAAAAAATCAATTTACTTCTACTCGTTCTACACCACTCAGGATGTTAATGGCATTCTTACTGTTTATGACTTGTAAAACAATTGGTCTCAGTGAGCCCATGTGCACCTAGATAGGATTTTAGATAGTGCTGGGGAGAAGCCGGCTGTCTTGGTACATGTGGGTACCAATGACATGAGAAAATGTGGGAGAGAGGTTCTGGAAGCCATATTTAGGCTCTTAGGTAGAAAGCTCAAATCCAGAACCTCTAGGGTAGCATTTTCTGAAGTGCTACCCATGCCACGCGCAGGGCCCAAGAGACAGGTAGAGCTCTGGAGTCTCATTGCATGGATGAGACGATGGTGCAGGGAGGAGGGTTTTAGATTTGTTAGGAACTGGTCAACATTCTGGGGAAGGGGGAGCCTATTCCGAAAGGATGGGCTCCACCTTAACCAGGGTGGGACCAAGCTGCTGGCATTGGCATTTAAAAAGGAGATAGAGCAGCTTTTAAACTAGAGACTAGGGGAAGGCCGATAGTCGCTCAAAAGCGCATGGTTCGGAATAAGGTATCTTTCAAAGATATCACCAAAACAGGGAAAATAGGGTATCCCGATAGTGAGGTTGCAAAAGAGACCATAGTAGATCAAGTGTCCTTAAATAAAAATGAAAATCAGACAAAAGATTGCAAATTAATATGAGCATGATGTAAATAGGAACAACAAACATAGTTTGAATTATCTATATGCGAATGCCAGAAGCCTAAGAAATAAGATGGGAGAGCTAGAATATATTGTACTAAATGAAAAATTAGATATAATAGGCATCTCTGAGACCTGGTGGAAGGAGCATAACCAGTGGGACACTGTCATACCAGGGTACAAATTATATTGTAGTGATAGGGTGGATCAAATTGATGGAGGGGTAGCATTTTTTGTTAAGGAGGGCCTTGAATTAAATAGATTGAAAATTCTACAGGAAACAAAACAGATCTTGGAATTCCTATGGATTGAAATTCCATGTATAAAGGGAAAAAGGATAGTGATAGGAGTGTACTACCATCTACCTGGACAGGATGAACAGACGGATGTAGAAATGTTATCAATTAGGGAGGCTAACAAACTGGGGAACACAATAACAAGTGATTTATTTATTTATTTATTTATTGCATTTATATTCCACATTTTCCCACCTCTTTGCAGGCTCAATGTGGCTTACAATGTGTCGTTGTTAGTAGATAGTAGATTAGGAGATAACCATTAGTGTTACATAAAAGTAGCATCATCGAAATTTAAACAAGAAAATATACGTCGAAAACATTGCTGATTATAGGTAAAGGTATTGATGTCGTAGAGAATTACCCCGATATTGACTGGGTAAATGTAACATCAGAGCATACTAGGGAGGTCAAATTCAGTGACAAAATGAAGGACTGCTTTATGAAGCAGCTGGTTCAGGAGCCAACAAGAGGAGGAAAAATTCTAGACCTAGTCCTTAGTGGAGTACATGATCTGGTGCAGGAGGTAATGATGCTGAGGCTGCTTGATAACAGTAATCATAATATGATCAGATTTGATATCGACTTTGCAGTAAGTACACACAGGAAATCCAATATATTAGCATTTAACATTCAAAAAGAAGACTATGATAAAATGAGAAGAATGGTGAAAAAAATACTTAGAGCAGCATCTGCGAAGTTCAAAAATTTACATTGAGTGTGGATGCTGATCAAAAATATCACCCTGGAAGCCCAGGCCAAATATATTCTGTATATTATAAAAAGAGGAAGGAAGGCCAAACAGCCATGGCATGGTTAAAAAGTGAGGTGAAGGAAGCTATTAGAGCTAAAACAAAATCCTTCAGAAAATGTAAGAAAAAACTGACTGAAAATAACAAGAAACAGGAGTGGCCTAGTGGTTAGGGTGGTGGACTTTGGTGCTGAGGAACTGAGTTCAATTCCCACTTCAGGCACAGGCAGCTCCTTGTGACTCTGGGCAAGTCACTTAACCCTCTATTGCCCCATGTAAGCTGCATTGAGCCTACCATGAGTGAGAAAGCACAGGGTACAAATGTAACAAAAAAAATAAGGAATGGTAAGTCAAATGCAAAGCACTGATAAGGAAGGTAAAAAGGGACTTTGAAAAAAAGATTGTGTTGGAGGCAAAAACACACAGCAAGAAGTTTTTTAGGTATATTAAAAGCAAGAAGCTGGAAAAGAATCTGTTGGACCGCTAGATGGCCAAGGGGTAAAAAGGACACTCAGGGAACACAAAGCCATAGCGGAGAGATTAAATTAATTCTTTACTTTGGTCTTCACCGAAGATTTGGGAGAGATACTGGTGCCAGAAATGTTCAAATCTGATGAGTCAGATCCTGGCGGTAATCAGCAGCGTGGCCACTTTGGCACATGCTGCATGATTACCACATGAGTAGTACATGAGCCCTTACTGCTAGGTCAATGGGTGACGTAAGGGTCAGTCAGTAAATAGCTGCGTGCTGCTTTTAATTTACTGCACAGCCATTTACTGCCCCATTAAAAAAGTCTTTCTCCCAGTCATGGTAAAAAATGGGCTAGCACATTCCATTTTGACAAGTCCACACTATGGCAGGCCACTTTTACCACAGCTTAATAAAAGGGTCCAGAATGCACTACGAATAGGCACCTTCTTGGTGCCCCTTTAAGGAATTGCCCTCATTTTCCTCTGGTTTTGCTAGTTTAAACAATTCAATATTTTTCTGTTTGTGAAAAAAAGCTGCAATTGTTTGTAATGAATTATTTAGAGCCTCTTGTAAAAGGTTACAGATTATCTTTAATGCAAACTGTATTTTTTTTCTACTTTGCGAAGTACAGTTTCATCTCATCAGTAAATATAATTCCATTTTAATTCACACTGATAATAATGATTGAGATTCTAGAATTGATACTATTTGGACAGTGTACTTGAAGGGTAATGCAACTTTATTTCTTTTTTCTTTAATTGTGTTAACAATGTGAAATATATTAGGGGCCTTTTTACTAAGAGTGTTAAGAAATGGGCTTAATGTGTTTTAACACAGACTTTCCCATGCACTAACCTCCAAATTCTCTTTATTGCACCTTAATTTCCATGTGGAAATCGAAGCTTATACTAGAACAATGCGCGTAACTTAATTGGTTAAGTAGCTAATCAATGCTGTCAACTGGATGGTTAACAAGCAATTATCAGCACTCATTGGCATTAATTATAAATTTCGCACACAACTCACTAAACATATTCTGTAATGTGGTGCGCGTAAATTCTAAGTTGCATATTGAAAAGGGGGCATGGCCATGGGCAGGGTGAAAGCACCTTCGAGCAGGGACTGTCCTCTGTGTTAAACTGTAAAGCGCTGCATAACCCTTATAGCGCTTTATAAATGTTAAGTAGTAGTAGTAGTAGTAGTAGTAGTAGTAACATGGTTTAGTAAAAAGGCCCCTAGTGATTAAAAATTGGCCTCTCTAGAAGGGTAGCTGTGATAATCTGTATTAGCAAAAATGACACTGAAATTGGTGGCACCTTATAGTCTAAGGCAGGGATGTCCAACCTTGGCCCTTGCCAGGTTGTGTTTTCAGGATTTCCCCAATCAATATGTATGAAATTTATTTGCATATGATGGAGGCAGTGCATGCAAATAAATCTCATGTATATTAATCGGGGAAATCCTGAAAACCTGACAGAATTGTGACCCTCGAGGACCAAAGTTGGACAACCATGGTCTAAGGGGTCATAAGAACATAAGAATAGCCATACTGAGTCAGACCAGTGGTCCATCTAGCCCAGTATCCTGCTTCCAGCAGTGGCCAATCCAGGTCACAAGTACCAGGCAGAAACCCAATTAGTAGCACCACTCCATGCTACCAATCCCAGGGCAAGCAGTGGCTTCTTCTTGTCCATCTCAATATGGATTTTTCCTCCAAGAACCTGTCCAAACTTTTTTAAAAACCAGCTACACAAACCACCATTGCCACATTCTCCAGAACAAGTTCCAGAGCTTAACTTTTCTTTGAGTGAAAAAATATTTCCTCCAGTTAGTTTAAAAAGTATTTCCATGCAATTTCATTGAGTGTCCCCTAGTCTTTGTACTTTTTGAATGAATGAAAAATCGATTCACCTCCACCTGCTCCACACCACTCAGGATTTTGTATACCTCAGTCATATCCCCCCTCACCCTTTGGGGTCCTTTTATGAAGCTTCAGTAAGCACTAACACATTTACCAGTGTAAAAAAATGCCTTACTACCAGGTGTGCTGAGGCATCCCATGGTAAGTTTTGGCTATGCGTGCGCTATCCACGTGCTAAAAAGTAAAGGGGTCTTAACATATTTGGGAGGAGATTCTATATATGGCTCCTAAAAAAAATCAGCACTGAAATCAGTGCCGACTAAGCGTATTATATAATCGGTGCCTAGATTTAGGCTCCAATTATAGAATATGTGTAGTTCATATTTCGGCGCCTAACACTATATGCAATCCATTTACGCCAATGAAAACTTTTTGTAAATCCCAGATTTAGGCGCAGTAGGCCATATTCTATAACTAGGCACATAAATTTTGGAATGCCCATGAAACGCCCATTTCTTGGCCTGTAACCACATCCCTTTTTGCTTGCTCGCATTAGAAGTTCCTTGTACTTCATTACAGAATACACTTAGCGAGTTGTGCGCCTAAATTCTAATCAGTGCCAATTAGTGCTCATTATTGCTTGTTAAGTGCTGTTATCAGTGCTCATTAGCTTGTTAAGCTTGTTAAATTATGCACATTGTTATACAGTCTGTGCTGATTTAGGTGCCGATATTTAGATTACTAAGGGGAAGATGCACTAAAACAATCGTTAATTCCCGTTGCTTACCGATTCCTTAGTGAATCGGTAAGCACGGGAATGCATCAAGGAAAGGGAAAGCAAATGAGCTGCTCGTTGTAGCTCACTTGCATTCTCTATTCCCTTGGAAGCCAGTCGGCTGGTCGAGTATGCGCAGAGCAGCCAAGCGTTATGCTGGCTGCTCTGCGTGTGCCAAATAAGTCCAAAAAGCGCCTAACACCCATCTAAAAAAAGAAAGAGAACAAGCTGCATGTCCCAAGTGCTTCGCTATGCCTGTAGCTGTCCTTGCGCCTCCCTGTGCCACCCGGGAAAAGGAAGATGCCGCGCTGCGCACCCCTTCCATGGCCTGCTGCAGGAAGGCTTCGGAGGTTCCTCCCTTCCGTGATCCCGGCTCAGCCGCCACCCCTGAGAGCCCACCCCAGGCAAGAAAAGTGCAGGAGAGCGCAGTTGAGGATGTCCATCGTCCACGTCTTCAGCTCCCGTCCATCTTCTGCCCCTAGGTCTCTCTCAGCCAATTACAGCGCGTTTAGCAGCAATAATGTTTTCTCATTATGGGATGGGGGAGGGCACGAATATACGGTACAGAGTGCCAGGGTTGAGTCAGGCCAACCATGCCTAAAGGCCAGGGATGCACAGCCCTAACCCAGTCGTGGAGAAGGCAAGATGGAGAGAGGCGAAGCACAAATGTTGCAGACAAATTATTTTATTTTATTTTATTGGGATTTAGTAACCATCTTTATGAAGAGATTCACCAAGGCAGTGTACAGTATGTACAGTTTAACATCAAACTTACAATTTCGTAAACAGCATAACAGTAAAATGAACAAGTAAAGATATAGACAGAATGAAAGAGGAAAATTTGAAAGCAGCAAATTTAGACCTAATAATGTTAGGTAAACACACTTAACAGCACTGAAATTCAAATACAGATATAATACCATGTAAGCATAATATCGATGGAATATCTAATAAGCACACAATTAGAACAATCAAATAACATTGCTATGATATGATATGAATGCAGGAAGAGGAGGTGGACACCAGGGCATCCCATCTTTGTGAGGTAACAGAGACTGGCTTAGGGAAATTTGTCATTTATTGCAGTTTGTATGCCATAATTAATATTCAACCTTGGCACTGATTTTATCTTACTAAAGTTGCCCTTTTATTCTTCAATTGGGGCCCAAGGCTTCAGGTGTGAATGGCTTATACATGACTTTACTTTTAGTCTCATGGAAACCAATTTCCTGGTATTAATTTTCTTTCACTGAGGTTCTGAATTGCAATTGAAATAATCCTGAAGCAGTGAACACTTAGAATTCTTTGACTTCTGAAATATTTCGAGCGATGAGAGTAGCTTTATGTTCTGTACAATGGAATGATTTGTTAAAAGTCTATGCAACTGAATTGTGAAATATTTATTTTTCTCAGACATACGAGTGTAAAGCTTTCAGGCTCGACTGATTTTCCTTTCTGAAATAAACCTGTCTAAGGAAGACATGGAATTTGATTTCAGCAGTGTTAAAATATTTTGCACAGAATCAGTAAATACAGATTCTGTACTGGCTAAGGCAGCACAATGGGGGTAATTCTATAGAGAGCTACAGTACATACATTAAGGCTGGTATTCTAGTGATTTACATATGCATGTGAATGCATCTGCTTGTAAATGAGTAATTTCTGGCTACGCGGGATTTTGTAAGTAGATATTAATATGCAATAGTTTGTACTTGCTAGTGGGTATACACTAACAAACAGTTATATGCTTAGATAATAACATGCTGTGATCTATACATGTACTTTCACAATCTAGGCACAATCATTTGCACTAGCCCAAAGGTGTGTAATGACCTTTCTAGCAGGAGATTCAGTAAATATGCCAAAAAAAACAAGAGTGGTTCTGCAGCCCTAGCACATCACCACCGAATCCAACAAGAACAACACAAAGAGTTTTCTGCAGCCCTAGCACATCACCACCGAATCCAACAAAAACAACACAAAGAGTTTGGTAGCCCCAACACAACCCCTCCCAGTCCAACTAAAACTACAAGAGGGACTTTATGGCCCTACACAAAAACACTTCACACTCCGACTAAAGAAACAGGGAGTTGGTGGCCCCGACATAATACCTCTCACTTAAAACACAAAAGGGGCTCAGTGGCCCCTGCACAACATCTCCCATTGCCAACTGAAACAAGTGTAGCTTGTGGCCGCATGACAACATTGTCCATTCCAATGAAAAGAACACAAGGGGCTCAGTGGTTCTATCATAACACCATTCAATCCAACACAAACAGCAAAGGGGCTAAGCAACCCAACACCATTTCCAACAAAACACCAAGAGGGACTCAGCAGCCCCAACATAACACTTTACATTCTCACAAAAACACCACCGGTATCCTCCACAATCCTCTCTTCCCTGCACACTGTAAACCAACAGCTTCCTCCTATCTTTCTCTCTCTCACCCCTTACGTGTCCCATACATAGAGGCATAGGAGCCAACTTTTCAAAATTATTGGGGGTGCTAAGTCCAATGGATATAACCCTTCCCTGGACACATCCAAGGAATTTTCTTAATATTGGGGGGTGCTCAAGCACCCACAGCACCCACAGAGTCGGCTCCAATGCATAGAGGGGCATTTTTGAATGAAACGTCTAAGTCGAAATTGGATGTTTTACAAAGACCTCCAAATTCGAAAAAAGATGGACGTCCATCTTTCGTTTTCAAAATACCAAGGACGTCCTGGATCTGGACGGCCTTGTTTTTCTATTTTGAACAAAAAACGTCCAAATGGAAGCCATCCAAAACAGAGGAGGAGTGCCTAATGGTTAGTGCAGTGGGCTTTGATCCTGGCAGCATGGGTTCAATTCCCACTGCTGCTCCTTGAGACTGTGGGCAAGTCAAATAAAGGCAGGGGCATTTTTGGATATGACATCTAAGTCTGAATTTGGACGTTTTTTGTAAAACATCCACAATCAGAACAGGAAAGGTCATTTTCTACAAAAAAGGTCTATTTTTTCCTTTTGAAAGTGCTCTTTGGAAAAAGTTTTGTGATTTGGGAGAGTAAGTGGAGGTGATCCCCAAGTCCCTCTACTGGTCATCTGGTCATTTGGGGCACCTATTGTGTGGAGTAGAAGAGTAACCTAGTGGTTAGTGCAGCAGACTTTGATCCTGGGGAAGTGGGTTCACTTTCCACTGCAGCTATTCATTATAAAAACAGGTCTAGCTCAAAAACAGCTAAGTTTTGTTTTGTTCCATTAGCTCTGAAAGACGTCCATGTCTTAGGAACACCCAAGTCCCGCCCTGAACACACCCCTGGCATGCCCCATTGAGATTTGGACATCCTTCTGATGGACTGCAGTTGGAGACGTCCAAAATCGGGTTTCGATTATACTGATTCGGACGCCCCTGGGAGATGGACGTCCATGTTCCGATTTATATTGAAGGATGGACGTCCATCTCTTTCGAAAATGAGCCTGATAGTAACATAGTAAATGACAGCAGATAAAGACATGTACGGTCCCATCCAGTCTGCCCAACAAGATAAACTCATTACATATGATATGTGATACTTCATATGTATAATATCTAGACAATTAGGAGATTCTAAGTACATAGCATAGGTCTGTCCCAACTAAATATGCAATTTTAAGATAAAGATATCATTACTATGACAGTCTGACAGGGTGGGAGGATGGGGGTGGGTAGGAGGTATGCATGGGGACATCAAAGCATATCACCCTGTCAGACTGTCATAGTAATGCTTCACTTATATACACTGTCAGCTAGCACATTTGCTTATTTCCGATCTGACAAAGAAGGGCAACCTTCGAAAGCTAATCAAGAAATATATTAAGTTATGTCCAATAAAAAAAGGTATCATCTTATTTTCTTTTCCATGTTTTATTTTGTTTGATTTCTATTGATAGCTGTAGGGGAGAAATTATAAAGTTGCCTAAACTTAGGCACCATTTACATGGGCTGGGAGTCTGTTCTGTAATGGCAATTTTTTGTCATAGAATACTAGTGTAAGTTGGCTTTGATGTGCTTACATTTAAGTGTTCCCACTTATACTAGCTCCATGGCAGGCATAAATGGGCACCCCTAAATGTGGCATTATATGTGGGAGCTATGTCCATGCCCAGCCCATGCTCCTCCCCCTGTGAATTCCCCTTTGCATTTATATGCTAAGGCCATTGCGTGCTACAGATATAGGACCCAATATTTAGACCGCGGAATGCAGTCCCCATAAGTGCCGTGATCGGCAATAACCTCGGCTATTTAACGCTGGGCCGTTTCGGTGATTGGCATTGAATATCTGGTGGTTTTTTGGGGCTGGCTCAAACTTAATTGGCTGAGTGAATATTCAGTGCTTGACTGGTTAAGTTTATAGCGGTGGTCCAATTTAGCCGCAAAACTTAGCTGGTTAGCACTTGAAAATTTGTGGATAGCCAGCTACTGTATATCACATGATATATCTGGTTATCTGCTATTCTCTGGATTCCATATATCGCGCCTAGATATCCGTGCTGAAATCCAAGTGTATTCTGTAACAACGCATGTACAAGCCATTCAGTATTGATAACAGCACTTAACAATCAATAATGAGCACTAATTGGCAATAATTAGAATTATACACACAACTCGCTAAGCATATTCTGTAATGCAGTGCGCCCAATTCTAATGCGTGCAGCCAAAAGGGGTGTGGGTATAGGTGGGGAAATAGGCAGGAGAAAAATTACATTGGCTTCCACTAAAAGTTCGAATTGTATTCAAGGGCTTTTAGCTTAGATTTGAAGATGGCCAGAGATGGAGTTTGACGTACCGGCTCAGGAAGTCTATTCCAGGCATATGGTGCAGCAAGATAAAAGGAATGGAGTCTGGAGTTAGCAGTGGAGGAGAAGGATGCAGATAAGAGAGTTTTACCCAGTGACGGAGTTCCGGGGAGGAATGTAGGGAGAGATGAGAGTGGAGAGGTACTGAGGAGCTGCAGAGTGAATGCACTTATTGACCTATAAGAGGAGTTTGAACTGTATGCGGAAACAGATAGGAAGCCAGTGAAGTGACTTGAGAGAGGGCTAATATGAGCATAACGACACTGGCGGAATATTAGTCATGCAGCAGAATTTTGAACAGATTGAAGAGGAGACAGATGGCTAAGTGGGAGACCTGTGAGAAGCAAGTTGCAATAGTCTAAGCGAGAGGGTGATAAGAGTATGGATGAGGGTTCTGGTAGTGTGCTCAGGAAAGGGCGAATTTTGCTGATATTATAGAGAAAGAAACGACAGGTTTTAGCAGTCTGCTGAATATTTGCAGAGAAGGAGAGGGAGGAGTCGAAGATGACCCCAAGGTTACGAGCTGATGAGACAGGAAGGATAAGAGTGTTATCAACAGAAATAGAGAATGGGGGAGGAGGAGAGGTTGGTTTAGGGGGAAAGATAAGAAGCTCAGTCTTGGTCATGTTTAGTTTCAGATGGCGCTGGACATCCAGCAGCAATGTCAGACAGGCAGGCTGATACTTTGGCCTGGATTTCGGTTGAGATTTCTGGTGTGGAGAAGTAGATTTGGGAGTCATCAGCGTAAAGTGATACTGAAAACCATGGGATGAGAATCAGAGTACCAAGGGAAGAAGTATAGATCGAGAAAAGAAGAGGTCCCAGGACAGATCCCTGAGGTACATCAACTGATAGTGGGATAGAAGTAGAGGAGGATCCACTAGAGTATACACTAAAGGTACGCTGGGAGAGATAAGAAGAAAACTAGGAAGAACAGAGCCCTGAAATCCAAGTGAGGACATAGTATCAAGGAGTAGGCTGTGATCAACAGTGTCAAAAGCAGCAGATAGATCGAGAAGGATGAGGATAGAATAGAGACCTTTGGATCTGGCCAAGAACAGATCATTGGAGACTTTAGCAAGCGCTGTTTCAGTTGAATGAAGGGGGGCGAAAGCCAGATTGAAGTGGATCAAGAATAGCTTGAGATGAATGAAAGTCAAGGCAACGGCGGTGACAGCACATTCAAGTATCTTGGATAGGAAAGGGAGGAGGGAGATGGGGCGATATTTGGAAGGACAGGTAGGGTCCAATAAAGGTTTTTTTAAGGAATGGTGTGACTATGGCATGTTTGAAGGCATCAGGAACTTAACTGCATATGTGCTGACCCCACCCTCCAGCTGCCTACAAAATCACCAGCTTTCAATTTTGCAATTAGTTTAGCAGCGGCTGCTGATGGAAACAAGATACTGGGTAAGATGGATCCTTGGTCTGACCCAATAGGGCACCTCTTCTTATGTTCTTATTCTCCAGGAAATTGGAGGGCCCTGAGAGGATCACTACCACCATGCCTGTTTCTTGGGAAGGTTTTGGATTGGAGTAAGGTTGCTGTGACAAAGAGAATCACTGTGCCAACTTTGAGACTTTTCTGGAATCAGTGAACAGTTCGAAAGCCAGCCTGGTCTACTGATAGAATTGCTTTGATCTCACATTTTTTTAATGTGATCAACAGTGTCAAAAGCAGCAGGAATAGACTTCCTGAGCCATTACGTTCAAGCTCCATCCCTGGCCGCCTTCAAATCTGGGCTAAAGGCCTACCTGTTTGATGCTGCTTTTAACTCCTAACTCGTAACCTTTATCTTGTCTTCCTCTCTTCAATAATCCCTTTCCCTATTTGTTCTATCTGTTTGTCCTACCCTTATCCCTTATTGTCCTGTCTGTCCTGATTTAGATTGTAAGCTCTTTTGAGAAGGGACTTTCTTTTCTTCATGTTAATTGTGAAGCGCTGCGTATGACTGGTAGCGCTATAGAAATGATTTGTAATAGTAGTAGTAGTAGTAATGTGTTTTACAGGGCATGGGTCCTAAACAAGTTAGTTGCTTGGGCCTTTTTAAAATATTGCCAATATTTTCTTTTGAGAAGTATATTAAATGAATCCTTTCTAAAAAAAATTACAGCAGAGAATCCAGCATTTACTATAATCAAAATTAAGTGAAATCAAAGAGAGAGAGAGAGAGTTACCTGAATCCAAATCTAGTTCTGCATGAATCAGTTTATTCTTTTGTATAAAGTGAACAATCAAGAACTCATAATTTGGTCTAGATGAAACATCATCTTCTCCCAAATGAGATGGAGGTTTTCCAAGATTTCTAACTAATTCAAACAGAGCTTTCAGGCAACAGTTTGATTGATTTTTCAGTATCTTTGTTTCTTTAATCTTTAAATTAGAGCTCTTGCATGATTTATATAACTGATCTTTACAAGAGTTTCACTGCCCTGCAGTTTCTTTTGAATTGTCTGCTTATTTGTTTCACTTGGCAAAGATTCTTCAGAATCTAAGGAGAAGAATTCATAGTATGAGAAATTCTCATTTTAGTGGGACTGTTTAGAGGTTGAGATATAAGAGTCAAATTCTATAACAGGGCAGGAACATTAGGCATCATATTTGCATGGGCAGTGAGCCTATTCTATGCTGTAACTGGAACTGCCGTGCCTACATATAGGCATGAACACTAATGCCTGGTCTATGGCTGGCATAAATGGGTACACCTAGATGCAGCATTTATGTACATAACCTACAGTATTACATTACATTTCTGATTTATATCCCGTTAACACCTCACAGTTCTAAGCGGGTTACAAAGGTCAAGAGGCCAGGACAATCCTTGGGAATTACATAAACCCAACGTAAAATACCTCAAACCTGAAATAGCTAGACTTCCTGTAAGATATATTTCTTACATAAACATTTTTTTAAATTTTTTTATTTTATTTATCATTATTATTATTCAAATTTTACAAGTAAATCATTTGTTAAGAAAATACAGCTGGTTGCATATCATATTTAAAAAGGAAAAGAAATACAATAAAGGAAATAACATTTTCCCAAATCTGTATACTAGTCCACAAGAGGAGTCCATTATTCCTAATTCTGGAGAAAATGGCAATAAATCATTTTAAATCAAATTGAGATATAGACATGATCCTTTCGATTTACTATTGAACAAGATCTCTATTCGATGTTATAAAAGAGGACAGCTGAGCTGGATCAAATATACATATTTCACAGATTGATAAGAAATCAAACATTTACATGAATATTTGAGATAGAACGTTGCTCCCAACTGGAGAACCTCCTACTTCATTTGCAAATAGCATTAAATTTATGAGACCTATATTAGAACGAGGGGGATAATGCCTGGAAATAGCAAGCTGTTCAGCGGATCTTCCTTATGAGACGTATAATACATTCATATGATGGGGGTAATTCTATAAATTAGGCATTAACATTTACACAGAAACAGAAAAATAGAAGGCAGATAAAGACCATCCTGCTTATTTTCGAAGGAGAAGGGCAGCCATCTCCGACACAAATCGGAGATGGCCGGCCTTCTCATAAGGCCAGCCAAATCGGGTATAATCTAAAGCCAATTTTGGCCGGCTTCAACTGCTTTCCGTCGCAGGGCCGGCCAAAGTTCAAGGGGGCGTGTTGGTAGTGTACCGAAGGCGGGATGGGGGGCATGGTTAAGAGATGGCTGGCTTTGACTGATAATGGAAAAAAAGAAGGCTGGCCCTGATGAGCATTTGGCCGACTTTATTGTTCCCTTTTTATTCACGACCAAGCCTTGAAAAGGTGCATGAACTGACCAGATTGACCACCGGAGGGAATCAGGGATCACCTCCCCTTACTCCCCCAGTGGTCCCAACCCCCTCCCAACCCCCCCCCCAAAAAAAAAATTAAAAAACATTTTTTTTGCCAGCCTCTATGCCAGCCTCAAATGTCATACCCAACTCCATCAAAGCACTATGCAGGTCCCTGGAACAGTTTTTTAGTGGGTACTGCAGTGCACTTCAGGCAGGCGGACCAGGCCACCCCCCCCTACCTGTTAAACTTGTGGTGGTAAATGGGGAGCCCTGCAAAACCCACCCAAAAACCACTGTACCCACATCTAGGTGCCCCCCGTTAACCCTTTAAGGGCTATGGTAGTGTTGTACAGTTGTGGGTAATGGGTTTTTGGGGGATTTGGGGGGGGGGGGGGCTCAGCACACAAGGTAAGGGAGCTATGCACCTGGGATCAATTTGTGAAGTCCACTGCAGTGCCCCTAGGGTGCCCAGTTGGTGTCCTGGCATGTGAGGGGGGGCCAGTACACTACAAATGCTGGCTCCTCCCATGACCAAATGGCTTGGATTTGGCCGGTTTTGAGATGGCCAGCATTAGTTTCCATTATCGGCGAAAACCAATGTCGGCCATCTCTAAGGGGCCCAAATGTTGAGATTTGGGTCGGCCCTGACCGTATTATCGAAACGAAAGATGGCCGCCCATCTTGTTTCGATAATACGGTCGGGTACGCCGCTTTACGGGGCCGTCATTAGAGATGGGCACCCTCATTCGATTATGCCCCTCCATATGGACAATCCAGTCTGCCCATCCTTGCCATCTACTGTCCCTATCAAACCCTTAGAAATTCTATGTGCTTGACCCAAGCTCTCTTGAATTCAGATACAGTTTTTATCTCCACCTCTTCTACCGGTAGGCTGTTCCATGAATTCATCACCCCTTTCTGTGAAGAAGTATTTCTTCGGGTTACTTCTGAATCTATCCCCTTTCACCTTCATCCTATGCCCCCTTTCAATTGAAAGAGACTCACCTCCTGTGCGTTTATGCCACATAGGTATTTTAATGTTCTATTATATCTCCCCTCTCCCGTCTTCTTCCAAAGTATACATATTGAGATCTTTAAGTCTGTTCCCACAAGTTTTATGACGAAGAGTACTGACCATTCTAGTAGCCACCCTCTGGACCGACTCCATCCTATTTAAACCTACCCCATTTTAAGTTTTGGATTTAAGATGTGGTAAGTGCAAAATTCTCCACTGCAGTGCAGGTAAACATATGCACATTGTGAAACAAGCATGTACTTTTAGCCACACACATGGTAATCGGTTTATAGACAGAGGATTTAAGCAGCTAAAACAATTTTTACCTTTGGAAATGCCTTTGAAAATTGCCCTCTAAAAACATAATAAAAAAATAAAACAAAACACACACACACACACACTCTCTCTCTCTCTCTCTCTCTTTCTCTCTCTCTCTCTCTCTTAAAAAAAAAAAAAAAAGGCTAGCAGGACACCATACAGTATACAGTCAGGGACTATTGAGAAACAACAGACTGTATGAAATGTTTACTTATTTTCCCATTTCTCCCACCATGGCTATGCGTCCTTGCCATGGGAAAAGGAAGTAAGTCCTTTCTGGCTGATTTGTGGGAAAATGAAAAAAAACCCAACATGTTTTGCTTGGTTTCTCTGCCTTTTGCCTCTGAAATATTGAGGATCCCGACGGGGCTGTTCAGAAGTCAAATATACATTATGGTGGGACATGCTTCCTAGATTACAGCTAGGCACTTCTTTTTAAGCATATATGGAAATAAGTATATGGACTTATTTCCTTCTGCCATTGCAGGGCAGTATGATAAGTACAAAATGGGATTGATGGGGGACATTTATATACCAGCAAGAATAAACAGGTCAATGAATTTAGACCAAGGGAACGCAGCTTGCTTAGATCATGGGAATTGTCATGGAACACTAACATGAAACAAGCTCTTGATAATCAGATAATGAGAACTTCAATAGCTAGTAAATTGCATAGTGATATTCCTCTGGGAACAACTCCAAACAGCAAAGCCACAAAACATTTTCTGAAGAAAATGCATGTTTAGAAAATGTAGAGCAGAAATCTCCATTGAAAGGGTAATGGGGGGTCATGGATTTGATATACCTCCTTTCACTGGTACAACCAAAATGGTTTACATTTATCATACATAGATACTTCCATTGTCCCTAACGGCTCACAATCTAAGGGTTTTTTTGGGGGTACCCAGATTTTCATCCCACAGGATACTTTGGAGAATGTACTAGCTCTCTGTGGATGAACAAAATAAAAGTATTTGGACCTGATATTCTAAAGGATTTATGCTCTTAACTTTGAGGCTCTTTGACTAAGATGCACTAAGAAATCGGCTTAGCACATCATAAGAACATAAGAATAGTCATACTGGGGTAGACCGATGGTCCATCTAGCTTTCCTGTTTCCAACAGTGGCCAGTCCAGGTCACAAATACCTGGGAGAAACCCAAATAGTAGCAACATTTCATTCTACCAATCCCAGGGCAAGCAGTGGCTTCTCCATGTCTACCTCAATAACAGACTATGGACATTTCCTCCAGGAACTTGTCCAAACCTTTTTAAACCCACATACGCTAACCACTGTTACCACATCCTCTGGCAATGAGTTATAGACCTTATCTATTCTTTGAATGAAAAAATACTTCATCCTATTTGTTTTAAAAATATTTCCATGTAATTTTTGTTGTCCCCTGGTCTTTTTACTTTTGAAAGAATGAAAAATCAGTGTACCTTTACCCATTCTAAACCACTCAGGATTTTGTAGACTTTCCTGTACTAAGCACATTTTATTGCATCCTAAAACAAAGGGCTTTTTTTGTTTTGCCAGTCCCTAGCTAATTTTTCCATTGGTAGGTGGGACTGGCAAAAATATTAATGGGAAGCACTTACTGCCTCCTATATTAGGACCTGTTAAATATTCCTGTGCTAATCCTGTGTTGACCAGTTAGCATGCAGTAATATTAATTCGCTGGTTGGTTACTGCAGATATGCCTATGACATGCCCCCCCCCCCCCCCCAAAAAAAAATAGTGAAAAATTGTTTACATGTGATTACTGCATGCAACTAGGGAAATTATCACAGGACAGTTTAGTGTGTTCTGCATTTAAATGTAGACCGCTTAGAACTTGGCGGTAAAGCGGGTTATAAATGCCAAATTAAATTAGGGCTATGAGCACCTCAGAAAAAAGGACGCTTTGAGAGCTAGGCTCCTAAATTGGCCTCTTCGAAAATTTACTAGAGCTGAGTGCATAAGTTTATGCTCAAAAATTCACTAAGGACCAAATTCTAGACATGGTGCTTACAACATTGGTGCCGATAAAGACTGTGCTTAGCGCTATTCTATAAACCTCGCTTAAAGTTAGGTATGGTTTATAAAATAGAAAACACAAAGCAGATCAGTGGAAAATCAACATGAATTTATTAATAAAACATTAAAAAACCCGACACAGGCCGTGTTTCGCCCAATAGGGCTGCGTCAGGGGCTACTCACAAATCCTTATTGCCCATATTGGAAACTGTATAACCCAGTTGTCATACATGTATGGGAGACAACGATTATATCCTTTTAAGCGCTAGGCAAAAAACAGCTGATGGCCCCACATGCAGGAGTCGAAATCAATGGCAGCAATCATTGATTTCGTCTCCTGCATTTGGGGCCATCAGCTGTTTTTTGCCTAGCGCTTAAAAGGATATAATCGTTGTCTCCCATACATGTATGACAACTGGGTATACAGTTTCCAATATGGGCAATAAGGATCTGTGAGTAGCCCTGACGCAGCCCTATTGGGCGAAACACGGCCTGTGTCGGGTTTTTTAATGTTTTATTAATAAATTCATGTTGATTTTCCACTGATCTGCTTTGTTGTTTTCCATCTTGGAGTTTGTGGATCGTCTGCCTTGCTGTTTTCATGGTTTATAAAATATGCATAGCACCTGTCCGCGTGACTAAAAATTTAGGATCAACCATTTACACCAACTAATGTTGGTGAAAATGCCTGTGCCTAATTTCGGCACAGATCAGGCGTAATCTATAATAGTGCACGTAATTTTAAGGAATGCCCACAACCTGACCATGCCCCTCCCATGGCCATGCCCCATTTCATGATACGCGCATTAGAATTTATGAGCACCACTTTTGCAGATACACTTAGAAAGTTACGCATGTAAATCCTAATTAGTGCCAATTAGGGGACACTTAATGAAATTACATGGAAATACTTCTAAAAACAAATAGGAGAAAATATTTTTTTCAGTCAAAGAATAGTTAAGTGCTGGAACTCATTGCTGGAGGAGTGGGTAACAATCGGTTAGTGTATCTGGGTTTAAAAAAGGTTTGGACAAGTTCCTGGAGCAAAGTCCATAGTCTGTTAATGAGATGAATGGGTGAAACCTGGTGGCATGGAATGTTGCTATTAATTGGGTTTTCTGCCAGGTACTTGTGACCTGGATTGGCCACTGTTGGCAAGATACTGGGCTAGATGACCATCGGTCTGACCCAGTATGGCTATTCTTATGTTCTTAAGTATTTTTAATTTTTCATTACATATAGAAAGACAATAACATATTATGGCTGCCTTCACAGCAAAGAAGAAAGGATATATTGTCAGAATAGCATTGCTGCTACAGTCAACAGCGAAAAAAAAAAAATCCCTTAGTGCCCCATCCTTCAGTGAACTGAGATGTACAGTAAATTATGATAGAAGGAAACATCTACCCAGTTCTGTTGTCCACTACTATGGATACCTCTTAGCTACTATCACAGTGACACCATTTTGAAGATTTTTCCCTATCTATGACAATCCTTTATTTGTCTGCTCCTTGTAAGAAGGAGGTAGAAGGAACTCTGTCAGGAACTCCAGGGACTTGAACTGGTTAATGTCAGCCTCAGAAAGGAGAGAAAGCAGTAGAACCAGAGGAAGGGACAATAAGGCAATTTTATATTTGTTATAAAGCAAAGTTGAGGGATATATGCCACTGCAGTAATTATTTTCAGGATATGTGATGTGTGTTGAGAGGTTGACCAGACTCAAGTCTGGCTATAATGGCAAAGTTTAAGTTATAGGATAATGCAACGTCATTTAGAAATGTCAGTGTTTCCAAGGTTTCCATAAGTGTGCTTGTGGTTTATGTTGATGTAGGGCAGAATGTTTACCATGAAGTCCATTATCAAACGTACTCTAGTCATTATTTAGGAGTATACCAAGCTCTACTCACACCTATATGCCTTGTGCCCCCTCATGTTACCTCTGCCCCCCCCCCCCCAAAAAAAAAAATGTCAGGTCTGGCTACACCCCTGGGACCAGCACAGAAAATATCTGATACAGAGAGAGGAATTGCAGAGCTTAGGAGTTGGAGACTGGATGGGCCATGTGATCTTTATTCTGTCATCATTTTCTGTTTTTTATTTCTAATGTTTATATGGTACTGGAACAGCCACTACATTTGGCAGACTAGATGGGCTTTTAATTCCTTTTCTGTCTGCAAGGCCTGACCTCTACTACTACTAATCATTTCTGTAGTGCCACTAGACAACACAGCATTGCACACATTATCAGGGCCGCCGAGAGACTGGACCAGGCCCGGGACAAGGCTGCCCCCGGGGGCCCCCCCCACCCGAGGGTCGCCGGGCCCCCCCTCCACCCACCACCGGGCCCTCTCTCCACCCCCCGGCCCTCTGCACTGACCTTAAGCGCCTCACACTTTGAAAAGCACAGGCAAGCAGCGGCAGACCACTCCTTCCCTCTGTGTCCCGCCTCGCAGAAGTTACGTCAGGCGAGGGCGGGACACGGAAGGAAGGAGTGGTCTGCCGCTGCTTGCTGCGCTTTCGAAGGTGAGGCGCTTAAAATTCAATGCCAGGGAGCGATGGAGGGCGGGTGGGTCAGACTGTGGCAGCGGGTGCTGGGCCCCCCCTGGAGGCCCGGGGAATTTTGTCCCCCATCCCCCCCCTCTCGGCGGCCCTGCACATTATATGCAGGTACATTATCTGTCCCCTAGAGGGCTAGCAATCTAAGCTTTGTACCTGGGGCAATGGAGGGTTAAGTGACTTGTCAAAGGTCACAAGGAGCTGCAGTGGGAATTGAACCCAGGCAGCCAAGATCAAAACCTGCTGTACTAACCATTAGGTCACTCTTCCACTCCAACAAAAAGGGAGCAATTTTATAACCTGGCACCTTAAGTTAGCACCTCAATGCCATCTGCTATGCACCAATTCTATAATGGCATCTTGGTGTCAAGATTCCATTCCAGAATAGTAGCATAAGTTAGCAATGACATATCGATATTTAGGCACATCCACATGCCAGGTCTGTGGCTGTCATAATTTGGTGCACCAAAGTGTATCTTGAACTGTGCACAGCTTATAGCATTCTGTGAAGTAGGTGTGCTGAATGTTGGTCCTCGAGGGCCACAACCCAGTCGAGTTTTCAGGATTTCCCCAATGAAAATGCATGATATCTATTGGCATGCACTGCCTCCATTGTATGTGAAATGCCCCCTTACAGGGCGCCCCTCACTGGAGCCTCCCAAGGGCAGTCTCCATCGGTCCTTTACTCACTTGGCACTCAATGTCTCCACCTGGGGAAGAAAAGTGTTAGCAGGTGTGATTACCCTCCCCCCTCCCCTCCCCCCTCCCCTCCCCAGGAAAAATCCAGAAAAAGTAGAACTCCTGTGAACAGGGCAGGCTAATAAATTAAACAGGTTTTATTGAACTATTTACACAGATCTATATTATTCAGGTACTATAAACAAACACCAATAGTCTTGGCACTTAACCTCTTAAACCAAACACTTCTTATTTATGCACTCTTATAACATTTAGTCTTTGACTCAGATATCAGAAATCAGTAATTTAGTCCTTTACACTTTTCAAATCCTTTCAGTCTTGCTTGCCAAGGTAATAACTGTAAGCTCTTCCCTCTTGCTTAGTTAAATCAGTGTGTGGGTGTAGCTATGTGGCTTAGGTCCCTTTTCTCCTTTCCTTGAAAGTCCACCCTCCCTCTCCCAGTCCCCTCAGATCTCACCCCTTAGCTGGAGACTTCTTGGTCTGGTGGCCGCTGTGCTGGATTTCCAGGCTGGCTATGCCTGTTCTTGCTGCAGTTTCTTGGAAGCTTTCCCTGGGCTCTGAAGACTGGCTGTCCTCCCAAGAGCTGTCCTCCTCCTCTGAGCTCCTAGTGCTAGCCACACCTAGGCAGCCTTCTCTCAATTGCACCCTGGAGGCCTTCATCCTCGCTGGGCCCCTAGTGCTGATCGCACCTCAGAGGCCTTGACCCTTGCTGGTCCTTTCTTCAAGAAAAGCCTCTGGGGTTTAAGCAATGTTCCCCAGGGCTTCCACTCTTCTAGTCTTCAGGAGAGCCTGTAAGGGTACTCATTCTGCTGAGGTTCAGAGTTTCCAACTCTTCATGAGACCCTACAACTACCAGTAGCAAGGTTTCCCCACTAGAGGGCTGTCTCCTATCTCGACCAGAACCATTAGAGATGGCTCAGTGCTAGACAAACTCCCATCAAAAACATGAACTCTCTCATGGGGAGCAGGTTTTCAATTCCCTTATTCAGGTCCAGCTCTCTTCCATTCACAGTGCATGGATCCCACATGCTTTAGGCAACTCCTTGTGACTCTGGGCAAGTCACTTAACCCTCCATTGCACCATGTAAGCCGCATTGAGCCTGCCATGAGTGGGAAAGCGCGGGGTACAAATGTAACAAAAATAAATAAATTATCCCCGTCAGTGAATTAATCCACTCATAACATATAAAAGAGCTCCCATCATTCTACCTGTCTGTCTCTATTTACATGCAGGCAGAGCTGTGGGACCCACCCACCCCTCCTGCAAATGTAACAATATTCTAAAAGCCACATTCCTACTAAGGCAAGCAAACTGACATCTATAAACTTAGAAAGAATCAACCTGTTTGTATTTTTAAAGCACTTTACTAGGATTTCTTCTTAATTCTCTCTTCTTAATTGTTAATAAAACCCATCCACAGGGGTGGTTTCATATGCAAACAGAGCTCATGCATATTCATTGTAAAAATCCTGCAAACCCAACTGGGTTGCAGCCCTTGAGGACTGACCTTGAGCACCCCTGCTATAAGGTATGTGCGTAAGTAGAAGACATGTCCATATTCTCACTCTCTGCTCCTATGTACACCCCCTTGCAGTTATACAATATAGCACTTACGTGGTCCCATATACAATAGCGCTTAGTATACCTGTGTGCATACGTGTCAATTAGGGCACCAGTTATGTGTGCAAGACTCTGATAGTTTATATATAAAACTAGCCGTTAAGCCCGTTAAAACGGGCAAGATTTGTGTTTTGCAAAATGTAATAATTCTCACCTCCATCCATCCATGTCCAGCAAACCTCCTCTCTCCCCTGCCCTCCCCGCCCCTGATCCATGTCCAGCAACCGTGCTCTCTCCCCTGCCCTCCCCCCATGTCCAGCAGCCCTACTGTATCCCCTGGCCTCCCCCCCCGTCCACCAACCATGCTCTCTCCCCTGCCCTCTCCCCATATCCAGCAACCCTCCTCTTTTCCTTGGCCTCCCCCCCGTCCACCAGCCCTGCTCTCTCCCCTGCCCTCGCCCCCATGTCCAGCAAACCTCCTCTCTCCCCTGCCCTCCCCTCCCCTCCATCGATCCATGTCCAGTAACCCTGCTCTCTCCCCTGCCCTCCCCCCCATGTACAGCAGCCCTCCTCTCTCCCCTGGCCTCAGCCCGTCCACCGACCCTCCTCTGTCCCCATGCCCTCCCCCCATATCCAGCAACCCTCCTCTGCCCTGCTCTCTCCCCCATGTGCAGCAAACCTCCTTTCTCCCCCTGCCCTCTCCCCCCATGTCCAGCTACCCTCATCGCCGCCGCTCCCTCCCCCCTCTGTGCCGGGCCCCCTGCACTGACATGAGAGCGCCTCTCACCTCCGTGTGAAAGTGCTGCAGGCAGCAGCAGATCGCTCTGCTGCTGCCTGCAGCGCTTTCACAAGGAGGTGAGCGGCGCTCTCATGTCAGTGCAGGGGGCCCGATACGGAGGGGGCGGGAGCGGCGGTGACAACGACATGGGGGATGGGAGGGGTTGGAGGTTGGTGTGCCGGCGATGCTGATTCGTTTCAACTTTCCAGGCTCCAGCGGCAGCAGCAGGCAGCGTCCGACTCCATTTCCCTCTCTATTCCGCCCTCTGACGTCATCATGTCTTGACACGAGGGCGGGCCAGAGAGGGAAGTCTCTACTGCGCATTTGCGGGTGAGTCGGTCACTTGCCATTTATATGTTTGATGGCCTGAAAACCCCCTGTTATCTCCACCCTCCTTCTGTCCTCCTGCCCACTATCTGTGTGCAAGACAATCCTATAACTAGGCGCCTCTAATTTAGTCTCAGAGGGCTGTAACAGCAATAGGTGTCTGATACCCCAGTTATGGAATTTCCCCCATACCATCTAAAATGTATTAATAAGTAAGTTCTATGTTTCCCAGCTGGCCAGTATGTGTGAATGTGGACTGTGGGATACAGCAGATGGCATGAAGTGGTCTCACCCACATGAGGCCCTGCTCCTCAGAATCCAGAGCACTAAAACTTACTCCAGCACCCAAGAGGTCTGCTACACAAGACTGAACAGCCTTGTTGTTGGTTTAAATCTGCCTTTATATTTTAATGTTTTAAATTTTGATTTTCTGGTACCCGGCCAGCAAAAAATGGCTTTGGAGTCAATGTCAGAGCATCACAATGCCAATTAGAGCCATTCTAGCTCATAATGACACACAGTTTAAATCACTGATGGTCAGTTCTTCTGTGAAGGAGAACTAGGAGGAAGCGAACGGGGAATCATTTTTGTTCTTAAGTGACAGATTGGGTCCTCTGGGGCAGCGTGAAAGAACTTTCTTCTGGAACTGTTCACAGGTTTCTACAGCCACCCTGAACTATTTGGCAGTCTTCACTAAGGATGGGTGAAATTTAAGCAATTAGTTTGCAACCCCAAACTCATGTTTTGTGCAGAATCCTGTTTGTGGAAATCGATCAGTGGCATTAGTCATCCAGATTTAATGCACATGATTCATGGGCATAATTCCTAGCGCACTGCAAAATAGTTAAAAGACGAGCCATGAAACCGCAGCAAACTGTTCTGTCCTCATTTCATATCCAGCTCCCTCTCCACTGCTGCATATGCCAGCCTAGAAGGTCTCCCTTTTATTGGAGATGGGCTGTCATTTGCATCAACATAAGACTTAATGACATATCCTGAGTCATTGCATGTTGGTACCAAATGAAAACAAGCAAGAAAAACTAGGGCTGCCGAGAGGGGGGGGGGCATTGGGGGCAAAATTCCCCGTGCCCGGGCCACCAAGATGGGCCCAGCGCCGTAGTCACTTGCCCTCTCCTGCTCCCAGGCCACTGGCGCCGCAGTCCACCTGCCTACCCTCAGCTCCTTTCTGTATGTTGTCCAACCCCCTGCATTAAAAAAAAAATCTCTAAAGCAGCAGCATTTTCTCTGCAAAAGCGGCAGATTGCCTCGGGCTGGCCTTCCCTCACTGTGTCCCGCCCTCCTCTGATGTAACTTCCTATTTCCGCGAGGGCGGGACACAGTGAGGGAAGACCCGCCCGAGGCGATCTGCCGCTTTCGCACAGAAGGCACACTGCGCCTGCTGCTTTAGAGATTTCTTTTTTTAATTTAAATGAAGAGGGTCAGATGGAAGGCAGAAGGGAGCAGAGGGTAGGTAGGTGGAGACTGGGAACTGCGGCGCCGGTGGCCTGGGAGCAGGAGTGGGAGGCAACAGCAGTAGCGATTGAGGGGTGGGGGGCGATCCTTGGGGGGGGGGGGCGCAGGGTGATCCTGGGGGGGGGTGTGGCCTTGCCCTGGGCCCAGCTCAGTCTCTCTGCAGCCCCGGGAACAACACAATATTTCATGTTTTGTCTTTTGCCTATAATAGTGAGCAATATGTGGAAATAGTGCACACTATCCCCACAGATTCTGTATATAGGGCTAGATTCTATACATGGTGCCTGACAAACTGCGCAGAAAATAAATACACCTAGGTGTATTCTCTAAAGTACGCCCAAATTTTATAGAATAGGCTTAACTTTCCACGCAGTACATAGAATATGCCGAGTGGCTCTCCTTGCGACCAAAAGGCCAAGTTTTACTTGGTGTAAATCTTTACGCCTAAATTGGATACAGAAGAGATGTATTCTATAATAAGGGGCACAGATTTTAGTGGCCACACCCCTTTTCTACTATGCAACTTAGAATTTAGGGGCACCACATTATAGAAAACACTTAGCGAGTTGTGCACGTAAATCTCAATGCCAACTAGTGATGATAATTGCTGGTTAACATCCAATTAATAGCGCTGATTAGCTAGTTAACCAATTACGTCATGCGCATTGTTATAGAATATGTGTGATTTCCACATGGAAATCAAGCCGTGATATATAGAATCCCGGGGATAGTGCCCAAAGGTGTGTACCCAACTTTGGGCATGCTTCCAAGATGCGCTTGCAAATAAATTGGATAATGAGCTCTGAACCATCAATAATTGGGTGTTAACATCATAGTAACATAGTAGATGACGGCAGAAAAAGACCTGCATGGTCCATCCAGTCTGCCCAAGACAAACTCATATGTGTATACCTTACCTTGAATTTGTACCTCCAATTATTGATGTTAATTGGCTCTCATTAAAATTGCATGTGCATCTGGATGCATGCTATTCTATAAGACACTGTGCCTAACTCCCATATCACATATTTCAAGAGAGGGCGTGGCCAAGGTTGTATCAGGGCATTCAGAAAAATTGCACATAGAATCTGCACCTAACTTACACCAGATTTCAGCAGGTGTAACTCTGGTGCCCTAAAGTTAGGCGCGGGATCCGTGCTAAATGCTATTCTATATAAGGCGCTATTCTATATTCTATTTATAGAATAGTTCTTAGTGCTGAATTTTTTCAGCACCCCAGTTTTAGCGCCATTCATTGAATTTCCTCCTATCTCTCTATATAAAATGCACCTCCAACGTTCTAATGAAGCCGGAAGCCTGAAGCCGGAAGTAGTGTGTAGTTGTGTAGATCGCTGTTTGCCCATGAGTGTCTGCCCTGCCCTCGCGTCATGATGTGATGACGTCGAGGGCGGAGCAATGACACTCACCGAATCGCATCGCTCACCCTACGCACGTCACACGCAACAGCTGACCAACCACAGGTGGGAGGGCGGGTGCACAGCGGTGAATCGATGGGGCAGTGGAGACAGGAGATTCACCGGGTGCCTGGAAGGGGGGCATGGCCCAGGGAGAGAAGAGCATCGGTGGGGCAAGGGAAAACGGAGAATTGCTGGTTGGCTGGAGGGGGGCCACAGGAAAAACTAGAATCACTGGGTGTCTGGAGGGGGGGCAGGGGAGAGAGGACAATCAGTGGGTGGCTGGAGGGGGGGCAAGGGAGAGAGGACAATCAGTGGGTGGCTGGAGTGGGGCAGGGGATGGAGGACAATCACTGGGTGGCTGGAGGGGGGAGCTGGGGAGAGAGGAGAATCACTGGGTGGCTGGAGGGGGAGCAGGGGACAGAGGAGACTCACTGGGTGGTGGGAGGGGGGGGCAGGGGAGAGAACAGCATCCCTAGGTGGATACAGGGGGGGGCCAAGAAAAAAAGGAAAATCGCTGGGTGGCTGCAGGGGGAGCAGGGGATAGAGGAGAATCGCTGGGTGGCTGCAGGGGGGGGGGCAGGGGACAGAGCAGATACACTCGCACCCAGCAGTCTCACTCTGTCACAAACACATTCACTCTCTGTCTCTCACACACAGGCACTCTCACACACACTCTCAAACATACACACTCCGACAAAAACCTTGCTAGCGCCCGTTTCAGTTGTGTCAGAAACGGGCCGCATTTACTAGTGTGTAAATAATGTGCACTATGTAGGGAGTTTAAATCATTGCACTATGTAGAGATTGGGTGCACTATTTCAAAATGAGTGTGCACTCTTTCTCATTAGTGGAAATCTCATGTGGGTATGAACCATTGCTCATGTGCAAAGTAGTGTGCATGCTTATACGTTTGCGTGTATGTACGCCTTCTTGGGAAAAGAGTGCACCCTCGTCCAAAACAGTGTGTACTTTATCGGAAACTGGCAAAATGACAAGAGTGAAGCGTGGCCATGCCAGGTTTTTAATAAAGAATTACATCTTTCAAGGACCCTATTTTTCTGTGCTAATACTGTTCTACATGAAAGAACTGTAAATATATGAATTAGATTTTGTTGAGTACTTTTGCCAACTTTCTGCCTACATTATACCAGTCAGCGGTGTGTATCAAAGCTCCTGTCTTCACTTAGGGTT
Organism: Microcaecilia unicolor; assembly: GCF_901765095.1. Taxonomy (NCBI): domain Eukaryota; kingdom Metazoa; phylum Chordata; class Amphibia; order Gymnophiona; family Siphonopidae; genus Microcaecilia; species Microcaecilia unicolor. The sequence continues at coordinate 591,850,842 of NC_044031.1, read as the reverse complement.
TCCACTGAATATTATAACAAATTGAAGCACTGTTTTTAAAACTGGGACTGGAAAGTGTTCCTAGTAATCACAAAAAATTACTTAAAAGGACTCCTGGAAAAAAAAAAGAGTATTTTCTTCTAACTATAGTTATTCAGGCTCAAAATTCTGCTGTGCTAAATTGCGGTGTTGTTTTTCAGTGCCCTGTTCTTTTCAGCACTGAAGCTCTTTTGGAGCAGGAACTTTTCTTCCTGATGAACAGTCAGCTGTTTCTATAGCTACTGAGGAAGGGTACAGGGTTGTACAGTTTTTAAAAATGTAGATTGTGCCTAGGATTCTTTTTTGCATTGCTTTATCTACCAATGGCAAGTAATAGCTCTTCTGATAGATGTTAGGATTTAATTTTCCTTGGCTTCTGGCCAGTTAAATCACTAGTTCAGGGCAAACCTGTCATTTTCAGTAGCACTTAACCGGTTAGTGTTGCTGAAAATGCTGGTTAGCGCCTAACTGAAAACTTGCTACTTTTGAAAGCATTCCAGGGGCGGAGTCGACTCTTGACCAGTTAAGTGCCAATATTCAGCATTTAACCAGCTAAGGTAACCACATAAAAGTCAGCCCTATCTTTGGGGTCCTTTTACTAAGGTGCGCTGAAAAACGGGCTGTGCTAGTGTAGGCACGTATTTTGGATGCACACAGGTGGGAAAATGTGGGATACAAATGCAATAAATAAATAAATAAATAAATTAAATCCATTTTTCAGCGCGACTGTAAAAAAAGGCCTTTTAAAAAGTTTTGCCAAAAATGGACGTGTGGCAAAATCAAAATTGGCACGCATCCATTTGGGTCTGAGACCTTACCCCCACCCATTCACTTAGCGCTAAGGTCTCACGTCTTAACCAGGCAGTAATGGTCAATGCGTATACAATGCTGATTACTGCCTGGTTTTCGTCGCACATCAGAAAATAATATTTTCCCGTGCGCATAGTGGATACACATAAAAAATGAAATTGCCGCCCGGGCCACGTTGTAGCCGGGCGGTAACTTGGAATTTACGTGCATTGGGCGCACGTAGGCGCTTACGCGGCTTAGTAAGAGGACCCATTTATCCAGTGCCCATAGCCAGTTAAGTGTTGAATAATGCACTTAACCGTCTATGCTTTAGCTGGCTCCACAAACCTGGAAATTCAATGCCGAAGCCCAGATTTGACCCAGCATTGAATTTCCAGACATAACACTAGTGGCACTGAGCGCCACTGGCTGAATTCCCCTGGAGAGTAAAACACAGATCTTTCAGAATGAAAGCTCCCCAAATACTCTCCCTCCCCTGAGCTGGCCATACCCATTGTCTGCTTCTTTTTGCCAGCAAGTAAAAATACCTTACTGTGATTATCATGTATACATTTATTTCTGAGGGGAGAGGGCAGTTTTTAGCATGGGTTTTTACATAGGGAAATACCCGTGTAACTTCAGTTCAATTCCCACTACAGCTCCTTGTGAGCTTGGGCTGGAGAATGACACAGGGACAAAGTTTGTCCCCTTCCCTGCAGGCTCTGTCTCCATCCCCACCCCAGCCCCACAGGCTCTGCCTCTATCCCCACTCTGTCCTCATCTACAGAAGCCTCAAACAATTATGATTTTATATTTCAATCTTTTTATTAAAGTATAAAAAGGAACAATATGCTGTGCAACTATTGTGTATAAATTACAAATAGAAAACAATAATAATGAGCAGTTATAATAACCCTCTTCACCACCACCTCTACCCTTTCAACCCCAACAACAGCTGAGAAATATGCCCTATGAAGTAATGTTATGATTTTTCAATCTGAATAAGAAGTCATCAACAATCTCAGGATTCAGTCTAGCTCTCCTGTCTTCCACAGTCCTTCCTGCAATAGATGTCGTCTTAGAAGATGTGCTGGTGCAGGATGTACAGGATCCCCCCCATGCAAATTTTGCTAGTTGTGGCCAGCAAATGTGCTTGTTTTTCCAAAAAAATCTAAATATCTTTGCATAACTCAAACATAAATAACAGCCCAGTTCATTAACAGGCTTCAAAGTAGAAAATGACACAGGGACAAAGTTTGTCCCCTTCCCCTTGGGCTCTGTCCCCGTCCCCATCCCCGTGGTTATTGTAGGTCCCCGTGTCATTCTCTACTTGGGCAAGTCACTTAACCCTCCATTGCCCCAGGTACAAAAACTTAGATTGTGAGCCCTCTAGGGACAGAAAAAGTACCTGCATATAATGTGTAAAGCACTGCATACATCCAGTAGCACTATAGAAATGATTAGTAGTAAGTACCTATTTACCAATGTAAACATTTTTGAAAATTGTTCTCTAAGTGCTACATGTTTGGCACACTCTAACATTACATACCTTTGATATGACCATGAACAAGATGTGTCACGCCTATGAATGGAAGATAAAGGATATTAAACCCTATGGATTTCATAATAGCTACAAGAGTGGTGCCCCAGGTCTGTAATATAATAACTTGGATTTTGCTTTGCATCCAAACAAGATTTCAGGTCTCTTTGCAGTTTAGTACTTCAGAAAGGTACAGCTACTTCTGGGGTCGATGGTCGGCCAGCAGATTTTAGATGCCCTAAATGAACAAAATCTTTCAAAGTTGTAAGAGGAGAGGAAACAATTTAATGTCATTATTACTCAGTTATATTAGGACCTACAGGGAAATAAAAGCAAGCTGCCCAATTTTACTTACTATGCAGAAAGCACTAGATTATCTTCCTTTAATGTTTGACAGATCTCAAGACAGTAATTATGTTAAGCTCTGACCCTTCTCATTATAATTAAAGTTGCATGGTACATTGAGTTTCCAAATAACATCCTGACCATTTCCATTCTGTGTATATTACTGACTTTTTTTTTAGCACACCAAATGCTTTTCAAACATTTTCTTATGTGGTAATTTATTCTTTTTGGAGTTGTGTTTCTAGCCTATGCAGACAGCTCCATTCCTTTTGCTTGGATTCATGCTACATTCTAGTCCTGAGGAAGGTAATGTTATAAGAGGTGCATAAGTTGAACCTGTTTTATAAAAGCAATGTGGACTAGATTCAGTAAAGGGCACCCAAATTTGAGCGTTAAAAAAAATGCGCACTGAGCACTATTCCATAAACAATGCTCCGATTTGGGTGACATTTACAGAATAGTGCACAGTGCTGCAATCCGTGCCAAACTTTGGGTGCGAGGATTTACACCAAATGAAATCTGGTATAAATCTTCATGAGAAAATTAAGTGCAGATCCCCCAAATTCTAGAATACTGTGTGCATTTTTAGTGAATGCCCCTGACCAGTCCATGCCCCTCCCATGGCCACAATCACATTTTCAGTTACACGCTAAAAGATTTGACTGCGCATCTACATAGTAACATAGTAAATGATGGCAGATAAAGACCTGAATGGTCCATCCAGTCTGCCCAACAAGATAAACTCATTTTTCATGGTTTGTGGTACTTTATATGTATGCCCGAGTTTGATTTGTCCTTGCCATTCTCAGGGCACAGAGCATAGAAGTCTGCCCAGCACTGTTCCTGTACTAAAAGTTCTGAAGCTAATGTCGAAGCCCCTTAAAATTTACACTCCAGCCCATCCATAACTATTAAGTTATGATCAGGGCACAGACTGTAGAAGTCTGCCCAGCACTGGTTTTGCTTCCCAATTACTGGCATTGCCACCCAAACTCCACTAAGATTCCGTAGATCTGTTCCTTCTAAACAGGATTCCTTTGTGTTTATCCCATGCAAGTTTGAATTCCATTACCGTTTTCATAGCATTTAGCAAGGTGCACACGCAAATCCAAATTGTTGCCAATTTACACCAATAATTGATTTATATCACCCAGTTCTCGGTGCTAATTGGCTCATTACTCAACTAAATTGCACGCACATATTGGGTATGTGCCCAAATATATGCACGCAACTTTATAGAATCCAGGTGTATATGTGCCTTTATTTATTTATTAACTTAAATTCTATCTAAGGAACTCAGCGAATCACAATTAAAAAAATCCATAAAATAAACATAAAACCACATACCATCCATCAAAACAAACAAGGAGTGTGTTGAAAAGCCTCTCATCACTGTGCTGGTGCTCAGTCTCAGGCAACAGGATATGCCATAAAAAACAAATGGGTCTTTAAAAGTTTCTTAAATTGTACCAAAGTTGTGCATATGGTTCCACAATACAAAACAGGAAAAACCTCTACGAGAAGAAAGCACAACAGGCAAAAGTAGAGGTTGTTAAAGGACGAATCACCACTGGAGATGTAAATCCAACAGTCTTTATTTAAAATGAAAAAGAAGAACTCGACATGGGCTGTGTTTCGACGCACACAAGCGTCTGCATCAGGGGTCAAACTGTAAATTCCAGAGCAGTGCTCAGGACCACAGTCTTGCTGTAGTACAAAATTGTAGATCGTATACAAATATTGCTGCGATCGAAGCCAGCTAACTAGCATTTTGAATATGCTGTGAAAGCTGAAATAGGAATGGCCATAACATCTGACGCTGTCATAGAGGCTAGAATGAACTGTTTCTTTCACATCTTTGGGAGTGGGAGGGGTTCAGCGATAATTGGGGGAGTAAGGGGAAATCATGCTTTAATCCCTCCAGTGGTTTCTCGCCCTCTCCTGCTCCTAGGCCACCAGCACCGCAGTCCCCAGTCTCCACCTGCCTACCCTCATCTCCCTGCTGTCTGCCACCACCCGGTCCCCTGCTGTGTCCCGCCCTCCTCTGATGTAACTTCTTATTCCTACGAGGGTGGGACACAGCGAGGGAAGGCCCGCCTGAGGCGATCTGCCGCTTTCACAGAGAAGGTGCTGCACTGCTGATTTTGAGATTTTTTTTTTTTTTAAACAAAGGGGGTCGGATGGCAGACAGAAGGGAGCTGAGGGAAGGTAGGTGGAGACTGGGGACTGCGGCACCGGTGGCCTGGAAGCAGGAGAGTGAGGCGACTGCGACAGCAGTAACGATTGGGGGGAGGCGGGGGAGGTGTGGCGGCGATCCTTGGGGGGGGGACGGGACTGGGGGGCGGCCTTGCCCCGGGCCTGGCTCAGTCTCTCGGCGGCCCTGCTGGGTAGTTCATGACTTACAACACTCACAGGCTTCAGGACTGGAAGGGCTTTCTTTGTGACACACCCTCAGCACCACATATTGACTCCCGGTTGACTTGGACAAGTGCAAGAAAAAGATCATGCCTTATAAAGTATATCTACATGTGATTCTTTCTGCGTTCCTGAATATGGAACTACTGAGGTTGAGTCCCACATAATAAAATGATTTCTCATGAACTCTTCAACAGGAATTCTGTACCTTGCCCTGGCTACCTATCTTATTTCTAGGTAGCCAGGGCAGTGTGGCAGTCACAGGAAAGTCTGAGACATTTGGATACTCTCTCTTTTCACAGTTGAGTCAGTGGCTGCTTCTCTTAAACTTCCATGTATAACTCATTTGCCATGCCTTCACATATTTTAATCCAGATTTCTGATGGTCTGGTGCAGAAGAATAGTCTCTCTTTCTCAGGGCAATGAGACAAGTCCAGTTTCCTCTGACAACTGCATATGTCTACATTTGCATAAGAAGGTGTGAGAAACTGAAAGTGGACAAAGCTATGGGGGTCGAATGGGGTACATCCCAGAATATTGAGGGAGCTCAAAGAAGTCCTGGTGGGATCTCTTAAGAATTTATTTAATAGATCTTTAGAGACAGGAGAAGTTCCTCGGGATTGACACAAGCTGATATGGTTCCTTTTCACAAAAGCGGAGACAGTGAAGAAGTGGAAAACTACAGGCCAGTAAGCCTCACGTCGGTGGTAGGAAAAATAATGGAGTCATTGTTGAAGGAAAGGATAGTTAATTTCCTAGAAGCCAACGGGTTACAGAATCCGAGGCAACATGGCTTTAACAAAGGAAAATCCTGCCAAACAAATCTTATTGACTTATTTGACAGAGTGACCAAAGAACTGAATGACGGACATGCTCTAGATGTAATCTACTTGGAATTCAGCAAAGCCTTTGATAACTTCCCTCACAGAAGACTCATGAATAAGCTGAGAGGACTGAATTTAGGACCCAAAGTGGTGAACTGGAATGGAAACTGGTTGACTGACAGGCGGCAGAGGGTGGTAGTAAATGAAATACGCTCGGAGGAAAAGAAGGTGAGTAGTGGAGTGCCTCAGGGGGTTGGTGCTGGGGCCGATTCTGTTTAATATATTTGTGAGAGACATTGCTGAAGGATTAGAAGGAAAGGTTTGCCTTTTTGCAGATGATACGAAGATAGCCAGTAGTGTGGATAGAAACCATGAGAAGGGATCTCCAAACGTTAGAAGAATGGTCAAGGGTCTGGCAGTTAAAATTTAATTTATATTTTGCTCAAGGGTACCAATGCCAAGAAGTACAGAGTGATGCACTTGGGGCGCAGAAATTCCAAAGAAATATACCAGATACCAGATAGGAGGGGAGAGATTGGTAAGCTCAGCTCAGGAGAGGAACATTGGGGTGATGATGTCTGAGGATCTCAAAGCAGTGGCCACGACCAGAAGGATGCTAGTCTGCATAGAGACAGGTAAAACCAGCGGAATAAAGGCCAAAAATAAACTGGATATTCAATGCCGGTCACCGGAAATGGCCTGGCATTGAATGTCTGGGCTGACCGCTGTCCACAGGAGTTAGCTGGGCTCCCTCCTGCAGTCTGAATATAGGTCTCTGTCTTTTTAGAGGCTTTTGTCTTTAATAAAGTATAACTCTGGGCAAGTCACTTAACCCTCCATTGCCCCAGGTACAAATAAGTACCTGTATATGTAAGCCGCATTGAGCCTGCCATGAGTGGGAAAGCGCGGGGTACAAATGTAACAAAATAAAAAAACATCCATTTTAGAGGATTCTAAGTCAGAAGCTTCAGACTCAAACCACCAGAACTTGCAAAAGATTTTAGAATCCCAGTTTTTCAATATGTCAGAATAGCAATTTTTATTCAGGTTGATATTAAAAGCGATGTTAGTGGTCAGGAGAGGCCCCTGCCTATTTTAATTGCATTCTGTGACCCAGCCTCCGTATATGGAAGGCTAACCTTTAGTGGTAGACTACCATTAGAGCTCACAGCAACCATTTTAGTACTTGAAGCTGCTGGACATGTTGGAACAAATATTCAGCTGGCGGAGATCATTGTTCTGCTGACAGCTCCTGGTGTTATCCCCAGAAATGTGTTGCTGGGCTATGTTTGGACTCTGGCATTGAATTTCCGAATTTATGGAGCTGGCAAAAACATATCTGCTTAAGTGCGATTTTCAGAACTTAACCAGCTATGGTGAACAGCATAAAGATAGGACTTAACTGGCAAAGGGCTGACTCTGCCCCCCAGAATGCCCCCCTGTTTTGAGTTTGGTGCTAACCGGACATTTTCAGCAGTTTAAGTACTGCTGAATATGGCTGGTTATTTATTTATTTAGATTTTGCTCACACCTTTTTTTCAGTAGTAGCTCAAGGTGAGTTACATTCAGGTACACTCAGGGCCGTGCTAACCCGGTAAGCGGGGTAAGCACAGCAGGGGGGGCGCATCACCTTCAAGGGCGCCGTCAGACGTCAGTGTTTTAAAAATTAAAAAATATAAATAAACCTCTCTCGCGTTGGCGCCGCGCCGCCCATATGCGCATGCGCTGCTGGCTCTGGTTGCTGCCTTCCCATGCGCAGCGGCAGCGCTCGTTGGTCTGTTTAGCTCCGCCCCAGTTCTTCGACGCACGGCGTGACGCCGCACCTGGAGCCTCGTAGGCAGTCCGACACTCTCCGAAGGACCTGGGGCTGGGGTGTTGCCGACGAGCGACACCGCCGCCGCCGCGTTGGAGTCTTGGAGTGCAGTGCTGAGAGGAGAGAGGAGAGCACTGCTGATCCACTGCTGATCCACTGCTGCCCGCTCCCACGGCGCTCCTCCATTAATTTTGTTTTTGAGAGTGAGAGACCGGTGGACATCATTGGTAAGGTTTCGTTTGGCCTTAACTTTTCATAAAGAAAGTACATGATTTGAGGCTGCAGGTTGGGTGGGGGAACTGGAACCAACCAGGCCAGCTGGGGAAGAAAAGAAAGACAAGGCAAGGAAATTTCTGGGGGAGGAGGGGGGAGAGAAAGCTAGAATCAGGGAGGAACAAAGGAGGGGAGAGTAAGGGCAGGATGGAAAGGAAAATAAGAGCTGATGGAACAGAAAGGCAGAGGAAGATAAGAAAAACAAGGCAAGGAAATTTCTGCATGTTGGGGGTGGGGGGAAGAGAACAAGCTAGAATCAGGGAGGAAGGGGAGACTGGTAGTATCCCTGTAGTCAAAAGGGTTGTTATTGTCTGTCAAAGATTTCAGTTTACACAGTGGCCGTTTTCAAATCAAAACTCAAAACCCACTTCTTTACCACTGCTTTTGACTCCTAACTCACTTGCCCTGTCCTTTATCCTCACCTCTCTATTCCCTTACCCTTAATTGTTCTGTCTGTGTACTGTCTTATCTAGATTGTAAGCTCTTTGAGCAGGGACTGTCTTTGTGTATGGTGTGCAGCGCTGCGTATGCCTTGTAGCGCTATATAAATAAGTAGAGGTAGTAAATGATAAATAGTAGTCATCTGCTATAGAGAGATTCTATTCGACATGAGGTTTGAAGTGGTAGTGCTTAAATATAGGTAGCAAGGAGGGTAATCAATCATTTGATAGGCTTTTGGTTTTGTATAGTACTACTACTACTATTTAACATTTCTAAAGCGCTACTAGGGTTACGCAGCACTGTACAAGTTAACAAAGAAGGACAGTCCCTGCTCAAAGGAGCTTACAATCTAAAGGACAAGAATGCAGTCAATCAAATTGGGGCAATATGGGTTTCCTGGTTACTCCAATGGTTAGGTGCCAAAAGCGACATTGAAGAGGTGGGCTTTAAGCAAGTATTTGAAGATGGGGAGGGATAGATCTGTGTAGTGTTATTATTTAGTGTTTAAGATGGATGATTATGGTATGCCTTCTTGAAAAGATCTGTTTTCAGTAGCTGTGTGCAGATGTATAAGAAACTGGCTTTTAGAAAATTGAAATAAATTTGAACCTTTTTTTTAAACTTTCCACATAGGCACCCTGTTATAATCAGGCTCTTTATATTTATTATATGTAGATTGAATGTAGGTACTTTTACACCTTAATACTAACTTCACTGGCACCAACTAAAGTTCATTTAAATGTCATGTTGAAATTCTAAAGCTGTGTTATTCTAGATCTGTAAAGGGACCGGTGCTATATTGTACTGATCACAAAACCGGGGGGGGGGGGGGGGGGGGGGGGGGGAGGGGGCGCCAACTGATAGTCTGCAGGGGGGCACCAGAAACCCTTGGCACGGCCCTGGGTACACTGGGTGTTTCTCTGTCCTTGGAGGGCTCACAATCTGATTGTACCTGAGGCAACCCTGAACAAGCAATTTAACCATCCAGGCGCCATTTCTGGTTGGTTAAATCTCTTTGAATATCCATTCCTTAAATTCTGTTTTGAACATTCTAAAATCAGCCTTCACACAAATGTAACTTAAATAAATATCCAAAGTCTAAGGTAAACCATGTAAGAGTAGGAGATAGGGCCGATCGTTAATTTGAACGTCCTGTATTCTTAGTGACACCACCAAAAGCTTTGAAAAACACCAGTTTGGTTCAGATTATATTTTGTGAAGGAACTATAATTTTTGTTTGAAGTCTTCACCTGGTCCCAAATGGAGAATCTACTAATTGGTTGGGAAGTACTGGAGCCAACTTGCAACTGCTTGCTAGCCCTTTCAACTAATCCCTGGTTTCCACTAAGAACAAGAGACACAGATCTTCAGACTTTTTATCGAAATGGATGTTATGGCACCGAGTGAAAGGCAAATGGATCTGCATGCTTCTTAAACTTGTCTTTTTGATGATGGAAGTTGGACCCCTTAGGGTACATTTTCATGTTTTCAGTCTGCAACTGACTGTGCATGATAAACTGACACAGGATAAATCCAGTTTAGTCCCCTTTTATATACCATTAATATCTTTTATTGACTAAAGCCTGAGTCAGAGTTGCCAAATGATCCATTTTGTACCACTTGAGAAATTCAAGCTTCTGTTGTGCTGATCAGCCTGGAGGCCCAATTTCTAGGCAATTTAAAGTCAGTTTTTATTGTCACTCAGTTGAGTATATTTTTCAGATGCTGATCTTTTTCTCAGTTCTCTAATTGCTCTTATCCTTTTTGTTCTTCTCTGTAGTCCCCCACCATTTTGTATAATTTGTAGTTTTCCAATGTCTTTTACAAACTCATTTGTATTTACATTTCTCTTCTTCCTGATTGGTGGTCTGACAGCAGGGGCATTCTCTGAAGGTTAACAAGCCACAGCATAGTCTAGTCATAAAAGGAACAATTTTAAGAACTGAACATTTTTCCTGCAAACTTTACTCTGGGTTTCATACTGAATGTGTACATGTACTTTTGCCTTAAAACTTGTGTGTGAGAGTGCCTCCCACAGGCTGCCCCAGTAGGCAGACAATCCACCAATATCTCCATACACTAGTCTTCCAGAAAAAGGAGCAAGTCCACACCTTTCTTTTAAAGCACTTCAACAATTTTTATTAATCTGCTTTACAGCCCTAATAGAATAGCTTGTATTCCCTTCTAAAATGAGAACACATCTATTATCATCTGTTCACGCTTTCCAAAAATACTAGGACTAGGGGGCATGCAATGAAACTACAGTGTAGTAAATTTAAAACAATTCGGAGAAAATTTTCTTCACCCAACGCGTAATTCGTTGCCGGAGAACGTGGTGAAGGCGGTTAGCTTGGCAGAGTTTAAAAGGAGGTTAGACGATTTCCTAAAGGACAAGTTCATAAACCGCTACTAAATGGACTTGGGAAAAATCCACAATTCCGGGAATAACATGTATAGAATGTTTGTACGTTTGGGAAGCTTGCCAGGTGCCCTTGGCCTGGATTGGCCGCTGTCGTGGACAGGATGCTGAGCTCGATGGACTCTTGGTCTTTTCCCAGTGTGGCATTACTTATGTACTTATGTACTTATCTTGGGAATGAACCAGTGGCGTACCAAGGGGGGGCGCCACGCGCCTGTCGGCTCTTCGTTTTCATGCTCCCTCTGCCCCGGAACAGGTTAATTCCTGTTCCGGGGCAGAGGGAGCATGAAAACGAAGTGCCGGCAGGCGCGCGGCACCCCCCCCCCAGCGGTGTACACCCGGGGGTTCTTTCGCCGGGGAATCAGGGGTTCTTTCGCCGGGGGGGCGGGGCGCATCGTAGGAATGCCACTGGAATGAACTTATAGCACCCCTTTTCATTCCATACAAGCTGGGGTTAACCCCCATCTGCTTCTCAGCTGCAGCCTTCTTAGTTGATCAGGCCTTTGACTCCAGGTACTGCATGATTCTCCAACCCTGAGAGATACCTGCTTTAAACTACTGGGAGTAGGGCTGAGGCCTTCCTTTTAAGCCCTGCTCCTGTCATTCAAATAAGCAAGCTGCACAGTTCCCCTTCCACATTTCCTTACTGACTTTTCGGCGCCTGTGGGTCCACACTCCAGTCAGCTAACAAGGTTATCCATTCTCTTCACTACAATTTCTCAGCCTCTCTGTTCTTCCTTGGGGCCCACTGCCAGGCCTCTCTGCCTCTCACAAATTCTTGGGGAAATCCTTTCCTGCAGGCAAGCTGTGGGTTGTAGCTCCCTCCTTCCTGCCTCTGAGAAGTCACCCCCTTTCTTTAGACTGGGGTTCCTTCCTTCCTTCTGATTTCTGGGAAACAACCCTTCCTTTCCTGGACCTTTTTTCTTACTATATTGCTTCCTTTATGGGAGTGTGCTTTTCAACAATTCCCTCTCCCTTGGCTACTGGGGAAACCAAGGAACATTCAGGCTGCCTTGATTGGGGAGCTGATGTAACCTGTTCAGTTCTCCTGCCTAGAGTTACCATCCAGCTTATTTTTGAAAGAGAAGGGCGGCCATCTTTCGACACAAATCGGGAGATGGCAGCCCTTCTCTCAGAGGCGGCCAAATCGGCATAATCAAAAGCCGATTTTGGCTGCCCTCAACTGCTTCCCATTGCGGAGCCGGCCAAAGTTCCCGGGGCGTGTCGGCAGCATACCGAAGGTGGGATGGGGCGTGGTTAAGAGATGGCCGGCCTCGCCAATAATGGAAAAAAGAAGGGCGTTCCTGACAAGCATTTGGCCGACTTTATTTGGTCCAATTTTTTTCACGACCAAGCCTCGAAAAGGTGCCCCAACTGACCAGATGACCACCGGAGGGAATGAGGGATGACATCCCCTTACTCCCCCAGTGGTCACCAACCCCCTCCCACCCCCCAAAAAAATTAAAAGACATTTTTTTGCCAGCCTCAAATGTCATACCCAGCTCCATGACAGCAGTATGCAGGTCCCTGGAGCAGTTTTTAGTGGGTGTAGTGCACTTCAGGCAGGCGGACCCAGGCCCATCCCCCCTTACCTGTTACACTTGTGGTGGTAAATGTGAGCCCTCCTACCCCCCCCCCCAAAACCCACTGTACCCACATGTAGGTGCCCCTTCATCCCTAAGGGCTATGGTAGTGGTGTACAGTTGCGGGGAGTAGGTTTTGGGGGGGGGGATTTGGGGGGGGCTCAGCACATAAGATAAGGGAGCTATGTACCTGGGATCAATTTCTGAAGTCCACTGCAGTGCCCCCTAGGGTGCCGGTTGGTGTCCTGGCTTGTGAGGGGGACCAGTGCACTATGAATGCTGGCTCCTCCCACAACCAAATGCCTTGGATTAGGCCGTTTTTGAGATGGGCGCCCTCAGTTTCCATTATTGGCGAAAACCAAGGGCACCCATCTCTAAAGTCGGCCTAAATGTTGGGATTTGGGCGGTCCCGCACCGCATTATCGACACGAAAGATGGGCGCCTATCTTGGTCGATTATGCAGTTGGCTCCACCCCTTCCCAGGGCTGTCCCCGGAGATGGGTGCCCCCGTTCGATTATGCCTCAAGAAAAAAGAGATGCTGGAAAAACCACCAAAAAGCAAAATGGGAATACTTAAATTATATATAGGATGAGAAGGGTGCAAAAACTACATAGTGCTAAATTCCCATCTATAACATAATTTGTCAAACACAGCACTGACAAATGCTTTTCATTAAACTTTTGAACTATTTTCCCCCCCTATATGTATATATGTATAGGGACGTGCTCATATATTTCCAAAGGACAGTCACAGACTCACTGGTCTTCAAAGTTGTCCAGGCATATAATCATTTCACGACTCTAGTTTTAAAGAAATGCCTCCAAGTGCCACAAGTAACATTTTTGTACGTTCAATTCTGTGAAGCCTTTACTTAACTTAAAGAATAAAATATGGGGTAACTGCATTGCAGACAATGTAGATTCACTTAACATCATGTACTGAGATGGCATTTGCAGGGAAATTCTTTAAATGGTGTGCAAATTTCCACACTCAAAATTTGTGCTGAGATGCCCGTGCAACTAAGTTTGCTAATGAGCCACTTTGGATTTGCATGTACATCTTGCTAGATGCTAATCTATAAAGATCTATACGCAAATCTTAGGGATCATTTTACTAAAGGGTTGCCCCAGCCTGTGGCATTTTCGGCGCTGCCAGAATTTGTGACAAATTAATACTGCAGGGGAGTTATCCAGTGGTAATTGGGCTGCATGCATGCTGCCCCGTTACCACCAGATTAGTACGGGAACCCTTACCACCACCTCAATGGGTGGCAGGAAGTGTTCCCCTGAAATGGCTGCAAGTGGCCATTTCTTTTTTCAAGCTTTTTAACCGCTGCGGTAAAAAAGGGGCCCTGGCGCACGGCAAAAATGTTCACCGCCACTAGCGCAGGGCCCCTTTTACTGCAGCTTAGTAAAAGGGCCTCTTAAAGAGCAAAACTCATAAGGGGGCATGGCCATAGGAGGAGCATTGGCGGGTCAGGGGCATTCAGTAAAGATGCACACAGTATTACTGAATACTAGTAAAAAAAGGCCCGTTTCTGAGACCAATGAAACGGGCGCTAGCAAGGTTTTCAGCAGAGTGTGTATGTTTGAGAGAGTGTGTGTGAGAGTGACTGTGTGAGAGTGACTGTGTGAGAGAGAGAAAGAGACGGAGTGAATGTGTGAGTGTGGGTGTGTGTGACATAGTTTGAGGCTGTCTGTGTGAGAGAGTGTGTGTGTGTGTGTGAGAAAGAATGAGAGTGTGCAGGGCCGTGCCTAGGGTCTCCGGCGCCCCCCTGCAGTTGGCCCCGCCGGCGCCCCCCTCCCCCAAAAACGATCGCTACACTACCCGCCCTCTTCTCCCCAGATCCTTTTTTTTTTGTTTAAATTTAACTCTCCGGCGCATGGCAGAGTAGCGTTAGGGAGGAGGCGGCGCTCCCCCGCCCCGACGTGTCTTCTTCCCTTCGCTCAGTGTCCCGCCTTCTTCTGACATCATTTCTGACGTCAGAAGAAGGCAGAACCGAGTGAAGGGAAGAGACTAACACGTTGGGGCGGGGGAGCACCGCCTCCTCACTAACTCTACGCTGCCACGCGCCGGACAGGTAAATTTAAACAAAAAAAAAAAGGACAAGGATCTGGGGAGAAGAGGGCAAGGTAAGCATGGTGCGGCGGGGCGCCCCCCAGAGGATGGCGCCCTCCTGCCATGCTTACCTCGCTTACTGTGTCGGCACGGCCCTGAGAGTGTGCGGCAGGGGCCCCCCCTCCGTCAAGGTGTTTTGGAAAAGAAGCAGGAGATCCCAAGGGGTCACGTTGTGACGCGAGGGCGGGGCAGACACTCATGGAGAAAAAGCGATCTACATAATGACACATTTAGAATGTTGGGAAACTTGAGTCTTCATTAGAACGTTGGAGGTGCGTTTTATATAGAGAGACTAGGGATTTCTGTCTAATTTACATGCCAAGATTTATACCAGGTTTGAGCTGGTATAAATTCTCATGACCCAACTCCTGGTTCTATGCTCTATTTTATAATGGGTGGCCATCCCAAAATGCCCATTATAGAATACAGTTCAGCGCAGATTTTTTTCAGTGCTGAATTTTGTGCACCATTTACTGAACCGAGCCCTTATTGTTCTCTGTTATTAGTTGCCGTAACAGCTATAATGCTCAGTACTGAATACAGGGGCATAGCTAGGTGGGGCCACGGGCCCCCACAGATTTATCCCTGGCCACCTCTACTTTCAACCCCACCGCCGCCGCCCCTACCCCGCTGCCGCCGCCAGGTACCTTTGGCACGTGCAGGATGTCAGGAGTCAGGACTCATAGAAACATCAGCGAACGCGCTGGAGACTGGCGCTGAAGAGGACTTCGGCTGGCGGGGGTTGGGGACCCCCGCCAGCAAAGGTACCTGGTGGCAGAGGTGGGGGGGGGGGTCAAAAGTGGTGGGGGAGGGGCGGCAGTTCGGGGGGGGGGGGTCAAAAGTGGTGTGGTGTTGTTGAAAGTGGCGGGGGGGGGGGTTGGCAGTGCCGGGGGGGGGGGGGCTAAAATGTGCCCCTCACCTCAGACTCTGGACCCCCCTCCTGTTGAGGTCTGGCTACACCCCTGACTGAATAGTGTGTTAGGTGTACGGCGCAGTCTCTGATCATACCCCACTCCATTCTGCATTTGTCAGTTAGGAGCCCTTTTACAAAGTCGCGCTGAAAAATGGCCTGCGGTAGTGTAGACACATGTTTTGGGTGTGCGCAGAATCATTTTTCAGCGCACCTGTAAAAAATACCTTTTTAAATTTTTTTTCTGAAAATGGATGTGCGGCAAAATGCAAATTGTTGTGCATCCATTTTGGGTCTTCGACCTTACCACCAGCCATTGACCTAGCGGTAAAGTCTCACACGGCAACTGGGCGGTAATGATCTATGTGCGTCAAATGCCATGTATCGGATTCGCTCCAAAAATGAAATTACTGCAAGACCCACGTGGTAGCCGTGCATTAACTCCATTTTTGCGCGCTTAGATGCTTACGCGGCTTAGTAAAAGGGCACCTTAATGAAGGAATGAGCACATGCTAAGGGGCTCATTTTATAACCTCTTTCTGCATGTAAAATCCCTGTTTTACACACATAAAAGGACTTTTTTTTCTGAAATTAACATGGGCTGATGGAAGTAAAAGTATACATGGTTAACAAAACAGTGCTTACTTTCAAATGATATGTGTAGCAATTTTTGGGGTGGAGTTTGGGTGGAATATGGGAGGAGTCACATACTACACGCATTCTTTATAAAATGCATGTGTGTGTGCCTGTGGCTTCAGTTTAGCCACTATTTCTGCTGGTTTACCCCTAGTATTTTATAATGGCACATAGGTGCCTATGGCCCTTATTTTGACATCTATGTCGCATGGTCATCCAAATCCTGATTTTATAAAGCCAGAATATGGACATCTAAAAGTTCAGTATGTCCTTATGGCAAGGGGGCATGTTCTGGGTGTGTTATGGGAAGGACTTGGAAGGGTCCAAAATACAGATGTTCAACTTCGATTTCTAAAGGGGAAAGGACATCTGTGTCCAAAAAGATAGACATCTTTATTTGGACCTGTTACTTGACACGTCCAGGTTCCAGAAGGGTGTTCTGATTGAGCAGCTCCTCAATGGAGGGATTAAAGCAAGTCACTTCCTTAATCCCTCAGTGGTTGATGTCCTCCTCCCGCCCCCCAAATATGAAACTAGCAAGGGATAGGGCTGATGCTAGACATGATGGGGCCCAGGGCAGGTGCTAGGGGAGGGGGTCCCCAAAACTTGCTTGCAGATTGTACCTCTTTCAACTTCAGGCAGGCTTGGGGCCCCCAGTGACATGGGGGCCCAGGGCAATTGACCTGTTTGCCAACCCCTTACTCCAGCTCTGGAAACGGATACCGGGCTCTATAACAGCTTCAGGAACCATGGATGTCCATGGTATTACAATCTTTTGTAAAGTAACTACTTTTAATGGACCTCCATACAGAGTAGAGAAGTAACATTGAGCCTGCAAATAGGTGGGAAAATGTGGGCTACAAATGCAATAAATAAATAAATAAATAAAACCTAATATTTAGTGCAGTGAACTCAGAATCAAGGGACCCAGATTCAAATCCCATTTCAGCTCTTTGTAATTTTTTTTTTTAATTGTGAGCTCTCCAGGTACAGAAATATACGTACTATACCTGAATGTATACGAAACATGCAAGCTGAAAGCTAGTGAAATGGTGTACATTCAGTACAGTAGTTATTTTTCCGTCCCTAGAAGTCTCACA
Source organism: Microcaecilia unicolor (assembly GCF_901765095.1). NCBI lineage: Eukaryota > Metazoa > Chordata > Amphibia > Gymnophiona > Siphonopidae > Microcaecilia > Microcaecilia unicolor. Next base: position 591,833,617 of record NC_044031.1, on the reverse strand, counting down.
ATTTAAATGAAAAAGTCACAAGAGCTGAAGTGGGATTTAAACCTGGGTCCTTAGCCCACTGCTCTAACCATTATTTGGATTTTCTCACATCTTAAAAAGTAGCTCAAGGTGAGTTACATTTAGATACAATGAATATTTTCCTTTCCCTGGAGAACTCACAGTCTAATTTTGTACCTGAGGCAATGGAGGGTTAAATAACTTGCCCAAGGTCACAAGGAGCAACAGTGGGATTTGAACTGGGCACCCCTTGATGGCCAGACTGGTGCTCTAGCCACTAAGCTGCTCTTCCACTCTATATGTTATGGTTATGCTTATTTACACTTGATGAATCACTTTTTTAAACAAATAAATCAAAGCGATTTACAAAGTAGGTCAAATCAAATGAAAAGAAATGGAATGCCAAAAATGAACAGGAAAGAAATCAATCCTACAAGAATACACATAAAACATACTTGCATAACTACTGCACGCTCTTCAGGCTTTACTGTTCTGTAAATTATAGAAACTCACTGAATTATTTTTTAAAGTAAGTTTTAAGAGCTACTTTAAAATTCTTTAGCAAGGGCTCAGATCTTATATTCAAGGGAAGGCTGTTCCACAAAAACGGAGCCATAAAATAAAAAGCACTTTTCCTTATAACTTTATAGTACGCCTGCCTAGGATTAGGCAGGTCTAGTCTATGATCGCTAAGCAAGCATAGACAATGGGCCGGAGTATAAGGAATAGTCAATGATGGCAAATAATCAAGCACAAATCAAAACTGCAAAATAAATAAAGAAATACTTTGACTGGGTGACGGGAGAATTAAATCAAGGACGTGCTATGGACGTCATCTACTTAGATTTCAGCAAGGTTTTCGACACAGTTCCCCACAGGAGGCTCTTAAATAAACTAGACGGCCTGAAAATAGGACCCGAAGTGGTGAACTGGATTAGGAACTGGTTGACGGACAGACGCCAGAGGGTGGTGGTGAATGGAGTTCGCTCTGAGGAAGGAAAGGTGAGTAGTGGAGTGCCTCAGGGATCGGTGCTGGGGCCGATTCTGTTCAATATATTTGTGAGTGACATTGCCGAAGGGTTACAAGGTAAAGTTTGCCTTTTTGCGGATGACACCAAGATTTCCAACAGAGTGGACACCCCGGAGGGTGTGGAAAACATGAAAAAAGATCTGAAGAAGCTAGAAGAATGGTCTAACGTTTGGCAATTAAAATTCAATGCGAAGAAATGCAAAGTGATGCACTTAGGGAGTAGAAATCCAAGGGAGACGTATGTGTTAGGCGGGGAGAGTCTGATAGGCACGGACGGGGAGAGGGATCTTGGGGTGATAGTATCTGAGGACCTGAAGGCGACGAAACAGTGCGACAAGGCGGTGGCAGTAGCTAGAAGATTGCTAGGCTGTATAGAGAGAGGAGTGACCAGCAGAAGAAAGGAGGTTTTAATGCCCCTGTATAAGACGTTGGTGAGGCCCCACCTGGAGTATTGTGTTCAGTTTTGGAGGCCTTATCTTGCGAAGGATGTTAAAAAAATGGAAGCGGTGCAAAGAAAAGCTACGAGGATGGTATGGGATTTACGTTCCGAGACGTATGAAGAGAGGCTTGCTGACCTGAACATGTACACCCTGGAGGAAAGGAGGAACAGGGGTGATATGATACAAACGTTCAAATATTTGAAAGGTATTAATCCGCAAACGAATCTTTTCCGGAGATGGGAAGGCGGTAGAACGAGAGGACATGAAATGAGATTGAAGGGGGGCAGACTCAGGAAAGATGTCAGGAAGTATTTTTTCACGGAGAGGGTGGTGGACGCTTGGAATGCCCTCCCGCGGGAGGTGGTGGAGATGAAAACGGTAACGGAGTTCAAACATGCGTGGGATATGCATAGAGGAATCCTGTGCAGAAGGAATGGATCCTCAGAAGCTTAACTGAAATTGGGTGGCGGAGCAGTTGGGGGGAAGAGGGGGTGGTGGTTGGGAGGCGAGGATAGGGGAGGGCAGACTTATACGGTCTGTAACAGAGCCGGTGATGGGAGGCGGGACTGGTGGTTGGGAGGCGGGAAATACTGCTGGGCAGACTTATATGGTCTGTGCCCTGAAAAGGACAGGTACAACTTCAAGGTAAGGTATACACATATGAGTTTGTCATGGGCAGACTGGATGGACCATGCAGGTCTTTTTCTGCCGTCATCTACTATGTTACTATGTAAATAAATAAGTAAGAACAAAGGAGTCCTCAAGACTGGAACAATGTAAAGATCTTTAATGCCAAAGACCTGAAATGGGCCGTGTTTTGGCACAGAAATGCGCCTGCCTATGGGGTCAAAATAGTATAATCTTTAATAGGACGTGAAGTCTAAAGCAATCCTCCTAAAAACACATCAAGTTAGGCAGCAGGTTATGCCAAAGGTGTCCAAGCACATTATTAAGATGGAATTGGGAAAATCAACTGCTTTATTTCTGGAATAAGCAGCATACAATCTATTTTACTGTTTTGGGATCTTGCCAGATACTTGTGACCTGGATTGGCCACTGTTGGAAATACAATACTGGGCTTGATGGACATAAGAATAGCCATACTGGGTCAGACTAATGGTACATCTAGCCCAGCATCCTGCTTCCAGGAGTGGGCAATCCAGGTGATAAGTACTTGGTAGAAAAACTCCAAATAGCAGCAACATTCTATGCTACCCAGGGCAAGCAGTGACTTCCCCCATGTCTATCTCAATAGTGGACACTGGACTCTGGACTTAACTCCAGGAACTTGTCCAAACCTTTTTTAAACTCAGATTCATTAACTGCTGTGACCACATCCTCCAGCAGCAAGTTCCAGAGCTTAACTATTTGTTTTAAAAGTATTTCCATGTAATTTCATTAAGTGTCCCCTAGTCTTTGTACTTTTTGAAAGACTGAAAAACTGATTCACTATTACTCGTTCTACACCACTCAGGATTTTGTAGACCTCAATCATATCCCCACTCAGTTGTCTTTTTTTCCAAGCTGAAGAACCCTCTCCTCATATTGGCCTTTCCTTATATTGGAGGAGTTCCACCTCCTTTATCATTTTGGTCCTCTTCTTTGAACTTTTTCTGATTCCACTGCTTCTTCTCTGAGATACGCCGACCAGAATTGAATGCAATACTCAAGGTGATGTTTCACCATGGAGCAATATAGAGCCATTATAATATTCTTGGTCTTATTTTGCAACCTTTTCCTAATAATTCCTAGCATCCTGTTTGCTTCTTTGGCCACTGCCACACACTGGGCAGAAGATTTCAGCGTATTATCTACAATGACACCTAGATCTTTTTCTTGAGTGCAGACTGCTAAAGTGGACCCCAGCATCAGGTAACTGTGATTTGGATTATTCTTCCCAATGTGCATCTCTTTGCATTTGCTCACATTAAATTTCATCTGCCACTTGAATGCCCAGTCTTCCAGTTTCCTAAGGTCTTCCTGCAAGTTTTCACAATCCACATGTGTTTTTACGATTTTGAGTAGTTTTGTGTCATCCGCGAATTTAATCATCTCACTCGTGATTCTGTTTACCAGATCCTTTATAAATATGTTAAATATCATTGGTCCCAGTACAGATCCCTGCGGCACTCCACTATTCACCCTCCTCCATTGAGAAAAATGGCCATTTAATCCTACCATCTGTTTTCTGTCCAATAACCAATTCCTAATCTATAGAAGGACATTGTCTCCTATCCCATGACTTTTAAATTTTCTCAGGAAACTCTCATGAGGAACTTTGTAAAAGCTTTTTGATAATCTAGATACAGGCAGACCTTCAGTCTGTCCCAGAATGGCAACATTTATGCTCTTATTGTATAAATGCACCATTTTCTATGCATGATGTTTACTTAGTTTAGCAGTGAGAACACCTTATTTCCCCTAGTCTCAAATGCTACCAAAGCAACATCCGCGTGGAAAAAGAAGCAATAATCTTTCTCACCTCTGTACCAGATGGGTTGGTTCCAGAATGCTAATCAATGCTGTTCCTTGGAGATGCATGAATTAGGAAAATTGCAACCTGATTTTCTTCCAGTAGGCTGCTTGTAGTTTAGCTGAGAGTAGGGAACATAACCCTTAGTTTTGCACCAGGGGAGCAATTATGTTTTCAGTTTTTCCAGTTATGGAAGCATCCTCCTATTTTTTAAAGTCAAAAGCATAACAATATTCTAGATTTGAATCTCATTCTGTTATAATGATGATGATTTATCATAGCTTCACATGGCCTGCCAGATGCTTCTGGCTGGGTTTGGTGCCCACATTAATAAAATCAGTTGAAGCACTTTACAAACAATAAAATCAATCTTTCTCACTTCCCAAAACCCTAGCTCTAAAATATATGTAAAAGCCAATACAAAAAAAATTATTTCCAAATATTATGATTCATGGACATTCATGACCAGGAAAAGCTTGCTTGAGCATTAATACCTAAATGTAAGCAGCATTTTAGGTAATATAAATTGTAATAATGCTTGTCAGTGGTTATACTGCTGTTATTCATCATTGTCTGAAGATCTCTGTTAGGACCATAGTTCCTGATACAATGGATACGCCTAAGTTTGTGTTACCGCCCCTCCCTTTTTTTGCACTCCTTTTGTTATTTTCTGTGGGAAGACATTTGTTGACTTTTTCTCCCATGAAAACTGGTAGGAGGTGGGCTATGTTTTCTGTGTCCTTTTACTCTATCATATTACAGTTCAATGAAATATGGAAACAGAATGTGGACAAAGATGAGGAAGGGGACCATTTTGGTAGATTTTCTCAGCACTGAGGACCTCATTTAGTAATGTGCGTTGATGAGTTAAATATGCAAATGACACTGCCTGATGCCAAGCCATAAGTCAAAACATACTGCCGGGGGGGGGGGGGGGGGGGGGGGTCAAGCTGCCAAAAAAGAAACACGTACCTTCTAATTCTAGTAAGTTGTGAACCCAAATTTCCAACTAGTGCACAAATTTGTGCACGCAACTTATGGAATAAGGTCAGTTGCTCATGTAACTTAATAGATATTTGACCTTTCTAACCCTAGGCTGTCTGTTAAAATGTTTTATTACATACTGTGTTGACATTGTAAGTAGTATACTATCCAGCTTATTTTCGAAAGTGATGGGCGCCAATATTTCGACCCAAATCGGGAGATGGGCGCCCATCTCACAAAGGCGCCCAAATTGGTATAATCGAATGCCGATTTTAGGTGCCTGCAACTGCACTCCGTCGCGGAAACGGGCAAAGTTGATGGGGGCGTGGTGAAGGCGGGACTGGGGCGTGTTTATCGGCCGAGCAGAGATGGGCGCCTTCGGCCGATAATAGAAAAAAAAATGGGCGTTTTTAGTGAGAATTTAGGTCACTTTTTTTGGACCCTTTTTTTCACTAACAAGTCCCCCAAAAGTGCCCTAAATGACCAGATGACCACCGGAGGGAATCGGGGATGACCACCCCTGACTGCCCCAGTGGTCACTAACCCCCTGCCAACAAAAAAAAACAACTTTAACAACTTTTTTTGCCAGCCTGTATGCCAGCCTCAAATGCCATACCCAGCTCCATCACAGCAGTATGCAGGTCCCTGGAACAGTGGGTGCAGTGGACTTCAGGCAGGCGGACCCAGGCCCATCCTCCCCTACCTGTTACACTTGTGGTGGTTAATGTTGAGCCCTCCAAAACCCCTCAAAACCCACTGTACCCACATGTAGGTGCCCCCCTTCACCCCTTAGGGCTATGATAATGGTGTAGACTTGTGGGCAGTGGGTTTTGGGGGGGGGGGATTTTGGGGGCTCAGCACACAAGGGAAGGGTGCTATGCACCTGGGAGCTATTTTAATTTTATCAGCTTGCAGTTTTTGGCTCCCTTGGAGGTTACATCGAATATCATCTGGAAGGCGCTCCAGGACCTAACGGTGGTAGTAAATAACTTTGCTTCAGATATAATCTTATTAGTGAGCTACATGGATAACCTAATCGAACCCTTTGAGAAAGAAAAATTGATACAACAAATGAAGTTCTACAGGAGTAGGAAATGGTTAAGATTTTGAAAATGATAATAGACCAGAAATTTGAACAAAATGAATATTATTACAGATGATTAATATTGAGATTGTTGTTTTCCCAGAGTTCTGGGTATGACTCCTAAATATTTCCTCAGAAATATTTCTTGAAAATTTTGTTATTTTCCTTTGTAATGATTCCTCTTAGTAATATAAATTATTACTTAGTAATATTAATTCAAAAGGAGTGAAGCCTGTGAAACTGGGATTACCTTAATCAGTGGGAATTGGATTAGAGACTCAAGTGTTCGCATTGTTAAATAATTTCTGGTTTTAAAAGAGAAAAATGAAAATAGGTGTATTATTTCTACTAATATTGGACAATAAGTATGTTTCCAATGAAATAAATTGAATATACACCGTGTTGGGTTTGAAGAAGCCAACCAAACGATCAATGTGGAATAATGATTCAGATAAATAATAACTGGGGATAATCAGGTTAATACCACGTTTTTTCTGTTTACTGTTGTTTAATTGATCTCCTTGTCTTGTTTCACTCTCCCTATTTTGTGGTCTAAGGAAGAGTGTAGAATTACCTGATTGAACTAATTCTTGTGTATTACTTTCTCTGTATTTCTGGCAAGTTATTTTATTGCTTGTAAATTTAAATTCTTATAGATTAAAAAAAATCTTAATTAATACCAATTAGTGCTGATAATTGCTTGTTGACATCCACTTAACGTTGATTATTTAGTTAACCAACTAAGTTATGCACATTGTTATAGAGTACGCTTTGATTTTCACACTGAAATTAAGATGCCATATATAGAATCTAGGGGTCAGTGATGATTTTTTTTCCGATACTGAGTTTTGAACACCATTTTTAAGAATTTCCCCTACTGTGTGCAACATACCCTATGGTGCCTCCGCTTTGCCAGACCACGTGTTTTCCGAATATATGCCACTGAGATTCAGATGAGATAGACATGAGCATGTTGGGTTTTTCTGTCATTGGATTTTGTTGAAACCATTCACTGAGCATGTTCTCTTCATTTGTCTGCTTAATTCCAGATGGTACTGATATCTTTAGGGCCATTTTGTATTTCAAAAAGGGATAATGTGTCCCATGCATATTCTAAAGAGGCAGGTAATGCCTCATTATTGCCTGTGTTTACAAAGGTGCGCTATAGTGCGTTAGCGTTTTTAATGCACGTTAAATGCTAATGCATGTCAAATACTAACATGCCTGTAGGAATGTATTGGTGTGTTAGCATTTAACGCGCCTTAACTTTAAAGGTGCGTTAAAAACGCTAACGCGCCTTAGTAAACATACCCCATATATATATGCTCATCATCTGTCTGCTACAATTAGGGCTCCAAGGCCCCCATATGCTCAAAACTCTGGTGCTGTTCAAAATAACGTTGTAAAAGTATCGCCAGAACAGCATAGAACAACACCCTAATGCTCGATGTTAATGAGATGCAAATATAGGTGCGCTCATGGCATTGAGCATTAGGGAGTTCAGCGGGAGGACTGTGCTTTGGCGTGGAAGGATTGTGCTGGTGCATGCGCAGAAGAGTTCCGCGGTAAGCTCGGCTCCTTTGTGCATGCGCCTGGTAAAAACCCGAACGTGAAGCAGACATTGGCATCTGTTTTCTGCAGCCTAAATATAAGCATTTTTACTTTATTTTTTTTAGTTTGGACATTTATATTTAGATGCAGGAAACAGACGGCAATGTGTGCTTCACTGGGGATTTTTTATTTTTATTTTTTTAGCATGATCGCTTTAAATTTAGCTGCAGGAAACAGACGCCAGTGCTTAAGGGCTTGCACTGGCTTCCTTCTGCTTCCAAGAGCAATCAAACCCAGCAGATTTTGCTTAAAGAATCATGAGAGAAGCATGAGATTCATGGCAAATCCTCTCTTCCAACACCTTAACACTTGCTCCTACCAGGCGTTATTTTTTGCAGCAGTAAGGCAGTTTTGTTTTGGGCATTCTTTTCTGAACATTGGGGAGGAATACAAAATGACCTTATTAATATGAGCTTGATTACATTTATATGCTGTTTGCGCTAGTGCCTGGCGCGCTCATTGTTCCTCGCGATAGAACCCTCTGAATGTTCTGCACAGGTAAATGCAGGTGCTAGTATGGTGCTAATGGCCTCTAGCGCCCGCGTTTACTTTTGAGCGTCGGGTCCAGGAGATCTGTTTTGCATCTGCCAGAATAGTGTACAAGATGGCTATCGGAGTTTCCGAAAGAAGCTAAAAACCTTCTTCTTCCCAAAGACTGCTATGTAACACCCACCTATCACTTTAGAAATATCAAATTTAACAAAGACTATAATCACACCGTAAAATGCCCTATCGCATCACATCTATGCAATAAGGCAAAGGGAAATGGGACTTGATATACTGCCTTTCTGAGGTTTTTGCAACTACATTCAAAGCGGTTTACATATATTCAGGTACTTATTTTGTACCAGGGGCAAAGGAGGGTTAGGTGACTTGCCCAGAGTCACAAGGAGCTGCAGTGGGAATCAAACTCAGTTCCCCAGGTTCAAAGTCCACTGCACTAACCACTAGGCTACTCCTCCAGGAAAGTGGGTGAATGTATTCACCCACTTTCCATCTATAAAACTGTACCTGTTGTTTCCACTAATGTTGTAAACCGCACTGAACCCTAAACGGGATATTAGCGGTATATAAGACCTAAATTGAATTCAATTGAATTGAATAGAAATCAAACAAAATAAAACATGGAAAAGAAAATAAGATGATACCTTTTTTATTGGACATAACTTAATACATTTCTTGATTAGCTTTCGAAGGTTGCCCTTCTTCGTCAGATCGGAAATAAGCAAATGTGCTAGCTGACAGTGTATATAAGTGAAAACATTCAAGCATTACTATGACAGTCTGACAGGGTGGGAGGATGGGGGTGGGTTGGAGGTATGCATGGGGACATCAAAGCATATCATTGATGCATATCATTGAAAATATTCCTCTCACCCGCTTTAATAGCTATTTTCCACTGCCTCCTTCCTGACCTGTAGTTGAATAAACCTGTGCAAGTGTTGCAGAATGAATAGGATGCATTCGGGATCTACTTTCAGAGTCTTCATTAAATTCAAGTAAAAAGTTGTTGCATTACATTAATTGAAAGGTTTTAGTCTTTTAACACAATCTCCAGTGCTGCATCTTACCCTGTTCTCAGCAATGAAGGGATTAGTACCTCTGAGTAATGAGCTCACTCACATTAGGTTTCTGGAGCGTGACCAGTGGCATTAATAGACAATTACTCTTTCCACTTTCTGTGGTTGGACTGTGGTTTCAGGATAAAATGCTATATCAGCCCAAGACACTTTTTTGTCTTTCAGACATCAAAATCACATGGAAGGGAGGGCAGAGTCTAGCTTCTCTGGGAAATGTCACATGAAATAACATTTCCTGGAACACTGCCAATAGCTGATGAATCCTGTCAATGCCCAGAACATATTTTTACACCATGCATCTGGTTAGGCAGTTAGATAATTGTCTGAATCCTCAATTTAGCTGACAGCCCTGAATTGCACAGTGGCTAATCATACTTTTCAGATCTATGTTAGTGCTTTATTCCTATGTTATACATATAGGAGTTATATCAGCCTTGTTTTGGCATACTAGACAATACCCATGCTAATATAATGCTATTATATGCTGAGGTCTATAAGCTAAGAATTGCTATATATTTTATATACATTTTCTTCCTAAATAGTGGCTGATATTTGGAATAGTAGATCTAGATAGCTATTTGGGACACTGATTGGAACCTGGTTTGTGGGTAGTTCGCACAAGTTAGTCATGGTTCCCGGTTGTAAGCACTATTCTATAAACCATGCCTAACTTTAAGCCTGGCTTATAAAATAGCACTTTTTTTTGGTGCCATATATAGAATTCACCCCAATATGTAAATTGCTTGTGTGGGGCTATCCACTGATATTTATATATGTATAAAACAGCCTTGTAAAGCATTTTAACTCTCGATCATAATCTTAATTTTCATGTGATCCAGCTTTTACAGATAAGTGTCACAATGATAAGAACATAAGAGTAGCTATACTAGGTCAAACCAATGGTCCATTTTGCCCAGTATCCTATTTTCCAAACAGTGGCCAAGCCAGGTCACAAGTACCTGGCAGAAACCCAAATCACGGTAACACTACATACTACAAATCCCAGGGCAAGCAGTCGCTTCCCATGTCTGTCTCAATAGCAGACTAGGGGCATTTCCTCCAGGAATTTGTCTAAACTTTTTTTAAACCCAGATACGCTAACTGCTCTACATCACTCAGGATTTTGTAGACCTCAATCATATCTCCCCTCAGCCATCTCTTTTCCAAGCTGAAGAGCCCCCTAACCTCTTTAGTCTTTCCTCATACGAGATGAGTTCCATCCCCTTTATCATTCTGGTCGTTTTTCTTTGAACCTTTTCTAATTCCGCTATATCATTTTTGAGATATGGCGACCAGAACTGAACACAATACTCAAGGTGTGGATGCACCATGGAGTGGTACAATGGCATTATAGTATTTTTGGTCTTATTTAACTTCCCTTTCCTAATAATTCCTAGCATCCTGTTTGTTTGTTTTTTGGCCACTGCTGCACACTGAGCAGAAGATTTTAGTGTATTATCTACAATAACACCTCAATCTTTTTCTTGAGTGCTGACCCCCAAGGTAGACCCTAGCACCAAGTAACTATGATTCGGATTATTCTTTCCAATGTGCATGATATTTGATTCCTTCACATACTGCTGCTTTATTTTCCCATGAAGATTAAGATCAAGATTTAGAATTAAAATTGTCTCTATGTTTTAGAAGACTGTTTGTATATATATATATATATATATATATATATATATATATATATATATATATATATATATACAAAGTTAATTTGGACAAACCTGCATTAATAAAGTTTGGACTAAGGGCAGGAAGGAGATTTTTTGACCGGTAATTGATTCCTCACTAAAAGATAATTATCCCAACCCATGACTCACAAGGTGGATAAGAACTCTTTGCGATTTCTGAGGTCTTTTTCCTCCTGCTAGGTCTGGGTACAATAATATGCAATAATGTTTTGGTATAGTTCTTCAAATAAGATTGATGTGTGAATTTTCCTTTTTGCACTTTTGAGTTGCAAGTTTTGATATTTATTGTGGATTATTGTATGGCTATTTGCTGTGATTAAGTGTTCTTATCCAGTTAGCAACAGACATCTATCTGTGAATTTTTAATGGAATATAGATGGATGGAGAATTGAAGGATTTGTCTCTAAAAGGGCTCTGTTGCTCTAGCAAGATGGGTCTAAGAAAAGGAGGAGAAATCATAGTCACAATGAGCATCATAATAACAATGGGTCTCTTTTATGGCCCCTTTTACAAAGATACACTAGCGTTTTTAACGCGCACTAAAAATAAGCGTGCACTAAATGTTAGAGATGTTATTCCTATGGGCATCTCTAGCATTTAGGGGGTCTTACAAAGCGGCAGTAAGCCCAACGTGGGCTTACCCTATGCTAAAACAGAACTACCACCGACCCAACGTGGTTGCCGGTGGTAGTTCCGGCTAGAGCGCGCACCATTCCCAGCACTTTGAGAAATTTTTTTTCCCTAGTGCAGCGCTAACCCGCTAGTAATCGGGCATCGCCACTGCCCGGTTGCCGCTGGGTTACCGCAGGAGCCCTTACTGCCACCTCAATAGGTGGCCATAAGAGCTCCCTGCTGCATGGCCATGCGGTAAGGGTTATCTTACCGCGTGGCCATTTTTGGGGGGCTTTTTACCTACTGCGGTTAAAAGGCATTGGTGAGCAGAAAAAAACCAGCCCCCACCACTACCACAGGACCCTTTTTCCTGCACCTTAGTAAAAGTACCCCTTAGTGTGCACTAATCTTTAGTGCACACTAAAAATTCTAATGTGCCTTTGTAAAAAAAAAAAAACCTTTCTAAGGAGCACTAAGCCCTAACGTGGGCTTAGTATGCTGAAAAAGGCTTACCGCAGAATTCTCTAAAGCATCTTGTGGTAAGTTTCATTTTTGCATGCGCTAACCACATTGTATTTATTTTTTGGAGGGGGCATGGCATGTGTGGGGAATAAGCATGGAAGCATTATGTAGCTAGCGTGCTCATCGGGGCGTAGCTACGTGGGGCCACGGGGGCATGGGCCCCTGTAGATTTGGCCCTGGCCCCCCTGCTGCCAACCCCTTCGACCCCCCCCTCCTGCTGCAAACCCTTCCCTGCCGCCGCCGGGTATTTTTACTGGTGGGGCTCCCCAGCCCCCGCCAGCTGAAGTCCTCTTCTCTGGCGCGGCGGCGTTGCTGATCTGCAAGGGCAGGCTTCTGTTTCTTTGAGTCTGCCCTTGTAGATCAGCAACTTGGCCGCGCCGGAGAAGAGGACTTCGGCTGGCGGGGGTTGGGGACCCCGCCAGCAAAGGTACCTGACGGCGGGGGAGGGTTGGCGGCAGTGGTGCCGGTGGGGGGGGGGGGGGTCTGTGGCGCTGGGGAGGGCTAAAATGTGCTCCCTCACCTCGGGCTCTGGACCCCCCTCCCGCCAAAGTCTGGCTATGCCCCTGGTGCTCATATTGCCAGGCGCTAACTGGTTGATGCAGGATTAAAGCAGAAGCCCTTAGCACCTCCTGAATTGAAGACGGTAAGTGCTCTAGCATTCATTATTTTCAGTTGCCAAATGCTAATGACATTAGCACATGACCTGAAAATGTAAAAAAATAAAATAAAAAACTATTGTAAGAATGCGCTAGAAGTGGGCTTAGTGCGCAGGAAAGTCCCACGTTAGGATGCGCTAAGACCATTTTGTTTCACTTCTTAGTACAAGGGCCCCAACAATCCTTGCTGCATGCTCAAAAAATTAATATACACTGTGTCCGGAAAATAGTGAGCCCCCTAAACATTTTGCAATAGCAACTGCAAACCTGCACCAATTTTATTAAAATTTTATATGCACAAAGTGACATCTATTTCAAATAATGTTGTGTGGCTTTGTAGAAATCCACCGTACTGTTACTGAGCTATCAAATTTTAAATAACACTACCAAAAAAGTTAGAATTTCACAGAAGCACGAGACCATTTTTTCTCAGAATCTCAGCCATTAATCTTTTAGCGCCATATCCTTTTTCAGCTCTGAGTATGTTAACTAAAACTCAGTCTTTTTTGACAACATTTTGTTTGTTTATCAACACATCATAACATCATGGGGGTTCCAAGTAGGAACAATCCCCAGCTGCTCATATCCCTGCCTGTACTGGGTTCAAAATGTCACCAGTGACCTCTAGTGCTAGTATCAAAGTACTACTGCCAAGGGGGCAAGCTGCCATGTAAGATAATGCAGTTAGGAGCCCCTTTACTAAGCGTTGGTAAGACCATTCGCTATTCTGAAACTACCGCTGGGTCACTGCAGGAGCTGTAATTAGTGCTTTCCCCCCGAAATGGCCGTGCGGCAAGTGGTTCACTTACCGCATGGCCATTTCTTGTCCTTAGAAAAAGATAGCCTTTTACTCGCTGCAGTATAAGGGGGCCTGAGCACACTTCAAAAACACGTGCTGATGCTAGCGCAGGCCCCTTTTTACTGCGATTTAGTAAAAGGACCCCATAATAAACTAAGGCATGGAAAAGGCCAGCTTTTAGTGCACCTTTGTAACTAAGGTGGGAAGCTATCAAGGTTTAAGTCATGAAATTTGCCCCTTAAGGTGACTTGAAGGGAATTAAAGCAGGCTGTCTTTCCCTACCACAGCAATATTTAAGTCTTTGTGGGTTACATAGTATTGAGATGCAAAACATGCAAATACATGTCAAGCAGCTCATTACTCTGTAAATTCCAGAGCACAACTTGAGGTCAACACAGGGTGCACACAGCAAGTCTTTTCGATCTTTGGGGGTCATTATTGACTGCCAACTTAATTTTACAGCTCAGGTTGACTCCTTAGTTCGGCGGGGTTATATGGTACTTCTACGGTCTATGCCCCGAAAATGACAAGGATAAATCAAGAAAGTAGCACATATGAGTTTATCTTGTTGGGTAGACTGGATGGACCGTACAGGTCTTTATCTGCCGTCATCTACTATGTTACTATATAAGTTGCGGGCTGTGCGAGGATTGGGCTGAGAAATCTTATTAGGTTTTGGTGCATTCCTTTTTTGTGTCACTGCTTGATTTTGCAAATGGGATATTAGTGAAGATTTCGGTGGAGATTTTAAAGAAGCTTCAAACCCTTCAGAATGTTAAGTTACTGATATTGGGTAAGACTGCTCAGTTTGATCATGTTACACCTTTATATCTACGTTATCATTGGCTGCCTGTTTTTTATTGTATTTAAAAAAAAAAAGTTATTAGTTTTGACTCATAAGGCTTTTTATGAGCAGATGTGATCACCTCGGTCGGGTTTGATATCTTCCGTCCCAAACTTTGTGCTCAGCAGAGCTTTTGTTGTTAACTGTTCCTACTGTGAAGGAGATACATCTTAAGTCCACACGACAGAAGGCCTTTTTTTATTTGTTGCCCTCATTGTGGAATTCCCTTCTGCAGACATTGAGGGGCATTCAATACCTGCCCACTTTAAACGTTTATTAAAAGCATATTTTTTCGGTTAGCATTTGACGTAGCCCTTCCAAGTGATTGGGGAGTGATGGGATAGGGGTATGTTTAGATTGTTTTGAATTTTGTATTTCTTTGGCGCGTGTAAGTGGTTCTTTCCTATTTTTAATGAATTTCTTTTCTTATTTGATTTTATTGTCTATATTGTAAACCGCTGTGATCTTATGTATTTAAGCCTAGTGGTATAGCAAATAAAATAAACTATAAACCATAAAATCATGGTAAAAACAACCCCAGATTTAAAAAAAAAATCTCAGTGATGCAAAAGACAGTCCACACGACACACTTAAAGCCACTTGTCAAATATCAGTGCAGTCATGGACAATGCATTTTGTTACAATCTCTTCCGACGTTAATTGCCAAATGTTAAATCAGAAAGTGCATTGTAAAGAAAACTAAATTAGAAACAAAAAAAAAAAAATCAAAGGTCAACGGATGATATACAGAAAGTAAGTTGAGTATTAGTCTCTCAAAGTAGAATAAAATGAATACATGCTATCTAAAATATATATTTTTAATTTAATAATATTTGGGAGACATAACGGCTCATAGGTTCACAATGTGTCATCCTTTTATTTCTTGTTAACCAGAAACGGCAGTTCCCAGCAGATTTCAGCAGGTGCCTGTGATTCATTCCCTATAAAATATTTAGAAGCTCATTATTTATTCTCCTGGTAGTTGACCAATGTGATTAGCAGTGTAAGCGTTTCTACTCCGGCAGTATTTGTTTGGAGGGTATCACATGCTTCCCTTTTAAAATGAACTTTTCTCAGAAAAACATAGGTAGTGTTGACAGAGTGAATCGAATATTCTGGGTTTGTTGTGGTGATTTTATCATTATCTTGTGTTATCTTCGATACCAAGGTTGACAATTATGATATCTGTACAGTGTTATACCATAGCTAAATAATGTGTTTCCATGAGTTAATTATTGATAAAAACTTGTAGTTTATTAAATGTGCAGAGTTTTGGACCTTTACGTACAAATAATCTACAGATGTTGTACATGAGAGAGAATTTGAGTTTCAAGATACTGTGGAGCAGGTTTGCAGTGTGATTTCAGAGTCCAGTTAAGAAGTCCAGTGGTAGCAACAAATTGGTTTTGGTGTGGAGGGGCCAATAGAGTACAAACATCTACTATAATAATTTGCACCTCCAACGTTCTGAAGCTCTCGGTTCGTAATGTCCGAAGCCTTCTGGTGACGTCACCATGTTGCCAGGGAAACCGCGACGCGACAGCTTCAGAACATTTGAGGTGCAACTCCTTTCCACCCCCCCTGCGCAAAGTGATGGCTCTGTTCCTTCCCCCCAATCTGCAGGTGTGACATCGTTTCCTTCACCCCCCTACCCGTGGTTTTGGTACCTCTCTCTCGCTTCCTCTTCCCAACAGTGCTGCACACTGTACGGGATTCTTCGGGGCAGGCAGGAAAGATCCCCAGTCTTGCCTGCCCGCTGCCGGCGCTGACCCTCCCCCGCTGCCGGATCACTCTTTAAAAATGGCTGCCGAGACTTCCAGCGGCGGCCTCGCGAGACTTGTGCTGAAGTCTCGGTGGCCATTTTGAAGAGTGATGCAGTAGCGCCGCGGGAGAGTCAGCGCCAGCAGTGGGCAGGAAAGACTGGGGATCTTTCCTGCTTGCCCCGAATAATCCACTGAACAACCTGGGTGGCTGGAGGGGGGGGCAGGGGAGCGAGGAGAATCACTGGATATGGGTGGCTGGAGGGGGGGCAGGGGAGAGAGAAGACAATTGCTGGGTATGGGTGGCTGGAGGGGGGTAAGGGAGAGAAGATAATTGCTGGGTATGGATGGATGGCTGGAGAAAGGGGGGCAGGGGAGAGAAGACAATCGTGCACACAGACAAACAAATGTGCTAGTGTTCGTTTCATTTGTACGTTGGGAAGCTTGCCAGGTGCCCTTGGCCTGGATTGGCCGCTGTCGTGGACAAGATGCTGGGCTCGATGGACCCTTGGTCTTTTCCCAGTATGGCATTACTTATGTACTTATGTACTTATTTCTAACAGAAATGGGCCTTTTTGTCTAGTCTTCTAATATGTGCCTTCACTCTGCCCCCTAGTGGGCCACCACAGTTTTGAAGGCAAGATTTGGGAGTAGGAATAAGTGGGTGCCAGAGAGGGCATTGCTAGAAAGGGAGCAAAGCTAGGGAGGGTGCAGCCCTTTGTGGGGCTGTTTGTATTTTCAGACTTACACATACATCCCAGCAGAGCAGTGGGGCAACCTAGGGGGCACTGCAGTGGACTTCATATTAAAGGTCCCAGGTACACACCTCATCATAACCCCCTTATATTGTATGGGGATCCCTCCCAAACCCACCAAAAACCTACTGTGCCCAACTGTACACCACTACAATACCCCTTATGCCTGCAGGTGTCACCATATGTGGGTACAGTAGGTTTTTGGTGGATTTTGGAGGGCTCACACTTTCCACCACAAGTGTAAGAGTCAGAGTAGATTATCAGCCTGGGTCCCCTTCTCCAAAGTGCACTGCACTGACCACTAGGTTACTCCAGGGACCTGCTTGCTGCTCTAATAGGCCTAGCCATAACATCTGATGCTGTCATAGAGGCTGGTATATACTATATTTATTTAAACACATTTATATCCCACATTTTCCCACCAATTGCAGGCTAAATGTGGCTTACAACAAATCTGTAGGAGAGGCTACAGAGCATGAAGTACAATTATACAGTAAAAGTAAAACAGTAAATATCATTTAACCAACAATATGTAAAAAAGATACCCCTAGGTTGCCTCACTGCTCTGCTGGGATGTCTGTGTGGCCAGTCAAGAATGCTCACCAGCTCTGAACACGGTGAGCATGCAAATGCATGCTAAACAGGCTATTACCTATTCCTCCCCAATGCTCAGCGGGCAGCATGCCAAACGTTGGCGCTGCTCCTGCAGCAAACTCTATGCCAGCTCAGAGCTGGTTTTAGGATTTGTGGAGCTATGGGGAGCCCTATCCAGTTTGCAGGCCCCCAACCCCCCCCCCCAAAAGCAATCAAGGCCCTGGTGGCCTAGTGCCCCTCCCCCCAAGCCCCAACACACCCCGGGACAGCGACATGGGGGCAGGAGGTCTGGTGGACCTCCAACCCCCGACACCACTCCCTGACACAAGGGCCTGGGAGGCTTGAGGTCTGGTGGATCTCCAGCCCCCTTACCCCCCCAACACCCAAAAAAGAATCCCTGGTGGCCCAAGTGGGCTGCCACCCCAACCCCTATCCTTCCTGGTGGTCTAGTGGAGCACTCCCCCGTACCTCTCTGATGGAGGAGGAAGTAGCATACTTCTTCCTCATCCAGCGCCACCTTCAAAATGGTGGTACCCTGCCCTGCCCAGCGCATCCCATTTTGAAAGCGGCGCAGGATGAGGAGAGAGTGTGCTACTCTCTCCTCCATCAGAGAGGTATAGGAGGGCTCCGCTAGACCACCAGGGAGGATGGGGGTTGGGGTGGCCGGATCTCCAGCCCCCTGGACCATTGTGTCGGCATGTTCATGGAAAGAGTCTGGGTAAAGCACAGAGTCATGAAGTACACATGTGGGCTATAAAATCCCTGGGATTGGTAGCATGGAATCTTGATACTTTTTAGGATTCCAGAATCGTGTAACTCTTTTTGGGATTCCGGAATCTCACTCCTCTTTGGGATTCTGCCAGGTACTTGTGACCTGGCTTGGTCACTGTTGGAAGCAGGATACTGGGTTATATGAACCATTGATCTGACCCAGTATGGCTATTCTTATGTTTTTACTCATCTATATGTGTATTTTAGTTATGTATATTGTGAAGATGAGACTATTGTGAAGATGAAGCTCCTCTTATCCCCACACAGGAGACCCCATGGAACTCTGCAGACTCGCCTCTGGAACTTGACTGCTCCCACTGTCCCCACACAGGAGACCTCCTCTGGAGACTGATGCCTTTTCCACTCAGCTTCACTTTGAGTTCCCTGGTCCTCCAGAACCAGCGGGTTGTCTGTTGGCCTTTTTGCCTACTTCCCTGGGGATACAATTACTGCCTGGGTCTGACCAACCCTCTGCTCTTCCCTTGGCTTCAGCTTTCAGACAGTGTTATTCAACTGCCAAGGGTAGCAGGGATTCTCTGATGTCCTTGTTGTCAGGTGGTTATTTCAACAAGGTGATGGGGTGCCATTTGTAAGCCCACAGGGGTGCTCTCTGATGTGCCGGGGCCCTCTAGTGGCTCCTGCCAAGCCTCACTAGCTCTTTGCTTCAGGGAACCACCTTGAAACCAGACTTCTCTGTGACTGCGTTGACTCGGGCCTCTATGTTTGGGCCTCCCCTTTCCCTCAGGGTGACCTCTTCATTAACCTTCAGTCCTGGCCCGGCCTCCCCGCTGTATCTCCTGGTAACTAATCCCCCTTACCAGTTCTTCTGGTGGGGTCCCCCTGGTCACCCTTCTCTGGAAGATAGCACAGCTTCCTCTGCTTGCCAAAAATATGCAAATTAGCTGGTTGCATGTAAATTCAGTTTATTAGAGCTAGGTTACAGTCTTTTGGGAACCTGGCTTTCCAACTCTTCTTTGACTGCAATTCACCCTCCTGAGACCATTTACTGGGGAACATCTGGGTCTCAGGATATAACAGCCACCTCCCCTGGATAGGACACACTTTATTCACCTTAACCTTACGGTCCTATCCTCCACCCCACGGCTGTTAGTTCTGTCTCAGTAGCAATGGTGCATAACAATCATATCCATTGCCTGGCCCCCACCAGGTAAGTACCTCTTTGAGTTTTGAGGGAACGTTCTCCTGATCTCTCTCTTGAGCTCTACTTCAGCAAGCCTCTTTCTTCAGTCCCTGGCTTATAATTCTCCAGTTCTGGGTGTTGCAATTCCCCCCCCCCCCCCCCCCCCCCCCATCTTCTCTCTCCTCCCTTGGCTTAGAGGATGCTTTTATAGGGTGCCCAATAATCCATCCCACCTCTCTTTAGGCCTCTCCCCCTGCTTCCAGAAAGGTCCGCACCCAGAACTCTCTCCACCTTTCCAGCTTCCACTCAGAGAGTCCCCCTGGTGGCCTCCCCAGGGAAGTACAGGTCCTATGCCGCGAGCACCCCCTAGCCGTTCCTTCTGGTCACTACCATGGACTATACTCTTTGGCTCCTCTAGTGGCCAGATCAGGGCATTTTTAGGTTTTCAATGGGAGAGCGCCCTCTGGCGGCCTCCTCATGTAAGGGCAGTCACTGTGTTTATCACAATATTACATCTGCTGATATAAATGGACTGACATTTAGCAATGATTTCAACAGTTTTTGTGATGCTATTCTATGAAGACACATGGGCACCTATGTGGCTTTATAAAATAGCCTCAAAATAATTGCCTACTTGGCCTTCCAACTTAGGTGGCCCTGTTATAATATCACCCTCATAATAGCTAATGAGCATACAAGATTCACTTCAAACACCATAAATCCATGTTGCCATATATTATTTAATGTGTGAACTCCAAATCCTCGGGTTGATAGTGTTGAGGGGTGCCTGTCAGAATGGGGGATGACCAGTCAGAATTATTATTTAGATATTTCTAGATATTGGAGGTGCAGGGCTTGATTTTTTTTTTAAGGCCTGTGCACCTATGGTATAAAAAACATCATGAATCAGGCCCTAAGTGTGTTGCCACCATTACATAAATATGCCAGAATAGGTGGGAACATTTGCTTCTATTACCATGTTTCATTTAGAAATCGATCAGACAGGTTTAGATTTCTATTAACTTGTCCAATATATTCTATGTTCACAGACAGAAATGCCTAAAGAAGAATTATTTTATAGGTGCTTTACACCACATTAATTTCATGGCTGCCTGAACACAGTTTATCTGATCAATACAAACTGCCATCAATAAGACAATTTCAGAATGAATGGATTTGTGTGCAAGGTGTCTCAACATTGCAAGTGGGAGCAAGTGGGATGCCTTGGCCTACCAGCCATGTCCGCACCAATCTCGTGCTACTGGATACATTTAAACCTCTCCAGTGATCTTTCTGCAGGAAGCTGGCATGGGCAACACGCAGGATGTTGTCAGTAATAGAGATGGCAGGTCAAGAGGTGTTAAAAAAAAACAGAGAATATGGAAGTAATATGGACTGGAAGACCCATGTAATCTGCAAAGGCTCATTCCTGGCGCTTTACCATAGACTCCAGTTATTTCCTTTAAAAATTCTTGTTACTTCCTAATAGACCCCCCCAAACAAAAAGAAGTTAAAAGAAAGAACATGTGTCAGGTAATGAGCGAATGATGAATAGGTTTGAAAGGGGTTTTTTTTTTGGGGGGGGGGGGGGGGGAGGGGTTATTACAAATTATGTTAAGGAGATATATAATGTATCTTAAATAAAATTATCCAGCTAATTTAGTTCTGTTTGAGGCATCTTCACTATAGTTGCTTTTGGATCTTCTCCTTCCTCTTTTGGGGGCTATGTAGGGGGTGAGTAGCATTTATTTTATTTTTCTGTTTCTGGAATATTACCTTTTTTATTGTTTTATTATTTTTGTTATGATTTCACCTTATTTCCTGTACAAGCAATTATCTTGCAGTGATTTGTAAAATAATTCTTTAAAAATAAAATAACTATGAGCAGAGAATTATAGCTGGGTTAATCCACATACACGTTCATGTATACAGATGCAAATACTTCATAAACAATGCTTGATATGGAAATAAAGGTCAACAAACACATTATAAGTAATTAGGCTAACTTGATATATCTGACAAGCTTTCAAGAATTATCCCGTAACAGCCCTGCAAGTAATGGTGAAGATTCCTTTTTATGTCATGTCAGGAGGTAGAACCACCCAGTAAGCAGCATAGTGCAATAAACACCTAGAATTTTCTAACTAAGTACCCAGTTAAGATGTTCCTGCTTTTGGAGCAAAGGTGTATTTTTTTTCTGTTGCCTAGGAACAAGTGCAGCCCCTGCATCCAGCATGCCAAAATAGGGTTACCATATTTTGTCCTCTGAAAAAGAGGACACATGTCATGCCCCTGCCCCGCCCACACCACGCCCCCCTGCCCTGCCCACACCACGTCCTTTTCGCATCATCGCCCCGCCCTTTCTCGCTCTCACCCCGCCCCTGTCACATATTCCCCTCCTACTGGGTCACATAGTCCCCTCCCCTCCCCGTCACCTCCCCTCCCCCTGGTCACATATTCCCCTCCCCTCTCCCCCATCACCTCCCCTCCCCTTACTTACTATCTACTGCCCTGGTGGTCTAGTGACCTCTTCGGGGCAGGAAAGAGTCCCCTCTTTCCTTCCCGGAGCGCTGCCCTTGCCCTGCATCCTGTGCTGTGACGGTCTTGGGATTCAAAATGGCCACAGAGAGTTGAAGTCTCGCAAGGCCGCTTCAACTCTCGGTGGCCATTTTGAATCCCGAGACCGTCACACAGCAACAGGATGCAGGGCAAGTGCAGCGCTCCGGGCAGGAAAGAGGGGGCTCTTTCCTGCCCCGAAGAAGTCACTAGACCACCAGGGCAGTAGATAGTAAGTAAGGGGAGGGGAGGCTAGGATAGGTCCACCGCCCACCCACCCATTTGTCCAGAAATCCGGACAAACAGGCGGACTGGCAAAACCCGCCCGGACGCCCAGACATGTCCTTAAAAAGAGGACATGTCAGGGTAAATCCGGACGTACGGTAACCCTATGCCAAAAGCCTTGTAGAGCTAGGCCTCAAGAAATCACTCAGATCTTAGGACACTAGAAAGAGGCGATCAGCTTCCAGGAGAGGTATTCTTTTTATTCCTTAATTCCTGTCACTCAAGAAGCAGGTTGAGCTCTAACTGGGGAAGAGAGCTTCAGATCCTGCAAGAGGAAGAAGGAAAGGAATAAGGTAGAGAAACAAACCACCCTGCACCACTGACAGAGTGTAAGAGACATTCCCAGCTGGAGGAGAGATCACTGGGAAAAACAGATGTCTTTTGGAAGGAGCTATCTATAAGCACCCTGAGTAGAAACCTAAGAGAAGGTAGATTGGATGGACAAGGAGTGAGTACAGAGCTGTCTATTTAACTACCCTTGAAGAAACTGGGAATGTGTTCATGCGTCTTCCATGTTGAGTTGCCTTGAAGTTACTCATGTGTTGCGGAGTTATTTACTAGAATTCTCCCATTGAGGAGGGGGTCCATGTTTGTTTTGCATGCCTGATAGGTCACCACTACAGAAATTAAGCCCATTTAGCGATCGCTTGAAGTAGGTTTGTTGGAAAAATAGTGCCTTGAAGAGCAAATAGGGTGTGGAGAATTGGAGAAGAGTCTCCTCCTGCACCATTGGGAGCTTAAATACAAACGCTAGGTTTGTATCCCCACTAATCAGACTCTGCAACAGGGGGTTCACCAAGGTCTAGCTGCAATCTATTCATTAAGACAAATTGGATAATTATTGAAAGCTTACCAAGAAATACTTTTTATTGGACTAAATTAATATCATCTACATCTTGTTTATTGACCCTTATTTTCACATAGCCGATAGTTTGAGATTTGAGTTTGTTTCCTGAATATAATTTATGCATAAAAGGAGGAATTGTACACTCATGAGTGACTGTTTCGAGCAGTAAGTTCTTTTATATGAGTGAAATGCAGGCAGAGTTATGATTTAAAAATCTTTTCCAAATAAGTGAATACTTGTGTCTTTAATCATGGTAAACAACTGCTCCAAAACAAAACATTCCTGCAGTTTCTTCAGTTTTACCCCCTGAGAATCAATGCTGCCCTCAACACTGTCCTTCACAGATTGACTACAGGGGCTGAGGTTAAGAGATTTATCAGATTGGATATAGGGTATTTGTTGGCAAGGCAATTTATCTGACTTATGGCTGTGTATGACTTCATGGTATAACCTCACCTTGAGTATTGAGGGGCCCTTTTACCACATGCTAAAACTGAACTACCGCCGGGCAACAGGGCCACCGGCAGTAGTTCTGAGCTGAGTGCGTACCATTTCCGGTGCTCCCCTGAAATTGTTTGTCTTGTGTTGGCGCTAACCTGGCAGTAATCAGGCATTGCCGCTTGCTGCCGGGTTACTGCAAGAGCCCTTACTGCCACCTTACTGTTCCCCGCTGCATGGCCATGTGGTAAGAGTTATCTTACCGCATGGACATTTTTGAGGGGAGTCTTTTTACCCACTGCAGTAAAAAGGGTCCTGGTATGCAGAAAAAAAATGATCCCCCGTCGTTACCACAGGGCCCTTTCCCCTGCAGCTATGTAAAAGGACCCCCTGAGTGCGATCTCACCTTGAGTATTACGTTCAGTTCTGGTCACCATATCTGAAAAAAGGTATAGCGGAATTAGAAAAGGTTCAAAGAAGAACGACCAGAATGATAAAGGGGATGGAACTCATCTCATATGAGGAAAGACTAAAGAGGTTAGTGCTCTTCAGCTTTAAAAAAGAAATGGCTGAGAGGAGATATGATTGAGGACTACAAAATCCTGAGTGGTGTAGAAAGGGTAAAAGTGTATCGATTTTTTACTCTTTCAAAAAATGTATTGTTAGTCCAATAAAAAAGGTATCATTTTATTTTATTTTGTTTTTTCTATTTATTACCTTTACTCTTTCAAAAAGTACAAAGACCGGGGGACACTATCCAGCTTATAATCGAACGAGAAAAACGCCCAAGTTCCGACCTAAATCGGGAGATGGGCGTTTTTCTCACAAAAACAAATAAAGCGGTATAATCGAAAGCCGAACTTTGGACGCTTTCAACTGCACTCCGTCGCGGATGCGGACAAAGTTGACGGGGGCGTGTCGGAGGCGTGGTGAAGGCGGAACTGGGGCGTGGTTATCACCCGAACAGAGATGGGCGCCTTTCGCCGATAATGGATGCGTTTGTAGCTAGAATTTAGGGCACTTTTCCTGGACCCTGTTTTTTCACGAATAAGGCCCCAAAAAGTGCCCTAAATGACCAGATGACCCCCAGAGGGAGTCGGGGATGACCTCCCCTGACTCCCCCAGTGGTCACTAACCCCCTCCCACCACAAAAAAATGATGTTTCACAACTTTTTACTTTCACCCTCAAATGTCATACCCTCCTCCCAAGCAGCAGTATGCAGGTCCCTGGAGCAGTTGTTAGGGGGTGCAGTGGACGTCAGGCAGGTGGACCCAGGCCCATCCCCCCCCCTACCTGTTACAATTGTGCTGCTTAATGCTTAGTCGTCCAACCCCCCCAAACTCACTGTACCCACATGTAGGTGCCCCCATTCACCTCTTAGGGCTATAGTAATGGTGTAGACTTGTGGGCAGTGGGTTTTGAGGGGGATTTGGGGGGCTCAACACCCAAGGGAAGGGTGCTATGCACCTGGGAGCTCTTTTACCTTTTTTTTTGTTTTTGTAAAAGTGCCCCCTAGGGTGCCCGGTTGGTGTCCTGGCATGTGAGGGGGACCAGTGCACTATGAATCCTGGCCCCTCCCACGAACAAATGCCTTGGATTTATTCGTTTTTGAGCTGGGTGATTTCATTTTCCATTATCGCTGAAAAGCAAAAACGCCCAGCTCACACCTTGGCGAATAAAACATGGGCGTCTATTTTTTTTTTAAATATGGTTCACTCCGCCCCTTCACGGACCCGTTCTCGGAGATAAACGCCCATGGAGATAGGCGTTTCTGGTCGATTATGCCCCTCTATATGAAGTTACATGGAAATACTTTTAAAACAAATAAGAGGAAATATTTTGTCACTCAATGAATAGTTAAGCTCTGGAACTTGTTGCCAAAGGATATGGTTACAGTGGTGAGCATATCTGGGTTTAAAATGGACAAGTTCCTGGAGGAAATGTCTTCTATTGAGATAGACATCATGGGGAAGCCACTACTTGCCCTGAGATTGGTAGTATGGAATCTTAGTTCTATTTGGGTTTCTGCCAGTTTTGTGTGATGTGGATAGGCCGTTGTTGAAAGCAGGATACTGGACTAGATGGACCATCAGTCTGACTCAGTATTGCTATCCTTATGTTCACTGCTCACACTTACTTGTTCAATGTTTGTTTTGGCTCCTTCGGCTTCATTAATAGAGAAATTTGGCATAGAATTTTGTTTCTGTGATGATTGCTTGTTTTGCGGGACATTTGTCTTCAGGCCATTCATTGTTGGTTGCTTGCTAGTGATCGGCTTGTTTTTAACCACGCAAAAGCTTGAATATATTATGTCGAATGAGTTGTTCTCTTGAAACTGCGTCATGTTTATCTGGTGTTTCTCTCCTTTTATGGTGAGTTTAAGAGTGGTCTAGTCAGTCAGCTTCAAATTAATGGAGCTAGTGCATGTTTGTTTATTATTTCCTACACTTTAATTCATAGACATTGGTGTTATCTTACTCCAAATCTTGTGTTGGGAATTCCTGCCATTACTATCAGTAGATTGGATTACTGTAATTCCCTGTTTCAGACTTTACCTAAGGGAAAAAGCTTCAGTTCATTTCAGCTACCGATGTGTATCTTCTGAAAGGACTGACGCAACATGATCTGTATTGTTTTTGGAATTAATGGAGAATTACTTTGGTTAGAAGATTGAGGGATTGTTGTCTGACACACAAGTTAGCAAAGGTTCACTGTGTCTGTCTTTGATTTTTGACATTCATTTGTCTTTGAAACATCATTTGAACCAAAACTTGCTTTTGGATAATAGTGAGATAGAAGACTGCATAAATAAATAAAATAATAAAAATTGAGGTTCTCTTAATATGATCCACTGCTTGAGAGATATAGGGGTCTTTTTACTAAAGTGCACTTAAAAATGGCCTGCACTGGTGTAGGCATATGTTTTGGACGTGCACAGATCCATTTTTTAGCACACATGTAAAAAATGTCTTTTAAAAATTTGGGGCCAAAGATGGACATGCAGCAAAATGAAAAATGGCGCACGTCCATTTTGGGTCTGAGACCTTACCGCCACCCATTGACCTAGCACTAAGGTCTCACACGTTAACCGGGCGGTAATGGTCTATGTACATAGAATGCCTTTTACCGCCTGGTTAGCGCCGCATGCCAGAAAATAAAATTATTTTATGGATGCACATAAAAAATGAAATTACCGCCTGGACCTCATGGTAGCCAGGCGGTAATTCCAAATTGACACGCGTTGGGCGTGTGTAGGTGCTTACGTGGCTTAGTAAAAGTGCCCCACGGTAATTACTTGCTTTTTTTTGGAGACAGCTCAGGGCAGGGCTCTTTACTCAAATTTATGAGTACATAGTTTATTTCAAAAGATGAAGATTTCATGTTATTATATTTTTTATTCATTTAGGACCAAATCCTTTATATGGTGCCCAAAAAATATGAGTACTAAGCACTATTCTATAAATGGCGCTCCAAATTGGGCATCATTTATAGAATAGCACTTAGCGCTGGGATCTGCACCTAACGTTTAGGCGTGAGGATTTACACCAATTAAAACCTGGTGAAAATCACCATACTTAAATTAGGCATAGATCTGTCATATTCTGGAACACCCATAACCCATCCATGTCCCTCCCATGACCATTCCCCCTTTTCAGATCTGTCCACAATAATTTCCACGCGCATCTTTATAAAATAGCTGCTAGCAAGGTGTGCGCATAAATTCTAATTATTGTCAATTAGTGCTGATTGTTAGTGCCCAATTATCAGCACTAATTGGTTTGTTCATCAAATTGTACATGCAAATTGGGCATGTGCACAAATTTTCACACCCAATTTTGTGCATCGTATATAGAATCCAGGGGGTTATTGTTTTATTGTACTGACTTTGATTTGTGAGTTACACTGTATTATTTAATTGAGTTGTTTTATTTAATGTTTTGTCATAAACTGCTGAACTGTTTTGCATACTGTTTTATATCAAGTTAATAGAATGGAATGGCATTAAAGAAAAAAGCTTAGCATGTCTCAACTCTCATGATTTCCCCAAGTAAAA
Source organism: Microcaecilia unicolor (assembly GCF_901765095.1). Taxonomy (NCBI): domain Eukaryota; kingdom Metazoa; phylum Chordata; class Amphibia; order Gymnophiona; family Siphonopidae; genus Microcaecilia; species Microcaecilia unicolor. The sequence continues at coordinate 591,806,083 of NC_044031.1, read as the reverse complement.
AAAAAAACACACCTTCTCCTCCAATATTCAGCCCACAGCAGTCAGTATTTTTTAAAATGCCAACTGCCATGTGATTTTTATACCTAGATATTCAGTGTCAGTATCTAGTTACCAGTTGGTATCAAATATCTGGGTTTAAGTTGCTTTGTGCTACTTATCGAGGTACCAGATATTGCGACTGGTACCCGTATACGTAGCCGAATAAAGGTAGAACAGCCTGAATATCAGTGATGGATAACTCTTGGCTCCACCCCTAGACTACCCCGATACTAGCTATATGGTGCTGAAGATCTGGGTGTAGACCTGTCCCACTGAATATCAACCCCAAAACATTTTTCTTCCATGAAATTTAATGGGAACAAGGTGAACTAAAAGGTGGACACTTGTGTTCTGAACAGGCATAAATGTATTTGGTATAAAGTTTGGGAGAAAACAGCCATACCTCTAGATAAGTGAATAACCCATTGACTAGAGCAGTGGCAGAGGGAATACCAATAACACAGAATGTATCAAACTCTAAAACTGAATGAATTTACTCCTTTTCTGGTGCATTGCTAAGCCTGTCCACAGTTTGGATTCTGGAGTACTGATCCTCAAGAGAAAGATCAACCCAAATAACATCGTTCCATATGGACTATGCAGTGGATGCTGTCCAGCAATGTTTACTTAAATACAGGTCAGGGTAAATGATGTGGAGAGCTTGAGATACACAGCACAACTTGTGGCTGTGTGCTTACTTCTATTTCAGTGGCAGGAAAACATATCTTCCATTCTCGGGAGAATCCATCTGTAGACAAGGGAACATGTCTGTGCTATAGATCGTATAGGGAGCAATTTTCTCTAGGTTGCTTAAAGTTAGGTGCCAGAATGATGCACCCAAAGTGCAATTTCTATAACGGCAATTGTGTGCAGAACTGCTGTTATAGAATACTAGTGTAAGACCACGGTTACACCTAACTTTAGTCAAGAGCACCTATGCCAGCTCAAAGGTTGGTGTAATAGCTCACACCTAACTGTAACCAGTTAGGCATGTAACTCTTAGTATTCTATAACCCACCTGCACAAGTGTAAGGCATGCCCCTTCCATGCCCATGCCCCCTAGCAGTTTCACAGGATGGATTTTGTACATGCAGGGGCCCTTTTACTAAACTGTGTGGGCGCCTGTGTGCACCCAACACATGTTGATTTTGAGTTACCGCCCGGCTACCGCGTGGCCCTTGCAGTAATTTCATTTTTTACATGTGTCCGCTACGCGCAATGGAAAACAATTGTTATTTTCTGGTGCGCGGCAGAAACCAGGTGGTAATCGTCATTCTATGCGCATAGATGATTACCGCACAGTTAACATGTGAGACCTTACCACTAAGTCAATGGCTGGCAGTAAGGTCTCGGACCCAAAATGGATGCACGCCAATTTTTATTTTGCTCCATGTCCATTTTCGGCAAAATTTTTTAAAAAGGCCTTTTTTTACAGGCGTGCTGAAAAATGGATCTGTGCGCAGCCAAAACACACCCTTACACTAGTGCAGCCCATTTTCAGCGCACATTAGTAAAAGGGCCCTGCAATTTGTAGAATCCCTACTAAGGGTAGTTAGTGCCAATTAGTACCAATTAACAACAAATATGGTGCATAATTGGTAGTCAACACCAATTAGTGGTTAATTATTATATTATGTTGCAACTGACAATATTCTATAACTTCTGTGTGCAGCTCCTCAGATCTATGCATTCTGCTTGATATAGATGTATTTTTGAAATTTTACAAATTAATAACCAAGAAATAAAATCAGAATACTTCCCCCCCCCCCAAAAAAAAGGAAAATCCATAAAAGCTCAAAAGGAAAATAGAAAACAATATTCTGCAACTATGTATACTAATCCTGTTATGGTCCTTAGGGGTTCAAGTCCTCAGGCTACAGGCCTCTAGAACAGCACTTATCAAACTTTCCGTGGCTAGAATCCTTGGAAACATGGACTGATGATGATCCTTTGGACAGGCCGCCGACTTTGTGACCCCAAAGGTGGTTTTTGTGACCTCATTTGGGGTGATGACCCAACGTTTTGGAAGCCCTGTTCTCTGTTTCAGAAATAATTTAGAATTTTTTTCACACATTTTTCTTGATGAAATGTTTTTGCATGATTTAGTCTCTTCATTCGCAACATATATTATCAAGGGGAGAAAAGATCTTTTAATACAGCAGTGCTCTCCATGGAGATGTTTTATACAACCTTGTAGGAAGAATTTATATTGCTTCATTTTCCAGGACCGATATCCCTGCTAACATGGTGCTGTATCTAATTCATCACATCTGATTATATTATGTAAAAACCAGTCCAGTCTGAGAGCCATCCATCATTGATTCATTATAATTTATAATTATATTCCACAGCTTTAAAAAAAGATATATAATCCTTTTTTTCCAGTGTACTGAATTGTAAGAGGTCAAGGTTTCAGGAGTTTTTTTTTCTATTTTAATTTTTCTACTTTTTAAATGTTTTCCATTCCATTTTAGTTTTATTCTTCAGTACAAACTGGGCAAGTGAACAATTTAGAGTCAGAGTCAAAAAAATATCATGTATTTAAATATTTATGGACCCGCCTAACTGAGGTTTGACTTTATATTTTATCGTCGTCGATGATACGCTGAAACCTTCTGCTCAGTGTGCTGCTGCGGCTAGGAAAGCGAATAGAATGTTGGGTGTTATTAAGAAGGGTATGGAGTCCAGGTGTGCGGATGTTATAATGCCGTTGTATCGCTCCATGGTGCGACCGCACCTGGAGTATTGTGTTCAGTACTGGTCTCCGTATCTCAAAAAAGATATAGTAGAATTGGAAAAGGTACAGCGAAGGGCGACGAAAATGATAGTGGGGATGGGACGACTTTCCTATGAAGAGAGGCTGAGAAGGCTAGGGCTTTTCAGCTTGGAGAAGAGACGGCTGAGGGGAGATATGATAGAAGTGTATAAAATAATGAGTGGAATGGATCGGGTGGATGTGAAGCGACTGTTCACGCTATCCAAAAATACTAGGACTAGAGGGCATGAGTTGAAGCTACAGTGTGGTAAATTTAAAACGAATCGGAGAAAATTTTTCTTCACCCAACGTGTAATTAGACTCTGGAATTCATTGCCGGAGAACGTGGTACGGGCGGTTAGCTTGACGGAGTTTAAAAAGGGGTTAGATAGATTCCTAAAGGACAAGTCCATAGACCGCTATTAAATGGACTGGAAAAATTCCTCATTTTTAGGTACAACTTGTCTGGAATGTTTTTACGTTTGGGGAGCGTGCCAGGTGCCCTTGACCTGGATTGGCCACTGTCGGTGACAGGATGCTGGGCTAGATGGACCTTTGGTCTTTCCCAGTATGGCACTACTTATGTACTTATGTACTTATGTACTAACTTTAAATTTTTTGCTCTGGCAGCAAAAAACACCTTAGCATATAGCAGATCACTACTAAAAGATACTAATGTTTATGAGCTTCTTGATACACTGCCTTTCTGTGTCTTCACCTGTCCTTTGTTTACACGTGAGATAGGTAGCAAACAGTATGCACTAGTATGAGTAAGCAGCAGTCTCACAGTTGGCCACATAATATTGCAGTCTAGATGCTCTAATGCCATGCACTTAGTGCCAACTGTGGGCTGGATTCAGTAAATGTCACACAAAATTTGGCACTGCATGGCATTCTATAACAGGTGTTCTGAGATTGGCACCCTTTATAGAATAGTACATAGTGTACATAGTGGATCCGCACCCAACTTTGGGTGTGATGAGTTACACCAACTGAAACCGGATGTAAATCCCAGCACACAAGTTGAGCGCGGATCCACACTGTTCTATAATAGTGGACACATTTTAAGGGAATGCCCATGACTCACCTATAGCTATGCCCCCTCTGCAGATCCACACAGAAACACCTATGCACTATTCTATAAGTGCTGATCTCCTGTTTTTGCCCCATTTCAACGCCTTACATCAGTTAGAATGCTTTTCTGCACTGAAAATTCGGCACAGAAGTAGCACCTGATGGGCCCGGAGCAGGGCCACTTCCCCGCCCCTCCTCCTCCACTCTGGCAGCCGCCACCTCTTGCCCCCTTACCTTCCTGCATCTTCTCTTCTCTTACCTCAGTCTGTCTGAACACACAGGAGCAGGTGAGAGACAGACCCTGGTGCCGGGCCCCCCTGGAAGGTCGGGCCCAAGGAATCTTGCCCTCCTTGCTCCGTCCCTCTCGGCAGCCCTGCTTCTATCAATTTTAATTCTTTTATGCATAGGTGTGAAATTATTTAAAACTTCTCCACTAAATATATTCTATCTATCCAAGAAAGTTTGCAAATCATCACAAACCCAATCAAGATGAACGTTTTCCCAAAATTTATCCATATCTATCCAGCCCCTACTTTCACACTGCATCTTAGACTTACTTTGTTTTTTAGAAAATTGATTCCAGTTCAGATTAAACTGAAGTAACATATGATCTGACCATCAATTCTCTGACTAGTCACAATTAGAAATAGAGATGCTATTAACATTGGTCTTGGAACAAGTTCAAGATATTAAATCCAACTGGTGACCCTTAATATGCATGACTGTAGATGGTAACCACAAATAATCAAGACTCTGTAAAAAAGAGATCAATTCAACAACATTTACATCTTTTGTTTGATAATAAATGCAAATTAATATCCCCAATATCAAATTATATGGAGAATGATTTGAATTTCTAAACACAAAATCATAAAATTGATTCTGAATAGAAGCCCACTTTTTAGGAGGTGAATAAAATAATATACTTATAAGAACATTTTTCAAAGTTTCATCTCTCAATTAGCAAGCTATTATTTCAAAGTCAAAGTGTATACTAATTGAACCTCAAACCAATTTTTAAGTATTAACACCAATCCACCTCCCCTTTTCCTTTTACAATTTAGCAGTGTTGGTCGATATCCAGGTAGGCAGATCTCCTTAATGGATCATCATCAGAAGACAGCCAAGTTTCTGTAAGAAATACACAACCCGGTTGTTATTCTGCTATCCAGTCTCTAATAATGGGAACCTTATTCTTTACAGACCTAACATTAGCATATCAGCAAGGGATTGGTACTGTAGAAACATCTTCCTAAGCATTGTACTGAACAGATATAAGATTCCGTCTAGACTTATTTGAAGATGCTAGAAATTTACTACTTAATAGTTTCATTGCATGCCACTCAGTGGCGTTCCTAGGGGGGCTGACACCCGGGGCGGATCACTGATGCGCCCCGCCCCCCGGGTGCAGCGCCCCCACGGGACAGCGCGACACTCCCCCCGGGTGCACGCCTCTGGGGGGGGGGGGGGGGGGGGGGGGGGGTGCTGCGCGCCTGCCGGCTCTTTGTTTTCATGCTCCCTCTGCCCCGGAACAGGAAGTAACCTGTACCGGGGCAAAGGGAGCATGAAAACGAAGAGCCAACAAGCGCGTAGCATGCCCCCAGCGGCGTGTACCCGGGGCGGACCGCCCTCCCCTTGGTACGCCACTGATGCCACTTATTCCTGCTATTTTTGGAAATTTATTTATTTATTTATTGCATTTGTATCCCACATTATCCCACCTCTTTGCAGGCTCAATGTGGCTTACAATGTATCATTCTTGGTGGTAATAGATTAGAACGTAATCACTTATTGTTACATAGAGATGTTGAATAACATATTAGAGTTTAAAGCAAGCAGATATTATAAAAGTAGTTACTTGTTGTTAAATAAGAGATTTTGAGTGATGTGGAGGGGCATAATGGAACAGAAACGCCTATCTCCATGGGCGTTTATCTCCGAGAACGGGTCCGTGAAGGGGCGGGGCGGATCGTATTTTTTAAAAGAAAAAGACGCCCATGTTTTATTCGTCAAGGTGTGAGCTGGGCGTTTTTGCTTTTCAGCGATAATGGAAAATGAAATCGCCCAGCTCAAAAACGAATAAATCCAAGACATTTATTCGTGGGAGGGGCCAGGATTCATAGTGCACTGGTCCCCCTCACATGCCAGGACACCAACCGGGCACCCTAGGGGGCACTTTTACAAAACCAAAAAAACAGGTAAAAGAGCTCCCAGGTGCATAGCACCCTTCCCTTGGGTGTTGAGCCCCCCAAATCCCCCTCAAAACCCACTGCCCACAAGTCTACACCATTACTATAGCCCTAAGAGGTGAAGGGGGGCACCTACATGTGGGTACAGTGGGTTTGGGGGGGTTGGACGACTAGTAGCATTAAGCAGCACAATTGTAACAGGTAGGGGGGGGATGGGCCTGGGTCCACCTGCCTGACGTCCACTGCACCCCCTAACAACTGCTCCAGGGACCTGCATACTGCTGCTTGGGAGGAGGGTATGACATTTGAGGGTGAAAGTAAAAAGTTGTGAAACATCATTTGTTGTGGTGGGAGGGGGTTAGTGACCACTGGGGGAGTCAGGGGAGGTCATCCCCGACTCCCTCTGGGGGTCATCTGGTCATTTAGGGCACTTTTGGGGGCCTTATTCGTGAAAAAACAGGGTCCAGGAAAAGTGTCCTAAATTCTAGCTCAAAACTGTTCCATTATCGGCGAAGGGCGCCCATCTCTGTTCGCCCGATAACCACGCCCCAGTTCCGCCTTCACCACGCCTCCGACACGCCCCCGTCAACTTTGTCCGCACCCGCGACGGAGTGCAGTTGAAAGCGTCCAAAGTTCGGCTTTCGATTATACCGCTTTATTTGTTTTTGTGAGAAGAACGCCCATCTCCCGATTTAGGTCGGAACTTGGGCGTTATTCTCGTTCGATTATAAGCTGGATAGTAAAAGTATAAAGCAAGCAGATATTATAAAAATAGTTCTGAGTAAAGGTGTGGGAGATGTGTACATTTATATTTGTTATTCTATGTGGTATGCCTTTTTAAAAAGGTGGGTCTTCAGTGATGTTCGAAAGTTTGTTAATTCGTAGATCCCTCTTAGGTTTTGCGGCAGTGCGTTCCATAGCTTGGCACTCAAGTAGGTGAAGTTTGCTGCATGCGTAAGTTTGTATTTTAAACCTTTGCAGCTTGGGAGATGAAGATTGAGAAATGTGCGGGCTGATCTTTTGGCGTTCCTTGTCGGTAAGTCTATCAGGTCTGACATATACGCTGGGGCGTCTCCATGGATGATTTTATGAACTAGTATACAAATCTTAAACGTGATGCATTCTTTGAGTGGGAGCCAGTGTAGCTTTGCTCGTAGTGGTTTAGCGCTTTCATATTTTGCTTTCCCGAATATAAGTCTGGCTGCGGTGTTCTGGGCTGTCTGGAGTTTCTTGATTGTTTGCTCTTTACAACCAGCGTATAGTGCATTACAGTAGTCTAGGTGGCTGAGCACCATTGATTGTACCAAATTACGGAAGACTGTCATTGGGAAGAACTGTTTTACTCTTTTTAATTTCCACATTGAGTGGAACATCTTCTTGGTTGTGTTGTTCGTATGATTCTCAAGTGTTAGATGACGATCGATAGTCACTCCTAGGATTTTTAGGGTGTCCGAGATAGGGAGTGTCAGATTTGGTGTGTTTATGGTGGTAAATTTGTTCCTATTGTGTTGAGAGGTGAGTATTAAGCATTGGGCTTTTTCTGCATTAAGTTTGAGCTTGAATGTGTCCGCCCATGAGTGCATGATGTGCAGACTTTGGTTGATATCGTTGGAGATTTCCTGTAGATCTTGTTTGAATGGGATGTAAATCGTTACGTCGTCTGCGTATATGTATGGGTTGAGGTGTTGGTTGGATAGTAGTATAGCCAGAGGTATCATCATTAAATTGAATAGAGTCGGCGAGAGGGGGGATCCCTGTGGAACTCTGCATTCAGGTGTCCATGTGGCAGATGTAGTCGAGTTGGATGTCACTTGGTACGATCTTGTGGTTAGGAATCCTTTGAACCAATTAAGAACATTGCCTCCAATTCCGAAGTATTCAAGGAGATGTAGTAGAATACTGTGGTCAACCATATCGAAAGCGTTGGACATGTCAAATTGTAGAAGTAGTATGATTTTGCCAGTAGCGATTAGTTGTCTAAATTTGGACATGAGAGTAACTAGTACTGTTTCAGTGCTGTGGTTAGCACGAAAACCTGATTGGGAGTCATGGAGTATTGAGAACTTATTTAAGTAGTCAGTAAGTTGTTTGGTTACCATTCCCTCCGTTATTTTGGTTATTAGGGGGATAGATGCTACTGGGCTGTAGTTAGTTAGTTCACTAGCATTTTTCTTTGCGTCTTTGGGTATGGGGGTGAGTAGTGAGGAGTGGCCTAGTGGTTAGGGTGGTGGACTTTGGTCCTGGGGAACTGAGTTCAATTCCCACTTCAGGCACAGGCCGCTCCTTGTGACTCTGGGCAAGTCACTTAACCCTCCATTGCCCCATGTAAGCCGCATTGAGCCTGCCATGAGTGGGAAAGCGCGGGGTACAAATGTAACATAAATAAAAATTTCCTTTCTCCTTTGGGAAGAGACCATTTTGTAGCATGTAGTTCAGATGTTCTGTGAGGTCTGTTATAAATTGTTGAGGAGCGAATGTTATGAGGTTGTTGGGACATATGTCTAGTTTACAGTGAGATTTGGCAAATCTCTTGAGCGTTTGGGAGATGCTGCCTTCTGATACCATCTCAAAGTTTGTCCAGGTTCTGTCCGCAGGGTATACACCAGAGTCTGGGTCTAGGCAGTCGAGGATTGTGGTGTAGTCGGTGGTGCTGCTAGGTATCTGATGTCGTAGTTTTACAATTTTCTCATTGAAGTATTTTGCGAGGCTGTCTGCTGTTGGTGCCTCTGTACTGTTAGATGTGACCGGTGTGGTGTCTAGTAATTTGTTCACTAGTTGGAAGAGTTTGTGTGTGTCTTTGTAATTTGGTCCGATTATGGTTTTGTAGTATGTTCTTTTAGTTTGTCATATGGTATATTTGTATTTCCTATATAGTTGTTTCCAGGCTTCGTATGTGGAGTTGTTTTTTTGTTTGTTCCATGCTCATTCCCGCCTTCTAACTTGTGTTTTTTCAGGTCTTCATTGAACCATGGTAGTGAGTTCTTTCTATGTGAGGTTCTGGTTTGGATTGGGGCTGTGTCGTCTAGTATGTGTTTTGGAAGCATTTTAATGTAAGTTAAATAAGGAAACCTTTCAAATTGAGGTGAAAAGTTATTTATTATTATTTGAATAGAAAAATATCTAAACAAAATATCAAATCAAGATTTCTATATTTTATTGCAAAATATTCACCACCATTCTTTGGGTTATAGACAAACCAACATTGTGACAGAACTTAGGGGAAAGGGACGTGCTTTTGCTTAACTGGAATTGTTTTCTTGTCCTTAATTTCTTTTGCATTTGCACGGTGGCACTGTATCATGTTTCTGCATTGTGTGTAGTAGTTTCATTTCATTTAAAAGACCTCCAGCAGTTTGTGTTCAGGCACAGTGCCCAGGAATTCTCTTTCACGTGTCCTGGTGCCAGTACCTGACCAGGAATTGTGTTTATGTACCCGGAATGACTGCTTAACACCACAACTTCTTAGCAAGGTTAAAATAAAGTAATAAAACCAGCTTTCAACTAAGCAGAACACACATTGGGGATAGGGGCGGACTGACAGTGTTCTGGCACCTCGGGCAATAAGGGTCATGGGCTCCTAATCATCTATCAAAAGTGATGAAATTAGATGGAAGCAAGGGGAGTGTGGGCCCCTGGACACTGCCCTATTATTCTCATGGTCAGTCCACCTCTGATTGGGGGTAATTCTATAAAAGAAAGATGATTCCTGCTTTTCCTTTTCAGAATACCGGTGTAACTGGATATATATGCTCATACATGTGCAAATATATCCAGTTACATATATATATGTCTGTGCACCTAAGTGCCAGTGATACATGCGCTATTTATATTTTATAAGTAAACAAGCAAAAACGCCCGTTTCGGAACAAATGAAATGGGCCCTAGAAAGGCTATCATCAAAGCGTGTTCTCGTCTCTCTCCCCTGCCCTCCCCTCCATGTCCAGCGATTCTCCCCTCTCCTCCTATCCCATCTCATCCATGTCCAGTGATTCTCCCCTGCCCTCCATACCTGAGGTCGCAGCGGCGGCAGGCTCGGCTTGCGTCGCCTCCAGCCTTCCCTTGCCTTCCCTCTCAGTGTCCCGCCCTTCTCTGATGTCATTTCGTCTTTCCGCGAGGGCGGGACACTGAGAGGGAAGGGAACGCTGGAGGCGAGCTGACGTAAGCTCATTTGCATACGGTTACGTCACGAACCTAGCCAGCCAACCATCAATGGATGCAGATGGACAAATTATTATATATAGAGAAGTGCACCCTGTCCATGCTTTGCCCAAAGTCCACCACATGCATGCCCATCTATAAAGTAAGCACTATGTAAACTATGTGCATTATTTAGAGGATGGCGCATAGGCGCATATCTGACATGTACTTATGTATGTGTGGACATTTGTGCATGTACGCTTGTATTCAACTTAAGCGCATAACTGGTGTGTAAATATTAAAGTGGCTGCTTTATAAAATTACCCTCATTGTGCTTCCCAGCATTGTCATAGAAACAGAGAACAACAGATAAAGGTCATATAGCACATCCAATCTGCCCATCCATATCATTCTCCTCCCACTAAGAGATTCCATATGCCTGCCCCATGCTTTCTTGAATTCAGTTAGTTTTTGTCTCCACCAGCTCCACCAGAAAGTCGTTTCACACTTATTACCCTTGCCATATGAAGTATTTCCTTAGATTTCTTCTGAGTCTAATCCCTTCCTACCTTCATTGTGGAGGAGTGGCCTAGTGGTTAGGGTGGTGGACTCTGGTCCTGGCAAACTGAGTTCAATTCCCACTTCAGGCATGGGCAGCTCCTTGTGACTCTGGGCAAGTCACTTAACCCTCCATTGCCCTAGGTACAAATAAGTACCTGTATATGTAAGCTGCATTGAGCCTCCCATGAGTAGGAAAGCGCAGGGTACAAATATAACTAAAATAAATTTTATGCCCTCTTGTTTCAGAGTTTCCCTTCAGTTGAAAGAGGCCCTGCATCTTCTGCATTTTATACTGACTCCATTCTGTTTATATTTTTTTGAAGGTCATGACTAATGATTTGCCTGCTTGGAATTGTCTTGCTACCTGATGCATATGATAGTTTTAAAAAACACAGAAAAATGCCTCTTAAAATAGAAATAATCCTACGAAGGGGTAGAGGGTCAAAATGGTAATATGCATATATCTAATACCATTAAACAACAGTTTCACTCAGGGTGAGAACCCCTAAGCAGTATGAAATACTTAATCCAAGCTATATAGATTTTAGTTTCACAGAGCACCAGATAAGGTTCCCAACCTTTCTGTACAGAAGAATGAGACAGACTGTACCCATTTAATATAATCTGAGTAGTAAAGAAAGCCCTAGAGGTACTTGCTGTACCAGATGTCCAATTCTTAATATGCAATTTCTCAGATCAAAGAGTTACACTGCTCCAGGCTATGCCCTAACTGGCATCTACGAAGATCTGTTCTCATGCAACAAAACACATTATACCATCTATCTCCTTTCTCTACCACCTGCACCTATGCATAAGTAAATTATATACTTTTGGCAGTTTTGTTTTGATTATGGATGGGTAGCCAGAATATTTTCATATTATGTTGTTTCCCATGTCATTTCTGGGAATGCTTGTTGTTTATTCTTATCTGAGCATTTTGTTATTGAAGGAGCAAAGTCATTCAAGTTTCAAGTTAGAGCATAAGAACATAAGAGTGGCCATACTGGGTCAGACCAATGGTTCATTTATCCCAGTATCCTGTTTTCCAAACAGTGGCCAAACCAGGCCATAAGTACCTGGCAGAAAAACAAATCATGGCAACATTCCATACTAAAATGCAAAAAGCAAACACTAGGCCTTCAGGAAAAGAGAACAATGCATCCACTCCGCAGCTACTCAGTACCTTTCCGCTCTCATCTCTCCCTACACTCCTGCCCGTGAACTCCGTTCGCTGGGTAAATGTCTCCTGTCGTCCCCCTTCTCCCCCACTGCTAACTCCCGGCTCTGTTCCTTCTATCTCGCTGCTCCCTATGCCTGGAATAGACTCCCTGAGCCAGTACGTCAGGCTCAGTCTCTGGCTGTCTTCAAGTCTAGGCTTAAAGCCCACCTCTTTGCTACTGCTTTCGACTCCTAACCATGACTCTCTTACTCAACACCCTCACTTATCACCCCTACCACTGCAATTTCCCCACCACTAGCTGTCTGTTCATCTGTCCAATTTAGATTGTAAGCTCTGTTGAGCAGGGACTGTCTTTTCATGTTAATTTGTACAACGTTGCGTAAGTTTAGTAGCGCTATAGAAATGTTTAATAGTAGTAGTAGTAATCCTTTATTCCAAAAGATGACCCGACACAGGCCGTGTTTCAGCACCAAACACCTGGAGTTGAGGAGTAGCCTAGTGGTTAGTGCAACAGACTCTGATCCTGGGGAACTGGGTTTAATTCCCACTGCAGCTCCCTGTGACTCTGGGCAAGTCACTTAACCCTCCATTGCCCCAGGTACAAATAAGTACCTGTATATACTATGTAAACCACTTTGAATGTAGTTACAAAAAAAAATAAAAACACAGAAAGGCAGTATACCAAGCCCCATTCCCTTTCCCAAGGGTCTAACATAAATATATTAGTCCAAAAAACTTGTCAGTTGTAAAATAACATATATAGACACAGTAATAAAACAAAGATGATTCATAAATGCACTAAAACCAGCCAATTAACAATAAAAAGTTAAAACATATATATTGGGATAAACATAAGAAAATATATAAATTCAAACACAAAAGGTCCAACAAAGAGTTTTGTATATATATATATATATATATATATATATATATAAGTCCTTGCCATACACCTCTGCTCAGTAACAAATAGTTGGGATCTCATGACACTTTCCTAATAATTCCTAGCATCCTGTTTGCTTTTTTGGCCGCCACCACACACTGAGCAGAAGATTTCAGCGTATTATCTACAATGACAGCCAGATCTTTTTATTGAACGCTGATCCCCAAAGTGGACCCTAGCATCAGGTAACTGTGATTCGGATTATTATTTCCAATGTGCATCAACTTGCATTTGTCCACTTTAAATTTCACCTGCCATTTGACCTCCCAGTCTTCCGATATCCTAAGGTCTTCCTGCAATATTTCACAGTCCGCATATGTTTTAACAACCTTGAATAGTTTTGTATCATCTACATATTTGATCACTGCAAACATCATTCCGATTTCCATATCATTTATAAATATGTTAAATAGTACTGGTCCCAGTACAAATCCCTGCGGCATTCCACTGTTAACGTTCCTCCATTGAGAGAAATGACCATTTAACCCTACCCTCTGTTTTCTGTCCAATAACCAATTCCTAATCCACACCAGAACATTGCCTCCTATCCTATGGTGAGGCAAGACTTCCCTCGGCTGAACCCATGCTGACTCTGTCCCATTAAACCATGTCTGTCTATGTGTTCTATAATTTTATTCTTTATAATAGTTTCCACTATTTTGCCTGGCACCGACGTAAGGCTTACCGGTCTATAATTTCCCAGATCACCACTTGAACCCTTTTTAAAAATCGGCATCACATTGGCCACCCTCCAATCTTCAGGTACTATGGATGATTTTAACGACAGATTACATATTACTAACATCAGATCGCAATTTCATGCTTGAGTTCTTTGAGTACCCTTGGATGTATGTCATCCAGTCCAGGTGATTTACTACTCTTTAATTTGCCAGTTTGACTCAGTACATCTTCCAAGTTCACCGATATTTCTTTCATTTCCTCCGTATCATCACCCTTGAAAATTATTTCCGGTACAGGCAGATCTATTATATCTTCTTCTGTAAAGACAGAAGCAAAGAATTAATTCAGTTTCTCCGCTATGGCATTGTCCTCCGTGAGCACCTCTTTTGCTCCTTCGTTGATCTAACGGTCCCACGGATTCTCTCGCAGCCTTTTTGCTTCTGATGTACCTGAAAAAGTTTGTTACTGTGAGTTTTAGTCTCTGTGGCAAGTTTCTCTTCATATTCTCTTTTAGCCTTCTTTATTAATGCTTTGTATCTGACTTGCCAGTGCTTATATTGCTTCTTATTTTCTTCGTTTGGGTACTTCCTATCCTGCCCATCAAATGAGTGTCTGAGCACCATACAATCTATAATTGGAGAATGAGGGGTATGCAGCAAACTACAGGTGGGTACAACACGGGACAGACTAGATACAAAAGGAGCCGGGGAAAAAAAACAATATCTGATAGGAAAGACAGAAGAAGAAGAGAGGGCAACAGGGTAGGGTATAAGTCATTGAATGTACACTCTTTCAAAAGAGTGTGCCCTGTTTACAAAGAGGATACACTCTTTTCCTGATAGTGCGTGCATGCACAGACACTTTGCACATGTGCAATGGTTCATGCAAGCACGAAGGCTTGTGCATTCACAATGGTTTGAATGGAAGCACTATGTGGAAAAAGAGTGTATCCTCTTTGCAAATAGTGCACACTCTAGAATATAAACTGACAGACTGGGTTAGAAACCGGTTGAGTGGAAGATGACAGAGGATAGTGGTAATTGGAGCTCACTCTAAGGAAAGGGATGTTAGTAGTTGTGTGCCACAAGGTTTGATTCTTGATCTGATTCTTTTAAACATTTTTGTAAGCAATATTGCCAAAAGGCTCTCTGGTAAGGTTTGCTTCGTCCAACTCACAGGAAGTTGAAAAGGTAGGATGAAGCAGCGAACTGACTGGGGCAGCCGGAAGCAGCTGCCTTCAGCACTGCGCGCGCCATGGTTCACTGCTGGAAACAGGGAGGAGAGATATAGCTGGCCTGACCCAAAGGAAGGGAGGGAGAGCTGAACTGCCTGACACTGGAACAGGGAGCAAGGAGCCTGAGGAAGCAAAAAACCCACCTGATTGGCCAGTATTGTTGGGGGGGGGGGGCCTGAGACAGAAATGGGGGGCCTGTGCCCCGAGGTCCCCTGTAGCTACGCCACTGCTTTGAAAACATAGTTCCGAATATATAAGCAGTTTTAAAACATCTGTTTGTAGAATTGCTAAGGGAAGTTTTGTTCTTACTGCTATTTTTTTGAGAGCATCAGAATTATAGGACCCTTAAAGGACTCTTGATTGTTCCAGTCTTGAAGGCTCTACTGTACTTTTTTCTTTTGTTATTTGTGTTTGTGCACTTTTGGACCATCTCTCTTCTGTTACCTTTTTACCTATACCAACACTTAACACTCATTTCTTTTACCCTGCCTCTCCCAAGTCTCTCCACACTGCAGCTGGCAGCGAAGCATTGAGCGACCATCAGGGCAATGTCTCCAAATGGGTTAATTGTGGGCATAGAAAACAAAAAAGCAACTAAACCTACCACACAAAATGTAAACCAAAAAAAGAGGAGCAGAGGGAATACAAAGCAAATAACTGTATGATAATATATACTTATCAGGGTCGATATTCAAAGAGATTTAACAGGCCAGAAATGGCTCCTGATTGGTTAAATCGCTTGTTCAGGTCTAACCGGTCATTTTCAGTGGCATTTATCCAGTTAGTGCCACTGAAAATGACCGGTTAGGGGGTTGTTTACTAAAAGCTTAGCTCAAGTTACCTGCAGCAGGGCCCATAGGAATAAAATGAGCCCTGCTACAGATAACTCGAGCTAAGCTTTAGTAAACAACTAGGGTTACCATATTTTGTCCTCTGAAAAAGAAGACACATGTCGCGCCCCTTGCCCCACCCCTGCCCACACCACGCCCCCTCACATCATCGCCCCGCCCTTTCTCGTTCTCACCCCGTCCCCTGTCACATATTCCCCTCCCCCTGGGTCACATATTCCCCTCCCCCTGGTCACATATTCTCCTCCCCTGTCCCCCACGTCACCTCCCCTCCCCTTACTTACTATATACTGCCCTGGTGGTCTAGTGACCTCTTCGGGGCAGGAAAGAGCCCCCTCTTTCCTGCCCAGAGCGCTGCCCTTGCCCTGAATCCTGTTGCTGTGTGACGGTCTCGGGATTCAAAATGGCCGCTGAGAGTTGAAGTCTCGCGAGGCCATTTCAACTCTCGGTGGCCATTTTGAATCCCAAGACTGTCACACAGCAACAGGATGCAGGGCAAGGGCAGCACTCTGGGCAGGAAAGGGGGGGCTCTTTCCTGTCCCGAAGAGGTCACTAGACCACCAGGGCAGTAGATAGTAAGTAAGGGAAGGGGAGGGGAGGCTAGAATAGGTCCACCGCCCGCCCACCTGTTTGTCCAGAAATCTGGACAAACGGGCGGACTGGCAAAACCCGCCCGGACGCCCAGACATGTCCTCAAAAAGAGGACATGTCTGGGTAAATCCGGACGTATGGTAACCCTATTAAAAAAAAACCCTTAGTGTCTAAAGTAAAACCAGCTATTTTGGGTGTGTTCCGAGAGCGGAGTCAGCAGTTGGCACTTTAAGTGGTTAACCAGTGAAGGTGACCACATAAATAGGACCACGTAAAAGTCAGTCCTATCTTTATGCTGTGCCCCATAGCCAGTTAAGTGCTAAATATCGCACTTTACCAGCTACAGTTTGGCCGGTTCCAGAATCTGGAAATTCAATGCTGGAACCTAGACATGACCCAGCATTCAATTTCCGGGCATAATACCGGCGACAGTCAGCAAAACGCTGAGTGCCACCAGCTGAATATCAATCCTGTTGTTTATATTTATTTTATTTGCTTGTTATTTGAGTAATAAAGACAAGGTTATTGCCCTAACCCCCTAAGTGATGTATTCTTTCTGCTCCTCTTTTTTTGGTTAACTTTGTATATACTATTATAATTAATGAACCTCACTTCTAAACCAGAGAAGGAGGAGTATAATCGCAGTCTCTCAAATGCATTTATTTGGATTTAGGTCACATCTTTTTCAGTTGTAGCTCAATATGAAGGCTATATTAGGTGTAAAAAATAGTTTAATGATAGAGCAACCAGCTGAGAACCAAAGACGTCAGGTTCAGATCCCACCACTGTTGCTTGTTGTCTTGAGCAAGTCACTTCATAGGTATTTCTATGCCTAAGAATGGTAGAACAGTAAAACTATGTGCCTATAATTTAGGTGCAAACTAATAACTGGCACCATAAACTGTGACTAATGTCCAGCCGTCAAACACCGCTACAAATTCTAGACCTCCAATCCCACTAAATATACAATATTTTTTTGAACCTCAGTAGCGTCACATGAGGTCAATATACAGCACCATGTTCTTTTCTAAATCCCTTAAATTTATTTTAATTTTAAGGGATTTAGAAAAGAAGTGATGAAGAAGTGAGTATGTAAAGCACGGAGGGTGCTGTATATTGACCCCGTGTGATGCTATTGAAGTTAAAAAAAATAATATTGCATATTTTGTGGGGTAAGATTTGGTGGATTGGAGGTCCAGAATTTGTAGTGGTATAATTTAGGTGCAAGTACTGAAGCCTGTATTCTACAAATTATGCAAGTGCGAGTCACACCCAGTCTCTAACTATGTTTTTGTTTTTTTGTTTTTTGTTACATTTGTACCCCGCGCTTTCCCACTCATGGCAGGCTCAATGCGGCTTACATGGGGCAATGGAGGGTTAAGTGACTTGCCCAGAGTCACAAGGAGCTGCCATAGAGCTGGTATAAATGATCACGATTGAGTGCTGGATATATGCACATATCTTGGGCTGCAAAAACCCAAGGGAATGGTATAGTTTAGGGGGTGAAAAACGTTTGTGCACGAAAAAGGAGCGAGACTTGGGTGTAATCGTATGTGATGACCTTAAGGTGGCCAAACAGGTAGAAAAGGCAACGGTGAAAGCTAGAAGGATGTTTGGGTGCATAGAGAGATGAATAGCCAGTAGGAAAAAGGAGGTGATGAAGCCTCTGTATAAGACTCTGGTGAGATCTCATTTAGAATATTTTGTACAATTCTGGAGACTGCAGCTCCAAAAAGATGGGTCCAGAGGGTGTCTACTAAACTGGTCAGTGATCGTCATCATTTTGAGACTTAAAGATCTCAGAATGTATACTTTGGAAGAAAGGTGGGAGAGGGGAGATATTATACAGATGTTTAAATACCTTCATGGCATAAATTCACAGAAGGCGAGTCTTTTTGAATTGAAAGGAAGTTCTGGAATGAGGGGGCATAGGATGAAGGTGAAAGGGGATAGACTCAGAAGTAACTTGAGGAAATACTTCTTCATGGAAAGGGTGGTGAATTTGTGGAATGGCCTCTCAGTGGAGATGGTGCAGATGAAAACTGTAACTGAATTTAAGAAAGCTTGGGGCAGGTATATAGGCTCTCTAGGGGAGAGGAAAGGATAGTAGATGGCGTGGATAGGCAGACTGGATAGGCCACATGGTCTTTATTTGCCTTCATTTTTCTATGATAACTCTATACAATATACACTTATGAGTCCCACCCACAGTTAGTCCAGACCCTATTCATGTGTATGCCCCCACCATTTTTATTTATTGAACTTTTAATGAATACATTTACCATTAAGTTGAATTAATTGAAATTACATAACAAAACAAGGAAATAAAATCAATACTATAAGGAAATGTTACAACATAATTGCTTTTACCCACAATTCTGCCGCAAGACATATTCCACCAGTGTCGCTATGCTCATATTAGTCCTCTCCTCAAGTCACTTCACTGGCTCCCTATCCATTTCCGCATACAGTTCAAACTCCTCTTATTGACTTACAAGTGCATTCATTCTGCAGCTCCTCAGTACCTCTCCACTCTCATCTCTCCCTACATTCCTCCCCGGGAACTCCGTTCACTGGGTAAATCTCTCTTATCTGCTCCCTTCTCCTCCACTGCTAACTCCAGACTCCGTTCCTTTTATCTTGCTGCACCATATGTCTGGAATAAACTTCCTGAGCTGGTACATCAAGCTCTCTCTGGCCATCTTCAAATCTAGGCTAAAAGCCCAGATTTTTGATGCTGCTTTTAACTCCTAACCCTTACTCACTATGTGTATTCCGATCTGTAAAATATGCACTGTGTCAGATATGTGTATTAGATTGTAAGCTCTATTGAGCAGGGACTGTCTCTCTGTGTCAGGTGTTCAGCGCTGCGTGCGTCTGGTAGCGCTATACAAATGTTAATAATAATAATAATATCCACAGAATACTGTTTAGGCAGAATTTTGACATTCATGCATGTTTGCGCACTCATATGTGCATGGACAAGTCACTTAAGGATCCTTTTACTATAAAGTACATGCCATAGCGCATACTTTATAGAATTATTCCTTACAATGGTCTTTCCATCACGCTAAGGCCATTTTAACCGTGGACATAAAAATTGATTTTTTTCTATTTTTTGCATTAATGGCCAAGCACTAATACTGGCATTAGCACGTTGTCATTTTTAAATAGCACTGCGTGAGCACTTATCACCACCCATTTTGTTAGCGATAAGGGCTCCTGAGTTATCCATCAGCTAGCCTGTTAGTGTGCAGTAATGTAGATGCACCAACTGGCTAACACAGGAATGACCACTCTCCACCCCTAACATGTCCCATCAAAAATAAATTAGAGAAATATTTTTTGCAAATGCAGATTTCAAAAGGTACTGCAGGATGCCCAAGTGAATCCTGCAATAATCCATGTTTTTTAAAATGCTGTATTAAACATAGTAAACATAGTAGATGACGGCAGAAAAAGACCTGCACGGTCCATCCAGTCTGCCCAAGAAGATAAATTCATATGTGCTACTTTTTTATTTGTACTGTCCTCTTCAGTGCACAGACCGTATAAGTCTGGCCAGCCCTATCCCCGCCTCCCAACCACCAACCCTGCCTCCCAACCACCAGCTCTGGAAAGAGACCATATAAGTCTGCCCAGCACTATCCTCGCCTCCCAACTACCAGTCCCGCCTCCCACCACCAGCTCTGGCACAGACCCTATAAGTCTGCCCAGCACTATCCCTGCCTCCCACCACCGGCTCTGGCACAGACCGAATAAATCTGCCCAGCACTATCCCCGCCACCCAACCACCAGCCCCGGCACAGACCGTATAAGTCTGCCCAGCACTAGCCCCGCCTCCCAACCACCAGCTCTGCCACCCATTCTAGGCTAAGCTCCTGAGGATCCATTCCTTCTGCACAGGATTCCTTTATGTTTATCCCACGCATGTTTGAATTCCGTCACCGTTTTCATCTCCACCACCTCCCGCGGGAGGGCAGTCCAAGTATCCACCACCCTCTCTGTGAAAAAATGCTTCCTGACATTCTTCTTGAGTCTGCCCCCCTTCAATCTCATTTCATGCCCTCTCGTTCTACCGCCTTCCCATCTCTGGAAAAGGTTTGTTTGCGGATTAATACCTTTCAAATATTTGAACGTCTGTATCATATCACCCCTGTTTCTCCTTTCCTCCAGGGTATACATGTTCAGGTCTGCAAGTCTCTCCTCATATGTCTTGTAACGCAAATCCCATACCATCCTCGTAGCTTTTCTTTGCACCGCTTCAATTCTTTTTACATCCTTAGCAAGATACGGCCTCCAAAACTGAACACAATACTCCAGGTGGGGCCTCACCAACGACTTGTACAGGGGCATCAACACCTCTTTTCATCTGCTGGTCACACCTCTCTCTATACAGCCTAGTAACCTTCTAGCTACGGCCACCGCCTTGTCACACTGTTTCATCGCCTTCAGATCCTCAGATACTATCACCCCAAGATCCCTCTCCCCATCCGTACCTAGCAGACTCTCACCGCCTAACACATACGCCTCTCTTGGATTTCTACTCCCTAAGTGCATCACTTTGCATTTCTTCGCATTGAATTTTAATTGCCAAACAATGCTGTATTAGCACCTAATGCAGCTTAGTAACAGGATCCTTAAATGACTTGCCCATGGTCCAGAGGCACAATGAGCAGCACTGGGAAACAAACATGCCCCCCCCTTGGTTCACATGTCACTGCACTACCCATCAAGCTACTGCTCCACTCTGCTCAGCCTGTGGCACCAAATATGGGCTTAGAATCAGGTGCCATGTCATAGAATTACCCTCTCTATTGTCTCAGGTACAAACGTAGGAGTCTTTTATTCAGTGCAATTTTTCTATCAAAAAAAGGTGCCGGTACTCAAATGCCAGGCCACCCTTCAGGGGTGGGGTGATCACTGAGGGACTCACCCCACAATAGCCAGGCCCCCTACAACTAGTCACAGAATCTATGACAAGGCAAAATTGGTGTGTTGAGCCTGAGCTCTTTCATCAAAACTTGTGGTCCATGGGTCAATTTTAGCAGACACTGGAAAAGCTGCAAGTACTCAGAACCCCCGAGTACCCCCTCAAAAAAAGCCCTGCTTTTACTAAGCTAAAACATGTGTTGTGCTAATGCACTCTGCATTAGTTTTGGGATGTGAATATGCTAACCGCGTGGTAATTTTTTTTTTTTTTTGCATTTTTCATTTGAGGGGATGTGTCAGGGGTGGTGAGTCCTGCAAGCTAACTGGTTAGTGCATGATTAATACAGGAGTAGTTGCTCATGCAGTCATTTTTTTTAAAATGGCCATGTGCTAATGGTAACGTTAGGAGCCCTTTTACAAAGTGGCGGTAAGCCCAACGTGGGCTTACTGCTCACCAATCTAGAGCTACCGCAGGCCAAATGCAAGCACCAGTGGTAGTTCCAGCCTTAGCGCTCACCATTTCTTGCACTAGAGAAAATAGGTCCCTATTTTTTAGTGCAGCAGTTAGCCGGCGGTAATCGAGCAGCGCCGCATGCTGCCTGGTTAGCGTGGAAGTCTTTACCGCCACCTCAATGAGTGGGTTTAATAGTTCCCCCAACTTAGCCATGCAGTAAGTGAAATCTTACTGCAGGGCCGTGTCTTTTTTCAGCCTTTTTACCCGTTGTGGTAAAAAGGGCCTCATCACGTGGCAAAAACAGCCTCCGCCGCTAGCTAAGGGACCTTTTTTTACTGCAGCTTAATAAAAGGGTCCCTTAGTACATGGCTATAAATGAAATTAATGGAAAACAAAGGATTTTTTACATCCACAGTAAAAATGGCCTAAGCGCAGTGGCGTAGCAAGGGCGGGGCGGTGGGGGCATTCCGCCCCGGGTGTCAACGGGTGGAGGGGGTGCTCTGCTGGCGAGTCCCTACCAGCTCCATCCACCCGGCAGCTGTGTGGTGCGGCGCCTCGCGTCTGCGCTGCTGTAAGAGAAGAAAATCGCCTCGTCGGCCCTTCCCTCACTCTGTCCCGCCCTCAAGGAAATAGGACGGTACATCAGAGGGCGGGATGGGACACAGTGAGGGAAGAGCCGACAGGCGATTTTCTTCTTTTACAGCAGCGCAGAGTCGCGGAAGGCGCTGGGTGGACGGAGCTGGTAGACAGGTGGGAACTGGGTCGGGGGGGGGGGGGGGGTGCCGTGTCGTGTCACCATGTCACGCCAGGGGTGTGTGTGTGCCATGTTGCCCTGCAGCCGGGGGGGGGGGGTGCGCGCAGCAGCAATCCGCCCCGGGTGGCAGTGAACCACAGAACGCCACTGCCTAAGCGTAAGGGAAAGACCCACAGAGGGGCACGCTAAGGCCTGTTCTTACGCAGCTTAGTAAAAAGACCCCTTAGATTGTAATCCCTCTGGAGCCAGGAAAAAAAACTACTGTACTTGAATGTAACAACTCATCCAAGATGATTACATCTAGGTCCATTTATTCTTTGTCAGCTGCCAATTTTTGTCCTCCTACTTGATAATGATTAATGGACATTTATTTCTGCACCTGATGCATGATCTTTCATTTTCTTGCAGTGAAGCAAGAGTTTAGAGAAGCCTGGTAATTCTTTCATGGTTCTTTAGACACCATTCATTCTTTTTTATTTCTCCTGGTATTCTATTAACATAGAAAATGACAGAAGACATGGATATACCCGGAGAGCTTACCCAAGGATTCTTTGTGTTTATTTCTTTTATTTTAGCTCTTTATAAACCTCAGTTTTCAAGTCAGAAAACATGCACATAGCTGGGTATAGGTATCACAAAAAAAACAAAAGCTAGCAGCATATGGAGACTAAATGGGGTGGGGGGGGGGGGGGGGGGAGGCAGGTCCTTGCTACCGTGTTTCCCTGAAAATAAGACACTGTCTTATATTTATTTTTGCTCCCCAAGACCCGCTAGGTCTTATTTTCAGGGGAGGCCTTATTTTTTTGGGGAAACATCGGGTCGCCCCCCCCCACCTGAGGTTGCCCCCCCACCCGAGATCGCCGGCTCCCGCCCCTCGATCGCCGGCTCCCCCCGCCCTCAGTCGCTCCCGGAACTAACCTCTTAAACGCTTCCTTTCATCATTCATCTTCGCACTCGCAGCAAGCATCAGGGCAGGCCACTCCTTCCTTCCGTGTCCCGCCCTCGCCTTACATAACTTAACGTCAGGCGAGGGCGGGACACGGAAGGAAGGAGTGGCCTGCCCTGCTGCTTGCGGCGAGTGCGAAGGTGAAAGGAAGCGTTTAAGAGGTTAGTTCCGGGAGCGACTGAGGGCGGGGGGAGCCGCCGATCGAGGGGGGGAGCCGGCGATCTCGGTTGGGGGGGTGACCCCGATGTTTCCCCGAAAAATAAGGCCTCCCCTGCTAGGTCTTATTTTCGGGGGAGGCCTTATATTTTCAAATTGCAGCAAGACCTCTACTAGGTCTTATTTTCGGAGGATGTCCTATTTTCGGGGAAACACGGTAGAGAGCTGGAGTGGTTGGATGTCCCTGGTTGGGAGGAAGCCCAGCCCAAGGGGAGTGGTTTTCAAACAGAATGCAGTGGAAAAGAGTTGCCTTTGTAGAGAATGACAAGGGGGGGGGGGGGGGGGGGGAACTGACAAATGGGATACAGGTTGGAGTTTTGCCCATAGAGGGTCATCTTTGGTTGCCTGACAATCCCCTGCCAAAAGACCAGGAGGAGAAAAGGGGAATCCTGAGTGAGGAATGTGATTAGTGAGGAGTGTGAGATTAGGCTCGTAATTTAGGAGCATAAATTTAGGAGCATAACCTTTATAGAATAAGGCCTTATATTCCTATGGGCATCTCAGCATTTACCGGCAGCTGATTTTTACCACGAGCTAAAAACTCTAGTGTGGGTTTATGAAAAGCCCCCTTAAGCATCCCAATTTCCATGTGGTGAGAGCCTATTTTATAATCTTGTATGGGCACACCTTATATTTAGGTACCTGCAGTTCCACCAGCCATACACCTGCTGTAGTTGTAGGCACCCAAATGTGTCAAGGCGCATTGAACTTTCTGTGGGATCAATGCTGAAAGCTAACCCCAGCATTAACTTGTGGTTAACACCAGGTCTGTGAAAATGTTGTTTTGCACCAAAAGCTCAGAGGCCTTGAGCATGGGTATTAATGTGCCAGTTACAGAAGTGTATTGAAGTGTACTAAAACAGATAATGATGAGCCCAGTAAGCATTTATTTCCAAAGCACAGATGGAAGTGCTGCAATGCACAGAAGGAAATGATGGCCCATGATGCTGAAAAATTATCACCAGATCAGGTGACCCTCGGGGAGGAATGCTGGCTTTGGCTTAATCCCTGGTAAGCCTTTTCTTGGCAGAGAGGTGCATGGTGGAGATGCCCAGCGCTCCCACCAGCTACCTTCCAGGTGCTGTGGAGGACTTGCAGCCCATCTGCATATCCTCACAGCCTTTTCCGGGGTGACTCCCAGGTCCACTCCGATCTGCTCAAGGCCTTTGCTCTAGGTGCCCAGCGTTCCCACAAGTTGCCTTTCAGGTGCTGTGGAGGACTTGTAGCCCATCTGCATAGCCTCACAGCCTTCTCCGGGTGACTTCCAGTTCCACCCCAATTCTCCCAGGGCCTTCGCTCCAGGTGCTGCGTGCCGAAGAATTTTCTGTATGCATTTTCTATTTTCTTCCAGTTACTTCTTATGGCTCCAGTACACTTTCTCTTCTTGGTACTGTCCGTTCCCAATCTCTTTCTCCATCTGAAACCACTGTATACTGCAGGAACATATTGCCTCCCCCCCCTTCTGCTTTCATCATCTCACCATCTCTTTTGTCTTCTCCTTTCTCAGCTCTCAAACTTCAGTATTTCCTTCCTTCCATTCAACCATCTCCATTCTATCTGAGTACATCTCGTCTTCATCGCTGTCATCATACCTCTCCTACTCTTCTCCGTACTCTCTTGCTCATTCTCCTGCTCTCCGCTGGGGATATCAATCCGAATCCTGGTCCTTCACATCAGCTCTCATCCTATTTGTGCAGGTCACAGCATGATATCTATAATCTAATTTCTGTTCCTTTCCTTCCCCCTTATTTCCTGCCTTACTTATGTGCTCTGTGGAATGCCCCCTCTGTCTGCAACAAACTTTCCTATATCCGCGACCTCTTTATCTCTTCTACTCTCCATCTGCTTGTCCTAACTGAGACTTGGCTTTGCCCTGCTTCAGCTGTGGCCCTGTGTCATGGAGGTTACCTTTTCTCCCATACTCCTTGCCCGGTTGTCCACGGAGGTGGTGTTAGGCTACTACTTTCACCCTCCTGTAGATTTCAACCTCTTCTTCCACATCAGTCTCACTGCTTTTCTTCCTTTAAAGTCTACTCCATTTATCTATTTACTCCTCTGCCTTTCTGAGTAGCAGTCATTTATCGACCCCCTAATAAGTCCCTTTCTTCCTTTCTCACTGACTTTGACACCTGGCTTTCCTTCTTTCTTGAACCTTCAGCTTCTTCCCTCATTTTTGGGGATTTTAACATTCATGCTAATGATCCCTCTGGCTTTTATGCTTCTCAGTTTCTCGCTTTAACATCCTCTTTCAATCTTTAACTATGCTCCACTACCCCTATTCACCAGAATGGCCACTGTCTTGATCTTATCTTCTTCTCCAACTGCTCACTCTCCAGTTTCTGCACCTCAGCTCTTCCCCACTCTGACCATCATCTGATAACTTTTACACTTAAAACCCTCCCCTCTAGTCCCATCCAATCTCAACCAATACATTTAGGAATCTTCAGGCTATTGGCCCTTCTAATCTGTCCTCCAGTGTTTCAAATCTCTTCTCAACCACTATGTTATCCAAGTCTGTCAATGAAGCTGTCTCTTCCTATAATACTACTCTCTCCTCTGCTTTGGATCTTCTTGATCCTCTCATTCTTTGTTCTGTAAGGCGTACCAAATCCAAGCTTGGTTGACCTCTAGAATCCTGTGCTCACTCTGCCGAACGCCTTTGGCTGAAATCCCATGCCCTTGCTGACTTCATACATTTCAAATTCTTGCTGACCTACTTCCAGTCTGCTCTTTCATTTGCCAAACAGGACTACTACATCCAGTTGACAAATTCTCTTGGCTCAGACCCTCAACATCTTTTTGTCACACGGAACTCTCTCCTCAAAGTAGCTTCACCTCCATCTCACCCTTCACTTTCTCCCCAGACTCTGGCTGAGTACTTTCATGATAAGGTTCACAAGATTAAATTTGAATTCTCAACTAAGTCACCTCCACCTCTCCTTCCCTCATTCCATTCTCTCAACCCTCCTTCAACCCCTGCCTTTCTTTTTCTGAAATCATTGAAGAGAAAACTGCACATTTTCTTTTCTCCTCAAAACTAATTGCCTGTTCCTTTGATCCTATTCCCACCCATCTACTTAGCACTATCTCTCCAACTATCATCCCTTCTATCTGTCATATCCTCAATCTTTCACTTTCCACTGCAACTGTTCCTGATGCCTTCAAACATGCCGTAGTCACACCACTCCTCAAAAAACCTTCATTGGACCCTACCTGTCCTTCCAACTATTACCCCATTTCCCTTCTATCCGATAGTTGAATGTGTTGTCCACAGTAAGGGAAAGGGAAATGGGACTTGATATATGCCTTTCTGAGGTTTTTTTTGAAACTACATTCAAAGCGGTTTACATATATTCAGGTACTTATTTTGTACCAGAGGCAATGGAGGGTTAAGTGACTTGCCCAGAGTCACAAGGAGCTGCAGTAGAAATTGAACTTAGTTCCCCAGGATCAAAGTCCACAACACTAACCACTAGGCCACTCCTCCACTCAAGCTGTCTTGACGTTCTTTCATCTCAAGCTATTCTTGATCCACTTCAATCTGGCTTTCACCCTCTTCATTCAACTGAAACAGCGCTTGCTAAAGTCTCCAATGACCTGTTCCTGTCCAGATCCAAAGGTCTCTATTCTATCTTCATCCTTCTCGATCTATATGTTGCTTTTGACACAGTTAATCACTGCCTACTCCTTGATACAAAGTCTTCACTTGGATTTCAGGGCTCTGTCCTTTCCTGGTACTTTCCCATCACACTTTTAGTGTATACTCTGGTGGATCCTCCACCACTTCTATCCCACTATCAGTTGGCGTACCTCAGGGCTCTGTCTTGGGACCTCTTCTTTTCTCCATCTATACTTCTTCCCTTGGTAGTCTGATCTCATCTCATCTCATGGTTTTCAGTATCACCTTTATGCTGATGACTTCCAGATCTACCTCTCCATGCCAGAAATTTCATCAGGAATCCAGGCCAAAGTATCAGCCTATTTGTCTGACATTGCTGCCTGGATGTCTCACCGCAATGTGAAACTAAACATGAGCAAGACTGAGCTTCTTATCTTTCCCCCTAAACCAATCTCTCCTCTTCCCCCATTCTCTATCTCTGTGGATAACACTCTCATCCTCCCTGTCTCATCAGCTCGTAAACTTGGGGTCATCTTCGACTCCTCTCTCTCCTTCTCTGCACATATTCAATAGACTGCTAAAACATGTCGTTTCTTTCTCTATAATATCATCAAAATTTGTCCTTTCCTTTCTGAGCACACTACCAGAGCCCTTATCCATACTCTTTTTTTGTGTGTGTGTCCAAATATCTTTATTAACTTTGAAAAGTACAAAGTACAAAGAAAATGTGTAAACAGAATACTCAAATCCTTATCCATACTCTTATCACCTCTCACTTAGACTATTGCAACTTGCTTCTTCACAGGTCTTCCACTAAGCCATCTCTTTCCACATCAATCTGTTCAAAATTCTGCTGCATGACTTAGATTCCACCAGTGTCATTATGTTCATACTAGTAAAAAAAGGCCCGTTTCCGAAACCAATGAAACGGGCGCTAGCATGTGGCTTTTTGTGTGTGTGTGTGTGTGTATGTGTCACAGAGTTATTTTGTGTGTGTGTGTGTGTGTGTGAGGGTGCGGTGTGTGTGCAGGTTGTTGATGTGTGTCTTTTTTTGTTTTGTTTTGTTTTGTTTTTTGCTTGGGGGTTGGGGGATGTGCTGTGCTGTCCTTGGTCGCTGTTTGCTGCTGGCTGGGTCGCGGGTAATCCTTCCAGCTGGGCCGCAGCTTGTCCTGTTCGCCCATGTCCCAGATGGTGACGGGCACGTTGTTTTCCGGCTCCTCTGACTCCATGTCAAGTGATCCCAAATATAGTCTGTGCTTTAGGCCCTCTGGCACTCTTCAGTACTGGCATTAGGCATTTAAAAATTTCTCCCCCCCCCCCCCCCCCGGTCTATTTTTGCACATACCCACAGCAGGAATATTCTTCTCTCGTTCCAGCGGTGGTTCTGTGCTCTCCGTGCTGCACAGATAATGAGCCATTATGCTGGGGAATGCTTCTCCCTTATTGTCACGTAGTTTCCTCTGATTGGTCCGTCTTACGTTGCCTAGTGTTGCCTGGGAACGGTGTTGAGATGGTCCTTTGTGTTTCAGAATGTTGAGGGTGTTTTTTCTGATTGGTCCGTCATGCGAGGGCGGGGCAGAGAGACATGGTCAGTGTTGTGGCTTCACCACCATGAATCCATGAACCCTTCAGGGAGTGACTGAGTGACTTCAGAACATTGTCTTCAGAACATTGAGGGTGAGTTTTATTATAGTAGATTAGCCCTCTCCTCAAGTCACTTCATTGGCTCCCTATCCATTTTCGCACACAGTTCAAACTCCTCTTATTGACTTACAGTAGGAATGGATCCTCAGAAGCTTAGCCAAAATTGGGTGGCGGAGCAGGTGGGGGAAGAGAAGTTGGTGGTTGGGAGGCGAGGATAGTGGAGGGCAGACTTATACGTAGGGTTACCATATGGCTCCAGAAAAAGGAGGACGGATTGAGCCAGCCGGGTTTTACTTCCATTGCTTTCAATGGAAGTAATTGAGCCAGCCGGGTTTTACTCTTCCATTGCTTTCAATGGAAAGCAATGGATGTAAAACCCGGCTGGCTCAATCCGTCCTCCTTTTTCTGGAGCCATATGGTAACCCTACTTATACGGTCTGTGCCAGAGCCGGTGATGGGAGGCGGGACTGGTGGTTGGGAGGCAGGAAATACTTCTGGGCAGACTTATATGGTCTGTGCCCTGAAAAAGGCAGGTACAAATCAAGGTAAGGTATACACATATGAGTTTATCTTGTTGGGCAGACTGGATGGACCATGCAGGTCTTTTTTCTGCCGTCATCTACTATGTTACAAGTGCATTCACTCTGCAGCTCCTCAGTACCTCTCCACTCTTATCTCTCCATATACTCCTCCCCAGGAACTCTGTTCACTGGGTAAAAATCTCTTAGCTACCCTTCTCCTCCACTGCCAACTCCAGACTCCATTCCTTTTATCTTGCTACACCATATGCCTGGAATAGACTTCCTGAGCTAGTACATCAAGCTCCATCTCTGGCCATCTTCAAATCTAGGCTAAAAGCCCACATTTTTGTTGCTGCTTTTAACTCCTAACCCCTATTCACTTGTTCAGTACCCATGTTTTTATCATTCCCACCGTAGTAATTCTCTTATCCCTTATTTGTCCTGCTTGTCCTAATTAGATTGTAAGCTCTGTCAAGCAGGGACTGTCTCTTCATGTTCAAGTGTACAGTGCTGCGTACATCTAGTAGCGCTATAGAAATGATAAGTAATAGTAGTAGTAGTAGACATAGGAGCCAACTTTTCAAAATGATTGGGGGGGATGCTGAAATTTTTTTTTTAACAGATGGTGCATTCCCCCTCCCCTTTGTCCCCCTCCCTCTCCCCCCTCCCCCTCCCCCACCCCCTCCCCCCCCCGCTCCCTCCCCCCTCATCCCCCCTCGGTGCTGAATGAACGCAAACAAATATTCTCTTTCCCCCTCTACTTGCCACCACCAAAAATAGTCTTAGACTACATTCACCTTTTGTTTTGTTTTAAATATATTTTATTGCAACACTCTGGGCTGTGCAGAGCCCATCAGACAGCATTATACATAAAACCTAACCAGTGCTGAGCCCTCCCCCTCCCTCAAACACCGCCCCCCCCCCCTCAGAGTAATCCAAATATTACACACAGAAAATGTTTTTGTAGGTTTTTTTTTTTTACCTGGGCAGCATTCCCCTGCAGATCTGTGTGCCGCTACACTCCTGAGTCCTGCTCCCGTGCACCGGGTACAGCACTTCGCTTCGGTGCTCCCGAGCTCTCTCCAATTCCCGCCTACGCGGGACAGGAAACTGCTGCTGCACACTGCTGCTGGTTGGCCCGGAAGTTGAAAAAAATGAAGCTGTGTGCAGGGTGGGCCATGGGAGCTTGCAGGGACTGGTCTGGAGCGGCTGCGCAGGACCGGATAGGAGGACTGACGAGACTCACTGGCCCACCACTGCCTAAGTTCAGGGCAGGCTTCGGCGACGGCTCTGGCGGCTCTGGCTCCGGAAGCTCCTCTCTGTTGTGCTCTGCCTCTGTTGCAGGCTGATGGTGATCATCCCCTGCCTATGCGGGACCGGAAACAGAGCAGAGCCAGAGAGGGAAAGCTACCGACGGCGTCGGCGAACTAGGCACGTTGGAGACAGAGTCAGTCCAGACTCCGGAACATTTGAAGGAGGTAGGAGGTGAGGTAGGCAGACGGGCGGACAGCACAGTGAGTGATGCACTGCAGCAGGGCAGGGAGTCGCGTTGGGACGGTGCAGGGAGCGCTGTGGGAGCGGGACCGGGCGGGACTTTATGCCCACGACGTCACGTGACACTGCCAAATTATTGAGGGTGCTTGAGCACCCACAGTACCCACGGAGTCGGCGCCTATGGTAGTAGATGGCGCAGAAGGCATTGACGAGAGGATTTTTTTTGTCAAATTTTTACATTGAACTGCCAGTTTTGTCTTCTTTAACAGGCGTAAGGAAGACAGACGGGAAGGAACAAACGTGCGTGTGTCAGAGCAAAGCCGAAAGTAAAAGCACACATCCACGCTTGTTCTTCTGTGCCTAAATATAAAACCTTGCAAAAATTTCCTGTTTTGAGGCTCATATTTAGGCTTTGAAGAAAAAATGCCGATGTGTGCTGACACTCCCATTTTTATCTGGGCATGCACAGAAGAACTGCATTTACTGCAAAATCTTTGTGTGCACATGACAGGCATGTTCCTTCCTCCACTTCCTGTTTAAAAGGTAAATATAATTTGCATGGAGCATTGCTGAGCTAGTTTTTTTTTTTTAGCAGTACTGTTGTGTTCTGGGCCCATCTGCGTCCGGCTTTGAACATCAGCCTCTGTATTCTGAATTCAATAAAACCTCATTTTTTGTTTCTGGAGACTTTCATCACCTGTTCACAGAGATGGTAACATGTGGAGGGACATTTTCGATATGACATCAAAGTCCAGCTTTGGACATTTTGCTAAAAACATCCACAATTTAAGTGAGGAATATAGCCATTTTCAAAAAAATGACTGCTAGATGTTTTTGTGCCCTGTGCGTTTATCTTTTTGGTCCATTCCCCCCCCCCCCCCCAAAAAAAAAAGTCTAAGTGAAAAACACACAAAATCAAGACATTGGGATATAGAGGGAGTCAGCATTCTTAGTAGACTGGCCACACAGACATCCCAGGAGAGCAATGGGGCACCCTAGGGGGCACCGCAGTGGACTTCAGATAAATGCTCCCAGTTACACATTTCACTATTGCTCCCTTATCTTGTTTGCTGAGCCCCCCAAAACCCACTACTCCCAACTGTACACCACTACAATAGCCCTTATGGGTGAAGGAGGCATCTATATGTGGATACAGTGGGCTTCTGGTGTGTTTTGGAGGTCTCGCAGTTTCTACCACAAATGTAACAGGGGGAGTTGTGGGCCTGGGTCCACCTGTCTGCAGTGCACTGCACCCACCCACCACTAGACTACTTCAAGGACCTGCATGCTGTTCTAATGTACCTGAGTATAACATCTGAGGCTGGCATAGATTCTGGTGAGTAATGCTTTTAATCACATTTTTTGGGGGTGGGAGGGGTTTAGGGGTCCTTTTACTAAGGTGCGCTGAAAAATTGCTTGTGGTAGTGTAGGCGTGGGTTTTGGGTGCGCGCCAATCCATTTTTCAGCGCGCTTGTAAAAAAGGCCTTTTAAAAATTTTTGCCGAATATGGACATGCAGCAAAATCAAAATTTACGTGCGGCCATTTTGGGTCTGCGACATATGTACTTATGTACTTAAAAGAGCTAAGAGAGGAGATATCAAGACTGAGAAGCATCCATGACAAAGAGGTAACCATCCCTGAAATGTTTCTGGAAACAGTGGGGATCTCCAGAAAAGATAAAAGAGATGCTGTACAAAAAGAAGACCGCTGGACACAGATCACCAGACACTGCAAAGTTAAAACCCCAACTACACCTTCCCTCAAACTGAAGAACCAGTATGTAGCTCTGGAAATGGAAGAGGTCAAAATACCCCAGGAACAGGAGATTGCAAATCACAAAATTCTCAAAGTTGCTGAACCAGTGGTCACTAGGAAGTGAAGGGTTGTGGTAGTTGGTGATTCCCTTCTGAGAGGTACAGAGGCACCATCTGTTGACCAGACATGATGTCCAGGGAGGTGTGATGTTTGCCTGGTGACAAGATTCAAGACATTACAGAAAACTTATTGAGACTCCTCAAGCCTACTGACCATTATTCCATGTTGCTCATCCATGTTAGCACAAATGATACTACTAGGTATCCGAACGAACGTATCAAAAGTGACTTCATGATAAAGGGGGTGGGATGATTTGCCTATGAGGAAAGGCTAAAGAGGCTCTACGCCTGGAATAAACTTCCTGAGCCCCTACGTCTTGCCCTATCCTTGGCCACCTTTAAATCTAGATTGAAAGCCCACCTCTTTAACATTGCTTTTGACTCGTAACCACTTGTAACCACTCACCTCCACCTACCCTCCTCTCCTCCTTCCTGTACACATTAATTGATTTGATTTGCTTACTTTATTTTTTGTCTATTAGATTGTAAGCTCTTTGAGCAGGGACTGTCTTTCTTCTATGTTTGTGCAGCGCTGCGTACGCCTTGTAGCGCTATAGAAATGCTAAATAGTAGTAATAGTAGACAGCTGAGGGGAGATATGATAGAGATCTATAAAATACTGAATGGAGTAGAATGGGTAGACATGAATCACGTGTTTACTCTTTCCAACAATACTAGGTCTAGGAACACACAATGAAGATACTAAGTAGTAAATTTTGAAACAAATCAGAGAAAATATTTCTTCACTCAATGTGTAATTAAACTCTGGAATTCATTGTCAGAAAATGGTAAAAGCAATTAGCTTAGCAGGGTTTAAAAAAGGTTTGGATAATTTCCTAAAAGAAGAGTCCATAAACCATTATTAAGATGGACTTGAGAAAATTCACTGCTTATTTCTAGGATAAGCAGCATAAAATCTGTTTTACTGTTTTGGGATCTTGCCAGGTACTTGTGACCTGGATTGGCCACTGTTGGAAACAGAATACTGTGCTTGATGGACCTTTGGTCTGTTCCAGTATGACAATGCTTATGTTTTTATGTTCTTAAGTTGCACATGTAAGGGGCAGCCCCACCCATCACCCTCTCATGCTCTGCCCACATGAATTCTCCCCTTGCATTTACATGCTATGTCACTTACATGCGCCTTACAGAATAGTACTTAGGTCTTTTGCTGAAATTTATGAGCTTAACTATACACTTACCTCTGAAAGGACAATATTCTGTACATTTATGCACTCAGGTGGCAAGTAAATTTGGGTACCCTGTTACCAAATTGACCTTAGTTTGGGTAATATGTGTGTGTGTTTGAGTGTCTGTGTATAGATATAGATATTGTGCGAGAAGGTTAAGGATAAGCCCCTAGGAAACAAGGAAAATATCGGAGGGTCCATATTTTCTAGGTTTCCGGTTGTCAATTGAAGGAAGGAGTGGCTTCAAGGTTGGGGATTTAAGACTCAGGCAGCTAGAGTGGAGGAAGAGGAAGGGTGAAGAGAAAGCAGAGCCAGAGGAAGATACCCAGTCCATGAAAATAGAAACTCAAAGCACAAACACTGAAGAAGGGCTTGAGGATATGGACTTAGATGAGGCCTGCAAGGGAGGGGTTTGAAGGGAGCAGCCCTAAAGCTGCAGAAAAGGATATTCACATGGAGATAAGTTCTTGACTTTTATTTTGCTATCTTTTGTCAAATCTTCAGACACTGTGGTTTATTTTGCCCAAGGCAGCAGTGGGTGGACCATTATGTCAAGCAACTCTGCAACAGAGGTGGCTGCCCCAGTCCTTGTGGCCATGGACTAAAAGCCAGGACTGTTAAAAACTGATTAACATGACTAAGAATAAAAAGAGAGGGAGGGGGCATGTGAGAGAGAGAGAGAGAGAGAGACAGACAGACAGACAGACAGACAGAGGGAGTGGGAAGGGGCAAAAACCTTGTGAGACCCGAAATCCTGATCATACAAGGGAAGGGGGAATGCCCCTCATCCTTTTCCAGAGACTTGGGGGTTTGCCTGAGAAGAAGGAAGACAAGGAAAGTAACTGTACTGGTAGAGCATGGGTACTACAGGGGTAATTGATCTAACTAAGCTAAGACCCCTAATAAAGAACTTTGTTGTCTGAAAAAGAAGCTTATTCACAAGAACTGCTGTTTTGTGGAAGGTGGCTAGTGGGGGAAACTTGGAGAAAGGGAGCCAATCTTTGTCAGAGATGCCCTAGCTGTGACTAGATAGATAGATAGATATGATTTATTAATGTATTTTTAAATATATGCATTTAACTCTTCCCTGAATTCTCCTTAAGACTGAAATGAACTTTTGTGTACAGCATTTTAAGTAAATTTTAAGTAAATGCACCTGACTGTGACAGTCTGTCTAGCATATTTCTTGCAAGGTTTGCAAAACAGCACAGGAATAACCACTCCAAAAATAAAGCTGCCAATTTATTTATACCCATTTGACTGTTCATTGCATGCACATGGCCTGTGTGCTTAGAACTTGTATAATTGTATCTGCACCATTCTGTAGAATAACTTAAATTAGAGCCATGAATATTTAGTGTTGTTGAAGATTCAAGATGTGTTGGCATCTAATTAGAGCAGCGCATTGACATTTCAGTTGAAATGATTAACTTGTACTTACAACCAGGAAAACAAAACAGAGTGACAAATTTCATTTCATGTGCATAATTTTATGGCTCCCAGTTCAGTAAGAGCTGTTAGGCATCAGGTGCATGCACGGCACCCAGAATTGGCCAGATGGCATGATACTGGGACTTAAATCACATTCAAATACTGAAGGCACTTGGGGAAAATCATTTGACTAGGCAAAATGATCCATTTGAAAACTGACCACTCTTCCACAGTGTACGCACATTCATTAGGGTTAAAAAGAGGTGGCCCCACAGTTGTGTTTCAACTGGGGGAGGAACGCGAAGAGATTCATAAATTAAAGTGCACATACTGTTACGCTTTCCACATGCTATTTTTCTATGCATGCAAATGAGCTCATTTGAAAAACAACAAGCAACTAAAATTTTTATACGCAAAATGTCACATTGCATTTTAGAAAAAAAAAGACAGAGAAAAATGCCTTTTTTCACAACCCTGGCAAAAAATGGCCCAACACATGCCAAGAAACACGTGTCCACACTTCCGCAGGCTACTTTTTACAGTGGCTTAGTAAAAGGACCCCTAAAGGAATTACGTGCTAAGGTTATAGAATACCTACTAAAGGAAGAGAAGTACATAACTGCAAATTAGTGCCAATTAACTCCAATTATTTCTTGTTAATACCAATTTGCACCTAATTTAACAATTAAGTTACATGAATAAGTGTCATTATAATTTAACCTGCACATGTAACTTTGCACGTTAATTGAAATAATGTGCATGCAAGATTATAGAATTAGGGGGCTACTGTTCACCTCTGATAAAGGGGGCAGATCTCTTCTCATATGAGAAAAGGTTAAAGAGAAGAGATGGATATGATAGAGGTCTACAAAATTCTAAATGGAGTGGGACAAGGATTGTTTATGTTTTCAGAAGTACACAGCCTAGTGGACGCCCCATAAAGTTGCACAATAATACTTCTAACACAAATAGAAAATATTTTTCACTCAATGCATAGTTAAGCTCTGGAACTCATTACTGGAAGGTGTGGTAAAAGCAGTTACCATAGCTGGGTTTTAAAAAGTTTAGAAGCCCATAAATCATTATTAAAGGTAGACCCAGTGAAGCCACTGCTTATCCCTGGGATTGGTAATGTGGAATCTTGCTACTCTTTGGGATTCTGCCAGGTACTTATGACCTGGACTAGCCACTATTGGAAGCAGGATACAGGGTTAGATGAACCTTTGATCTGATCCAATATGGCAATTCTTTGTTCTCATACAAATGAAACTATGGGGCCCTTTTTACCAGGGGCGTATCTGAAAGTCGGCGGTAGCGGGGGCCGAAGCCAGAGTGAGGGGGCACATTATAGCCCCCCCCTCGCCGCCGCCGCCATTTCTGCCCCCCTGGCCACCATTGCCGACCCCCCTGCCACCGACACCTACCTTTGCTGGCGGGGGACCCCCAACCCCCGCCAGCTGAGGTCTGCTTCCTCCTGCCTCTTTTAAGTTCTTCTTCGTCCTAGGCTCCGTCACTCCGTGCTGTTCAAAGAAGCCGGCGCTGCTACCTCAATCCACTTTCGGAGTCTGACGTCGCTGCACGTTGTACGTGCAGGACGTCAGACTCCGAAAGTGGATTGAGGTAGCAGCGCCAGCTTCTTTGAACAGCACGGAGACAGTGACAGAGCCTAGGACGACGAAGAACTTAAAAACGGCAGGAGGAAGCGGACCTCAGCTGGCGGGGGTTGGGGTCCCTCACCAGCAAAGGTACCCACGGCAATGGCGGGGGAGGGTTGGCAGCGGTAGGGGGTTCAGGGTGAAATCTGCGGGGGCCCAGGCCCCTGTTGTCCCACGCAGATACGCCCCTGCTTTTTACTAAGCCACAGCAGTGCGAGTGCATCTTTTGGGCATGCACCGGGCCAGTTTTTACCGCATCCTGGAAAAGGGCCTTTATTTAAGGGGCCAGAAAATGGATGTGCAGCAAAATAAAAACCAGCGCGCATCCATTTTTGGCCTGAGACCTTACCACCACCCATTGTTAGCAGTAAGATCTCACGCACTTCCTGGGCAGTAGGCATGCAATGCACGCTCACTTCTGTTTACTGCAGGGTAAGCGCCACATGGTGGAAAATAGAAAATATTTTCTATTGTGTGTTTTCACAGCACACCAAATTGAGAATTACCACCTGGGGCACTAATGCCGATTTGGCACAGGCTGGACACACATGCCTTTGTAAAAGGGTCCCCATGTGCCTACTTTTTTGTGCACATGCAGTTATAAAATTAACTCCTATGTGTTGTTGTGCATATTAGATACATAAAAACACTGACTGAAAAAGACATATGCGACAAATACAGAAGAACACAAACCTCCACACAAGTAAAGCCAAAGCACAAAGTCACAGCGAAGAAGACAAGATGGATGATGTAAAAAAAAAAAAAAAACTTCCATTGGACTCTAAAAAAGTTCACAGCAAAAGTTTATTACTAAAACCTGGACTCGACACGAGTCGTGTTTCGAAACACGACTCGTGTCGAGTCCAGGTTTTAGTAATAAACATTTGCTGTGAGGCAGGCCAGAGTGGCTGAAACATGACTTGTGTCGAGTCCAGGTTTTAGTAGTAAACTTTTGCTGTGAACTTTTTTTGAGTCCTGTAGAAGATTTTTTGACATCTTGTCTCCTTCGCTGTGACTTTGTGCTTACTCTGTTTTTAAATACATTTCTTGAAAGTTTAGAAAACAAAAAGCATGTGAACGCTGATTTACTTTCTTAGATGCTTGCATATTAATTTTTTATTTTCTGAAATCCCTGGAGTTGGGAGTTGGCTCCCAGACAGTTCTCTAAGTGATGAAGGAGTAACTTCAGTCTCACATTATTACTCTAAGAGGGACAAAGAGTATTTTTATATCTCCCTCTGAGCAATAAATGATGTGAATGTTTATTTTACCATGTACTTCATAAAAATGTTTGTGTATTAAACTTAGATTGAATGCTCTAGGCCAGTGCTGCCCAAGTCGGTCCTGAAGTATCCCCTTGCCAGTCAGGTTTTCAAGATATCCACAATGAATATAGATGAAAGAGATTTTTAAATAATGGAGGCAATGTATAAATCAATGTCATGCATATTCAATGTGGATATACTGAAAACCTGACTGACAATGGAGTACTCTAGGTCACCCTCTACAAAAAAGGTAACAGTTATCAGTGGTTCCCAAACCGGGTTCTGGAGGCATCCCAGTCAGTCAAGTTTTCAGGATATCCACAATGGGACTTCCAGTTTACCTTTCAATCAAGCTGATAAGTATATTGCTGAATGGGAATTATGTTCACCAAAAAATAGTCTTCTTCAGCTTCCAGTTCTTGATATTACTAAGCTTTCAACAAATTGTTTTCTTTGATTGCCACAGTATTACTACCAAAAACAAACAAAAAGGCAACAGTCTCCTTACTATGGTAGAATAATAATAAAAAAGGTAGACTGAGAGAAAACATTAACACATGAAATAATTTATTGTGTGAATCAAAAAACAAACCCGACGTGGCCACGTTTTGCCCTCAGGCTGCAATACAAGCTTTGAAACGTGGAACAGAGAGCCAAATACTGTTTTTAAATAAAAGTATTTAAAAAGGGGAATTCCATCACCCCTTGTTTTTTAGTTTTGACCCCTGACGCAGCCTGAGGGCAAAACGTGGCCATGTCAGGTTTGTTTTTTGATTCACACCAATAAATTATTTCATATGTTAATGTTTTCTATCAGTCTACCTTTTTATTATTATTCACATTATTACTACTCCTATTTCTCTTTTTATATTATTAACTGTGGAGTGGTCTTTTCCCCCTTATATATTTAATTAGAATACCAAAGAGTAGCAACATTCCATGCTACCAATCCCAGTGATAAGTAATGGCTTTCTCCATGTCTATCTTTTTAGCAGATTGTGGACTTTTCCTCCAGGAACTTATCCATACCTTTTCTAAACCCAGCTATGCTAACTGTTGTTGTCACATCCTCTGACAATGAGTTCAAGAGCTGAACTAAGCATTGAGTGAAAAAATATTTTCTCCTCCTTGTTTTCAAAGTGTTACCATGTACCTTCATGGAGTGTCCCCTAGTCTTTGTACTTTTTGAAAGAGCAATTGATTCACATTTACCCGTTCTACTCCAGTTATAATTTTTTCTCTATCACATCCCCTTCAGCCATCTCTTTTCCAAGCAGAAGTGTCCTAACCTCTTAAGCCTTTCCTCATATCAGAGGAGTTCCATCTCCTAACTCATTTTGGTCACCCTTCTTGAAATCTTTTATAATTCTACTATATCATTTTTGAGATAGGTCAACCAGAATTACATACAATACCCAAGGTGAGGTCACACATGGTGTGATACAGAGGCATTATAATATTCTTTGTCTTATTTTCTATTCCTGTCCCAATAATTTCTAGTATTCTGTTTTCTTTTTTGGCTACCACTGCACACTGAGAAGAAGATTTCAATGTATTGCCCACGATGACATGTAGATATTTCTCTTAGGCAGTGACTCCTAATGTGGAACCTAGCATCAAGTAACCATGGTTTGGATTGTTCTTCCCAATAAACATCATTTTGCTTTTGTCCACATTCCATTTCAGACTTCCAATCTCCTAAGGTCCTCCTGCAATTTCTCATAGTCCACATGTGTCACCTGTACATTTAACTACCTCACTTGACATTCCTATTTCCAGATCATTTATATATATGTTAAATAGCACCAGTCCCAGTACAAATCCCAGTGGCACTCCACTATTCACCTCCTTCCATTGGCAGAAATGGACATTTACCTCCATTTTCTATCTTGTAATCAGTTCCCAGTCCACAACAAATTATTACCTCCTATCCTTTGGCTTTTTAATTTGCTCAGGAGTCTGTCTTGAAGGACTCTGTCAAAAGCTTTCTGAAAATCTAGATATAAATATTAACCGTGTCACCTTTATCCATAGAGCCAGTGGTGGTCAGTGTTGTTCTCGTATATTCAGCATCATATATTAACTGCATAGCAGTGCTGAAAAACAGAATAGATTTAAATGCCACAAACGGCATTAAAAAGAATGCTGACTGCCGCTTTTAAATTCTGACCTGAATAGTGATAAGTCACAGAATAATTCTGTGTGTGAATTTGAAGTTGTTGAACATACTACTTTCCAGTCTGCAGCTGAGGCTACCTTAATGAGACATGACATACCCTTAACAATTACACAAATACATAAGCTGCTCACGTATTAGAGTTGAAAAAAAAAAAGCTAAATCATTTTGTCAGTTAGAGGGTGAAATCATTTGGAAGGCATCCAGAAGCCTCTTAATACATGTTGTTGGATGACAAGGATCAGTTCTTCAGTCCAGTCTGCCCATTTGTGTTTGCCCACTGTGCTACTGGTAGGGGTCTTGTGTCTACATCCTATATAATAATTCTGACCTCCAACGTTCTATGCTTGGGACCGTGGATCCCTGGCTGCAAGTGGTCTGCGAGGCAGACATGCACGGACGTCACTGACGTCAACACAGCTGATTCCAAGGCAAGGAGAGGAGTAGGGAAACACGCGCAGCTTGTTTCCCTACTCCTCCTACTGCCTCGGAATCAGCTGTCACCCCCCCCCCCGTGCTATGGCCCCCTCAAAACCCACCCCCTCCCGCGAACCTGTCGACCCCCCCCCCCCCGGAACGCCGAAAACTGCAGCCACCGCCGCCGCCATTGTTGTGCTACCTTCCCTTCCCGTAGGTTCTTCAATTATCTTCTTAGAAAGTTTAACTCCGTGCGTCTCGCACGGAGTTAAACTTTCTAAGAAGATGATTGAAGAACCTACGGGAAGGGAAGGTAGCACAACAACGGCGGTGGTGGCAGCAGTTTTCGGCGTTCCGGGGGGGGGGATCGACAGGTTCGCGGGAGGGGGTGGGTTTCGAGGGGGCCATAGCACGGGGGGGGGGGGGGGAATTGCCTGTCTAAGGCCCGTTTCCTTGCCTACAGAAACGGGCCTTTTTTACTAGTAAGAACATAAGAGTAGCCATACTGGGTCAGACCAATGGTCCATCTAGCCCAGGATTCTGTTTTCCAAACAGTGGCCAAGCCAGGTCACTAGTACCTGGCAGAAACCCAAATCGTGGCAACACTTCTTATTACAAATCCCAGGGCAAGCAGTTGCTTCCCATGTCTGTCTCAATAGCAGACTATGGACTTTACCTCCAGGAATTTGTCCAAACCTTTTTTAAACCCAGATATGCTAACCGCTGTTACCACATCCTCCGGCAAAGAGTTCCAGAGCTTAAGTATTCGTTGAGTGAAAAAATATTTCTTCCTATTTGTTTTAAAAGTATTTCCGTGTAACTTCCTTGAGCATCCCCTAGTCTTTGTACTTTTGGAATGAATAAAAAATCAATTTACTTCTACTCGTTCTACACCACTCAGGATTTAGTAGACCTCAATCACATCTCCCCTCATCCGTCTCTTTTCCAATCTGAAGAGCCCTAAACTGTTTAGCCTTTCCTTATAGGAGAGGAGTTCCATCCTCTTTATCATTTTGGTTGCTCTTCTTTGAACCTTTTGTAATTCCGCTATACCTTTTTTGAGATACGGTGACCAGAACTGAACGCAATACTCAAGGTGTGGA
Organism: Microcaecilia unicolor; assembly: GCF_901765095.1. Classification (NCBI taxonomy): domain Eukaryota; kingdom Metazoa; phylum Chordata; class Amphibia; order Gymnophiona; family Siphonopidae; genus Microcaecilia; species Microcaecilia unicolor. The sequence continues at coordinate 591,764,162 of NC_044031.1, read as the reverse complement.
CGCACCATGAAGAGGTACAAGGGCATTATAGTATTTTCGGTCTTATTCACCATCCCTTTCCTAATAATTCCTAGCATCCTGTTTGCTTTTTTTGGCCACCACCATACACTGAGCAGAAGATTTCAGCGCATTATCTACAATGACACCCACATCTTTTTCTTGAGCATTGACCCCCAGGGAGGACCCTAGCATCAGGTAACTATGATTTGGACTATTCTACTTTTATTACCACTTCCCTGGCAATGGCTTTTGAACAATTAAGGTCTTTTTTCTCTTAGTAACACTCCAGCACTAACTGGATGGTGTATGATATTCTGTGCTGATATTCAGTGACTCTAACCTCTTAAGTGTTCCTGACTATCAGCAGTAGAGCCAGCCATTGGGATTTAACCATTTGCAGTGTTTGATTTCTCATAGACTTAATCCTGTTTTCAATGCCAGTGCCTCCACCACCAATTTACTTCGATGCCCTCTGGTCCCTAAACTCTCTGCCCCTCCATAACTTGCCATGTGTAATTACAAGTTCCTCTTTCCCACATTTCCTCTTTAGGGAGCAGGCAAGAATTTGAGTACTTAGGCATTAAAGATCTAGGAAAGACAATCTTCAAAAAGCTTAGCTCCGAGATATATTAAACGGAAAGAACAGGCATTTCAGCAGTCTTGAAATGCTGACCCTGTGCAATTAGAGTCATCTTAAAATCCTCCAGGGATCTCTGTGGTGTCAACGCTTATCATAAAGGGCTATTCCGAGTGAGACCAAAGTGCAGGAGCTAGTGTAGAGTGCATTTTACAAAAACTGATTCTTGCCCAGCTGTGAATTTCCTTAGCTCAGCTGAATATAGAAATCATTGCTTAAGCTGTTTTTTTTCTATAAGTAAAGCTATTATTAGGATTTTAGCCTACATAAGCCTTGCTGTCCTATTATTATTATTATTATTAGCATTTGTATAGCGCTACCAGACACACGCTGTGCTGAACACCTGACACAGAGAGACAGTCCCTGCTCAATAGAGCTTACAATCTAAAAATACAGACAGACAATATTAACAATATGCATTTATATGACAATAATATTCATGTTACAGTTGCACCTTCATAGTGCTGGTTATTAGCTTCATGGAGTGTCCTTTTATTTTTATGTTGTTTGAGAGGCTAAACATCCATTCCTAGAAACCAAAAGCCTAGAAACATGACGGCAGATAAAGGCAGAATGGCCCATCTAGTCTGTAACCCTCAACTCTTCCTTTTGCTAAGCGATCCCACATGCTTATCTCACGCCTTTTTAAATTCTGACACAGTCCTTGAATCCACAACCTCCACCAGGAGGCCATTCCACGCCTCCACCACACTTTCTGTGAAATAATACTTTCTTAGATTACTCCTAAGCCTATTCCCTCTTCAATTCATCGTATGCCCCCCCTCGATCCGGAGTTTTCCTTCAGTTGAAAAAGGCTCACTTCCTGTACATTCTCTATTAAACTATTTTAGGCCCCCCCCCCCCCACACACACATAGAGGGGCATAATCGAAAGGGATGTCCTCGTTTCAATTTGGACGTCCACGCAGAAACCCGTATTTTTGAAACAAGATGGGCATCCATCTTTCGTTTTGATAATACGGTCGGGGACGCCCAAATCTTGACATTTAGGTCGTCCCTAGAGATGGTCATCCTTAGACTTGGTCGTTTCTGATTTTCGGCGATAATGGAAACTAAGGACGCCCATCTCAGAAACGACCAAATGCAAGCCCTTTGCTTGTGGAAGGAGCCAGCATTCGTAGTGCAGTATTGTTTTTTTAATATTACATTGCCAAGCTCCTCAATATATGATACCACTGATTATGATGTTAGATAAGAACTATCTAATAATATCGAGACAATGCTTGTCCCTTCAATTTCCATCTTCTTCAGGAGTACGATATGAAATCATTTTTCCCTTCAGGTTTGCTTATCAAAGTGCAAAATGGTGGAACAGTTTACCAGCATCTATTCTTCATGAGACAAATTATAGGCACTTTCGTAAATTACTAAAAATGTGGCTTTTTAAAATTTGTAGCAGTATCTTAATTTTATATAGATTCAAGAGTATGACTTCTTGCTCTTCTTTGTAAGCCATGCTGAATCATAATAGGATATGCACAGCATACAAGCTTTAATTGTAATTGTACCATTTAGACGCCCAGTCTCCTAGTCTCACAGGATCCTTCTGCAAGTCCTTGCAACCTATCTCCTACAGAATCTCAATTCCTAGGAAGCAGACACTTCAAAGGGACTCAGACTCTTATCAAGTACTGTTTGTATAATTAACACTTCACTTTTAATTGCTGCCAAAGACAAGCTGGCTTTTTGTTATACTGAATAGCTAGAGAGATCTGTCATCTTATCTACTTTAAACAAAAATGTGCTTTGGCCTAGAAAACCAAAGATCTTCATATGTTTCAGTAATTTGGGGAAGAAGAAATAATAGACCCCCCCCCCCCATCCACCTAGAGGACACAAACTCAAGAGACAAAACACCTATCTAACTATATCCACATAAATACCTCCCTACCATCATCAAGTAACCCCTAAAACAAACAGACCACTACTTGGAAATTTGGGCCTAGTAAATGCCAGATCAGCCAATAAAAAATTTCCTATGGTCTATGATGCCATCATGAATTCTACTTAGACATCCTGGCAATAAATGAGACTTGGCTGGATGAAAGCAGAAGAGTCCCATTAACTAAACTATGTCCCACAGGATTCACTATCCTGCACCAACCAAGACAAGAGAAGCGGGATGGAGGGGCAGCAGTTCTGATTCAAGAGACAATCAAACTGCATAGAGCCTCCATCCCCCACCTGTCTGAGTCAGAATGCTTCCTAATTCAGCTGGAAGATAAGGAAACACTGTGGCTGCTCATGGTCTATTGAGCACCTCTTAACACATCCTTTGTTGAGGAACTGCTGAATCTGGTGACTGAGGTAACCCTGAGCCTAGGTTACTCATCATGTGAGACTTTAACTCTAGACAACACCACTGTTGCCTTCCTTGATATTATGGCAGCTCTAGGATTTGCTGAGGTGATTGAATCTCCAACCCATGAAACGGGCCATATGTTCAAACTACTACTTTAGTGTTTTTCTTGCCATAGATAACTATTTTTGAATTATAGAATTAGAGTTTTTCCTGATATATCTAGACAAACTCAGTGAATGCATCAATCCTTTTTGAAAATGTGTCCATGTGTTCTCTAGTTAGGGGGCATCTTCTGGCTCAATTTTCCTTGTAAATGTGTGATTAAACTACAGTCAGCTAACTATATTTTCTTTGAACCAGTTCATTTAATGACCTTCTTGGACTCCAAATGGATCTTGTATTCTCAATGGAGAAGGGTAGATAGTGGGGTTACCCAGGAGTCTGTGCTGGGACCACTGCTTTTTAACATATTTATAAATGATCTAGAGATGGGAATAACTAGTGAGGTAATTGAATTTGCTGATTACACAGTTATTCAAAGCTGTTAAATCGGAAGAGGATTGTGAAAAATTGCAAGACGACCTTACGAGACAGGGAGACTGGGCATCCAAATGGCCGATGACTTTCAATTTGAGCAAGTGCAAAGTGATGGGAAAGAGGAACCCAAACCATAGCTACAAGATGCAAGGTTCCACACTAGGATTCACTGTCCATGGTGCGACCGCACCTCGAATATTGTGTTCAATTCTGGCCGCATCTCAAAAAAGATATAGTGGAATTAGAAAAGGTGCAGAGAAGGGCGACGAAAATGATAAAGGGGATGGGATGACTTCCCTATGAGGAAAGGCTAAAGCGGCTAGGGCTCTTCAGCTTGGAGAAAAGGCAGCTGAGGGGAGATATGATAGAGGCCTATAAAATAATGAGTGGAGTTGAACGGGTAAATGTGAAGCGTCTGTTCAGGCTTTCCAAAAATACTAGGACTAGGGGGCATGCGATGAAGCTACAATGTAGTAAATTTAAAACGAATCGGAGAAAATTTTTCTTCACTCAACATGTAATTAAACTCTGGAATTCGTTGCCAGAGAATGTGGTAAAGGCGGTTAGCTTAGTGGAGTTTTAAAAAGGTTTGGACGGCTTCCTAAAGGAAAAGTCCACAGACCGTTATTAAATGAACTTGGGGAAAATCCACTATTTCTGGGATAAGCAGTATAAAATGTTTTGTACATTTTTGGGATCTTGCTGGGTATTTGTGACCTGGATTGGCCACTGTTGGAAACAGGATGCTGGGCTCGATGGACCTTTGGTCTTTTCCAGTATGGCAATACTTATGTACTTGGGATCTAGGTGTCATTGTTGATGACACTTTGAAACCCACTGCTCAGTGTGTAGCAGCGTCTAAGAAAACAAATAGAATGTTAGGAAAGGAATGGAAAACAAAAATGAGAATGTCATAATTCCTTTGTATTGCTTCATGGTGTGACCGCACCTCAAATACTTTGTGCAGTTCTGGTCACCGCATCTGAAAATAGATATAGCAGAATTAGAAAAGGTACAGAGAAGGGTGACAAAAATGATAAAGGGGATGGGACAACTTCTCTATGAGGAAAGGGAGGCTAAAGTGGCTATGGCTCTACAGCTTGGAGAAGAGATGGCTAAGGGGAGATATGATAGAGGTATATAAAATACTGAGTGGAGTGGAACAGGTAGAAGTGACTAGGGGGCATGCAAAGAAGCTACTAAGTAGTACATTTAAAATGAATTGGAGAAAACATTTCTTCACTCAATGAGTAATTAAACTCTGGAATTCATTGCCAGAGAATGTAGTAATAGCAGTTAGCAGGGTTTAAAAAAGCTTCGATAATTTCTTAAAAGTCCATAAGCCATTATTAATATGGATGTGGGAAAATCCACTGCTTATTTCTAGGATAAACAGCGTAAAATCTATTTTACTGTTCTGAGATCGTGCCAGGTACTTGTGACCTGGATTGGCCACTGTTGGAAATAGGATACTGTCCTTGATGGACCTTCAGTCTGTCCCAGTATGGTGAGGCTTATGTTCTTATCACTACTGATAACTTCTATGTCAGAACAGTTTGATATCTGGAATGCACACTTAACAAAGGCATTGGAAAAATGGCCCCTCTAAAGAAGGTCATATGTTCTATGCACAAATGTCACCTGTGGTACTCTCCAGAATTATGGAACCTTAAGCATCAAGGATGCCAACTTGAAAGGAAATGGCGCAAATCTCACCTAGATGAAGACAGGCTCAACTGTAGGAAACACATGAATATGTACCACCGGGCCTTCATCAACAACCACAAAGCAATATTTCTCTCAACACATTGAACAGGCTGCAAATTCAGCCAAAGAACTGTTTAAAATATGTGGATTAATCCTACACAAATATTTACAGTGGTGGAAATAAGTATTTGAGCCCTTGCTGATTTTGTAAGTTTGCCCACTGACAAAGACATGAGCAGCCCATAATTGAAGGGTAGGTTATTGGTAACAGTGAGAGATAGCACATCACAAATTAAATCCGGAAAATCACATTGTGGAAAGTATATGAATTTATTTGCATTCTGCAGAGGGAAATAAGTATTTGATCCCCCACCAACCAGTAAGAGATCTGGCCCCTACAGACCAGGTAGATGCTCCAAATCAACTCGTTACCTGCATGACAGACAGCTGTCGGCAATGGTCACCTGTATGAAAGACACCTGTCCACAGACTCAGTGAATCAGTCAGACTCTAACCTCTACAAAATGGCCAAGAGCAAGGAGCTGTCTAAGGATGTCAGGGACAAGATCATACACCTGCACAAGGCTGGAATGGGCTACAAAACCATCAGTAAGACGCTGGGCGAGAAGGAGACAACTGTTGGTGCCATAGTAAGAAAATGGAAGAAGTACAAAATGACTGTCAATCGACAAAGATCTGGGGCTCCACGCAAAATCTCACCTCGTGGGGTATCCTTGATCATGAGGAAGGTTAGAAATCAGCCTACAACTACAAGGGGGGAACTTGTCAATGATCTCAAGGCAGCTGGGACCACTGTCACCACGAAAACCATTGGTAACACATTACGACATAACGGATTGCAATCCTGCAGTGCCCGCAAGGTCCCCCTGCTCCGGAAGGCACATGTGACGGCCCGTCTGAAGTTTGCCAGTGAACACCTGGATGATGCCGAGAGTGATTGGGAGAAGGTGCTGTGGTCAGATGAGACAAAAATTGAGCTCTTTGGCATGAACTCAACTCGCCGTGTTTGGAGGAAGAGAAATGCTGCCTATGACCCAAAGAACACCGTCCCCACTGTCAAGCATGGAGGTGGAAATGTTATGTTTTGGGGGTGTTTCTCTGCTAAGGGCACAGGACTACTTCACCGCATCAATGGGAGAATGGATGGGGCCATGTACCGTACAATTCTGAGTGACAACCTCCTTCCCTCCGCCAGGGCCTTAAAAATGGGTCGTGGCTGGGTCTTCCAGCACGACAATGACCCAAAACATACAGCCAAGGCAACAAAGGAGTGGCTCAGGAAGAAGCACATTAGGGTCACGGAGTGGCCTAGCCAGTCACCAGACCTTAATCCCATTGAAAACTTATGGAGGGAGCTGAAGCTGCGAGTTGCCAAGCGACAGCCCAGAACTCTTAATGATTTAGAGATGATCTGCAAAGAGGAGTGGACCAAAATTCCTCCTGACATGTGTGCAAACCTCATCATCAACTACAGAAGACGTCTGACCGCTGTGCTTGCCAACAAGGGTTTTGCCACCAAGTATTAGGTCTTGTTTGCCAGAGGGATTAAATACTTATTTCCCTCTGCAGAATGCAAATAAATTCATATACTTTCCACAATGTGATTTTCCGGATTTAATTTGTGATGTGCTATCTCTCACTGTTACCAATAACCTACCCTTCAATTATGGGCTGCTCATGTCTTTGTCAGTGGGCAAACTTACAAAATCAGCAAGGGATCAAATACTTATTTCCACCACTGTATATTCCTTGTAGGATATGAGACCCCTATGGTTAGCATCAGTAATCAACTCAACCACCTGAGATTGAATATTCAATGTGGGATCCCCATCCAGTTGTACATAAAACTCCATGTTTACTAATTGTGCTAAAGCCTCCCACAAATACTGAGTCTTATCTTGAATTACTATGCCTCCCTTGTCCGCTCATTTAATAACAAGGGAGGGGTCAGACCTGAATCCCTGTAATGTCTTCCATTGTTAACTGGACAGGTTAGGAGGGGGCTTACTAAAATTATTTTCAATATTTTGTACATAATGTAGGACCAGCCTTTAAAATGCCACAATGGAAGAATCAGTGGAACCCAGAGGAACCCATATAAAAGGAAGTCTACCACTCAATGAATACTCTTTGTCATCCTTAATCACTGGCTGGTCCTGAAAGAATACTCTCAATTTCAATCATCTAAAACAATTTTGTAAATACCATCATGTGTCAAACTTATCGTGACCCGTGGAGGGGACATAAGAAAGACCATAAGATAACAATTACAGTTATTCAACAGTAAAGGTTCTACATGATATATTAAAAACTCCTAATGACAGCCCCGTCTCTTGGTTTTAACTAATTTGGGCACTAGCTGCTGTACTTTCTTAAATAAACTAGACGGCCTGAAGATAGGACCCGAAGTGGTGAACTGGATTAGGAACTGGTTGACGGACAGACGCCAGAGGGTGGTGGTGAATGGAGTTCGCTCGGAGGAGGGAAAGGTGAGTAGTGGAGTGCCTCAGGGATCGGTGCTGGGGCCGATTCCGTTCAATATATTTGTGAGTGACATTGCCGAAGGGTTACAAAGTAAACTTTGCCTTTTTGCGGATGACACCAAGATTTCCAAGAGAGTGGACACCCCGGAGGGAGTGGAAAACATGAAAAAAGATCTGAAGAAGCTAGAAGAATGGTCTAACGTTTGGCAATTAAAATTCAATGCGAAGAAATGCAAAGTGATGCACTTAGGGAGTAGAAATCCAAGGGAGACGTATGTGTTAGGCGGGGAGAGTCTGATAGGCACAGACGGGGAGAGGGATCTTGGGGTGATAGTATCTGAGGACCTGAAGGCGACGAAACAGTGCGACAAGGCGGTGGCCGTAGCTAGAAGATTGCTAGGCTGTATAGAGAGAGGAGTGACCAGCAGAAGAAAGGAGGTTTTAATGCCCCTGTATAAGATGTTGGTGAGGCCCCACCTGGAGTATTGTGTTCAGTTTTGGAGGCCGTATCTTGCGAAGGATGTTAAAAAAATGGAAGCGGTGCAAAGAAAAGCTACGAGGATGGTATGGGATTTACGTTCCAAGACGTATGAAGAGAGGCTTGCTGACCTGAACATGTACAACCTGGAGGAAAGGAGGAACAGGGGTAATATGATACAGATGTTCAAATATTTGAAAGGTATTAATCCGCAAACGAATCTTTTCCGGAGATGGGAAGGCGGTAGAACGAGAGGACATGAAATGAGATTGAAGGGGGGCAGACTCAGGAAAGATGTCAGGATGTATTTTTTCACGGAGAGGGTGGTAGACGCTTGGAATGCCCTCCTGCGGGAGGTGGTGGAGATGAAAACGGTAACGGAGTTCAAACATGCGTGGGATATGCATAGAGGAATCCTGTGCAGAAGGAATAGATCTTCAGAAGCTTAGCTGAAATTGGGTGGCGGAGCAGGTGGGGGGAAGAGGGGGTGGTGGTTGGGAGGCGAGGATAGGGGAGGGCAGACTTATACGGTCTGTACCAGAGCTGGTGATGGGAGGCGGGACTGGTGGTTGGGAGGTGGGAAATACTGCTGGGCAGACTTATATGGTCTGTGCCCTGAAAAGGACAGGTACAAATTCAAGGTAAGGTATACACATATGAGTTTGTCTTGGGCAGACTGGATGGACCATGCAGGTCTTTTTCTGCCGTCATCTACTATGTTACTATGTAACCACATTCATCTGAGGTAGTCGTAAAAAAGAGTCTGTCACCCACTGATTAGCATCCTGTGCTTCCACTATCCCTTCCTGCACTCTCAACACCACTTTTTCATCACCAGATGATTCACTGGAGGAAGATGATTTAAATGCGACTTTTCTGTTGTTCACTGTGCCTCGGGTTTTCGAAGTCCTTTTGGATTTGTCCATCCACGGATAGACATATTTACTTATTTTTATTTATTTATTTGTTACATTTGTATCCCACATTTTCCCACCTATTTGCAGGCTCAATGTGGCTGACATTGTACCGTAGAGGCGTTCGCCATCTCCGGTATAGAAACAAATACAAAGAGTTGTTGTGGTCGAATAAGGTTCATGTGTTATAGACACATTGGGGAATCGTAGAGAGGAAGAGTTGTGCAGAGTCTATTACGAGCTTTGGGTTCGTTGTGTTGCAGGGTTTAGGCACTTAAGTTGGGTCGATAGGGTATGCCTTTTATAACAGGTTGGTTTTTAGTGATTTCCGGAACGTCAGGTGGTCGTACATTGTTTTCACGGCTTTTGGTAATGCATTCTACAGTTGTGTGCTTATGTAGGAGAAGCTGGATGCATAGGTTGATTTGTATTTCAGTCCTTTGCAGCTTGGGTAGTGGAGATTTAGGTATGTTCGTGTTGATCTGATTGTGTTTCTTATTAGTAGGTCTATGAGGTCTGTCATGTATCCCGGGGCTTCACCATAGATAATTTTATGGACCAAGGTGCAGATTTTGAAAGCAATACGTTCTTTGATTGGTAGCCAGTGTAATTTTTCTCTGAGGAGTGTAGTGCTTTCGAATCACGCTTTTCCAAATATAAGCCTGGCTGCTGTATTTTGAGCGGTCTGAAGTTTCTTTATGAGTTGTACTTTGCATCCCGCGTAAATTCCATTGCAGTAGTCTCCATGGCTTAGTACCATTGATTGTATCAAGCTGCAAATGTTTCTCTCGGGAAGAATGGTTTCACGCGTTTGAGTTTTCACATTGAGTGGAACATTTTCTTAGTTGTAGAGTTTACTTGGCTCTCAAGTGTAAGGTTACGGTTGATAGTAATGCCGAGGATTTTCAGGCTGTTTGAGATAGGGAGGGTATAGTCTGGGGTGTTTATATTTGTGGGTTTGTTCGTATTGTATTGGGATGAAAGGATGAGGCAGTGTGTTTTATCTGTATTGAGTTTTAGTTGAAATGCATTCGCCCATGAGTCCATGATGTTTATCCCTTTGTATAGTCATATTCATCTCATTTAAATTTATTAATCTTCATAGTCCATTGCTCTTTCTTCATACTGCGCTGCTCTGCTAAATGGTATGCTACTCCTCAACCTGCTTTACACTTTCTAATTTTTGATTAAGTTCTGTTTTTTTGATCCTCAATAATACCTTGTAACACATCAACAGTAAGCAACATCAAATCCAATTGATATTGGGTAATTACCCTGTTCCATTTTTCCACAAATTCACTGCGGTGAAACAGAATAATATAATTCAATTATATCATGCGAGCAAGTAGATGGATAAGTCTGAAACATTCAACAAAGTTGAGATTAGCATATATACCCAACTGGGCATTTAAAAGCCTGTCCTTTAATGATGCCGCATGTTCAGAAATCATAGTCATATGTATAGATATGCACACACCAGAACAGGTATCCATACACACATTGGAAAAGTAAACAACAGTTTCTACAGAGTATATCCAAAACTTAATTTTATTTTCTCATTTCCATCTTCCAAAATCCTAGACAGCAGATGTACAGATCAGTTGGATCCAAAGCAGTCCAAAACCGGTAAAGTCAGATACAACACAGTTTATACCTAATTGTTCAACCACCCTTAGGATTCACCTTTGGGTTTAAAAAGCAAAACCATGTGCATGGAAGGACTGGATATGTACATAAGTATTGCCACACTGGGACAGACCAAAGGTCCATCAGGCCTAAATGAATTAGAACAAAGTTTAAAGCAAGTGCCCTTAATATGTAATACTTCGTAGCAATACTGAAACAGTGATGGAAATTTCACATAGCAAGCAGCCTGAGCAAACAGATTTATTTTTCATAATTAACTTTGTAAGAACTTGGCAGCCAATAGCGTGCTGAACTGGACAATGTTGGCACATTTAGACTGATTCTGGACAGTTCTGCATGAAGGAAACCCTTCCCTCGTTATTGAATAATTTCTCTGTGAAATAGTAGTAATAAAAAAAAGGCAAGTGCATTTTTATAATAACCGACTGCAATCCACAAAACAAAAGGAGCAAGTTTTCACATGCCATCTTTTCCTTTTGATGTAGGCACAGGAAAACAAGATGTTAAATGCTCCCAGGTCTCAACCTAATTAATGATTAAAAAAAAACTGTACTTATAAATGGTAAATCTGATTGTTAAACACCTGATACTCATAATGTCTGTTTTGGTGGTCATTTACTAGGTGAAAACATCAGAATACAGTGAGTCCCCTATAACTAGCCCCTTCAAATGACACAATGATTTTATTTATTTATTAAGATTTATTTACTGCCTTTTTGAAGGAATTCACTCAAGGCAGTATACAGCAAGAATAAGTCAAACAAAAGCAATAGACAATTACAGCAGTAAAAATATTCAAACAACAACAGAAAGTATGGCATAGTATGCAACATTTACAATGTAAACACAATACACAAAAATATTGTAATAGACAACATAGATAAGATAGAGTAACAGGAGTGAGAAAATAGGGGACTAGTTAAAGAGAGTTGCAAATGAGATAGGAAAGGTCCTTGAACATTATCTTGGCAAGGGTAGGAGTGGATAAACATGTCCTGCTATAATATGTGCAGCCGGTGTCACTTACTTCTTCCGTTAAAGGCCTTGTTGAAGAGCCAAGCTTTCACCTGCTTCCTGAAGTAGAGATAGTCTTGTGTTAAGTGAAGCCTTTCAGGAAGTGCATTCCAGAGTGTGGGGGCTACTCCGGAGAAGGCTCGCTTGCAGGTATCACATTGTGTGATTTCCTTTAGAGAGGGTTTCCATGCTGGGCTTTGAGAATCTGATGTCATATTGATTTTCATAGGCTGTGAGGTGATCACAAAGATCTCCCCTTCCTCATTACTCATGCATGGCACCAAAGTTTTGCGTAGTTGGCAAATTGCCAACGAGTCCCAGCTGCCATCTTGGGACTCCAACAATGATAAGAACTCCTGCATCTCGTGAAAAGTAGGCCCAGGCATTGCACCCAAAACTCAGATAAAGTGTGGCTGTTATGTAATTACATTTTAAAGGTAATAAAAGAAATAAAACAAAATAAAATAATACCATTTTGCCATTTTAAAAAAGGTATCACCTTATTTTCCTTTCTTTTGTTTAATTTCTATTTATTAACTGAAAAACTGCAAAAGTAAAATTATCACTCAAAAATTCACTCCAGTTCCACTCAGGTCCCTGTTTGGGAGCCAGTCTGTGGGGATAAGAATGACTCTAAAGCAGGGAAATAAAAGGTAAGGATAAACAGTTCTCATCAACAATAATGGGGGGGGGGGGGGGGGGGAGGGGAAAATATGATGCAGCAATGTAATACTCTGTCAGTTCTTCCTTTTCTACCACTATCTATTTTCCTGCACCTAGTGGGTTCTGTCCGTCCCACTCAGCAGAACAACCCAGGGATGCTGTTTGATCACTCTAAACAGACATCCCAAGGAGCTTTTCCCCAGCCACCAGACTAGACCAAGGAGTGAAATCTACTCTGCCATCCCACTCCGGAGGTGAAGTTTCCTTCATCCACCTCTGACTCAAACAGGTCACTTCCCTGCTTCACTCTGGGGGTTTCTCTCTCTCCCCAGAGTCTTCACACTTTGGACTCTGCTCTTGAAGAACTGAACATGCTCGGGGAGTCCTAGAGTCAGTAGCTGGAGGTACATAGACATAAACATATGGGCAACTGGGCAGTGACTTATGCATTACAGCAGCAGCACAGGAGGAGGGGAGTGGCTCAGGCACCAAAGGGGCTTCAGCATCCCTGGCAGTAAAGGTGTTTTTAATGTGTACGTGGGGAAGGAGATGGGGAGCAGGGAATATGTTGCCCCCCCCCCAGTCTACCCCTGGTCTCCATCAAAATTGGAGGGCTGGATACGCCTCTGGTATACATATTATTACACATGTATAAAGCCACATGATTTTAGAAAAGATCCTTTTCTGCATTAAAAGGAGGCTCACACTTGGAAAACACATTTCTGAAAATGACTTCCATAATGTTCTGTGTATGGGGAAAATAATTAACAAAAAAACAATAGATCAAGATTTAAAATCATGTTCTTTGTTATGACAGAATTTCCTCCCTAAGCAATTGTAGCCAATTGTTTCTAAATCCTCTAACCTATTATTAAATACTGCATTTTTTTTAAAGCAGGATTGTTTTTTTCAATATTTATGTGCTGTCTTGCTGGTGGAGTAGGAGCGCCCTCTTGTGGTTAAAAAAGACAAATTCTCTACCTTGAATCTTTCTTATATGTCATTATTACTCGCACAAATGACAGGGGAAAATAGGTACTTGTGCATGTAGAGTTACATCCTAACTTTTTCCGTCCCCCATTCCCTGCTAAAGGTACATGCAGTTTACACTGCGCACATAACACACATACCACATGACATGTGCTTACTTATGCTGAATGAGTCGAAGCACATGCAAGGACAGTCTGATGGCTCAGTGCCAAGGTCAGGCTTTCTGCTGGCTGGGCGTGCTTCAGAGGCAGCGTTCATAGCTCTGGGGAGAAGGGGGAATCTTTCCATCAGGTAACTGTTCATAGTTACTGAATTAGGGCCCATGATTGAATGACCCTAGCCAAGAACAAAGATGATTATTTATATCCCACATTTACAGGCTCAATGTGGCTTACATAATACTGTAGAGGCAATTGCCATTTCCGGTAGTGAAACAAATACAGAGAGTTGTAGTAGACAAATAAGGTTCATGTGTTATTTATTTGGATTTTGGATCACAAGTAGCAGCAGTGGGATTTGAACTGGCCACCTCTGGATTGCAAGACCAGTGCTCTAACCACTAGGCCACTCCTCCACTGTCTTGAAATTTGGCCATCCCTGTGGGGGGGGGGGGGGGGCAGTATGCAGGTCCCTGGGGGGGAGGTATGTGTGTGTCAGTGGAGGCATAACGAAGGCATGGACATCCTTCTTTCAAACATTTTGGACGTCCTCAACTGCCCCCCCCCCCCCACAGGGATGGCCAAATTTCAAGGGAGTGGAGTGGAGGAGTGTCCTAGTGGTTAGAGCACTGGTCTTGCAATCCAGAGATGGCTGGTTCAAATCCCACTGTTGCTACTTGTGATCCAAAATCCAAATAAATAAAGGGGGTGTTGGAGGCATAACAGGCATGGATGTCACTCACAGAAACATGCAGGCATGGATGTCCTTCTCACAAACATCCACATTTTGGACATCCTCAACTGCCATCGCAGAGACAGAGGCATAGCGAAAGACGTCTTCAACTGCCGTCACAGGGACGGCGGCATAATGAAGGACGTCCTCTACTGCCATTGCAGGGACGGAGGCATAGAAATATCCAGTGTACCTGAATGTAACTCACCTTGAGCTACTACTGAAAAAGGTGTGAGCAAAATCTAAATAAATAAATAAATAGGAAAGGACGTCCTCAACTGCAGTCGCAGGGACAGAGGCATAGCGAAGGACGTCCTTCACCCATACTCAAAAAAAAGGTGAAAGTTTTTAAAGTTGTTTTTTTCGGGGTGGGAGGTGGTTAGTGACCACTGCATGCCTTTTTCCATTCAGTTAGTGCATCGGTTAGTCCACTGCAGTGCCCCCTAGGGTGCTTGGTTGGTGTTCTGGCATGTCAGGGGGGCCAGTGCACTATGAATGCTGGCTCCTCCCACGACCAAATGACTTGGATTTGGTCCTTTTTGAGATGGGCCTCCTTGGTTTCCATTATTGTTGAAAACTGGGGACGACCATCTCTAGGGACGACCATCTCTAAGGTTGACCTAAATGTTGAGATTTGGGCATCCCTGACCATATTATCGAAACGAAAGATGGACGCCCATCTTGTTTCGATAATACGGGTTTCCCTGCCCCTTCCCGGGGACGTCCTGTGAGGATGCCCTCAGGAAATCTTGGGTGCTCCGTTCGGTTATGCCCCTCCAGTGCGTAGATTTAGGCGCACTGGGCCATATTCTATAACTAGGTGCCTAAATTCCAGAATGCCCATGAAGCGCCCATTTCCTCTCCTATAACCATGCCCCTTTTTGCCTGCACACGTTAGAAGTTCAGCGCACATTGTTACAGAATATGCTTAGCGAGTTGTGTGCCTAAATTCTAATAAGTGCTCATTATTTCTTGTTAAGTGCTGATATCAGTGCTCTCATTAGCTTGTTAAGCCAATTACGTTACGCCCAGTGTTATAGAATCCACACCGATTTTGGTACCTAAATCTAAGCGCTAAATCTGGGTGTTAGCAGCAATATTGGTCCTTTACCCCCAGATTCTATATATGGCGACTAAAGTTATGCATGTAATTCCGGCCACATGGATGAATTGTGTACAAAACTTAATTGATTAACAAGCGAATGAGCACCAATAATTGGACCCTAAAAAGCAATCACCAGCACTAATTGGCAAGAATTAGAATTTACATGCACAACTTGCTATGCGTATTTTATAATGTGGTGTGGTGAATGTAAATTCCACTACATGGATCTCAAAAGGGGGTGTGGCCATGGGAAGAGCATGGGCGGGTTATAGATGTTCCTAAAATTTACATGCAGTGTTATAGAAGACATGGGAATTTACACCAGGTTTTACTTGTGTGTAAATTACTTCACCTATATTTAGTCACAGGAGTGGGTGCCAAAAAACCTATGCCTAGGTGTATTCTATAAACCCTACTTTAGGCATAGTTTATAAGATATTTCTAGGTGTATTTTTTCAGCATCAATTTTGTAGGCGTCATAAATAGAATTTAGTCCTTAACTGGCTATGTGAGCACATAAAATTAGGGCAACAAAAAGACTGTCTTTAACCAGGGAGTTTTTATGACAGAAGATGTCATGATGTCAAAAAGTTGAAGCTGTCTTCCCCACACAGCTGCCATATTGTGGAACCCCAAACATTTAGACGCTACTGAAAACAGTAGCAAACTTGTGAGGTTTATGACTGCCTATGTGTGAGCTTTTTAAAATATTTGACAGCTTTTTTTATTTATTTGAAATCATCCAATATATAACCCGAGGGTTTTTTTTTAACCTCTGGGAGGGGGTCCACCACAACTAGGACCCAAGGCTCAGGCAGAGCTGGGGGCCTTTTTTAAAAGCTGCCCCCTACAAAAAGCGAGCCTCCCACAGCTCCAAAAACAAGGCTGCAGCTCCAGAGCACTTGCACTCGCAGACTGCAGCTCATGCCCCTGGACCCCCCCCCCACCCAGAGGTTAAATAAAACCTTTGGGTTATATATCAGAAGCTTTCAAATTTAAAAAAAACCACACACATATAGGCAGTCATAAACCTCATGTTTGCTATTGTTTTCAATAGCGTCTGCAAATATTTGGGGTCACACAGTATGGCCTCAAGCTCCGCCCACTGGCTACAGAATGGGCGAGATAGGCTAGATCCATCTCTTGTCATAAAACCTCCTTGGTCTTAAGTTTATGTGCTGAGTTAACTGGGCACTGGTCTGAATACTGGCCAGTGCCCAGTTAACTTCCGGGTCAGCGTGCATACCTGGATATTCATTGTCAGGAATTGCACATGCCCGGCATGGAATATTCAGTGTTAGCAGCATACAAGCCACTTACTTCCGCAGGCTAAATATTACCCCCCTTGAAAAGAACCTGTCTAACAATAGGAATCCAATGTAAAAAAAATTAAAGTGGTATCATAACTCCATATCCTTACCTTTTCCCAGTGATTAACTTTAGTCTATAGTTTTGAACAATCTGCAGTTTTCTGATGGCTTTCTTGGGGGTAACTCAATATAAATAGTTACATTGATCGAGATGTCAGAGGAGCACAACAGAGGATATAACTACTTCGCTGATTTCATCCTAGCCAAAGATTTGTTTATCACAGATCTTACTCATTTTTCCAGAGGTAGATGAGTCTGAATGGACTCCTAAGCTCTTTTCTTCAGAAACCCAACAACAATCAGTTCCTCCAGAAGCAAACTAAAGTCAGGAGTCAGGCAAACTGTTCCATCCAAATTGGAGCCATGCATGCCAAGAATACATTTACATATCTGTAGAATGCATTTAGGGGCCTTTTTACCAAGCAGTGGTAGGGTTAATGCGCAGGTAGTATGCGCCAAATCGACACTACCGCCGAGGTAGCACAGACGCCCAGCGGTAATTCTGAAGTTGGTGCCCGCTGTTTCCCATGGTAGAAAGTAATTTTCTATGTTCTGCCACACTGGCGTTCCCGGCAGTAATCAGCAGCGTGGCCACATCGCCGTGCATGGCCTGATTACAGCATGAGAAGCGTGTGAACACTTATCGCCAAGTAAATAGATGGTGATAAGGGCTCAGGCAGTAAATAGGCGCATGCTGCATTTAATACTACTACTATTACTATTTAGCATTTCTATAGCGCTACAAGGTGTACGCAGCGCTGCACAAACATAGAAGAAAGACAGTCCCTGCTCAAAGAGCTTACAATCTAATAGACAAAAAATAAATAAAGTAAGCAAATCAAATCAATTAATGTGAACGGCCATTTTCTGCCCCCATTTTAAAAAGGCCTTTTTACCTGCCACAGTAAAAAATGGCCCAGCGCACGCCAATTTCACACGCTCACACTAGCGCAGGCCACTTTTTACCACAGCTTATTAAAATGGCCTCATAGTGCAGTATCCCAGAAATAACCCCGTGGGATCAAAATCTGAATATCATTAGCATAATTATATACCTTCACCCCTTATCCCTAATAGTACTGCTCAAGGGTGAAGGAACATATGGAATAAAATGGGGATAATAAGGAGCCTTGTGGACCACCCCATTTCAGAGGTACTGGCTAATAGCAGGGGTTTTCAGCTCAATCTTCAGGACATGCCTAGCCAATCATGGTGCCCACAATGAATAAACATGAGTCATATATACATACAGTGGAATCAGTGCATGCTTTGTGGGTATCTTTTTTGTTTTGTTACATTTGTACCCCATGCTTTCCTACTCATGGCAGGCTCAATGCGGCAGGCAATGGAGGATTAAGTGACTTGCCCAGAGTCACAAGGAGCTGCCTGTGCCGGGAATTGAACTCAGTTCCTCAGAACCAAAGTCCACCACCCTAACCACTAGGCCACTCCTCCTTGAAAACCTGACTGGCTGGCGACTGGCTGGCCGTGTCCTGAGGACTGGGTTAAGAACAAAAGGTTTAGACCATGCTCCATCCAGCAAAGCTTTTTGAAACTTGTGAGTAATGATTGCATGCCCTCTATGGATAACCCTTGTGCCCCAGTACCAGCCAAACTTCAAAGTAACTTGAGGAGGACCAGTAACCTGATACCTCCTCAATCCATCATCAGTGACATATCTTCTGTTAAAGCCAATAATACTGACTCAGTACAAATTCTAGCGAAAGAACCCAGTCAGGGTTGAGAGTTGTAAGTCAGGGTTGAGCCCCCTTCCCCTAGAGGGGTGCTTTGGTGGGGTGAGTTATGCATTACATAAATGATAAGTTGTATAAGAGTAACACAGCATACAGCAGTACAAGAAAAGAGGCAATCAGCAAATGTGCTTTGCTTTAACCATATTTTCTTTCAACAGTGGTCTTGCAAATGATGCGGAAATGAGACTTGAATATCAGAATCATATTTAAAAAGGCAAAACATTGTTAACAGGTTAAGATTTATGACAGCATGTCAGCATGTAGCAAACTTTGCAGGCATGTATTTTATATAAATATGTCCTTACATATAAACCCTGGATAAGCATTTGAGCTGTTGCATAGCATTTTGAGGGAGCCAGGTTAGTCATACCTGACTGGACTTTCTGCTGCAGGATTCCGAAGCCAACCGAGTCAGAACCTACCCCCACCCCTACTCATGAAGAATTAAGGTGGGATAGTATATGTGGGGAGAACAACACATGACCTGTTGACCTTCCGGAAGTTACTAAAGACTTACTTGTTCAAAAAGACGTACAAAAAAGATCCCCCATAAGAAACTGACACCTAAGCTTCACCAGATACATTTATAATGGACCTTTTTAATTTGCTTAATTTAACTTACACCTAATTACTGAATCATTATATCTTGTCCTGTTATTATGTTATGTTTTTACCCATTTATCCACTTCTTATTATACATAATTTTCTTATGCACCTTATCTGCAACAATGCTGAAATTCATACTCCGTTAATATGGTTGCCATGATATGTTTTTGCACCTTATCTATTATCCATAGTCTGATGTTCTTATTTCATCAATGTGATTGTTGTTGCATTATATTGTAAGCTACATTGAGCCTGCAAATGGGTGGGAAAATGTGGGATATAAATGCAGCAAATAATAATAAAATAATTTAGGGCATCTTTTACTAAGGCAAACTCACGTTTTTAGTGCACGCTAAAACTGTGGGCGCGCTAAACGTTAGAGACGCCCATAGGAATGCATAGGCGTCTCTAACATTTAGCGCGCCCACAATTTTAGCGTGCGCCAAAAACGCGAGCATGCCTTACCAAAAGACCCTCTTACTGACTGGCTCACACCATTCTCCTTTAATAGTCCAGCTAGTTCTCACTGTGGAGCACAGATCCTTTCAGAAGTCAACCAGGAATCCCACCTGTCCAAGTAGCTCTTGTTCGACGACTGCGATTCTACTCTTTGCCAACATACATTTCTCTTCAAATCCTGCCAGTTCAGTGAGGGTTAACTGCATCTGAGTATCAAAGCTGAGTGTCTTAAACAGAAGCGTGCAGGGCTGCTACTGGTCCATGGGGCAGACCACTGTGGTATTTTTTTGCTTTAAGTTAGCATTTTTATTAAGGTCATTCTTCTCACTAATTAGCTCAAAGCACTGCATAGGAAGGGGCTGCAGTAAGATATTTGAATGTGACTTTCTTGTAATATAACTTCAGGACAAATCCTGTAATTGGACTGGTGAAAATGTCTTTTGATTTACATTTTTTTTGTTTACATTTTTTAGGTTTTTAATAGTCCTTGGGTGTCTGATCTTGGCCATTCTAACAACGTTCAAGGAATATGAGACAGTTTCAGGTGACTGGTTGCTGATGCTTGTAAGTACATGACTGCTATTGAGCACTATGTTGTATTATTGATATGCTTGGGATGTCCAAGACCCAGATTTAACTGATGTAATGTGAAATAATTTAGTACAATGAGAAAGTGCAGTTGTCAAGAGCCTCAACCCAATTAGGTCATCAAGATTTCTACTCTGAGTATGCATGAGACTTATTTGTATCCACTGCCTCCCTTCCATCTGTATTCCACACCCCCCCCCCCCCCCCACTAGCTCAGATGGAGACCCATTAACAATGAAGTTCTTCTTTGTAAAACGGTGTCCATCAAAATCTCCCCTAACCTAAGCCCCAGCTTTTCTTCAGGATTCTTTATTTTGGGTGTACCATGGATCCCACAATGGACACTGGCAACAAATAACCAACACCAGGATATAAACAAACAGTTTACAGTTTAATGATGCAAAGCAGCGGCATATGCTCAGCAAAGCAAACATAGAGACAGGTTATCGAAGCAAAAATCAAACGTATAAGCACGGAGAAATCAAAAAGATGTGTAACCTCTCTATCTAAGTAAAGCAGTCCGTTATTATTCTTTCAATGTTTGGCGCATCATTCATTAGGTGGAAGAAAACAAATGACAGTAATGTCTTGTGAGATTAAAAAACAAAAATTGGTGGTGTTGGATTAATCTTTGCAAAATCTGAAGCTTCTTTCACTTTGTTATGGTAGCCATGTTTGTTCACTTTTAAAGGTAATATATATAAAAAAGAACAAAACATTAAATAGAAAATAAGATGATACCTTTTTTTTTTTTGTTTATTGGACTAACAATACATTTTTTGATCAGCTTTCAAAGGTAACCTTTCTTCAGATCAGAAATGAGCAAATGGTGACAAATATCAGAATATATATAAGTGAAACACAAAAGCATTCCAATGACAGTCTCACAGGAACAGGGTGGGGTGGGTCAGGTGAGAAACAGAGATATTGGTCAACATTTGCTCGTTTCTGACCTGAAGAAGAAGGGTTATTAACTTTGTAGGTTGTATGGCTGTTCTGAGCTCTGAATTAAATCTTGTGCAGTGTGTTTCTGTTTCAAGCCAGGCTATACAAACAGTCTTACTTAACAAAAAATATTGACGATTTATTGTCCCTATTCTTCACTAGGATAATATACCACACGTAAATCACATTTAGCTCTGGAGCTCTGCAAATTAGTGCCTCCTTCCCCCCCACCCCCCCTGCTATGTTTTTCTAAGAGCAGCAGCTTGCAGAAATTCTCAATGTGTTTATCAGGTCGTATATACTCAACTCAGCAACCCAGTTCCTCTTCCCTTGGTGGTGCCGCTGATCAAATTGAGCAGCCAAAATGAGTTTTGCAAAAGATGAAAAGAGAGGCAAGGGTCTGCAGGCACACGAGGGGCAAAACAGAAGCCTATCGAGGTGGGAAAGAAGAGCAAATTGATGAATTTAATGCAAGCAATTTGAAATCCAGCTATAAAATCCAATCTGGCCATGTTTTTGTGAAGTCTGCGTCAGGGCTATAAACCAAGGGATGTCTGCTAGTGAACTCCAGACCAACACTCTAGTGCAGTATGACAAATTGTACAATCAAATTGCAGCCTAGTAACCTTCCAAATCAAATGAGACGCCAGAAACCTGCTTGCTAGACTGAAACATGGCCATGTTGAGTTTTACATTGACTGCCCAATATTCAAAATGATTTAAACAGCCAGGAGAAGATCCTGGCTGTTTCAATCATCTGTCTGGGGCAAACTGGAACTTTTCAGTGACACTTAACTGTATAGTGCTGCTGAAAATGGCCAGTTAGCACCCCAGCCCAAACCTGCTATTTTATGGCAGTTCAGGGAGCAGAATCAGCATTTAGCCAGTTACGTGCCAATTTTCAGCACTTAACCAGCTAAGATAACCACATAAATAGGACTTAATAAAATGCAGCAGGGGTGGACTGACCATTCGGGCAACCGGGCAGTGCCCAAAAGCCCAGAGGCTCTAGTGGGCCCAGAGGCTCTCTCCCCCTCAGAGCCTCCCCAGTCCCACCTTGAAGGACCCTGGTGACTTAGTGACTTATTTGGGGGCAGGAAAGAATCCCAGTCTTTCCTGTCCACTGCTGCTACTTCTCTCCAGCACCGCCGTGTTTTAAAATTGGCAGCCAAGAATACCGCGGGAAGTCTCAGCAGCCATTTTGGAAACACAGCAGCGCTGGACAGAGTAGCAGCAGTGGCCAGGAAAAAGTGGTGTTCTTACCTGCCCATGAAGAAGCCACTACACCACCAGGGCCCTTCAAAGTAGGAGCGGGGAGGGCCCGCTGAGGCCCAGGGGTCTGTAGTGTTCGGGAGGGAGGGTGGCGGCAGCAGCAGCAGCAGCTTCAATGGGGGGGGGGGGGGGGGCAGCAGGCAACAGCCAGGGGGGCCCAGTAACCTTCACTGCTCTCCCCTGAAATGCAATTCTATCTTTATGCGATTCTTTTTAGCCACTTTAAGTGCTGAATATCACACTTATCCAGTTACATTTTATCTGGCTGTGCATGCCTGGATATTCAACACTGAAGCCCAGATATGGTCCGTCATTGAATATACCGGGATAAAGCCGCCAGCAATCAGCAAAACACTTACTGCCACTGGCTGAATATTGGGCTCTTAGATTTTAGTTTGTGTGGATTAAATTCATCTGTTTTCTTTTCTTTTGAATAGTTATTACCATCTTGGTGGTCTGCTATTTTGCCCCACAAGATGAAGTTTATGGAGTTCTGTGTCCCCTTGCTGGGGGCCTCCAGGATCCTTTTTCTTCCTCCTCTTTCTTCTTGCTAAAGGTGGCAGAATGCAAATGTCCATTGATTTATCCCTGCAAGTACATGTGTGTCACGATCTTACCGTAACTTTGACCCGACCCCAGCGGAATCCAACAGCGGTATCTTTCTGCACTTGTGCATACCTGCCATGGCTTAGCAGATCTGGGCTGACAGTAGTTCATTGGGGAAGGGCACACTTGGGCGTCATTGGGGCCTGAGCACTCTTAAGGAAGCTCAGCCCTGATTCTCAGTGCCTTCGCAAAAAGCCAGCCTTGTTCCTGTTAGCCTTATTCCTGAATGCCATGGTCCTGGCTCCTGCCAAGCCTTGCTCCTGGTTCTGGCCAAGCTGCACTCCTGGTTCTAGCCAAGCCAAGTTCCTGGTTCTTGCCAAGCCTTGCTTCTGGTTCCTGCTAAAGCTGAGCCATGTTCCTGGTTCCAGATAAAGCTAAGCCTCATTCCTGGTTCCTGCCTAAGCCTTGTTTCTGGTTCCTGCTGAAGTCCCGCTCCTGAGTTCCCGCCTAGCCCCAGAGTTCTAGCCATACCAGTGTCCTGCTTTTGCCTCTCTGCGTAGGCCTTGGAGGTGTTCTGTCTGCCACAGTTGGCCCTGCAACCGTGGCCCAAGGGCTCACTACCCTGAAACACGACAATGTGGAAATTACAGAGCTGTCCTCTCACCCACCCTGCTAACTCTGATCTGCCTGGAGAGAGCAGTTTGGATCTCAAGAGGTCAGACGGTGGATGAAGGAACACATGGGGTAATTCTATCAAGCAGGCACTAACATTTATACACCAGTTATGTGTATAAATGTTTATAATATTCATATATATGTGCATACATGCCATATACGTGCCTATGCGCTATCCTGTAAATAATGAACACATCTAAAAAGCATTTCTATCAATGGTGTGCAAATTTCCGTGCTATTCTGAGATGTGCACGCAACTCAATTGGCTAACGAGCAAATTAACATCAATAAATGAGCGCTAACAATCAATTATTGGTATTGGTAACAATTTGGATCTGCACGCATCTCGTTAAGTGCTATTCTATAGCACACTAAGGAAACTTCAAACACTTCAGAACACATCCATCAGGTTACTATGTCGTGCCCATCGCTTTGACCACACCTGTTCCCTACTGAAACAATATCACTGGCTTCCCGTTGAACAAAGGATAACATATAAAGTTGCAACTCTTAACTTCAAGGCCCTTAGACTGGGTGTTCCCAATTATCTTTCCTGTCTATCCATTCCTTACTGTCTTGGCTGGATCCTCCACGTTCTGCCTAGTCCCAGATGGGCCTATCTGGAATATACACAACATAGTGCTTTTATCTTTCTTGCACCTCACATTTGGATCAATCTTCTCCTCTCTCTATGCAGCAATGTTTCCTTCAAGAACTTTAAAACTGAGGTAAAAACTTGGCTGTTTCGATTAACCTTCGGAGAAACAGTCTGAACCCACCAGCTAAACCTGTTTCGTCTCTGATCTGTTTTATGTGTTCGGTTATCCCCCCTTCTCTTTCTCTCCCCCTGTCTTCTGTTCCTTAGTTTTACCCGTCTCTTGGTGTGATTGCATTGCTTTCCTATATTTTAATGGCATTCCTTTCAAATTTTCTGTTGTAGCCTGTACTCTGCTCTGCCCGTCAGTTGCGCTGCTTTTTAAACAGAGGGGTAGGTCTTTACTTTCATTAATAGAATATGCATTTTATTAATATTTTTATCCCACATTATCCAAATTACTTTAGGACAATGTGGCTTAAATATGTTTCATAAAACATCAAATATAGCAGCATCATAAAACAGATAAACAGACATATAACTTACTCATTGTACTGCAAAGAAAAATTATCTAAAAAGAAATGCTTTCAAACGTTTTCATAAATTTAAATAAATTTCTATACATCTTAATTCTTTGGACATTATTTTTCATTTTAATGGCTGGAGTTTTAAAAAAATATTTCCTTCACCAGAAATCAGTTTTCATGCGTAGTTGGTGTGCCCTTGGAAACTTATTTAACAGGTGAGTTATTCTGATGCAAATTATGCTAAACAATTTGATATTTATTAGCATGTGGCACAACTACAAGCAAAATTTGCTTCATAGTTATTTTGCAAAAAATTTATCTTTATGAAAATTAGCTCTAGTTAAATATGTTTTGAAATTTCCTGTACAAAAACTATGTGCTACTTCTATACTAGGCTAATGTATATATACTAGACCTGGTAAATAAAACTAAAAATAAGAAAGAAAGAATGAGAATAATACTCAGCCACGGATTTAAAGTCCTGCTCTTCTTTTGTATACAGAAGCACTTCACCTCCTATATTGTACCATTCCCTTGGATTCTTGTAACTCAAGTGCATGACCCTACATTTCTTAGCATTAAATCTTACTTGCCAATTATTGAACCATTTTTCAAGCTTCACTAGATCCTTCCTTTACACCCTCTGGACTGTCCCTATGGCCATCTTATCATTTAGCATGCTCTAAATCTCTTAGCACACCTTAGTAAAAGGACCCCAAAGTTAGGACAGCCTTTTTACTGTCCTATCTTTATGCAGTCACTTAGCTGGTTAGCCGACTAACCCCCCCCCCCCCCCCCCGTGTACTAAGCCATGTACGAATGCCGACATAGCCCATTCACTTTGAACGGGCTGTGTTGGCATTGCTGTACAGCTTAGTAAACAGGGTGGGGGGGGGGGGTAAATATTGCTGCTAACTAGCAAGAGCTAGCTCCGTCCAAGCTCCATCCCCCGCACACCCATAAACTTGCTAGTTAAGGAATGGTTGATTAGCACTACCTGGTTTTAAGTGACACTGAACATTGGAAGCTGGCCAGCTCATTGAAGTTTAAAGAGCCATGATCCACTCCTGCCCATTTAAAATATTTTGAATATCTACCCCAGCATGTGTTAATTTGCCTGTAGTATGCACAGTGCTTTGCTAGTCAGTACATTGGTCTCAAAATAAGGAAAAGTGAGGTTGTTGTCTACAAGAATTTAATTTCTGAGCTTTCTGATGCAGGAAACCTTTGCCATTGTCATCTTCGGTGCAGAATTTGCCTTAAGAATCTGGGCTGCTGGGTGCTGCTGTCGGTATAAAGGATGGAGAGGGAGACTCAAGTTTGCACGGAAACCTTTATGCATGCTGGGTGAGTATAAACTTCATTTGTATGTTGTGGGGGGAAGGGGGTGTGCACAAAATGGCACAACTTAAGGATAAGGCGAAAAAAGCTTGCCAAAAAATCACTACTGGAAATTATATTAGTAATATCAATATAAAATATACATTTTAAAAATATGGTAACAATAATGATATGAAGTGAAGAGAAGACGTCAGTGTCATCACATCACCTCAAAAGGGCTAATGTGACTTATATGTCAATGTATTTGACTTAGTCATTTGTGCCCATGTGCACCATCATAGGATACCGATCATTGTTGTTTTAAAAATGTGAAAAAAAAAAGATGAATGAAAATCAAATTAAATTCAGTTACAATTAATATATTTATTTATTTTATTTATTTATTTGTTACATTTGTACCCCACATTTTCCCACCTATTTGCAGGCTCAATGTGGCTTACATAGAGGCTTATTTTCGAAAGAGAAAAACGCCCAAATTCCAACTTAAATCGGGAGATGGACGTCTTTCTCTTGTGGGTGCCCAAATTGGTATAATCGAAAGCCGATTTTGGGCGTTTCCAACTGCACTCCGTCGCGGGAACGCATAAAGTTGACGGGGGTGTGTCAGAGGCGTGGTGAAGGCGGGACTGAGGCGTGGTTATCGGCTGAGCAGAGATGTGCGTGCTTGGCCGATAATGGAAAAAAGAAGAGCGTTTTCAGAGAGAATTTAGGTCACTTTTGTTGGACCCGTTTTTTTCACGAACAGGTCCCAAAAAAGTGCCCTAAATGACCAGATGACCATCGGAGGGAACTGGGGATGACCTCCCCTGACTCCCCCAGTGGTCAGTAACCCCCTCCCACAAAAAAAAAAAAGAATGTTAAACACTTTTTTCCCAACTTGTAAGCCAGCCTCA
The DNA here is from genome assembly GCF_901765095.1 of Microcaecilia unicolor. NCBI lineage: Eukaryota > Metazoa > Chordata > Amphibia > Gymnophiona > Siphonopidae > Microcaecilia > Microcaecilia unicolor. The sequence goes on along the minus strand of NC_044031.1, from coordinate 591,737,182 downwards.
AATGTCATCCCCAGCTCCATGACAGCAGTATGCAGGTCCCCGAAGTAATTTTAGTTTAGTTAGTGCTGTGCGGGACCCATGCAGAGAGGAAAAATCGGGAAAAAAAAAGCAAGTACAGTCAGGGACGTCTAAATTACCAGGATAGTAAAAGGGGGAATCAAACCAGCAACCTTCTGATTACAAGCTCAGTGCTCTAGCCAGTGCACCACTGATTAGCCATCCTTACCTTTCCATTAAGTCCCTCCAAGTTTCTGTCAGCCAATCACCGCTGTTTAGCTGACACAGATGTCAGCTAAATGAGCTGTGATTGGCTGACAGAAACTTGGAGGGACTTAATGGAAAGGGAAGGACTTCTAATCAGTGGTGCACTGGCTAGAGCACTGAGCTTGTAATCAAAAGGTTGCTGGTTCGATTCCCCCTTTTACTATCTTTTAATTTGGACGTCCCTGACTGCACTTGCTTGCTTGTTTTTTTTTTCTTCCGATTTTTCCTCTCTGCATGGGTCCCGCGCAGCACCAATTAAAGTAAAATTGCTCTGGGGACCTGCATACTACTGTCATGGAGCTAGGTATGATATTTGAGGCTGGTATAGAGGCATCTCAGGGGGACCAGTGCACTACGAATGCTGGCCCCTCCCACGACCAAATGCCTTGGATTTGGTCGTTTTTGAGCTGGGACGCTTCGGTTTTGATTATCGCTAAAAAACAAAAACGCCCAGCTCAAAAAACGCCCTAATCCAATGTATTTTCGAAAAAAAAGATGGACGTCCATTTTTTTCGAAAATACAGTTCGGCCCGCCCCTTCACGGACCCGTTCTCGGAGATGGACGTTTTTACAAATGGGCGTTCGCGTTCGATTATGCCCCTCATAGTATCAATTTCCAGCAAGTGAAGAATAATCCATTTACTGATTCAAATTCTAGAAATGCAAAACATCTAATTCAGTGTATTCAATGCACCATAATAGGCAATATAAATTGTAGTCAAACTGACACCATGTAACTAATCTTAAAAAAGATGATTGCTGTTCGACAGAGAACTCTGTTTCATGAATCTTCCTGAGGAATAGTTGTCAATAGTTCAGAGAGATGCTCATTCATGTCCTCTCCAAATTGAGCAATACAGATATAGAAAAATTATAGTTGTTTGCAAAAGTTTAGGCACCCCACCTAAAATTGTGTCAGTGAATCTTAACTGAACAGAAGCTGACGCAACCTCTATAAAATGCAATATCTTTCTGCAAATTTTAATTCATAATTATTAATTTGATGATTTTAACAGATTCAAAATTATCAAAAAGTGACTATGGCAATCGCAAAAGTTTGGACACCCTTGCAATTGATTCATTACTACTGTACTTTTTACGGTTGCACGACGTGCATTGGTCATTCAACATCTAGATTACTGCAAAGCTTTATTCAAAGGGTCTGTATGAGAAACATTAGCCACCTAATTCCATATATGGGACTAGAAATTACATGCATAAATTTGGGCATATGACCAATTTGCATGCATAATTTAATTGCATAATGAGCCAATTATTGCCAATTGGGTGCTAACAATCAATTATCAGTGCTAATTGGCAATAATTAAAATTTACAAGAGCATTTTTTAGTTAGAATTCTTTAAAGATATGCTTGTCAATGTATACACACAGATCCAAAAAGGGAGTATGGCTTGGGTAGGTCGGGGCATTCCTAGAATTTGTGCACAGTGTCAAAGAATAAGGCAGGTCCGTACCTAATTTAGGTGTGAGGATTTACACCAGGTTTTAGTTGATGTAGATCTGTGCTAGCGCTCATTTGTTAGCGCCAATTTTTCAAAGCCATATAGAGAATTTAGTCCTAGATATTTACAACGTATGCAAAGCATTGTCGTTAAACTGATCACTGGCAGTAAACAATTTGATCATGTTACACCACTTTTAAAAACAGAACACTGGTTGCCCATAGAATTACGCATAATACACAAAATCTTAATTAAGTTGCATGCACATCTCGGCAGCGCTTAAATTTGGGTGCCATATATAGAATCCCGGGGGGGGGGGGGGGTGCAATGATTAAAACTTGAAAGGTTGGCAACATAGGAGAATCTGTCGATCTGTGGTAGCTCCTCCATTATATGGAGGAGCTACCACAGCATATGGAGGCAGTTCACTTCAAGTGGTCACCCCCAGCAAAAGCTAAAGACAAGATGCGACAGTAGAAAAGAAAGCAATGAAAACAACAATCTTAGCAAATCACTTCTTACCAACTCAGCAGGAAGTGAGACTAAACAAAAAAACTAAACAGAAGATAAAAATGCCACTGAAATGTAGATGGAAAGCGATGACCACAAATGCTCGCAGTCTCTAAGCAATAAAGTTCATGACCTGCAAGCCCTGATGTTAGAGGCAGACTTAGACGTTGTTGCAGTCACAGAGACATGGCTCAATGCTTCCCATGAATGGGATGCAAACATACCAGGCTATAATCTAATCTATTTAGGAAGGATAGAGATGGTCATAAAGGTGGAGGAGTAGGTCTGTATGTGAGAAATGATATTGCAGAGACTGAAATGATAGGGGCCTGGGGAAAGGAAGAAGCGATATGGATCACCTTAAAAAGAGATGATAGAACCTCTGTCCACGTGGGTGTTGTCTACAGACCTCCAACACAATTGGAGGAACTAGATAAAGATCTGATCACAGATATTCAAAAGTTGGGAAAGAAGATAGAAGTGCTGTTGCTGGGAAATTTCAATCTGCCGGATGTAGATTGGAAAGTTCCATCTGTGGAATCGGAAAGAAGTAGAGAGTTCGTGGATGCTTTTCAAAGTGCTATGCTCAGACAAATAGTGACGGAACTCACAAGGGAGGGAGCGACGCTGGATCTGGTGCTCACAAATGGGGATAGTGTGTCAAATGTACAAGTGGGTGCCCACCTGGGCAGCAGTGACCATCAAACAGTTTGGTTTGATATAACAGTTGAAGTGGAGGGCGGCCACTCAAACCTCAAAGTCCTGGATTTCAAGCATGCTGACTTTAGTAAAATGGGGGAATACCTGAGGAAGGAGATGATGAGCTGGGAAGACACACGAAAAGTGGAAGGACAGTGGTCCAGGCTCAAAGAAGCTATAACTATGGCCACAAACCTTTATGTAAGGAGAGTAAATAAAAGCAAGAGAAAAAAAAGAAACCGATATGGTTCTCCAAGCAAGTGGCTGAGAAAATAAAGGCTAAAGAGTTGGCATTCATGAAATACAGAAAAACTCAAGAAGAGGAACACGGAGAGGAATACCAGATGAAACTGAAAGAAGCCAAGAGAGAGCTACGTCTGGTGAAAGCGCAAGTGGCTAGAAATGTAAGGAGGAGCGACAAAAATTTCTTCAGGTATATTAGTGAAAGGAGGAAGACTAAAAAGGGAATTGTGAGACTGAAAGATGCTGCGAACAGATATGTAGATAATGATGAAAAAAAAGCAAATTTGCTAAACAGATACTTTTGTTCTGTTTTCACAGAAAAAAATCCTGGAGAAGGACCCCGATTGACTGGCAAAAGTACATATGAGAATGGAGTGGATATAGTACCATTCACAGAAGATAGTGTGTATGAACAACTTGAAAATCTAAAGGTGGACAAAGCCAAGGGACCGGATGGGATCCACCCCAGGATATTCAGGGAGCTCAGAGAGGTTCTGGCGGGTCCTCTTAAAGATTTGATTAATAAATCCTTGGAGACGGGAGAGGTTCAGTGGGATTGAAGAAGAGCGGATGTGGTCCCTCTTCACAAAAGTGGTGATAGGGAAGAAGCTGGAAACTATAGGCTGGTAAGTCTCACCGGTTATTGGAAAAGTAATGGAAGCAATGCTGAAGGAAAGGATAGTGAATTTCCTGGAAGCCAATAAGTTGCAAGATCCAAGACAACATGGTTTTACCAGAGGTAAATCATGCCAAATGAATCTCATAGAATTCTTTGACTGGGTGACCGGAGAATTGAATCATGGACGTTCTATAGACGTAATCTACTTAGATTTCAGCAAAGCTTTTGAGACGGTTCCCAACAGGAGGCTCTTGAACAAACTTGACAGGCTAAAGATAGGACCTGACATGGTGAATTGGATTAGGAACTGGTTGACGGACAGACGACAGAGGGTGGTGGTTAATGGAATTCGCTCGGATGAGGGAAAGGTGAGCAGTGGAGTGCCTCAGGGATCGGTGCTGGGGCCAATTCTGTTCAATATATTTGTGAGTGACATTGCCAAAGGGTTAGAAGGTAAAGTTTGCCTTTTTACGCCTGATACCAAGATTTGTAACAGAGTTGACACCCCGGAGGGAGTGGAAAACATGAAAAAGGATCTGCAGAAGCTAGAATGGTCTAAGGTTTGGCAATTAAAATTCAATGCGAAGAAATGCAAAGTGATGCACTTAGGGAGTAGAAATCCACGGGAGATGTATATGTTAGGCGGTGAGAGTCTGATATGTAAAGGCAGGGAGAGGGATCTTGGGGTGATAGTATCTGAGGATCTGAAGGCGACAAAACAGTGTGACAAGGTGGTAGCCATAGCCAGAAGACTGCTAAGCTGTATAGAGAGAGGTGTGGCCAGCAGAAGAAAGGAGGTGTTGATGCCCCTGTACGAGTCGTTGGTGAGGCCCCACCTGGAGTATTGTGTTCAGTTTTGGAGGCTGTATCTTGCTAAGGATGTAAAAAGAATTGAAGCGGTCTAAAGAAAAGCTACAAAAATGGTATGGGATTTGCGTTACAATACGTATGAGGAGAGATTTGCTGACCTGAACATGCATACCCTGGAGGAAAGAGAAACAGGGGTGATATGATACAGATGTTCAAATATTTGAAAGGTATTAATCCGCAAATGAATCTTTTCCATAGATGGGAAGGCGGTAGAACTAGAGGACATGAAATGAGATTGAAGGGGGGCAGACTCAAGAAAAATGTCAGGAAGTATTTTTTCATGGAGAGAGTGGTGGATACTTGGAATGCCCTCCCGCGGGAGGTGGTGGAGATGAAAATGGTAACGGAATTCAAAAATGCGTGGGATAAACATAAAGGAATCCTGTTCAGAAGCAATGGATCCTCAGAAGCTTAGCGGAGATTGGGTGGCAGCACCGGTGGTGGGAGGCAGGGCTGGTGCTAGGCAGACTTCTATGGTCTGTGCCATGAAAATGGCAGATACATATCAAGGTCATGTATACACATAAAGTAGCACTTATGAGTTTATCTTGTTGGGCAGACTGGATGGACCGTACAGATCTTTCTCTGCCGTCATCTACTATGTTACTCACGTTACTATTATATGAACACACTTTACAAAGATGTATCCTCAGGAGCTTAGCCGAGATTGGATAACAGAGCCAGTAGTGGGAGGCGGGGCTGGTGGTTGGGAGGCGGGGATAGTGCTGGGCAGACTTATACGGTCTGTGCCAGAGCCGATGGTGGGAGGCGGGGATAGTGCTGGGCAGACTTGTACGGTCTGTGCCCTGAAAAAGACAGGTACAAATCTAGGTAAGGTATACACAAAAAAGTGGCACATTTCTTGGGCAGACTGGATGGACCATGCAGGTCTTTTTCTGCCGTCATCTACTATGTTACTATCCACCTTATTTTCGAAAGTGATAGCCGGCCATCTTCCGACACAAATCGGGAGATGGCCAGCCATCTCCTAAAACCGGCCAAATCGGTATAATCGAAAGCCGACGTTTGGACACACTCGTCGGCATTCCGTCACGGAGGCGGCTAAACTTCAAGGGGGTGTGTCGGCAGGGTAGTGAAGGCGGGATGTGGGCGTGCTTACGAGATGGCCGGCTTCAGCTGATAATGGGTTTAAGACTTCTCTCAAAACCCACATTTTCACTTTAGCTTTCCCAAAAGCTTAATAAGTTGGGGGACTGAGGTTAAGAGATGCCGGATTGCATGGGGGGAGATACAGGATCGCCTGGGGGGGGGAACCTGGGGAGGGGGAGATGCTGACTGACAGGAGGCAGGGTTCTCATGCTCACCCACTTGGGGCTCAAGCCTACCCAAAATTGGGTGTCTAGCTATGTCCCTACCTGCCATATTTATATCTTCATAGTTAGACCAGGTCTATGGTGTCTGGTGTATCTGAGGACATGTAAAGGTTACGCTTGTATTTATAAATGGAATCTGGGTGCCAGGCTCCGTTATAGATTAGGCTCCTACCCCATGTTCTTTGGGCATCTGAATGGAGTCACTCAGTTGTACAATTGCCCTTAAATTCCTTGGCACCCATTATAGAATTACCCTTCCTATATTGTTTTTAGTCTTCTCTGTTTTGTTTAGCTGGTTAAAATGAAACTTTTCTCAATGGTTATGGGCTGATCTAGCATCTGGATATAACAAAAGAGAGGGAACGAATTACAAACTAAAGTCCAAACAAGACATCCATTTGGATACAGAAAGTGAAAGTGCCTTGGTGCTTTGTAGCTTTTACTATATGAGACGTGGGGTAAGGAATAATATATTGTAGAGGAATATATTCGAGTTATTCCCCAAGTTTTCCACGTCATCACTGTGACCCCTGACGCAGGTGCTAGTCACCGAAACACGGCCCGTGTCGGGTCTTTTTGTCAAGGCTCATTCATTAAAGAACTGTGTTCCATTTTTAAAGGCCCGTGGTGCTGTTTTTTTTTGTCTGATCTAGCATCTGCAATCTTCTCGGTACTTATGATAAAAGTTACATAACAGCAGTAAAGTAAGGGGAAAAAAAGCTTTGACTTCAGATGCTTGCTCATTGCATGTGCTTGGGAGATGAATCAGTTCAAACCTTTTCAAAAATCCACTTCAAGGATGATGGCAGAGGTTTGTTTTTTTTTTTGATTTCCATAATCCAGAATTAGCTCTGCTGTTTTGGAACGTCAATTTCTGAGTTGTCGCACTGGAAGCACACCGTGCTTAAGCTGATCTTCACAATGCTCATCTCTGGTCTTGAAAACTTAATTATGGCTTCCTCTCTGCCCTCCCCAAGGAATGAAATAGGCAAATCTCTGAGAAGTACAGAAGGATAATAACTTGCCTGCCTTCCTAACAAAGCAAATTAAAAACACATCATGTCTTTAAGACACCTGATAATACCTGGGGGTGGGGGTGATTGCAAAGAGCTGTTTCAGAATGGTTAATTTTTCCTATAGACATATCCCGAGGCAAAGTGCAGACAAAATGAACAATGCTATTAAGTGAGATTAAGAGGAGAGGAAAGATGGGGGAGATGTGATAAAGATGTTTAAATACTTGAAAGAATTAGTAATGCACAGGAAGGAAATCTTTTTCAGTTGAAATGATGTTGCAAAACAATGAGTCCTGACATGAAGCACCTGATAGTAGACTACTCAGGAAAAAGTTCTGAATATATATTTTACACAGAAAGAGTAGTGGATGCTTGGCATGCCTCCTAGAATGAATGCTGGAAGCTACTTTGGTAACCCATTCCACACTGTTATGGTACAAACACAACGAGGCAGTTCTATAAACTGGTGCCTAGAGGTAGGCGCCACTTATGCATAACAAAGACACCATAAATTGACAGGCACCCGTATTCACTAGGCGTTATTCTATAAGGTAGAACCTAAATGCCATAGTGCCTAACTGCAAGAGGGGTGTACACATGAGTGAAGCATGGGTGTTTCTCCCAGTTATGCATTTAGGGAGAAATTCTATATATGGTGCCTTAAAAATTGGTGCTATAAAATCATGTGGTTAGCGTGATTCTACAAAGTATGCCTAAGTTAGGCACCTGCACCTACGTTATGCACAGATTGGGTGTATTCTATAATAGTGTGCATAATGTTTTGAAACTCCCACAATCTGCCCATTCCACACCCATGGCCACGCCCCCTTTTGACTGTGTGCATTAGAATTTACATGCACCACGTTATAGAATACACCTAGAAAGTGTATTGTATAAAATCTGCATTTACAGATTTTTCAAGGTATTATCAAATATTTCCAAACATTTTCCTAAATTTTTTTTTAAAGGATCATCAGAATTCACAGCATCAATGTCACTATACCCCCCCCCCCCCAAAAAAAAGGGAAAATATTTGGAAATGTTCGATAATACCTTGAAAAACCTGTGAAAGTATTTGGAAATGTAATTGATCTTGCTACTGCATTTTTGTTTAAGGAAGTAGTTGCCGGGATAATTATTAGTATACTGATTACTTGTTAACATTCAATTATCGGCACTGATTGGCTTGTTAATTAAGTTGTGCACGTAGTTTGGCTTTGCAGCCAAATTAGTGTGATCAACTTAATGCGCCATGTATAGAATATGTGGGTTAGTTTAGAGAATAGTATGAATTATACTTGTTACTTGGCACTCTTAGGTGCACCAGCTTGACATGGCATAAGAAGGCGTACCTAAACATAGATGTGCTGACGTCGACATATGCTAATATTCTATAATGGAGTCTTGGCACCAAGAAGCAGTTATAGAATTGGTGCTAAACGCATGGCATTGGGCACCTCAATTGAGGTGCCAATTTATAGAATTGACAAGCACAGATCCACAATTCCAGGAATAACATGTATAGAATGTTTGTACATTAGGGAAGCTTGCCAGGTGCCCTTGGCCTAGATTGGCCGCTGTCGTGGACAGGATGCTGGGCTTGATGGAACCTTGGTCTTTTCCCAGTGTGGCATTACTTATGTACTTGCTTGAAGAGCATGAAAAGATAGCAGAAGCATGAACTAGCACACCTCATGCCACAGGGATAGCTGGTCCAAACACTCCTGAATGTATTTAGACTTGTAAAATGCACAGTACATTATGGAGCTCATTTTCAAAGGAGAAAAATGTCCAAGTGGCACAAATCTGCATTTGGATGTTTTTCTCACAAAAACGTCAAAATCGGTATTTTCAAAACCAGTTTTTCGATGTTTTTCTATGAAGTCCATCAGAAGTGCATTCAAATCAGGGACTTATTAAGGGCAGGATATGGGCATTCCTAATACTTGGATGTTTTTCTGCCATAATGGAACAAAGTAAAAACATCCAGGGTTATAAGTTAGATGTTTGGTCTAGATCTGTTTTATTAACAACTAAGCCACAAAAAGTGCCTTAAATGATGGGATGACCTCCCCTCACTCCCCCAGTGGTCACTAACCTCCCCACCCCCCCAAAATATGATTAAAAATATTACTTACCAGCCTCTATAACAGCCTCAGATTCTATACTCAGGTCCATTAGAGCAGTATGCAGGTCCGTTGAGTAGTCTAGTGGTGGGTGCAGTACATTGGAGACAGGTGGACCCAGGCCCATACATCCCCCTACCTATTACACTTGTGGTGGAAACTACAAGCCCTCCAAAACTCACCAGACACCCACTGTACCCACATATTTGTGCCCCCTTCACCCATAAGGGCTATTGTATTGGTGTACAGTTAGGGTAGTGGGTTTGGGGGGGGCTCAGCAGAAAAGATAAGGAAGCAACAGTGAGATGTGTACCTGGGAGCATTTATTTGAAGTCCCCCTAGGGTGCGCTATTGCTCTCCTGGGATGTCTATGTGGCCAGTCTACTAAGAATGCTGGCTCCTCCTACACCCCAATGGATTGATTTTGTGCATTTGTGCACTTTTCACTTGGACATTTTTTTTAATTCCGAAAATGGATGAAAAAGGTAAATGCACAGGCCACAAAAACATCTACCAAATAGCCATTAAAAAAAAATAATAAAGATACATATTTTTTTGTTTTGAAAAATGGTTATATTCCTCACTTGAATGAACGTTAAACAAATATAGTAACAACAATGAGACCTTCAGTATGATTTAAATGGAACAGCTCCATTTTAACTCTACTGCACATTTCTATTACACTGACTATGGAGTCAACTGAGGTCGCTCCGCCCTGTAAACGTTATTTGCAGCCACTGCAATACTGGCCCAATTACATCATGTCTCTATGTTTTATTAAACTAGTGCTTATTTTTATAAAAGTCTGTTTTCTGCTTAAAGTGTCTTACAAAATCACAATAATTCAAAAGAACAATTGTGACAAGTGTTGTATATACTCAAAGACCAAATCAAAACTCAAACATCGTAGCTGTAAGTTGAAATAAATATGGTTTCCTTACAGCTTGTTATCGGGTCCTGTTAAATCATATTGAAGTTATCATTATTATTACTAGATTTGTTTAACCTGGTGTACTGTGCATTATGCAAGTCTAAGTACTCTGAGGAGTGTTTGGGTCAGGATTATTATTTCTTCTCTTAGGATTTATCTCATTATGGGGGTAGCTGAGGCTTTACCATCACAGAATGACCATTTAGACTCTAACAGAACTGATGAAGATTTGAGAGAGATATGGTACCAGAAATGGTATTCAAAGCTGATAAGTCAGAGAAACTGAATAAAATCTCTATAAATCTGGAGGATGTAATGGCGCAATTCGACAACTTGAAGAGTAGCAAATCTCCTGGACCGGATAGTATTCATCCCAGAGTACTGACAGAATTGAAAAATGAACTTGCAGAACTATTGTTAGTAATATGTAATTTATCTTTAAAATCAAGCATGGTACCAGATGATTGGAGGGTGGCCAATGTATTGCCGATTTTTAAAAGGTTCCAAAGGAGATCCAGGAAATTATAGACTGGTGAGCCTGACATCAGTGCCAGGCAAAATGGTAGAGACTATTATAAAGAATAAAATTACAGAACATATTCAAAAGCATGGATTAATGAGACAAAGTCAACATGGATTTAGTGATGGGAAATCTTGCCTCACCAATCTATTACATTTCTTTGAAGGGGTGAACAAACATGTGGATAAAGGTGAACCGGTCAATATTGTGTATCTGGATTTTCAAAAGGCGTGCACCCTGTGGTAAGGCATTTGTTGGTGCTAGTGCTTACCACAGATTAATAAAAGGACCCCTTAGTGTCCTGTATGTAATCATTTGCTCTGGTTGCTTGGTTTGCTTCTCAGATATCTTCGTTCTCATTGCCTCTGTGCCAGTAGTGGCTGTTGGGAAAAACCAGTCTCATGTGTTGGCCACATCCCTTCGCAGTCTGCGTTTTCTACAAATCCTTCGAATGCTTCGCATGGACAGGAGAGGAGGGACATGGAAACTTTTGGGATCAGCTATCTGTGCACACAGCAAAGTAAGTGCGTTTTCTGTAGGCATTGGGCAACCCATCTACCTACACGAAAATCTTCAAAGGAACCAATAGTGTGAAACTGTAATGACTAATGGGAAAGATTCTATTATTTTGTCCAGCACATTCTCCTTTTCGCTTCTTGCTCAATTAGAGTCAGCGCAAACTAGAGCTTCAGTATTATGAACCACTTTTTTAAAGCTACCAGACCTTTAATGGAAGAAGTAACTAACTTGTTAGTCTCACTCACACACACATGGAGTGACAAGGGCTGCATATACTGCAGCAAGACATGTTTATCCATTCCTACCCTATCTGAGATAATATTTACCGTATTTTTCGGACTATAAGACGCACTTTTTTCCCCCCAAATTTGGGAGGAAAATGGGGGGTGCGTCTTATAGTCCGAAGGTAGCGAGGTCCGATTTCGGGATCGCCCTCCCCCCGAGTTCAGGATCGCCCTCCCCTACTTACGTCACGCGATGTTCCCTGGTGGTCTAGTGACGTCGGGGCAGGAAAGAGCCCCCTCTTTCCTGCCTAGCACGCTGCTCTCCGTCCTCCTGTATGCTGCCTGACGGTCTCGGCGAGATTCAAAATGGCCACCGAGAATTGAAGTCTCGGCGGCCATTTTGAATCTCGCCGAGACTGTCAGGCAGCATACATACAGGAGGACGGAGAGCAGCGCGCTGGGCAGGAAAGAGGGGGCTCTTTCCTGCCCCGACGTCACTAGACCACCAGAGAACATCGCGTGACGTGAGTAGGGGAGGGCGATCCCGAACTCGGACAATACGCACCGGAGCACCTAGGTTTTAGAGGAGGGAAAAAGGAAAAAATTTTTTTTTCCTATTTCCCTCCTCTAAAACCTAGGTGCGTCTTATGGTCCAGCGCGTCTTATAGTCCGAAAAATACGGTAATCACTTCTCTGACTTCATGTGCAACTTTTTTTAAATCAGTCCCCTTATTTTCTAACTCCTCTTACTCTCTTACCTATCTATATGTTTCATCTTTGTTTATACCTTATGCTGTCTATTAAAATGTTTTATTACGTATTATGTTGACATTGTAAGTAGTATACTATCCAGCTTATAATCGAACGAGAATAACGCCCAAGTTCCGACCTAAATCGGGAGATGGGCGTTCTTCTCACAAAAACAAATAAAGCGGCATAATCGAAAGCCGAACTTTGGACGCTTTCAACTGCACTCCGTCGCGGATGCGGACAAAGTTGACGGGGGAGTGTCGGAGGCGTGGTGAAGGCGGAACTGGGGCGTGGTTATCACCCGAACAGAGATGGGCGCCCTTCGCCGATAATGGATGCGTTTGTAGCTAGAATTTAGGGCACTTTTCCTGGACCCTGTTTTTTGACGAATAAGGCCCCAAAAAGTGCCCTAAATGACCAGATGACCCCCAGAGGGAGTCGGGGATGACCTCCCCTGACTCCCCCAGTGGTCACTAACCCCCTCCCACCACAACAAATGATGTTTCACAACTTTTTACTTTCACCCTCAAATGTCATACCCTCCTCCCAAGCAGCAGTATGCAGGTCCCTGGAACAGTTGTTAGGGGGTGCAGTGGACGTCAGGCAGGTGGACCCAGGCCCATCCCCCCCCTACCTGTTACAATTGTGCTGCTTAATGCTACTAGTCGTCCAACCCCCCCAAACCCCCTGTACCCACATGTAGGTGCCCCCCTTCACCGCTTAGGGCTATAGTACTGGTGTAGACTTGTGGGCAGTGGGTTTTGAGGGGGATTTGGGGGGCTCAACACCCAAGGGAAGGGTGCTATGCACCTGGGAGCTCTTTTACCTTTTTTTTTGTTTTTGTAAAAGTGCCCCCTAGGGTGCCCGGTTGGTGTCCTGGCATGTGAGGGGGACCAGTGCACTATGAATCCTGGCCCCTCCCACGAACAAATGCCTTGCATTTATTCGTTTTTGAGCTGGGCGATTTCATTTTCCATTATCGGTGAAAAGCAAAAACGCCCAGCTCACACCTTGGCGAATAAAGCATGGGCGTCTATTTTTTTTAAAAAATACGGTTCACTCCGCCCCTTCACGGACCCGTTCTCGGAGATTAACGCCCATGGAGATAGGCGTTTCTGGTCGATTATGCCCCTCCATGCCATACTTTGTATTGTTATTTGAATATTTTTACTGCTGTAATTGTCTATTGCTTAGGTTTGATGTATTCTTACTGTACATCGCCTTGAGTGAATTCCTTCAAAAAGGCGGTAAATAAATCTTAATAAATTAAATAAATACTTCCCGCCCGATATTTAGCGCTATTTAACCGGCCAGAATGGTTGCTGACCGGTTAAATATTGCTTAACTGGCTATCCCCCGCTGAATATCCCTGGTTAACGGATATCCGGTTATATCAATGCAAAATAACTGGCTATCCACCAATTTTTAAAACAGGTTTAGTGGCCATATTTGGCCGCTTGAAAACCTGGCATATCTTTGGCAGGTTTGAAGATAACCAGCTAAGAGACTTAGCCGGTTATCTTCAAACCGGGCAAAAATAAAACAGATGTTCAATGCCAGTCACCAGAAACGGCCCAGCATTGAATATCCGTGCTTAGTGCCAACCATGGGAGTTAGCCAGTCTAACTCTCATGGTCTAAATATCGCCCCCTTTGATCCCTACCCCTATTTTGAACTGCTTCCCCTTTCTCTCCAGTGCATATATTGATAATGGCAGTCCTTTGACCAGGGGACACATACTATTATTCCCTCTGCCACCCTTCTACATATGAATCATTGAGTGTCATTAGGGTCAGCTTTTTAGTTGGGTGAACAGTGTGGTTGCCTGGGATACCGCATGACAAGGAGCACCATTCAGATCTCTATGTATGTGCAAACCAGGTGTACTGTATGGCCTGCTGCCAACCCAACTTGCCCCTTCTATCTGGGGTGAGAGGGGTACATTCAGAAGGTGGCACTCCCTGTATCTGCCCAAGATATTTTCCAATGCACAATGAAAGGTACTGGTCCTTCCTGTGGCTGTGAATGCTGCCTCTGAAGTGTTCCTAGCTCTGACTGGCTCAAGGAGTAGAAGCGAGGTACAAGGACTGGTAAAGGTAGATATTTATTTGAAATGACATGAGAAATGTCAACAATATTTCCCATGTCACTCTTTTTTGAAACAGCAGGGTAAAAAACTCACAATTTCCTTTTTTTCCCCATCAACTCGGGCATTCGGCACACACTCAGACGTATCAACCCCCGCCCCTTCAATACCACACTACAAGCCATATCTTCGATAGAATTGGATTTATTTTGGCCGCAGCCAGGAACATCAAAATTGTTACAACTTAAACAAATTACATTACATCTTCTACTAATCATTATGCCAGCATGCATTTCTACCCGGGTACACAGCTTCTACACGTAGTTGCATATTCTGGGCCACAGGCCAAGCCGTACCAAGCCCCTGTGGCCCCCTGTGCTGTTTTCCAAGCACCCGATGTCACTTGGTGTCTCCCGTTGAAGGAGGCACCTACCACATTTACAAAATGACGTTCTAGGCCTCCCGGCCGCCCAAGCCAGGAGACAAGCTGTATACACGTTGTTTCCCGTTGAAGGAGGCACCTACCACATTTACAAAATGACGTTCTAGGCCTCCCGGCCGCCCAAGCCAGGAGACAAGCTGTATACACGTTGTTTCCTTATAACAAGGCTGCTCACATGCAAGCCTACCATTTGCATCAACTTGATAATTTTCCACACAACTCTTTCTGCAGCAGTAGTTACCCCAAACTTGTAACTGTTATGTGTCAAGCTGCTGTGTACCCATTGCTGGCTGTGCGTAAACATTGTAGTCTAACGCCTCGCTGCGACAAATCTTGCCTCTCAAGTGGGTGGGCGGGTGGGCGTTGCTCTTCTCCTGCTTCCAAATTCAAAAGGACTTCCTGTGCAGTTCAAATTCCTCTCTCCTCCTCCCTTGCTCCTCCCCTTTTTTCCTGCCCCCTCCCCTTGCTACCCCTTGTTTCCCTCCCACTACCACCTCTGCTCTCTAGCTAGGCCCTCCCTGTACCCTCCCCCACACTTCTGTCTTTGCTGGCCTTCAGCCCGGTTGTGGTCGGCCCCCCTTTAATGGGTGTGCCTGGTTCTCAACTCGGGCATTCGGCACACACTCAGACGTATCAACCCCCGCCCCTTCAATACCACACTACAAGCCATATCTTCGATAGAATTGGATTTATTTTGGCCGCAGCCAGGAACATCAAAATTGTTACAACTTAAACAAATTACATTACATCTTCTACTAATCATTATGCCAGCATGCATTTCTACCCGGGTACACAGCTTCTACACGTAGTTGCATATTCTGGGCCACAGGCCAAGCCGTACCAAGCCCCTGTGGCCCCCTGTGCTGTTTTCCAAGCACCCGATGTCACTTGGTGTCTCCCGTTGAAGGAGGCACCTACCACATTTACAAAATGACGTTCTAGGCCTCCCGGCCGCCCAAGCCAGGAGACAAGCTGTATACACGTTGTTTCCCGTTGAAGGAGGCACCTACCACATTTACAAAATGACGTTCTAGGCCTCCCGGCCGCCCAAGCCAGGAGACAAGCTGTATACACGTTGTTTCCTTATAACAAGGCTGCTCACATGCAAGCCTACCATTTGCATCAACTTGATAATTTTCCACACAACTCTTTCTGCAGCAGTAGTTACCCCAAACTTGTAACTGTTATGTGTCAAGCTGCTGTGTACCCATTGCTGGCTGTGCGTAAACATTGTAGTCTAACGCCACAGGCCACGGCAACGACACCTCGTTTGCCGTGGTCCCCCACCCCTCCTGGCTGCGGTCATGCCCTAACGCTATGGCTTGTATCTATTCGCAAGTCATGTGGGATCGTATGACTTTTAATGCACACAAGAATGCCTGAAGCCTCCCTCCCTTACCTATACCCTGTTATGGCTACTCTATCGCCCTGGCTCCTCTATCGCTCTGACAACCCAGGCTCTCACTGTTCGGTCTCACTGCTGCCCTTCTATGCGCCCACCGCCTTTCCCTGTGCCCAATGTACATACAAGTGATGAGTGACCGCATATCCAAATCCGCTGCAGCTCATTCTGGATATGGATACCTGTAACAGAATATAATGGGAAGCAACATGTTAGCACAGTGCAAGCAACCATTATCACTTTGCTGTGGATGCCTTAATGGGTCCAATGTACCGCTTGTATACACTAGATGGGTCTGATGTAGCGCTTATATACATTAGGTCGCCATTGGCCCAGTCTTTTGATGGCCTCTATGGACACTCCTAGCGCTGCCACTGCCGTAGCTGCCCTAATCCTAAATGAGTGGGTACTGTACATAGTGTATGAATCAGCAGGCTGGTCTTTGGTCTTTGTTTTAAGTCGGCTTAAAGGTTCAGGACAGGGCATGTCCGTTCCGATCCATTTTGATTTGTGAATAAGTAGGTCAGTTGCCGCGGCTGTAATGGCCGCGTCACGTATTAAGAGGGACATGCCATGGTGGGCATGCTTGTACGTAGCCACCAACTCACTGACTCGCAGAGCACCATGCAAAGCTAATGAGAATGCGCATTTGACTCGACGGCCCTCAAACTCAGTGTCACTTATCTCCTCTAATGATGCAAAGAGACGGCCCATTTCCCTGCCGGTACTGGGTTTTCTTTTACCTGGGTAGGGTACTCCCGGCCTGCCCCATCCTTTCATCAGTCTCATGACAACAAATGACCTAGATGGATTTTGGACAGCCACCGCTTTGGCGAGAAAACTGATGGCTGCGAACATGATTGAGACCTGGTTTCTGCTAATTCCCTTCATACATGCCGGGGGCCGGGAATATATCAGTACCACCCTTCTCTTCTAAGTGTTGACTATATGTGCGGTTGTGTATCTTGTCCGCGAGATATCTGTTAACTATCGCAGCATCGGGTCCCATTTCCGGGTCTGCGCTCTAAAAACAAGAAAGAGCATCCACTATAACCATTCTCCCTGCCTGGTATATGTTTAGCTGTAATCACTGCGGAACTATCTGTCTGCACACATAACTTGTGGGAAGTGCATGGCGGACAACTACTGCCATATTGTCTGAGGGAATTACAATTAACTTGTGAGATATGCCAGGTCCCCCCAGGAAACATGATATCCTACGTGGTCCCTGCTGAAACCCGAGCTTGCTGCGCACCACGCTCCCTGGAAGTAAATCTGCCGCATCTGTAAAGAAAATGCAGGGTTTCCGTGAGAGTGGGTGAATCGTGCCAAAATGAAATCCCATGGGCCAAGAACCTGCTAAATCTCGCTTGATGTCCTGTGTACGTCTGAGATGAAAATGCGCTTTGTTTGTTCCCGATGTTGCTAAAGCTATTGGGAATCACCCTTATTGCGAAGCCTACTGGACCCAGGAGTTCCTGTACCTGCTTCAGCCTTGCTTTTTTTACAGTGCCACCTCGTATTCGCCGCTCTGGCAAGCTTATCAATTTTGTCAGCCGGCAGTCTGGAACATCTAGTTCCAATTCAATACCTATAATGTAAGGATTCGCCGTGGGTCTACTGTTTTTTTCAACGGCTAATGGGATGTCCAATTTCTGTGCCAAGTGGATAAAGACCTGTAACACATCCGTCCACTCTTGTGATTCCCGGTCTTTGAACAGGAAGTCCTCCAGATGAGGACCAGAGACCTAGCGGGGGCTAGTTGTTCCACTACCCCGTGCACAAACATGCTAAGCTCTTTGAAGTATGCGCACTAGATGTGGCCACACATGGGGACATATTTATCGCAATAAAACCTCTCCTGGAACCTGACACCTAACAAGGGAAAGGGCTGTGGGTGTAAAGGCAAGGTGCGAAAAGCCGAATCTCCGTCCACCTTAGCCCAATGTGCCTAGTTGCCTTGCCGCCGAATTATTTGAATGGCATTGTCTACAGATGCATATTGTACTGTACAGCTGCTATGGTCAATGTAGTCATTTACTGATGTTCCTATGTGGCGGGACAAATTACGACTGGGCCTACCTTTCCCCAGCTCCTTCCTTGGTATTATGCCTAGCGGAGACACTGTTGTTGCCTTGAAGGGCGGGTCCTCAAACAGCCCCGCTATGCAGCCTAGCAATAGTTCTTTGGTAATCTTGCCTGCAGCTATCTGTCAATGCATGTGAATCGAGGATGCATTGTTGGGGTAGTGTTGTCACTGTGGTGTTGTCCTCTAATATGGAATCATGCAACCTGATTGGAAACCTGTGGTGATGCACCCGTTCTGTCAGGGTAACGGGCTAACCTTGAAGCTTGATGGCTTCCGGACCCTGTCCTGAGTTAATAGGTTGCTTTCTCCTGTCTCATAAGCTTGATGGGGGGAGCGCTAGCTCCCTCAGTACCCTGTCCCGTGTTACTAGATTGCTGTTCCCTGTCTCTGGGGAGCCTGCCTTGCCCTGCAGCATGCCTGCCCGCACGGGCGTGTCGGGTGCTAGGTGCAATGTCCGCTGCCTCCGTCCTGCCTTTGTCCTGACGGCATTGCCTGACAGGACTACCACTGGTGCTGACCCGATATGAATGGATTGTCTGCACTGCTTTCTTGTAAATTTAATATCTTAGTTAAGCCATGCCCGTCCCCTAAATATCTCATGCGCTTTTAAAATTATATTCCATATCCCACACCAAGTCCGGGCCCCTTTCCGTTTCCTTCACTATAGTGAGTGTCCTGAGTATGTCAACAGCTGAGTGTCCTAAGTATGTGAACAGCCTCCGACCAGCCCATGAAGGACCCGAATATCTTGGGCTTCTTATCTGTTACGCTATCCCTGCCTATGGTACCCTCCTCATGCAACTCCCACAGAAGAAGGGAGAAGATATCGATCCACCTGTATTGTGAGAACGGTACCTAATGCATCGCTCCTGTGATTAAGTACTCCCACATCCTGACTGGTCCCCTGTGCACCGACCGGTGCCACAACCGCATTCTGTCCTGCCATATTGGGCTCCGTTACCCGTTCTTATCGTCCCATACTGCATATCTAGTTATGTCATGCGTCTGCGCTGGAAGGAGTGTGCTGCTGTCATTAGACTTACCCCTTGCCGGTACTGGCGGTAGCCCCGCAACTATGGAGGTGGAGTCTGCGGTGCTGCTACTTCCCTTGCAGGCCCCCGCACCGTCTGTGCTTGTGGTGTAGGTCCACTGTGACTTCTAAGGTCTGGGGCCACAGCACTCCGCGTCTTAGCTGGCGGAGTTTTGGTGGGCCGCTTGGCTGGCCTTGCTGGTGCATATGTCTCCTTCGCACACTATAATGACATTACTGCAATGGAGAGACTAAAAGAATAGACAATTTAAAGCAAAATGACCTCATAATAACTGATTGTGGTGACGCCGGCTTCCCCAATCGCTGCGTGCATCTTATGGTGCCTGTGTAAACTGTACCCTCCTTGCTCACAGCTACATATCCGACTGCGTGCTGTCTGCGCAGTGCGCCCTTCCTTAAATGGCTGGCCTAAAGCCCCACGGGCGATGGCTGTTACATTCAAATTTGGCCTGGTAGTCAAAACGGCTGCCGTATGCAAAATGGGCTTCTAAAATTAAAATGGCCAGGCCCCTGTAAATCCGGCAGATAAATCAGTAAGACTGGTGGTCCTTCTATCAAAATGGCCACCGTTTTCAAATTAGCTGCTTTAGTCCACGTGGCCGCTCTAGTCAAAATGGCCGCTAAGTGCACATGGCCCTCTAGGACTAACACTGTTGTACCAACCCTTCCCCCCGTGGACCTGGTCCTAACGGCAGCTGAGAGTAGCATACTGTAACCGATATGTTTGTCTGATGCCCCTAAGTACTGTGTCCCGCTATGCTGACACCAAACGGTATGATATCAATTGTTCCAGCCTATGCCGTGTGTCAAAGACACAAATGCGTGCGGTATCCAAGGTGGCCGCTGCGGTTAAATTTGTATTTGGAATGTCCATTCTAGTGAATTTTAGCGCCATAAAACTGGCTGCCTTTTCCAAATTTTACTGCTAGTCAGAATGGGCGGTGTATTGAAAGTGGCCACCGTTTTTACAATCGGCACTCATGCAAATGGCCACCCTATCGAAATTCACCGCTGCCGTACGTGCCTCTGTAGGTTAATGGCCGACTGTATGGGCGGGCAATTACAACGCGTAGCGAAGCGCATGTCCCGCCAATTTGGGACTCCCCCTAAGTGGCCCGCAAGAGAAGACCCTGACTAGCGAGGATCGCAATGTGGACGTTTCTGCAAAAACCCGCATCTCAAATATCGCATGGCAGACCAATCATACAGACATGGCGCCGGTAAGTAACGTTTAGGATGAAGCGTAGTTGACCGAGTAGAAAACACAGCATGGCCGTAGTGCTGCGTGACATGGGCAGCTTATACAACATGGGCAACTTATACCGCACTAAATTTTACCGAATTAGATAACACGGCGTGGCAGACCACAATGGGGCTTGTATAGCTCTGCGTGGCCTGGGCGGCTTATACAGCATGAGCGATTTATACTGCACTCATTTTTTGCCGCATTACATCGAAAATCTGGTGTGGCCGGCCATAACGGGGCTTAAGGTCCGTCGCCGTAATGGCATGGACGGCTTATACCGCATTTATTTTTCAAATTAGATAACACGGCGTGGCTAGCCACAACGGGGCTCGAAGGTCCGTTGCTGTATAGTGCGTAACTGTTGGCCAATTATTAGTGGCCGGCCATCACCGCATCTTAACGTGCGGTGTGCCGCTGAGGCAGGAGAAGAGCAAAAATGACGTACCATTAAAGGTGTTTTCGTCTCCCTGAGATAGTTTGTGCCTCGGTTCAGTACTGTGCACAAGGTCTTCCTAGTCGTGCCTCAGTGCCGTGCTATGCACTGCAGATTGTGAGCACTGCATGGCCGGCCAAAAATGGCAACCGCGCTGTGGCAAACCCATCTGCCATGCGCCTTGGGCAGCGTATGTGGGACTCTAGCCTAGTGCACGTAATGCCGTGAGATAGGCAGCTAACCCGAGATGGCCGGCCATCCTGGAAAAACTAAATGGGGGTCGGCAGGAGAAAGCTAAAATGCCTTGCACAAAGTTTTAAATGTCTACATACCATAAAATTTGTTCTCAATTTGCTGGAATATCGTGCTCTGCTGTAAGAGCTTCTTTGGCTGTACTCTGCACAAGCTCTGCCCAGGGCAGACACAAAACATGTGCCTGTAAAAATTTCAGGAGCTGCTGCCCAGGGTTGCTCTTCTCCTGCTTCCAAATTCAAAAGGACTTCCTGTGCAGTTCAAATTCCTCTCTCCTCCTCCCTTGCTCCTCCCCTTTTTTCCTGCCCCCTCCCCTTGCTACCCCTTGTTTCCCTCCCACTACCACCTCTGCTCTCTAGCTAGGCCCTCCCTGTACCCTCCCCCACACTTCTGTCTTTGCTGGCCTTCAGCCCGGTTGTGGTCGGCCCCCCTTTAATGGGTGTGCCTGGTTCTTTCTCATTAGTAGTGTGCTTTCTTACAAAAGAGTGTGCAGTTTTTACAACATATTCAGAACACTGCAATGAGAGTGATTTTTAAACGTTATAAGTATAGCAGTGTTTCAGAATTCATTTGTAAGCTACATTGACTTCCTATAAATTAAAGAATTATGTTTGACGGTTTGCTTGTTCTTTCAGATCCTTTATGGTTTTATATCTGATTTATTGATTAATACAGTTTCTTCTTCATTATTCGGATTCTCATCTACATTGCAAAATCAATTACTACTGGGTCTGCCCTCTAGTAAGAATGTATGATTCTCTAAAATTGCTAGTACTATAGACTCAGTTAAGGGGGATATCATTATGGAATTCTATCCCATCTTTTATTAGAACGGAAAGTTATTTAATATTTAGAAAAAAAGGTGAAAACTTTCTTGTTTCCAGATAACTCTGCTAAGTAAATACGATTTAGTGAGTGTGTCTTGTAATGTTATGCTAATCTGTTTTATTGTGTAAACTTTTAACTGTTATTGTCAACCACAATGAACCCTGGGAAGGGGAGTTTAGTGGTTAATAAGAATTATTCTGATATTGATATTTACAAAGAGGGTGCACTCCTTCAGAAAGAGTGCACATCCTCTCGATAGTGCATGTATGCATGCACTATTGAGCATGCACATTGGTTTGTGCATGTATGCACTGTCAGGGAAGTGTGCGCCCTCTTAGTGCACTCTTTGTGAAAGTGCACACTCTTTCAGAAGTGTGCACTCTTTTCAACAGGAAATGCACTCTTAACAATATTGCTTCCATAAGAAAAACAAGGAAAACCCTAAAAAGAAAATGAACATTTCTATAAACGACATGGGAAACTATACAAAATGAATATTTTTCCAGGATTCACGGCCATAGAGACTGGCTCCTGATTTTCCGCATAGCAACACAGAGCACTACCACTGATATGAATCACCTACTGCATAGTTGCCAAGTTACCCATTCCAAGAGGGAGAATTTTTGGCTGGTCCTGGATATCTGCCAACCTCATCCTAGTGCATGATGGAACTTGCAGCACTAATTTCAATGGATAGATTCATGGCCTACAAATACCACACTGCTTTGGGATGTAAGTTTAAAACCAGGACTGGTCAAAAAGTCTCCCTCCTGGAATGGTTAACTTGGCAGCACTGCTACTTTTCCCTCTAAGCTGAGTGGGAGTCCTCCAACTGCTTCAATATTGTATTTTCAATCACTAGGGACAGGCAGGTTCCCTGGAATCCTGCAGAGCTTGCCTTTCCCACACTATTGAAAATGTAATAGTGAAACAGCACCCCCACTGGCAGGACTGTAGGTGGAGGACTCCTGCTGAGCTTAGAGGAAACAGTGCTATCACCTACAAGCAGATGTTGTTACTTTAAGTAAGTGCAAATATTTTCAATGCAGAAAGAAATGGTGCTTTCTTAGGTGCTCGATTCTGTTTGTGTGTTTGATTACCTTTCCTGTCAAAACATTGTAGTTCTTTTTCCTTGCCTTAATTTTTATTTTATTGTTAACCGCCTTGCTCTGTTTGTCAGTTAAAGGCGGTCTATCAAGTTACACATCCTATATAATAAAACACACCTCCAACATTCTGAAGCTGACTGCATGGCTGAGGCATTCCTGCTCTCTGTATCCATCTCCTGAATTGACATCACGTACTTCCTGGTTCGTCACAAGCAGAAGTGACCAACCACACGAGGTTTCTTGGCTTCAGAATGTTGGCGGTGCATTCTATTAAATAGGATTGGCCAGTTCCTTGAAGCACAGCCAGAGCTCAGCGTCCTGCACAGTAACGCTCAGACACCATAGAGAGAGAGGGGGGACCTGACACCAGAGAGGGGGGGGGGGGTATCTCTGTCACACACTCTCTCTCTCTCACACACACACACTCTCTCTGTCTCTCTCTCACAGTCAATGTCTTTCTCTCTCTCTCACACACTGTCTCTCACACACTCTATGTCTCACACTGAATCACATTCACTCTCTATATGTCACACAGTCACTCACACACTCTCTTGGTCTCATACACTCAGTCTCACAGAGAGTCTGTGTCTCACATACACTCTCTCTCTTGCACATACTATATCTGTGTGAAACACACTCTCTCTCTCTCACACTGTGTCTCACATACACACTTGCACACACTCTCATTCTCACACACACACTCTCTTTCTCACAGACACACTCACACCCAGACTCACTCTCTCTCTCTCTCTCACACACACACACACACACTCGCACATTCACTCTCTCTGTCACACACAGTCACTCTCACATACACTCTCTCAAACATACATACTCAGAGGAAAACCTTGCTAGCGCCCGTTTCATTTGTGTCAGAAATGGGCCTTTTTTACTAGTAAATAAATAAATAAGTAGAATACTAAAACTCAGAATAAAAATAGAGAGGCTGATGTTCAGACCGTGAGAATTAGACTGGCTAACCTCCGCGGTCAGCACTTAACTCGGATATTCAATGCCAGGCCATTTCCGGTGACCGGCATTGAATATCCAGTTTATTTTTGGCTGGTTTAAAGAAAACCGGCTACGTCAATATTCAGACTTAGCTGGTTATCTTTAAATCGGCCAAAGATATACCAGGTTTTCATGCAGCCAAATATGGCCGCAAAACCCAGTTTAAAAACTGGTGGACAGCCGGTTATATCGGGCGATATAACTGGTTATTTGCTAGCTGCTAACCGGGGATATTCAGCAGGGGATAACCAGTTATCCCCTGCTGAAAATCGGTGGATAGCTGGTTATCTAGCTTATTTTTGAAAGGGAAGGACGCCCATATTCTGACACAAATCTGGAGATGGGTGTCCTTCTCTCAGGGTCGCCCAAATCGGCATAATCAAAAGCTGATTTTGGGCGTCCCCAACTGCTTCCCGTCGCAGGGATGACCAAAGTTCCCGGGGGCATGTCGGAGGCGTAGCGAAGGCAGGACTGGGGCATGCCTAACAGAGGGGCGTCCTCAAGCGATAATGGAAAAAGGAAGGGCGTCTCTGACGAACACTTGGCCGACTTTACTTGGTCCTTTTTTTTTTACGAGCAAGCCACAAAAATGTGCCCTAAATGACCAGATGACCACTACTACTACTTAACATTTCTAGAGCGCTACTAGGGTTACGCAGCGCTGTACAGATTAACAAAAAGGACAGTCCCTGTTCCAAGGAGCTTACAATCTAATGGGCGAAATGTCAAGTTGGGGCAGTCTAGATTTCCTGAAAAGAGGTATGGTGGTTAGGTGCCGAAGGCGACATTGAAGAGGTGGGCTTTGAGCAAGGCTTTGAAGATGGGCAGGGAGGGGGCCTGGCATATGGTCTCAGGGAGTTTATTCCAGGCATGGGGTGAGGTGAGGCAGAAAGGGCGGAGCCTGGAGTTGGCGGTGGTGGAGAAGGGTACTGAAAGGAGGGATTTGTCTTGAGAATGGAGGTTCCGGGTAGGAATGTAAGGGGAGATGAGGGTAGAGAGGTAAGGAGGGGCTGTAGATCAAGTGTATTTGTAGGTTAATAGGAGAAGCTTAAACTGTATGTGGTACCTGATCGGAAGCCAGTGAAGTGACTTGAGGAGAGAGGTGCTATGAGTGTACTGGTCCAAGCGGAAGATAAGACGTGCAGCAGAGTTCTGAACGGACTGAAGGGGGGATAGATGGCAAAGTGGGAGGCCATTGAGGAGTAGGTTGCAGTAGTCAAGGCGAAAGGTAATGAGAGAGTGGATGAGAGTTCAGGTGGTGTGCTCAGAGAGGAAAGGGCGAATTTTGCTGATGTTATAAAGGAAGATGCGACAGGTCTTGGCTATCTGCTGGATATGCGCAGAGAAGGAGAGGAAGGAGTCGAAGATGACTCTGAGGTTGTGGGCAGATGAGATGGGGACAATGAGGGTGTTATCAACTGAGAGTGGAGGGAGAGGAGAAGTGGGTTTGGGAGGGAAGACAATAAGTTCGGTCTTGGCCATGTTCAGTTTCAAGTGGCGGTTGGACATCCAGGCCGCAATGTTGGATAAGCAGGCCGATACTTTAGCCTGGGTTTCTGCAGTGATGTCTGGTGTGGAGAGATAAAGCTGGGTGTCATCAGCATAAAGATGATATTGGAACCCATGAGAGGAGATTAGGGAGCCCAGGGAGGGGTGTAGATTGAAAAAAGAAGGGGTCCAAGGACAGATCCCTGAGGAACTCCAACAGAGAGCGGGATGGGGGTGGAGGAAGAACCATGAGAATGTACTCTGAAGGTACGGTGGGAGAGATAAGAGGAGAACCAGGAGAGGACAGAGCCCTGGAACCCAAATGAGGACAGTGTGGCGAGAAGTAAGTTGTGATTGACAGTGTCAAAAGCGGCGGATAGGTCGAGAAGGATGAGGATGGAGTAGTGACCTTTGGATTTGGCAAGGAACAGGTCATTGCAGACTTAAATAGTGCCGTTTCCATCGAGTGTAGGGGGCGAAAGCCGGATTGAAGCGGATAGAGGATGGCATGAGAGGAGAGAAAATCAAGGCAACGGCTGTGAACGGCGCGTTCAAGTATCTTGGAGAGGAAGGGTAGGAGGGAAATGGGGCGGTAGTTAGAGGGACAGGTAGGGTCAAGTGATGGTTTTTTGAGGAGTGGTGTGACTACAGCATGCTTGAAGTCACCACCGGAGAGAATTGGGGATGACCTCTCCTGACTCCCCCAGTGGTTACTAACTACCTCCTACCCTGAAAAAAAACAACTTTAAAAACTTTTGTCTTTTTTTTAGAGTATGGTTGAAGGACCTCCTTTGCTATGCCTCCGTCCCTGCGATGGCAGTTGAGGATGTCCTTTGCTATTTATTTATTTAGATTTTGCTCACACCTTTTTCAGTAGTAGCTCAAGGTGAGTTACATTCAAGTACACTGGATATTTCTATGCCTCTGTCCCTGCAACAGCAGTTGAGGATGTCCTTCGATATGCCTCCATCTGTGCGATGGCAGGTGAAGATGTCCAAAATGTGGATGTTTGTGAGAAGGACATCCATGCCTGGATGTTTCTGTGAGAAGGATGTCCATGCCTGCTATGCCTCTGACACCCCCTTTATTTAATTGGAGTTTTGATCACAAGTAGCAGCGGTGGGATTTGAATTGGCAACCTCTGGATTACAAGACCAGTGCTCTAACCACAAGGCCACTCCTTCACTCTGATCAATGGCTACAATGGAATATCTGAGGGTGCTCTTCAACAAAAATAGAATCTAAGTATAATATTAGCAGTAGGCTAATGTTTTCCTGGTTTTGATGAGATAGTTGCAGGGACGGAGGCATAGAAATATCCAGTGCACCTGAATGTAACTCACCTTGAGCTACTACTGAAAAAGGTGTGAGCAAAATCTAAATAAATAGCGAAGGACGTTCTCAACTGCCGTCACGGAGGCATAGCGAAGGACATCCTTCACCCATACTCTAAAAAAAAAGTGTTTAAACATTTTTCAGGATGGGAGGTGGTTAGTGACCACTGCATGCCTTTTTCCATTCAGTTAGTGCATCAGTTAGTCCACTGCAGTGCATTCAGTGCTATTTAACCAGCCAGGAATGGCTAATACTCAGTATGAAATAGCCAGTTATCTTTGCTGAATATTCGCATTTAGCGCATAGCAGCTAACCAGCCACATCGCGCAATATAACCAGCTACCTGCAAATATTCAGTGGTTTGCCAGCTAATTTTAGCACCCAAAGTGGACCCCATAAATAACAGTCCTATCTTTGGCCAATGCTGAATATTGATATAGCCAGTTAAGTTTAAGCTGGCATACAAAAAAACCCCAGATGTTCAATATCTGTCACAGAAAACAGCCCAGCATTGAAAATCTGGGCTCAGCGCCGATTGCAGCACTTAGCCGGCCTGCCTCCCGTGGGCTGAACATCAGCCCCCAAGTCTGTCACGGCATCTTGTTGCCAAGATGCCATTATAGAATACTCATAAATATATCTTAAATATTTTTGTGGACCATCAGAAAGTGAGTACTATTTTTTCCAAGCGTGAGGCAGAATACTTGTACACCACACTCCAAATCCTCATCGGTCCTTATTTTTGCATGTGTACTTTTCTGCATATGTATAACATCCACTATAGAAATTCTTCATTCAATGCTAAAATGCAAAATAGTCCATGTGTAGTAAAACACTTATCTGAAATGGGCGCATAATTCCAAGCTGCCTCTCACAATCGGAGCTTAGAATGCTGCACTTCTGTCCACAAACTGCACTTCAATCCAACATAGTGCTATCTCTCGCTACCATAGCTGCTTAAGGGAAAGAATTCTGAAAAAGAGCAAAAAAATTAGAATTATCTTCTTTAACATATCCAGGTCTCAATTCATGTTCACAAAAAATTACTAATACTCATAAAGATTTGGCATTCTTCCATGCATTGAATATCCCACTAAATGGAGGCAGCATCCACTGCTGCTTATAAGGAAGAGACATGACATTCACCAATTTATTTATTTTATTTGTATCCCACATTTTCCCACCTATTTGTAGGCTCAATGTGACTTACATAGTACCGGAGAGGCGTTTGCAGACTCCAGTGTAAACAAATACAAAGTGATATTGTGGTAAGATAAAGTTCGTGTGCCACAGCCACATTAGGGAATCGTACAACAGAAGAGTTGTGTTATGTCCATTACGTACTTTAGTTTTGTTGTGTTGCAGAGCTCAGGCATTTATGTTGGATTGGTAGGGTATGCCTTTTTAAACAGGTTCATTTTTAGTTTTTTCCGGACGTTTAGGTGGTCGTATGTAGTTTTCAAGGCTTTTGGTAGTGTGCTCCACAGTTGTGTGCTTATGTAGGAGAAACTGGATGCTAAGTTGATTTATATTTGAGTCCTTTGCAGCTTGGGTAGTGCAGATTTAGGTACGTTCATGTCCACGTATTTGTATTCAGATATAGAATACTAGCATAAGCGACATTGACACCCATCAAGGAAGGTGCCAACAGTTACGTCAAGAAAATGGCAGGAAAGAACATTTAATTGGCATGTCATGCCTTCTCAGAGGACTTAAGAGGCCCAAGGCTAAAAGGACAGTTCTATAAGGTGCGCCTCAATTTAGGTGTCACATTTGTACATCAGTTTATAAAACAGCTGCACTTATATGCGTAAATGACATTAATTGGTGCTATTCTATAAAATGCATGCCAAAATTGCTTAGTATGTAAGATTGATGGGGTGGTGTATGGGAAGGTTATGGGCATGTCTGAAAGAGACGTGTGTAACGTATTGAATAAGTTACATACACTTCAAGGCACACTTATGTGTCAACAATTATGACTGTCATTAGCTTGGTGTAACTGTTGGCGCCTACCTTTATGCATACCAAAGCAGTACCAATGCTGACTTACACTAGTACAAGATGCAGCTATAGAATTGGCACAGTGCATGGCATTAGGGCACCTAAACCTTGGCACCAATTGATAGAATTGCCACCAAAGCCCATATCTACTATAATAAAAAGCAACCTCAACATTCTGAGGACACTGACGTCACTGAAGTCAGTCAGTCTCCCAGAACGGTTCGTGGATTCATGATGGTGAAGCCACCCCACTGACCCGTGCCCCGCCCTCGCTTCAAACGTCATCCCGTGAGCACAAGCCCTGTCTGCTCACTACAGCGTCATCTTCGGCGTTCCTAGCCTGTGGAGGCAGGGCTTCTGTGCGTCTGACGTCCTGCACGTGCATGACGTCAGACGCACAGAACTCCGCCCTGTACAGCTACCAACGCCGACGATGACGCCGTAGTCAGCACACAGGACTTGTGGTGGCGGGGTTCCGGGTCCCCCGCCGCCAAACTAACGCGAAGGTGGGTGCGATGGGCATGGTGGGTCGGATCGCTGCGGCTAATGCATCGCTGTGGGTGGGATGGCGCCGGGAGGGGGGGCATCGCACCTCACAGGCAACTGCTAAATGAGGAAAACCTTGCTAGCGCCCGTTTCATTTGTGTCAGAAACGGGCCTTTTTTACTAGTATTTACAGAAATTATTGTTATCTTTATTTTTATTCTGAATTTTAGTATTCTACCACCTAAGAAAGCACCATTTGTTTCTTCATAAAAAAAAAAAAATATTTGCACCTACTTCACGTAACAATATCAGCTCCTAGTTAATAGAATTATTATTCTTTTCTTCCAAGGACTGCTGTTCCTCTTCTTTGGACAAAGTGGAAAAATCAGTTTCTGTTCCATTTCCATTTACCTTCATTTAGGGGCTAAAAAAAGACACCAAAGGGCATGATATTTGTAGCCATGAATCTTTACTCTCTCATTTTTCTCTCTCACTTCCAGTGGTGTGCTGGTAAATTTTTAACAGGCTCTCTCCCCGGGTATAGCCAGCCCTGCAATTTGGGGGGGGGGGGGGGGGCGAGGTGGACTGGGCAGGAAAGATCCCCCACTTTTTCCTGCCCGCTGCCGGCGCTGACCCTCCCACTGCCGCATCGTCTTTAAAATGGCTGCCGAGACTTACAAAGGCGGCCTCGCAAGACTCCAGTGGAAGTCTCGCGAGGCCGCCACTGCATCTCGGCAGCCATTTTTAAAGAGCAATGCGGCAGCGGGCAGTAAAGACTGGGGATCTTTCTTGCCCCGAAGAATCCACTAGACCACCAGGGCGACTGCCTTCAGGTATGTGCTGGGACCCTGCGGCTCAAGGGGAGGAGAGGCAAACCGACTCACAAAATGCTACAAAAATTAACAATCGGCTCTTGCGAGCCGGCTCCAGCACATCAGTGCTCACCTCCATACTTTGGGCTCCAAATCAGTCTTAAGGGGAACTCTATCTCAGCCAACTCTTTTGGTCCCTGCCCAGTGGCGTAGCCAGACCTGACATTTTGGCTGGGCCCAGAGCTAATATGGGTGGTGGGTGGGCACTAATATATATATATATATATATATATATAGGCATGAGTAGTGCGCCCTACTTCTAGCATTTTTCCTCTCTCTCCCTCCTTTCATCCAGCATTTCTCCTGTTTCTCTCTCCATCTGACCAACCAAGGTCTCCCCCTTGCTCCCCTTCCTTCTCCCCAACAGCTTGTCTCTCCCTGCCCTTTTCCATGTCCCCTCTTTCCATTCATCTTTCTCTCTGTACCCTTCTTCTATCCAGCATCCCAACTCTTTCTTTCCATCCAGCATGTCCCCTTTCTCTCTCTCCCTTCCACCAACATCTTCTCTCGCTCTCCACCTTCTGTCCAGTGTCTCCCTCCTTTCATCCATCTCCTCTCTCTTCCTCCTTTCATTCAGTGTCTCCCCTTTTTCTTTCCCCATCCAACATCTTTAATCTCTCTATCCCCCCCCCCCCCATGCAACATACACCCTGACACACTATCTTCCTCCTCCCCTTCCAAACAAAATATTTTTCCTACACCCCGGCATCCACGTACCTTAGTTCCCCAGGCACCCAAACAGCTGTTGAGATCAGCTCAACTGCATCCCTTCTACACGCTGCCACTGTGAGCAGCCTCAACAAAAGAAGAAAATGAAGCGCGGGGCCGCAGCAGCCTTCAGGCATGCGCTGTCGGTCTGCCGGTCCTCAGCCCTCGTCGGAACAGGAAATTGACGTCAGCGGGGGCAGAAGATGGCAGAGCCGACAGCGCATGCCTGAAGGCTGTTGCGGTCCCGCACTTCATTTTCTTCTTTTGCTGAGGCTGCTCACAGAGAAGCAGCGGTGGCGGAGGATCATCGCAGCAGCAGCGGAAGACTTTCCCGCTTTGGCGGGAGTGCGGAAGATGACCTGCCAAAGCGAGAGTCTCCCACTGAATGTGGGAGACTTCGCAGGCAGGCGGGCGGGCGGGCCTGGGCCCACCCAGGCCCACCTGTAGCTACACCCCTGTCCCTGCCCCTTCAGCAACAGTGCTAAAGGACCCCACTAATTTCTCTTTCCTTAAGTAACATGAAAGTGGCCAGTGTACACTCCTAAATCCTGACACCTACACCAAGGGCCATGAAAGTCACCATGACAATGCTTTGAGACCTGAGGAGCTTGGATCTTCATCCTGAATCTCCTGCCTGGCAGTATATCATGCTATTACAAAGTCAAAGTAGGGTATACACAGAAAGCAGCAAATATGAGTTATCTTGTTGGGCAGACTGGATGGACCGTGCAGGTCTTTTTCTGCCGTCATCTACTATGTTACTATGTTACTATGTAACCCAATCAAATAATTTGTATTGCATCTTTCAGATTAATAAAACAGTGCTGTCCATGAGTTAGAAGTGAAAAGAATACCCAGATTTCCAGCATTTTAATCTGAACCACAATTCTGATTGCAGTACACATTTCCTGAGATTGCCCCTGTCTGGAGCTTATCACTTTACAATTATTCTAATTAGGAAAAATGGCAACCATCTTGGGACAGGATCTTAATCTAACCTCAGCACTATGCTGCCCCTTACTGAAACCATGCTGGGACATTAGTTCAGTAACGGTTTCGAGGGATGATGATTTACTAGTGATGAATCACCACTGCTGGTATTAACTATTATCAGTTCTAATTCTGTTGTCTCAATCCATTTCACTTGTAGGAACTCATCACTGCCTGGTACATCGGGTTTCTGACACTTATTCTCTCCTCATTTCTTGTGTACCTGGTTGAGAAAGATGTTCCTGAAACAAATGAAAAGGGGTCACTAGAAGCAGAAGATTTTGAAACCTATGCAGATGCGCTTTGGTGGGGGCTGGTAAGTTAGTTCACAAGTTGTCCATCAAATGCTTCACCATAGGATCCTGTTTTTCTTCAGGTTTTACCCACTGAGGGGGCCCTTTTACTAAGCTGCATTAAGAGCTAATGTGTGCCTTGCACAGTAAAAAATGGAGACTGTGGGACATACTCAAGCATCCTGTGGTAACTTTGCAACCTGCAGGCACTAAAAAATGTTCTTATTTTTTTTAGGTGGTATGTCAGGGATGGAGAGTGAGCATTCTTGTGCTAACCAGTTAGCACATCTACTTTACTGCATGCTAACTGGTTGGTACACAAATAATGCAGGAGCCTTTACTGCCTACAAAACAGGTGGCAGTAAGTGCTTCCACTTCCTTAAACCATTCTCCAACTGTTCTTGTTTCCAATGAATGTTAATGCAATCCTACATAAGAACAGTGGCCAATCCAGGTTACAAGTACCTGGCAAGATTCTAAAACAATAAAACAGATTTTATGCTGCTTATCTTACAAATATGCAGTGGATTTTCCTCAAGTCCATTTTAAAAATGACTTATGAACTTTTCTTTTAGGAAGCTATCCAAAAAACTGCTTTTACCACATTCTTTGGCAATGAATTTTAGAGTTTAATTACACATTGAGTGAAGAAATATTTTCTCCGGTTTGCTTTATGTTTACTACTTAGTAGCTTCATTGCGTGCACCCTAGTCCTTGTATTTTTGGAAAGAGGAAACAAGCGATTCACCTCTACCCTGTTCCACTCTACTCAGTATTTTTTAGCCCTCTATCATATCTTCCCTCAGCCATCTTTCCACCAAGCTGAGGATCCCTAGCCTCTTTAGCCTTTCCTCATAGAGAAGCCATCCTATCCCCTTTATCATTTTTGATGCCCTTCTCTGTACCTTTTCTAATTCTATATCTTTTATTTATTTATTTTATTTATTTGTTGCATTTGTATCCCACATTTCCCCACCTATTTGCAGGCTCAATGTGGCTTACATAGTACCTGAGAGGCGTTTGCCGACACCGGTGTGAACAAATACAAAGTGATGTGGTAGGCAAAGTTCGTGTGGCACAGCCACATTAGGGAATCATACAGCAGGAGAGTTGTGTTATGTCCTTACATACTTTAGTTTTGTTGTGTTGCAGAGATCAGGCATTTAAGTTGGATCATTAGGGTATTCCTTTTTAAACAGGTTATTTTTTAGTGTTTTCTGGAAGTTGAGGTGGTCGTAAGTCGTTTTCAAGGCTCTCGGTAATGTGTTCCATAGTTGTGTGCTTATGTAGGAAAAACTGGATGTGTAAGTTGATTTGTATTTTAGTTCTTTGCAACTTGGGTAGTGCAGATTTAGATATGTTCGTGTTGATTTAGATGTGTTTCTATCTGGTAGGTCGATCAAGTCTGTCATGAATTGTCAGGTTCTCAGGTTCAGAGCCCGCGGGGCTGGGCTCTTGAGCAAACGTGAGCCCTTGGGCTGCTGACGAGGAGTGACAGCAGCAGGCAAAACCCAACAACCAACGCTGGGCAAGCACACCGGCACCGGCAGGGACTGCAGGCACCGCCCAGCAACCGGAACACACGAACTGGAATCCCCCGGACTGGAGGACACCGGACTGGAACACTGGACTGGAATCCCCCGGACTGGAGGACACAGGACTGGAACACTGGATTGGAGCACAGCTTCACCTGCGCTTGGCCACTACCCCCCGCAAGGGTTGAGCCCTTGGGTTCGAGTGGCCGGCAGGACTTACCGGATACCGGATGACACAGGGACCAGGACTGGAAACAGAAGAGGCAGCAGTGCTCCAAGAAACTGGACTAACCAGGGCACTCCTAGGCCTACACTAACAAAAGGACTTCCTAAGCCCTAAACTAACAAGCTAAACACAAAACTAACAAGCTTCCTAAGCACTACTCTAGCAAGCTAGATACAAAACTAACAAGGTGCTTCCTAAGCATTACTCTGGCAAGCTAGATACCAAACTAACAAGGCGCTTCCTAAGCACTACTCTAGCAAGCTAGACACCAAACTAACAAGGTGCTTCCTACAGCACCAAAACCCAAACAGCAAAGACTGCAATGCTCCCAATAGCACAAACACCAGAAGTACTTCTAACAGCAAAATCTGTAGTGTTCCTAACAACACCAAACCCTGAAGCACTTCTAACAGTAACAGAGCTTCCAAAGCCCTACACACAGCAATGCTTCCAAAACCAAGAGGGAAAAGCAGGGGAACCACAAGGGAAAAGCAGGAAAGCTAAACACACAGACACCAGTGCACACTGCACTAACACTAACCTGGACCTTAGCAAAAGCAAGCAGGGAAACTAGACACAAAGTCAGAAGTGCACACTGCACCACCCTACCTAAAGCAAACACCACCGTTGCGAAGGCCCTGAAGGAAACAACACCACTTCCTTATCAAGGCCCTCCCTGATGATGTCACACTCCCTAGACCTAGGCAAAAGCACCCTGACCCAGAGAGGCCCAACCCACACCAATGCAACACCGTGAAGCACTTGAAGCCAGAACACCCAAAGAGAAGTAGAGCTAACTCAGTCCACCCACACAGCTGTAGTAAAGTGAAACAATTAACCCCATGCTGCTGGAAGCTGCCAGCACAGAGAGACAGAGCCAGCTCAGAAAGGACAGACAAAAGAAACAGAAGCCAGCTAAGAAGCTGACCCCCAGGAAAGAGGTAAGCTTGAGAGGGGTTCTGACCCCAATCATAACATGAATCCCGGGGCTTCACCGTAGATAAGTTTGTGAACCAGGGTGCAGATTTTGAAAGCAATGCGTTTTTTGATTGGGAGCCAGTGTAGTTTTTCACGGAGGGGTTTTGCACTTTCGAATCATGTCTTTCCAAATCTAAGTCTGGCTGCCGTGTTTTGAGTGGTCTGAAGTTTCTTTAAGGTCAGTTCTTTGCATCCCGCATAAATGCCATTGCAGTAGTCGACGTGGCTTAGTACCATTGACTGTATCAGGTTGCGAAATGTATCCCTTGGGAAGAATTGTTTCACGCGTTTGAGTTTCCACATTGAGTGGAACATTTTCTTTGTTTTGGATTTCACTTGGCTCTCTAGTGTTAAGTTGCGGTCCATTGTAACGCTGAGGATTTTCAGGCTTTCTGAGATAGGAAGGGTGTGATCTGGGCTGTTGATACTTGTGGGGTTGTCCATGCTGTGTTGGGATGTGAGGTTGAGACAATGTGTTTTTTCTTTGTTGATTTAGTTGAAATTCATTTGCCCATGAGTCCATGATGTTCAAGCTGAGCTTGATTTTCATTGGTGATTTCTGTCAATTTAGTATTGTAAGGAATGTATATTGTGACATCATCTGCATAGATGAAAGGATTGAGGCCTTGGTTGGATAATGACTTGGTTAGTGGGGTCATCATTAGGTTGAATAGGATCAGAGATAGCGGTGATCCTTCTGGTACTCCACAGTCTGCTTTCCACGGTGATGATATGTTTGAGTTTGATTTTACTTGATATGTTCTTGTGGTTAGGAAACCCTTGATCCAACTAAATATATTTCCACCAATCCCGAAGTTATCTAGTAATCTTATTAATATATTATGGTTTACCATGTCGAATGCACTAGACATGCTGAATTGGAAGAGAAGGATGTTTTTGCCTATTGCTATTTCCTGTTTGAATTTGGTGAGGAGAGTGAGTAGTACTTTTCCAGTGCTGTGGAGGGGGCGAAATCCTGACTGTGATTCGTGTAGTAATGAGAATTTGTTTATATAATGTGTAAGTTGTTTGGTTACCGTGCTTTCCATCAGTTTGACTACCAATGGGATAGATGCTACTGGTCGGTAGTTAGTGATTTTGTTTGTATTTTTCTTGGTATCTTTTGGTATCGGGTAAGTAGGACATTGCCATTATCCTTGGGGAAGAGACCTTGCTGAAGCATGTAATTTAGGTGGGATGTGAGGTCTGCTATGAAGCGGTGGATGTGGTGGAGTCGAGGACTGTTCTAGAATTTAAAAAGGCATGGGATAAGCATGTGGGATCGCTTAGGAACAGGAAGAATTAGGGGTTACAGAGGATGGGCAAACTGGATGGGCCATATGGCCTTTATCTGCCGTCATGTTTCTCTCTCTTCTGCATCTTATGAGGAAAATAAGGACAAATCTGAATTTTTGATCCCAAACATTGTTTATTCATTTTGTGGAAATATAATCTTTAAAATGTATTTCATTTAGGTTCCAGTGCAAAAAACACATTCAATGTAGTCCTTTCTGTAATTACTTTCAAAGAGCTTTCAAAAAACTGTCAAATTCACAGCCTGCAGTGAAGCTTGACAACCAGAGGAATCTGACGATTGATTTAATGTCCTAGACCCAGACAAATGCTGTGCCCTCAACATTGGAGGCATATTTTCAGATGAAAATTAAAGGACTTCTCTCAGGTACTTTTGGACCATAGCCAGTGGTGAAATTACTGGTGACTTTGGAAAGTTAAGGAACCTTAAGTTGTTTCTTCTGAGCTGATTGTCCATATGCTCTAGCTTCCTAGTCAAAGCCATTCTATCACAGACCTGCATCTCTGCTAATGATTGTAAATTACTCAGGTGCTCCTCCACCTGAGAAAACCATGCAGAGTGATGTGTATGCCCCTCTTCCAGAACCTTTATAGCAGTAGACAAATTTGAAAAATCTTGATGAACTTTACCCACAAAAGTAGAGAAAGAAAGCTCCAAACCTTTAATTGCATCTCACTGGGAATCCAAAGTAATAACTGGTGGTCTCGAAGCCTTAACTTGCTGTAGAAACTTCTACAAACTTTCTACCCATGACCTCTTAAATTGTATTAAAACCCTGGTTTATGTACCAGTGGTATAGTTGGGAATTACATTTCTAGTATTTGGTTTAACTTGCTCCAGAACATCTTTCTGTAGAAGCAGACCTTCTGCTGCTGTTCCAGCAAAAACAGTCAGCAGAGCTGATCTCATGGAAGAGCCTCCCTGCACACTTGGCTGCGGCATCAACGATTCATGTAGTGCCGGGTCAAGCTGCTCTTCCATGGTATCCATTCCGGGTCTTGGCGGTGCAGTATGTGCTTCGGGGCTAAGTGAGAAAGTAGTGGAGCCTTCTCAAAGGTGGTTTACTGCCGAATAGGGGTGATTCCAAATGCATCCAAAGTCAGCTGGTCCGGTGGGGAAGTCACGGTGGTTGCCGAGGGAGCAGCAACCCTTTTAGCCTTCTGTTTCCCCATTCAGGGGCTCAAACCAGCACAACTCCTCAGAGCGAACAAGGAGCTTACACACGGGTGTCTACTCCAAATGCCATCTTGGCTTACCAGTAACCTTACCTTTATGTTTGTATCTTTATGTCTTTTGCTAATCTTGTGTATGTTCATTGCTAGCCTGCTAGAATCGTGGTGAGTAGATGGTCCAAACACAGTGTAAATATATAAATGTAAAAACAGCTCAGCAAAAATCTTAGGGGATTTTTCTCTGCTTTCTACTATTCTGTGGGTTTTCAAAGTTGTTGACTGACTCTCTTACCCTCAGAAAAATAGTGATGCCTGTACATAATTCTTGATTGTTTAAACAAAGGTCAATAGAACGTCTGACTAGGAAGCAATTTAGGCTTTTTCATATACCATCTCTTTGTCCAGTCAACTAGGAGCGAATGACAAATTTTCAAAAATGAAAGAGATGGAGATTAGCTTTCTCCAGTTTTCTCTGATAATTTATAGACCCATTGGGCTCACTATTAAGCCTGGCATTGACTGGCATTGAATATCCTTTTTTTTTTGGCTGCTAAAAAGTTAACCAGCTCTGCCAATATTCAGCACTAACCGGTTAACTTTGTAGTGATCAAAGATACACCTGCTATAAGTGGTCTATTTTGACTGCTCAATGTAGCCTGTTAGGCACTGACTATTTACGCCTAACCAGTTATGTCGCACAATGTAGACGGTTAGCAGCTAGCCATTAACCAGGATATTCAGTGAGCGATAACTAGTTATCTCCCACTGAATATCCATGGTTAGGCACTTAAACCCTATTTAGCCGGCCAGGAGCCATTCCTGGCCAGTTAAATAGTTTTGAATATCGAGGGGATTGGATTTTGTGTACAGTAGTCACAGCTTACCAAGTAGGAAGTTAGCAACAGATCCAAGGAATGGGAACTGACAAAAAGAAACAGCCAGTGTTCAACGTTACTTGAATTGATTAGAGCTCCCCCTGCTCTGTCGCGGGGGGGGGGGGGGGGGGGGGGGGTTACATAAACAGTCATTTGATAAAGTAAAGCTTAAGTTCAGTGTAAGAATTTAGCAATTTTTTCCCCACAAAAATCATTTCCACTTTGAACAAGAATTTTATATAGTTGTCATGTTCCTTCTATTGTGTTGGGTGCAGAAATTAAACATAGAATTGAAAAGGGCTGTATAATTCTTGTAGTTTCTATCTTTATTTTATGGTATGAAGACCACAATTTCTCCTGACAGGTTACTCTTGCGACCATAGGCTACGGTGACAAAACTCCAAAGACGTGGGAGGGACGGTTGATAGCTGCCACATTCTCTTTAATTGGGGTCTCCTTTTTTGCTCTTCCTGCTGTAAGTAAGCTTTATCTCATTTATCAGTCTGTTGAGAAACATTCAATTTCAGGCATAAAGTTATCATTGTGACAATTATACCACGCTTTCCTTGTAGCATCTGAAAAGATTTGTGCACACATTACAGGTTGCAAAAGCACTGTTCCTCAACCAGAAACAATGCCTCATGCAAGTGGACAAGAAAACTTCAGATGATATTTTTTTTTACTAAGTTGGCCTATGATAGCATCAAACGTTTGCTTGCCTTGCTTGGAATCTCACAAACACTTTGAAAATCTTTATATCAGATCCTGCTAGAAAAACAGAGCAACAAGCATCTTCATGGCAAATTAAAGGCTAACAACTGTGCGAGAAAATCAGTTGACTGAAAGAAACTGAAGGCCACCAAGAGGGGCATAATTGAACGGGGTGCCCATGTTTTCATGAGGGTGTCCTTGCAGGATGGCCCCGCAAAGGGGTGGGGAAACCCGTATTATCGAAACAAGATGGGCGTCCATCTTTTGTTTCGATAATACGGTTGGGGACGCCCAAATCCTGAAATTTAGGTCGACCTTAGAGATGGTCGGCCTAAATGTTGAGATGGTTGACCTTAGAGATGGTCGTTCCCGGTTTTTAGCCATATGGAAACCGAGGACACCCATCTCAAAAACGACCAAATCCAAGCCCTTTGGTCATGGGAGGAGCCAGAAGTCATAGTGCACTGGTCCCCCTGATATGCCAGGACACCAACCGGGCACCCTAGGGGGCACTGCAGTGGACTTCACAAATTGCTCCCAGGTGCATAGCTCCCTTACCTTGTGTGCTGAGCCCCCCAAACCCACTCCCCACAACTGTATATCACTACCATAGCCCTAAGGGGTGAAGGAGGGCACCTACATGTGAGTACAGTGGGTTTCGGGTGGGTTTTGGAGGGCTCACATTTACCACCACAAGTGTAACAGGTAGGGGGGGATGGGCCAGGGTCTGCCTGCCTGAAGTGCACTGCACCCACTAAAACTGTTCCAGGGACCTGCATACTGCTGTCATGGAGTTGGGTATGACATTTGAGGCTGGCAAAAAAAAAAAAATAATACGTTTTTTTTAGGGTGAGAGGGAGGGTAAGGGGAGGTCATCCCCGATACCCTCCGGTGGTCATCTGGTCAGTTTGGGCACCTTTTCATGGCTTGGTCGCAAGAAAAAAATGGACCAAGTAAAGTCGGCCAAGTGCTCGTTTTGTTCAATGTAGCTAGATCCCTAGTGCTAAAAATTAAAATGTATTTTTTAGCACGTAGAAAGTACATGCTGATGCCAAAATTACTGAGCGCACCTTGCAGTAAGGCATTTTAAGCTGCAATAAGCACGCTATTAGTGCTTATTGCAGCTTAGTAAAAGACCCCATAGTTATCAATTGTTTTTAGCACTGGGGGCATAGCTACATTGCCGCGTTCTAACCTTTTAGCACATGGTTAGCGTGTGAGCCCTTACAGATACTAATGGGAAATTAGAACATGACCATTAATAGAGAAAAACAGAAATTTGTCCATTTTACCTATGCAGTAAAAATGGCCTTAGTGCACGGGAATGACCTATGTAAGTACACACTAAGGCCACTTTTCACCGCAGTTTGGTAAAAGGGCCCCTATAATTGATCTTAATTGGCATTAATTGACACTAATTAGCAGTTATAGCACACCGACTAAATGCAGTTACTTGCATAAGTTGTGAGCAGAAATCTATCATGGGCAATTGCAAGGGGGGAGGGGACATGGACCTGGGAGGGGCATGGGAAGGTCAGGGGCATGCTTAGAACTTACGTACACAGGATATAGAATATGAGCATTAATGTGCCTAACTGCCTACATTTAGGGCAGCCATTTCCAGCAGCCATTGAGCTGGCATAAGTGTTCATACCTAGAGGCAGATGCTGAAAACTGGGTGTGAAAACGCATAACTTAAAAGCCCATAACATGGGATGAATGCAGCAACACATCTGGAGGAGTACCCTAATGGTTAGTGCAGCATGTTGGTGACCTGGGTTCAACTCTCACTACAGCTCCTTGTGACCTTGGGCAAGTCACTTAACCCTTCATTTCTCCAGGTATAAACAACTTAGATTGTGAGCCCTCTAGGGACAGAGAAAGCACCTGCATATGATGTTTACAACACTGCAAACCTCTAGTAGTGCTATAGCAATGCTCAGAAGAAATTCTATGCAAATGTTGTGTGTGCTGAATTCATTTGAGTAAACCAAAAGTAGGGGGAGAAACCTGCACAAAAAGTTTGCAGTAAGTGCGGCTCTTATGCACATATCCAGACAAAAAAACAGAAGTTTAAGCATACATTGGTATTGTTCTTCTGTACCTTTAAATATGAGCCTTTCAAAAATTGTGTGCACTTAAATTTTTGAAAGGCTCATATTTAAGCGCAGGACAACAGGCGCCAACGTATGCTGTTCCCAGAATTCTGCTTTTACAGGGCAGTTGTACATGTGTTGTATGAGTAAGTGCTGAGTAATTTGGCACATATGAATGTATTTGCACTACATTCTATTCTATAAGGTAGAGCGTAAATGACTTAGCAAGGGGATGGTGCATGGGAGGGGTATTGATGTAATACTATAAGTTATACATATTGCATAGTGCTCTTAGGCACACCCATTTAGACCTGCCATTGACCTGGTGTAAATGGTTGTGCCTAACTGTAGGTGCATCAATTCAGGTTTTCACTAGTCCTCTACAGTGGCATCTTGGCATACAGATGCAGTTATGGAATTGGTGTCCACTGTATGGCATCGATGCACCTAACCGGAGGCGCCAATTTCTAGAATTAACAGATGGTAAATGGTGGTGTTTTATATTCACAATAGTCCAAAAACAATTCTACTATCAACTTTGAGTGTTCAAGAGTAGATGGAGATCAAATGAAAAAATAGTGAAGAAAAAAAGGACCTCAGTGAAAACCGGATACACCTCTTTGTAAAGGACACGCCTTTTAAACAGAGAGGGAACCTCTTAATCATTATATTATTAGTGACTTTTGCCTTTGATTTAGATAGGAACAATGTTTTGAAATTGTATTTCCGACATATGGCTGATAATATTTTGGGGTTCAAAGATAAATATATTTCCTGATATATCAAGGGAATCGCAGACTAGGAGGTGTGAACTCTTGGCTTTTAAGCCAAGAATCATTGCCCTAGGTGGGACCTTCCTAGAGCGATTCCCTTGTAAGTGTTTTATTTCCTGATTACTTATTTGTTGAACCCAGGAAATTATAAGAGTTTGTGGAGTTAAAAGAACAGATGAAGAACCTTCTGCAGCAACCTCCTTTAAGTTACCACTGTACCGGCTGCAATTACCGATTAACCTTCCTCCCTCGGAAAATATGAATTGTAAGATTAACCATTCTGTGTTTTTCTTATTTTCTTTGAGATTGTTTTCCTGATCTTGGATCCCCCAGTTGTGGACTAACAAAGATATTTTTCCTTAATGTTTGTTTTAATTGATATTTTCTCTTTTCTTTCCCATTTATGTATTGGACATAAATGTAATATAAAATGAATAAATAAAATAAAAAAACTCCACTTCATTTACTTTCATATTCATAATACCATCTCACCCCTGTAAACACTCATTAAGGGCGGACACACAATGCTTCATGTCAAAAAGCCAAAAACTTAAATATTACTTATCTTGGACGGTGACCATTTCCATCTGTGAAACTTCACGAATTGCTTTCTTTTACTTCTCTTTCTTTGTAATTTCCGACAGGGAAGCCCTGTTTCGCCACAATCTGGCTGCTTCAGGGGAAAATATGCTTATTCAACACCTCCAAGAACAATTGACTCGCCAGCATACTGTCCTCTGGCCTCTACATAGAAATGGCGGTCGACGTCTTTGTCTTTGTTGAATCTTCCAGATTAAATACTCAGCATGTGACGTCATTCTGTTCCCATGACGTATATTCACAGGAACGCTTTCCATTCAATAGATCCATTTAAACCCCTCGGTATAACAGTTTGTAAAGTGAAAATCAACCTCTGCTCCTTTCTTCTCAACAGATTCCTGATGTTTCCCCTTTTTTCCGTAATTTGAACCTGCTCTATTACCATACATTTCAGTTCTGAAAAATCATGCTGCTTATCCACGCCATGAGTCACCATAGGTTCATGCAATTTGTTTGACTGTATACAATGCCTATGTTCTATAAGTCTTAGTCTTCAACGCCCGTGAAGTCTGCCCAACATAGTTCAATCCACACGAGCAAGTAATGACGTAGATCACATTCATCGATGTACAATTAGTGATAGCACGACAAGCATACACCTTTACTGTATTCTGATCTACAAATTCTTTAGTTGTCATCATATTCACACTATGTTCTCCACTATTTTTTCATTTGATCTCCATCTACTCTTGAACACTCAAAGTTGATAGTAGAATTATTTTTGGACTATTGTGGATTTGGTATTCTACTTATTCCGATATTATACAGTGTCTTATATTCACCATGATGAAAGGTGTTAAGTCTTTTGTTATGTGATAGTTGACATTTTTGTTTTTCTTATTTATCGGAATAGAAATGTTTGAACATTTCAAGCATCTGTTCCAGCCTGGAGATCTCTATTTTCAATTAAAATCTCTTTTCTTATTTATTTTCACTTCAACAACTTAGTGTCTGATGGCTTTTATAATCTTTGTTTCAAGGGAATCCTGGGCTCTGGACTGGCTTTGAAGGTCCAGGAACAACATCGGCAAAAACACTTTGAGAAAAGAAGAAAGCCAGCGGCTGAGCTCATCCAGGTTTGGATGTCTTATCACTTGGTTGTTTGCA
Source organism: Microcaecilia unicolor (assembly GCF_901765095.1). Classification (NCBI taxonomy): domain Eukaryota; kingdom Metazoa; phylum Chordata; class Amphibia; order Gymnophiona; family Siphonopidae; genus Microcaecilia; species Microcaecilia unicolor. The sequence continues at coordinate 591,693,581 of NC_044031.1, read as the reverse complement.
TCAAATCATTTCCACTCAAAACAATTAGTTGATTCGTATTGCGTTCATACTGGTTCTGACTGTAAAGTTCCAAATGTAAAGAGAAACTGGCAAACAAAAGTCAGTAAAATAATCAAAAGGCATTGCAGATTGTAGCTAAATTTGGAAGAGAACCTGGGCATTGGAATAAATATTAATCTAGGAAGCATCGAAGACAGAGATGAAAATTCATGAGTTAGCTGGTAGAGGCCGACCATGTAACAGAATTTGAATAGGCTTGGGGATGAAATGAAGGGCAACAGTAGAAACAGGACTGAGAAATGAAGTAAAACAAACTGGGGGAGATAGCATAGATTAGGGAGGTGCATTCGTGAGTGTGCATTTAGTTTGTTTGGGTACCAGCACTGTTCCCTCTAAGCTGAGTCAGAGTCCTTCAACTACATTGCTGCCAGTAGATGGTGGTGCTTCAATATTGTGTTTTCAATTGCAAGGGGCAGGCAGGTTCCCAGGAGTCCTGAGCTCGCCTATCTCTCATTATTGAAAATGTGATAGTGAAACAGCACCTCCCACTGGCAGGACTGTGGGTAGTGGCCTTCTGCTCAGCTTAGAGGGAACAGTGGGTGCCAAAAATGTAAAATGCAGTCAAATCACTTGTATTTCCTACTTTACATAAGAAAATTCTGTGTTACCTATTACTATGTAAGCTGCATTGAGCCTGCTTTTAGTGGGAAAGTGCGGGATACAAATGTAATAAATAAATAAATAAATATATAAATTAACAGGTACAACTGATATGTATATCTAAAGTACTAGCATGCATATAATACACAAGCAAAGAATGAATAGGTAAAACAAACATGAAAAAATGTCCAAAAATTGAAAAACATTTGTTTAAAATGAGCCCGAACTAAACTCCTGTGGCTGATTTAAGATGTGGAATTGACCTAATTATTTATGCAAAGTGTAGATAATCTGAGGAAGCATTATAGACTGGGCAGACTGGATGAACCAACTGATCTTTATCTGCCCTGATTTACTGTGTTACTATGTAATCATGGCAAAGAAAGCGAGGATTATTCTGAGGTCTTATCAAGTATTGGTTTTGACTAGCAGGGAGTCTGAATAGTTACTCGGGATCAAATTGTGAGGTGCAGGCTCCCTGTTACACAGGACAATTGTGCATAATAGAATGGAAAAGTATGTTTCACACTGCAAAGATAATAGCTAGCGAGGCTCTATAATAATGTGCATTCATCCAAGGGCTGAATCATTTTCTTTTTCAAATTAAGCAGCACCAAGTACCAGATAGACAGGTTAACAATGTCATCAACTGTGTTAGACACTTAGAATTGCAATGATGTTCTTTGAGCCTGTCTTTTTATCTATCCTCCCATTGCCCAAGCTCAAGCTTGCATCTGCAGGAAATTGATTAAAATGTTTTATGACCCAGCAGGTTCCTTCTGTTCCTTTTGGGTTTTCCATTTCCATGTTATCATTCAAAGTGGTTCTAGGGGTTTTATCTGTTTCTTTCATTGCAGCAAGTCCTTAGCTGGGAAATATGTAGCAGGTATTTCTTCCAGATCTCTTGATGTTACCATTCATTATATGCACCCACCTCATCCATTCCTGGAGTGAATTCCACCTCCACAACATCCCCAGACCTAGATAGTCTGGGGAGCAGAAGATCTAAAACAGAAACAGCCACAAACAGGAATCTAGTGGCTAAATTGCCAAGTGTTAGATATAATGACATAAACAGAGGAAAAAAAAAATAAAACTTCAGACATGGCATATATATCTTGGCTTCCCATGTGGGTTACTCTGTTTCCTTCATTGGTCCAAAACAGCTCCGTGTGAAAATGAATTTCTGTTCTATTCTATTCTGCGATTTCTATTCTGCTTTTAACTTGCAATTCAAAGTGGATCAAAGAGCAAAGAGATATCCCAACTGGATAGAATTACATTAAAATCAATAATTAATCTAAATAAAAAATATCCATCTACGTCATTTTTATAAAACATAACATTAGGAAATGAACAAATATGTTTTAAAGACCTTTCGAAAAGAACTGTATGGAAAAGTTAAGCAAACTGTTGTACAGTAGCTAGACTATTCCATATATTTGTGCCTTGGAAGGCAAAAGAAGGTTCCCAAACAGACTTCAATTCAATGATTTTTACAGAAAGGAAATCGCGAGGCAGATTTTTAGAACTCCTCTATGATTTGGGATTATAAGCAAGTTTCCTACCATAACTGAATTAACACTGTAAATATATTTATAGACAAGACAGGCTATTTTAAATTGAATTCTAAATTCTAATTTTAGCCAATTAGACTCTGGAATTCATTGCCGGAGAACGTGGTACGGGCGGTTAGCTTGACGGAGTTTAAAAAGGGGTTAGATAGATTCCTAAAGGACAAGTCCATAGACCGCTATTAAATGGACTGGAAAAATTCCTCATTTTTAGGTACAACTTGTCTGGAATGTTTTTACGTTTGGGGAGCGTGCCAGGTGCCCTTGACCTGGATTGGCCACTGTCGGTGACAGGATGCTGGGCTAGATGGACCTTTGGTCTTTCCCAGTATGGCACTACTTATGTACTTATGTACTTATGTAAGTTATTCAGCAGGGGTCTAACTTCACAAAACCTGCCTGATCCAAATATTAATCTAGCATCTGTATTTTGCAGAAGTCGGAGTCACCAAATTTGTTGTTTATTTATCCAATAATGGAAGCAAAATTGCCTGCGCTATTGTTCAAAATCTACCAGGGTTTAAGGATGCCCTAATAGCTCTCAATGTCCTTAGATGAAAAAAGAATGTCCTTACCAAAGCAGTAATCTGGTGCTCATATGATAGCTTAGAATCAAACCTTTTACCAAATACTTTTGATTTATTATCAAATTTTAAAGAAGTACCTGAGGAAAGATTTATTATTTCAGAAGAGACCTTCTACTGGTCACCAAACCATACTAACTTTGTTTTCTGCACATTAAGTTTAAGAAAGTTAGCTGAAGCCAAGTCTTCTACTACTTTTATACTAGTGGAACCCAGCCCATTTCCTCAACAATGAAATGGCCCTAGAAAGGCTCTCTTGTAAGCGATTTTTTGTCTCTCCCCGCCCTCCCCTCCCCTCCCCTCCTTGTCCAGCAATTCTTCCCTTCCCTTCCCTCCCCTCCCCTCCATGTCCAGCAATTCTCCTCTTCCCTGCCCTCCCATCCGTGTCCCGTAATTCTCTTCTGTCCTGTCCTCTCCTCTCATCCCATCCATGTCCATTGATTCTGCTCTGCTCTGCCCTCCCCTCGATGTGCCGCGATTCTCTCTTCCTTTGTACCTCATCATTTTCTGGCTGGCCCGGCTGGCTTCCCTTACATTGGTAACATCCTGACGTCAGCTCACCTCCAGCGTTCCCTTCCCTCTCTCTGTTCCGCCCTCTGTCTCCCTGTGTTGTGCACGCAGACTCTGCAGTAGTGTTAGAAGTGCTGCCTCTGCTGCTCCAGGTTTGAGCCTATATGCTCAGGCGTTGGACCTGGCAGGACCCTGCTGTCGAGAGAGAGTGCACTTCTGACATCATCAAGGCAAGCACAACCAACTCGCCCTTTCAAATTCAAGCCTCATTCTGGCTCCACCAACAGCAACACGTTCTCAGAACTAAAATGAGGCTTGAATTTGTCTCCACAAATATGGTAACCCTACTCTTGCGCTATTCATCAAGTCATTTCACCCACCTCTTCCCATTCATAACTGGGAACCACTTTACATCTGAATTATCTTAAAAGAGACTTGGGTACTTTATTTGGGCTGCAAGTAGTAACATATCAGTTTTACTATGCATAACCACAGATGCACTACAGAATAGACACCATGAAATAATGGTCTGTCTCTCTTTTCCTACTTCTCTTCCTTAGGCAGCCTGGAGATATTATGCTACCAATCCCAGCAGGCTTGATCTTGTAGCTACTTGGAGATTCTATGAATCAACCATCTCTTTCCCATGTTTCAGGCAAGTAAGCTGCGCTTCTGCATCATTTCATGTGCAAGCAAAGCACAGAAAAAAAAAGTAATTCTATAACTGGACAGCTATAATTAGACACCCAAAGTCTGGTAGGAGCTTATTTTGTAAAGGAATATAGGCACTTACTTTCCTTAGTAGAATATTAGCTTAACAGGGTAGATGTTTGAAGGTAAAATTATGTATCATACCTGATAATTTTCTTTCCATTAATCATAGCTGATCAATCCATAGACTGGTGGGTTGTGTCCATCTACCAGCAGGTGGAGATAGAGAGCAATCCTTTTGCCTCCCTATATGTGGTCATGTGCTGCCGGAAACTCCTCAGTATGTCGATATCCAAGCTCCATCCGCAGGACTCAGCACTTAGAGAATTACACCCACAAAGGGACACTCTGCCCAGCTCACCACCGCCGAAACGGGGGAGGGGAATCAACCCAGCTCATCCCCACACAAGTGGGGGAGGGGAATCCGTCCAGCTCATCCCCGCGGAGCGGGGGAGGGACACCACACCCGCAGATGTGGGGGGATCTGGCTTATCCTGCAACCGCAACCGCGGGAGGAGCTGACTGACCCCAACACCGCCGAAGCGGAAGGGGCACAAAGCTGCCCTACAGCCGCATGAAGTGGGAGGGAGCGCCGGCAGAATTTAGGTCTCAATCCAGCCCCGGAAAACGGAGGGGAGAGGAATGCAGCAGCTCACTGTAACACAAAATCGTCTCAACTCCAGAAGAATTCCATCGAAAAAACTTGAACACGAAGATCCTCCTGAACAGGAACAGAAGACTAACTTGAACCTGAAATGCAACCAGAATATAAACAGAACAGATATCTGGGAGGGGCTATGGATTGATCAGCTATGATTAATGGAAAGAAAATTATCAGGTATGATACATAATTTTACCTTCCATATCATCATGCTGATCAATCCATAGACTGGTGGGATGTACCGAAGCAGTACTCACCCAGGGCGGGACATAGAAATCCCTGACCGCAACACTGAAGCTCCAAACCGGGCCTCCGCCCGAGCAGCCACAGTCAAGCGGTAATGCCTGGAGAAGGTATGAGCCGATGCCCAAGTTGCCGCCTTACAAATCTCTGCCAAAGAGACAGACCCGGCCACTGCCATCGAGGCCACCTGTGCTCTAGTGGAGTGAGCCTTCAGCTGGATAGGTGGCATCTTCCCTGTGGCCACATAAGCCGCTGCAATGGTTTCCTTGACCCATCGTGCCACTGTAGGCTTGGATGCCTGCAGACCCTTATGAGGACCTGCGAACAGCACAAACAGATGATCCGACTTCCGGAAATCATTGGTCACTTCCAAGTATCTGATGATGACTCGTCTCACATCTAGATATTTGAGAGCAGAGTACTCCTCTGGGTAGTCCTCCCTACGAAAGGAGGGTAGGCAGAGCTGCTGATTCACATGGAAATGAGAAACAATCTTGGGCAGGAAGGAAGGCACCGTGCGAATAGACACTCCTGCCTCAGTGAACTGCAAGAAGGGTTCCCGACATGATAGCGCCTGGAGGTCGGAAACTCGTCTGCCTGAAGTGATAGCCACCAAAAAGACTGCTTTCAACGTCAGGTCTTTCAGAGATGCCCTCGACAAGGGTTCAAAAGGCGGCTTCTACAAGGTTCTTAGCACCAGATTGAGATTCCACGCAGGCATCACCGAGTGCAGAGGAGGGCGTAGGTGATTAACTCCCTTGAGAAAGCGCACCACATCTGGCTGCGAGGCCAGGGAAGCACCCTTCAGGTGACCCCTGAAGCAAGCCAGAGCCACTACCTGGATTTTAAGGGAACTGAGTGCCAGGCCTTTCTCCAGACCTTCTTGCAGGAACGCCAATACTGAAGAAATTGGAGCAGTGAAGGGAGAAAGAGAGCCTGCCTCACACCACGATGCAAAGGTACGCCAAACCCTGGCGTAAGCAGTAGAAGTAGAGCGCTTCCTCGCTCTCAGTATAGTGGCGATGACCTTGTCTGAGAAGCCCTTCTTCCTCAGCCGCTTCCGCTCAATAGCCAGGCCATAAGACCAAAGGGGGAGGGATCCTCCATCACCACGGGACCCTGATGCAACAGGCCCTGCTCCGCTGGCAGCCGCAGAGGGCCGTCCACTGAGAGCCTGATCAAGTCCGCATACCAGGGACGTCTGGGCCAGTCCGGACCCACCAGGATTATCCGGCCCGGATGCTTTGCCACCCCCTGCCCAACATGAGCCAGGGCGGGAACACATAGAGAAGCTCCTGTGTCGGCCACTGTTGGAGAAGAGCATCTACTCCCAGAGATCGAGGGTCCTGTCCTCTGCTGAAAAAGCGCGGCACTTGGCAATTGGCTGATGACGCCATCAGATCTAGGCTCGGCTGGCCCCAGCACTTCGTGATGTCCAAGAACACCTGAGCCGATAGCTGCCACTCTCCGGGATCCAAGGTATGGCGACTGAGAAAGTCCGCCTTGACATTAATGACTTCCGCAATGTGGGCCGCCGACAGCTGTTTCAGGTTCGCTTCCGCCCACTGGCATAGATTCATGGCATCCTTGGCTAGAGGAGCACTCTTGGTACCTCCCTGGCGATTGACAAAGGCCACAGCCATGGCATTGTCCGACAGAACCCGTACTGGCTTCAACGCCAGTACCGGGAGAAACTCCAAAAGCGCCAACCGAATGGCTCTGAGTTCCAGGAGGTTGATAGACCACTTTGCCTCTGCAGGAGACCAGAGCCCCTGCGCTGTCCTTCCCAAGCAGTGAGCTCCCCAGCCCGTCAAAGAGGCGTCCGTCGTGATGACAACCCACTCCGTGGTCAAAAGAGGCATTCCTGCGGACAACTTGTCTGTCCTCAGCCACCACCTCAGCGCCTTGCGCACCGCTGGGTCCAAGGGAAGGCACACAGCGTAATCCTCTGACACTGGAGTCCAGCGCTGCAGAAGAGAGTGTTGTAGTGGTCTCATATGAGCCCTGGCCCAGGGCACTACTTCCATCGTGGCCGTCATAGAGCCCAACAGCTGCACATAGTCCCAAGCCCGAAGAGGAGAGGCTACTAGGAACTGGTCCACCTGAGCCTGAAGCTTGACAATCCGATTGTCTGGCAGGAACCCTCTGCCCACTTGGGTGTCGAAACGAACTCCCAGATACTCCAGGGACTGAGTCGGGCGCAGCTGCCTTTTCTCCCAGTTGATGATCCACCCCAGGGAGCTCAAAAGAGCAATCACCCGGTCTACAGCTCTGCCGCACTCTAAGTACATAAGTACATAAGTAGTGCCATACTGGGAAAGACCAAAGGTCCATCTAGCCCAGCATCCTGTCACCGACAGTGGCCAATCCAGGTCAAGGGCACCTGGCACGCTCCCCAAACGTAAAAACATTCCAGACAAGTTATACCTAAAAATGAGGAATTTTTCCAGTCCATTTAATAGCGGTCTATGGACTTGTCCTTTAGGAATCTATCTAACCCCTTTTTAAACTCCGTCAAGCTAACCGCCCGTACCACGTTCTCCGGCAATGAATTCCAGAGTCTAATTACACGTTGGGTGAAGAAAAATTTTCTTCGATTCGTTTTAAATTTACCACACTGTAGCTTCAACTCATGCCCTCTAGTCCTAGTATTTTTGGATAGCGTGAACAGTCGCTTCACATCCACCCGATCCATTCCACTCATTATTTTATACACTTCTATCATATCTCCCCTCAGCCGTCTCTTCTCCAAGCTGAAAAGCCCTAGCCTTCTCAGCCTCTCTTCATAGAGGGGGCTCGGATCAACCAGTCGTCCAGATAAGGATGGACTTGTACTCCTTCCTTTCGTAGGAAGGCCGCGATGACCACCATTACTTTGGAGAAGGTCCACGGAGCAGTAGCCAACCCGAACGGGAGGGCTCTGAACTGGAAGTGTCGGCCCAGGACTGCAAAATGCAGAAAGCGTTGATGAGGAGGCCAGATGGGAATATGCAAGTAAGCTTCCTTGACGTCCAAGGATGCCAGGAACTCCCCTGCCTTCACTGCCGCTATAACAGAGCGGAGAGTCTCCATGCGGAAGTGCCGAACTTTCAAGGCCCGATTGACCCCTTTGATGTCGAGGATAGGCGGTACAGAACCTCCTTTCTTTGGTACCACAAAGTAAATGGAGTAACGTCCCTTGCCAAGCTGATCTTCTGGCACTGGAACGACCGCACCCAGGCGGATCAGATTGTCCAAAGTCTGCTGCACTGCCACAGCTTTGACCGGAGACTTGCAGGGAGAGTGCACAAACCCGTCTCTTAAGGGTCGGTAGAACTCTAGCTTGTAGCTGTCTCTGATGACTTCCAGCACCCAAGCGTCTGAAGTTACCCTGGTCCACTCGCCCAGAAACGAGGACAAGCGTCCTCCAATCTGCTCTGGGCCATGGACCAGGGCCCTGTCATTGGGTACGAGACCCTGGGGGAGGACCGGAGGACGCACCTCCGGGACGGCGGTCTCTGCGAAAGGAATGCTGCTTGGGGGAGAAGTTCCTCTTGAAGGAAGAGGGGGCAGAGGAGGTCGACTTGCCTGGGCGATACCGACGGGCTTCCTGAAACCGTCCTTTGGAGGAACCGGGGCGGGCACCACTGGCCCGAGCCCTGACCTCTGGTAACCTCTTGCCCTTAGACGTGCCGAGATCAGTCACAATTTTGTCCAGCTCGACCCCAAAGAGCAGCTTGCCTTTAAAAGGCAACTTAGCCAGGCGAGACTTAGAGGTGTGGTCAGCAGACCAATGCTTCAGCCAAAGCCAGCGCCGTGCAGAGACTGTCTGAGCCATACCTTTAGCCGAGGCTCTCAAGACATCATACAGCAAGTCTGCCAAGTAGGCCAAGCCCGATTCCAGGGCCGGCCAATCAGCCCTCAAGGAAGGATCCGAGGGGGAAGCCCGCTGCACAATCGTCAGGCACGCCCTGGCCACATAGGAGCCGCAAACTGAGGCTTGCAAACTTAAAGCAGCCGCCTCGAAGGACGACCTTAAGGCCGCCTCCAATCTTCTGTCTTGGGCGTCCTTTAGGGCCGTGCCACCTTCCACCGGCAACGCCGTTTTCAGTCACCGCAGTGATTAAAGAATCCACGGTAGGCCAAAGAAAGGCCTCCCGTTCACCTTCAGGAAGAGGATAGAGGCGGGACATAGCCCTAGCCACTTTCAGGCTCGCTTCTGGGATATCCCATTGAGCCGAAATCAAGGTGTGCATGGCCTCATGCACGTGGAAGGTTCTAGGCGGGCGCTTCGTCCCCAGCATAATGGCAGAGCCAGCAGAGGCTGAGGGAGAGACGTCCTCCGGAGAGGAAATCTTCAAAATGCTCATGGCCTGCACTAACAGGTTGGGCAAATCCTCTGAGCGAAAGATCCGCGCTGCAGAGGGGTCATCCGCTCCATCCGATCGGGAATCCATCTCCTCCAAGGAATCCCCGAAGGACCGTTGGGAGAACTCAGATACGCTGCCCTCATCTACATCAGAGGAGACAGAGTCCTCTAGGGCCTGGAAATCCACCCGAGGGCATTTGCTTCCGGAGGCCTCAACCCCTTTATCAGACAGGGGAGCAGGGGCAGCGTTTTGCATAAGAAAAGCCTGATGCAGCAGCAAAATGAACTCAGGGGAGAAACCCCCCAGACTGTGAACTTCTGCAGCCTGGGCCACGGCCCTAGACGCACCCTCAACCGGCGCTCTCAAGAGCGGGGGAGAACCATGCTACGCATCCAAAATGGCGTCCGGCACGAAGGAGAAGGAGCCGTGCGGGAAAAACGGCGCTTAACTTTGGCCGCTTTCTTGCCGTCGCCCGAATCAAGGGCGACCATAGCATTAACGTCTCCCACCTCAAGGGCGGCCCAAGAAGAAGCCGTCCGAGCAGAGTGGCCGGCCAAAATGGGGGGGCGAGCAGCGGGGGATGGGTGTTAATGGCGGGAAAAACCGCCGCACTGGAGGAAGAACTGGGACACTGACCGGCCTCCAAACTGACGCCGAAAAAAGGCGAATCAGGCTTTGAAACCCCCGCATCCCCGCTAGACGCGCACACGCGGTCCGGGGAGCAATTCTTCGCGCCCTCGCCCTCCGACGCCATAGGCCACACGGAGACCGATCGGGGAACCCCCTGCCCGCTACAAAAGGAAAAGATTACCTGCTTCTCGCTCCGAGCTGTAACGAACTGGTGTCCCAGTGAGCAGCTGCAATAAACGCTGATATAAACGTTGAAATAAACGCCCTTAAGGACATTCAAAAAATTTTTTTTTTTTAACGGAGCCAGCGGGAGGGGGGAGAAAAGGAGGGACCTGGCACCACCAGGTTTGCACTTGCTCAAGAAGAGCCCTCAACCCCAGGTACTCAACAAAACCTAAGGATTAGGTTTGGAGACCTAGCCAGAGCTGCTGCTGTGTGTGACCACCACCTGCTGAGATAGAGAACATACTGAGGAGTTTCCGGCAGCACATGACCACCTGCTGATAGATGGACACAACCCACCAGTCTATGGATTGATCAGCATGATGATATGGAATATGTGCTTAGGTGTGAGCACTAGCGCCACCATGAGACTATGAAACGTTTGTGCATCTAAATGTCAGTGGTATTCATACAACATAGAGGGGCCATTACTCAGACTGCAGGAGGTAGCTGGGCTGCCTCCTATGGTCAGCTCTGAGCCCGGATATTCAATACCGGGCCATTTCTGGTGACTGACATTGAATATCCAGGTGTTTTTTGGCTGGTTTAAATTTAACCAGCCAAGCTGATATTCAGCACTGCCCAGTTAAGTTTAAACTGGCCAAAAATATTCCAGCTATTTTGGTGGCCTAATTTGGCCAGTGATAATATCTGGGAATTCCTTTTGAGAAAACTGACACATTTACCTGCTTATAATCGAACGAGAAAAACGCCCAAGTTCCGACCTAAATCGGGAGATGGACGTTTATCTCACAAAAACGAATAAAGCGGTATAATCGAAAGCCGATTTTTGGACGTTTTCAACTGCACTCCGTCGCGGATGCGGACAAAGTTGATGGGGGCGTGTCAGAGGTGTGGTGAAGGCGGAACTGGGGCCTGGTTATCTGCCGAACAAAGATGGGCGCATTTCACTGATAATGGGAAAAAAGTATGCGTTTTTAGCTAGAATTTAGGACCATTTTCCTGGACCCTGTTTTTTCACGAATAAGGCCCCAAAAAGTGCCCTAAATGACCAGATGACCACTGGAGGGAATCGGGGATGACCTCCCCTGACTCCCCCAGTGGTCACTAACCCCCTCCCACCACAAAAAAAATGATGTTTCACAACTTTTTATTTTCACCCTCAAATGTCATACCCACCTCCCTGGCAGCAGTATGCAGCTCACTGGAGGAGTTGTTAGGGGGTGCAGTGGACTTCAGGCAGGTGGACCCAGGCCCATCCCCCCTACCTGTTACAATTGTGCTGCTTAATGCTTATTAGTCGTCCAACCCCCCCAAACCCACTGTACCCACATGTAGGTGCCCCCCTTCACCCCTTAGGGCTATAGTAATGGTGTAGACTTGTGGGCAGTGGGTTTTGAGGGGGATTTGGGGGGCTCAACACACAAGGGAAGGGTGCTATGCACCTGGGAGCTCTTTTACCTGTTTTTTTGGTTTTGTAAAAGTGCCCCCTAGGGTGCCCGGTTGATGTCCTGGCATGTGAGGGGGACCAGTGCACTACGAATCCTGGCCCCTCCCACGAACAAATGTCTTGGATTTATTCGTTTTTGAGCTGGGCGCTTTCATTTTCCATTATCGCTGAAAAACAAAAATGCCCAGCTCACACATTGTTGAATAAAACATGGGCGTCTATTTTTTCCCAAAATATGGTTCGGTCAGCCCCTTCACGGACCCGTTCTCGGAGATAAACGCCCATGGAGATAGGCGTTTTCGTTCAATTATGCCCCTCTTAGTCTCTGTCGAGCAGGGACTGTCTCTTCATGTACAGTGCTGCATATGTCTAGTAGCACTTTAGAAATGATAAGTAGTAGTAGTAATTTAGTCAGCCTGATGCTCTCTGAGCTTTGAGGCCTTGTTTATTTACATTTTGAGATGTTTGTTTGTAGCCCCCCCCCCCCCCCCCAATAGTCTGTGTTAGCCATTTTGTTAGCAAACTGCATATTTCATGATGTGTTTTTTTTTATTTGTACCCCGCGCTTTTCCACTCATGGCAGGCTCAATGCAGCTTAGGTACTTATTTGTACCTGGGGCAATGGAGGGTTAAATGACTTGCCCAGAGTCACAAGGAGCTGCCTGTGCCTGCAGTGGGAACTGAACCCAGTTCCCCAGGACCAAAGTCTACCACTCTAACCACTAGGCCACTCCTCCACTCCACTCATGTTCACTGTTCCATGTCATCTGCTGCATTAGCAGTTAATGAGCATTAATTATATTAGCATTAACTACAAGGCACACTCCCTGCCCTTTCCCTGATTCCTAATGTGAATTTCCATATTAGGTGTTTAATATGGTAGTTAGCATGCACTGTTAACGTGGTATATAAATTCTTTTATAACCCTTGTTCTATAAGTTAATGTATGTTAAAAATCTATTACAGTTTTAGTACATAGGCCCATACTTTTTTCATTTTCAAAACTGTTCACATTCTTTTTCAAGGGAACAGTACCTGTACTGGAACCTGTACAAAAAGCAGGTGCAAATCTCTGCTGGTATGTTTTTCTTAAATGATTTTCAAAAAGAGAGTACATATGTATTTTCCTTTGAAAATTAGTACAACAGACACATGTAAAAGCATCTGTGAAATTTGCAACAAAAAGCACAGTTTTGAAAAATGCCCCTTTATTCTTGAAGCACTTAGCTGATACCTCCTGCCTTTATATTGCTGCCCTTACATGGAAACCTGATCCCTAGTGGTAGTACCATGAGTCTACTGCTAGGGGTTGCTGGCACCATTTTGAAACACTGGTGAGGGCAGGATTGACTGTGGATCACTCCTACCTGAACCACTAGACATCAGGGATTTTCAGGTGGTGGTGGGGGGGGGGGGGGGGGGGGGGGGGGGGGGGGTTGGGCATTTGGGAGGGTTGGAGAGGCATGAAGCGGAAGTGAGGTTGGGGAGGAGTCTGTGTGTAAGAGAGTTGACCAGTAGGGGAGCCCTGCAGGTGTGTGTGTGGGGAGGGGGGCAGTTGTCAGCATGCCTTTATAAGTGGGGGCCTAAAGGGGGTTTCAGTTGGGGATGATGACCCCTTAAAGAGACTGACTTTACTGCAGCACGCCGCAAGCCACGATATAGTATTTACACAGTAATGAGATGCCTTACATTCATTTGCTGTGGTACAGCAAGAAAACCTTTAGGTGGTGTTAAAGTCAAATAATATGGATTATTGCCCTAACACAGCTTGATAACTTCTCCCTCTAAGAAAGCTAAACTAGATATCAATTATAAAAATAATCAGTGATGGTAGCCAGTGTCTAAAATTAGGCACCTGGTGGGCCTGGGTTCAGACCCACCCAAAATTGTAGCACCCTTGCTATTATTGGCTTCATGGAGTAAATAGACACGGATTGAGCTGAATAGGGTTGCTAACTTTTTGAAAGAGAAAAATCCGCTACATACCATGCCCCACCCTAGTTCTGCCTCCTGGATCACCACTTCAGAGGGCAGGCAAAATAACATGCATTGGATGCCATGTATATTTTTACCTGTGAACATGTTGGGCAATAATCAAAGCCATGATTTCTGCTGGTATAATGCAATTTTAATAGTGAAAAGGGCTTTGATTATTGTTCTCTAAATGTTTACACTATAAAAATGTAATGGAGCACAGTATTGTACATATTAATCGACATATAAACTTTTATTGTAGTTAAATTGGAGGAGGGGTGGGGCAGTTGGTACAACTGCAGATCTCTCCATAAACAAGATCCATCTCCCAAAGTCCCCAACCCCCATACATAGGATCCTCCAGTCTGCAATGTGCATACAAAAACACCAAACACAGTGCTTCTTTCCCCAATGTTGCCAGCTCACCTCAGATCAATCAAATAGACTGCTGCAGTTTTGATTTTGCCATTGCATTCAGTTCTAAATGTTCTAAAATAATACATTAAATACCATCTACATAATTTACAAAACTAACATTTAAAACAACAGTACCACGATTTAATAACCGAACCCTAACGCTTCAAACACACATATTAACACACAAACTAACATTGATGTGAAACCCAGCAAATTATTCTTAATTACCTTCTGTCTCTCCCTAACCTACTACTCATTTACAACCCCCAATATAGACAGCACAACTTCCACAACACACAAAATACCCACACAAACAACACACAATATGCTTATTCAAAAAATTAAACAATGGCAAGGAAAACCTGCTAGCCACGGTCACCATCAACAGAAAGGAACGAAAGGACACAACAAACTTACACACCAAGAAGACAGACAGCTGATAAAAATTAACACCACCGCAAACTCAAATGAACACCACCACCAACAAATACAAATAGGATACGTCAATGCCAGATCAGCAGTCAATAAAACCACGATACTAACCGACTGGATCACAACTGACCATCTCGACTTCCTACTTATCAGTGAAACTTGGATCCATGACCCCAAAGATCCAATAATACTAGAGCTCTGCCCTCCAGGATACAAAATTACCCACTGGACAAGAGAAGGAAAAAGAGGAGGAGGAATAGCAATAATCTATAAATCTCAATACACAGTTACAACAACAACTGAGTCTATTCTCCCCCAACTCGAAATAGCCTCAGTCAGAATCAACCACCCCAACCTACATGATCAACTAAACCTAATCCTATTCTACAGACCCCCGGGCAACTGGCAAGACTCACAAACACACTTTCTGGACTTTATATCAAACACCTGTGTTACCACCGAGAACCTTCTCATAGCAGGAGACATCAATCTTCACTTTGAAGATAATAACTCAAGCAATGTACGCGAATACAAAGACTTCCTGCAACTATGGGAACTCCACTGGCCAAACACACAACCCACCCATAACAAAGGACACACACTAGACATCATCACCCACAAATTCTCACCAGAACCAAATATCACACTAATAGACACAAAATGCACAGCCAGGCCATGGTCCGACCACTACAGTGCAAACCTTTCCTTCCACTGGAGAACAAAACAGACACAACAAAAACAAAAACAACAAACATATACTACGAGAGGCAAAATAGACCCACTAACATTCTGGCAACAACTCTACACTGATGAATGGACAATGCCTACAGACTCACCCCAATTTCTCCAAGATTGGGATAACAGATGCAGAACAACACTAGACAATATAGCACCACTTCAAACCAAAACCTCACATAGAAAAAACTCAATACCATGGCTTAACGAAGAACTAAAAGAACTAAAAACACAAGTCAGAAGATTAGAAAGAGCATGGTGCAAGAAAAAAGACGAAAACACACACAAAGACTGGAAACAACTACAAAGAAAATACAAATACACTATCAGACAAACTAAAATGACATAATTACAACACCAAAATAGGACAAAACTATAAGGATACACACAAACTCGTCACACTCGTAAATAATCTTCTAAATACTACCAAGGTCACCTCCAACAACTCAGATACCCCATCAGCAACCAACCTTGCAAACTACTTCAAGGAAAAAATCTTAAAGCTCCGACTCATGATACCCACTACCACAACGGACTACACAAATATCCTTGAATGTCTAGACCCAAAACCTGGAGAATGCCCAGCAGACCGATCATGGACCGACTTTGACATGCTCTCATCAAAAGAAATCTCATATTGGCTAGGAAAATACGCCAAATCGCAATGCAAATTAGACATCTGCCCTAACAGTCTAATAAGATCCACACCCAAACAATTCAAAACAGACCTCACGAAGCATATAAATTACAGACTTCAAAATGGACTCTTTCCCACGGATAAAGGAAACATCCTACTCACTCCATTACCGAAAGATGCTAAAAAAAAAGCACAATGGACCTAACCAACTATCGACCAGTAGCATCTATCCCACTAATGACCAAACTCATGGAAGGTATAGTGATGAAACAACTTACTGAATACCTAAATAAACACTCAATTCTCCACGAGTCCCAATCAGGATTTTGGATGAATCACAGCACCGAAACTGTACTAGTGTCCGCAATGAACTCATTCAAACAGGCAATTGCGACTGGTAACAACATCCTCCTCCTGCAATTCGACATGTCCAGTGCCTTTGACATGGTTAATCATGAAATACTAATACACATACTAGAATACTTTGGAGTAGGAAGCACTGTCCTCAAATGGTTCAAAGGATTCCTGACCACAAGATTATACCAAGTAATAACGAACACGGACAGATCATCACCATGGATACCTGAGTGTGGAGTCCTCCAGGGATCCCCTCGCTCACCAACATTATTCAGCCTAATGATGATACCTGTAGCCAAACTATTAGCCAATCAAAACCTCAACCCCTACATTTATGCAGATGATGTCACAATTTACATCCCATTCAAACATGATCTAAATGAAATCACCAACGAGATCAACCAAAGCCTCCAAATAATGCACACTTGGGCAGATGCATTCCAACTAAAACTTAATGCTGAAAAAACACAATTAGGCTCATTTTCAAAGCACTTAGCCTCCCAAAGTTCCATAGAAACCTATGGAACTTAGCCTCCCAAAGTGCTTTGAAAATATGCCTCAAAATGTCTTGTACTCACCTCACAACGTAACGCAAAAAACTTCAGCACCATAATCACACCATACTGTTCCCTTCCGGTCTCACAAAACTTGAAAATTCTTGGAATCACCATTGATCGAAACCTCACTCTTGATACCCACGTGAAAAACATGATGAAAAAGATGTTCTACACCATGTGGAAACTTAAAAGAGTAAAACCTTTCTTCCCAAGATACATCTTCCGTACCCTAGTACAGTCAATGGTAATAAGTCATCTGGACTACTGCAATGCACTATACGCCGGGTGCAAAGAACAGACAATCAAAAAACTCCAAACGGCCCAGAATACAGCCGCCAGACTCATATCTGGAAAAACTAAATATGAAAGCGCAAAGCCCCTAAGAGAGAAACTTCACTGGCTTCCACTTACGGAACACATTGCGTTCAAGATCTGCACGATTGTACACAAAATCATTCATGCACACACCCCAATCTACATGCTGAACCTTGTAGACTTACCTCCCAGAAACGCCACAAGATCATCCCGCAAATTTCTCAACCTGCACTACCCCAGCTGCAAAGGACTCAAATACAAGCTGATGCACACCGCTACCTTCTCGTACCAGAGCATGCAGTTATGGAATGCATTACCTACTAACTTGAAAGCAAAGAAACAACTATCTTCCGAAAATCTCTGAAAACATTCTTCTTCAACAAGGCCTACAATGAGAACCTATAACCTTACCAAGCCACCTCACTACCCACTCAATAATGAACGCCCACCATATACAACTCAGAACCTACACACACACACTGCAATAAGCCTTAGTCAGCATGCAGTATAGTGGAAAACCAGAATCATCACCACAACAAAAGATGTTAAACATATACAATATAGTCAATATATGTAATTGAACATAAAATATCCATAGTACAACCATACAAAAATATTTATTGAATAGCAGCTATTAAAAATTGTGAAACAATTTAAAATCTGAAACACATAAAATATTTGAAAATAATGGACACATAAAATCACATCCAACAAACAGAACCTCTCTCCCAGTATAATAAAAGCCTCTTCCCCACCATCTGTTGGCTTCAGGAACATATTACTCTCCTTTCTCCCTGCCACAGGAAGCTGATAGTGATTGCCTGGGACCCCGCCCAGAACAGGATCATACTTGGTCCTTTATTTTCAACTCTAGGAGACCAAGGGGAAGAAATCCACACACACCACCAATAAAAAAAATATATAGATTAAAGGCCTTTGGGAGAGAGAAGAGGGTCACACCTACAATTAGGCTGTGCACCCACAACTGTCTCAAAATCCCTCCTCTGCTCTTTTATTAAGAATCATTAAATCATTAATCATGGGACACAAACTTTGAAAAATCATTGGCTAGATAATATTCTGCTTACATCTGCAAGTTCAGGGGATTCAGGGTACTTTCCAAAACTGCTAGTGGTTCCAGTAAAAATCTAACATTTATAGGAATGCAGAACTATCATACATTATTCCATACATCTTCTGTATGCTCAGACATCTGCATGTATCGCATTCACTACCCTGTTCTCTTCCAAACATGTTTATGTCTAATAAAAGTTTCCTGCATCTGGTAACAGCATTTAGTCATTTTCCATCTTATTTACTATGCTAACATTTAACCTCTAATATTCCTCTCTGTGAATGGAGGGGGGGGGGGGGGGCATTGACATTGGCCATCACCTGCCCCGGAGGCATTGCTCTTTGCCCTTCACCCTTTGAGCTCCCTGGAAGTATGTCTCTCTCTCATTTACACACTCCAGAGGATTTCACCATCTCTGTCTCTGTCTCTCTCTCTCTCTCTCTCTCTCTCTCTCTCTCTATATATATATATGTGTGTGTCTGCTGGGAGAGGTTTGTAAGTTATGAGATCTCACGTGCCATTGTCTTAACAAATGTTTTATTGCTAGTATTAGATATTTTGATTACATCTGTAATATTGAGTAAACTGCTGGGAACTGTGGACTGTGCAAAATACAAATGTTTTAAATAAATAAATAAAAGCTTGCCAGCATTTAGAGAGAGTCTCTGAAGTGAGAGAATGGTGAATAAAATGGAACTGAAGACTTGTTATTACTGAGGGATAAATAAATGATCCTCACATACACAAATCTGGTGAATAAGAAGCAATAAAAGTTGAGAAAATGAATTTGAAGAGACCATTTGCTACTGTTGCATTAACATGGCATAAAGCAAAATGAAATTAATACTCACAGGCCTGAGGTAGTAGAGTTCCCTCCCCCTCCCACCCAATTTTGATCTTGATTCAGTAACATTTTTCGCCTATTCTGTGTCTATGGAAATACATTTGATGATTCACACCATAAATCACAGCTCATCAGGTTTATTATTCTGGTTTACCATAAATCACAGCTCATCAGGTTTATTATTCTGGTCTACTTCTTGTCCTTTTCAGTTTCTTACTTCCATATAAGCCCTCCAGTGCTGTTAGGTCATCACAGTAAAATCTTCATATTATTCCATCTCATGTATTCATTTATTTAGACTGTTCTCACCAATCGTGTTTAACAAGGCGATGCTCAGAAGCAAATGCGGGCTCTAGAGGCCGTTAGCACCAGACTGTCTCCCAAATTTGTTTCCGCTGGATGCTCGGAGGCCTCTGGCAGAAGGAACAATGGTCGTGCTAGAGGATAGCGCAGGCAACATGCAAATCACATTTAAAACAGGTAATTATCAATTCTCCCCGATGCTAAAGGAGAGCAACCTGAACCTTATCCCAGCTCTAAGCTTGCATTAGGTAACCCAGCAAGCATGAGCTGTCATTTATGAAAGTGCACGTAAGGGCCTGGAGGTCCACTAGATCCGCAGACCCCCCCACCCTCCAAACACATAAGGGTCTGGAGGTCCGCTGGACCCCTGGACCCCCTAGCTCCCCAAATATATAACCCCTCCCCCCCGAAATGAAAGAAAAGCTTGGTGGTGCAGTGGGACCCTGGTCATATCTACCTCCCCAAAATGGAAGAAAAGCCTGGTGGTCCAGTGGGACCCCAGCCATTTCCATCCCACCCCACTGAAATGAAATAAAAGCATAGTGGTCCAGTGGGATCCTGGCAATGCCCATCTCCCATCTCCAAAACCATCCCTGGTGGCCTCAGAGTTTGAGTCCTGCTCCCTCCTCCTGCGGGCGCCTCCTGAAAATGGTGGCGCCCTGCCTGGTGTATTCTGGATGCACTGGGCATGGCTTAGCTACCAAATAAGGGAACTCCTTTATATGTTATTAAGCCCCACCCAGTACATCTAGGCAGGGTGGGGCAACACCATTTTGAGGAGGCACCAGTAGGAGGAGGGAGCAGGACTCCGTCTCTCCTCCTCCAACTTTGAGGCAAGCCACGGGGAAGGGGGCAGTGCCACCGCTAGGCCACCAGGGATGGTCTTCGGGATGGGGGTGGGCATGGCCGGGGTCCCATCGGACCACCAGGTTTTTTTTTCATTTCAGGAAGGGGTGGGCATGGCCAGGGTCCATCTGGACCACTGGGCTTTTCTTTCAGTTTGGAGGGGGGTTATCTCTTTGAGGGGCAGGGGTCCAACTGACCTCCATACCCTTATGTGTTTGGGATCTGGGTCCACTGGACCTCCAGGTCCTTACGTGCAATTTCATGGATGACAGTTCATACTTGCCGGGTTGCCTAACGCCAGCTAAGAGCTGGTCTAAGGTTCAGGGCGTTTTTTTTCAGCACTGGGGAGAATTGATAATTGCCTGTTTTCAATATGACCTACATGCTCTTTGGGCTATCCTCTGGCACGGTTGTTGATCCCTGCGCCAGAGGCCTCAGAACATGCAGCAGTAGCAAATGCAGGCGCTGGTCTGGCGCTAATGGACTCTAGCGCCTGCATTTGCTTCTGAGCATTTTCATAATCCAAAACAATTAAAAAAAAAAATTATCACAAAGTAACCTAGGCCTTCTAGTGTGTTTTCCCTTTTAACACTTCCCCGCTCATATTATTTTATTGTACACTGTTTAGATAAGCAAATTTATAGACGGTATGTCAAATAAAGATGAAACATTAATTATGAACTTAATTATCAAAATATATATTTGCTGTTGTGTGGTAAGGCTGCTATGATGAGGATTTGTGGGTCATTTAGGGGGTAATTCATCCAGCAGCGTTAGGACCCTAAGTCATGTTTTTTGGCCCTTTATGAGGGGCATAATCAAAAGGGGCGCCCAAGTTTTCCTGCGGACGTCCTTGCAGGACGTCCCGGCGAAGGGACGGGAAAACCCATATTATCAAAACAAGATGGGCGTCCATCTTTCGTTTCGATAATACGGTAGGGGACGCCCAAATCGCAAAATTTAGGTCGACCTTAGAGATGGTCGTCCATAGAGATGGTCGTCCCCAATTTTCAGCGATGATGGAAACCGAGCATGCCCATTTCAGAAACTACCAAATCCAAGCCATTTGGTCATGGGAGGAGCCAGCATTCGTAGTGCACTGGTCCCCCTGACATGCCAATGCACCAACCGGGCACCCTAGGGGGCACTGCAGTGGACAGAAATTGCTCCCAGGTGCATAGCTCCCTTACCTTGTATGCTGAGCCCCCCAACCCCCCCCCCAAAAAAACAATCCCCACAACTGTACACCACTACCATAGGCCTAAGGGAAGAAGGGGGCACCTACATGTGGGTACAGTGGATTTCTGGTGGGGTTTGAAGGGCTCACATTTAACAAGTGTAACAGGTAGGGGGGGCGGGGGGATGGACCTGGGTCCGCCTGCCTGAAGTGCACTGCACCCACTAAAACTGCTCCAGGAACCTGCATACTGCTGTCATGGAGCTGGGTATGATATTTGAGGCTGGCATAGAGGCTTCCTCTCCCAGAAATCACATATCCCACTTTCAGGCTGTAGAATATGAAAAACATCGAAGTTTTTTTTCCTATAAATTGTGGATGAAAGTCACTCCTACCTTTATGCGGTAACCTATAGCTGGTTAAGTGCTGAATATTGCACTTAGGGGTCCTTTTACTAAGCTGCAAGAAAAAGGGCCCTGCGATAGTGGTGGGGGCCTTCACACCAGTGGCGTAGCTATGTGGGGCCAGGGGGGCCTGGGCCCCCATAGATTTGGCCTTGGAGCCCCCTGCCGACGACCCTCTCGACCCCCCCCGCCGCCAAATCACCATCACCATTGCCTGCCTTTGCTGGCGGGAGACCCCAACCCCCGCCAGCCGAGGTCCTCTTCTTCCCGCAAAGGGCTTCCTTCTGTTTCTTACGTCCTGCACGTACAACGTGCAGGACGTCAGAAACAGAAGGAAGTCTTTTGTGGGAAGAAGAGGACCTCAGCTGGCAGGGGTTGGGGGTCCCCCTCCAGCAAAGGTAGACGACAGCGGGTTGGTGGCAGGAGGGGGGTCGAGAGGGTCGTCGGCGGGGGTCGAGAGGGTCGTCGGCGGGGGGTGGGCAAAGTTGGTGGTGGCAGAGTTGGCAATGGCGGGAGGGGGGTCGGCAGCGCTGGGGGTGCTAAAATGTGCCCCCTCACCTCAGGCTCTGGACCCCCCTCCCGCCGAAGTCTGGCTATGCCCCTCCTTCACACCAGGGCCCTTTTTACCGCAGTGGGTAAAAAGCCCCTAAAAATGGCCATGTGGGAGGGGGAGCACTTACTGCCACCCACTGAGGTGGCGGTAAGGGCTCCCACGTTAACCCGGCAGTAATCAGTGGCGTGCTATTAAATAAAAAAAATTTCCCATTGTGCTGGAAATGTTGTGTGCTTGATCCAGAACTACCGCCAGTGGCTGTGTTGGGCTGGTGGTAGTTCTGGGATAATGTGTGGTATGCCTGCGTTGGGCTTAACGATGCTTTGTAAAAGGGCCCCTTACCGGCTATACGTTAACTGGCTCTGCAAACCTAGAAATTCAGTGTCAGCGCCTGGACATGGAACAGCACTGAATTTCTTGATTTATGGTCAGTAAAACAGTGATCACTACCGGCTGAATATTGGGCCTCCAGTTTATAAAATTGTCCTGTAAATTTTTTTAAGGTGCACTAGTGAACCAAATGCATATAAAGAAATTCACAATCCTTAGTTAAAATCATAAGCATAAGATTAAATGTTCTTCCTCAGAAACTGATCTACTTCAGGAAAAGACATATGGCCTAACATGCAAAAGCAATTAACAGGGTTGCAGCACCTGCTATCTGAATAAGTGCCACTGTCAGGGATCATCTGTTCAATTTCAGCACCTCTCCCAGATAGTGCTGATGCAATATGTGAGCATAGCGAGGGTGAAACATGAAATTATCTGGTTAGCGGTGATATTCAGGTCCACCATCCATATAACTATTTGGACAGTTTAGGAAAGAAAACGTACAGTCCTAGATTATCTGGATAGTGGTGCTGAATATTTGCATTATCTGAACAGCTGTGGATCTTTTTTGGATATTCAACGCCACCATATTGATCCAAAAGTTTGTCTTTCTGACCAGGTAGAAATGTTCTTATACCACCCAAGCAAAACTAGAAAGTGCCTGAGGTTTGTTGAGCAGAAGCTATGCTTTTAAGTATTACAAACTTAATGAAATCTTTAATACCATTTGTCTTCTGAATTTAATATGTGCTTGCCCTTTCTTTTTTCTCTTCTCTTTCACTTATGTTTTTCTTAAAGAAAAGAGCAGATGGATGGCGCGTCCAGGTATGTTACTGATATTCACAAATGCTTATCTCTATAAACTGTGTTAAATGCAGGCCATTTTCAAATATGAGGGCCATATTTTAATAGAGTAAAATAATGTAGATAAACATTCACTATAAAAGTGCATGACCATCTCATTCCCCACATGTCAGACTTGTGAGTTCTAGTACCAAGTAGAGCGCTGCTGAGCCCGATACTCAGACCAGGTTCTGCTTGGCGGCTGGACAACCCTGGGTTTCACTTGCACTGACCGCCGTTCCCCAGCAGTTGAGCCCCTAGGTGCGGGTGGCCTGCAGGACTTACGGGACGGAGCTGGAAGCGGGGTGATGAATGTATCGGCCAGGCAGGCAGCAGGTCAAGAGAGTAATCCAGGTACAAGCGGCAGTCAGTAGGCAGGTGGCAGGCAAGAGAGTAATCCAGGTACAGGCAAGTCAGTAGGCAGAATCCAGGTACAGGCGAAAGTCAGTAGGCAGGCGGCAGGCAAGAGAGTAATCCAGGTACAGGCGAAAGTCAGCAGGCAGGCAAGAGAGTAATCCAGATGCAGGCGAAAGTCAGTAGGCAGGCGGCAGGCAGAAGGGTAATCCAGGAGCAGGCAAAGTCAGCAATGAGGGACCAGTAGATAAGAAGCAGACTACAGAGTTAGAAACACCTACCAAAGTAGAAGCCGAAGCATGGAGTCCAGGGAGAGCTCAGCTGATAAAGTGCTGGCGTCTGACATCAGCAGGGAGATGGGGCACAGCCATAGGAAAAGAGCAGGGGAAGGAGGAAACGGAAGACCAATAGGAGAGAAGCAAGGGAAGCCAGGCAGAGGAAGAGAAGACCCAGGTGGGTGGAAGCAAAGCAATCAAGGAGCCTGAAAGCCAAGCAGAGAGAGAGAGCAGAAACAGGTGCATGAAAGCAAAGCAATTAAGGAGCCTGCAACCACTGCTCTCTGAACAAACCCAGAGAGGACTACACACACATGGCTCAGGCACTGCCAGTCAAGTGTGCGTGTCAAAGGGACCCCACGCAGCACGAGGACGCCGCTTGCGTTCAGGTAGGGGACATGACACCACATGAGATCTGTGCTCGACCTTTCAATGTTTACTCCTTATAAGTGGTTAGTCTATTTTAGTTTTTTTACCTTCCATGAGGGCAATTTTATAACAGGTTAGCTAGGGACCTTTTTAAACTAAAGGGCGATAAGTACATAGGGGGAAATTCAGTACATGACACCCAAAGTTAGGTGCCGGGATGATCCGCACTAAAGTAGTATTTAGGACGCTTGATGTAGAGTGCCTCTTATAGAAGCAGTATTCTATAAGAGGCACTCTACATCAAGCGTCCTTTATAAAATGCTAATTCAGCACGCATTTCACACCTAATCTTGGGCGCCAGCATTTATTCCTGCCAAAACCTGTTGTAAATCCTGACACCCAATGGCAGTTGGGGATACAGTTGATAGCATTCTATAACATCATGCTTAACTTCGAGGAACGCCCCTTGATCTGCCCATACCCATGTCATAGCCATGCCCCTTTGGCGTTGTGATCTATGAAATTGAGGTGCACGTGTTATAGAATAGGGAGCAGGGCAGATTCATGTCTAATCCCTAATTAATGCCAATCAACACCAATTATTGATTATTATTGCCTGATTAATTAGTTTAGGTATGGATCTACTATTCCTACCCAACTTTGGGTGATCTATATAGAATCCAGGAGTTAACATGCACAAACACGATATGGGGATATGCGTTAGCTTTCCTATCACTGCATGTTAAATCACTTGTTACTACATTTTTCTCTGCGGGGGGGGGGGGGGGGGGGGGATGGTGGCATGAGCGGAGACTGGGTTTGATAGGGTTAGCCTGCTAGTACATTATAAGGCCCTTTTACAGAGCACTGGTAAGCCCACCGCGGGCTTACTGCATGTTAATTTTGAACTACCACCGGGCTACCGCAGGAGCCCAGTGGTAGTTCTCACCCCTAACACGAGTCATTTCCGTCACTATGAAAATATTTCCTATTATTGTAGCACTGGAACTTACCTAGCAGTAGTTGCTGCCCAGTTACCGCCAGATTAGCATGGGAGCCCTTACCACCATCTCAATGAGTGGTGTTAAGGGCTCCCCACCAAAATGACCACATGGTAAGTGGTTCACTTACTGCACGGCCATTTTTTCCCCTAAAATAGGTGGCCTTTTACCCGCTGTGGTAAAAGGGGGCCTCATTGCATGTCAAAAACATGCATTAACGGTAGCACAGGGCCCCCCCCTCATTTACCACAGCTTGGTAAAAGTACCCCTGTATGTAGTGTGTGCTAACTGGCTAACACAGAGGTTATGCGGGAGCACTTAGTGCTTCCTAAGTAGGAAGCAGTAAATGGTCCCACAGCAATGTCCTGAAGGTACAGCACGCTAATGGTTACATTAATGCCCAACCTGCAATAAAAAAAAAATAGAGGGAACGTCTCCAAAAGGTGCTGCATTAAATCTGGGCTTAGCGTGTGGTAAAATCCTGTGTTACAATGCTTCAAGCCCTAATTTTAATGCACTTTAGTAAAAGGGCTCCCTAGGTTGGAAGACCATGAAAGCATCTATTTGGACACTATTTTGTAAAGATACATGGAGGGGCATAATCAAAAGTGGGTGCCCATCTCCGTGGGCGGCCATGCAAAGGGGCGGGACAAACCATATTTTCGAAAAAAGATGGGCGCCCATCTTTTTTTCGATAATATGGGTTGTGCGGGGCAAATGCCTAGGATTTGCGCGTTTTTGAGCTGGCTGCTATCGGTTTTCAGCGATAATGGAAACCGAAGGCGCCCAGCTCAAAAACGAACAAATCCAAGGCATTGAGTCATAGAAGGGGCCAGGATTCGTAGTGCACTGGTCCCCCTCACATGTCAGGACACCAACTGGGCACCCTAGGGGGCACTTTTACAAATTAAAAAAAAATTAAAATAGCTCCCAGGTACATAGCACCCTTCCTTTGCATGCTGAGCCCCCCAAATCCCCCCAAAACCCACTGCCCACCTAAGGGGTGCAGGGGGGGCACCTACATGTGGGTACAGTGGGTTTTGGGGGTTTTTGGAGGGCTCAACATTAACCAGCACAAGTGAAACAGGTAGGGGGATGGGCCTGGGTTCGCCTGCCTGACGTCCACTGCACCCACTAACAACTGCTCCAAGGGACCTGCATACTGCTGTCAGGGAGCTGGGTATGACATTTGAGGCTCGCATACAGGCTGTCAAAAAAAGTTTTTAAAGTTCTTTTTTTGTGGTGGGAGAGGGTTAGTGACCACTGGGGGAGTCAGGGGAGGTTATCCCCGATTCCCTCCGGTGGTCATCTGGCCAGTTGGGGCACTTTTTGGGGACATGGGTCGTGAAAAAACAGGGTCCAGCAAAAGTGACCCAAATTCTCGCTTCTGCCGCCCTTTTTTTCTGATTATCGGCTGAAGGCGCCCATCTCTCCTCGGCCGATAAACACACCCCAGTCCCGCCTTCACCACACCTCCGACACGCCCCTGTCAACTTTGTTCATTCCCGCGACGGAGTGCAGTTGAAGACGTCCAAAATGGCTTTTAATTATACCGATTTGGGCGCCTTTGCGAGATAGGCACCCATCTCCTGATTTGGGTCGAAATATGGGCGCCCATCACTTTCGAAAATAAGGCCGATGGGCACCTATCTGTTTTTAATAGTCTCATATGAGCTACTATCTTTCTAGTTGTGTGCAATTCATGGGATAATGTTATAAAGCTTTTTATGTACATAAATCAGGGTTTATGCATGAAAATTCCTTTATAAAATTACCCCTTATGGGTGTGGTTAGGAATGATTCTTGTACTAGGATAACCTAAGTATATCAGAATATAGGGACCCTTTTATTAAGCTGTGGTAAAAAATGGCCTGTGCTAGTTTGGATGCATGAAATTAGTGCACACTGGGCCATTTTTTTACCACGGTGGGTAAAAAGGCCTCTTTTTAATGGGACAGTAAATGGCCATGCGCTAATATTAAAAGTAGTGTGCGACTTTTTACTACCTGAGCTCTTACCGCCACCAATTTACTTGACATTAAGGGCTTACATGCTACTCATGCAGTAATCAGTCAGCACACGGCAATGTGGCCACACTGCCGGTTACCGCCGGGAATGCCCCCCGCAATAGAAAATTATTTTTTTACCATGGGAACTAGCACACGCTAACTTCATAATTACTGCCGGGTGCCCACACTACCCTGGTGGTAGTGTCAATTTAGCACACGCTACCCACATGTTAGCCCTACTGTGGCTTAGTAAAAGGGCCTCATAGTATTGAAAGGCCAACCTTGAAGATCTTGCTCCACATAGAATTTTGCTATTGTGACAAAGTTAGATAACATTCGTATGGACCTTCTATTTTGCTATTAACCACAAGGTGAAGCTTTACCTACTGGAAAGTACTAAATAAGCCCTTATGACTGGCTATTGCAGTCTTTTTCAGGTCATGATTTGCCACAACACAAAGACGTAAATTGACTCCTATGGACCAAAGTCAGGAGTTGTTTATCTGCTGATCATTACCATGAAAAGTCCGCCACTTGGACTGACTGTTTCAAGGTTTTCAGGAGAGCTATACTGAATAGCATGTTTTACTATTCGGCCAAATACGAATACCAAATATGGATAATGGGCATTGAGCTTTAGCATAACAAATAATAAAAGAAGCAACATGAAATCAGAAATCAACCCCCTCCTCAATATTCAAAACCATTTAACCGTCCAGGAATGCCGCATGGCCAGTTAAATGGCACTTAACCGGATATCTGGCAATATTCAACGGGGTTATTCCCAGTTAGCACCTAGGATATAGCCAGCCATCCCCAGATATTCAATTCATAGCCGCTTAAATAGCTGGTATATCTTTATCTGGTTTAAAGTTAACCAACTATCTTTGAATATTGACTTGGCCGGTTAACTTGGAACTGGCTAAAAATAAACCAGATATTCAATACCGGTCACCGGAAACGGCCCAGCATTGAATATCCGGGCTGACCGCTGACTGTGGGAGTTAGCCGGGCTCCCTCCCATGGTCTGAATGTTGGCTCTCAAATTCTTATTACAGTAGTATTTCGCACAGTAGAACCCTGGATTATTTGTATTCAAATTTAAATCACCATTTGGCCAAATACGAATAATGTATTCAGGGCACTATTCAGGGCCGAAATGAATTGAATATGAATATTCGCTACAGCCCTAGTTTTCAGTAGTCTGAGGACTGTCATCTATAGAACCCTGTGACAACCATTAAGTAATTATAATAACATGCCTTGTTTATGGTGGACAATCACAAAAATCATGGTATAAGAATTGATAGTCCCCAGACTAGGTTCATGTTTATAGCGTTTATATTTCTAAGAAAATATCCAGGAGAGATTTTTTTTTTAATATATATACAGGGTGAGGCAAAAAAAAAAAATCCCCTAACTTTTCTTGCTATATTTGCAACAACCGCTTGGCATTCCAACATGAAATTTTACAGCTTTGTTTTTACTATCTACATTTATTTGCCGAGTGTAATGAGATTACACTGTGAAGTTACAGACTTTTTAGTGTGACCACCCAGCATATTTCACATGTTTGAAAATGTTTACACTGTAAAACTTGAAGGCCATCCCTTACACAAGACTGTAGTCTAACAGAGAGAGGGGGGAGCGAAGCACAAAAAAGCCAAGAAACAAAACAAAAAGCACCAAGGGCCTTCAAAAAAAGGGTAGTTAGAGTCTTTAATCATATACGTTGATGAAACAATGCTTAAATGGACTCGACACGGTCCGTGTTTCGGCGCCCAGGGCCTGCATCAGGGGTCGCAAGAAACAGCTGAGAACATGTGGCAGTATAGTAAGAACAATACAATTTTGAGAAGTAATGTACTGCAACGCCGATTGAGTCCACGACTGAAGGACTGCGTTTGTTCATCCAAATATCTTTCCATTTTGTGTGAAGGGGATCACATGGCATTGCAGTACATTTCTTCTCAACACTGTATTGTTCTTACAATACTGCGGCAAGGTTTAGTTCTTGGGCTGGTTTTTTTTTTTTTTTACATTTTTGTAAGTATAAACCCTGGTTAGGTTGGGAATTATTGCAAAGGGTAAGCCTGGTAGAGAGACACTGGGAGGTTCCTGGGTGTGAGAAAGCCCCACCCCAGGGGAGGGTGTATGGAAAAAATGCAGAAGAATGGTGCCCCTGATTTGTAGAGTTACAGCTTGGGAGGAAATAAAAGAGCAGAATTAGAGCAGGAAAGTGTCCTTGGTTGCCTACAAGCCCCCTGCCAAGTGACCCGCAGAAGAATAAGGGGGGTCCTGCAGTACCAACTCCAGTATGGCTGTCAAGTTTACAATAGCCGGTGAAGGAGCCAGCGTGTCGGGCGGAATGGCAGTAGGAAAAAGGAGGTGATGATGCCCCTGTATAAGACTCATTTAGAATATTGTGTACAAATCTGGAGACCGCATCTTCAAAAAGATATGAACAGGATTGAGTCGGTCCAGAGGGTGACTACTAAAATGGTCAGTAGTCTTTGTAATAAAGCGTATGGGGAAAGACTTAAAGATCTCAATATGTATATGTAATTCTTGGGGAAGTTGGGAGTGAGAAGGGTGGGAACATTGCACTAGGGGATTACTAAAATTTGTATTAGGAATTTTTGTCATTGGGAGTTGAATAAAAAGGAATGTCATAAGGGGGTGGAGTCAAGATGTAATAAAAACTGTTGCATTGCTGAGCACATGGTTTTTAGTTGCCCACACCCCTGCCAGGACCCATGAGAAGAGGGGGTATTCTGATCAGGCCCAATAACCTGAGGTTGATAAAGAGAGCTCCGGGTAGGAATAGAAAGAACTCCCCCCCCCCCCCCCCCGGGAGCAGTACAGGGAGAGGCCTGTTCGGAGGTAGAGGGAGCGGCTTAAGGAAGTGCACCTTTTCGAGAAGAAGGATTGACAGGGAGATCCAGTCTTGAGGAGGTCCTTTGGCTGGAGAAAAGCCCAGTGGGATGCTTGCCTGCAGAAGAAGCAGGAACCACAGCCTGCTAGAAGGGATGGGTAAAGGAGGGATGGACAGTGGGTGTAAATATGTAAATACTTGGGTGCATTTCATGAAGAACATCACCTCAGTTACTAACAGGGTCAGTCCTAGGCAGGGGTGACAGGTGCGGTTACACAGGGCCTCGTGTTTCCAGGGGCCCCGCGGTGCTCCATCTCGCTCCCTGCTATTGCCGCAATGACTCATTGCCTCTCCTCCTCTGAGCCACAGGGTGTCCTCCTGGCACATACCTGAAGCCACCCTGGTGGTCTAGTGGAGTCTTTGGGGCAGGAAAGATCCTCAGTCTTTCATGCTCACTGCCGGCGCTGACTGCCACATTGCTCTTTAAAAATGGCTGTCGAGACTTCCAGCGGCGGCCTTGTGAGACTTCCTCTGAAGTCCTGCGAGGCTGCCGGTGGAAGTCTCAGCAGCCATTTTAAAGAAGATACGGCAGCAATAGGGTCAGTGCCAGCAGCGGGTAGGAAATACTGGAGATCTTTCCTGCCCTGAAGACTCCACTGGACCACCAGGGTGGCTTCAGGTAAGTTCTGGGAGAGCATCCTGTGGCTTAGGGGAGCAAGGAGGAGGTCTAGAATGGGTAGGTAGGTGGATAGGAGGTGGAGGGGTGGGGGGATACTGTAAAAAAAAATCAAGGTGTAAAAAAAATATCAAGGTAATATCTGTGTCATTTGGAGGGGCTGGTTAAAGAGGAGGAGAGGATACTGTAAAAAAAATCAAGGTAATATCTGTGCCTTTTGGAAGGGGTGGTTAAAGGGACACCCTAGTACTATATTCGTGTAGAGATTTTTTTTCTCCTGTTAAAGGGCTACTAAACAGACATCATGTTATGAGAATCAGGCGCTCAACATTCAGAGTTTCTATTTATTTACTTATTTATGGCATTTTATCACACATTAAACATGAATTAGATTGAAACCTGAGAGCATTTAAAATCTTTTTCTTTTTCCGGTGCCTGCATTAAAAGAAAAAAAGATGGCATGTGGGAACTTCCTCCTTTTGCTTTGTGGAATCCAGTGGTGTATTAT
This sequence comes from Microcaecilia unicolor, assembly GCF_901765095.1. NCBI lineage: Eukaryota > Metazoa > Chordata > Amphibia > Gymnophiona > Siphonopidae > Microcaecilia > Microcaecilia unicolor. Next base: position 591,662,160 of record NC_044031.1, on the reverse strand, counting down.
AAAAATGCACTTGCCTTTTTTATTATTATTACTATGTCACAGAGAAGGTATTGATTAATGAGGGAGGGGTTTCCTTCATGCAGAACTGTTCAGAGTCAGTCTAAATGTGCCAACATTGTCCAGTTCAGCACACTATTAGCAGCCAAGTTCATACAAAGTTAATTATGTTCAGTGGACAATAAATCTGTTGGCACAGGTGCTTCCTATGTGGATATTCAATCACTGTTTCATTATTGCAACCAAGTATTACATATTAAGGGGATTTGTTTTAATTCATTTATTCAGTCCTTACATGCATATGGTTTTGCTTTTTAAACCCAAAGGTTTCCTATGATAGCATTGTGCATATTTCAATTAGTTTAAGTTTAGCTTGATTTGTCTTTATTTGAAATAAAAAAAATATTTAAAATGCATCTTGTCAACAAGGGGCAGGGCTAAGTGGGACGGGGAGCCCACTGAACTGGTCTGCACAGGGCCCCGCAATTGCTAAGACCGGCCCTGCTTACTAAGACCACTACTGTTATCAAGCAGTGTTCCAGTAAAAGTTGTTTGCCTTTAATACAAGGGCTGGAGCAAAGAGTTTTCTTTGGAGTGTAAGTGAAGTTCTTTTACTCAGGGACTAAGAGAGGAATACTAAAAGGCTGTCTTAAAACCTCATGGCCTACCTACTACTACTACTTAACATTTCTAAAGCGCTACTAGGGTTACGCAGCGCTGTACAATTTAACATGGAAGGACAGTCCCTGCTCAAGGAGCTTACAATCTAAAAGACAGGTGTACAATCTAAAAGACAAGTGTAGAGTCAATCTGATAGGGCATTCTATATTTCTCGAAAGGTTAGGTGCCGAAAGCAGCATTGAAGAGGTGAGTTTTAAGCAGAGATTTGAAGATGGGTAGGGAGGGGGCTTGGCGTAGGGGTTGAGAAAGATTGTTCCAGGCATAGGGTGAGGCAAGGCAGAATGAGCGGAGCCTGGAGTTGGCAGTGGTGGAGAAGGGTACTGAAAGGAGGGATTTGTCCTGTGAGCGGAGGTTACGTACGGGAACATTGGGGGAGATGAGGGTAGAGAGGTAGTGAGGAGCCGCAGACCGGGTGCATGATGAAGCCCGGTCCCAGCCTGAACCAACTCATCAGAACTTTATTTTGTGTCCCTGGTTCGGGTGCCCAACCTGAGAGCTTAGCTGGTCCACAGGACATGTGGAGGAGACCAGAGTTACATATACTTTGGAAGAAAGAGCTGAAGAGGTCTCATGTGAACCCTGGCCCAAGGTATGACCTCCAGAGTCGCCGCCATGGAGCCCAGCACTTGGACCAAGTCCCACACCCGAGGACAGGGCAGCTGCAGCAAGGAATGTATTTGGCCCTGAAGCTTGACTCTCTTTGATCTGGAAGATGGACATGGCCTTGCTGCATGTTGAACAGAACTCCCAAATATTACAGTGATTTTTGGTTATCCAACCCAGAGAGCACAACAGCTCCATCACCTGAGCAGGTGGACATGAATTCTCTCCTGACGCTGAAAAGCAGCCACCCCTACCATCATCTTAGAAAAGATCCGGGGAGCAGTTGACAACCCAAATTGCAGTGCCCGGAATTCGCAGTGCTTGCCCAGGACTGTGACTCATAGATTTCCATATTCCTTAATTAACTTCCACACAGAGCTAGCTTTGCTACTTAGGGTGACAGCACTGATTCTGTATGACAGTAGAACAGCACTTTAAATCTGCTCTCAGAGTGGTGTGAGACATTTAAGCACAGGCCCACGCTCGATGGATGCCACATCCTCCCTTCCACTTCCTTGACAGAAAGTTTGCATTGGATGGCATGGTAAGTGGCTGGTTTGCGCGCAGGCCTGTGGTGGAAGGTCCTGCACTGAGTTGCATTGCAGCAGCAGCTGAGAGTGGAGACCAGAGGATGGAGGTATGGTGGCTGCAGTGGCTTTGCTGGTGGCAGAGGGAAGGGCAGGGGAGAAATAAGATTCTGGACACCTTGAAGGGTAGGGAGGGGAAGAGGAGATGCTGGCCCTCTGGCGGAAGGAATACGCTGGCAATCTTGGGGGATAAGAAGGGAAAGGAGATGTTGGCTATCTTGCGGGAGAAAGGATGGGAATATGCTGGCAACCTGGGGGGGGGGGGGGGGGAGGCAGGGAGCTCAAAGGTAGTATAATGAGAATGAAATTCTTTCATGATACCCTTGTTTGTTAATTGAAAGTAGCATATTATGTGATGCCATGTATACTAAAATGGCTCATCTAGTCTGCCTAATGTCTGTGAAAGAGGTGCTACAGATAAATTTAAAGTATGGCTGTCAAACTGATAACTGGCTCCAGGAAACTTGATTATGTGAGTTCCATTACTGTGATGGGAACACTGCTTACACTGACCAACTGTTGGCATGAGGATTTACACCAGTTTAAACCTGGTGCAAATCCTGGCTTGCAAATTAGAGGCAGAACCCCTGAATTCTATAATACTGCCCACCCCTGCTCCTCTCATGGCTAAAAGACTTACCCACGCATCTTTATAGAATGTCGCTTAGCAAGATGCGTGCGTAAATCCAAATTGTTGCCAGTTAACACCAATAATGAATTGTTCGCACCCAATTATTGGCGCTAATTTGCTTGTTACTCAGTTAAACTGTATGTGAAAATTGGGCGCATGCCCAAATTTGCATGCATAATTTTGAGCACCCTATATAGAGTGCATGGGATAATGGCAATATTAAGTGGGCTAACTTAGGAGAGCATTCTATTAGTGCTAAATTATCCAGGTATGTTATCTGGATAGCAGACTGAATATTGCACCACAAGAGCTTATAGGCATGGAAATACTTTTAAAACAAATAGGAATAAATATTTTTTCACTCAAAGAATAGTTAACTACTACTACTACTACTACTATTTAGCATTTCTATAGTGCTACAAGGCGTACGCAGCGCTGCACAAACATAGAAGAAAGACAATCCCTGCTCAAAGAGCCTACAATCTAATAGACAAAAAAAAATAAATAAAGTAATCAAATCAATTCATGTGAACGGGAAGGAAGAGAGGAGGGTAGGTGGAGGCGAGTGGTTACAAGTGGTTACGAGTCAAAAGCAATGTTAAAGAGGTGGGCTTTCAGTCTAGATTTAAAGGTGGCCAAGGATGGGGCAAGACGTAGGGGCTCAGGAAGTTTATTCCAGGCTTAGGGTGCAGCGAGACAGAAGGCGCGAAGTCTGGAGTTGGCAGTAGTGGAGAAGGGAACAGATAAGAAGGATTTATCCATGGAGCGGAGTGCACGGGAAGGGGTGTAGGGAAGGACAAGTGTGGAGAGATACTGGGGAGCAGCAGAGTGAGTACATTTATAGGTTAGTAGAAGAAGTTTGAACAGTATGCGAAAATGGATAGGGAGCCAGTGAAGGGTCTTGAGGAGAGGGGTAGTATGAGTAAAGCGACCCTGGCGGAAGACGAGACGGGCAGCAGAGTTTTGAACCGACTGGAGAGGGGAGAGGTGACTAAGTGGGAGGCCAGCGAGAAGCAGATTACAGTAGTCTAAACAAGAGGTGACAAGGGTGTGGATGAGGGTTTTGGTAGAGTGCTCGGAAAGAAAGGGGCGGATTTTACGGATGTTGTAAAGAAAGAAACGACAGGTCTTGGCAATCTCCTGGATATGAGCAGAGAAGGAGAGAGAAGAGTCAAAGATGACCCCAAGGTTTCGAGCTGAGGAGACAGGGAAATCATTGCTGGAGGATGTGGTAACAGCGGTTAGCGTATCTGGGCTTTAAAAAGGTTTGGACAGGTTTCTGGTGGAAAAGTCCATAGTCTGTTATTGAGACGGACATGGGTGAAACCACTGCTTGTCCCGGGATTGGTAGCATGGAATGTTGCTACTCTTTGGGTTTCTGCCAGGTACTTGTGACCTAGATTGGCACTTTTGGAAGCGGGATACTGGGCTAGATGGACCATTGGTCTGACCCAGTATGGCTGTTCTTATGTTCTTATGACCTCATTTTATAAGAGTCCAATTAATTAGCATTTTAAGCTTGAAAATGGCTTGTAAACTCCATAGAAATGGGTTTCTGTAAAATCTCCCTTCTATAAAAATATGCATGTAAGGGTGAATTCTAAATATGGTGCCAAAACATTTGATGCTGAAAAAAACACTATTCTATAAGCCACGCTTAAAATTAGGTGTGGTTTATAGATTAGTGCTTAGGCGTTGGGTCGCATGTAAATTTAGGTGCCACACCACCATTTGCACCTACGAAGAGGTGGTGCATATAACCGTGCCTAAATTTACATAAAATGCCCCAGTTACATGCGTAACTCAGAACCACACTTATGCTCTGCCTAAATGCCCATGACCCTCCCATTTCTTCACCCCCTTTTTTAGGCCATCCATGCATAAAATTTAGGTGCGGATACTGTGCCTAAATTTATGTGAGTAAATACCTATTAAATCTAATTATTGTCAATAGTTGCTTGTTAAAATGCCAATTATTGGCACTAATTGGTTTCTTATTCACTTAAATTGCATGTGCAATTTTGGGCGACCTTTATAAAATTAATGGGTTAGTGTCACTTTGCATATACTTCCTCCGCTGTAACAGAGGGTGGTCCTGTAGGGAGTGAGGTAAAATTAGGAACAATGCATATGCTTTTGAATTTTTGAATAAGAAATGAATGTCAACCTTTATATAAAGTTAAAGCCACCAGTTTGCTCTAATGGAAAGGTGTGTGTAAAAGTAATGCAAATTAATGTAGAGGTATATTGGGAGTCTTCAGTGTTAAGGCCACAATGCTGTCACATTGTGGCTCCTTATGCCAACGAATGAATAAAATCCTATATGGGCCAATCATCAGGCTGAACGCAAATCATCTGACTCCCAAAACAATTTATACAACTTATGTGTGCAGTGAAGAAATGTGAGAATGTGTATTATCCCATAAAGTAAATTTGATGGCTACATAAATAATCCACAGTTATCAACTTAAAGAGATGCCAAGTGGAGGAGTAGCCTAGCGGTTAGTGTACCAGACTTTGGTCCTGGGGAACTGGGTTCAATTCCCACTGCAGCTCCTTGTGACTGTGGGCAAGTCACTTAACCCTCCATTGCCCCAGGTACAAAATAAGTACCTGTATATATGTAAACCGCTTTGAATGTAGTTGCAAAATACCACAGAAAGGCAGTCCCATTTCCCCTCTACACTTATCTTAGCAAAGGTGAAGATGCTTAAAAGCTAGTTAGGAATGATGAGGTGAATTTTTGACAGCATGCAGGTATTTTTTGTCAGAAAAAAATATCAACACAAATTAAAAGGTGTACGGGGTAATTTTCCAGAGTTAATTTTCAAAGTTTAAGTATGTGCATAGTTTAAATTTGGAATCCTGCATGCAATTGTCATCACAGTGGGCAGCTTTAAAATTATACCCAATGCGAGAAAAGTTTTACTTATCATATGTATATTCTACATTATCTATTTATTCTAAGTGGGAAAAAGTCTTAATGGATCAGGGGCTGAGAGTATCTAGGTCCCCTTTTAACCTTACTGCATTGATAACCATTATAATGCATAGTTTTGATGTAGAAACACAACTTATTTTTGTCCTAAACTTTTATTGGTGTGGAGCCCAAAGACTAAAAATGTTACCATTTATATATTCATAATTCTAAAGTGCAGGCAGTGCTGTATGTGTAGAAAAGGTATGGAAAGGCACCCCAGTTCATAAAATGAAAGGCCTGACCTGCACCCCCCTCCAATACCACATGCCTCCCATCCCCCCCATTCACAAAACGAAAAGTCCGACCTCCCCCTTCCATTGTCCACACTCCTTGTCAGTTTGATCCTAGCAGTAGTACTGCGAGACTGCCACTAGAGGTCAGATACCACCATTTTACAGCTGGTAGCATATGAGGCAGAAGCAAGTGGAGAGTGCTCCTGCTCCTAATGCTGTTGGAACACCTTGGGGGTGAGTCTGGAAGCTGGGGGAAGAGGAATGGAGAGCAGAGGGGATGGCTCAGCCCTTTTATTTTGTGAATCAGGGTGTTGGGGGGGGGGGGGGGGATGGAATTCCAGAGGGTGTAGGTTGGGCCTTTTATTTTGTGAAGGGGTTGATCTTTGTGGAGAAGAAAGTTTTTAAACGTTGTAACCCTGTGTTGGGGCCAGGGAGGGGGCATTGGGCCACCAGGGAGTTAAGATCCTCCCAGGGTGGGGTCTAAGAGTCCTCAAATTTGGACCAGAACACTCACTGCCACACAAAGCACACAGGTTGTTTAAATTAATCACAAATTGCCACAGCCTGAAATATATGAAATTCCTGGCTGTGGCAACATGTGAGAAACTCCCGGCAATGTATAGCTATGGCTATAAATGGTCCAAAAGCTCCATTTGCATCTTGCAGCTACACTTTGCAAAAATAGGTAGAGCACTGTGAACATTTTTGCAGAATAGTAAATAGGCCACGAAGTCATCAGTTTAAGAAATGGGCTTTTTTGAAAATATGGAGCATTATTGTAAGCCTTCCATTTCAGCTGTGCATGAATGACCTTTTACCTCTCATCTCAATAACTTCTCCTTCCCTTCACAGTAATGACATGCTAAATAGGGAGTCATTCTTTGGATCAAGTATCTCAAGAAAACTTAGGTATACTGGGATTTGCTAAAGCCTAACTCCTATGCTCCATTCCGTACTGCATGCTATTCTCTGCCTGCATTTTTCTTTTGCTACGGTAGTTGGTATGCCAGCCAACTAGCCACCGACTATGCTTTTCTCATGGTGTAACAGATGCTCGATGGTGACCATTTTATTCAATAATAAGCTATGTCTTCACAGGAGTGTTGTATCATTATAGAACTTTCTAATGTTTTATTTTTATACATTTAAAAATAAAGTATTAATTATTTAAAAATTTTGAAAACCTGATTAGCAAAGAAACCTTACTGACTTTTTCCTTGACTTCAACTGACTTTCCTTCAACGGTTATTTTATTGTTTATGGATCTTGCACAATTTGATTTAGAATATTTTGTATTCTGTAATGCGCATGGCGTTACTCACATATGTACTGCTTCATGGTGGCTGTTTTTATTGTTTACTTGCATGAATTTGTGATTGACGAGATTCTTCTGCAGGCTTAATATGTGTAAACAAAGGATATTGAAATGAGCTCTGAGAGGACAGTAAGTCGCTCCTCTCGCTCCCCAAATAAAATCAAATGGAAATTTGGATTCTAGGGGCTGGATTCAGTAAATGGTACATAACATTAGGTAATACAACGGCAAAGATGATGCAAGAATAAGCAGACAATGCTTCAGGTGGTCTGAAGGTTTATTGAGGAACAAACGAGACTTGACACAGCTGTGTTTCGACCAACAAGGCCTGCATCAGGAGTCTCTTGGATTATACTGAATTGTCCACTTGAAATAATATCTGTAGTCAATATGAGAAAGCAAGTAAAGTGCACCATGCACCAAAGCAATCACAGGCTCACATGAACTTCTAAACTCCGAAAGAAAGCTCATATACCTCAACACAAATTAGGTGCCAGAAAGATCTGCGCTAAAAGAATATTCAGCAAAGGGCACTCAGTGCAGCGTTCTCTTTGCTGAATACTTTCTTAGTGCAGATTTTGTGCCTACCTTTGGGTTCCAACATTTACGCCTGCTGAAACCTGGTGTAAATGCTGGTGCCTAATCTTTGGAAGTTGGACATACATTTTATAGTATTCTACAACATTGCGCCTAACTTCTGAGAATGCCCTTTGATCTGCCCATGCTCCTCCCATAGCCACACCCCTTTGGAGTTGTTCACTATAAAATTTAGGTGCAGATGTTACAAAATAGAGTCTGGGACGGATGAGCACATAACTCCAAATTATTGCCAATTAACATCAATTATTAACGGATCATTAACTAATTAGTTTGCAAAAAGGGGGCGCACAAATTTGGGTGACCTATATAAATCCGGGGGGGGGGGGGTTACATGACCATTCTGGATTTAAATTTAATTGAAATGCCCCAACGCATTTCTAAGATCTATAAAGCAGTATATGTGGATATAAGCTAATCCCTGAGCCTCAGCTGACAGCTCTTTTTGCACGGGGAACTCACCACCGTGATTTCACGCTGCTGCTTCTCTAAACTACTCCTTTATTTTCTTATGTATAAATATTCTTCATTTATTCATTAAAATATAAAGATAAAGATCATTTATCTTAAGGACCATTTGCCAATAATGCCAACATAAGCCATGTTTTGCAGTAGTTGCTACATCAGAGCAAGTCCTACAATATACAAAATATAATAACATTAAATCTAATAACATTGAATCAAATTCTCCCATCTAATCCATCTATATTAAAAATTAAATAGCCAATCCCCCATACCTGCAAAGTTTGCTGTATTCACTCTCCCTCTATAGCATTTCAAAATGGTGCCTGTTACTAGACCCACCCTTTTAAAACTCTCTACCCATTACAAAAAATGGCAATAAGTTACCGGCACCAGAATTAAAGGGACCCGTAACCCTGAAAAACAGAGCACACTGCTTTCATACTTTAAATAAGCGAATTCCAATCCAACTCCATATTTAACCATCTTGGATAAATTGAATCTAAAATGAAAATCCATTTTTGTTCCTTATAATTAAGAAGACGGTCTTTGTCCCCTCTCTCCCATCCCATGACAATTTGTTCTATCATGCACCACTGAATATTACTACTACTACTATTTAGCATTTCTATAGCGCTACAAAGCATACGCAGCGCTGCACAAACATAGAAGAAAGACAGTCCCTGCTCAAAGAGCTTACAATCTAATAGACAAAAAATAAATAATATCAGAAAAGAGATGCCCTTTGTCCCTTCCCTGTGAAACTAAGGAAGCTTTAGAGTTTCCCATGTGTGGATGGCAGCTTTCGATAGGGTTTACTTCTCAGAGAACGGAGATAATTACTACCCCTGAGTTCAGGTGAGTTATATTTCTGGGTGGCCAGAAAGAGATCTGGAACCCAGTTAGCAGTCAGCTTTGACATTCAAGGGAGACACCGTTTTAATTTTGGCTCTTCCAGTGAGTGTTACCTAGTAACAAAAAAGGTGCCTATGCTGGCACTCCTCGTGCATGTTCATTCATGCACAAACTAAGAATTCGCTAGGAATACCAGTGTCGGCGGCTGATAAGAAGGCCACTGACTTCTTCACTGCTGAGGGAGCACTGGGAAAATTCTGGGCAGTGAATATTATTTTCTGGTGGGGATTGGGCACCCTGCCAGTCATTCAAGAGTTACTTTGGGTCATGGAGGGGGCCTGAGCCCAAACCGAGGCTCCCAAGCCCCCCCCCCCCCAATAGCTATGCTACTATTACCAGGATAAACATTTGCATCTTATATATAGACATGCCTCAAATACACTGGAATGATCAAAAAATGTCCCGATATTCAGTGCCAATATTCACTGGGGGTCGAAAATCTAGGTAAGGCAGATAGCACTGGAAGTGTCAGGATATTGACAACATTCAGTCTATTATCTGGATAACTTAAGACGGGAATCTATCAGTCCTAAGTTATTGAAATAAATTATCTAGATAGCATTCTGAATACTGCTACTATCCTGATGAGTTCAGGGGCTACCCTGGCTCCACCATGCTCCACCCTAGAGTCATCCACTTAGTGCAGAGGAGGTATGTAAGGATATTCAGAGGCACTATCCAGATAGCAGGTGCTGGATAAATGCCTTTGATCATTCACTGCTGAGATTACATTGCATGGATTCATCAACTCTCAACTGAAAATAGTGAAGCACAATTTTCTTTTCAGGTTTTGCTTCTCGGTATAGGCAGTTCTTCTAGGTCTACAACACTATGATGTAGCCTTTGCAGGCGGAATGAGAATGAGCCAGGCATGTTATTAATCTGCATGAGAATTACAGGCAGACTGGTATATGAAAATGTTTAGTGGGTTTCTGTTTGAGGGTGTTGAATTTTAAGGCCTTGAATGTGTTTTCTAGTTTATGAATATTTATTTATTTTATTGGGATTTATTAACGCCCTTTATGAAGAGAATAGGAATATGCAAATGTAACACAGGAGGACTTCAACCTAGTTAAGTTTGCCTGAAAGTTTCACATCTGCTGGCTAAATTTTGTTAGATCTGAGGCAAAACCAAATCGAATTTGCGAATTTAAGAAATTCTTTTCAAAAAAATTGTTTTTTTTTAGTTTGCCTAGCCAAGTCACCAAAACTTCAGAATTCATCAAATTGTTAATCAAAGCAGTTTTAAAGAAGTTCAGACCTCTGCATGAAGCTATTTATACAGAAGCATAAATGAAATGCTTTTCCCTTTCACAGTCTTTGAGACACAAGTGATTATTCATGACTGTCTTTCATGGTTTGCATCCTTCAACTGTTGTATTTCTTGTAGGCGTCTTGAACAGATGAAAGTTCAGATCTAGAGCACAGAGTAAATGTCTTGTTTGCATGGTGAAATGAGCACGCACAAATTTATTCTCAGCAGCAGACATGCAACATCTTGTCCTCTTGTAATACGTGAGAATTGTGCACCCCTGCATGAGTGTATGCCTGTTTGTATTGAAGCACATGCATGACCTAGCTTATGAAAGGTGGTGGGAATGACAGGCAGTTTCAGCTTACTGTAATACTTCGGAGCTTGTTATATTAAACAGTTCAAGTAACATGCTGGTAAGACGAGTCCAAATCCTAATAGCTGATGCCTTTTCCTGTGAAAATGAATTTGTTTAGTTTGATTACAGCATCGTATTTTCCAAAGAATATGCCTTGAATTGGACTGATTTTGGATGGCAAGATTTTGAGTCCCATTCATAAGAAACTACTGGTGACTGACTTATTTATGTGATCACGAAAAGCCTTTTAATAACATGTTTATTTCCGTAGATTAACCTCCTGCATCACTCAGTGAATGTTTGCACTGTTACATGCTATTCATCCTATATGTAAAAGGATTGATTTATAGTCATGATGGACCCTTCTGGGGGTGTATAACAGTTCTTTCTTCTTGTGCTGTAACATTTATAGGACATGCTATTACACTGCTTTATGTTACTGCAGCATGCTCACAAAGCCAAGCAGGTCTGCTTATCAATTGTCTCATGCCCCTCTGCTCCCTTTCCCGTCAGGAGTCTGATTTGCCCTTTTATAACCAGATATTTCAAATACCCATATTCAAGGGCTGCAAGTAGATCCGGTTTGTAGTTTATCGGCAATAATTATCTGAATATTTGGGGGGTCCGGAGCCCAAAGAGTGTGTGGGGGAGCACAGTTTGGCACACCTCCCCACCACAACCTCCGCCCCACTACAACCGCATACCTTGGGCTGGCGAGGGTCCCCAACCCCCACCAGCTGAAGCATTTCTCCAGTGCTGTCCTCTGCACATTGCCTGCCCTGCTTCCCCTGATGTCGCGTGCATGCTCGGTTTTATCGGGAAAAAGTGCACATTAGAATGAGTCCACAGTATTGACAGCACGTGACAAAAGATAACAAGTTCTGGTCAATATTCAAAATGATTTAGCTGTCCAAAAACAGCCGCTGACCGGTTAAATCGCTTGTTCAGTGCTATCCATTAATTTTCAGGAGCACTTAACTGGTTATTGCCACTGAAAATTAGTGGTTAGCACCTAAGTGAAAATCGGCTGTATTGACGGTGTTCGCCGATGACAGGAAGTGCACATTTCTATTTAGTTTCTCCAGTTGGTCTCCTTTTATCCCTTAATGGTCTTCTATTCAAGTACCAGCCAGGTCTTATCCTGCCTCACAAGATGGCGACAGGGAGCACAGTGCTAAGGCTGATCCCTTGCTCCCTGCGAAATGTATTTGTGTGACCCCTGAATGGGGTTTAAGAAAGGTTAAATGATATACTGTAAAGATTTTTTTCCCTAATTTAAGGATATTCAAAGGTATTATAAACCTTTGCTCCGATATTTAGGGCTAGATTTACTACAGTGTGCCAACACCATTAACTCAATTATTATTAAATAGATCCCATTGCATTTATTTGTGGTAAATAACAATCATCGATGCATGTCAGTGCATAGTAACACAGTAACATGTCTAGTCCATAATCTAATTGAACACTGGATTCTTACAGGTTTTGTTCAGTTTTGCTCAGAATATGTTACTGTGCATGGATTCTATATGTGGCACCAACTTTGGGCACGCTTCTGAGAGGCATGTGGAAATAAATTGAATATGGAGCTTTAAATCATCAATAGTTGGGTGCTAACAACCAATTAGTGATGTTAATTAGCACTCGCTAAAATTCACACACGCATCTGGATGCACGCTATACTGTAAGGCACGGTGCCTAACTCCCATGGTGCATATCTTAAAAGGGGCATGGCCATAGGTATGTCATAGGTGTTCCGAAACGTTGCATGTGGAATTACAGAATACTATCTAGCCATGCCTAACTTGGGTGCTGGCATTTAAACCAGGTTTTAGCAGGTGATCCACGGGATGCACACTAATCACTATTTTATATAAGTTGTGCACCCTTTATAGAATAGCACTTAGCGCTGAATTGTTTTGGTGCCTATGTTTCAGCACTGTTTATTCAATTCCCTCCAATGTGGATAAATATAATGCCACTTATGGAAGTGACATTAGAAGTTCCCCATTTTCTGCCATTCCAATTTAAGCAGTAAATGCAGGCAGTAAACTCGCCATGATGTTAGTTCAGGCTTGCACTTACAGTTCGCAGACATTAATTGACTGCTTAAAAGAATGAAAGAGAGCCAATCGTGTATTAGCGCTAATGGCAGGAGCACCCTTCAGTAAATCTAGCCCAAGTCAAACTAAGACATGCAGGGGACCTGTTCAAGTTAATTTGGACATCTATTTTCCATATAATTCTCATGTTAGCAAAATCCTATCTAGTAATTTGCACAAGAGTAGAATAGACAAAGTTGGAGGTATTCACTCTGTTGTGTGCTACCCATACCTTGACCCATTTTTATATATTTTTCTTCAGCTTCTGTTAACTTTTCAGCTATTTTCTTCTCCTTTCCCACCTTCATCTAAGTTTCATTCCTTTCTTTTGCCCTGTACCTTCCATTTTTCTTTCAACATCTACATTCTCTCTTGCCACCTGGCCCGTCCAGATCTTTCTTTCCACATATTCCTCTTCCTCCCCATCTCTCTTCCTGCCACCCCTGTGCTCACTGCCATGGGCTTTCCATTTGAAGGAGGGTTTTCCTTGTTTAGCAGCAAGATGGCCTTCCTTCCCCTATATTCAGTCATTCTTCTTTCTCCTTTCATTGATTGAACTGTGGAAAAAAAAAGTGTTGGTGTGATGTACGAGTACGCACAAGCCACGTCTCAATATTTTTGTTGTGAGAATTGTAGAATTTGATTCTAATTTTCCATTTTATGCTCAATGAGTGAATGAGCTTGTGCTCAAATTTAGATTTTAAGTTCTTTAGAGAATGTAATTTGTACTGTGACAATGGCTGGTATCTTGCACAGTGCTGTATATATTCTAATGGCACTGTACAAAATGTATAGTTCTATTCAAATAATGCCTCAAGAGAAGGAGGTAGGAAACAATACAGTCATGAACAAGATATGAAAGTGTGATTGCTTTTGCTCATTTTTCAGCCAAAAGTGGAGCCTGTTGGATCGGGTTCGACTTCCAAATCCTCGCGGAATGAGCCCCAAAGGAAAAACGTTTGCTCCTGTAGATGGTATTGAAGAAAGTCCTTCTAAAGAGCCCAAGAACGTTGGCGTGGGCAGTAAGGAACGCTTTCGCACTGCATTCCGAATGAAAGCTTATGCCTTCTGGCAAAGCTCAGAAGGTAACGCATTTGTATTTCTTTTTATTTGTATATTTTCCTTTGAACATGCTTAAATGTCTTTTTCCTCTCCTTGCTTTCCTATGACAATTGAAGACTGTAATACCATTTTAAGCCCAAATCTTTTTTTTTTATTAAATACAATCAAATTCTTGCACATTTGTTTATGGCCCTGAGCAACAACAGCAAAACTTTGACAGCCATTTAGCTTCTTAACTACCAGCCACAACTCCACCCTCTCACTCTCCCTCTCCACGCAAAACAGAATCAATTCAAACTACAATAGCTTTAAGCTCTGGCCTCTAAACCTATTCGGAGAGTTTACGAAGGTTTTGCCTTCTGGTACCACAAAGCGGGCCCCTTTAACACTGCTAATACTCAACAGTGGTTCAACAGTTCGATAGGCTACAACAACTCTGCTGATTTCAATAAAGCTATTTATGCATGATAAAAATCATGTGATGCCAGAATTTTCTTACATGCCATCTTTAGTTCTTCTCTATCTATCCTTCCTTCAGGAAGTAATTAACTTGAGCCTGGAGTGTACAGTATGGAGTAACCTGAATCTATCTGTCTTCAAAAGCTTCTTGAATTCTGTAGTTGACTGACAGTTCTTCAAATTTTAGGGAATGATGTCAGTGGTTTGCTGCTGGTCAACTTGTTATCCAACTTTTTAAATATCTAGTCTCAGTTGTGAAGTATTGCATTGTAACATAATAAAGAAATACATTGCATACAGTACATGTTAGCATCATACATTATTTTATTCTGGCTGGATTAAACTATACAGCTAGAGTTTAGCAACTCATTGCAGTACATTTCCCAATATACTATAGGTGGTTGACCATGGGAAATTAAAGTCAGTAATACTGTTGACACTAATGTTCCCTCCAATCTTTTATTTCTGGAGTTATTTTGGCCTCTATAAGGCGTTCATTTTGGCCCTGTATATCTTAATAAATAAGATGGGAAAGTTAGAATATATTGCACTAAATGAAAAAGTAGATATAATAGCCATCTCTGAGACCTAGTGGAAGTAGGATAACCAGTGGGAGGACACTGTCATACCAGGGTACAAATTATATCGTAGTGATAGGGTGGATTGAATTGGTGGAGGGGTAGCATTTGTATGTTAAGGAGGGCCTTGAATCAAATAGACTGGAAAAAGTTGCTCACCAAAAAAAAAAATACGGAGAAAAATAGCCAAAACACACACAGTCCATTTTAGTCATCAAAAAGCAAACATTTCCACATCAAATCCTCATTAGTCCTAATAAATAACGCTGGTATTTCATGAATTATATCAAAACACAGTTCCACCGATACTGTTCCCATACTGGATCGTCAAAACCACTACTGCTCTGGTGCATAAGAGAGCTCTCTTCCAGTGCTGTGATGCATAAATATATTCCAGCTGTCCAAAACCTCGACAAGGGCCACGTTTCGCGAACCCGGTGCTTCAGGGAGATGGAACCAAGATTCCTTTGGGAAAATTGACACATTTGGTCAGATCAATGCTCTTTGAGTTTTAAGGCCTTATTTATTTAAATTTTGTGATGTTGGTAGCCCTTCTCCCCCCCCCCCCCCCCCCAATAGTCTGTGTTAACCAACTGCATGTTTCATGCTTTTTGAGAATATTTTGATATACAACAATTCATAAGTTTTAACATACATCAAATTAAAATTTTTACGGCACATACGCAAACCAAATGCATGCTAATGAGCATACATTCCTATTCATTATTCAGGTATGTAGACCCTCTGCTTGGACTGACTATTTTATATCTGTACAGGGCCCTTTATTTTATTTTTATTTTATTGGTTTTATATTTGACAAACGGTTACTAAGAATTGGGGGTCATATTTTAAAATAACCTTTAATCTAGACACACAATGATGGTATTTCCTTTGAAAATTAGATGTTTCTGCTTAAAGTGACTTTTTTGAGTAATGCACATAACTGTAAAGTGTACATGTATTATTATTGTGCATACTTTGTAACTCATTTTCAAGTACAAATTACCTGGGTAGTTTATTTCTGAAATTTATATCTAGGGTACGTTAGATGCACTAAAAGCATCAGGGCAATCTGCAATTTCTATTTGTGCAGGGAACAAAAGAGGTTAAAATGGCATGAGTGCACTGGAAAATTAAATGTCTGTGATGTTTTCAGGCTGTTAAGTAAAATAAGCGTTTTCATCCTAGTCCCAGAAATGCCTTCTCTGCAACAGGAAAATGGGCTCATTGATACTTCTAGTCAGGCAGAGGAGGGAAATTTTCAGACAAAACCAGTTTACCTGGGTAAATGACTTTAAAAACTGATCTTTAACTCCCCGATGATCAATTCCCTGCACTGTTCCGAAACAGCGCCCTAAAAATAGCGCCAGAACAGTGTGGGGAATTAACTCCCCAATGATCAAGGCTAATAACATGCTAATTTAGGTGCGTTAATAGCGTTGATCGAGGGGGGGGGGGGTAAAATGTGGGAGGATTGTGCCTGGGCATGCGCTCAGGCACAATCCTCCTGCACTTGTTTGACAGGTCGGGGTTGTCAAAAGCCTGGACCTTGTCAAACACAGGAGACGGAGGTCTGTAGGACCCCTGGACTCCCCAATTGCTGAAGCTCTGGTGGCCTAGTGCTCTCCAAGCCCCCACACTCTCACCCAAACAGTGACACGGGGGTGTGGGGGTCCAGTGGACCTCCAGCCCCCCCAACACCCTCCCCCGACATAAAGGCACAGGGGGCTGGAGATCCAGATCTCCAGCTTCCATAAACCACCCTTGGAGGACCAGTGGGCTACAAACCCAACTTCCCACCTGCCCTGTAGCTCTGTGTGATGGAGGAGGGAGTAGCACTCACTCCTCTTCCAGCACTGCCTCCAAAATGGCAGTGCCATACCCTGCCCAGTGAATCCTGGAATGCGCTGGGTGGTGCTTCTCTATCACGTAAGGGAGTTTCTCCATCAAGAGAAGTTTCTCCCTTATATGGTAGAGAAGCTCTGCCCAGCGCATCCCAGTAGGCAGGGCAGGGCACTGTCATTTTGGAGGTGGTGCTGTACAAGGAGGGACTGCTACTCCTCCATTACACAGAGGTACGGGGGGAAAGGGGCTGCTAGACTACCAGAGCAGGTAGGGGGTTGGGCTTGTAGCCCACTGGGCCACCAAGGACTTTTTTTGTGTGTTGGGGTAGTACAGGATCTCCAGCCCTCATACCCTTGAATCGGGGGGGGGGGGGTCGGGGGGGCTGTTGGGGGGGGCACTAGGCCACCAGGGCCTCAGGAATTGGGGGGTCCAATGGACCCCCAGGACAAACAGTGACAGCCCAGGCTGACAACGACAGCCCAGGCTGCCTAGCATGGATGGGAGGGGGGAGAAACAGCCTTAACCCTAATGTCAGATCGGAGCTGGCATAGGGTTAAGGCGCTGTTCAGCCCCTACGATCAGTAAAGACATTTTTTAAATGAAACAGTTAAGACTAGTTTGTGCCTATTTTTATGAAAAGCACTTTGCTTCTATTGGTGTAAACAACAATTTTAACGCAATTAGACCACTGCAACTCACTGTACAGTGGAATTACCGAGCTACTCCTAAAATATGTTCAGCTTTTGCAAAACACTGGAGCCAGATTAATTTATAATAAGTACATAAGTAATGCCATACTGGGAAAAGACCAAAGGTCCATCGAGCCCAGCATCCTGTCCCCGACAGCGGCGAATCCAGGTTAAGGGCACCAAACGTACAAACATTTTATACATGTTATTCCCGAAATTGTGGATTTTCCCCAAGTCCATTTAGTAGCGGTCTATGGACTTGTCCTTTCGGAAACCGTCCAACACCTTTTTAAACTCTGCCAAGCTAACCGCCTTCACTACGTTCTTCAGCAACGAATTCCAGAGTTTAATTATGCGTTTGGGTGAAGAAAACGTTTCTCCTATTTGTTTTAAATTTACTACACGGTAGTTTTATCGCATGCCCCCTAGTCCTAGTATTTTTGGAAAGAGTGAACAGACGCTTCACATCCAGTTTGACCACGTGTCTCTGCTCTTGATGAATTCATTAGCTCCTTTTTCAAGTCTGGACTTTTAAAAATTGGTTTGTTTTGTTTTTAAATATGATGGCCCCTGAAAATCTCCTTGCTTTCTTCTCATTTCCTCAACGGAACAAATCTTCTAGGTTAAAGAATCATCAGTATTTCCTTCTTTAAGTCTGTTCACTTCAAATGAAGTTTAATCTTTTTCGTATAAAGTAGTTCAAGTTTGAAATGACTTACCTATTCCAATCAACAAACTTTCACTGTATTCGTTGTTTCCGAAATATTGAATACGATGAAAGTTTTTTTGTTTCAAAAGTTTTTAACAAAGCATTGATTTCTTATATTTGAATGTATTCCATTTTTTAATGTTTTATTTCAAGCTATTATAAAACACATTGGGCTCAACTTGTTTTAAGCAAATAAGGTCTAAAAGTGCCAATATTAGATTAGATTAGATATTGTTTTTCAGGCTGAATGACTGAGGGTATAAGCTTACAAGAGGTTGCCTACAGTTTGCTTTGTGAAATGTTTAACATTTGTGCTCTATATTGAGATATTTCTCCTGATTCATAGATGCTGGGTCTGCAGGCGATCCTATGGCTGAAGATAGAGGCTACAGCAATGACTTCCTCTTAGAAGACTTGATCCCCACAATCAAGGCAGCTATCCGGGCTGCTAGGTATTTTTATGTTAATTATTTTAGGGGCCCTTTTATTAATTAGAACTACCACCTGGCTACCACGTGCCCCGGGCAGTAATTCTAATTTTTATGCGCGTCCAATATGTGCGGCAGAAAATATTTTTTATTTTCTACCGCATGGCACTAACCGGGTGGTAATCGGCAGTGTACGCATGCTGACGATTACCACCCAGTTAAGGCGTGAGACCTTACCGCTAAGTCAGTGGGTGGTGGTAAGGTCTCAGGCCCAAAATGGACTCGTGCCAATTTTTATTGTGCCGCGAGTCCATTTTTGACCAAAGAAAAAGGCCTTTTTTGCAGGCATGCTGAAAAATGGATCTGTGTGTGTCCAATACATGCGCCTACACCAGCACAGGCCATTTTTCAGCGCAACTTTGTAAAAGGGCCCCTCAGAAACCAATCAACATGACTCAATCCAACTCTTATACACTAACAATGTCAAGAATTTTCCATTATAGACATTTCCCCTCCCTCCTCCTCCTCCTCCCAACCTCCTAGTATTTTAAAATTTATTTTGGCTGTTTCCCCAAATATTGACTAGCATAAAATTCAACCGATATCATTCTTCTTCACCAGTATCATTATTCTGGCTAATCATGACACATTTGATGAATTTTATGGCTAAATTAATGTATTGCTCCTAGGTGGCTCAAATTGTGCATGTTACATTTGTAGGGTTAGGCTAGGGAAGTAATTTAGGGGCCCTGTTACCAAGCTGTGGTAGGGCTACTGCGCAGGTAGTGTATGCCAAATCAACCCTACCGCCAGGGTAGTGTGGGTTCCTGGGGGTAGTTCTGAAGTTGGTGCACTCAGTTTCCTGCAGTAGAAAATAATTTTCTATTTTCTAACCTGAGGGGGGTGTTGCCACCAATAATCAGCAGCACAGCCACATCGCCGCTCGCTGCCTGATTACTGCATGAGTAGCATGTGAGCCCTTATTGCCTTCTAAATAGGTGGCGGTAAGGGATCAGGCAGTAAATAGCCCTGTGCTAATTTTAATATTAGCACACAACCATCTAGTGCCCCATTTTAAAAAAAGACTTTTTTCCCATCATTTTTATTACATTTGTACCCTGTGCTTTTTCCCCACTCATGGTAGGCTCAATGCGGCAGGCAATGGAGGGTTAAGTGACTTGCCCAGAGTCACAAGGAGCTGCCTGTGCCGGGAATAGAACTCAGTTCCCCAGGACCAAAGTCCACCACCCTAACCACTAGGCCACTCCTCCACATGGTAAAATATGGCCCAGCATGCACCAAAGCTAGCACAGGCCACTTTTTATGGTGGCTTAGTAAAAGGGCTGTTTAGCCAGTTGACATAAATTTTCAGTACTAACCTGCTGTGTTTGGGTAGTTATCCCTGAGTTCCATAGATAGCTATCCAAAATTCAAATGATCTTGCCCAATCTGTAGAACTGCAATCACCCTACCTTCTGGCACATCAACATGTCAAAGGAACACTTTACTTATTCTATTCAATTCCATAATTTCTATTTTGCTTTTAATTTGCGATTCAAAGCGGATCACAGAAAGATGAACATACCCCAATCGGATAGAGTGTACAATTTAGTCTCTTAAAAACTAAAATTACATAGAAAACAAATACGTTTTTAAAGCCTTTAGAAAAAAAACTGTAAAATCATATGATGTACCTTATGATTTAAGTCCTTGCCACCTACTCAATGTAATGTTTCCTTCTTCTCAAAAATGAAACCAAACACAATAATACTTTCTCTTTACCTGTTCTGCTTAAACATCTCAACAGTAGGCCATGGTTTAAGGTGTGAAATGTGGCTGACAAATTTAGGAGGACCAAAATAAAATCTTCCCCTTTTGTCAGCCCATGCTCTTAAGAGTATTCATTAAACTCATCAACAAAGTTTCTGTTCCATAGGCTGCTCTGACCCCCAAATGTTAGTGGTGTAACATCCCAGTCTGTTTGAAATAATCACAGAATTAAGATTCCTTTATCACTTGCCAGGAAACAATGGCACTCATGTCTGGTAATAAAGTCCAGTTGTAAAGACAAAAGAAATCCTCAGAGACTTTCTGCATGCTAGGTAAAATCACTGAGGCTCTTACTAAGATATACGGTAAATACAGAAAGACAACCACCTACTCCAAAATAAATCAACATTAGTTTGACATATTGAACTCAAGAAAAAATGATGTTTCAGTTTGCTACCCAGGCTCTGTTTGCAAACATACATGTTTTTCATGGGTTCAATAAATACTTAATACAGGGGGAAATTCTATATATGGCATCTTAAAAATCGGTGCTGTAAAACCACACGGTTAGCGTGATTTTTTAAACTACACCTAAAGTTACATGTAGTTTATAGAATAAGCTCATGTGCTGTTCTTGTGATTAAAATTTAGGAGCACCCATTTAGGCCACCTAAAACCAGGCCTAAATACCTGAGCCTCAGTTGGGCACATTCTATAATAGTGCGCATAGTTTTTTGAAACATCCACAACCCATCCATTCTACGCCCATGGCCATGCCCCATTTTCGACTGTGCGCATTAGAATTTATGTGCACTGCGTTATAGAATACACACAGAAAGTTGTATGTGTTAATTCTAATTAAAGCAAATTAGTGCTGCTAATTGGTTGTTAAGTACCCATTATCAGCACTAATTGGCTTGCTAATCAATTAAGTTGTACATGTAATTTGGTCATGCAGCTAAATTAGCATGCACAACTTAAGGCGCCATATATAGAATTTGGGGGACAGTTTTAATATGGATTTATTTCATAATGTCTTGTTCTCTCTATGCAAGTGTTTGCTGCCCATTACTTCTTATTTTACATAGAGGGGCATAATCGACCAGAAACGCCTATCTCCATGGGCGTTAATCTCCGAGAACGGGTCCGTGAAGGGGCGGAGTGAACCGTATTTTTAAAAAAAAATAGACGCCCATGCTTTATTCGCCAAGGTGTGAGCTGGGCGTTTTTGCTTTTCACCGATAATGGAAAATGAAATCGCCCAGCTCAAAAACGAATAAATGCAAGGCATTTGTTCGTGGGAGGGGCCAGGATTCATAGTGCACTGGTCCCCCTCACATGCCAGGACACCAACCGGGCACCCTAGGGGGCACTTTTACAAAAACAAAAAAAAAGGTAAAAGAGCTCCCAGGTGCATAGCACCCTTCCCTTGGGTGTTGAGCCCCCCAAATCCCCCTCAAAACCCACTGCCCACAAGTCTACACCAGTACTATAGCCCTAAGCGGTGAAGGGGGGCACCTACATGTGGGTACAGGGGGTTTGGGGGGGTTGGACGACTAGTAGCATTAAGCAGCACAATTGTAACAGGTAGGGGGGGGATGGGCCTGGGTCCACCTGCCTGACGTCCACTGCACCCCCTAACAACTGTTCCAGGGACCTGCATACTGCTGCTTGGGAGGAGGGTATGACATTTGAGGGTGAAAGTAAAAAGTTGTGAAACATCATTTGTTGTGGTGGGAGGGGGTTAGTGACCACTGGGGGAGTCAGGGGAGGTCATCCCCGACTCCCTCTGGGGGTCATCTGGTCATTTAGGGCACTTTTTGGGGCCTTATTCGTCAAAAAACAGGGTCCAGGAAAAGTGCCCTAAATTCTAGCTACAAACGCATCCATTATCGGCGAAGGGCGCCCATCTCTGTTCGGGTGATAACCACGCCCCAGTTCCGCCTTCACCACGCCTCCGACACTCCCCCGTCAACTTTGTCCGCATCCGCGACGGAGTGCAGTTGAAAGCGTCCAAAGTTCGGCTTTCGATTATGCCGCTTTATTTGTTTTTGTGAGAAGAACGCCCATCTCCCGATTTAGGTCGGAACTTGGGCGTTATTCTCGTTCGATTATAAGCTGGATAGTCTGATAATCAACACTACTTATGTGTCTAGTTCCCATTTTGCCAAATGACTCTTCAAAGTCTTTGAGGGTTGACCATTTCGTACCTTGCAGGATGTCACAAGATGTTTTCATTTCCACACAGAATACTTCAGTTTCTTCTGCACAAGAGAAAGTTCAAGGAGACTTTGAGGCCTTACGATGTAAAAGATGTCATAGAGCAATATTCTGCAGGACATCTGGATATGCTTTCCAGAATAAAATACCTTCAGACAAGGTACTGTAAGACCATGGTGTATTATTCAATATGCGATGTTGAAATAGACTAATACAGAACATTCTTGGCATTAATGCTTTCTATTTTTCTTGGTCTCCTTTTTATCCTAGTTCAAGGTTGGATTTAAAAATAGGATTCTTAGAGGTAGAGGAACAGCAGTGCTGCATCCTGCCTCTTCTCACCCCTGGAAATTAGAGAGCAATATGAAAAGTCCTGATTTTGGGGGGCGATCTTCAGAATTTGACGTCATAGACCAGTCTATGATGCGTATGCCTAAATCAGGCCTTGTCTACCCTTTGACTGAGCTTATTAGCCACTAGGGACTGCTTTGTCTATAAAAAACAAGAAATTTCAACATAGTTTCCTGTTACATTTGATTTCCTTTTGAAAACTAAAGTAAAAGGTACTAGTATTTCACCCTTCCCCCCTGATAAAAAACCTAAGCTGCCAATATATTTTAAAAATTCCTCTCCCCCCAAAGATCCCCTTCTCAGTATCCCTGTCATATTAGCACAGTAATACAAAGTGACTCTGGCATACCTGAGGCAAGCACTATTTTGGATTTTTTACATGTGACTAGATGGCGCCATTTTGATATATATAATGACTCTGGTCTCAAGCTGACTGGTACCATTTTGTATTATTGCAGGCATGAGGTAAGAAAAACTGGGGATTACTCTTTCTTCATAAAGAGCCCAGATATTAGAGTTAAGAGTCAGGGCAGGTAAAGCAGAAGAGGAGAGTATACCCCTGGATTCTAGTACGAACAGTTTCTTCTTAGAAATTGAGGCTCTTTTCTTCTTTAGAGGGCCCAATCACAGCAGAGGAGGTTATGACTGCCATTCAGAGCCTAGATTCCCATAAATCTCTAGGACCAGATGGTATCCCTGCAGAATTGTATTGCATGTTCAGCAAGGACATAGTTCCCTCATTGCTGCTCCTTTTCAACTCCTTGGAGACTCTGTAGTATTTAGATGGCACGCTCTCCTAGGTCACTGTTGTGGTTATCAAAAAGTCTGGTCGAGATTTAAGTCATGTGGAGAACTATCGGCCCATCTCCTTGATTAATACCAACTGTAAAATCTACTCTAAGGTTTAGACCAACAGGCTGCTTAGAGTTACTGGAGATCTTATTGGCTTGGAGCAGACTGGACTCCTTCCTTACAGATACTCGTCGGACAATACTAGACTTTTCTATGATATCATTCAAATTGCTTTTACTTATCAAACAGCTGAAGTGGCATTATCTCTTGATGCTGAAAAAGCTTTTGATAGTGTTGAATTGCACTGTCTTTTTGAAGTCTTGGCCTGGTTTGGCGTTGGGCCTTCTTTTGTACAACATGTCAAAATCTTATACTCTATCCCCCATGCCCAGCTTTATATTAATGGGTGCCTATCGAATGATCTTCGTCTTTTTTGTGGGACAAGACAGGGTTGCCCCCTGTCCCTGCTCCTTTTTAATCTGGCACTTGAGACACTCCTACTGGCTATCAAGACTGCACCTGACATTCATGGCATGACATGTTTTGGAGTGGAATGCAAATATGTTGTGTATGCAGATGATTTGCTGCTTTTTTTTTTTTTTTTTTAAAGGATTCGATTCTAGCATTGATGCAACTCATTCAGTCGTTTGCTGCACATTCTGCCTATGCAATTAATTGGCAGAAATCAGAGCTAATGCCAATCAATAAATGCATCTTTACTAAATCCTTTAGTAAAGCACTGCAAGGTTTTAAATACCTAGGTGCTTGGTTTATGCTTATTGTGGATGATACAATGTCCCATAATATGGCAAGATTGAGAGCAAAGCTGCAAGGTCTTATTCATGCATGGTCACTTTTGTATCTCTCCTGGTGGGGGAGATTGGAGATGAACCATATGGCTTTACTACCTAGAATTCTTTATGTCCTGCACGTGCTCCCAATTCAACTACCAGACTCCTTTTATAAGGGATATGAACGAATATTGGTGACATTTTTATGGAAAGGAAAACTAGATTGGCGTCATTTTGAATTATGGTAAGTGTCCTTCTGTTTCAATTTGAATCAAGATAAGTGTCCTTCTATTCCAAAGTCTTTAATGAAGCAATGAGATTTAAAATGTAACATAGAAATACAAGAAAGTATTTAAGAAATATTTCAAGAAATGTGAATTAAAAATAATTATTATAAACAATTTTCAGACCGGTGAAGAAGTTCTGTGGAACCATTTACGATAAAAAGCTGAGCATTTGAGATCTTTTTCTCCATTGACAAAATCATTCAATGAAGTAAAATCAGTTATGCTTGCTATTATATATATTTAGAGTATTCTTTTCAGCAAGACATTTGCCACACAGTAATTTCCATACCTAGTGTAAGCAATTTAAACTCACAACTACTCAATATTTTCGCTGGCTTCAATTACATCATTCTTTACAAGGCAGTGGATTGGCATTACAGGAGCTTTCGGAGACTTGGACTATACGCTAGGCATTCATTAGGCTTACTGATCAGCCACATGCTGCTTCTGCCATATGGAAATATTTACAATGTTTTAATAAAGAGCCTTTACTTGGGTTAAGAAAAATGTGGGAGCATGACTTGGATATTACTGAAGGAGAATTTTGTTGGAGAAATTTGTGGCTTAATGGGATGAGCCATTTCTAACTTTGAATATGGCCCTGGGGGGCCACCAGAACGGATGCTGCCTCTGCCAGTACTGATGTCTTCGGCAAGAATTGAGGCCATTTTGTCTACACTTGTTTCTTCATTTTGCTGCTATTTCTCAGAAGCAGGAGCTGGCTCAGTCCAATCAGGACTTGATGGGGTGGAAGACCTTTCATTCCTACCCACCTAGGACTCACCTGTAGGGGAAGGGGCCCTGAGGGCCCCCAGGAGCCTTTGGCACATTTTGGCTCCAGAGCTTAACCCAAATGGTTAAGAAAGCCTTGTAGGTGCAGGCTGGCCCCATGCCCAGTATGTTTGGAGACAAGTGGTACAGGGGGACCTGGGGTTTTCAGAGGCCCTAGTCAGTTCAGTTAGTAGCAGTAGTAGAGGTTCTCTCAGACTCCCAGTTCCCCTTGGGAGGAAAAGGAGGAGCAGTGTCATGTGATCCAGCTCTTCCATTGTGTGGAACTTTGTTGTCTCATTGATGAGGTTACGGAAGCCCTTGGAATGCTCAAGGCTCCTACTGCAGACCCCCTGAAGGTGACCCACTTCTGGAGGATCTCAAGGGACCCCCAAAGCATTTTCTTCTTCATAAGGCCCTCAATTGCATGATGCTAGCAGAGTGGGGGACCGCATATCGGGCCCTCAGAGGGGCCTGGGCTCTTGATCATCTCTATACCTTCGCTTCTGAGGAGATTGAGAAGTTTTGGACATTCCCTAAGATGGACGTGCTGGTCACAGTGGTCACAGAGGCTCAGCCCTCCAAGAGCTACATGAGAAGCGGGTGGAGCAGCAGTTTTGCCTGGCCTTCTCTTGGGGGGGGGGGGCATTCAGTGTTCAGGCTGATATTTGTGGTGGCTATGTGGCGAGAGCTATGGTGCATTGGCTACAGCAGCTGCCAGAGTCCACTGAGGTCTCTCATCTGGAGTTTGGAGCAGCCTTCCTGGTGGATATCCTCTATGACCTGATTCACCTTAATTCCCAGTCAGTGGCCTCATCAGTGGTGGGGTGCCACTAGTTGTGGTTCTGTCATTGGATAGCAATGCAGCTTCTAAGAAGCTCCTTAGTCAGCTTCCCTTTAGGAGGTGCTTGCTGTTTGGAAAGGACTTAGAAAAACTAGTGAAGGATATGAGGGAGGTACAGCTTCTCCATCTCCCAGAGTGGAGGCTAAAAGGTGCTCAGCAGTCCTTTGCCTGTAGAGGGCATTCAGGGTACTGGCCCCTACCCAGAGATGGCAGTTAGAAGCAGTATTGCAAAAGTATGCTGATGTGTTTTCTACTAAACCAGGCTAATCACAATGTAAACACGGGTGGCCATGACCCGCTGAAGCAGAGTGCCTATCGAATATCTGCTGAGGTGGAAAGGCAAATGAAGCAGGAGATTGATGAGATGCTAGCCCTAGGTGTTATAAAGAAGTCTCATAGTCCATGGGCTTCTCCTGTAGTTCCCAAGATATATGGCACAACCCGCTTCTATGTGGATTACAGGAGACTTAATGAATGCACTGTATCTGACACCTATCCGATGCCCCGGATAGACGCGTTACTAGACCACTTAGCTGGGGCCCAGTACCTGACTCCAATGGACCTTAGCTGAGGATATTGGCAGATTCTCCTAACAGCCACTGCTCAGGAGCAATCAGTATTTATTACCCCATTTAGTCTGTATGAATTTATTATGATGTGTTTTGGAATGAAAAATGCCCCTGGTACATTTCAATCCTTGGTGAATCATCTGTTAGATGGACTCCAGGATCATGCTAGGGCCTATCTTGATGACACTGCTGCGTACATCCAGACTTGGGATGACCACCTGATCCATTTGAGTGGAGTACTGGACCGGATCAGGGAGTCCCGCCTGACTATAAAACCCAGCAAATGTCATATGAGAATGGCAGAAGTGAAATATTTAGGGCACAGAGTGGGAGGTGGAGAGCTGAAGCCTGAACCAGCTAAGGTGGAAGCTATATAAAACTGACCCACTCCCCAAACTACAAAGCAAGTCCTTCCTTGGAACAGCAGGGTATTACAGAAAGTTTGTGCCTCACTATAGCACTATAGCCAAGCCCCTGACCAACTTGTCTAAAAAGAGACTTTCCTGAATTGTTACCTGGTCACCAGAATGTGAAGCGGCCTTCCAAAAATTAACGACAGCATTAGATACTGATCCAGCAAAGATTTGTGGTACAGACTGATGTCTCCACATATGGCATTGGGGCTGTACTCGGTCAAGTGAATAGCAGAGGGGGAGGAGAACCTCATTGTGTATCTGAGTCACAAGCTCCTTGACAGAGAGGTAGCCTATGCCACTATTGAAAAGGAGTGTCTGGCATTAGTGTGGGCCCTCAAGAAATTACAACCATATCTGTATGGGCGAGACTTTACTGCTTATTTTCCTGCAGACCATGCACATTAACTTCAGTTGTATCTAAGTGCTCCTCCACTCTTTCAATTCTGTGACCAATTTCATGGACTTCAGGCTACGATGACTCTTTAAACCAGTGTGTCACTTCCTGCTTAATTTCTTCACAGTCGCTAGTGACATTTACCATGAGGTCCTCTTCTTCTGAATCAGATTGCTCCGGCGCCATCTTTGCAGTGATCATCAGCTGTCCTTTCTCTCTGTTACCTATATGAATTTATCTAAGCATTTTCTTGTCACCATCAACCTGTCCCGCACTGGTCCTGTGATCTCTGGTAGGAATAGGATAGCACCACACTCAGATGGAGAAAACGCTTATTTTACTTAACAGCCTGAATGGAGCTTATCCCTTAAGCGGCCATTCCCTCAGAGTAAAATATCTTCCTCTTTAAAATTGTAAATTTTATGTTAAATTGTACACTTCCTTGGTGAACCTCTTCATAAGGACAGTTAGTAAATGACTATGAATAAATTAATACGCTTTAAAACTGCCTTCTTTACCACTATATGAAGATTGAAGCAGACAGATCCTCTTTCATAGTTGCATAGGAAGCTGCAACTGAGACCACCTCCCCGTTTGCCCCCAGTACTGCTGTTATATTATATATTTGTGTGGTGTTATGATGTCTGTTTGTTTGTTTTTCTTTTCCAGAATAGATATGGTTTTTGCACCTGGACCACCATCAACACCAAAACATAGGAAGTCTCAGAGAGGAAGTGCATTTACCTTCCCGTCTCAGCAGTCTCCCAGGTGGGTCATAGGGAATCTGAATGGCTCATCTTTCATGTAGCTGACAAGTAGGGATGAGCATCCCTCTGCTCAGATTGTTAGTACACTTAAATTTAGTGCAAATAATAGCAATTTAATGCTCATTAACCTGTGAATTAATGTACATACAATTTATTCACATGCATTAAAAAGTTCTAATTGGCATTAAAGTTTTATTAAACAAACTGAAAAAGTACTTTGAAAACTGGGAAAAATTCAGAAAGTTCTAAAAATTAATTAACAATTTTTGGCCTCGGCACATCTCTAATGACCACACTACAAACCACTTCATTTATGAGATTGGTGCAGTTACTAAAAGTCAAATGACTACTTCATGAAAGATTTCAAGAAGTCTGAAGGTTTTACAAAAGAAAAGATCATATGCAAGAAGCACATGCAGGGCTGGTGTTGACATTCAGGGGCCCAGGGCAGAAATTGGGATGGGGGCCCCAATGCTGGTTTTTAGCCTATGCCTTCTTCAGCTTGAGGGAGGTTTGGGGGCCCCCTATATTATGGGGGCTCAGGGCAATTGCCCTACTTGCCACCCCCCTAACGCCGGCCCTGAGCCCCCTTTCCTCCCCTTCCTTTCTACATCTTGGTTCTGTAAAAGAGGCACTGCCATATTCTTTGAATGGGCCTTCAATGACTCTACATTCAGAGTCAACCTTGCCAAACTGTGGCATAGCTATGTGGGGCCACGGGGGCCTGGGGCCCCGTAGATTTGGCCCTGGACCCTCCTGCTGACGACCCTCTCGACCCCCCCTCCCGCCGCCAACCCGCCGTCGCCGTTGACTACCTTTGCTGGCGGGGACCCAACCCCCTGCCAGCCGAGGTCCTCTTTTTCCGGCGCAAGGCTTCGTTCTGTTTCTGTGAGTCTAATGTCCTGCACGTACAACGTGCAGGACGTCAGACTTGCAGAAACAGAATGAAGCCTTGCAGATCAGCCAGTGGCCACGTTGCTGGCTGATCTGCAAGGCTTCGTTCTGTTTCAGAAACAGAACGAAGCCTTGCGCAGGAAGAAGAGGACCTCGGCTGGCGGGGGTTGGGGTCCCCCGCCAGCAAAGGTAGGCGACGGTGGTGGCGGGGGAGGGTTGGCGGCAGGAGGGGGGGTCGAGAGGGTCGGCAGCGGGGGGGGGGTCAAAGTTGTTGTTGGTGGTGGTGGCGGGTCGGCAATGGTGGGGGGGGGGGTCGGCGGTGCCAGGGGAGGGCTAAAATGTGCCCCTCACCTCGGGCTCTGGACCCCCCTCCCGCCGAAGTCTGGCTACGCCCCTGTTGCCAAAGAGTCCTCTTGAACCAGAAACAGGCATTGAAGTTTGCCAATTTTAGCAAGAATGCTTAAAACACCTGCAGTTCTACTTATTTTATTTAATTGTAGTTTAGTTTATTCCCTTTGGGGGTAAAAAGGGCCAATGGGGGCCATTTTTGCTGCATGCTGAGGCCGTTTTTACTGCAGTGGGTAAAAAGGCCAAAAAAAGACATGGCTACAAGGTAAAATTCCACTTATTGTGTGTCCGTGTGTGTGTGTGTGTGTGGGGGGGGGGGGATCAATTAACGCCACCCATTGAGGTGGCGGTAAGGGCTTCCGCGGTAACCAGATAGCGTGCGGTGCTACACGATTAGCGCCGGATTAGCGCCAGGCTAAAAAATATGACCCTATTTTCCGCAGCGTGGGAAATGGCGCATACTGGTGGTGGAACTACCACTGGTGCCTGCGTTGGGCCAGCGGTAGCACCAGATTAGTGTACGGTAAGCCCGCATTGTGCTTATCACCACTTTGTAAAAGGGCCCTTTTGGTACCACACCTTTCACATACAGCATCAAAATACAATATAAAAACTGTAGTGAAATAGCAATAAGTAGGTCAGGAAAAGTCAAAGGATAGGTTAAAGCAGAGAGGTATTGGAGAAAGGGCTACAATTTGGGTGAAATTTTTTTCCACTTAAGATGCTTTTCCCTAACATATAGTGATACCCATTGCAAAAAAAGGACTGCCATGCCTGTTTTTCTGGTTCATTGTGATCAGTTCTCTTGAAGTCAGTGAGTATCACTAGATCTCCTTCAGCTACTCATAGCTGACTTAGGGACTTCTCACAGCAAATTAGAGCTCTTAAATGGGCATATTAGAATTATATGCACAATAAATATGTGGGGTTCTCTTTTTGTAAGTACAAGTCAGCACAAAGAACGTTACTGGAGGTAAAGCCTCAAGAAGCTCCTAGACTCCTTCAACTGTCTTACAGGAGCGAGACTTCATCATCATCATCAGCAAAAACCTCCATAGAGTAATTAAAGCTATAAATTTTATAAACTTAGCTTAGACTGCCAGGTCTCTTTTTTCTTCCCTTCTCCGGTTCTCAAGACAACGGCCGTGATCAATGGTTGCCAGCGTTTCAAATCACTGGCCAGAGGAATTTCAATTCTGTTCAACAACGCTGACAAGGTTTTTGCCAATGATGATGAAGTCCCGCTCCTGTAAGCCAGTTTAAGGAGCCTAGGAGCTTCTCCAGGCTTTTCCTCCAGTAACGTTTTTTGTGCTGACTTGTACTTACAAAAAGAGAACCCCACATATTTATTGTGCATGTTTGCTGGTTTGGGTATCTCTCCCCCGGATAACATTATTAAGTTTACTTCTACATATTAGAATTATAACCATACAGGCCTGTCACTTGCGTGAAACATGCGTGCCAGGCCAAGTATTTCAAAGGACTATGGGTAAGTGAAATCTACAATATAGGATACATTTTCATTAGGTCAATGAATGCATGTACTTTGAAAATCATCTGGGTTTGTGTGTGCTGTATACATGTAGCAGGATGCCAAATGTGCGTTTCAATGCCGTTGGAAGAGGAACATTCAGGGTTCCTTTTCCAGAGTAGTGCCAATCAAAAATAATGAAGGGTGGTTTAGTCTGGGGAAGCAGCCCAATAAAATTAAAGCTTTTATTTTTGGAGGGAAGTATAAAATCTAGATGTTAGGAAGGGTTTAGATTTTTCCCTCCCAGGGAGGGGGGTCCAGTAAGTAAAATATAACTGCACAGTTTGGGACGTTAGGAGCTTTGGCTGCCCTAGTGGCTAAGGTGAGGTGAAAGCACAGCGGCTGTCAGTCAGGTCCATAGCTGTCCGCTGGAGCTTACAGAGGTGAAAAAAAGGCAGTTCCCACATGACTGTAAGAAGAATCAGGGGTTTCCAGCTTACCTCACAGCTGTCCCCTAAGGTACAAAGTGCCCTAAAGAAGAAAAGAGATCAACCATCAGAGAGATCTGGTCCCCATCTTCAGAAGAGAAAGGTAAAGAGTGAAGCTGCTGCTGCTGCTGCTAGAGAGTGGTGGATCTAGTGAATGCTTGATCCGAAATTCAAGAAAAGGGAAGCACTGGTGAACAGAGAGTCAAAAAAACCAGACCAGACAATCTGTCTATGGATGATAAACGGATGTCTGCAAGGTCTTCACTTTTAACAGGCGCACACTTGCTTCATGACTCTGGACATAAAGGTGGTGCCTTGAGCAGTCAGTATTTCAGCAGGGATCCCCACTCGGGAGAAGATTTCCCACAGCGCATTGGCCACCATGGTCATTTTCATATTATGCAGGACCATGGCCTTTGGGTAGTGAGTGGCATAGTCCAAAATAACCAGGATATATTTGTTACCATGGGTGGTTCATTCTAGTGGTCTCACAGAGTCCATAGCCACTCTTTCAAATGGGATATTGACAATGGGCATGGGCTCAAGAGGGGCAGGTGGAACCCTTGCAGGAATAGACAGATAAGCTCAACTTGCTTGAATACACCCAGACAGAAAAAACGGGCCAAAATCTACTCCCGGGCCTTCTCCTCCCCCCAGGTAGCCTCCTAACAGGTGACTGTGGGCTAATTTCATGACCTGCCTATGGTAGGGTTGAGGGAATAACAGTTGCTCTACCTCTTCCCTCTCCAGGGTTCCCTTGGCCACATTATAAGGCAAGTCACTCTTTATTAAGAAATACAGGAGTGTGACCTTAGAGGGGTCCTGGTTACCCTCGGGATTCCCATCTACCAAAACAACCTTAGCTCAGGCTGCTCTAAGGGACTCATCCTCTGACTGTGCCCTTTTAAAATTCCCTGTAGCTCCTTTGCTACTTCATTCGGGTAGGCTGTCTAATGGGTCTGGGGTGTCTGGACCACCGTCTTCTACGTCTGCATCCATTGCAGCTGCTAGATTCAGAATAATGCAGTTTCTCTAACCGCCACTGGCAGTGTGGTTTAGGCAATTTGGGGTTTTTGGTTCTCTAGCGGGAAGATCTCAGGGAAAGACACCTCCTCTTTCTTTCGGCCAGCAATCGCTGGGCCCAGATGACACTGAAATTCGGGAAATCCTGGACCATAGCTACTGGGTAAGGAAGACAAGGCAAGATTGCTGCTTCCAGCTGAGCTAACCTACATGTGTTTTAAAGGATACCTGAGCTGTCGGGTACTGCATTTGGTCACTATGTACACATGCCAGGGTCACAGTCTGCTCATAATTCAATTGCAGACTGTTGAGTATTTCTCTCCGAATAAGGGTCTTGATATTGCCAGAGTCCACTAGTGCTTGGTGTGGGTGTCCTTCCAGCTGAACTTGTAATACACAATTTCTGCTTTCCAGACTGAAAACGTCCACAAAATTTCAGTCAGGCGAGTGAGGCTACCAAATTCACATCCATGGCATCTTCAGCTAGATCCTGGCAGTCCCTAGCTATATGACCTCTTCCCCCACACCTGAAACAGGTGGAGAAGTAAGGATCTCCTGACTGGGCTAAGGGTGCACAGTGCATTCGTGGGGACGAGGGCTTCCATCGCTCTGATCCCTTCCTTGGAGACCCGGGGCTGGAGGGTGGCTTCTGATCCTTCTGGTTATTCAGTCCAGCTTTTTCTCTTTCCCTCCCAGGACTTCCAGCCTGCTGCTTTTCTTTGTAGGGTTCTGACTGTGGTTGTGCTTGATAGAAGGCTTCGGACACTTCTAAAGCACTCTCTGGGGTCAATTTAGGGTGCTGCCTCACCTACTGTTTCATAGGTGAGGATAAGTCTTCAAGGAGCTGCTCCAAGAGGATGACTCTTGTGATCTCCGGGCTGTCTTGCCTTCTGGTTGCAAAAATAAAAACTGCCTCTTTGGCAGTAACTATACCCCTCCCCCCCACCCCAACTAGTACTGGACTATTCCCTTTTGCCCGATGTCCTGGCGTAGTATCGTTAATAGGCCCAGAGCGCTGGAGGTCAAGGATAAGCTCCATATCACACCACTGCCACAGCATGAGATACTGTGAGTGAGGGTTGAGGGTGGGCCTTCAGTATAGCACAGTCGGACAAGGTTATAAACAGAAAATAAGTGCTTTATTAAACTTCATTCTGAGACCTGTTACTTCACAGGCCCAGAAACAAAGATAAAGTCTCTTCACTTCAGAGAACAAAGTCTTAACCAGGGCCGTAGCTGAGAGGGCCCAAAACACAGTCTGTAGCTTGTGATTGCCATGTCCAGGGCTGCCGGGGGGGGGGGGGGGGGGGGATAAAGTAAAATTGCCAGGGCCAAGCCTTCAAGGGGGCCTGGCAAGGTAGCTTCTTCTTTCCAGTGCCTGCCTGGCCTGCCTCATGCTTCTGGGTTTGTCTCTCTCCTGCTCCTGCATGCTAGGACCTGATGATTGCATTAACGCGGCACACAGAAGCAGGAGACAACAGACCGAGGGAGGAGGAGGAGCAGTCAGCCTGAGACACAGCTGGTAAGGGGGCAAGCATGCACACCCAGAGTGTTGGGGGAGGGGTGTGAAGATGGCAGTGCAAATATGGGGGGCAGCCCAAACTGGAGGGGGGCACACACGGCGGCCCAGGTTGGGGGGGAGCAGTCCTACCCTGGGCCCAGCTGTGTTTCTCTGCGGCCCTGGCCATGCCCCAAACACAGTCTGTAAATTTCTGCTCTCTCTCTCACTCTGGATTTCTAGCAAGGCTTACAAATATTCAGATCAAAAGTTAGCTTACCTCACTTCACAGTAGTGTGTAAAAGCATATGCTTGGCTTCATTTCTTCCTTCCCTGGACCTGCATAACCGATTCTGGCCCTGCATTTTATGTTTCCTGGTTCCTGTCCTTTTGGCTCCACCCCTCCTGTCTCATTTCCTCTCTGGGCAGGACTAGTGGCTTTAAGGTGGTTCAGACTACCTGAGGAATCTTTTTTAAGGGTGAGGAGCAGTTTTCTGTGTACCCCCTCACAGTCCCTTATGATAGACTCCTGAGGAAATTAAAAAGCCATGTGATAGGAGGCAATATTCTGTTGTGGATTGGAAACTTTAAAAGAAAACAGGGAGTATGGATAAATGGTCAGTTCTTTGATTGGAAGAAGTACATAAGTACATAAGTATTGCCATACTGGGACAGACTGAAGGTTTATCAAGCCCAGCATTCTGTTTCCAAAAGTGGCTAATCCAGGTTACAAGTACCTAGCTAGATTCCAAAACAGTACAATACATTTTATGTTGCTTATCCTAGAAATAAGCAGTGGATTTCCCCCAAGTTCATCTTAATAATGGCTTATGGACTTTTCTTTTAGGAAGCTATCCAAACCTTTTTTAAACTCCGCTATGCTAACTGCTTTTACCACATTCTCTGTCAACAGATTCCAGAGTTTAATTACACATTGAGTGAAGACATATTTTCTCTGATTTTGTTTTAAATTTACTACTTTGTAATTTCATTGCATGCCCCCTAGTCCTAGTATTTTGGAAAGAGTCAAGAAGCTATTCACGTCTACCCGTTCTACTCCACTCAAGAAGGTGAGAGTTGAGTGTCACAGGGATCTGTACTGAGTCTAATGCTTTTTAATGAATTCATTGATGATCTCTAAATAGCAACAATGAGAGATGATCAAATTTGCAGATGACACCAAATTATTTAAAATTGGTAAATCATACAAGGACCGTGAGAATTTGCAGGAGGGCCTTGGGAAGTTGGAAGATTAGGCATCCAAATGGAAGATGAAATTTAGATTGGACAGGTATAAAATGATGCACAGTGAGAAGAATATCCCGAATTATAACTACATGATAAAAGATTCCACAATAGGAGTCACTGCTGAGGAAAATGATTTAGGTGTCATTGTAGTAAATGCATTGAAATCTTCTGCTCAGTGTGCGGCAGTGGCCAAAAGTGTAAACAGAATGTTAGGAGTTATTAGAAAAAGAATAGAGAATAAAATAAAGAATATCATAATGCCTCTGTTATCACTTCTTGGTGAGACCACATCTTGAGTATGCAATTCTGATCACCACATCTCCAAAAATATATAACTGGACACCACAAATTTGGCACCTAGATGCATCGTGCTTGCAAAGATTCATGTCACTGACATTTGTTGGTTGGCATTTTTGCAATTCAGCAGTATTGTTCTACTGAGGATATTATAGGATTTCCACAGCCTGGACTTGACTCTTTTGTTACGTGGTTGCGCCATAAGAGATAACGACCCCTGAGCCAGGCCTTTTGCTGAAACACGGCCGTGTCAGGTCATCTTTTTGCTGTTGTTAATAAAGACTACTAGATATCCTCCTGACATCCACCTCATTTCTTTGTTTGTTGTTCATGTCTGTGTGAGCTCTTCTTCTCCTTTTTCATTTGGAAAAGTCCATAAACCATTGTTAAGATAAACCTGGGGGAAGCCACTGCTTATCCCTGGGAGTAAGTAGCATGAAATTTTGCTACTTCTTGTGACCTGGATTACCCATTGTAAGAAACAAGATACTAGGCTAAATGGACCTTCGGTCTGACCCAATATGGCAACTCTTGTTCCTATGTTTCTGAGTACTCTGGCATACTCAGTAGAGTGGTGTGTATTCATTTATTTATGTATGTAAATAATTTGTTCTATACACTAACTAAAATTCTAGGCGTTTGGCCTAGAGATGCATGGCCATGGCTGCATCCTTGCTTTCCTCTTTTGCTGCTTTCTGCCCCAGGGCCTCCTCTTCTCTCTTCTCTCTCTCTCTCTCTCTGTACACCTCCTCCTCCCCTGTCAGTCCTATCTCTACCTCTTCATCTGTCTCTTACTCCTGCCTCCTCTTCCTCCTGTTCTCTTTCACTCATATACTCTTTCTCTCCTTTGTCTCGCCTCTGTTCACTTTTCCACTCCTGATGCAAATTCTCCTAGAAGCCTTAATTCCTCCATCTTCAACCCTAAAGCACATCTTATTAGAGGATCCTTTTACGCTAGAAAGCCAAACAAAAATTACAACAAAGAAGATGTTCCACTCAATGTGGAAACTCAAACGAGTAAAACCTTTCTTCCCGAGGGAAATATTCCGCAGCTTGGTACAATCAATGGTTCTAAATCACCTAGACTACTGCAATGCAATCTATGCCGGATGCAAGGAACAAATTATTAAGAAACTTCAAACTGCCCAAAACACCGCAGCCAGACTCATATTTGGAAAAACGAGATACGAAAGCGCCAAACCCCTACGTGAAAAACTGCATTGGCTCACAATCAAAGAACGAATTGCATTCAAAATCTGCACCCTGGTTCACAAAATTATTCATGGCGAGGCCCCGATCTACATGGCAGACCTCATAGACTTACCAACCAGAAACACAAAAAGGTCAGCACACACATAGCTAAATCTCCACTACCCAAGCTGCAAAGGACTAAAATATAAATCAACATATGCATCCAGCTTCTCCTACATAAACACACAAACATGGAATGCACTACCAAACGTCATGAAAACAATGCATGACCTAACAATCTTCCGGAAATCATTAAAGACCAGTTTGTTCAAGAAGGCATACCATAACGATCCAACCTAAACTCCCGAACCCTGCAACACAACGAAACTTGTACCAGAACAGGACACTTAATTCTTCCTCCTTAACTACCTAAGACATTCTGTAACTCATGAACTTTAACACAATCACCACTCTGTATTTCTCATACCAGAATTGGCGTTCGCCATCACGGTACTATGTAAGCCACATTGAGCCTGCAAATAGGTGGGAAAATGTGGGATACAAATGCAACAAATAAATAAAATAAATAAATGAGCTAGAATGTTACATTTGCTCAAAAGCAGGTGCAATCAGATCTGTGTTCCCTGAATTGAACTTTGTTTTTCTAGGCAAAATGCTCTAACAAAGCGAATAAGATTGGCAGGTAAGAGTGCATGCATTAGAAATGTCAGCAGTTCTAAGTGGAACAATAATTCCTTTCATAGTTCTCTTTTCTTTTATGTATATTGTTTAATAATTGTGAGTAAAAATGGTGAAATTGTAATAGCTCTTGTGTTTCTTCCTAGGAATGAACCATATGTAGCCAAAGCATCAGGTAATGAAGACCAAAGCATGATGGGAAAATTTGTTAAAGTTGAAAGACAGGTATCACTTTTAAGCTTGTTCAAATATAGTACACTCAAATGCAGCATGATAGGCACTGAGATGTTAGATACTTATTACCAGTTTGTCTAAAATAATTTATAAGCAGAGCCAAACTGATTCCATAAGGGGGACATTTCAAATTTCTGCTCAAAATAATGGGTGGCCACGAGGGCAGAATTTGGACAAGGATAAAAAGGGGTTCTCAACCCAGTTACATATAGCACTATCCCTCGATCCAACTCTCTGGTCAGGTTTGTCTGTCAAGACTTGCCTTTAGTGAAACCATATTGCTTTGGGTCCCGTAATCCACTGGATTCCAAAAACTTTACTGTTCTCTGTTTTAAAAGTGTTTCCATTAATTTACTTACCACAGAAGTCAGACTTACCGGCCTGTAGTTCTGAACCTCTTCCTTACTTCCTCTTTTGTGGAGAGGGACCACATATGATCTTCTCCAGTCCTCTGGGACCACTAATGACTCTAGAGAAGCATTGAAAAGGTCAGCCAGCAGAGCCACTAGAAGTTCCCTAAGTTCCTTCAGTACCCTTGGATGTATCCCACCTGGCTCCATTACTTTGTCCACCTTTTTGATACAGAAATTTAAGTACTTGAAAGGTATCAATATGCAAAGAAACCTCTTCCAGAGATATAGCGGCAGTAGAATTAGAGGATATGAATTGAAGTTGCAGGGAGGTAAACTTAGGAGTAACATCAGGAAATACGTTTTTCACAGAGAGGGTCGTAGACACTTTGAACGCCCTTCCAGGAGAGGTGCTAGAGTCAAAAATGGTGAACGAATTCAAAAATATGTGGGATAGACACAGGGGATGCCTAAATAGAAAGAAGATGGAAACACAACATGGTTATTGAGGTATTATGTTGGGTAAGAGTAGTGGAAACTAAGGTTGATAGCTGATACCGGACAGACTTTTATTATCCGTGTCCCGCAAATGGCAAGAGACTGGTGAAGATTTGGCAACTCCAGTATTGTAGATCACTTTATTGTCATATGCTGCAAGTAAGGGTGCTCTGCACTGCAGCTCGGAGGAAAGAGAAGACAACTTGACCGGTAAATTGAATGCGCTGTTGGCAATACTTGGGGTTGATATATGGTTGTAATCAAGACTCCATCATGTTTGACTGCCTATATGTGGTTGGCATGATGGGGACTTGTCACCCAGTGTTTAAGCATGGGTGACTGTGGCCCATACAGAGTGCTGAGAAAGGGACTGACCTGCCTGAAAGGAAAGAGAAAGAGGCAGTCAAGGGGCAACTGCCTGAATGAATGGAGTTTGTTCTGGAAGGAGGGAACAGTTGCCAGTGGAGGAGAATATGGAAATTTCTCCTGTATAACCCATATCCTTAGTTTCAGCCAAGTGGAGTGTGCAGAGACTGTTCCTGGGCAGTCCTAACTTATGTCTGTGATCAGGTTGGTGAAATTACCTGGTGAGTGAGAGGTTCTCTAAGGGCACAGCTCCAGGCTGTGTCCTGGAAGTGCTGGTTCAAACCTATGAACTATCATGGACTCAAACAGAAATTTGGTGCTGGAAAAAAAGTTTAACCCTTCCTGTGCTGTTGTGCACAAATCCTTTTGGTGGCAAAGCCTAGTGAAAGCAATGAGTGAAGTGCTTAACACTGAACTTGCTGTTATGAACTTTTTTGGGTCTTTTTTCCTTTTGGGTCCTGAGCCAACATGTTGTAAGGACTTGTGCTGTGTGTTGAGAGTTATTGAATTTGATTCTTTTTGCTGTATAAAAGCCTTCATGTTTTCGAACTTGGTTGCTTTCTGAATACCTGAGCTGGAGAATTGGAAATCCCAGACCGGAGTCAGATCCAGATTTGTGGATTTTTCCTGGTTTCTTCAAAGGGAAGAGTAAGAGTAGGCAGACCTCGTGACACAGACCACGCCATGCCCTATAACATATACATTCGTTTGTGTGCACATATGTATGCAAATGCCAAAAATCCACCTAAGTGCTATTTTGTAAATCTGGCATATCTTAAAGAGCACATATTTTAAGGTTTGCATACACATAGGCAGAGTCTGGGCCTGGCATGGGTGGGACTCACACATGCTTAGTGTACAGAATACTGTAGTATCCGTACATATCACCAGAGCTTAGGTGTGCACATGTGAGCTCTGTTGCTGCTGTAGTGCTTCTACCTAAACTATAGGTGTTTTTTTTTTTTGGGGGGGGAGGGAGGGAGGGTCATTAGTAGGCTAATATTCCTTTAAAGAATAGGTTCCTACCAGGTGCCCTCTGGAGAGCCTATTCTTTATAGAATACTAGAATAGCAGGTTACACATATATAACTTAGATATGATCAAGTAACATAGTAAATGACAGCAGATAGAGACCTGAACGGTCCAAACAGTCTGCCCAACAGTCACACTCATTATCAAGTCATGATTAAA
Source organism: Microcaecilia unicolor (assembly GCF_901765095.1). Lineage (NCBI taxonomy): Eukaryota > Metazoa > Chordata > Amphibia > Gymnophiona > Siphonopidae > Microcaecilia > Microcaecilia unicolor. The sequence goes on along the minus strand of NC_044031.1, from coordinate 591,621,912 downwards.
CCAACAATGAATGTGATATAAAATACTTGATCATTGTCTCTTTTTAACATTTCTGGGATATAGACCGTAGAAATCCGCCTGGCCCTGACCTTAGGTTCCAACTACTGAAGTTGCCATCGAAGTCCACTCCAGCTTATCCAAATCTGTTTTGTCAATTCCAGCTAGTGTAAATACTCCTGCCTAGATTGTTTAAAAATGTATGTAGGTTATAGTATTATATCATTTATACATGCTTCACTCAAATTCCACCCATGTGTATATCCATCTTCAAACTATGAGCCATCACATATAGGCACCATTTTGTAGAATAGCGGCATTCTGGTCATTTGCATGCACTCCTGGCCCCTAAATGTTGGCACCTTCTTTATAGAATTATGCCCAAAGAGGGGGTACATTCTAAAGTATGTGCCCACATTGGCAGTATTTACATAAAGATGTAACCATATATGCGTGGAAATGGCCTCTTTTAAAATATCAACTGGCATAAAAGTGCATGTGTTAAAATGGTGTCTGATTTACCAGTGGGCATGCAAAGCAGTGGAGTTTAGGTGGAGCACACCAGAACATGCATAGATTATAAAATACTACTATGATAAATTTAGGTGGAGACATTTAGCTAGACCTAGGACTGATGTGAATGGCTGTGCCTGCCACTTATGCTAGTATGTTAAAAAGATAAGTAGGCACCCATTTGTCTTTATACGTTTCACGTGGAGGGGTATAATTGAACGGTGCGCTCAAGTTTTCCTGGGGCCGTCCTCACAGGACGGCTCCGTGAAGGGGCGGGGAAACCCGTATTATTGAAACAAGATGGGCGTCCATCTTTTGTTTTGATAATACGGTCAGCGACGCCCAAATCTCAACATTTAGGTTGGCCTTAGAGATGGTCGTCCCCGGTTTTCGGCGATAATGGAAACCAAGGATGCCCATCTCAGAAACGACCAAATCCAAGCCATTTGGTCGTGGGAGGAGCCAGCATTTGTAGTGCACTGGTCCCCCTCACATGCCAGGATACCAACCGGGCACCCTAGGGGGCACTGCAGTGGACTTCAGAAATTGCTACCAGGTGCACAGCTCCCTTACCTTGGGTGCTGAGCCCCCCAACCCCCCCCCAAAAAAAACCCACTCCCCACAACTGTACACCACTACCATAGCCCTAAGGGTGAAGGGGGCACCTAGATGTGGGTACAGTGGGTTTCTGGTGGGTTTTGAAGGGCTCACATTTACCACCACAAGTGTAACAGGTAGGGGGGATGGGCCTGGGTCCGCCTGCCTGAAGTGCACAGTACCACTAAAACTGCTCCAGGGACCTGCATAGTGCTGTCATGGAGCTGGGTATGACATTTGAGGCTGGCATAGAGGCTGGCAAAAAAAAAAAAATAGGGTGGGAGGGGGTTGGTGACCACTGGGGGAGTAAGGAGAGATCATCCCCGATTCCCTCCGGTGGACATCTGGTCAGTTGGCTTGGTCGCAAGAAAAAAAGGACCAAGTAAAGTCAGCCAAGTGCTCGTCAGGGATGCCCTTCTTTTTTCCATTATTGGCCGAGGACGCCCATCTCTTAAGCACGCCCCAGTCCTGCCTTTACTATGCTGCCAACATGCCCCCGTGAACTTTGGTCGTTCCCCCGAAATGGAAAGCAGTTGAGGACGCCCCAAATCGGCTTTCGATTATGCCGATTTGATTGACCCTGAGAGAAGGACGCCCATCTTCTGATTTGTGTCGGAAGATGGGCGCCCTTCTCTTTTGAAAATGAGCCTGATAGTCCCTCAGATTTCCCTCCAGAAAGGGTGTTCCCTCCTCCTCCTCCTACTACTACTTAACATTTCTAAAGCGCTACTAGGGTTACGCAGGGCTGTACAATTTAACATAGAAGGACAGTCCCTGCTCAAAGGAGCTTACAATCTAAAGGACAAATGTACAATCAGTCAAATAGGGGCAGTCTAGATTTCCTGAAAGGTATAAAGGTTAGGTGCCAAAAGCAACATCTTCAGTAGAAGAGTCAACCCTAGTTCTGGAAACTAAGATAATTTCAAGTCAAAAGTATACAGACCTAATACTGATAGACACACTAGAGGTCTCTGTTGATTGTTTGTGGATGTTTCTTCTTGTAACAAGTCTAAATCCCTTTTAAACGCAAGTATGCTAGATACCATGGCCACAACCACTGACAACAAATTCCACAGCTTGATTGTTACTTGAACAAAAAACTGTCTAACTTCTATAAATCTGCCACCTGTTAGTTTCATGGACTGTTCTCTGATCTTAGTACTATATGAAGAAGAAAATAACTATTCTCTTTTAATCTATTCCACTCCATTGATGATTTTATGAACTTCTATCATATCTCTTCTCATCTGTCTCTTTTCCTGGCTGAAGAACCCTAGCCAGTTTAGCCTTTCTTCATCAGGGATAAATTCCATCTCCTTTACCATTGTTGCCTTTCTCTGTACTTTTTCTGTTTCTCGGTTTTGCTGTCTCTCCCAAATACTATAGATGCCACCAAACGTTTGGTGCGCAATTGGGCATGCAGTGATAGAATAGGGACAGTTATGCATATAAACTAATTGGCATAATTAGCGATAACTATCAATAATGGGCCTTGACTGGCGCTAATTGGCACAAATGAACAGTTATGCGTGTTACTGATCTATAAACTTCAATGATTATGACAGTGTTAATCCCAACTCTGGCAAGGGATTTACAAATGCTTAAATATATGCTCGAGTCCAAATTTACATTAGCAAAATAGATTTAACTGTTGCTTTATAGCAGACCTCAGCTATGCAACTTGAAACTAATGAAGGTTTTATATAGTTTCAAGAATCAAGTACATAAATCATCAAAAGTCTCTCTGTATAGTTAATATTAAATGTTTATATTTAATAGCTATGTCATATATAATGTCAATTAGACTTTAATCAAAAGCTTATAAACCTTTGAATAAAAAGACTTAGCTTTGTCAGCTCAGTCTGACATGCCATGTTTTGCATAAAGCTGTTTCAAGGACATATCCCCATTACTACTCATCTCCTTTTCTTGCCAACCAGCATGTTGTGTAGCAGCTGGCCAGTCCTCTCTCTGCCCTACCAACCCTCATTAAGCAGCTAGCATATTTTGTAATTTATTTTGTTACATTTGTACCCCGTGCTTTCCCACTCATGGCAGGCTCAATGCGGCTTACATATTGTATACAGGTACTTATTTGTACCTGGGGCAATGGAGGATTAAGTGACCTGCCCAGAGTCACAAGGAGCTGCCTGTGCCTGAAGTGGGAATTGAACTCAGTTCCCTGGGACCAAAGTCCACCACCCTAACCACTAGGCCGCTCCTCCACTCCGTGTATTGGCTGGTTTTAATGCACAGTAATTGATAGTGCAGGTCTACAATCATGTCTACCACATGGTAAAACCTGCACTAACTGCTTAATGTAAGTGCCTCAAAAATTCTTGTTGGGAGATATATAGTTCTATTGTTTTGAGAGAGAGGGCTCAGAGAAAGATTTTGTATGAGTTAACTTGAAGTTTACATGAATTTATGATACCTGATAAATTTATATTATAAAAAATATGAGCCCCGTTTTACATAGAACACAGAGATCAGAATTAAGACATCCGAGTCAGGACATGCTCAATTGCTGATGTAGAATCTAAGATACCTGCAAGAGTGTATGTGGATTAGGGATGAGCAAACATCATCTAGACTGCACTCTCTTTGCAAAGGACTGTGCACTATTTATTTATTTATTTATTTATTTATTTATTAGGATTTATTTACTGCCTTTTTTAAGTATTCACTCAAGATGATATAGAGCAAGAATAAGTCAAACATTAGCAATAGACAATTACAGCAATAAAAATAGTCAAACAACAACACAAAATGTGGCATAATATGCTACATTTACAATGACAACACAATACATAATAAAACATTTAAATAGACAGCATAGGGTGTAAGCAAAGATGCAACATATAGATAGATAAGATAGAGTAACAGGAGTAAGAAAATAAGGGACTAATTTAAAGAAAGTTGTAAATGAGGTCAGAAAGGTGCTTGAACATTATTTGAGCTAGGATCAAAGTAAATAAAAATGCCCTGTTGTAGTATGTGCAGCCGGTGTCATTTACCTCTTCCATTAAAGGCGTGGTTGAAGATCCAAGCTTTCACCTGCTTCCTGAAGTATAGATAGTCTTGTGTTAGGCGAAGCATTATAGAATACACTTAGGGAGTTGGGTGCGTAAATTCTAATTATCGTCAATTAGTGTTTATTGTTGCTTGTTAAGTGCTGTTAACAAGGCTGTTTGGCTTGTTAAGCCAATTAAGTTATAAGTGTTGTTACAGAATATGCTTGGATTTCAGCACGGAACGCTAGGCGTGCTATATAGAATTTAGGGGTAAGTGCCGACTGGGAGCATTCAGCTGGAGATAACTAGCTATCTCCCATGGAATATTTGCACATAGCCAGTTAAGCACTATTTAACCGGCCAGGAGCTGTTCCTGGCTGGTTAAATATTGCTGAATATCAAGAGGGATTCTGCACAAGTTTTAGTCCTTTTTTTTTTTTTTACTTTGTTGACATCATATCATGTAAAAAATAGAAGCTGATTGTGTTATAGCTTTAGTTTTCTCAGCTGATCTCCTATCCAAACTACCTTCACTCTGCTGCTTCTGCCTTACATTTGCTAAGTATTCTTACTCTCTTGTTTGTTGACTGCATGATATGCAATAATAGGAATCATAACTATACTTTAGCATTTTAAGTGTGCTCTAAACAGGATATATTGGGCTAGATTCAGTACATGGTGTTCAAAATTCAGTGCCAAAATTAATTGGCGCTAAGCACAAATCTATAAACTGTACATACCCATTATAAAATTACTCTTGGTGCTGATTCCCATGCCAAACTTTAGGCACAAGACTTACACCTGCTGAAACCTGGTAAGTTAGGTATACTGAGACTGTATTCTGTAATTCCACGTGCAACATTTTGGAACACCCCTGACATGCCCATGGCCATGTCCTCTTTTGAGTTGTGCGCTAGTAGAGTTAGGTGCCGTGCCTTATACTACTAATCATTTCTATAGCGTTACTAGATGTACACAGCACTGTACATATTATAAGCAGGTACTTTTTCTGTCCCTAGAAGGCTCACTATCTGTTTTTGTACCTGAGGCAATGGAGGATTAAGGGGTTCTTTTACAAAGGCCTGCTAAAAAATGGCTTGCGGTAGTGCAGGCGCGGGATTTGGGTGTGCGCCGTTCCATTTTTTAGTGCATCTGTAAAAAGGGGCCATTTTTTTCCACGAAAATGGATGTGCGGCAAAATGAAAATTGTTGTGCATCCATTTTGGGTCTGAGACCTTACCGCCGGCCATTGACCTAGCAATAAAGACTCACATGATAACCGGGTGGTAATGACCTACGCGCCCCAAATGCCACTTGGCGTGCGTCCATTACGCGCACCAGAAAATAAAAAATATTTTTCAGATGCGCATAGCGGATGTGTGCCAAAAATGAAATTATTGCAAGAGCCACACGGTAGTCAGGCGGTAACTGCATTTTGGCATGCTTTGGGTATGCGTAGATGCTTACATGGCTTAGTAAAAGGACCCCTAAGTGACTTGCCCAAGGTCACAAGGAGCTGCAGTGGGACTTGAACCCAGGTCATGAGGAGCAGAGCTTGTTGCGCTAACCATTAGGCTACTCCTCTACTCTTAGTGGCCTTATACAACAGTGCACAGCCAGATGTGCATGCAGATTTTAACGAGTGCCAATTAACATCAATAATTGGTCATTAGCACTCAATTATTGATGTTAATTGGCTTGTTGCTCAATTAATTTGTGTGTGCATCTTGGGCAAACAATTCTGGGTAAAGCCAAAAAGAGAGGGATACAAAGTACAAAACAAACAATCCCAAACAAGAAAGCACCAAGAGCCTTCAAGACCAGAACATGTCCTTTAATTGATACGAAGTAGAAATAATGTGCATCAGTGACCCAACATGATCTGTGTTTCGGCATACAGTGCCTGCATCAGGGGTCTCTTTAGTCAGTACTTTCAAAAGTGAGGAAAAGATAGCCTGCCACCAGGGCTCCAAACTATAATAGTTGACCTTCACAGACACCGGAACATCAGAGTTTTGACTGATTTGAAGGTCAACTATTACATTGTCGGGTCACTGATGCACATTATTTCTACTTCTATCAATTAAAAGACATGTTCCGGTCTTGAAGGCTCTTGGGTCATGCAATTCTGGGTGCCATATATATAGAATACAGGGTATTATGTGTAACTGTTTGGAAAACAGATTTGGAGATAGTGCTGGGTATAAGAATTTTAAATACTACTACTACTAAATCCTATATAATAAAACACACCTCCAACATTCTGAAGCTGACTGCATGGCTGAGGCATTCCTGCTCTCTGTATCCATCTCCTGAATTGACATCACGTACTTCCAGGTTCGTCACAAGCAGAAGTGACCAACCACATGAGGTTTCTCGGCTTCATAATGTTGGAGGTGCATTCTATTAAATAGGATTGGTCAGTTCCTTGAAGCACAGCCAGAGCTCAGCATCCTGCAGAGTAACGCTCAGACACGAGAGAGAGAGGGGGGGGGGGGGCTGACACCAGAGGGGGGGGGGGGAGGTATCTCTGTCACACACACACTTTCTCTCTCACACACTCTCTCTCTCTCACAGTCAATGTCTTTCTGCTCGCACTCTCACACACTGTCTCTCACACACTCTATGTCTCACACTGTATCAGATTCACTCTCTATGTGTCACACAGTCACTCACACACTCTCTTGGTCTCATACACTCAGTCTCTCAGAGAGTCTGTGTCTCACACACACTCTCTCTCTCTCTCGCACACACTGTATCTGTGTGAAACACACACTCTCTCTCACACTGTGCCTCACATATGCACTTGCACACACTCTCATTCTCACACACACACTCTCTCTCTCATAGACACACTCGCACCCAGACTCACTCTCACTCTCTCTCACACACACACACACACACACACACACACTCGCACATTCACTCTCTCTCTCACACACAGTCACTCTCACATACACTCTCTCAAACATACACACTCCGAGGAAAACCTTGCTAGCGTCCGGTTCATTTGTGTCAGAAACGGGCCTTTTTTACTAGTAATAAATAAAAGCGTTAGCAGCATTTATTTTATGAAACATAAAATAAGTCGGTACTGCAGTTCCCTCCCTTGTTGTGCAGTACATCAATAGAAATGCATTTTTACTGACTTCTTTTGTTTGGTTGTTTTCTTTTTCCTAGGTTCATGACATGGGGAAAAAACTGGATTTCCTTGTAGATATGCACATGCAGCACATGGATCAGCTGCAAGTTCAAGTCACAGAATATTATCCCTCCAAAGGACCAGTATCACCAGATGCAAAAAATGAAGATGACCAATATTCTGACTTTAAAAGAGTCGTTTATAACTATACTGAATCATGTTCCCATACAACCCCTTATAATTTGCACCAAGTTCCACTCAACAAGATAAATACATATGAGTTCTTCACAAAGGACCCAGATGATTATGCCTCATCTTTGCACTTCAGCGAGCCAGACTGTGGGAGGATAGCTCCACCTTGTTCAAAACCATACCCGGAAAGGCCTACAGTTTTACCTATACTTACTCTACTAGACACTCGAGTTAATTTCCGGTCCCAAGGAGAGATACATAGCCCATATTCAGACAGGATTTCCCCAAGACCAAAACACAGCTTTACCAGAGACAGTGACACCCCGTTATCTCTTCTTTCTGTCAACCATGAGGAACTTGAGCGCACTCCAAGTGGATTCAGCATCTCTCAAGAGAAAGATGACTTCATTTTCGATTCAAATGGAGGATCGAGTTGGATGAGAGAGAAGCGCTATTTGGCTGAAGGTGAAACAGACACAGATACTGACCCCTTTACTCCGAGTGGTCCCATTCCTCTATCTTTGACAGGGGATGGAATTTCAGATTCGGTATGGACCCCTTCCAAACCATTGTAAATAGGGTAGGGTGAGGTCCCTTCATGTAATGTTAAGCGTGTGTTGCATATCTTACTACACACGTGCCCAAAGTTTACTTGTTCAGATACCTATGGTGGCATAAAATGCATGTACACTAGTGTTAGTCATTTGGCAACATTTCATATGGATTACTAAATCAGATTTTTTCATACCAGTAAAACTAAACAGCTTAATTTTGTGCACGGTTTGCATGAATTTACACTATATAAGTGGTTCAGCTGATTTATTCTACTGTGTCGTACATACCTAACTGAAGTTCTCAATGACAACTGGATCTATGCAGAAAGATTTGACCTTTCATGCTATCTTTTATAAAGCAAGTTGCAACATGAAAATTTCAATTCCTGTTTATAAAGTAAATATTTTTTTTCTTCATCTAAACTAACCAAAATAGCTGATTCCAATGCTGGTAAGGAAAATGATCAAGCCACTATGTAATATTCTAAGATGTGTCATATTAAGTACATAGAAGAATGATTAAATAAATAGGGGGTTGAAAAGCCTCCAGTGTTGACAAGAATGCTATCTTCGATAGCATTCACATTTTTTCAGACAGCACATTCTTGCCAACATCAATTAACCAGAATACCTTACTGATGATAGTTTTAAGTAACACATAATGGGTCAATTTAAATGCCATTAAGATATATTTTAATTACATATTTTTAAAAGGATCATGGAACCAGGTTCCTTAAAGACAGTTTGTATGAATTTCAACATCTATAACCTGCCATCCAGTTGCTCTGCTTACACCTTATCTTATAAAACCTTTTATGATTTTGGTAAGTCTATCTCTAGTGGTTTAATCAAACTCGTCAGATTAGTTACAATGAAATTTTTTTGAGAATTTTTAGTCAGTTTTGCCATGGAAAAAAAGACCATGGTATGGGCCAATCTAGTAGGATTTATAGCCACAACTCAATGCCATGTTTTAGAGTCACCCATCTTCGTGATCTAGCATGATGTCTAATGGCGGGATGTTTCTGGGCAAACAGTGTGCTCCATTGTTGACGAAGGTTCAATAAGTTTTCCTGGATGACCTGCCCCTGCAAGGCAGAGCAGTGAAATGTTTCCTTCTGGTTAACTTGCAGCTGTAAGCAACTTTAGATTTAGAGGGCATCTGTGATGGAGTGATTACTTGTAGATCTGCCAACTTATTTAGAGACTGGCGTGTACTTGCATTTAAAAATAACAGTATCTAAATCTGAAGTGGAGTTTTACTTTGGGGTATAGGAATATGCATTTGTTAGTAAACATTCAGTTCATTAGCATTTTTAAAAGATTGAGGGGCTTTTTCACTAAGCTGCGTTAAACAGCTAGCTCAGATTTTATTATATGTAGACATTAGCATAGCCAAAAATTAAAGGAGAAACCAATAATGAACATAACAATAAAAATAAAGTTTTACACACAAAAGGTCCAAAAATGTCAAAACTAGTTGTGGAATACGCACATTTTTATTATCAAAGTTCAAAATATCCTCTTCAATCCAAACTTATTATAAGAATGCAACTTTGAACACAAAGTTTATACCTTTAGCAACATAGTGTAAGCCACATTGAGCCTGCAAATAGGTGGGAAAATGTGGGGTACAAATGCAGCAAATAAATAAATAAAATAGAGCTTTCACATCAGATTTGATTGCTCGATTAATTTTCAAAGTGCCTGCTCAAGCTTAAACAATTGTTATAATTATATAGTTCAAAATGAACTTCTACAAATCCGATGGGACCCATTTCACCGATTCATAACACTTTGTCAAGGTCAAATACAGAAGAAGCATCTAATTGAAAGATCCCTTGTATGGCTTGGAGATAACTTAGCATCTCCAATAGCGTCATTTTGGAGATGTTAAGCTATCAGATAGAGTGTATCTCCACAAAATGAAAATGTGACAAATATCCAGCACTGTGACTGTTGAACAAATTTAATTAGAGGGATAAAGGCCTCACAGAGCTCCTAGACGTATCACGTCAAAAGAGCTGAAATGGGTCATAAACGGACCCTCTGTTCATCATCGGCCAAAAACCTCATGGACTGTGTGCAAACTTTCCAGTCCTTGCGCTCAACCTTGAGGTGGTGGTAAGTGCAGCCATGCTACCAGCAGTCCAGTATCACGACCTCTGACTTTCCTCTGATCTGATCCTCCGATCCCTACCATCCTGATTCTATATACCCAATCTCCCCATTCCCCTGAATTTATCCTCCATGCCCTTCTCATGACACAAAGCCCCTTCCATAGTTCTCCAAGTCAACCCACACCCAAACTCTTTGAGAACCCCTATCATTTACCCAAAGGTCATCCCTGGGCAACTAGTGGTTCAGAGCGAGATTGGTTTCTCTCCACTCCCACATTGTCGGGCTTTGAAAATATAATTGCACACACTGACCCCTAGTAATAGAACAGTATGACTACCACTATAGGTCATCTGTGCCATTTTGGAACCTGGAGCCAAATAGGGTAAGAGCAGAGAGGGATCGCTCCTGATCTGTTCCACTAGCCAACCAAGGATGGCCCCTAGGCAAATCCAGGGAAATCAAGGGGGTGGGGAGAGGGTTGGCTGGGAGAACTGTTGGATGGGCTTTGTAGATGTTATAAAAATTTCCCACCACGTGTAATTTTCTTCTACAGTAAATCAGTAAGGTTTATTTAAACTTTTATGGCAAAGGTAACAGAATGGGGTGGACTACTGGGGCCATAGCCCAACCAACCTTTTCCCCACAGAGCATGAGAACCTTGATGATCTAGGACAGAGGTTATTTTATTTGGCCCCACCAACCATAAGGATGATTAAAAAAGGGCAATACAATGATGGTGAGCTAAATTGTGCAATGACCTATTTAAGATTTATTGTTGGTTGAAGATTATTTCTTGCGCAGTTCGGAGGAGGATTTCTTCGATAGCATTCACATTTTTTATGATCTTTGCAACATTGCCAGTTGTAGTAATGTGCACAGGCCAACAGTTTTCAGTTAGTTTTTAGTTTGTCCTTTTCCAGAATTCAGATGTTTTTTTCTCATTTCATATATTAATTTTCATAAATGTTTATCATCCCAATATCCCTGCAGTTCCAGTATTTATCCATAAAGTCTAAAGGTCACGTGTAAAGCCCCAGGAAATATTATTTATACATTTCCACCATGTTGTGCAACAATATAAACAAAAATCCCAAATCACAACTTGAAATAGTGAAGCTTTCCTCTTCATTCCACCATGGAATCTCCCTCTTCTCTCAAAGTGCTCCAAACTGCATTCATGTGGGTGCTGTTGCTTTTGAGCCCTTTCATTTTTAATTATTAAAACATCTTTTCAAGTTTTGTTCCCATTTAATCTGGGGCTCACAATTAATTTAGGTATATGTGAAAGACCTTCCATAATTTTTCAAAACTTTTTAACACATGTGAATCAATTGCAAATACATTAATTCATAGATTAAGGGAAGGGAAATGGGACTTGATATACTGCCTTTCTGAGGTTTTTGCAACTACAATCAAAGTGGTTTTACATATATCCAGGTACTTATTTTGTACCAGGCACAATGGAGGGTTAAGTGACTTGCCCAGAGTCACAAGGAGCTGCGGTGAGAATCAAACTCAGTTCCCCAGGATCAAAGTCCACTGCACTAATCACTGAGGCTACTCCTCCACTATTAAATCCATTTTGTGCTCACTAAGGGGTCCTTTTATAAAGCTGCATTAGGCACTAACGCATACCTAATGCAGTTTAAAATGACGAACCGCAGGACGTGCTCAGGTATCCTGAGGTAACTGCAAATTAGCACACACTAATCCGGGAGCTAAAAACAGTTTCTATTTTTGGGAGGAAGGGAAGTGGCAGGAGGGTGCATGGCCATTAATACAAAAAATAGAAAATAGGCCATTTTATGACTGCGGTGAAAATGGCTTTAACATGTGGGAAAAACCCATGCAAGGGTGTGCAATGGTCAGTTTATGCCACAACTTAGTAAAAAGACCTCTAAGTCATAATAATGAACTGAATGCACATCCTTAGGCTGGTACTGAAGTAGGAAGACATGCAGGAAGGACCAGCTAGAGCTCATTAAGGCGCCTTTTTAATAAAGAGCAGCAAGCCAACCACAAGCTTTCTGCGTGGCAATTCAGAACTACCGCCTGTCTACCAGTTGGCCCCCACCGTACGCTATTTCCTGCCATAAATAATTTTTGGGGTGGGGGTTGCATGGAGGGGGTGCATCCGGTGGTAATCGGGCAGGGCTGTGTGCTGCCCAGTTACCACCAGTCTACTCCCCCCAGGAAATGGCTGCACGGCAAGTGTTCAACTTAATGCATGGCCATTTCTTTTTTGAAAAGGAAAAAACTTTTACTGGGCGGTAGTAAAAGGGGTCCTAGGTGTACAGCAAACCCACACCACAGCAGGGCCTCTTTTACTGCTGCTTTGTAAAAGAGACCCAAAATCCTGGACCAAACCTTCAGTGCTGTGCCTTTCATTAAGATATGGCAGAAATGCAGGCAGACTATGAATATCACATGGCTGACTATATCAACCTGTAAGCAATTCTTTGGAAATGAAGGACACGCAGTTATAAAAATAATAAGGGGGGGGGATTCATCAAATAATTGGATCTTAATGCACTTAAACAGCCCTAACGCCACTTTTTAAAAAATATTGTGGTGCTATTTAAGTCACCATGCATGAGTAATGAGATGCAAATGCATGTTTTGTATCTCATTAATATGCAAATACCCAAACACGACTTACAGTGATACACTGCAAGTCACGTTAGGGCCTCCAAAGCACAAGAATATAACCCCAGCTTTTTGTTGGGGTTATTTTACCATCTGGGAGCATCAGGTCACAAAGCTGTGGCCTGATGCTCCTAGCCTGCAGCTCTGGGTCCCCCCTACAACATAAGGGCTCACCCCCCATAGTGGCTATTTTAAGTGGTCATTGATGGTTCGAGAGGGGAATCCCAGGGTCTGGGAGGTGGTCTGAAGGTCCATTGCAACAGCAATGCCCAATCGCACCTGTGCACCTTCCTCCAGAAACTGCCCCTAGCAGCAGTCTTGCATATCTATATATGGAACATGGAAACATGACCCCTAGTGGCAGTCGTGACATTTGGAGGAATGCACCCGGAGTGAAGAACCCCTGGACCCTCAGACCAGACCCCCGGACCTACCCCTCCCCCACCCTGGATTCCCCCGGACCTTCTGGACCACCAGTGACCACTTATGAGTAGCCAATTTGGAGGGGGGGACCTTATAAAGGGGAGATTAAATCAAAGGGGACCCAGAGTTGCAGGGAGCATCAGGTCATGGCTTTGCACATCCTGATGTTCCGGGACCATGGAAATAGCACTGCTTGTGAGATGACTCAAAAGCAACGTTATTCTTTTGGACCGGGATTCAGAAATGTGTGGTACCAGAATCCTGTAGATTGCTGAATCCTGCAGGGCCTCAAGGTGCAGTAAAGTGTGAACTTTTACTGCACCTTGATGAATTCACCCCTAAATAAAACAACACAGCCAAGCTGCTCAAATTCATAGTTATGCAGTAGACCTATGCCAGCTTCAGTAGATAACACTGGATTCCAGGTCCGACCTGTACAGCTACCCCAAATGTCAAGGAAGAAATGTATACAACTTAGTTTTCAACCCTGAACACAACGGTTCATACAGAAACAGAAGTGCCTTTTCATCTTATGTTATCTCTTTCTTGCCTTGAATTTATGGAATGTACTAAAGTCATGCTTTCATTATAAAGTAATGTTCATTTAGTTCCTGAGCAATCTCATTGACTGTGAAATATGCTGTAATTTCCTTGAGATATACAGCATTTCTTCACTGACTTTGGTAATGTCAACAACTTCTTTAACAGGAAATATTATAAAAGAATTTATATACAGCAAAATGTTTGCAGATTTTTAGGGGCACTATAATCTCTTTTTAATTAAAGTTAGCGCCCTAGCTGCTGTAAGTGTAACTTAAAGTTCCTGTTATAAACACAATTTGGAACTTGGGGTCCTTTTTGATTCTTCTCTATCTACGAAGCCACAAGTTACTAAAATGATTAGATTAGGCAGGTACTCCTTAAATTGAAAATGGTGAGAAGATCACGAGAGCTTCTTAGTCCTTTCAGCTTTAGGTTGGTTGTTCAAAGTGTGGTGATGCCATGCTTTGATTGTTGTAATGGTTTATTGATGGGTCTGAATAAGAATCAGTTGAAAGCTTTACAAATAGCACAAAATGCTGCATCAAGAATTGTCTCATGTTTCTCACGGTTTTGTCGTATTACACCTGTATTGAAAGAGCTTCATTGGCTTCCGATAGAGCAAAGAAACATATTCCAGATCATATTATTGGTTTTTAAATAATTTAGTCTCACCTATTATTGCTACAACATTGTGAACACCAAATTTGTTGGAAATGCCATCTTTTAAAATGATTAAACTGGAAGAGTATCGGTCTCAGTGTTCAGGGTTGTAGGTCCAAAGCTCTGGAATGGCTTACCATCCTCATGGAGAGTATTGCTGAAATTTGAAAACCCTTCTGTTCCTGATGTTAGTTTAAAAAGCATATGAAATAAATGGAGAAATAGCACATCAGTATGCATATGAACAAAAGTTTTGTCGAGATGAAGCATTTTATTTATGGTTTATATTGTATATTTTATGTATGTAAGTTTTTGTTGTGCTGTTTTATTTTGTACATTCTTATTATGTATGTTGATTTGTTTGCCGCCAAGTACTTTGGGATTGTGCGGCTAATAAATATTTTAAATAAATAAATGTACTCTTCACTTAGGTTTCTGGCTTTGAGGTAAAGACCAGATTAAAATACATTATCACTGTTCATGTGCCTGGAGTAAATAGCATGCATTGATTTGTGTTAGCATGTAGTAACATAGTAGCGCCTTTCATTAAACCTAGCTCTATAGTGTCTGTCTGAAATTTGCCCATTCCCAATATTCATAAAAGTAGACGCATTATTCTAGAACAGGGATTCTCAACCCAGTATTCAGGACACACCTAGCAGCTCAGATTTTCAGGATACCCACAATGAACGTGCATGAGATAAATTTGCATACAGTGGAGGTAGTGCATTCAGATTTATCTCATGCATGTTCATTGTGGATATCATGAAAACCTGACCAGCTAGGGGTGTCCTGAGGTCCGGGTTGAGAACCACTGGTCTACAACAAGCCTGTTTTTATCCACATTTCTCTAAAGCATTTTCCTGGAATGGGCTTAGGTCAAGGGAGGTAACAAAGGGGACAGTTCTATAACTATGTGCCTCTGGGCATTCTGATGCAGTGTAAGGAATGCCTAGGCATAAGCAGGCATGCTTAAGTACAGCATGCATGTAGGAGACATGCCCAACTCATACACAGTGTCGGAAAAAAAAAGCAGGACCTCTTACAGGATTTCGAAATCCTTTGCAATTGTTTAAACTTCTAGTAAGACCTTAAAAATACATTAGTATAATGGGTTTCTTTTTCTTAGTTAATTCATAATTTGTGTTCAAAGTGTCCTCCTTCAGCCTTGACACATTCACAAAGTCTTTGATGCCATTGAACTGTTGGCTCAATGAGTTCTGTGATTTCATTAATTAAGGGGCCCTTTTACAAAGGTGCACTGAAAAATGGCTTCCGGTAGTCGAGGCGTAGGTTTTGGGTGCATGCCAATCATTTTTCAGCGCGCCTGTAAAAAAAGCCCTTTTTAATAATTTTTGCTGAAAATGGAAGTGCGGCAAAATCAAAATTGCCATGCATCCATTTTGGCCATTGGCCTAGCGGTAAGGTCTCATGTGGTAACCGGGCAGGAATGACCTACGTGCGCCAAATGCCACTTGGTACACGTGAGCTGACATGCACCAGAAAATAAATATTTTTTGGGTGCCTGTAGCGGACGCACAACAAAAATGATATTACCACAAGGGCCACGTGGTAGCCGTGCGGTAACTCCATTTTGGCGCATGTTGGGCTCGCATAGACGCTTACACGGCTTAGTAAAAGGACCCCTAAGAGCTGAACTGTTTTGTGAGCTCACACTGGGGGCTCCATCCTGTTGGAAAATAAAGTACTCGGAAATGTCTCGAATTTCAGGCAGTCGTTTCTGCTGCAGTAGGATATTTTGAGGTTATTTGGAAAAATGTTGTTGTTTTTTTCCGGACACCATGTAGTATTCTATAAGTTGCATCATATATATAGGACACATGCCCATGTCCCGCCTATGCTCTGCCCAAGTGTAGGCCGCCTTGCAATTGTGCGCTAATCCACTTATGTGCACCCTTTAAGAATAGTGCATAAGGCACTTGTGCAAATAAGTAGCACATTCCCTGCAGTTACAGAAGTAACCTTTACCCTCCTAATTCTGTATAATGCATAAGAAGTTAGGCACCAAGGGGTCTAAGCATATTCTATAAGTGGCACCTAGATTTAGGCGCAGTATATATAATACACTAAGTTAATATCCTAGCACCTAAAACTATGCATCTCCACTTACACCAATGAAAATGTGGCATAAATCCTGACACGAAGATTTAGGTGCAAAGGGCCATATTCTATAACAGTGTGCGTAAATTTTGGAATGCTCATGAAATGCCCATTTCCCCACCCATAACCATGCCTATTTTTGCCTGTGCATATTAAAATGTAGGCGCATTGTGTTATAGAATGCACTTAGCGATTTTTGCGTGTAAATTCTCATTATTGCCAATTTGTGCTTGTTATTGCTTGTTAAGCGCTGTTAACAATGCTGATTGGGTTCTTAAGCCCATTAAGTTACACACCTCGATTTTGGTACGAAACGCTAGGCATGCTATATAGAATCTGGGGGCAAATCAGTACATAACCTTGGTGCACAAAAGGAAATTAAGTGCCAAAATGGGGGTAAAAGTCCATTATGCATATAATTACACTTAAATACTATTCTGCAAGGTAGCATCTAACTGCAAGGGGACATACACATGGGTGGGGCATGGATGGGTCACATACCAGTATAGAATACTGTAAGTTGCATGTGTTAAGTGCCATCATTTACACCTGCCATTTTAGAGCGCAAGTAAAAGTGCCTAAATGTTGGCACACAAATGCACAATCTATTCTAGAATGGAATCTAGAATAGGATCTTAGGGCACAGATTTTTGTCACCTTTGAGTTTGGTTTAACCATTTGACTATTATTCGAAATAAATATCTTATTAGCTTCAGGCCTCATTCTCCAATGGCTAACTTGTGGCGGAACTAGACTAAGAAGTTGGGATCAGTCTGTAGCTCTTTGTTGCTGCACCATGGCTATGGACAGATACCGGCAGTTTTCCTGTTCTTGCTATACAAACCCCAAAGCTGGCATGCTATTTTGTGTATACTAATTGTAAATACAGTTTGGTGGCCATGTAATCAGCTGTTCCACCCCTGTTGCAATGACCTGACTGACATGAGATAGTATGAGGGAGTGGCAAATATCAGTGACTCCATTTTCAGTTACCTAAAAAAGAAGGAACCAAAATGGCATCTAATTTTCATTCTTCAAAACAAACCTGAATTTGATAGGAAAGAATGAGGTTGTTTTCTATTATAGGCAAAATTATTAAAAATTGTGTTGGTGCCTTGCTTACTCCAGTCTTTTCCTCCTGTTTCAAACACGCTTTTTGGATTTTGGTTGATAAGGGAACACAACTTTTCTACAAGTGGCCTTTTGTGCTATTTACAATAGTTTTTGCTGTAATTTTTAAACTGTATGTGTAATTTGTATTCTGGTACTGTCCAACATTTGAAGAAAAACCTTTAATATGTTCATTTGAATATTATGCAAGCAGTATTCTTACTTGATTTTTTTATGTTCTGTCTATAAAACTGCACCACTTATTAATAAACTAAGATTTCAAATCATTCATGGAGCAAATTACTTTGCAAAGATTATGATGATAGCACTGTGATTTTCATGTTAAGCTGCGGAAAGCACTTATATCTATTCTTCATTCTCAAGTTGCAGAGAGTCCTCCAGCTCATATTGGTTCAAACATTATATTAAACTGATATTATTAAACTTTGATTTATTAAAACTGTCAGCAGGTTAATATAGAAAGCAAATATTCCCACTTCTGAGCAAGTATGACCAACTTGCAGATTTCTCCCCAGTCATAATCCCAATTTATTAAAGTTTATTGTAAGTAAATGATGCATAAAAGGAAATCAGCGACAGTACAAAAGGGGAGATGAAAGAATCGTTATGGTGAGAAAAGCCTGGCTCTGTTGTATGGCTTATTATTTTAGAAAATGAAAACTACAGATTAATGTACAATTTCCTACTGCAGACAGAAACAAAAAAAAGGCAAAGATCTGCCACAGAAATGGCAAATCAAAAGAAAAAAAGCAGATCAAAAAAGACAAAAAAATAGAACAGGAGGGTAACAGAAGAACATAGCATTGTGAAGTTTGCTAAGTAAGCTTGGGAAGCACTTATGTAAGGTGGTTGTATGACTACTTTTAGGGGTTCACTTTGCTTTTTACCCCTATTAGTTTTTTTTACCCCTGACGCAGCCTGAGGGCGAAACGTGGCCACGTCGGGTAACTTGTAATAAACCACTTCTTCTGTTACCCTCCTGTTCTATTTTTTTGTCTTTTTTGATCTGCTTTTTTTCTTTTGATTTGCAATTTCCTACTGCACCAACATATCTATAAATAGTAACATATAAGCAAAATTATTAAGGGATCCCTACTAAGGTGCACTGAAATCTGGCCTTTGCAGGATTTTCTCATGAGCTAAGCCCAGATTTCCCATGGCTTATTTTTTAAAGCTTTTACCTATTTTTTATTTCGCAGGTTTTGTGCAAATGTTTGCATTAGTGAGTAGTACCTGCAAAAAATTAACGCGGGGTCATTTACTATCTCTTATTTATAATTGTTCCCGCATTAACTCCACAGTATCCAGTTAGCGCGCACTAATCAGAACACTCTGATTGGATAACACTTCCATGCTCATTCTCCACCTGTGACACACCCCCTGCAAAGAATATTTTCAAAAAATAGCTAATGTGCAGTTCAGCACCCAATAACAGGTAAAATACTACAAAATTCTTTAACATGTTTCACAGTAAGCCTTTTCTTTAAGCCTAATTCTTTAAAATGTGCCTCGAGATGCATGCACCCAAATTGCATGCACATTTTAATTGAATAACGAGCCAATTAGCACCAATAATTGGCTTTTTAACAAGCAATTATTGTCATTAATCGGAATCTATTAAGATGTATGTGCGTAAATTTAGGCGCATGATCTGCACCTAAAATTTACATGCAACCCAGAAAAGGGGACAGTTATGGGCATTTTGGGGCAGAGTGTGGGCATGGATTTCATTTACATGTGCAATTGGGGCACCGCATGTAAATTTAGGTGTGGGCATTTGCACCATGTTTTCAAGGGTACAAAATGACATGCCTATATTTATTTACGCATGACTGCACAATTCTATAAACCACGCCTAACTTTAGGTGCATCTTATAGAATAGTTTTTTTTTCAGCACCAATTTTTAGGCACCGTATGTAGTACGCACCCCATTAGAGTTTAACATCATTTAGTAAAAGGGCCCCAAAGAGATTATTTAACCCTTTTTGAGGTCATAGTGGAGGCTAAAGTTGGGTAATTAAGTACTTGGGCTATTCAGGGAAAAAAGTTTTGTGTTTAATTCTTAGAAAGAGACTTGTTTGGGTGCATGGATAAAGGCAAATTGCAAGCAAATGAATGTATAATGAATGAAATTCTGTCTGTCTTGTTCCAAACCATGGAATAGATTAATTGCTTAATTTCCATATGCTTGTGTTTAGTTCATTTTTATAATATGCAAAGTCATTAGCCTATAATTAATGATTTCAGAACATAAGAAGTGCCATACTAGATTAGACCATTGACCCATCGAGCCCAGCATCCTTGTTTTGGGAATGGCTAGAATGGTTCACTAGTTTTAGTACCCAAAGGATCCAAAAGAGTAGATCTTTTCCGTGTTACTCTTTCCCTAACTGTATCAGAATAATAAGTGGCATTTTGAAAAGAACATTCAAATGTGAATCAGACATCCAAGTTAGAATTGTTGTAAAATGTATGGTGAAATGGGCATCTCTGTGCCACTATCAGCCTTATTTTCGAAAGTGATGGGCGCCCAGATTTCGACCCAAATCGGGAGATAGGCGCCTATCTCGCAAAGGCGCCAAAATCAGTATAATCGAAAGCCGATTTTGGGCATCTTCAACTGCACTCCGTCGCGGGAACGAACAAAGTTTATGGGGGCGTGTCGGAGGTGTGGTGAAGGCGGGACTGGGGTGTGTTTATCGGCCGAGGAGAGATGGGCGCCTTCGGCAGATATTCGAAAAAACAAAGGTGTTTTTAGCATGAATTTAGGTCACTTTTTTGGACCCTTTTTTTTTCACGAACAAGTCCCAAAAAAGTGCCCTAAATGACCAGATGACCACCAGAGGGAATTGGGGATGACCACCCCTGACTCCCCCAGTGGTCACTAACCCCCTCCCACAAAAAAAAAACAACTTTAACAACTTTTTTTCCAGCCTGTATGCCAGCCTCAAATGCCATACCCAGCTCCATCACAGCAGTATGCAGGTCCCTGGAGCAGTTGTTAGTGGGTGCAGTGGACTTCAGGCAGGTTGACCCAGGCCCATCCCACCCCAACTATTACACTTGTGGTGGTAAATGGGAGCCCTCCAAACTGCCCCCAAAACCCAATGTACCCACATGTAGGTGCCCCCCTTCACCCCTTAGGGCTATGGTAATGGTGTAGAGCAGAGGCGTATCTGAACTGCGGCGGTAGGGGGGCCAGAGCCAGAATGAGGCGGCACATTATATCCCCCCCACCACCCCTGCTGCCATCATCGCCGTTGTCACCGACCCCCCCCCCCCCGCCGCCATCACCAACCTTTGCTGGCAGGGACCCCAACCCCCGCCAGCCGAGGTCCGCTTCCTCCTGCCGCTGCCTTTAAAAATATTCTTTCAGCTGGCAGGGGACTCCTGCACGTACAATGTGCTGCGACATCAGACTCCAAAACTGGATGCAGCTTTGCACAGCACGAGGACGAAGAAGAACTTCAAAGACCTCGGCTCGGCTGGTGGGGGTTGGGGTCCCCCGCCAGCTGAAGGAATATTTTTAAAGGTAGCGGCAAGAGGAAGCGGACCTCGGCTGGTGGGGGTTGGGGTCCCCCGCCAGCAAAGGTTGGTGACGGCGACGGCGGGGGAGGGTTGACGGCAGTAGGGGGGTCCAGGGCAAAATCTGCGGGGGCCCAGGCCCCTGTGGCCCCACGCAGATACGCCCCTGGTGTAGAGTTGTGGGCAGTGGGTTTTGGGGGGGGAATTTGAGGGGCTCAGCACCCAAAGGAACGGAGCTATGGACTTGGGAGGTATTTGACTGTTTTTTTTAATTGTTACAAGCACCCCCTAGGGTACCCGGTTGGTGTCCTGACATGTCAGGGGGACCAGTGCACTACGAATCCTGGCCCCTCCCACAACCAAATGCCTTGGATTTGTTCGTTTTTGAGCTGGGCGCCTTTGGTTTTCATCATCGCTGAAAAACGAAACCGCCCAGCTCAAATCCGTACAACTCCGATGCATTTGCCGGGCACAAACTGTATTATCGAAAAAAAGATGGGCAGCCATTTTTTTTGGGAAAATACGGTCTGTCCTGCCCCTTCATGTACCCGTTCTCGGACATAGACGCCCATGGAGATGGGCGTTCGCGTTCGATTATGCCCCTCCACGCAAAAATGTCCACTTTAGAAATGAATGTTTCCAAAATATGGACAGGAAAACAGCAGGCACAGAGACATCCACTTCACAGGAAACAGACATCTATGATATGAAATAGCTACCTAGACAGTCATGTAGGTCCTAGCTGTCACCAGACCCCCCCCCCCCCCCTGCCAACAGTTCCTCATCCCCCTCCCAGCCCTATTACCAACAGTTCTGATTCCCCTCATGATGCAACCCCATGCTTTCCAGTCCTCTTCCTCTCCCCTTCTAGCACTATTAGATGGCAGAAGCAAGATCTTGGATCCTGGCACCCTCCCACCCAGAAACAATGACACAGGCTATATACAATACCAGTAGGTCCCAGAGGGTTGGGAGGGGAAGTTTGAGGAGTGTGATAGGGTAGAGCTCAGGAGGTCCGTGAATCTTTTGTCTGTGGTTGGCAGTGTTGGGCATTACTGGTAATATATAACTTTTAAAAGTAATGAGTAACTGTAATGATTACTTTCATATGTATTTATTTATTTATTACATTTGTACTCCGCGCTTTCCCACACATGGCAGGCTCAATGCAGCTTACATAGTAACAAAAAGAAGAATTATAAGTCATAAGAAGAATATACAATTTGTAGTAAACGTAATATTAATGGGGTTAACGGATAAGTAAATTGAACAAAGGAGGAATTAGGTGTAATGAAATAACTATAATATATTACATTTTTCAGTAATAGAATTCTATTCTATTCTATGTTATCTTGGTTTTCTATCCCACTCATTTTCCAAATGTCTAGTTACTTTATATGGTTACTTTTTAGTGACACCCAGCTGATTTTCTTTGCATTGCTAGGCCCATTATTGTGGTGATTGCGGTGATGAGGATGACTTTTTCTGTTTTCAGAATGTTGACAGCAGTGACAGACATAATGCTGCTGCTGAATTACATGTATTTCTAAATGACAATTCTCATGAAGTAATCAGTGCATCACAATTTCCTCATATCGAGACACTGCTTTTGAAGCATATAACACAGGCTTGCCTTCAAGGGCTCCTGTTGAAAGGCTTTTAAGCATGGGCAGACACATTATGACTCCGAGAAGATGCAAATAGTTTGAAATGCAATTGCTCCTTCGTTGTAATAGGAAATTGTTTAGTTATACTTCAAAAACAGTGCCTTGATACGAGGACACTGTCATTGGACCTATTTCTAAATGACACTTCAAAAACTGGATTTCTATGACCAACCATTCTGATTGAACAAGTTTTTGTTTCTTTGATGGCAGTGATGCTTGAAGGCGGGTCTGCCCATTGCTGCCACATTGGGGACTGTTCACTATTGATAATGTTTGATTGATTTCTGCACAACCCATATATTAGCTTTTTTCATGTTTTTTCCTTATTTGATTTAAATATCTTTCTAATTGTATTGGATCCCTATATTTGAGGACCTACATAAGTACATAAGTATTGCCATACTGGGGCAGACGAAAGGTCCATCAAGCCCAGCATCCTGTTTCCAACAGTGGCCAATCCAGGTCACAAATACCTGGCAAGGTCCCAAAAAAGCACAAGGCATTTTATGCTGCTTATCCCAGAAATAGTGGATTTTCCCTAAGTCCAATTGAATAATGGTCTATGGACTTTTCCTATAGGAAGCCGTCCAAACCTTTTTTAAACTCCGCTAAGCTAACCGCCTTTACCACATTCTCTGGCAACGATTTCCAGAGTTTAATTACACGTTGAGTGAAGAAAAATTTTCTCTGATTCGTTTTAAATTTACTACATTGTAGCTTCATCGCATGCTCCCTGGATGTAAGAACAAGGATACTCTGCTCACCAGCTAATCTGTAAGAAACAGAATATGCCTAGAGTTGGCATCTATAAGGTAAAAATTGTTGGTTCAGTTCATCTTTGGTTTGATCCAGGGGGTGTAGCCAGCCCTCCATTTTTGTGAGGCCCAGGAGTGAACTGGGAGGGGGCAATGTATTTCCACTCCTCCCCCCCCCCCCTTGCACATGTTTAACATATTGCCTTTCATGGTGGAGATGCCGAAGCTCTGCCAGCCAAAGAAATTCACTGCCCGAGCTGCTTCCCTCCTCCTCGTACTTTTGTAGTAAAGAGAAAGTCAGTGGTGTGTCTCCAGCTGTTGACAATGGGACTCCTCACAAAAACTTACTTTGCACAAGAACTAAGCATATGTGAGGTGTCCCGGCATTGGTGGCATTTTAATGATTTTGTCTTTACTGCAGCAGCCCAAGGAGGAGAGGAAAAGCTCGGAGAGTGAATTTAGCTGCTGAGGCTTTGGCATTCCCGCCAGTCATTTAACAGGTGCTGCAGATTTGGAGAGGGCCTGAGCCCAAAGTATGTGGGAGGGGGTGGCAAGACCCCCATGGCCCCCCATGGCTACAACACTGGTTTGATCTCCTCTTTGGCTGAGGATGAGATCCTTTGGATTTGAATAGAGAGCTTTCATGAAGGTATCAAGGGCAGTGGATTAAAACAGCAGTAGGATTGGCTGGAACAGGAGCTGTATCATAGAAACATAATGGCAGATAAGGGCTGAATGGCCCATCCAGTCTGCCCATTCTCAGTAACCACTAACTCCTCCTTTTCCTAAGAGATCTCACATGTCTGTCCCATGCCTTTTTAAACTCTGACAGTCCTCGTCTCCACAACCTCCACCAGGAGACCATTCCACGCATCCACCACCCTTTTCATGAAAGAGTATTTTCTCATATTCCTCCTAAGCCTATTTCCTCTTAAATTCATCCTATGCCCTCTCATTCCAAAGGTTTTCTTCAGTTGAAAAAGGTTCACCTCCTGTATATTAATGCCACTGAGGTGTTTAAACGTCTCTATCATATCTGTTCTCTCCCACATCTCTACCAGTGTATACATGTTGAGGTTTATGACCCTGTCCTTATATATTTTATGTATATATAGATCAGAAACCATGTTAAATTCAATAAAATAAACAAAACATTTATCAATATAAATAAATATATGTGATTTGTGCTCAGTTTTTTTGGTGTATATACAAAGACTCAGGAACTGAGATGTAATTACACCTTCATAGACATCATAGCACGCTCTACCACCTCCTAAAAAAGGGCTATTCAAAATCTTTCTTCAAAATGCAAAATTGCAAAATTATATGCAGTATAAAGCTGTTACTTAGCTTGAGCAGTAGATTTAATCTTGTTTCAAAGACGTGTATGAAATGTTCAATGTAGCTTCCTGGTCAGTGCAATACTTTTCTAGTGCAACTTGTTTTGAATCATTCATAAAACAAAATCAAAAAATAAAAATTGTTTATTTTTTGATTTTGTTTTGTGAATGAGGCTTTAGACATACTGGGGTGGGAGATGTGAAAGGGGAGGACATGAGATTGAGGATGCATTCCCATGGAGTATGGCTGAAATGACCTAAAACACTATGAGATCAACACTGCATCAACACAGAATAGAAGGCTCTAAAATACCTAAAAAGGGCCTACACAGCACCAAGATAGGCTAAAAGGCCTCAAAAGACATTAACACAGAGCAAAGAAGCACTAAGAGGGTTAAGACTGGGTTAGATTTCTTTGGGAAATTGAGTTCATTTGAGGTACATAAAGGAGTATTTGATTGTCTCCATAGTCTGGTTTGCCTGAGACTCTACTTTCTGTTGCACTGCCAGAAAGATGACATGAAAGGACTTGATGCTTCTGTTTTGAAAGCAAAATGTGATGTAGCCTAAAGGTTCATCTGTACTGTATCCATGTCACAAAGGAGCTACTGTTGCCCAGACCGAAACTATAAGATTTTAAGATACAAAATCAATAAATAGACAGTGGCATGAAGACCCCCAAAGAACAGGAAAAGCAATAAAAACAGCATAAAAGTTAGTATGAAAAGTCAAATTGTTAGGAAGGGGTAAATTGGCACTAATATTGACATTAAGAACATAAGGCACTGTGAGAGGGGCCAAAAACATTGAAAATGGCTGGAAGACCAAACGCAATGAGGATGAAAACTATGAGCATTGTTGTTCAATGGGAGGATGCAGTCCCTCAATAGTTGACTATTGAGGTTCAGTGGGCAGGTCACCATTATGAACTGCATCAGTACACAGCCATCCATTGAATGAAGAATGCCCCCCTAATGGTACTACTGCAAGACTACTGCTAGGGCAAGCACTCTTTTGGAGGAAGCATCAACTTCAGTGACAGTAGAGAGGGGCTGCTGCTGCCAGAGGCTACACTATGGGATGATCTCATATACAATTTCTATAAAAATCAAGATAGCCAAGCACGCACTACCATGCACCAGTCTTATATCAACAAAACAAAAAAAAATTATAACGTGGAGAGAAAAGATCTCAGATTGTGTACAAGCCTAAGGGGCTAGGCCTTTAGGCACAAACTCAAATCATCATAGGTCAAAAAAACGCCACAAAAGGTCAATAAAGACTGATTGCTGCTAAGTGACTTATAATGGCTATCATGCACAGGACAATTCAATTCAATAGCAACTGGAGCCCAACAACACTTATCTGCAATGTCGTGCTGCTTCAATTTTGTAAATCTTCTAAAGATATTCTTTAGGCTTTATAATCCACAAAGTCTCATGGTAAAGGTTCAACCAGACAGGGAAAGCATTGTTTCACAACTGTTGCATCAAAGGAAAATCCTGTGTTCCAAAGCCTCAGCAAAACTTTAGTAAAAGGGCCTCTTTGTATGTTTCACATTTCACCTTTACTTGATAAATTGTAATGTTAATCTCAAGTAAATCTAAGCAATTTACAAAAATAAAGAGGTTTGGGCAGGAGGGAATGAAAATAGGAAAGCTACACAAGAAGGTCTAATTTACAATTACTAAATATAATATTAATTAATTAATCAGTAGCAGAGAAGTATACAATATGAAAAAAAAATAGGAGAGATAAATTTAAGTCAGCATTGAGACACGTTTCAATGCTGACTTAAATTTCTTAAACAAGGCCTCCCAACAGATATTCAAAGGCAACCTGTTCCAAAGGGAAGGGGACAGCATACTAAAGCATGAACATCAGGTTCAGTTCAAGTGGGAGTGGGTATAGGATGAAAGGAGAACAGAAATTATGTTGGGAGGAGCAAACTGAGCAAGTGCGTGTATAGGCAGGGCTTTTTTGAGGGGGTACTTCGGGGTACTGAGTACCGGCACCTTTTCCAATGTCTGCTAAAATTGACCCATGGTCCCCAAGTTTTAATGAAAGAGCTCAGGCTCCACACATCAATTCTGCCTTGTCATAGATTTTGTGACTGGTTGCAGGGGGCCTGGCTATTATGGGGTGGGTCTCCCAGTGATCACCCCACCCCTGAAGGGTGGCCTGACATTAGAGTACCGGCACCTTTTTCACTAGAAAAAATGCACAGTATAGGGTATAAGCAGACTAATTAGATTGTAAGCTCTGTCCAGCAGCGACTGTCTCTTCATGTTCAAGTGTACAGTGCTGTGTACGTCTAGTAGCGCTATAGAAATGATAAGTAGTAGTAGTAGTAAATAGGAAAGGGGCAAGCTAAAATAAAAATCCTGATGCGTGTTGATGAGGATTTTAAACAGAATCCAGTAGGAATAGGGAGTCAATGTTCTTCAAGGAAGAGAGAGTGACTCAGTCTTATTTCCTAGCACCATGGACTAATTTCACAGAGATATTTGGATCAGCTGCAGTCTTCTGGTGTGTGAGAGCTTCATTCCCTAGTCTAGGGAGTTACAATAATCTAGACAGCGAAGTACCAGACAATTAAGGTGGAGGTGCAGAGCTTTTTGATCAAAGAGGGAGGGGATTGCTCACAGTTGCTTCAAGATAAAGATTGATTTTCTCATAAGATTGAAGATATGCAGGTCAAAGGTCAGAGACTTGTCTAAAGTAACTCCCAGAATTCTCACTGAGTTCTAGAAAGGAATCGGAACACCACCTTTGATAGAGGCAAAGTAAGATGGTATTCCACTGGGAAAACACAATAGAATCAGTTTTTGAGGTGTTCAATTTAAGACCATGGTTAGTAAACCTATCAGAAATTTTCACTATCCTTTGAGAGACACTGAAAAACACACCAATGTACGTGGAGTCTATGACAGTAAAAAGCTGAATATCAACAGCTTAAAAAAAGAAAGTCCTAGTGATTGTATTAGCAATGCTAATGGTACCAGAAAGATATGAAAGATGGGATCAAAACTGAACCCCCCAATGCACTCCAGAGTGAAACAGAGGTGTACTAGGACCAGTAGACAGTAAAAGATCTGTTAAGTATGAAGAGAACCCAGGGTGTAACTCCAGAAATACAAAGGTCTGAGAGTCTGGATAGGACACAATGGAGTGATTCACCAGTAAAAAGTGCATCAAAAGTAATGCAATCTCTTTACCCTCATCCAGGTAAGTTCTGACACAGTCAAGTAATACAAACAGTGTATGATCTGTGCAGTGATGAGAGCAGAATCTGGTCTGTACATAAGTACCACCATACTGGGAAAGACCAAGGGTCCATCAAGCCCAGCATCCTGTCTCCGACAGCGGCCAATCTAGGCTTCAAGGACCTGGCAACCCCCCCCCCCCCCCCCCCAAAAAAAAAAAAAAAATCTGGTCTGTCTATGGTGCAAGCATTTATCCAAATAAGAGGAGAGCTGAGTTGTGTCAACCTTCTTGACAAGATAAATAGCAAACTTGAAAATGGGCAAAAGTTGGACAAGATAAGGGTCTTTCAGGCAAGGATGGATGATTGCCTGTTTCCCATTGCAAAGGAAAACAACCATCCATGAGAACCCTTGCATGGCCATGCCCCCATTTGGGTTGTACACTATCCTGCTTATAATCAAAAGAAAAAAAACGCCTATATTGCGACCCAAATCGGGAGATGGGCGTCTTTCTCCTGTGGGCGCCCAAATCGGTATAATTGAAAGCTGATTTTGGGCGTTTCCAACTGCAATCCGTCGCGGAAACGGGTAAAGTTGACGGGGGCATGTCGGAGGCGTGGTGAAGGCGGAACTGGGGCATGGTTATCGGCCGAGGAGAGATGGGTGTCTTTAGCTGATAATCGAAAATAAAAAGGCGTTTTTACCGCGATTTTGGGTCACTTTTTTTGGACCCTTTTTTTTTCAAGAACAGGTCCCAAGAAAGTGCCCCAACTGACCAGATGACCACTGGAGGGAATCGGGGATGACCTCCCCGGACTCCCCCAGTGGTCACTGACCCCCTCCCACCAAAAAACCCCTACTTTAAAAACTTTTTTTCCAGCCTGTATGCCAGCCTCAAATGCCGTACCCACCTCCATGACAGCAGAATGTGTTCTGTCCTCTGACAGCCTTTCCATGGTTCTGATGTGGCTCTCGGGTGAGTGTGACACCTTTTCTGTTATGCGCACTGCAGAGTCACATCAGCAATGCATTGTGGTGGGTGTAGGGTATAGGGCTCCTTGATTCCACTAGCTTGTGGCAAATGCTCACGATGTTGGTAGTTGGTAGGCTCTGCTCCCATGGTGCTTTTCCCCCTGCTTACTGGGTCAGAGTGTGCCCTTTTTTGTTTCCGGTAGTCCATGAGGTAGTGGCCATTTTTGTAAGCCAGTTTTAGATCCCTTTCACGTGTTAGCCACGTTACAGAACTTAGTTCTTACCTTGAATGTGGCTGAAAGAGGGCATTGTACAGCATTCTGTCAGCTCGGACCTACTGCTAATCTCAGTACCAGGGAGACTCGTTGCCAGTGGGGCACAACCTCTGATCTGCAGTTAACTGTGAGTAAGCGTGCTTATTCCAATAAAGGACATTTTCGGAGAGATTAGTTTTCAGGTGTCAACTGGTGTGCCAAGGTTATATAGCAGCAACAAGTCCTAGAGGCCTGCGTGTATGCAGGTCCCTGGAGCACTTTTAGTGGGTACCGCAGTGCACTTCAGCCAGGTGGACCCAGGCCCATCCCCCCCAACCTGTAACACTTGTGCTGGTAAATGGGAGGCCTCCAAAACCCACTGTACCCACATGTAGGTGCCCCCTTCACCCCTAAGAGCTATGGTAGTGTTGTACATTTGTGGGTAGTGGGTTTTGGGGGGGGTTGGGTGCTCAGCACCCGTGGTAAGGGAGCTATGCATGTGGGAGCGTTGTCTGAAGTCCACCGCACTGACCTCTAGGGTGTCCAGTTGGTGTCCTGGCATGTCAGGGGGGCGAGTGTACTACGAATTGTGGCCCCTCCCACGACCAAATGGCTCGGATTAGGACGTTTTTGAGCTGGGCATTTTTAGTGTCCATTATCGCTAAAAAAAACAAACGCCCAGCTGAAAAACGTCCATTTTTTCAAAAATATGGTCTGTCCCGCCTCTTCACGTACCCGTTTTCGGACATAGACACCCATGGAGATAGGCGTTCGCGTTCGATTATGCCCCTCTATGGGATTTAGGTACCCAGTATTATAGAATAGCACACAGCCAGATGAGTGAGCAAATCCTAGCTGGTGCAAATTAATATCTATAATTGGTTACAAGCATCCAACGAATACCTGCCTACCACCATCAAGTAAACCCTAAAACTACAACTACAACCACAAACAGATGTTATGTTGTTAAAAGTATAAGTTTTATGTTAAACTATACCTACTGTACACCACCTTGGATGACTCTCTTCATAAAAGCAGTTAATAAATTCCAAAAAATAAATAAATAAACTCATTAGCCAATTAAGTTATGCGTGCATCTCAGAGAATGTGCCCAAATCTGGCTGCCATATATAGAATCTGGGGGTATGTGCACTTTGAACGCAATTCTGTAAAAAAACAAGCACGCTAAGCCCTAGTCTATAAATGGTGCTCAAAGTTAGATGTCATTTATAGAACAATATTTAGCATTAGGATTTACACCAACTGAACCCTGGAATAAATCCCCCATGCCTAAATTCTATAACACTGCACGCAAATCCTAGAAACGCCCATAACCCACCCATAGCCACCTCCCGTAGCTACCCCCTTTTTCAGATCTGTGTGGAAAAATTTATGTGTGCATCTTTATAGAATAGCAACTATAAAGATGCGCTCAAATCCCAATTAGTGCCAATAATTGATTGCTCTACTTTAGAAGACCGTACAGTACTGGTATGGGGACTTGCTCCAACATACATTAAATACTGTCCCAAACAACACCAACTTTTATGAGATACACAGTCCAAAATCACATGCTATTCAAAACTTCACCCTAGTTATATTACTTTCTTGCCGGGGATCTTCAGAGTAACTGACAGCATAAACCATTTGGGATCAGCGTCCTGTATACTCATGTCTCAGTCCCACACACAGTCATGGAAGACTGGTCATGGGTTTTCATCTGAACATGCAACTGACACTTTAAAGGGAATGTCACTTTTACAAATGGATGCTTCTCCCGGCTCATCCATCTCATGGATCTCTATGTTTAACACTATGAAAAGATTAGTCAAAGCCAAATTACATAGTGCTACTTTGATTGAATATTGCAAGAAAGAGCTCATCCCTAGGGGTTTAAGGATCAACAAAGAACCTAAATTATTTCAGGATGATAAAGTATTTTTAGAACAATGGGCTGGTATCCTGAACAAGTGCTCTCTTGATTTAATGGTGCTCATCATAGACAAAACTACAGAAGTAGCGAACACCATTAGAATAGAAGCTGACAAGATTTGTGAGGGCCTTAAAGTCAAAGAATCGATTGATTCATTTCAAAGACAGCACAATGATATCAAATATAAGATTGAACAATTTCGTATGGATATTCAGAAATTGAAAATTAAAAAATTGCACAGAGACGAAAAAGATTATGAGGCCAAGACAGTTTATCCATGGTTGGAAACGAATAAGGCTAGTGGAGCCGCTCCGTTCGAAGAAGACGAGCGGAGTATGTCTGATAGTGGCTCCTCAGGGTCTGAACAAGCTTTTTTAGGCTGAGGACGAGGCACCTGAGGAAGGAGTCGACGAGGCAGAGGAGGGAAGCGGAGAGGTGCATACCAAGAGCCTCCGCAGGCAGATCGCCCGTCGACGCGGTCCCGACAGCAGTAAATGAAATAGCTATTGTGAATTTATCATCATATACGTTGACAGCGGCAGAATGCCGACTGCTGTCTCAGGGCCTATCATTTGTCCCCACTTGTTTTCATGATTCATTTCAATTGAGAATCGAGCTTGAAAAGTTCTTGAGAATATTGCAGTTGAAGATGCATTTCTCCGATGTGGAAGAAGGGCATGCTGATATCTCTGTGGTGAAACGTAAATCTAAATGGTCTCCCCCTGGACCTTTGAATCCGCTTTTGGAATCATTTCGACATCTGATTTTGCAAGATTTTGACAAAATTGCTAAAAATGCAGCTAAGTTCAAGAAATTTAATTTAACACTTGAAGAACATAACGCTCTCATCTCCCTAAGGTCTAGGTCAGAGATAGTGATTAGGAGAGCTAATAAAGGGGGGGCCATCGTGATTTTAGATACAGACAAGTATAAAGCAGAGATTCTCAGACAACTCCACAATCCTATTGACTATGTGCCATTAGCCATAGATCCTACTAGGCAGTTACAACACCATATTTTTCCATAACCATCAAAGCGTATGCGGAAGGCATATTGACTCAAAAGGAATATAATTTTTTGAATACTTCATATCCTAAAATTCCAGTAATTTACATTTTGCCTAAGATCCACAAGACGTTAGTTGATCCTCCAGGAAGACCAATTATTTCTAGTAGAGGCTCTGTTTTAGAGCCACTCTCCATGTTTGTCGATTGTTTTCTGCAACCATTTGTCACAGAAGGAGAATCGTACATAAAAGATACGACAGAGTTTCTACGGAAATTAGCAGCCAGCAGTCATCTTGCAGAGACATCTCTTATGGCAACTTTAGATGTCACTTCATTATATACTGTTATCCCACAAGATGAGGCATTAGAGGTGTTAAAAGTCTTTCTGGATAAAAGAACATCGAGTAGAGTTACTACCTCATTCATCATATCTTTAGCAACGTTAGCTATGAAAAAGAATTATTTTCAATTTGAAGACACCATTTTCCAGCAGATATCAGGAGTTGCGATGGGAGCCACGATGGCTCCCTCAATTGCAAACCTATTCATGAGAGCATTTGAATTGAAATATGTTTATACTTCATATGCATACGCCAATATTGGTTTATGGGTAAGGTATATTGATGATATCTTTTTTTTTTTTTTCCCTTTATTTATAAGTTTCATTAATACATTTACATTGAATAAATGTTTTGAGAACAAAGAAATAACATAGTATTAGTAATATAAAATAAATCAACCAAAAAATTACACATTTGTTTGTCCACAATATTTCTTTGGCAAGATACTAAGAAATTATTTAAGTAAATAAATTAAACCAAGAGGGGGAATGCGAATAGGCAGCTAGCGATTTCCAGTGTTCAAACTGTGGGGGTATCTTTACTACCAGCCGCTCCATCTTCATGTGATAATATAAAGTCCTGTAGTTTTTTAGGATCAAAGAAAGCATAATTAACAGTGTTTAAGGAAATCAGGCATCTACAGGGAAATTTTAAGAGAAACGACCCATTCAATTCAAGAATCCTTGATTTCAGACCCATAAATTGTCTTCTTCTTTTCTGAGTTTCTCTATTGAGATCAGGGAATATTTGTATTTTAGATCCATAGAATAGTGCTGACATGTGCTTAAAATACAATCTCAAAATATTGTTTCGGTCAGTCTCAAAAGCAAATGTAACAATTAACGTTGTCCGGTCAGTGATAGCCTCGAGAGAACTTTCTAAGAATTCGGATAGATTCAATTGTTGTTGAGTCTCCACAGAAGTAGAAGTCCTGGTAATATAGAATGCTTTGACTATTGGAGGAAATACCTCTTTAGGAATTTCTAATATTTCTGTGAAGTATTTCCTCAACATTTCAATCGGAGCAATAAGCGGTGATTTAGGAAATTTAAGGAATCTCAGATTGTTCTTTCTTGTTTGATTATCCAGATATTCCAATCTTTTATCCAGGATATTCCTATCTTGGATAAGAGTCCCAACAGAACTTTGCAATTTTTTTATTTCACTATCATGTGTTACAATTTTTTGTTCATTTATTTGAATTTTTTCATTAGAGGACAATTTAAATTGGTTTAAAACCAATAGTTCCTGTTTGAATGAGTTATTTACCTGCTGAAGCGAGGCACTTAGAGCTTGGATAGCTTCCCACAGTACATCGAGTGTTACAACCACTGGTTTTACCATCAGACCGGGACTTTCAGGAGCAGCTCCCTTAGTAGAGGAAATAGGGAGGGCCTCAGCCATCTCTACCCTCTGTGATGTTAATTCCAGTGGGGTTGATGAATCGACAGGTCCTCTCCCAGCCCTCGAGGCAGAATTACCAGCTTCGGAGAATTCACTTCGGAGCTCAGCTGGCGTCATCACACTGCTACCGGGTCTCGGAGGTGGAGGTTGGAAAAGCGGACTTAAAGAGGCCGCTTCAACACTGGATTCCCCTGACGAGCAGGTAGGATCAATCAAAGCAGGCCTTCGCACTCCCGGTGGTGGAGTTCTGAATTCGTCAAGCGTCGTCTGTTTGAGAGCAGGATTACCTCCGGGGTTAGGAGAGGCTTTCACCCCGGACTTCCCTTTCCTTTTCCCCATCTAAAAACGGAGAAAAAGTGCCCCCTTACAAAAGACGCATTTGCGGTTTTCTGGAGCTCTCACATCACGTCTCCTCTCTTAGACGCCATCTTGCCAACTCAGATGATGATATCTTTTTATTGTGGAACGGAGATATTAATACACTTACTCATTTTGTAGCAGATTTAAATCAATGTCATCCGTGTATCCAGTTTGTGATGCATGCAGATCCAATCAGCATTTCATTTCTTGATGTTCAAATTCAGAATACCGGTAAAAGTTTTAAAACTACGGTTTTTCATAAGTCAACAGATAGGAATACATTTTTAGCCTACGGCAGCTGTCATCCCAGTACACTCAAGAACAGTTTACCCTTTTCACAGTTTTTAAGATACCATAGGGTCTGTTCAGACGATCAAGAATTTCGACGTCAATCGAAAGATTTGATGGCTAGATTACTCCGACGAGGATACCCTAAACGAGTTATACATACAGCATACCGCTGAGCTAAATTTAATCATAGAGAATTGCTTTTAACACCGAGAATTACTCCTACAAATGTTGATGAAGATGTTTTCACTTTTGTGACACAATATACCTCTAGCACACCTCAAGTGGTTAGAAGTATCAAGAAATACTGGCCTATAATTCAATCCCATTCTATGTTCCAGGGCTCTCGTGTACGAGTAGCATATAGTAGAGGCAAAAACCTTAAAGAATCTTTATGCCCTGCAGTGCTCCCAATTCAAGATCCGTTTCAGACATTTAGTATGCATGGGCACTTTAAATGCGGTAATTCAACAAGACTTATAAGCTAACATCTTTATCAACATGCACGTCCGAGAACGTAATATATATCCTAAGATGTCCATGTAATAAGATCTACGTGGGACAGACATCCTGTATGTTAACCATATGGTTAACTGAGCACAGAAGTGCTATACATATTGGAAAAAATTGGCTCACCATTGGTTATGCATTGCAAAGAGAAGTTACACGTATTTAAGGATCTCAAATGTGTGATTCTGCAAACGGTGCGGAAGCCTCCGAGAGGAGGAGATATTCGACGGATGTTGCTACAATTTGAGCAGAAGTGGATCTATCGATTGCATTCTTTGGAACCTTTGGGGCTTAATTCAAGAATTGAATGGTGCCATTTCTTTTAAACTGTTGTGCGGTGTGACCTGTATTTTAAAGCTCCTAGTAATGCTTCACTGTGATTGGCTAATAGATGACATGGCGTCTGACATCATGTATTATAAACCGGAGCCATTTTGTAAGCAATACAATGCAGAGCACAGGAGACTACCGTCAGAGCGTTCTTCTAGTGAGTGGGTGAGTTTATTAATGATCAGTATATTATGGTTGGATTTTTGCAGTGTTTAACACTTTGAATCTTTTTCTGACAGAAGACTGACGCTACCTAAGCCCTGAAGCAGTTTTTTCAAAACGCTGGCCACCGTTGGCTTGGAGCGATAGAAGAACTGTGGTTGAAGTCTTCTAGTATCAAAGATAAGTGCTCTTTTTGTATTTTTGGAGGGTTTTTTAGAGCCAGTGATGAACAGAGGATCAGATTTAGATCTGTTTTAGCTCCAATAGATGGTTATATTGTCTAGGAGCTCTGTGAGGCTCTTTTTTCCTCCTTATTATATTCTAACAGTATGCTGCTTCTTTACATCATTCTATTTTGTGGAAAATGTAGTATATTATTACGATTTATTTGAAGTAAAATTTTCCATACCTTTTTGACTGATTCTTAGTGGATACTACTCATGGCACTGTACACATCGTCATTGATCTACCCATAGCTCATTAAATAGATTTTAAATGATTAAAGAAAAAAAATCATTTAAAATCTATTTAATGAGCTACGGGTAGATCAATGACGATGTGTACAGTGCCATGAGTATACAGGACGCTGATCCCAAATGGTTTATGCTGTCAGTTACTCTGAAGATCCCCGGCAAGAAAGTAATATAACTAGGGTGAAGTTTTGAATAGCATGTGATTTTGGACTGTGTATCTCATAAAAGTTGGTGTTGTTTGGTACAGTAAATAATTGATTGCTAGCACCCAATTACTAGCACTAATTGGCTCATTATGCAATTAAATTGCAAACACGCTTTTGATCGATATATATAGAATTAGAGGGATAGTGTGTACTCAAAACAGCATTCCTTTAATAACAAATTTTAAAAACACAAAAATGAAAATGTTTTAGGTGCCCATTCCTAATAAGTTCAAGCAGTCTGCTCAGTTTTGTTCAGCTTTATAGAATAAAACCACAGTTTATGTACAAAGATCTGTGTCCTTCATAGAAGCTGTACGGGGTGGTATGAAATAGCATCTCATAGAATATCTGACAGGTCTACATTAATAGCTGAGCTTCATGATGAATTTAGACAGTAAATCACTTTCAGTATTCCAGCAAGCTATTACTCACTCTGCTGGCTATTCAAATCCCTGAATGACTTTTACGTATTTGAGAAAATTATACCTTATGGACCTTGTATCAAGGTATGTCCTTAAATAATAATTTTGTGTTGAAAATTATTTTAGATGCATCTGAAGAATTGGCTTGCACCTTTCAATTCAGTTCATTAAAGTTAGTTGGTGATAGTCACCGGAAAGCTAATTATTACATATTTTATTTATTTATTTATTAGGATTTATTTACTGCCTTTTTGAAGGAATTCATTCAAGGCAGTAAAAATAGTTCAAACATGAGCAACAGGAAATTACAGCAGTAAAAATATTCAAATAACAATATAAAGTATGGCGTAGTATACTACTTACAATGTCAACACAATACGTAATAGAACATTTTAATAGATAGTGAAGGGTAAAGCAAAGATGGAACATATAGAAAGGTAAAAGAGTAAGAACAGTTAGAAAGTAAGGTGACTGATTTAAAGAAAGTTGCACATGAGGTCAGAGAGATGGTTAAATATTATCTCAGCTAGGGTAGGAGTGGATAAACATCTCTTGCTGCACTATGTGCAGCCCGCGTCACAAACAAAGCATAATCTTTGTGATTACTTATCCTCCATCTGCCCTGGGTATGATTGGCTCATGCATCTGTCCTCATAATGAGAAGGACCCTAGGGACAAAACGTTCTTGTTCTTTCTCTTTCTCGGTATGCAGGTGGTATTTGAGAAGAGTTATCATGTTACTGAGGTGGTTTCCCTAGGTACACAGGATCATGTCAAGATTAATTCAATCTCTCTGCACTTCTGTAAGAAGAGTACAGAAGTGATATGTAAAGTTCCTGGCACTGGGCAAGAGCTGTCCTGTTAGTATTTAATGCTAAAAAGCGTGCAGTATTGATATTTTAAAATGAGGATTTTATTTTCCAGTCTGCTATAGAAATGCCAATGCCATAAGAATATTTGAGCAGATGTACTGAAGGGAGATAAGGTATTTTTGCACAGTTCAGCTCCTTACTGCGCATTAAATACCTGGACTTAAATATAGTTCATTTATCATGTCCTTAAAGATGTGAGAAATATAAGCTTTTTGCAGCCACAATAATATGCAAAAATGTTTTTAATCATGAAGATTAATGATCTGATTAGTCATTCTGCAACTATGAATTAAAGTGCAATAGATGGTATTTTATTGCATAATAAATAAGATATAAAAACTTTCTCACCATATTAGGGGGTATGAGATGCAGACTATAGCTAGTATAATGTGTCATAACTAACAGGGGAGCTTCTTACACTAATATGGAACCTCTTATTTTGTTCTGGATGCACAGAGAAGCAATAGAAGAGAAGAAAAGAGAGAAGCAGAGGAATCATTTAAGGAACAGCCAAGAAGATAGGCATCACTGAGTCTTTAGTTGAATTGGCTATGCAATCATTGTTAGTCCCAGGACCAGACTGTCAGGCCTTCACGAGAAACTTATCCTCAAGTACTGAGTGAACTCAAATGCTGTAATAGTCTTTGTAACAGGATGCTATGTATACCCTGTCCTCAGCTGCTACTAGAAACCCAAACAAACCAAGCAGCCAAGCTAATTTTCAGATACAGTGCTCTTTATTCCTTTTCTGAGTCTCTTATACTATAATGCCTTTGTGTCGCTCCATGGTGCAACCAGCAATTCAGTTCTGGTTGCGGTATCTTAAAAGAGATAAAGCGGAATTAGAAAAGTTCAAAGAAGAGTGACCAAAATGATAAAGGGGATGGAACTCCTCTTGTATGAGGAAATACTAAAGAGGTTAGGGCTCTTCAGCTTGGAAAAGAGACGGCTGAAGAGAGAGATGATTGAGGTCTACAAAATCTTGATGGGTGTAGAATGAGTAGGAGTGGCCTAGTGGTTAGGGTGGTGGACTTTGGTCCTGGGGAACTGAGGAACTGAGTTCAATTCCCACTTCAGGCACAGGCAGCTCCTTGTGACTCTGGGCAAGTCACTTAACCCTCCATTGCCCCATGTAAGCCGCATTGAGCCTGCCATGAGTGGGAAAGCGCGGGGTACAAATGTAACAAAAAAAAATACAAAGACTAGGGGACACTCAATGAAGTTACATGGAAATACTTTTAAAACAAATAGAAGGAGGATCAATACATAGTTAAGTTCTGGAACTCATTGCTGGAGGATGTGGTAACAGCAGTCTGGGTTTAAAAAAAGTTTGGACGAGTTCCTGGAGGAAAAGTCTATAGTCTGCTATTGAGAGAGACATGAGGAGCCTACTGCTTACCCTGGGATTAGTAGAATGGAATGTTGCTGCTATTTGGGTTTCTATGTCAAGGGAAAGGTGTAGTAATTACGTGACAACACAAACGATCCAACTTAAATGCCTAATCTCTGCAACACAACCAAACTAAAGCACGTAATGGACATAACACAACTCTTCCGTTCTCCGATTCCCTAATGTGGCTGTGCCACAGGAACTTGATCTTACCACAACATCACCCTGTATTTGTTCACACCGGAACCTGCAAAGGCCTTTCCGGTACTATGTAAGCCACGTTGAACCTACAAATAGGTGGGAAAATGTGGGATATAAATGTAACAAATAAATAAATAAATTCCTTCTTTCAGAAAGTAGTGTTCCATACATTGACAGAAGGCATTTATGATTTATGCACAGGCAGGTATTAATCTATATGCAACAGTCTATGATTCTTTTTAGGCTATTTTACAAGTCTCTAAGCCTGACCTCAAGCTATAGGCTTTTTGCTAGGCGATTCCCACTGACAATGGTACCTTTGTGCTCTGTCCAGGCCTGACTTCTCTAATTTTTCTAACACCTAGGTTCCACCTTACAGATTCTTGCACCTTGTAGGCCCTACCTGGCTCTTCTTTAATCTCCTATTTGCCAGTCTCTCATTCCCAGTTTTTCCAATAGTTTTTTCTTCTATCTCTAACCATACTCTAATTGGCTACATCTGTCTCCTGCTTCTTCTGGTGACTTGCTTTGCTCTGCCAGGCATTGGCCTCTCTTGAATCAGTACCCTCCAAGGAGGAGCTTTTTTGGCCTCCTCACATCTGTCTCCACAACTCCCATCCCCTTGGAACTGCATTACCCAACAACCTTCTAGCGCTACTACTGATTTTTATCATAACCATATATTGCCAAACCAATCTGATTGATTTTTTGATTGAATAACCAAAGAAATAGATCCAGGGCACCTCTTGCTTATAAAAAGCATAGCAATAAGAGGGTATACAGGTATTGCCTAATAAGTTATAACATAGAAACATGACGGCAGATAAGGGCCAAATGGCCCATCCAGTCTGCCCTTCCTCAGTACCACTAACTCCTCCTTTTCCTGAAATCCCACATGGCTATCCCATGCTTTCTTAAATTCTGACACAGTTTTCGTCTCCACGACCTTCACCGGGAGGCCATTCCACACATCCACCAGAGTATTTTCTTAGATTCTTCCTAAACCTATTTCCTCTTAACTTCATCCTATTCTCTCTCATTTCAGAGTTTTCCTTCATTTGAAAAAGGCTCACCTCCTGTATATTAATGCCATTGAGGCACACATCAAAATCCCAGATACCACCACAGCTGCCTTTCTGGACATGATGACAGAAGACACATCTCTTTAATATGACATACCATAAAGACTTTTAATTGGAACTGTAATTCACCATCATTTACTTAACAATAGGATTACTCTCTCCCTATACCGTATTGTTTAATTTTAATATGCAATCCATGTTCAATATGTGATACCATTTGTATATTTTCCCTTCTTTACCCAACCGTTCATTTAGCATTCATGTTCTATATATATTACCAATTGTATATGTATTCTGAAATGACATAAGTCATGACGGAAAATTGTAAGCCATATTGAGCCTGCAAATACGTGGGAAAATGTGGGATACAAATGTAACAAATAAATAAATAAATAAATAAACTAGGATTTACACAGGTGATCAATTCTCCAACCCACGAAAAGGGTCACATACTAGACCTGGTATTCTACAAAGGGATGGATATCCCAGAATTCTGGGATAACAGTATTGAAATAACACCCCTATCAAGCTTGTTTAGTATTCTGTATCTGGTTCCAGTATCCTGAATCCTGTCCCTGCCAAGCTTGTTTGAAAATCCTGAATCCTGCTTGAGTATCCTGAATCCGCTTCCAGCCAAGCCAAGTCCGTTCCAGCATTTGGTTCCAGCCAAGCCAAGTCCGTTCCTGAATCTGATTCCAGCCAAGCCAAGTGCACCCTGAATCCTGTCCAGTCCTGCTTGGGGGGGGGGGGGGGTTGCCTCCTGCTGCTACTCGACGACAGTAGGCCAAGGGCTCACGTTGTTCCAGAGTTTGTGACTGTTTGTTTAAAGCCTGGGACCGTGACAGTACAAAAGAGATGAGGTGAAGATGTGATTCCATGTGCCCCAATGAAAGGAGAGTTTAATCTTATTTCCAATTTTTATAACACCAGGCTTACCAAGGCAGATTACAGCAACAGTTAAGATGAACCCATCAGTAAACAGTATATCCTCACTGAAATTTGGCCATGTATTACTGTATTGTATAGAACAGTGCAGAAAAATGAGCACAAAATACAGCCTTTATTAGTGCTGTTTTCACCAGCTGCAATAATTTTCTAAGCTGTTTTAGTGATATTCAGCTTTTATTTCATGATATTTATATCTACATATGGGAAACTTTCAAATAAATTAAAAAGCTGTCAAATAAGTAAAAAAAAATCTTTTGTCTTCCACCTTCTAAGGTGCTGCCTATCCATCTGGAGCAGCTTTTGATTTTTTACAGATGGGCCATGCATAGGCAGTCCGTTATTTCTAATAATCTTTTACTATTGTTTTAAATAGTGTTTGTTATTGTTTTGGGTGAACCAGTGTGGTAGCAATCTCCACCTACTGTCAGCAAGCTCTGCCTACTGGCTTCAACCCATGTAAAGGGCTAGATAGCCTCGTACCATCTCTTGTTCTCAATCTAACCTCCTTGGCCAGAATACTGGCCTAAAATCCCCCTCCTAAAACTGAGCTACTGTTACTACTACTAATACTACTAATAATTTCTATAGCGCTACTGGATGTACACAGCGCTGTACACATTATATGCAAGTACTTTCTCTATCCCTAGAGGGCTCACAACTTGATAGCCTTGCTATCTGACTCATCTCACTCATTCTGGGTGACAAAACAAGAAACACATGGTCTCAAATATGTTGTCTCTCAGGGATACAAATACAAAGCACAAAGCATCTCAATATTTACCCCTGAAAGTCCCTTACAAGAAAATCTTGGTTGCCTTGGTTGGCTTGTGTCATGCTTCCAGCTGCCAGGGATAAATGAGAAGCATGAACAACATATTCCTGACAAAGACTCCCATGGTTAACTAAATACAGAAGTCTCTTTCATGTGTTTGTTTTAAAGTACAGCACTCTACATTACAGCTTTCGCTGGGTCAAAATTGTGGTTGAATGCACTTCCAGGATGAGGTTTATCATCCGTAGAGAAAGATGTGGAGAAAGATGTAATTATAAAGCATAAAGTTAAACAGATCTTCAACACGCATCCTCCTGGAAGCATCATTAACCAAATATCCAAACATCACATGCCTTGGACATGTTCCCAGCGAAAGTAATCTAAGAAGTTACTGTTGTTTTACTAAGCACTTTGATCACTGCTGATAGATGAGACACTGACTACAATACTATCGCCATCTGATTCAGGCAAAGCTTGGGAGAATTTTTATTTCTGCCAACCAAGGTTGCTTCCTAGACATTCAGGACCAGATTCTATAAATGACACTCAAAAATGTGCAGTGGAAAAGATCAATACTATGCACGAT
The DNA here is from genome assembly GCF_901765095.1 of Microcaecilia unicolor. Taxonomy (NCBI): domain Eukaryota; kingdom Metazoa; phylum Chordata; class Amphibia; order Gymnophiona; family Siphonopidae; genus Microcaecilia; species Microcaecilia unicolor. The sequence continues at coordinate 591,579,251 of NC_044031.1, read as the reverse complement.
TCTATAAAGGGTGCCTTCGCATGCCCTAACTTTGGGAGCCAGACTTGCACCTGTTGAAATCTGGTATAAATGCTGGTGCCTAAGTTGGGTGCACTGACCCATTATTCTGTAACTAGGCACGCAACGTTTCAGAATGCCCCTGACACGCCCATGACCCTCCCATGGTTACGCCCCCTTTTGAATTGCGTGCTATGGGATTTAGGTGCTAAGCATTATAGAATAGTGAGCAACCAGATGCAAGTGCAAATCCTAATTGGTGCCAATTAACGTCAATAATTGGTTGCTAGCAGCCGATAAATGCCTGTTAATAGCTCATTAGCCAATTAAATTGCGTGCGCCTCTTGAGATCGCACCCTAATTTAGGCGTCCAAATCTGGGCACCATATATAGAATTAAGGGGTCACTCAACAGCTTGAGTTACAATTCTTATTTTGAAATGATTCAAAATGTGAATGTTGCAGTTTATCTGGGCTACCATGGCTATTTTCTTTTATCTTACGAAGTTTACTCTGGAGCCAGCTTTCAACAACACAGATCTTCCTGAACTTTGCAGACCTAGTGCTTTAAAAGCCTATAATTCGGAGAAATGTTTGGAGCAGTTGGTGGACTGTTGTGCATGCAGCCATTTCGTTTTGTGGATGTCAAAAGAATGTTCAGAGAAATAGTCAACTCTGTGGTATCTGCAATAAATTGGTGCAGACTTGTCAAGCTTTCATTTCATTTCATTTATGAATAAACATGTACACTGCATATTGCAACATGGTTCACAAATGACATTCTCAATATCAGATAGACAGAGTTAATACAATGTATACACATAAACTTCCTCATTCTATAGCAGGCCTCCAAATTTAGGTGTCAATTGTGCACGTGTGTTATAGAATAATAGTACTTATGAGCATTTTTGCAATTGTTATGCACATACATGCGAGCCACATGTTTACCTGCATTCTGTACCATAGGCGTGAACTCACTTTGCATTATATTACATGCAGGGGTGTGCTGGTAAATTTTTAACAACAGGCTCTTTCTCCAGACGTAGCCAGCTCTGCAGTTGGAAGGGCCGGGGGGGGGGGGGGAGGGGGAGCAACACTTGCCTCTCTCTCCTCCCTTCGTACGGGCACACTAGGCATACCTTTGATGGCAGCCAATAAATGGACTGCCACCACTCCCAACGTCTTGCTCTGAGCAGCATGCTGGAACTTCTCTCACATGCTTGAGAAGTCCCAGCCTGCTGCCCAGAGCTGGAAACAAGGAGCGGGGAGCAGCAGTAGTCTATTTACTTGGCTGGCAGGGCTCAGCATCCACACCAGCAAAGTAAAAGAGAATTCAGCAGGGGGCCCAAGCCCACATTTTGGGAGCCAGTTGTTAAAGTAGCCATGGAGGGCCCTACTTAACAACCGGCTCCCAAAATTCTTAAAAACTTAACAACCGGCTCTTGCGAGCCTGTGAGAGCCTGCTCCAGCACACCACTGATTACATGCTACATGTAATATACATGCTAAACCTCGTGGACCTGCCTCCTAGAAATGCCAAAAGATCATCCCGCACATTTCTTAATCTACACTTCCCAGCTGTAAAGGACTAAAATACAAGCTGATACATGCGACTACCTTTTCTTACATGAGCACGCAACTGTGGAATGCATTACCAACTGCCTTGAAAACAATCAACGAAACATCTAACTTTCGTAAATCTCTGAAGACGTATCTCTTCAACTAGACCTACAAAGAGAACCCATAACCTAACTAGATCACCTCGCCAATCCACCCCAGTTATGAAAGTCTTCCTTTCACATCTATCTGCCTAGATCTTTTCATTTTTCCCATCCTTTAATCTTTTTACATCACTAATTGTATCTAACATCCTGGAATGACGATGCCATAACAGGTCTCTGTAAGCCACATTGAGCCTGCAAATAGGTGGGAAAATGTGGGATACAAATGCAATAAATAAATAAATAAATACATTTATTTTCTTCTCTTATATTCCGCTTATTCCCTAAAGAGTTTGAAGTGGAGTACAAGAAGAGAACTAGGTCATACACCTAGGATAAAAATATATCTTAAAATTCCTAACTTGCGAAAGAGACATAATTAGTTTCAGAACTTAAATTTATAGATAGTAAATGCCAGGCTTTAGCCATTTGATGTAGAGGTGAGATCTCTGATAGATTTAACACCTCTTGGGTCAGAGATAACAAGCTTAAACTGGTTTCATATGGATTATTTTTAGACGAACATGTCAAATAAATCGAATCATACGTATACTGTGGAGCTGTTCCCTGAATGATCTTGAGAATCATACAATGAAGTTTAAATACGATTCTAACTTCAACAGTTGAATGTACAAAGGGATCACCTTATCGTATTTACCAAAGGAATAGATCAGTCTTATAGAAGTATTTTCTACTGTCTGTACTCTTTTTTTGTATATATTTCGAACAACCCATGTAGACACAAGGGGGTGAACACATGGACAGGGCTTGAATGGGGCATGGGCAGGTTTCACATATATGCATGCATTTTACAGATAAGTTTATTTATTTATTTATCACATTTATACCCCACATTTTCCCACATGTTTGCAGGCTCAATGTGGCTTACAATAGACTGAAAAGGCTATCGCCAGTCCAGTAGTTATACAAGTGCAATAGATTGTGGTGGTCAGAGTGAAGTTACACGCTAAGGCGCCGCATTTATGCATGTACGTTTATTCTGCTATTTGACGGGGCATAAGTAGGTGCACCTAAATGTTGATGTATAAATGCCAACTTCTGTTAACATTCTATGACAGAATCTGTGTGCCTAAATGCCATTATAGAATTAACAGTTAGCATGCTGCAACTTTTGGTACGCTTTATGAAATTGTCCTCAAAGTAAATAGCATTTTAAACACTCTATGGACTAGCTTCAGTAAATGGCATGAAAAGTTAGGTACTGTCAAGATCTGAACTAACCCCTAGATTCCATATTGCATGCCTAGAGATCTGCGGATTTTATAAAAAAACGCACGTACCTTAATTAGCTTAACAAGCTAATTAGCAAAGATAACAGCACTTAACAAGCAATAATGAGCACTAATTGGCAAAAATTAGAATTTACACACACAACTCGCTAAGCGTATTCTGTAATGACGTGCGCAGAACTTCTAACACGTGCAGGCAAAAAGGGGTATAGTTATGGGTGTGGAAATGGGTATTCTGAAATTTACATGTGTGGTTATAGAATAATGTCCTCTGTGCTGAAATCTACATGCCAGGATTTACGCCATGTTTTCATTGGTGTACATGGACATGTGTAGTTTTAGGTATTGTGATATCAATTAAGCGTATTAAATTTACCATGCCTAAATCTAGGCGCCGCTTATAGAATACGCTTAGGTGGAAATGTATTTTAAGTGCCTTATATAGTATCCCCCCAAAGTGCCAACTCAATAAAGGTCACTTAGCCCTAAACAACTTTTATAGACTAGCACTTCGTGTGGATTCCAACTCCCAACTTTGGTTGCGAGGACTTATGCCTGCTGAAACCAGGTGTAAATGCTGGTACGTGCTGGCAGTTGGGCATGTAAAGGTCCCTATTCTATAACAGTGTGCCTACATTTTCAGAATGCCCCTGACCCACCCATGCCCCTCATCTGGTCATGCATACTTTTGAGTCTCACACGAGAAAATCCTGCATATTTTCGAAAGAGAAGGGCGCCCATCTTCCGACACAAATCGAGAGATGGGCACCCTTCTCTCAGGTGCGGCCAAATCAGCATAATTGAAAGCCAATTATGGCCGCCTTCAACTGCAGTCCGTCACAGGGCCGGCCAAAGTTTAAGGGAGTGTGTCGGCAGTGTACTGAAAGTGGGATGGGGGCGTGGTTAACACATTGGCGCCCTTGGCCGATAATGGAAAAAAGAAGTCCGGCCCTGACGAGCATTTGGCCGACTTTACTTGGTCCATTTATTTTCAGGACCAAGCCTCAAAAAGATGCCCAAACTGAACAGATGACCACCGGAGGGAATCGGGGATGACCTCCCTGTACTCCCCCAGTGGTCACCAACCCCCTACCACCCAAAAATAAAAAAGACAAAACATTTTTTGCCAGCCTCTATGCCAGCCTCAAATGTCATACCTGTTGGAATGTAATTGTATTTTTACATGCATTGCCTGTCACCTATTATTTCTCTGTGATTACTCTGTGACCTCTGATGTGAATTACTTAGAGAGGTCACACAGCTATGCAACTTCCTGTGGGGGATAGATGCAGCACATGCAGCACATGGAGCACATGGAGCTCATGATCTCTCCTAACCTGAGAGGATCTATGGTGGTGTGAGCATCCATTACCATCTAAGCACATGGAAGGAGCTGATAAGACAAATGTATAGTAATATGTAAATATAAGCCTGTCTGATTATAATCTAACTACAAACTGTGAGTAAACAGATGTTTTGTTACTTCAACTTTAAAGTGACTCAGCAGTGAATCATTCAGGGGTGAATGAGAGAGAGATGAAGAAAGAAATTAACATTTCTAAAGCTGAAGCTGTGTGTACTAAAATCTGCTAATTATTTACTACAAATAATCCAACAAAAGGGTTATGGGCCCAGGGGCTCAGGAATTGAAAAAGAAGAGAAATATTACCAGGCAGAAAAAAGGCCACATTTTTCTCTTAAGTTTTAAAGGAAAGATTCAGTCTGTCTCTCTCTCCCCCCACACAGCAGACAGAAGGCTAAGAAAATGGCTGAGGGAGGAAATTCACCATTGTTCTATTCTCTCAAGGTGCCTAGATTAACTGAGTTTAATTATCAGCTGTGGGAACTAAGATTCATATGTCTCCTTCGAGCAAAAGGATTAAATATATGCTTAGACCAAGACAGAACAGCTGAAAATATGGCTGAATGGGACAATGCAAACTATTATGTGAAGTGCATGCTTTTGGAAGCTCTCTCAGAGAAACAAGCCATATTAGTGGAGGGAAAAGATACACCAAAGGACATTTATATAAACTGAGAACAATGTATGCAACTACATATGCAAAGCAGCAACCAATTTGGTTGGCAGAGTTGAATGAAACCAAATTAAGGGATAAAAGTAAATGTAATGATCACATTATGTATCTTATGTCTTCATTTCAAAAGTTAGAACTTTCTGGAATTCCCATGTGTGATGCATTGAAAAGAGCATTTCTTTTTACCTCACTATCAAAGAAGTTTGATGTTTTTAGGTCTGTAAATGAGGCCATTGAAGGGCAATCTTTTGAACAGGCAACATCAAAACTAAGGCAGGAATGCATAATAAATGATTCTGAGGAGATGTGTTCTCAAAGCAAGTCAGAGAGAAATGAAACAAATTTCTTGGCAAAGAACAGAGGAAGGCGGAGCTATGGGAAAACTCCACCCAAGGGCAAGCTGATTTGCTACTCATGTGGAAAGGAGGGACATGTATCTAAATGGTGTAAGGAAACACAAAACACTCCCTCTAGCTCACCTAAGCCAATGGAACTAAAGAATTTTCAAACCAGGAAATGTATGAAGGACAAAGATAAACACAAGGGCTTTCTAATGGCAGAAAAATCTTTGACTATGGTAAATAATAATTCAAATGAAAGTACTTGGATTTTGGATTCAGGGAGCACATGCCATTTAACCAATTGTAAGAATTTCTTTCAGGAAATGTGTCCAGAGGAAGGTATTCTTAAAACTGCAAACGCAGGGACTGCTAAGATCCAAGCAAAAGGTATTGGATTCTTAAAATGCAAAGTGTCTAATGAAGTTAAAGAAATTCCTGTAAGTGATGTCTTGTATATTCCCCAAGCAGTTTGCAATATGCTTAGTGTATCTACATTAGATAAGAAGGGATTTGTGATTCATTTTGAAAACAGTAAGTGCACAATCTCTAAAAATGATGAAGTGTATGCTGAAGCTTTTATGCATAATGATGTTTATAAACTGAGCATTTCAGGTGAAGCCTCACATATGGCGCAAGTAAGGAAGAATGATGGTAAAAGTAGTCTGGAAATCTGGCACCGCCGCCTGGGACATCGTGATTTTAAGGTGATCCAGGATCTTTACAGTAAGCAACTAGCCACTGGCATTCAGATAAGTGCAGATGCTGGTAAAATGGAGAAATGCATAGACTGTGTTACTCAAAAAGGTGTGAGACCCTCATTTCCTGCATACACAGGAAATAGGAGTAATAAAGTGCTGGACTTAATACACAGTGACTTATGTGGACCGTTTAATATCCCATCATTGGGAAATAACAGATTTGTGCTAATATTCTTGGATGATTTCTCTAGATATTGTGTGGCCTATTTGCTGAAAGAGAAAAGTCAAGTCACAGACATGCTGAAGAAATACGTAGCCATGGTGAGCAATAAATTTGAAAGAAAACCAAAGGTTCTTCAGACCGACAATGGTGGTGAGTTCACTTCACAAAGCATGCGCACATTTCTAGAACAAGAAGGCATTCAGCATATCACAACAGTAGCTTATACACCAGAGCAAAATTCTGTTGCAGAGAGAAAATTTAGGTCACTTGTGGAAATGACCAGATGTATGCTGTCAGATAGCAATCTCCCTAAAAGATTATGGGGGGAAGCCATTCTCACAGCAGTGTACCTACAAAACAGAATGCCAACTAAAGGCGCTGAGCGCACACCACATGAGACATGGCATGGTAGGAAGCCAAACCTGTCACACATAAGAACATTTGGAAGTACAGCATATGCTCATGTACCAAAGCAAAGAAGGCATAAGCTGGATTCCACAACAGAAAGGGGCATTTTAGTTGGCTATGCTCCAGGACACAAAGGATATAGAATTTTGAATCTGAAAACTGGCATTGTTGGCATAAGACATGTTACATATTTTGATGAAAACAAAAGGGTTGATAAAGGCTGGATTATCCCAGATGAGCCTTATCATCCAGAATATGAAACTAGAACCATAATAGACATGCCAGTGTATATAAATGCCATACCAAGGCAGATGTCTGAAAGCAACTCATCTGTATCTAACGAGGAACAGGCAGAGGAAACAGACACAGAAAGGATCATCGCAGGAGACAGTACAGTTGGAGAAGGGGAATCAATTGGAGAAGAACTCTCAGATTTAGAGGATGCGGAAAGGTCAGACCAACCTGTTGTCAGACGCTCATCCAGGGAAAACAAAGGTGTTCCACCCCCAAGACTGTCTTACCTAACAAAGTCAGCAGAAGCTCAAGAGCCCTTAACATGGGATGAGATTGAGAAAATGCCAGCAGAAGAAGCTGCTGAATGGCATAAAGCTGCACAAGAAGAAATTGATGCATTGGATAAAAATAATACTTGGATTCTTACAAAATTACCTCCTGGCAAGAAAGCTATAGGATGCAAATGGGTATTCAAGTTAAAAAGGAATGCACAAGGAAAAGTGGAAAGGTATAAAGCCAGATTAGTGGCAAAGGGATATCTTCAAAAATATGGAGAAGATTTTGATGAAGTGTTTGCACCTGTAGTGAAACACACGACAATCAGAACACTTCTGAGCATTGCAGTCTCAAAAGGCATGCAAGTCAAACACATTGATGTGAAAACAGCGTTTCTTCATGGAGAAATAACTGAAGACTTGTACATGGAACAGCCAACAGGTTTCATAAATACAAAACAAAGACAGCTAGTGTGTAAATTAAACAAAGGTCTTTGTGGATTAAAGCAAAGTGCAGAATGTTGGAATGAAAAATTGCATGAAATATTGACAAATTTAGGATTTAAGCAAGGTGAAGCAGATAAATGCTTGTACACTAGGTGCACAAATGGACAATATGCATACATTTTTGCTTTTGTTGATGATCTGCTCATTGCAAGCAAAAGTGAGCAAGAGTACAAGGACATTGTAAAATGTTTAAACCACAATGTTGAGATAAAAGAACTTGGTAATGTGTCATACTATCTTAGTATAGAAATTGAGAAACAAAATGATGGTTCTTATCTTCTAAGCCAGAAGCAGAAAATAAATGAGCTTATTGAAAGTTTAGGTATGCAAGATGCCCAAGTTGTAAGCACTCCCATGATCACTGATTTTCTGAAGGATGAAACAGTAAGAGAACCTTTACCAGATAACATCCAATATAGATCAGCCATAGGTAAGCTTTTATATCTAGCTACCACATACAGGGCTGATATAGCAAATGCAGTAGGAATTTTGAGCAGAAGGGTCAGCTCACCTACCAAATCAGATTGGACTGCAGTTAAAAGGATGGTAAGGTATTTAAAGGGTACCATTGATTGTAAATTAAAGATTTCAGCCAATAGTAATCCAAAACTAATATGTTACTGTGATTCAGATTGGGCAGGGGATCATTCTGATTATAAATCCACAAGTGGATATGTGTTTATGTATGGAAATGTACAAATTTCATGGGCCAGTCATAAACAAAGTATTGTGAGTTTGTCTTCTACAGAAGCTGAATATGTGGCCGCATCGGAAGCGTGCAGAGAACTGATGTGGATTGAAAAACTTTTGCTGGATTTTGGAATAGCTGAAAAGAGACCAATCCAGATAATGGAAGATAATCAGAGCTGCATCCGACTGTCACAGAATGACAAGGTTCAGTCACGCACCAAGCACATCGCAACGAAATACCACAACGTGCGAGAGTTGGCGAAAGAAGGGGTCATCAGTCTACACTATTGTCACACCAGTGAGATGACAGCTGACATCATGACCAAACCGTTACCCAGAGAACATTTTGTGAATCTGCGTATAAAGCTTGGACTTTGTATGAATAAATAATTGCATGACAGTTATGCATGAGAAGGGGTTTGTTGGAATGTAATTGTATTTTTACATGCATTGCCTGTCACCTATTATTTCTCTGTGATTACTCTGTGACCTCTGATGTGAATTACTTAGAGAGGTCACACAGCTATGCAACTTCCTGTGGGGGATAGATGCAGCACATGCAGCACATGGAGCACATGGAGCTCATGATCTCTCCTAACCTGAGAGGATCTATGGTGGTGTGAGCATCCATTACCATCTAAGCACATGGAAGGAGCTGATAAGACAAATGTATAGTAATATGTAAATATAAGCCTGTCTGATTATAATCTAACTACAAACTGTGAGTAAACAGATGTTTTGTTACTTCAACTTTAAAGTGACTCAGCAGTGAATCATTCAGGGGTGAATGAGAGAGAGATGAAGAAAGAAATTAACATTTCTAAAGCTGAAGCTGTGTGTACTAAAATCTGCTAATTATTTACTACAAATAATCCAACAATACCCAGCTCCATGACAGCAGTAAGCAGGTCCTGGAGCAGTTTTAGTGAGTGCAGTGCACTTCAGGTAGGCGGACCCAGGCCCATCCCCCTCCCCACCTGTTACACTTGTGGAAGTAAATGGGAGCCCTCCAACCCCCCCTAAAAATCCACTGTACCCACATGTAGGTGCCCCCCTTCACCCATAAGGGATATGGTAGTGGTGTACAGTTGTAGGGAGTGGGTTTTGGGGGGATTTGGGGGGCTCAGCACCCAAGGGAAGGGAGCTATGTACCTCGGAGCAATTAATGAAGTCCACTGCAGTCCCCCTAGGGTGCCCGGTTGGTGTCCTGGCATGTGAGGGGGACCAGTGCACTACAAATGCTGGCTCCTCCCACTACCAAAGGGCTCGCATTTGGCTGGATTTGAGATGGCCGGCCTCGGTTTCCATTATTGGCGAAAACCGAGGCCGGCCATCTCTAAGTCCGGTGATCTCAACATTTAGGTCGACCATCTCTAAGGCTGACCTAAATGTTGAGATTTGGACGGCCCTGACCGTATTATCGAAACGAAATATGGCCGCCCATCTTATTCGATAATACGATTGGCTCCGCCCCTTCCCGGGGCCGTCCCCAGAGATGGTCGCCCTTAGAGATGGGTGCCCCTGTTCAATTATGGCCTTCTATGTTATCGACTAGCTCATTGGCAGATCCGTGCATACATCCTAATTAGCACCAATCAACATCAATAATTGTTAACCCTTTGTTAACAAATTAGTTTGCATGCGCATCTGGAATCTGTGCCCATTTTTGGGCGACCTTTATAGAATCTGAGGTACTTGAACAAATATGCCTTTAAAACTTTATGTAAGGCAAACAAGTTACATTTCTGAGGAAAAGAATTCTATAAATGTGGATCCTTAATTGAGGCAGCTCTAAATCAGGAAATGAACTTTCACACTTCTTTCCTACTGACATGAAAATTCAAAGAATATGAATACGTGATACCTCAATGGAAAGGAGATGGTTCTTTATGCCAATAGTGGTTGTATTATTGTTAGGCTTTCAAGGCAGAAACTAGGTTCGTGAGCCCTTGGACCACTGCCGAAGAGTGGCAGTGGCAGGCAAAACCACCCCACACCAGAGACAAGGCAGAACTCTGACAGAAGCAGCTAGACTTCACCTGTACTTGACCACCCTTCCCCAGGAGTTGAGCCCCTGGGTGCAGGCGGCCAGCAGGACTTACCAGACAGGGCAGGAACTGGATACCAACTAGGCTGAACAGGGACTAAGGGTCAGAGGGGAAAGGAATATACATGGGCAGCAAGGCAGGAAACTGGGCTAGGACTCACAGACAGACAATACTACACAAGGCAGGAAATGGACAAGCTAAAGGACAGGAACTGAAAGCTGCGAAGTAGCCACTGAAAAACACTGACAAACAAGAATCAGGACTGGAAGCTGCAGAGCAGCCAATAAGCAAGAACACAGACAAACAGAAACTAGACCAGGAATACAGACCAGAAACAAGACTAAGAAATAAGCAACAAACCCAAGCTAAACTACACACAGACTAACTAGAACCGGACAAGAACCTCAAACAAGAAACCAGACTAGGCAGAAGTGCAACATAGCACCAACAAACCAGTGACCTTAGACGATGCAAAGGCCAACACAGAAGTTTCCAGGTGGTTAATAAAACCCATCAGCAGCTGAAGTTCAGCTGCAGGAATCACAAGGCAGCTACGGGTGCTGTTCAGGCACAAACAAGAAAAGCAAGTCTGGCAGCCCAGAAGATCCGGACCGGACTAGGCTAAAATCTGGAATGGGTGACCGTCCATAGCAGCCACCGGTTCTGGCCACCAGAGGGCGAGGTGAGCACAGACAAGGAAACAGTCACCATTGTGACAATTATATGGCATGTGCTACTGAGTCTGACAGTATTAACAGCTGTGGTAAGCAATTTTTAGATTAAATCAGAAGGGCTCACATAGAGAATTTGTTGACAAATTCTGTCATTTTGGCAGCTTCTTGTCTCATCAGTATCGATGCTAAAATTAGCATCATTCTGGCCAAGTCAAGCTTTGCCTTTGGATGCTTGAGGTGGTGCTTGTGAAATGATTATGGCCTGCATTCAGTGGAACAGCTGGTTCTCTACCATGCATTATTTTTGTGACTGTACGTTATGGATACAAACCCGAACTTAGTGCTATGTTAAATTGAAAGATAGTAAATCAAGTGAAATAAACCATAACTTTCTACCATTATATCATGTCCTGGTTTAATCATTTCCTTCTACGCTGCCTCCTCAGAACTGACAGTATCAAATGAAAAGACAGCATTCCTAACCTGGAGGTACTTCACATATGATATTCACTGCCAACAAAACTCAATGTGATGACTGAATGCACATAAAATTTATTATCAGAATGGTCTGTTACCGTATACTTCTGTCTTTCCAAACAGTTGCTAACAGTGTCGAACAAATCTTATGGTACCCTTCAACGGTTCCACTGACAACAAAACTCTGGTTAATGACATTTATGTGGGCTGTTTTCTGTAGTCACACAGTCCACATAAAATTCAACGGTGGGCCTCAGGTTGCCCACCTCTGTTTTAGAGAGTATAATTTATGTCTATATCTGGTTTAGAATGCAGATCATCCACTAATTTGGTAGTCCTTTTCTGAATTGCTTGCACAGTATCTTATCAGAATTCCTTTTTCTAGATATTAGGCCTTTATTTTACAAGTCCTATTCATGATTTACATGTGTAAATACTGGCATTTATCACAAACATACATGAAAGCCAGCTTTTACACATGTATAACTAAACTATGTGTAGATTGAAAGGGAGAATGGTTGGACATGGCTTGGGCAGGCCCAAAATCTATACACGTATTCCCCATTTCAACAAGGGAATTCATGTGTATGTCCCAATATCAAAGCTGGGATTTACAATTGCTCCCTTGCATGCGTAGCTTTGTAAAAGTGCTCATTTGGGCCAGCCCTTTACAGGAAGCGTTAAAGAAACTTTCCCCTTCAATCCTCCTCCAAAATTAAAATTGAAAAGAACTGCAGCCTCTGTAGTTATTTAGGTTTGCAAAATGGCAGGCCTGCATGTTTAACTTGCACATATAGGTTGTCAAATAGCAACTTGCATGTGTAAGTTGCACATGCACATTGATATGGACACAACTTAGGTGTGTAATGTGCATATGTAACTAATATGTAATGTACATATGCAAGCTGGTGTTTCACAACTTACATATATAATTTACACGTGCAAGGCAGGCATAGACGTGTAACTGACGTGTAAATTGCTGAGTTCCTCCATTCACTTTTTCAATGTGTAGCTTTATAAAATGACTGCTCCTGCTGCACATGCAGGACAAATACCCGTGCATTTCTGCAGGTATTTTAGAAAAAGTTCTATGTTGGCAGATCCTTTCCTGAAATACTACCAGAATTGTACATATCCCAAACTGAAAATATCAATTCCGATTTCTACATTCTGTCTAAAATGGGGCTACATGTCTCCAAAATCTGAAAGCATATACAAGTTCGGATTTCATAATGGATCTCTATACTGCCCTGAAAAGCCAGAACAAAGATCACATTTGTGCCAAACTAAGCTAACTTGACAGATCTCCTTTAGTTACTCACAAAAAAACTCCAGACTGCCCATAATACAGCAGCCAAACTGATATATGGTAAAACACGATTCGAAAGCACCAAACCCATTCGAGAAAAGCTGCACTGGCTCCCAATCAAAGAACGAGTCATCTTCAAAATCTGCACTCTAGTCCACAAAATCATTCACGGCATAGTCCCAGGATACATGACAGACCTCATCGATCTACCAACCAGAAACAGACTCGAATCAGCACAATCATACCTAAACCTACATTACCCAAACTGTAAAGGGCTAAAATACAAAAGAACTCACGCATCTAACTTCTCCTACATAATCCCCACACCCAGCAGCACAACATAATCAAAAATCGTACTGGACAATTTACTTCCTCTTCCCTCTTGACCCCATGACACCTGATATACTTCTATCTCATGTGACCACAACACAATCTTGTATTTGTTACCAACCGTAATGGCAAACGCCTTTATGATAATTTGTAAGCCACATTGAGCCTGCAAATAGGTGGGAAAATGTGGGGTATAAATGTAACAAATAAATAAATATATTTCTTAATATGGAAGTCATTTAACGTTTGGATGCATTTTCAAGCCCGTAGTAAAAGTCCAAAACACAGTCGTCGTTCCCCCCCCCCCCACCCCCGATATTCAAAGCCATTTAACTGGCCAGATACAGCCACTGTCTGGTTAAATAGCATATGGGTGCCTAACTGCTAATATTCAATGGAAGATAACTGGTTATCCTCCGCTGAATATTACTGGTTAGCGCCTAGTGCATAACCATCTATATCACACAACTTATCTGGTTAGGCGCCGATATTCAGCGCCTAACCAGATATGTTTAGCGGTCAAATAGGACAAGAAAAATAGCTGTCCTATCTTTAACGGCTACAAAGTTAACCAGTTAGTGCTGAATATTGGTATAACCGGTTACCTTTTTAACAGTTCAAATAAACCCTGGATAATCAATGCCGGTCACCGGAAACGGCACAAAAGCACTGCCCGCCACCAGCTGAATATTGAGCCCAGTGTCTCTTGATAAATGAGAGACATGTTAAGCCAGAAAACAGTACTGAATTAGTTTTGGTCAAGAATTACATCATGTGGATTTATTCAAAGAAATCAGTTTTTTTGACTTTTCTCATATTTACTTTCTCAACGTACTGTGTTTTTGGATTTTCATGGTAGTATAGAGGTCATATTATTTCTGCCTTTCTAAAGGGAATTTGATTTAGATCACACCTTTCTCAAAAGCTCAAGGTGAGAGTATTTTTCTGTCCTTGGGGGCCTTAACATCTAGGTTTGTACTTGAGGGAATGGAGGGCTAAGTGACTTGTCCAAGATTACACATGGATGTTATGAGATTTGAACCTGGTTTCCATGGTTCTCAGCCTGCTGCTATAACCATTAGAGTACTCCTTCACTTCACTCCTATTAATAGGCCTCTCTTTATGTGTCCTCCTGTATTATTTGTTTTTCAAATTGCCTAGTCACTCTAATAGTTACCATGAGGCCATCTGAGATTGCAATTTTCCCTGTATGATGACACGTCATTTTTGGCTCTTGGATTTCTGTACCTGCTAAGGTACAAAAAAAAGGGGGAAGTGAGGAGCTGACCCTTGCATTTCTCCACCTCCTAAATACATGATTTTTCACTTTTGTAGATCAAAGTGCAATATCGTCCATTATTCAAATTATTTAAATAAATCTTCCACTTTGTCACTCTTAACACACCTGTCTACTGTCTTGTACAGTACATTTTCATATCATCCACCGACAGCCTTTTGCTTTTAAATCTTCAACTACCATTTTACTCCTCACACATCTTGAGCTACCTTTACAGTGACTTCTGCATGTGAAAGAGACATTGATGGTATTGAAACAGCAGAGGTTCTGTGGGCAACCCATACAAAATTTGCCAGATATGACTAAAGTCTCTGAAGAATGTAGGAAACAATTATTGAAGACTAAAGTAACAGCGTTGGGAGCCTCATTTTTCTTTTTGCGTTTTACATACAGATGCTTGGTATATTTTAAGGAGAAGAAGTTGATCCTATGCAACTGGATAAATTTGTATTGAAATGTGAGAAAGTTTGAGATCTGGGGAATTTGAAAAGGTTTAGGTTTAATTGATAGCAAGTTTATGCTTAGTTTTCTTTCAAGAGTATATTCTTAGTAAAGTATCCTGATCTCTTCTCTTGATGTAGACTTTTGGATAATGGTAATGGATATGGAAAATCATTTGTGGATGACTTTCTGTTTAGTTTCTTTGCTTTATTTCTTGAATCAATCCTTTATTTGTTATACATACATACATGTATATAAATATATATATATATATATATATATATATATATATATATATATATATATATATATATGGTATATATATATATATTATTTTAAAATTTCAATAAAAATAAAATAGAATGTTAACACAATTGTTGATCAATAAATTTGTATTAAGCAGTTAAAGAAAAACAAAACCACAAAATATAAAACAAAATGCATAACAAAGCATAAATAAATCTGTATCTTCAACTTTACTCATTTTCGGCACTTACAGCGAAGCGACATGAATCTTTCTCAGAGACTTATAGTTTGGAGGCCCAACATCAGATTCTTTTATGTTTTCATCATAGGTCTCTACTAGACACTTTACCTGCATTTGACCTGGCTCCTTTGGCTCATAGATGGTCTGATGATCTGTCAATCACAGTGATGACTGACTGTCTTTTCAAAAGTCTTCAATTATATCGAACCCTAAGAACATTTTACACTGGGAAATGCAATATAAACTGGTTATACATTTGCATATTTCACCCTTTAGAGGTTTTCAAGCCTGCTTTAGTTCCTCTGAGGGGTGCATAAAGTGTCATCAGTCAGAAGTCACTTTGGCCCACATGTTTTGGACCTCTCCTCAGAATCAGTGTTTTTAGACTCGATTGGCCACACGGGTTTCTACTATGTGACGTGTGCATGGATTCCACGCCCTGTGATATTATTTGTTTTCTATGATGTTCCTCCTAAACCAAAAGGGATATCTTTGTTTTGTGAAGTGATCTGTTTTATTAGGGATTAAATTCATTTTGCAGTGCTGGCTGCAGCCTGAGGCCCCTTCAATAGCTTGTTGGAGGTTTACACTGCACTGGAGCACTGTGAAATCTCGGACAGATTCCCTGAGGGGTTGTCATCTTGCTTTGATCTAGGAACACTGCTGGGACACTCTAACGCCGAAGGCCAAAGTCATATACTTAATATTTAAGTGTGTTGTTGGTTTGCGTTCTGGGTCCTGTTGGATTTGCAGACAATGTTTGTTCTTGTTGCTGTAGTATCACATTAACTCCTCCTCTATTTTTTTAGGGTGGGTGGGAGGGTGGCTGGGAAGGGCAGGCATCTGCTGTTTAATGATGGTTGGTTTGTAATTGTTGTTGCTCATGAAAACAAATAAATATATTAAAAAACAAACTGTGTCTTCAAAAGTAAACTCATCAGCTAAAATTCTTCTGTATAAAGAGGTCCTTTTACTAAGGCACGCTAACAGATTTAGGGGTATGTTTACTAAGGTGCATTAGCGTTTCTAACGTGCCTGTAAAGTTAAGGAGCATTAAACACTAACACGCCTATACATTTCTATAGGTACGTTAGCGTTTAACATGTGTAAACCATTTATGCACGTTAAAAATGCTAACGAGCCTACAGAGCACCTTAGTAAACATAGGCATTAGTGTGCGTTAACGATTAGCACACGCCAAATGATAAGATGCCCATAGGAATATAATGGGCATCTTATCATTTAACGCATGCTAATTGTTAGTGAGTGCTAAATCTGTTAGTGTGCCTTAGTAAAAGGACCCCCAAAGACATTGAAGCCAACTGACACTTGTTGCTATGGCATTTGGTTTGACACTTTCCCTTCATACAATTATCACATGATAGATTTGTAGGACTGGCACTGCGTTTGTTTGTTTTTTTAATATGGATTTCTTTTAGGACTGCAGTGATCCTGTTGAAATGATACTGATGCGTGCGCACACTTTTTTTTATATGCATCCATACCTTTTGAACATTTGATTGTACAGCATGAGCAGAATACATTTTATGTAGAGAGAAGAGCCTGCTGTCCGTAAATGAACCTAACCTTTGTACAAAAAAAAAGAAAGAACATTCTTTGGTTCTATTTTTCAAGAGCTGTTATTGCTGCCAAAAGTGCTTCATTTCCCAACCTGAACTGGTGCTCAGTCATTCCACTCAAGGGATTAAATTCAAGATGTACCTCTGGTACTTTGCTTGTAAGTGTCATTTGACCCTGTTCTCCTAGGGATCAGAATACACTGACCAAAGGATTTAAAGCAGCCTTATTCTGATCGTTCAATAAAGAAGGTTTTAATGTGCATCCCTTCAGCTTCCCAACTATTTTTTTCTGATTGCTATATTTGGAGGGAAATTAATCTACAGTAGAAGACACCAGGTAAGTCAACGTTTATAGGAGAATAGTGCTTGAGAACAGGAATACATTAGCTTTACCATGTAATTGTACTAGTTTTTTTTACTGTTTTGCCATATGATTTGTGATCAGCCAAATCCTAAAAAAACAACTGTAAATACCAAGGGATCTTGTTACAAAAACAATTGACGTATCAAGAGTATCATATAGGTAAGGAATCTCTGTAAATCACAGCAAGACTTTTGACTTTTGCCTCTTACTGTAAATTAAACTCAGGCCTTCTATTTCTACTGAGTTGCTTAAAGCATGTGAGATGACCCATAGCTGAACTCAAATCAACAAATAACCACTTTCTTGATATTGTTTACTTTGAGAACTCCTTTCCTCTGCTTTGATCTGTTTGGCTCTGTCTTTGCCTTTGGTTTTATTTGGAATTTGCAGAGGATTGCAAGAAATCAGTGGAATGCAAATCAGATTTTAAATGAATAAATCTGTTTTCTTATGTGTCATGTTTACCTTTGTTCAGAATTGAAACAGCATTTCCAAATGGCTTACAATCTAGATGTGTTAGTCTTGCTTTGAATGAGGCTCACTTTCATCAGGTTGCATTGAGATCACTGAGTAGTGCTGCACAATAAATTAAAGCCATATTTTTGAGGGTTAACTTGTAGTCAGTTCTGCCTTATCAATTCAGTTCTCTTATAAGAATCTTCCTAATGAATGCTTAGTTTTCTCCATAGAAATCTTTCTAAATAAATAGATATATTATTATTATTATTATTATTATTTGTTACATTTGTACCCTGCACTTTCCCACTCATAGCAGGTTCAATGCGGCTTACATAATAAAAGGATTATAAAGCAAAGTGTAGAGAAAAACAGGTAAATCTTAGCAGAGTAATGGAGATGCAGAATAATGGAGGTGTGTGGATAGATAATATTATTATTAATAATAGTAATATTATTGAGCTAGTTTTAGGCTAGATAGAGATAATCAGAGAAAAGGTTGGGGTAAGTATAGGGAAAATTGGAGGAGGTGTGATATGATTCATAGCCGTTGTTGCAGGATCAGGTGATGAATAGATGGAATAATAGGGTTAGGACGAAGCGTTTGGGTAAGCTTCCTTGAATAGATGGGTTTTCAGAGATTTTCTGAAGGGTAGGTAGTCTTTGAGAGAATGGATAGGTCTGGGTAGAGCGTTCCAGAGTTGACTACCTTTGAAGGAGAAGTTGGAATCAAATGAAGATTTGTACTTGAGACCTTTGCAGATGGGATATTTTACATTTTTTGATGTACTTGATTAAACACATTTTCCATTAAAACAGTAGCACCTATTTTTGAGAGAATGCCTTTGGGTCTGTCCAGCAATTTATTTATTTATTTAAGGGTCCTTGTATGAAGTTGCAGCAAAAAGGGGCCTGCACTGGCGTTGGTGCATGTTTTTGACGCGCACCAAGGCCCCCTTTTATCGCAGTGGGTAAAAGGCAGGTTTCCCTTTTCTTAAAGGAAAGGCCGTGTGGCGTGAACCACTTGCTACACAGTCATTTCGGGGGAGAGCACTTATTGATACCCATTTAGGTGGCGGTAAGGGCACCCGCGCTAATCCAGCTTTAACCAGGCTTTACTGCCAGTTGTTACTTCCCTTTTAGCGAGCTTTAAGCCCGCGTACGGCTTACCGCCACTTCATAAAATGGGCCCCTTATTTATTAGCATTTATTCCCTGCCTATTTGAAAGAATTCACTCAAGGTGATGTACAGTCAGAATAAATCAAACATAAGCAATAGTCAATTACAGCAGTAAAGATATTCAAAGAACAATACAAAAGTATGGCATAATATACTACCTACAATGGTTTTTATTTTAATTACATTTGTATCCCACGCATGGCAGGCTCAATGCGGCAGGCAATAGAGGGTTAAGTGACTTGCCCAGAGTCACAAGGAGCTGCATGTGCTGGGAATTGAACTCAGTTCCTCCGGACTAAAGTCCACCACTAGGCCACTCCTCCACACCACAATATGCAATAGAACATTTTGATAGTCAGCGTAGGGTATAAGCAAAGATAGAACATATGAGGACCCTTTTACAGAGCGGCGGTATGCCCAATACGGGCTTACCGCTCGCTCTTCCGGGATTACCACCTGCACAACGCAGCTGCTGGCGGTAGTCCCGCCCTGAGCACGTGCTATTTCCATGTGAAAAAGAAAACCCCTGGAAATAGCTTGTGCGGCAATCACCTGGCAGTAATCGGGCATCGCTACATGCTGCCCGATTACAACCATGTTAGCACAGGAGCCCTTATCGCCACCTCATTGGGGGCGGTAAGGGCCCCCTGCAACATGGCCATGCGATAAGAGTTCTTTTACCGCATAGCCCTGTGTGATGTGGGCTGTTTTACCCACTGCAATAAAAATGGCCCTGGTGTACAGGAAAAACAGACCCTGCTGCTAGCGCAGGGCACTTTTTCCCGCAGCTTGGTGAAAGGACCCCATAGATAGGTAAGAGAGTAAGAGGAGTTAGAAAGTAAAGTGACTAATTTAAAGAAAGCTGCACATGAGGTCAGAGAGATGATGAAAGGGGAGATCAGGGAAGACAAAGCCGTAGCGGAGAGATTAAATGAATTCTTTGCTTCGGTCTTCACAGAGGAAGATTTGGGTGGGATACCGGTGCTGGAATTGGTATTCGAAGTTGAAGAGTCGGAGAAACTTGATGAATTTAGATTGTAAGCTCCTTCGAGCAGGGACTGCCCTTCTTTGTTAAACTGTACAGCGCTGTGTAACCCTAGTAGCGCTCTAGAAATGTTAAGTAGTAGTAGTAGTAGTAGTAATTCTCTGTAAACTTGGAGGATGTAATGGGGCAGTTCTACAAACTGAAGAGTAGCAGATCTCCTGGACCAGATGGTATTCATCCCAGAGTACTGATAGAACTGAAAAATGAGCTTGCTGAGCTATTGTTAGTAATATGTAATATTAGATAAAATAGATTTGTATTTACTTATATATGAGGGAGAGCAGACCTTATGGAGTCTAAAGGCCTTGAAGGCCTACATACAGTAATTTATCCTTAAAATTGAGTGTGCTAACGGAAGATTGGAGGGTGGCCAATGTAACGCTGATTTTTTTAAAAGGTTCCAGAGGAGATCCGGGAAATTATAGACCGGTGAGTCTGACGTCGGTGCCAGGCAAAATGGTAGAGACTATTATTAAGAACAAAATTACAGAGCATATTCAAAAGCATGGATTAATGAGACAAAGTTATTCAAAGTCGTTAAATCGCAGGAGGATTGTGAAAAATTACAAGAGGACCTTACGAGACTGGGAGACTGGGCATCTAAATGGCAGGTGATGTTTAGGTGACGTTTAATGTGAGCAAGTGGAAAGTGATGCATGTGGGAAAGAGGAACCCGAATTATAGCTACGTCATGCAAGGTTCCACATTAGGAGTCACAGACCAAGAAAGGGATCTAGGTGTCGCAGTTTATGATATGTTGAAACCTTCTGCTCAGTGTGCTGCTGCGGCTAAGAAAGCAAATAGAATGTTAGGTATTATTAGGAAAGGAATGGAAAACAAACATGAGGATGTTATAATGCTTTTGTATCGCTCCATGGTGCGACTGCACCTCGAATATTGTGTTCAATTCTGGTCGCCGCATCTCAAAAAAGATATAGTGGAATTAGAAAAGGTACAGAGAAGGGCAACGAAAATGATAAAGGGGATGGGACGACTTCCCTATAAGGAAAGGCTAAAGCGGCTAGGGCTCTTCAGCATGGAGAAAAAGTGGCTGAGGGGAGATATGATAGAGGTCTATAAAATAATGAGTGGAGTAGAACGGGTAGATGTGACGCGTCTGTTTACGCTTTCCAAAAATACTAGGACTAAAGGGCATGCGATGAAGCTACAATGTAGTAAATTTAAAATGAATCGGAGAAAGTTTTTCTTCACTCAATGTGTAATTAAACTCTGGAATTCGTTGTCAGAAAATGTGGTAAAGGCGGTTAGCTTAGCGGAGTCCATAGACCATTATTAAATGGACTTGGGGAAAATCCATTCTTTCTGGGATAAGCAGTATAAAATGTTTTGTACTTTTTTGGGATCTTGCCAGGTATTTGTGACCTGGATTGGCCACTGTTTGAAACAGGATGCTGGGCTTGATGGACCTTTGGTCTTTCCTAGTATGGAAATACTCAGGGCCGGCCCTAGGGTTTCTAGCGCCCTCCTGCAGTCTATTAGCCGGTGCCCCTACCCATCCAGAGGCGGGATCACTATGGCTCCGCCCCCACAGTAGACACACCCCTTTTACCAGCCATGGCATCATTGAAAATATTATACCAGTATAGAAGAAAAATAACTTAGCACACAGACCAGGAATTAGGAGAACAGACAATCTTGCCAACTCTGAAAAACAATGTGTTATCAAAATTTCAGAATCTAACAGATCCCTATTCAGACACTTGGCCTTGCAGTCACACATGTAGAACAGAGATAGCCCGTCTTCAAATTCTTCAAAAATTAACCTGAAATCCTAAGAAGTTAGACTCTGCATGCAGCACAATAGCCTTCCCATCGAGCACAGCTTAGGATCTAGCTAGGACAGACTTAATCAGCGTAAACTAACATATTCTACAATCTGAATTGGACAAACTAACAGGAGTTACTGAAATGGGAATGAGAGATAGGTGATGGTTAGGAATTGAAAGCAGGCATCTAGCCCTCCTGTCCTGTGAGTTGCTGTGTTGGGGGTGGGGGTGGAAAAGGGTGGGTCAGGTGCAGCACTAAACAGCAGTCTCTGACAAAACAAGGGTCCAGGCTCTGCTGTGCTGTCTCTGTCTGAGCCCTCTCTGGGCAGAGGACAGAGGTTAGCTGAGCTCCCACAAGTTATTTCAGAGCCAGATTCAGTTGGAGCAGTGACATCCTCTGACAAACACAAGGAGGATATTTCTCTGCTTGGGAGGGGGGAGGTGACGGGATAGAGAGCTGACAGCTTTGGAGCCAGACTGAGATGAGCAGCAGAGATTAGATACTCAGCAGAGCTTGATTGCTTGCAAAGTGGCGCCCTTGTAAGGCAGGCGCCCCCCTGCAGTGCTTACCCTGCTTGCTGGGTTTGACCGGCCCTGGCAATACTTATGTACTTATGCTGGACATCACCAGTACATGGATGTCCATTTCTCATGTATTTTAGAACATGCAGTACATTGGTGGCTCCTGTTCTACAATACTAGCACCACCAGTGATGTACTGACCTGGAATTGGAAATCCTTTCTAAAATGCGGTTCATAGGTGCCTTTGCATCTTCATAAAGTAGAATAGAAATAAGGTCCTACTTGGCCTTCACATGTAGGTGCAAGACAAGCAAATCAGAAGGAATCGACAACACAATATATTGTGAAGCAAAATAAGTATATGGTGCCGCAGATGGAACCACAAGGCTCTGGCATGCGGCCTTGTGGTTCCATCTGCTTCACGTGCGTGACACAGGAAGCCCCGCATGCTTGCTACAGACACGCAACGTGTTTATCATTTATATCCTCATTTCTTATGAAGTAAAGATCTTCAAGGGAAGATGTATGAGGCTGTGACTGTTATCTGACCCATAATGTAGGCATCTGCTGAAACACGGGCCGTTGAATAAAGTTGCTTCCTTTCTATTTGGCTCCACCTTGTGGTTCCATCAGTGGCATCATACACTTCTTTTGCTTTACTTGTAGGTGGCCTTTTATAAAATTACCTTCTATATGGTTTGGGGCAGTGAAATATGATGCTCTCTCATCGGTAGGGATCTCCAATGGAAGGGATATGAACACTGTGTGTTTAGCCCATGTAAATATTGTGTTGTGAGCATCACATGGTTTAACTGAACTTGTTGCACAATAAGCTATACTGATATTCAGATGTTAGCTCTGCTTCTTTTCTTCACTGTTCTCTGTCAGATAACAGTAGCCCTAACTAAAGTATACTTCCACCACCATGCTTGACAGTTGAATGAGGTTCTTATCTTGCAAAGTAATTTTTAGTTTTTGCCAAAAAATATCATTTGTTATTTTGGCTGAAAAGTTAAATTTTTGACTTTTCTTTCCAGAGTACATTATTCCAGAAATTTTGTTGCTCATCCAGAGGCATTTTGATGATCCTGGGGTGAGCAGCAATGTTATGTTTGGAGAACTGTAGTTCTTTATCCTCCCTGGAACACCATTCACATTCAATTTTTTCTAATGGTTGACAGATGAACTAACAAACCAGCTCTATTAAGAAAGGCCGGCAGATCTTTAGATATTAAGTCTGAGATTCTTTATAACCGTGTGCATCATTTTCTCATTTGCTCATAGAGCGATGTTGGTAGGATGACTGCTCCTTAGTTGAGTCACTATAGTCTTCTACTTTTACCATTTATAGATTGTCTGACAGTGGTTCAATAGCACTCCAAATGTTTAAAAATGGGGTTTTGACCCTGTCCAAACAACTGAGCACACCAAAATAGTTTGGACCTTTATATGGAACAGGATACCCAAACTCAGTTGTACAGATTATGCAAAGTAGTTTAACCTATTACTTAAAATAGCTATCCAGCTTATTTTCGAAAAGAGATCGCCGGCCATCTTCCGACACAAATCGGGAGATGGCCGGCCATCTCCTGAAGCCGGCCAAATTGGTATAATCGAAAGCCAATTTTGGCTGGCACCAACTGCTTTCCGTCGCAAAGCCAGCCATAGTTCAAGGGGGGCATTTCGGTAGGGTAGCGAAGGCGGGATGGGGGTGGGACAGGGGCGCGGTTATGAGATGGCCAGCTTCAGCCGATAATGGAAAAAAGATGGCCGGGTCTGACGAGCATTTGGCCGGCTTCACTTGGTCCGTTTATTTTTAGGACCAAGCCTCAAAAAAAGTGCCCCAATTGACCAGATGACCACCGGAGGGAATCGGGGATCACCTCCCCTTACTCCCCCAATGGTCACCAGCCCCCTCTCACCCCCCAAAAACATATTAAAATTATTTTTTGGCAGCCTCTATGTCAGCCTGAAATGTCATACCCAGCTCCCTGACAGCAGTATGCATGTCCCTGGAGCAGTATGTAGTGGGTGCAGTGCACTTCAAGCAGGTGGACCCAGGCCCATCCCCCCCTACCTGTTACACTTGTGATGGTAAATGTTGAGCCCTCCCAAACCCCCCAAAACCTACTGTACCCACATGTAGGTGCCCCCCTTCACCCATATGGTAGTGGTGTAGAGTTGTGGGGAGTGGGTTTTGGGGGGCTGAGCACCCAAGGTAAGGGAGCTATGCACCTGGGAGCAATTTTTGAAGTCCACTGCAGTGCCCCCTAGGGTGCCTGGTTGGTGTCCTGACATGTCAGGGGGACCAGTGCACTACAAATTCAGGCTCCTCCCACGACCAAAGGGCTTGCATTTTGCCGGGTTTGAGATGGCCAGGCCCGGTTTCCATTATGGCCAAAACCCGAAGCCGGACATCTCTAAATCCGGCGATCTCAACATTTGACCTAAATGTTGAGATTTAGCCAGCCCCTACCGTATTATCGAAAGAAAAGATGGCCGGCTATCTTTTTCGATAATACGGTTGGCTCCGCCCCTTTGCGGAGCCGACCCCAAAGATGGCCGGCCATATAGATGGCCGGCGCCATTCGATTATGCCCCTCCACGATACCTGAGGACGTATGGATACCCAATAAAATGCCAATTTTTTAAAGGGCTCTAGAAGTGACCACAAATCTATATACTGGTTAGCATGACATCATTGACAAGCAAAATGACTGAAGCTATACTAATTAAAATCAAAAGTACTGATTAATTAGAATAAATCAACATGGATCAGCAAAGGCAATTCTTGCTTTACCAATTTAATAGATTTTGTTTGAAGGTGAAAATGAACAAGTGGATAGAAGTAAGTAAAAGTTTTTGACAAAGTTTTGCATGAGCCACTCTGTAGGAAATTAAAGAGGAATTGAACAGAAATCAATGTCCTTCTTTGGACTGCAAACAGGGACAAAGTGAGGAAACATATATATAGGGAATAAATGGTCAATTATCCACATGGGGAAAAGGTCAGTAGCAGAGTGTGCCAAGGATTTGTATTGGGATCTGTGCTGTTTAACATATTCATAAATCATGTGGAGATAGGAGTGAAAAGCGAAGTGATCAAATTTGCAGATGACACAAATTTATTTCCACTACAATGTCAGAGTTCTATGAGGATTTACAGAAGAATCTTATAAAATTAGGTGATAGGGCAGATACAATTTAAGCTAAAATATAGGTACTACATGCTATGTTCTGAGTGAGTAACCTCCAAAACAAAAACCCTTGAGATCATTGAGGATAATGGACATTTTCAGACCAGTTTGTTGCAGCTATTAAAAAAACAGAATATTAGGGATTATCCACAAAGGGATGGAGAACCAAACTAAGAATATCACCAGGCTTCTGTATGGTGCAATTGCATTTTGAGTATTGTGTGCCATTTTGGTCATCCCATCACAAAAGGGGTATAGTGGAACTAGTAAAGATTCTAACAAGGGCAATGCAAATTATAAAGGGGATAGAGTACCTCTCTTATGAAGGGGGGGGGGGGGGGGGAAACTGAGATGGGATACAATTGTTTATAGAATCATAAGTAGGGAGGAACCATTAAATAAGGAACAGCTGTTTAACCTTTTAAGCATCAGAAAAACAAGAAGACACACATGAAACTGATAACTAGTAGACTGAAGAGTAATCATAACTTAGAAACAGAGAACAATGTAGGCAGAAAAAGACCATATGGCCTATCCAGTCTGCCCATCCATGCCATCTACGCTCCCTACCATGCCTTTAGAGAACCTATGTACTTGCCCAAGCGCTCTTGAATTCAGATACTGTTTTTGTCTCCACCACTTCCACCAGGAGGCCTTTTCATGAATTCACGATCCTTTCTGTGAAGAAGTATTTCGTTACTACTGAGTCTATCCACTTTCTCCTTCATCCTATGCTCGCTCCTTCAAGAGCTTCCTTTCAATTGAAAGAGACTTGCCTCCTGTGCATTTATGCCATATAGGTATTTAAATGGCTCTATCATTGACCATGTTTCCCATTATCTTTATTGCTACCCCATATCCATTCCTCTTCATCTTCCTACGTCTATCTCCCAATGCTTATTTCCTCTGCACCCAATTTCTCCTACTTATCCGCTAACCCCATTAATATTGCGTTTACCACAAATTGTATATTCTTCTATGACTTTGTAATTCTTTATATTGTTACTATGTAAGCCGCATTGAGCCTGCCATGTGTGGGAAAGCGCGGGATACAAATGAAATAAATAAATAAATATCATATCTGCCCTCTCTTGCCTTTCTTCCCAAGAATACATGTTGAACTCTTTACGTCTGACCCTCTATGCATTATGACAAAGACCACTGACCATTTTAATAGCCACCCTCTAGACTGACTCCATCCTGTTTATATCTTTTTGAAGATGTGGTCTCTAGAATTGTACACAATATTCTAAATGAATTCTCACCAGACTCTTATACAGGGGCATCATCACCTCCTTTTTCCTACTGGCCATTCCTCTCCCTATGACTCCAAGCATCCTTCTAGCTTTCACTGTCACCTTTTCTACCTATTTGGCCACCTTAACATCATCACATACAATCACATCCAAGTCTCGCTCCTCTTTTGTGCGCGAAAATTCACCTCCTAAACTGTACTGTTCCCTCCAGTTTTTGCAGCCCAAATGCATGACCTTGCATTTCTTTAGTATTAAATCTAAGCTACCAAATTTGAATCCCAAACCATTCCTTTAGCTTCACTAAGTCCTTCCTCACGTTATCCACACCATCAGGGGTGTCTACCTTATTTCACATTTTGGTATCATCCACAAAGAGGCAAACCTTTACCAGACAGCCCTTCAGCAATATCGCTTGAAAAATGTTTTTAAAAAATGGCCCAAGAACTGAACCTTGCAGCTCAACGCTGGTATCATCCTTTTCCTCAGAATGAGCTCCATTTACTACTACCCTCTGTCGCCTTCCACTCAACCAATTCCTAACCTAGTCAGTCACTTTAGGGTCCATACTGAGGGCACTCAGTTTTTTTATTAGTGGTCTATACAGAACTTTGTCAAATGATCTAAATACACCACATATAGCACTCTCCCTCAATCCAACTCTCTGGTCACCCAAAGAAATTAATCAGTTGTCTGACAAGACCTGACTCTAGTGAAACCATGTTACCGCGGGTCCTGTAATTATTAAATTCCAAAAACTTTACTGTTCTCTGTTTTTAAAGCATTTCTATTAATTTACTTACCACAGAAGTCATGTTTACTGGACTGTAGTACCAATCTTCTTCCTTACTTCCACTTTTGTGGAGAGGGACTACAACTGCTCTTCTCTAGTTCTCTGGGACCACTTCCGACTTTAGAGAAGCATTGAGAAAGCCAGGCAGCAGAGTCGCTTCACTACGCTCCGATGTATGCCATTCTGCCCCTGTCACGGTTGTGGCCGTGCCCTTATGTTCAGACCTACTGTTTCTCTGTATCTAGCTCTGTGACCTCTCCAGTCTGCCTTTTTTCCTGTTGTTGTTCTTCCTGTAAGTCAAGCTTCGCTTTGGTCTCCCTGCTTCTGCTTCATTTCCTGTTGTTGTTCTTCCTGTTAGCCAAGCCTCGCTTTGGTGTCCCTGAAGCCAAGTCTCGCTTTGGTCTCCATGCTTCTGCTTCATTTCCTACTTGTGACATCATCAGCCTACTCATTTATAAGGACCCAGGGAGCTTTTCTACATTGCCTTTGGAACAGGTCTATTTTCCTTTTTCTTGTACTGTTGTTTGATTCTGAGGGAACTGGTCTTCTTGTTAATCTGTGTCTCTGAGCAGTGCCCTGAGCCCTGTATGGATTACTCCCCTGTTAGGTTTGCTTTCAAGCAAAGCCCTCTTCTGTTTCTCTGTGTGTGTGTTGTTCTGCTTTAAACCTGTACAGTATAGATTACTAACCTGTTAACTTTGCTTCCAAGCAAAGTCCTGTTTTGTTTCCTTGTGTGGTTTCCCTTGTTATGTTTCACTGTTCAGAGAGCTGGGTGTTGCCATCCCAGCTGCTTTTATTGATTGTTTTGCTTCCACAGCCTAGCTGCTTCCCTGATTGCCTTACTCCCATGCAGCTGGGTGTACTCTGTCTCTGCCTGCCTTTCCCTTCCCTATCTGGCTGTGTGTACTGGCTGAGTTCTGATAAGAACATTGTTTGTTTTTTCCCTTTGTATGCTTTAGACCTTTGACTGCAGTGTAAGCACTCCTTCTTTCTGATGTGTATGGAAAAGCAGCTTTCCATGTTTGCTTGATTTTCCCTTTGTTTCTAGTGTATGTTATTTAATTCTGTGGCATAGCCTTGTGCATTCCTATAGGTAGTTTTCCTTCCCCTTTTCCCTGAGTGCTGTAAGGTTCAATCTAGAGCGTATCCCTATAGTTGGCTCCCTTTTCCCTTAAGTGCTGTGTGGCACAGCCTAGTGTACTACTATGAGTGGGTTCCCTTTTCCTTGAGTGCCTAGTGGCACACCCTTGAGTTTTCCTTTGAATAGCTTCCCTTTTCCCTTCATGCTGTATGGTACAGCTTAGAGTGTTCCCATGAGTGGCTTCCCTTGTCCGTGAGTTCTATGTGGCATTGCCAAGTTCTGTTCCTGTTGTATGTTTGATCTAGTTCTGTCTCTGCTTCCCTGTCAAGCCAAGTCCTGTTCCAGAATCCTGTTCCAGTCAAGCCAAGCCCATTCCAGAATCCTGTTCCAGCCAAACCAAGCCTGTTCTAGAATCCTGTTCCAGCCAAGCCAAATGTGTTCTAGAATCCTGTTCAAGTCAAGCTAAGCCAAGGCCATTCTAGTATCCTATTTGAGAATCCTGAATCTTGTTTGAGAATCCTGAATTCTGTTTCTGTTTGAGAATCCTGAATCCTGTTCCTGCCTTGTGTATTGTCTTGCTTGCTGCATGTCTTGAGTATGCTCTGTCTATTTGCCATGTCTGGTATCCTGTTTGTATTCAGTGCCTGGTTTGCCTCTGCTCTGTGCCTCCCCAGAGAACTTGTCTGCTGCAGCCCAAGAGCTCACCAGCCTGGGTTCTGTGACAGCCCCATCACGCTTTGTCCATCTCTAGTTTAGCCAGCTCCTTATGAACACAGTCCTCTGAAAATCATTCAGGGGCTAACACCACTCCATTCCTATTTGTGTTTGTCTTTTACGGTCCTGCTCCCAGCCCTTCTGCTGTGAACACAGAACAGAAATATTTGTTAAGCAATTCTGCCTTGTCTTTTTCAGCTTCTACATATTCCTTCCCTTCACCTTTGAGTCTCACAATGCCACTTTTGCACCTCCTTCTATCACTAACATATCTAAAAAATATATTGTCCATCAATATTACCATATTGGCTATTTTTTTCCCATTTGCATCTTTGCTTTCCTGACTACTCTACCAGCTTCTCTTAACTTTTCCAGATATTGTTGCCTGTCTTTCTTTTTCTGCGATCTCTTGTAGTTTATAAAAGCTAACCTCTTTTATTCCTTACCTTTTCAGCTAGTATTTTTGAGAACAATGCAGCCTCCTTTGTTACACATATGAATAAAACAGGTATTGTGTCATGGAATGTTCATGGCATGAGACATCCAATAAAAAGGAAAACAATATTTTCGGCACTTAAAAAACAACAAGCAAAAATTATTTTTTTGCAAGAAACTCACCTCCCAAGCCTGCAACAGTATATTAACTCTGCAGGCTGGAGAGGTCACACATTTGACTCTTCTGCGCCAGGAAAACATAATGGAGTTTCTATCCTATTCCATAAAGACATTACCTTTCAAGTCATCTATAAACTTACTGATACAGAGGGATGATGGATAATATTCAAAATTCACATATGCAACATGAATGTTATCTTAGTAAATGTATATGGTCCTAATAAAGACCATCCTGAATTTTTCACTAATCTATTCCAACACATAGCTGAATATGGTCACGATCCAATCATAATAGGTGGAGATTTCAATCTTCCCCTAGACCCCTGGTTAGATAGACAATCAAAATCTCCGTATTATCCTAGCAAATCACATTCCATGTTACTCTCGTTTATTAAACAATAGACCCCTGGCGTCTCCATAATCCTGATAATAGAGAATTCACCTTTTTCTCAAACTCTCATCAAACTTTTACCAGAATAGATTTTTTTTCTACTATCCAATTTTATCCTCGATTCTCTACTAACCGCCAAGATAGGTACAATTTCCATTTCTGATCATGCTCCCATCTCAATACAACTTCAATTTATTTCACAATACTCCAGTAAAAATCCATTGTGAAGGCTTAGTCCCTCCATATTGACTAATGAGGAAAACATTGCTAGAATCCGTTCTTTCTTTAAAGACTTTTTTCTGTTTAATAACCCAACAGATACTAATCCAGTTACCAACTGGGAGGCTTTTAAAGCTTCTCTATGTAGAGAATTTATCTCTCTATCTGCCCACTTAAAGAAAATAAATAATGAACATCTAAATGATTTAGAAGTCAATTTAAAAAATGTAGAACAACAATAGATCCAAATCCTAACATCCTTAAAGATATATTCCAAAATAGATAGGAATATAATAAAATATGGGCACAAAAAGCTGATCATGAAATTTTTGTTCACAAAAAGACTCAGTACGCAGAAATGAGCAAAAGTAGTCACTTTATTAGCAAATTATTTAAAAAGAAAAACAACAAAAACACAAAGGGATCCTTTTACTAAGCCGTGTAAGCGTCTACGCGCTCCCAACATGCGTCAAAATGGTGTTACCGCCCGACTATCGTGTGGCTCTTGCAGTAATTTCATTTTTGGCGCGCATCCGATACACACATCTGAAAAATATTTTTTATTTTTGGGTGTGCGTAATGGACGCGTGCCAAGTGGCATTTGGCAAGCTTAGATCATTACCACCCGGTTATCGTGGGAGTCTTTACCACTAGGTCAATGGCTGGCAGTAAAGTCTCAGACCCAAAATGGACACACGACAATTTTCATTTTGCCACACGTCCATTTTTGGCAAAAATAAAAAAAAGGCCTTTTTTACAGGCATGCTAAAAAATGGATCAGCGTGCCCAAAACCCGCGCCTACACTATAGCAAGCCATTTTTCAGTGCACCTTTGTAAAAGGACTCCAAATTTCCTTTAATTTATGATATTAACAAAAAGGCCATAACCAACACAAAAGATTCACCCATGAGCTTTTCACTCATTTTACACCTCCTTTTACTCTTCAGAGTCACGTGGAGGGGCATAATCGAACGGGGCGCCCATCTATAAAGGCGCCCATCTCGAAGGATGGCTCCATAAAGGGGCGGGGCAACCCGTATTATTGAAACAATGGTACACTGGCGACACGTCCTCTTGAACATTGGGTGTCCCCGCGACAGAAAGCAGTTGAGGGCGGCCAAAATCGGCTTTCAATTATGTCGATTTGGCCGGCCCTGAGAGAAGGAAGCCCATATTGTCTGTGAAATAATCTAACTGGAAGATAGCTTGATAATGTAATGTTCTTTCTATGTTTCCTTTCATTGTATCTTGAACAGTTAAAACTCAATAAAATCTTTTTGAAAATGAAAAAATGAATTATCCAGATAATGATGCCATAAATTGATGACTGATCAGTGTCAGCTTCATTTTTCTAGGTAGCAGGTGCTGCTTCCCAGGTAAGTGCTTTTGATTATTGTGCTGTATGTCTTTTTTAACATTCTCTCCCCTCGCCCATCTCTAAAGTTAAACTCAATTGTTACTCTTTGTGTCTTATTGTAGATCTTCCATTACCAAAAATGCTGGTAAATATGTTAATATTTTTCATTTATCTTAGAGAGCTAAAAGTACCAGACGTAAGATTTCAAAATGTCAAGATTTCACCTGCATTTTCCTGCAAAGGCTTATACTGGTTGCCTCTGTTTTCTTCTGTTCTCGAGCATAGGTAAGTCAATAGTACACTTGAAATTGTGCAAAATCACTGTAGACTACAGCTGGCACCATATACCTGTACATAAGTACATATTGTCATACTGCGATAGACTAAAGGTCCATCAAGCCCAGCATCCTGTTTCCAACAGTGGCCAATCCAGGTCACAAATACCTCGCAAGATCCCCAAAAAGTACAAAACATTTTATGCTGCTTATCCCAGAAATAAGGGATGGATTTTCCCCAAGTCCATTTTAATAATGGTCTATGGACTTTTCCTTTAGGAAGTTGTCCAAACCTTTTTTAAACCCTGCAAAGCTAACTGCCTTTACCACATTCTCTGGCAATAAATTCCAGAGTTTAATTACATGTTGAGTGAAGAAACATTTTCTCAGATTCATTTGGAATTTACTACTTTGTAGCTTTATTGAATGCCCCCTGTTCCTAGTATTTTTGGAAAGAGTAAACAGACGCTTCATGTGTACAACAGTGAACATCCAAGATAAGTACCACATTGTGGGCATCATTATTTAGCTTCACTGAGTCTATTCTGTATCTATAGAAGGCATTTGTCATTTATAACTATATAACAGAGTGGAGTTTCTTTATGACTCATGATTGAACTGAGCCTCCTACAATTTTGAGAAGTTGTCCTTACAAATAGGAGTGACTCTGATATTCACTGGTCTTTTTTCTCCACTTTTCAGATACTGTGGTTGATATTTGCTTTGAATGACACCCCTAAAGATACAGAATATAGTAGTAGAAAACTGATTGTAAACATTTTGATATTGAATTCTACTGATTCCTTCAGAGAAAAAGGTAATTGAAATCACCCATTATTATACTGTTGCCCAATTTGCCAGCTTTCCTAATTTCTGTAGATACTGCTTCATCTATTCCGTTCTGTACTGGCAGACGGTAGTACAGCCCTGCAAGAATACTCCTTCCCTTCACACATGTAATTTCTATCCATAATGATTCCATGCTGCTATCTGTGTCATGTGGAATGTTTATTTTATTTGACTCAATTCCCTCTTTAACATATAGCACTACCCCCCCCCCCCCCCCTCCAAGTGGAGGAGTGGCCTAGTGGTTAGGATGGTGGACTTTGGTCCTGAGGAACTGAGTTCAATTCCCACTTCAGGCGCAGGCAGCTCCTTGTGACTCTGGGCAAGTCACTTAACCCTCCATTGCCCCATGTAAGCCACATTGAGCCTGCCATGAGTGGGAAAGCACAGGGTACAAATGTAACAAAAAAAAATTTGATCCCCTCTATCATTGCAATACAATTTGTACCCTGTTAACACAGTATCCCACTATTTCATCATTTAGTGCTATGTACTCTAACTCTCCCATCTTATTTTTTAGGCTTCAAGCATTTGTATACAGGCACTTCAAATTGTGCTTTTTACTTGCATGTACAAGCTGCTTAGATGTTGACGGGGATAATGTACATCCTTTACCCTGCTCTCTCCTTAAACACACCTGGCTTTCTTTCAGCATTGTTGAAACCTTTCTACTGGAATTCCCTGAACATCCTGTTTCAATAGTATCCTTCAAGGATACTCCACACCGAACCATTCGCTCCTGGGCAACTGTGTCCAAACTCACTGAAAAGATTGCGCCTCAATAGCTCAACTCTTTCTTGAGAAAACAGTATCCTTGTCAAACTGGTTTTTGTGATAACTTTTCCACTGAACACTCCCTCCTGGCTATTATTAACTATATCCATTGAACCCTTGACAGTGGGAAAGAAGCTCTACTACTGTCACTTCACCTCAATGCAGCATTTCATCTTGTAAATCATAATATCCAGTATACCTGAATGTTACTCACCTTGAGCTACTACTGAAAAAGGTGTGAGCAAATCCAAATAAATAAATATGTGTGTGTGTCTGTGTATATATTTACACACACATACACACACACACACACACACACACATTGTTTACAGAAGCTTGGTGTAATTATTATTAACATTTGTATAGTGCTACCAGACGCACGCAGCGCTGAACATCCAACATAGAGAGAGACATTGGTAAAGGTTATGCTCCTGATTTTATGCTTTTAAAATTTATGCTCCTAAATTACGAGCCTAATCTATGTTCCAAAATAGATTTCAGGACTATTAATTTAGGAGCATAAATTATGGTCATAAATTTAGGAGCATAAATTTTAGGAGAATAAATATAGGAGCATAACCTTTATAGAATAAGGCCCTTAGCGTGCAACTGTCAGGGGGCTTTACATAGGCATGTCATTAGTGTGCCATCATGCAATGCGTAAAACTTATAGAATACAATCAGTTATTACTACTACTACTACTTATCATTTCTATAGCACTACTAGACGTATGCAGCAGTGTACATAAAACACATAGGAGACAGTCCCTGCTTGACAGACAAACAGGACAAGTAAGGGATTGGGGAGTTATTGTGGAAATGATTAAAACAGACGTGGAGAGGCATTTTCAATATTACATCTAAGTCTGACTTTGGATGTTTTGTTCAAAATAGCAAATGTAGCCATTTTTGAAACAGCAAAACGTCTGTTTGTTGTTTGTTTTTTTCAAAAATGGCCACATGCGAGATGTTTTTCTGCTCTGTGCATTTCTTTTTGGTCCATTTTTCCAAAAAACATACAAGAGAAAAAACGTACAAAATCAAGCCATTGAGATGTAGGATGAGTGAGCATTCTTAGTAGCCTGGCCACATAGACATCCCTGCAGAGCAGTGGGACACCCTTGGGGTCACTGCAGTGGCCTTCACATAAAAGGTCCCAGGTACACATTTCACCATTACCCCCTTATATTATATGGTGAGCCCTCCAAAACCCATGAAAAACCTACTGTCCCCAACTATACACCACTACAATAGCCTTTATGGCTGAAGAAGTCACCTGTACATTGGTATAGTACGTTTTTGGTGAGTATGGGAGGGCTGACACTTTCTACCACAAGTGTAACAGGTAGATGGGATATGGGCCTGGGTCCCACCACCTACAGCGCACTGCTCTGACCCTATGCTACTCCAGGGCCCTGCTTGCTGCTCTAATAGAACTGGCTATAATATCTGAAGCTATCATAGAGACTGATATATACTTTTTTCACATCTTTGGGGGGTAGGAGGGGATCAGTGACCACTGGGAGAGTAAGAGGGGTCATGCCTTGATCCCACCAGTGATTACCTGGTCCTTGAAGCCACCTTCTTTTGCCTTATCCATTCTAAAAACAGGTCTAGACCCAAACGTTTAGATTGCAGCCCTGGACGTTTTTGTTTTGTTCCATTATGGCTGAAAAACACCCAAATGTTAGGCACGCCCTAATCCCACACCCAACATTCCCCTTTGTGATTTGCACATACTGAAGACGAATTTCATTGATAAACATCTACAAACAGGTTTGAAAATAGCGATTTGGACATTTTGGAAAGAAATTCATCCAAATGCTACTTTATTACAATTTTAAATGTTTTTCTGTTTTAAAAATGAGCCCCATGGGCACTGAACAGGTGAATAGGCGTCAAGATTTAAAAGAAGCCTCAAGAAGGTGGGCTTTTAACCTAGATTTGAATATGATGCTGTGCACATTGCGAGGCACACTTAGGCGTTCCCGCTTGTGCCATAAATTGATCTGTCGTAATTAGGCATGCCTAAATTGTGATAAACTAATGCAACTTTGTGCTAACATTCTATAACTGCTTAGAGATTCCCTTATGCTATTATAGAATTGGTCATGGGGGTAGCTAGACCTGCCATTGTGGGTGGGCCCAGAGTTAACAATACAATATATACAATACAGTTTTTTTAACCTATCCCTCCATCCCTGCATCCATCTCTCTCACTCTCTCTTCCCTTCCATCCCCTATGCCCCCGTCACATGTCTTCATCTTTCTCCCTGTCCTCCACTTCAGATCTGGCATCTGCCCCTCCCCCAGACCCACGGCCCAGAATCTGTCTCTTTCTTTCTGACCCCCCCCCCCCCCCCAGTTTACCTCAGAGCCATCACGATTATTCCTTTAAACGACCTATGCTAGTCCTGCAGGCTTCCTTCTACTATGTCCCCACAAGTGAAGAAACAGGAAGTGACATCATTGAGGGCAGGACAAAGTAGAGGGAAGCCTGCAGGAATTGCAGCCAGCCATGGCTCTGAGGTAGTTGATGTGGTTCAGAGAGAGGGGAACACATGCCAGGTTGTGAGTGGAGCAGAGGGAGAGAGGAGAGTGAGGCACCACCATTGAGGTGTTTTGGGGCCTCATGGGCCACTAGACTGGGTGGGCCTGAGGCATAAATGGGTGGGCACGTGCCCCCCCAGGCCCACCCACAGCTACTCCGCTAGAATTGGTGCTAAGCACATTCCTTTGTGGAGCCTAAAATGAGACACCAATTTATAGAATTGCCCCTTATGTCTCAACAACTGTGCACCCCAAATAGCAAATGTAAATGGAGTAATTTTCAAAGCAGAATGTCCCAGCAATGTCTGCACACCGCATGGATGTGTTCATTCCCCAAACAAACAGTTGTACAATTAATCCCTTAATAAAACTATGGTAAACAGTTTTTCAAACCAATAACACACATTCTTACTGAAATGTCAAGGAAGATGCTGTGTCTAACAATAATTACTTCATTCACAGTGTCAAGTATAAAAGAAGAGAAAGACAGAGAAAAAAGAATAGCTATTCTGGCTGCTACAGGTAAAAATAAACAAAAAAAAATGCTTCTAAAGTGTTTTACCAGCAAGAAGTAAACAGTTCAGTGAATAAATTGGTGCAATCTAGAAACAATTGGCTTTTGTGCTTTTATACGATATAGTATTTCCAGCTCTCTTTCCAACAGTTTAGAGTATATCAAAGTATCTCTTAATTTTGACTGTTGAAAACCAACCACAAAATAGTACGATATTCAGTTTTGAGTACGAGGCACCGTAGATAAGTCTTTAGCTTTGCATTGCCTCAATTAATGTTTAGGTTCCCAGACTCCCCCCCCCCCCCATGCAAATTTTGATATTTAAACCCAACAGTTATGATTCCTCCAATGCCACCCCTCCTAATATGATGTTGTAGAAATGCGTAAGGGGTCCTTTTACTAAGGTGTGCTAAAAAGTGGCCTGCACTGGTGTAGACACGTGTCTTGGACGCACGTAGGTCCATTTTTCAGGGCACTTGCAAAAAAGGCCTTTTCTTGGCTGAAAATAGATGTGCGGCAAAATAAAAATTGGCACGCATCCATTTTGGGTCGGAGCTCTTACTGCCACCCATTGGCTTAGCGGTAAAGTCTCACACGTTAACCGGGCAGTAATCATCAGCATGTGTACACTGCTGATTACTGCCCGCTTAGCGCCACGCACAGGAAATTTTCCGGTGCATGTAGTGGAGAAGCATAAAAAAATGAAATTACCGCCTGGGCCTTGCGGTAGCCAGGAGGTAGTTCCAAATTGGCACACATTGGGTGCACGTAGGTGCCTTTGTGGCTTAGTAAAAGGGCCTCTAAAAGTGTAGAACTATGAGCTGGTGGTTCTGTAAATCTGTATGGCTCTTTTATTTATTTAATTTATTTACTTATTACATTTATACCCCGCGCTTCCCACACATGGCAGGCTCAATGCGGCTTACATAGTAACAATATAAATAATTACAAAGTCGTAAGAAGAATATACAGTTTGTGGTAAACGCAACATTAATGGGGTTAACGGGTAAGTAAATTGAACATGGGATTAATAGAGTGCAGAAGGAAATGAGCGTTGGGAGGTAGGCTTAGGAAGATGGAAAGGAATGGATATGGGGTAGCAAAAAGGATAATAGGAAACATGGTCAATGTATAACAATCGTCAATAAGAATCATGTGGGCAGGCTTTGGTTAGGTTGAATCGTTATGGTAGGCTATCTTGAAGAGATGGGTCTTCAGTGCTTTTCTGAAGGGCAAAACGCCGTTAATGGTACTTTGATTTTGATTGTTGCTATCCCCAGACGCCGCTGCTCTAGACAATCTCGTAACTTTCCTGATGCTCTAATTGAATGCCTGGGGAGTGTTTCCTCTAAATTGAGGGTTATATGATAATAATTATATTCATTTGTATCATGACAATGGGTAATTATCTTATTCCAGAGTATATATACATTTTGTTTAACCTTGCATGCAAGTCCTAGCTGTTTAGTACTATCCTGGTTGTTCCTCTACTGGAGTAGTAAACCTCCTCTAGTATGGAGCAGATCAGAATGTTCTGATCCGCTCCAGACACTCGTTTCTCATTCTCCAGAGCAGACTATTATTTGTGTTAATCCAAAGAATTAATATTCTGAGTAGCAACATATGTATCAAGTGGTGTTGACCCCTGAAACTTGGCCCGTGTCGGGTCACCAATAAAACACAGTTGTTCCATTCTTGAGATCCCTTTGTTCTTTTTCTGGACTGTTTGTGCTGTGTACTTAGATCCTGTCCGTTGATGCTGATGTAACAATGTACATCTATCAAAGGCAGACTTACCTTTAGCTGTGTCTCTCTCAAAATAGCTGTCATCCAACTCCAGAAAGTTAGTGACAGAATTCCTCTAAGGATGGTGATATTTGGTGTGAAATGTCAGAATTTTTTGTTATTGATTCTCTTTCAGAGCTGCCGGCTGCCTCCATTGATCTCTCTGAATTTAACCTTACCGAGCTGGTAAATGGAATGTTCAATAAAGCTTTGAACGGTAACATTTTTGCTCTATTGGAGTACTAAGAAATAGATAAGCTGTAGATTTTGAAGCAGATATGGTAGAAACCAGTAAAAATGAAGGCCTTTGTTTTTTCTTGAAAAGAAGGCCTTTGTTTTCAAGAGGTCCCAGCCGTTAGTGACAATTTTCAAACTGACCACACTGATTCAATGTTCACAAGTACTCTTCAACCATGATCTTTTCACTTATTTTCAAAGGGAAAGTACACAAGAACTTTCACTTTAAAAACTTTTATGGATAAAAAGTATATTCAGATAGAATTTGTCAATGTGTTTACTATTCTTTTTTTTTTTTTTTAACTAAATGTACCTCT
This sequence comes from Microcaecilia unicolor, assembly GCF_901765095.1. Classification (NCBI taxonomy): domain Eukaryota; kingdom Metazoa; phylum Chordata; class Amphibia; order Gymnophiona; family Siphonopidae; genus Microcaecilia; species Microcaecilia unicolor. Next base: position 591,539,956 of record NC_044031.1, on the reverse strand, counting down.
AGAAATTAGGTGTAGGTTTTGTAGAACATTGTACCTTTAGCCACTTGAATGATAACAATTTTCAGAAACCTGATTAGAATAGTTTATCACAAGGTCTAGAGTGGGCTTTGAACATACCCACACACTCTTACTTTGACGATCAAAGCCCCTGTAGGCAGATTCTTTCCTCCCCAATTCAGAGTCAAGGTATCTCTAAACTGCTGAGCAGTTCCAACTTTGACCATATCCTTCCCTCCCAAACTTGGACCTTCCCATGTATATCCTGTTGGCCAATATCTACAATCTGAAGGGGACAAGACTCCTATCACCCCCTCCCATTTCACAGGCTCCACCATGTAAAATGATGCTGATCAACCTCACTCTGTGAGGCAAGTTTCATCTCTGTTTTTCATATTTGTGTGACTTATATTAATCATTTATTTCATTTCTGAATTTCTATTTCTTTGGGGGTCCATTTGCAATAAAACAAAACATAAAAAAGATTAGATGATACATTTTTATTGGACTAACCTAATACATTTCTTGTTTGATTAGCTTTCAACATCAACCCTTCTTCTTCAGTGGACTAACTTGGCTACCACACCATTTTGCTCAAAGCTGTGTTGAAACTGAGTGTTAAATATGGGTTAATGTGCTCATTTTAACTTATGTACTGGTAGGGCATCTCTGCTCACCTTCTCTAGCCCAACCCCAGCACCCTTTCTGCCTCCTCTAAACCCAATGTTGGTGCTCTTTTCCCTTCCTTCCAACTTGATGTCAGCACTCACCCTTACTCTGCCTCATCCAACTCAACTTTCTTTCCCCTTCTCCAACCTGACCTGAGTACTGTCTACCCTTTATCCTACCCAACTTGATCCAAGCACCTTTATCTCTCTCCCCAGCCAGTCATGGGCTGCCCCTTTAAGAGCTCCTGTCAGGTGCTGTTGAAGAAAAGACAATTTCACCCCATCCTTGGCTCAAACTCAGTTTTGTGTCCCAAGGTAGGGATGGGATAGGGCTTGATTTTCTCTCTCTGTGCCATTGTCAGCTATTCCAATGGTGGGGTGGAGTACTGCAGAGTAACCCCACCATAGTAAGCTGAAAGGAGAAGGAGCAAGGATCACTGGATGAACACAGAAAGAATGGAGACGCCATGGAGTTAGAGAGAGACAGCAGGAGTGTTTCAGCTCAGTTCCTGTTGCTGGATGCCTGGAGGAGAGGATGGGGAGGAACTGACTTGCTGGGCATGGAGTGCTTGATAGCTTGCCATCGCTGCAGTGGGGTGGGTATAGTCATGCTTGCTGTGTGAGGGGAGGAGCTGTAGGAGAGAGCACAGTACAGAATCTGTGCATACATTCTGCAAAACAAACAAATTTTGGGATCAAATAAGTTTCAAAGTTAATGTGAGGTGAGGTGAAGGTGGAGAGAGGACCCAGTACAAATTCATACAATATGGCCAAAAAAGTGAGTTTTTCTGCATTGATCAGCATGACAGAGGAGCTGACGGAGAAGGTCATTGCGTTCAAGGGATTCTGTGCTTCTTTATTTTCCATCTCCAAAATTATTGAAATCTAAGAGACATTATGTCACTACATTTCCTTATCAAGCAACAAAGTGTTGGAATGCCTTACCCTTTGTATGTTAGATCTGAGATCTGCTATCTAAAGTTTAGAAAATTGTTAAAAGCTTTTTTATTTCAAAAGTTTTTAATGTAATTTAGATTAGATTTTTATGGAATTTGTTATACACTAGATATGTCTAGTTATCAAGCTGCATTATGGCTGTAATATGCATTATTTTCCCTTAATGTGTGTCAAAGGGCACTAATGCAAGCTATAATACCATATTACACAGTATTTACATACTAATGAGATGGAAAGCATGCAAAACACCTCATTGCTATGTAAATTCTATGATGTGGCTTTTAGCGAACACCACAAGCCATATTATAGTTGGAAAAATAACCACAGCAAAAAGCTGGTGTTATTTTAATGTCCTGGGAAACCTGGGCTGCAAAGCCATGGCCTGATGCACTCAGGTGCGTTTTAAGAGGTCCAGCACATAATCAAAACAGCTGTCTCCTCTCTCTTCCCCCTCCCCCGATAGCCATGCTAGGGCTAGCAACCCCTCTGAAGCCTCCTTCAGTGAAGAACCCCGCCCTCAAAGCTCCCAATTCCCAAACCCCTGAAGCACCACCCCCATCCTTAAGCCCCCCCACCCCCAGAATCATCTTTTAAATCCCTGCACTGGGTTTTAAATTGTGCCAGCGACCCCTAGTGGTAGTCTCACAATACTACTGCTGGGGGGTCAAGCTGCCATAAAAGGCCTCTATATGGTTATTTGACTGCTAGAGTTAGTACCATGATACAGCTACTAGTGGTCACTGGCACCATTTTGAACCCAGTGCTGGCAAAGAGCAGGAGTGACTGGGGAGTTGGTATTGTGTTGTACCAAGCTACCACTGGCTGGTGATTTCCTTAGTAAATTAATGTGCAGTACAAGTCCGTCTTTTACTGCCCTTTGAAAACATCCCCCCCCCCCCCCTCTAAAATAAGAGATGAAGCCATGAAACAGTAGCATTACAACCAAATCTCATAATAATTCTGGCCTGGTTTTTAGTGCTTTCCCAATACGGAGGAAAGATGTAAATTAGCCAGTTGAATCCATCTACCTATCCAACCAGATGTGCTAACTTGCCTGCCAGTGGATTGACTGGCTACAAAGAGTGAGGTCATTGTGTGTGTATATTTTATTAAATATGGCACTAACCTTTTTAATCTGCTTTTTAAAATATTTAGCATTAATGCTATGGAGTTTTGTTTTCTTTTTTTGTGCAGGCACAAAGAAATTCTTCTCTTTTTTGAGCGTCACTTCATACAGCTCCTTTGCATTTCATAAGGTTTCCATCCTTATTTATAATAGTATGTGCAATTGCTTCTCATATTCATACTTTGAGAGTATTTTTTTTTTGTTTGGGAAAGGCATAACATTAAAGTCTATGCTCTCTATGTTTTTAGTTTCCAACCTGAAAAATGTCGATCCTGGCAAATTTCCCATGAGGTATTGCTACTGCTTAAACAACAGGACAAATGACCTAACAGGTGAGTGTCAAATCTTTGAATTAGGGATGGAACTTATTTTCTTTAGATAAAAATAATTTGGGGGCCCTTTTACTAAGCTGCGGCAAAAAATGGTCTGAGAATGCCCTTGTGCGGGTTTTACCCACATGCTAAGGCCATTTTTGACACAGTTGTAAAATGATGATTTTCCATTTTTTCTATTAATACATAAGTAATGCCACACTGGGAAAAGACCAAGGGTCCATCAAGCCCAGCATCCTGTCCAAGGGCACCTGGCAAGCTTCCCAAACGTACAAACATTCTATACATGTTATTCCTGGAGTAACACTAGACAACCACCTAACTTTGGAAACTCATGCAAAAGCCACGACGAAGAAGATGTTCAGCATGATGTGGGTACTGAAAAGAGTAAAACCATTCCTCCCACAGCAAACTTTCCGCAACCTAGTACAATCCACAGTACTCACCCATGCCGACTACTGCAACAGCATCTTCATCGGCTGCAAAGCCCCAATCATGAAAAAACTCCAAACCGCCCAAAACACAGCAGCCAGACTCATTTTTGGCAAACCATGATTTGAAAGTGCAACTCCACTTCATGAAAGACTTCACTGGCTCCCTATCAAGGAACGCATAAATTTCAAAGCCCACACAATGATCCACAAGATCCTCCATGGCGAATCTCCAAGCTACATGACCAACTTGATTGATCTTCCAGCCAGAAATAGGCCCAATTCTTCCCGAACTATCTCAATCTTCATCTTCCCAACTGCAAAGGCCTCAAATACAAAACCTACTATGCTTCCAACTTCTCCGTTATAGGCAGCCAACTCTGGAACGCAATACCACGACACATCCGAACAACCAATGAACACCTACCCTTCCGAAAGCTGCTGAAAACTTACCTCTTCAAACAAGCTTACCCAAACAACCCAACTTAATTCTCGAACCTAATTCCACATCACCAGCACCACCCATCCTCCAATCCTCTCCCCCACATCTCTCCCCATTGTCTCTACTCTTTTAACTTGAACATCTGTTGATACCTTGTACCATACTTTGTGTTATCTATGTGATACTTTGTACCATAGCTTGTAAGACGCACTGAGTCTGCTATCAAGTGGGAAAGAGCGGGGTATAAATGCTATAAATAAATAAATTAATTAATTAATTAATGCAGGAGCTAAATAGGAAAATTATGGTTACAGCTCCACTAGGAGCCACATAAAATTTGCAGCTACAATGTGGTCCTGCACTAAGCCACGGTAACAGCAATTTTTACCACGGCTTAGTATAAGGGCCCCTAAGTTCTGTTTGAGGGTAAAAAATATGAGTGATTATTGAGGCTAGATACCTTTTCTGGGTGTAGCAAACATGTACATTTGTGTCATTTAGGAGACACCTGTGCAAAAAAAGACACAAAAATGAGTGGAGGATGAAACACAGGCATGGACGGTGTAACAGAGGACTAAGGTTTTTCTAGTGTTTATCCAAGAAAAGCCCTAACTATAATCCCTTCTTTATTTTTCTCTTATATAATCCTCTACTTGGCAAGCCTGCATCGATCTGGTAGCTGACAGAAGTATTGCACCTGGGTATCTATAATTATAAACAAAGAGAAAATATGAGAACTCAGAAATCTGATGCTCTTGAGCATCATTCAGCAAACGTACTATGTATTATATGCAGTATTGAAAGAAGACAGGCAATCAAGAGAATACAAAAATGAGAAGAAGGGGTGAAACAGAGGATTTTATTCAACAAGGACTTTTCCCTATTCTCCTCTAATGAAAAAGATCTTTATTGAATAAGGCCCGTAGAAAGAGAGAGAGAAAACGAGAAATAGAATGAAGCCCTTTGCTACATTCATTGAAATCTGTCTTGTATTTCAGCCTTCCTGTTTTACATGTCTGTAGATTTGGCAGCGCTCATTGAATAGGTATTTTGAGACTTGGCTTGGGGGTAACTGGCTGGGATTTGGAAAACATGTGCATAATATACTATAGCTCTCAGCTTGCCAAGACTGTGACAGACTGATCTTTATAACTGGAACAGAAACCAAAAATGTATTAACACAGATACAAAAGAAAGAAAAAGAAAACAAAAACAAATCTAAAACAAGCAACAGATACTTGTACTGAAAAATAAATGAGGTCTCACAGAGTTCAAACAATTTGACTGTTCAAACTAAACCTGTTTAAATTGTGTAGCCAATGAAAATTGGGGTTTTAAAAATTCAGTTTAAGGGACCAATATACTATCAGTTGATGTACCTCAGGGATCTGTCCTGGGACCTCTTCTTTTCTCCATCTATACTTCTTCCCATGTATGCTGGTGACTCTCAGATCTACCTCTCCACACCGGAAATTTCAGCAGGAATCCAGGCCAAAGTATCAGCCTGCCTGTCTGACATTGCTGCCTGGATGTCTCACCACCATCTGAAACTAAACATGACCAAGACTGAGCGTCTTATCTTTTCCCCTAAACCAACCTCTCATCTTCCCCCATTCTCTATCTCTGTGGATAACTATACTCTCATCCTCCCTGTCTCATCAGCTCATCATCTTCGACTCCTCTCTCTCCTTCTCTGCACATATTCAACAGACTGCTAAAACCTGTTGTTTCTTCCTCTCTAACATCACCAAAATTTGTCCTTTCCTTGCTGAGCAAACTACCAGAACCCTTACCCACTACCGGAACCCTTATCACCTCTCGCTTAGACTATTGCAACTTGCAACTCTCTCCACTTCAATCTGTTCAAAATTCTGCTGCACGTCTTACATTCTGCCAGTGTCGCTATACTCATATTAGCCCTCTCCTCAAGTCACTTAACTGGCTCCCTATCCGTTTCCGTATACAGCTCAAATTCCTCGTATTGACTTACAAGTGCATTCACTCTGCAGCTCCTTAGTACCTCTCCAATCTTATCTCTCCCTACACTCCTCTCCGGGAACCCCGTTCACTGGGTAAATCTCTCTTATCTGCACCCTTCTCCACCACTAACTCCACAGACTCCGTTCCTTTTATCTTGCTGCACCATATGCCTGGAATAGTACGTCAAGCTCCATCTCTGGCCATATTCAAGTCTAGGCTAAAAACCCACCTTTTTGATGCTGCATTTACCTCCTAACCCTTACTCACTTGTTCAGTACCCGTGTTTTATCATTCCCATCTTACTAATTCCCTTATCCCTTATTTGTCCTGTTTGTCTGTCCTAATTAGATTGTAAGCTCTGTCAAGCAGGGACTGTGTCTTCATGTCTAGTGTATAGCGCTGCATACGCCTAGTAGCACTATAGAAATGATGAGTAGTAGTAGTAGGATGCTAAGGTTATTGTATTTTGTATGCACACAGAATAGTGCATGACCCTAAGGTGTACATGAAAGAGCTTCCCAAGGAATTTAATGGGCACCAAATTTAGCAAGTGGAGGAACATCATATAATAATTAAACTTTGACAAACACTTGGGAAATGGCACAGAATGCTGAAGTATTATGTATGTCCCTCCACTTTTTTGTGACTACCTGCAATTTTAGTGCCTAATAAATTTCTTGGGAAGCTCTTTTGTGTACATTTTCAGGTCGTGCACTATTCTGTATGCACACAAAATGCAGTAGTCTTATCCCCCTGTTTATTAAGCCACGCTAGCAGCTGCCACGCGGCAATGCCCACACAGCCCATACAAATTGAGTGGACTGTGTCGGTCTTAGTGCAGCTTAGTAAACAGGGGGGGGGGGGTGTTAGTGTGCATGATACTTTTTAATATATTCTCTGAAAATACATGGATAAAGGACTTATGCATCGACCACTTGGTGGTCAACTTATAAATTCCTTTGAATACTGGCTTAATAATTTTTAACAAGTGAGCATAGTGCAAAAGCAGTTAATATAGCTGGATTTAAAAACAATTTAGTCAAGTTCCTGGAGGAAAGGTTGATAAATCATTATTAGTCAGGTAGACTTGAGAAACTCATTGGTTATCCTTGCACATAAGTAACAAGGAATTAATCTGTTCTTTGGGATCCTGTCAGGTACTTGTGACATGGATTGGCCACTGCTGGAAAAAAAGATGCTGAACTTAAGGGACCTTTGGTCTATTCCAGTATTGTATCTGTTATGTTCTTAATGATAACTTTTACCACTGCCACTAACTCACCAGTTGGTCTCCAAGCGCTGTCTTTTCCCCTCATTCTACTACTACTACTATTTATCACTTCTATAGCGCTACAAGGCATACGCAGTGCTGTACACCATACACAAAAAGAGACAGTCCCTGCTCAAAGAGCTTACAATCTAGCTAAGACAGGAAAACAGACAGAACAATTAAGGGTAAAGGAATAAAGAGGTAAGGATAAAGGACAGGGCAAGTGAGTAGTGGCTAGGCGTCAAAAGCAGTGGTAAAGCAGTGGGCTTTAAGTCTGGACTTGAAAACGACCAAAGACGGGGCTAGACGCACAGGCTCGGGAAGTCTATTCCAGGCGTCATTCTCTGTATCTTTCTCTTCACAGTTTTCATCTCTTTTCTTTTCATTACAATCCTTCTTACTCCTATCTGGCTTTTCTTGAATCTTCTGGCTCCTTTCCATTTTCCTCCTTCATAGACTTCCATGGCTTTTCTTTGTCTCCCATCCTTTTTCTTTCATTTCCGCATCTCCCCTCATCTATATAATGCCTCCATTTCCATTCCTAGCCCTTTCCACTAACAACTTTTCATTTCTCTCTTTCCAAGCACTTACTCTTGGCCCCCTTCTTCCCCCAAAAGATCTACCTTTCTTTCTCCTTTTCTCCTCAGCGTCCTATCCCCTGCTCATTCTCCGTTCCCCTAAATATATCCTCATCTACTTCTTTCCTCCCCCAGCATCCATTCTCATTTCCTTTCTCCCATAGCATCTGCTCCTCCTCATCTTTCCCCTTCCAATTCCGTCAATATTTAACCCACAAACCAAAGCTACTCCCACCCCTGACTTTCAATCTATCCGCATGACTCAGGAACAGCAATCTCAAAGGCATGGACCAGAGGTAGAAAGGTTGGAGGGGACATCAAAATTTGAGTGAAAATAATCTGCTTCAGGAAAATGAAGCAAAAATTTAAGGGTAGAACCCTAATCAAAGGCATAATGGCATGAGATGTGAGATATCCAGCACTGGTAAGCTGCCACGGGTGCTAGGCTTAATTTTATAGAGGTTTACAGCAAGCAGAATAAGCCATGGAGAAAAGAGGATTAAACCTCCTCAGTTTACCATATATACATTATTTTTGTCAAGGCGTAAGGGTGTTTAGCACACAGATGCTATCAGCTGGAGTTCTATGGGTTAGTGTAAGCTCTTTGAGCAGGGACTGTCCTTCTATGTTTAAATTGTACAGCGCTGCGTAACCCTAGTAGCGCTTTAGAAATGTTAGTAGTTAGTTAGTTAGTTAGTGTACTCACTGTAGTAGATAGCATTAGGATGCACATAACTTAAGCCACATAAATTGTGTGTCCCAAATAGCAGGTACAAATGTGAGTGTATAATTTATTTGCTTATTTATTTAACTTGATATTGCATTTAAAATCACAAAAGTGGCTAACAATCATAAAATAATTTTCAAAGGGAAAGTAAGATATTTATTGATTTTATTTATTTATCACATTTGTATCCCACCTTTTCCCACTGATAGCAGGCTCAAAGTGGCTTACAAAAATATTGTAGTAAGTTACAATGCAAGAAGTACAATTTTTCAAATTTAGCAGAATAAAAAATAACAGTTAAACAGCGATGGGTATTGAAGTAGGATATAACAATTAATCAGTAGTAAATATGAAAGATAAGATGTAATTAGAGTCTATTGGATCTTATAATAGTAAGACTTCCTAACAATCTTAACGGCAGGCTGGGACGTTCTAAGCAGTTTAGCACTTAAAATATTCTTTGGAGATCCTTTGTATGGTCTTGAAAGCCAGAGACAATGTTTTGAGAGCTATTTGTAGCTTTAGAGCTAACCAATGCAATAAGACTTGAAGACATGTATCTGTCCATAATATACACCACCCTGATTATAACCACAAAAAGGCAGTTTATCAAATCCTATCTCATCACATTTCCTCCAGGGAGGCTGCAACTGTTTTCTATACACCAAATGCACTTCATTGTTAAGAAAATATATGTCCCTGTTCATTCAGTAAAATAGACTGTATTGTGTTTTCTAGATTTTACAGCTTTACTTCTTGACATTATTGGAAATTCTACTAGCTATTTAAAGGAAATTTTTAAATCGACCTCCATTGTCTCAGGTCAGTACCACATGTTGAAGTGTTTATTGTTTTCGCTTTAGCTGGCATACAGCACAAAGGTATCATTCCATTTGTAGTCTCACAGATATGCACATATATACTGGGTACACACATAAGAGTCATGGGATAGTCATTTCAAACAAATGTCATTCGCCAATAAGAGTGCACACTATGGGTGAATTCTATATATGGCGCCCAAAAAAATTGGTGTCAAAAAACGCTATTCTATAGGCCGCACTTAAAGTTAGACATGGTTTATAGAATAGTGCGTAGGCATTGCGGTTGCACGTAAATTTAGGTGCCACCATTTGCACCAATGAAAGTGTGGTGCAAATGACCATGGCCCAATTAGATGCGTTACTCAAAACCATGCCTACGCTCCACCCCAAAACGCCCATGACCTTCTCATTTTCGCCCCCTTTTTTAGGCTGCATGTAAAATCTAGGCACAGATTCCATGCCTAAATTTACACAGTTATATAACAATTAAATCTAAATAGTTCCAATAATTGCTTGTTAAAAAGACAATTCTTGGTACTAATTGTCTCGTTATTTAGTTAAATTCCACGTACAAACTGGGAGTGTACCCAAATTTGCACATACAGTTTTTGACAGCTTTTATAAATTAGGACAGTGTTTCCCAATCCTGGTCCTGGATAGGGTCCCTCCAGTCAGGTTTTCAGGATACCCACAATGAATAGTCATGAGACAGATTTGCATACAGTGGAGGCAATGCGTGCAGATCTCTCTCATGAATATTTATGGTGGGTATCCTGAAAACCTGACTAGCTGGGTTGCCTTCAGGACCGGGTTTGGGAACCACTGAATTAGGAGGAATGGGGGAAATTCTGTAAATGTTGCTCAAAATTTAGTGCCACAAAATCAGTGCTGAAAAGTATTTTATAAAGGGCATTCTGGGATCTGTGCTCAACTTTGAGTGTGAGGAGTTATTCTGACTGAAACCAGGTGTAAATCCTGGCATGCAAGTTGGGCACAGATCCCCTGAATTCTATAACACTGCGTGTATTTTAAGGGAATGCCCCTGCCCCTCCAATAGCTTAGGCGCTATTCTATAATGGGTGTGTAAGTGTGTTTTGCATGGATCTGCCATTTCTGTCCCATTTTGCACCTTGCTTCTGTGAGAATGTTTTCTGCACTGAAAATTCACTGTGGAAGTAGCACCTAATGCTCAACGCCCTGTATGTGCACAAACCCCATAATCTTATATATTGTAAGTTAGGCGGCAATTGAGTACATAACTTTTGGTACTGAAATGAAAATTAACTGCCAAAATGGGACTAAATGACAGTTACACACGTCACTGCATTTAGGCGCTGTTCTATAAGTGCTTTAGTGCATAACTACCAGAAGGGTATGCAAGCGGGTGGGGCATGGGAAGGTTGCACATTTACCAGCCGATGTTTAAAACCCCATAACCAGCTAGGAACGGCTCCTGGCCTGTTAAATGGCACTTCGCCGGCTATCTCCCACTGAATATCGCCGGTTAGCGGATAGCGGATAGCTGGATATATTGAGCGATATAACCAACTATCTGCTGATAATCAGCTCTTTTACTAAGCTGTGGTAAAATTTTCCTTGAACTAGCAGTGGGGGCCATTTTTGCAAGGCTTCGTTCTGTGAGTCTGACGTTCTGCATGTTGTACGTGCAGGACGTCAGAAACAGAAGGAAGCCTTTTGTGGGAAGAAGAGGACCTCGGCTGGCGGGGGTTGGGGTCCCCCACCAGCAAAGGCAGGCGACGGCGGGTGGAGGGGGGTCGAGAGGGTCGTCGGCAGGGGGTTCCAGGGCCAAATCTACGGAGTCCAGGCCCCCCCCGGCCCCACATAGTTACATAAGTACATAAGTAATGCCACACTGGGAAAAGACCAAGGGTCCATCGAGCCCAGCATCCTGGTCCACGACAGCAGCCAATCCAGGCCAAGGGCACCTGGCAAGCTTCCCAAACGTACGTCACTTAACACGGCCTCTTGAGGTGGCATTAAGTTCCTACACACTATCAACAGTTGTGACAGCTATTGTGCACTAGATTTCACAGCTGGCCCCTCCTCTACTCTATCTAATCACACCCACAACCATCCCCTATCCAAGTTAAGCAGCTAGTACTGTTTTTTTTTTTTTTTTTTACTATGCTGGCTAGTTTTAACAGACAATAGCTGTTAGCATGGGTCTGTGTTAATGTCAACTGTGCAGCAAAACCTGAGCTTAGTATAAGGGCCCCTATGTTTTGTGTATCTCTGTACACCTTAGACACTTTAGATATCCTTCCCACTCACACCTTCTTTCATCATTTTTAAGAGGCAAAACAACCATATAACATGTCTACAATCTGTTCTTTCTGAGCTTTGCAACCAGGGTGTTTTGGATCAACAATTTTTTCTAAGGCAATTTTTGATATTGCCGTCTCCTGAAATGTCTAAGTGCTTTAAATGTAGAAGTTGACAATAATGGGACCTGTACTGCACCTTGCTTTATGCACAAAGACAGCCTCTTTCTGATACAATAGCGGCCTCATAATTACAATTATTTTCTTTTCTCTGTGTCAGCCTAAATTAGTGCCAGCACAGTAAATGAATCTCGACATATAGAAGTAAACATTGTGTGTGATCTGGTTTCTCTTGCAGTGAGTCAGAGCAACGAAACCGACTGCATCTATTTGTGTGTTTTGACAGGCAGAACAGGTAAAGAAAAGTCCAATCTTATTAGCATGAATTGGAACAGGCATCCTATTTCCCATTATTATTTTTTAGGCTGTTTATTATTCTTCGGCACATATTTTTCAGGAAGAAATCTGTCTGACTTATGGGAATTGACAAAGAAGTCTCCTGTTATCAATTATACATTTTCCGGTACTGCCTTCACTCCTGTGGGTAAGTCAATGTTTGTTAAATCTGAGCCTACAGAAATCTGCAACCATAAAGCAGAGCTTCTGAGCAGCTCAATTTGCTCAGCACAGGCTGATCTAGAGCTGCTTTTGCCTCACTGCACACACAGACTTGTACCTTGGATTTCCATAAGGAAATTAGAAATAAAAGTCAGTGCAATCATTAGTAGAAAACCAAGACTGTATTAACTTGTCATTAAAAAATAATGAACCCGATATTCAGCTGGCGGTGAGCAGCATTTTGCTGACCGTTACTGGCCCTAAACCGTGAAATTCAATGCCAGCAGAGCAGGCTATCACATAGCCGATTAAGTGCGATATTCAGCCCTTAACAATTAAGGGCTGAATATCACTATGAACGCAATGAAAAGCAGGTCACAACTTCAGACACTGGAGGAGGATTTGAGGGTATGCTTGTCAACCATCCGACCTCGGACAAAGGACATCATGAAACGTCACCAAGAACGGATTTCCCACTGATTTCTCTTTTTAAAGATAAGAGAGTGGTGCATGGGTGGAGGGATTCACTTTAAAATTGTTGTTTTGGAATATATGTTATTTGTGGCTATAAAGATAACACAATGTTTAAAACTTTAATTAAAATTAATTATTGAACTGTAACAATCTTAATACTCGTTTGTTTATATATATATATATATATATATATATATATATATATATATATATATACACACACACACACACACTTAAAAATACTGATGGTGTGCCTTGACAATTTTTGCACGTTGTAAGTGTGCCATGAGGTGGAAAAGTTTGAAAATCATTGCTTTGACTACATTATAGATTGCATTGGTAATCCGCCATTACCAAGCTGTTCTAGGCAGTTCACAAAAGAGTAAACTGAGCAATTCTCAGGATAAACAACAAAGAAAGTAACATTAAATTAACAATCCCATATTAAGCCTGCTCAGAGAGTACATATTTCTGAAATAGAAAAGCTTTTAAAGATTTACGAAATTGTTTATAATTGGACATACATTTCAAAGAATGTAATAGTAGATCCCAATTTTTTGTTACTTGAAAAATGCAGGCAGTTGAAAATATCTTCTTGTCTCTAACCTTTGACACACTTGGATAGTGAAGGGCTAGAAAATGGAAGAAATATTAAAATTTTTTACTAAGATCTTAACCAGAGTCAACACATAAGCCGGGGCCTGACCATGTAATATCAAGAATACCAATACATACATTTTGAACATCACCCTAGCTTCTATAAGAAGCCAATGTAATTGTACTAATAAGCAAGGATTTTTTTTTTTGAGGGGGTACTTGGAGGTACTGAGTACCGGCACCTTTTCCATTGTCTGCTAAAATTGACCCATGGTTCCCAAATTTTAATGGAAGAGCTCTGGCTTTACACACCAATTCTGCCTTGTCATAGATTCTGTGACTGGTTGCAGGGGGCCTGGCTATTGTGGGTGGATCCCTCAGTGATCACCCCACCTCTGAAGGGTGGCCTGGCATTTGATTACTGGTATCTTTTTCACTATAAAAAATGCACTGCTATTAAGGGTGATATCCTGTCAAATTTAGACACCCGGCATATCAATCTGGCTGCCATGTTTTGCAATATTTTATTACACCCTGCATAAATAGCATTACAATAATCCAGGCGTACCACATACAGATAAGACTGACTCTTATGCGTCCTATTTATGCAGTTAACCTGACCAGTTAAGTGTTGAACATCAGTACTTAACTGGCCGAATGCCGATTTCACCGCCGGAATGCTTCCAAAATAGCCAGTTTGCAGTTCAGCGATAACCGATTATTTTCAGTGATACTAACCGGTTAAGTGCTGCTGAAAATGACCAGTAGGAGTACAGAGCAGAAGTAGAATATCTCATTTTACAACTCAGCATACAAACTCTAGTGTCAAATCAGTGATAGCAACATAAACTCCCTCCACTACCAGACACTGTGTGATATAAGACAAAACCTTGCAAATAGACATTCAGAAACTTAACATACCGTACCAGCACCAAGTTAAGAACTCAAACTGCACCAACCCTACTCACGAAAAGTCAGCACTTTGTTATAGAACACCAGCCCACCTCCTGGGATCAGGGGTGAATGATCTTTAAAAATAGGGGGTGTGGGTGCTCTTTTCCAGCAGGAAAAGACAGACCACTACAGACTCCTATACAGCGTCCACGTGTCAATAGAATTCCCCACCTCTGTTATACGAGGGAAACACAGGCCATCATAGGTGCCCCGTATAAGAGGCTTGGGGAGGCTAAGCCTCTCCAGCCCAACCGTGACCTTCCCCTGGCTGCTGCCCCTCCCTCCAAATGCAGGGCTGGCACAGCACTGCAGGCAGCTCTCGGACTGTCGGATGGTCCCTCCTTCCCGCCCTCAGCTCCCCGACCAACAGCCCTCTTCTCCGTTCCTTCCTGCCCTTCCCCGCACGTTTAACCGTTTTACTTTCAGGTGCAGCGACGGCAGTGAAGAGGACAACACAGCGGGCTCACCTCCAGCTTCTCCCTTCCCTCACACAGTGTCTCACCCTCGCAGAAATAGGAAATACATCATCGCAGAAGGCGGGACACTGTGTGAGGGAAGGGAGAAGCTGGAGGTGAGCCCACTGTGTTGTCCTCTTCACTGCTATCACTGCACCTGAAAGTAAAATGGTTAAACGCATGGGGGGGGGGGGGCAGGAAGGAACGGAGAGGAGGGCTGTCAGGGAGCTGAGGGAGGGCAGGGAGAATCGCTGGACATGGATGAGAGGGCAGGGGGAGAGAAGAGATCATTGTACATGGAGAGGAGGGGAGGGCAGGGGGAGAGAAGAGATCGCTGGAGAGGAGGAGATGGCAGGGGAGAGAGTAGAATTGCTGGACATGGATGGATGAATGGTGGCAGGGGAGAGAGGAAATTTGCTGGATATGGGTGGATGGAGGAGAGGGCAGGGGGAGAATGGAGAGTTGCTGGACATCAATGGATGGAGGGGAAGGAAGTCAAGAAGGAGATGCACATGGATGGAGGGGAGGGAAGAGAGGAGAAATGTTGGACAAGGATGGAGGGAAGGAAAGACAAAGGAAGGAGATGCACACGGATGGAGGGGAAGGGAGAGAGGAGAAATGCTGGACATGGATGGAGGGGAATTGCTGAATTTAAGAGCTAGATCAGAACACTTTGAGAGCAGATGTTGAAACTGGAGGAAGGATAAGGACAGGGCTACAGATGGTAGACAGGACGCATAAGGACACAGGAGGATGGTGGACATGGTGAGATAAAAAACATCAAATGGAAAGAAGACACTGCATAAAACAGAAGACACTGGGACCAAAGCGAATAGAAAAACTAAATGATCAGACAACAAAGGTAGAAAAAAAGTATTTTATTCAGAATTTATTAATGCTTACAGTTCCTGCCTGCATCTCAGTGGGAGTTGTTGGGCCCCATCACCACCAACTTCAATTGTTGCTTCTGCATCCGCATTATTACTACTACTACTACTATTTAACATTTCTAAAGCGCTACTAGGGTTACACAGCGCTGTACAATTTAACATAAAGGACAGTCCCTGCTCAAAGAGCTTACAATCTAAAGGACAAGTGAACAGTCAGTCCGATAGGGGTAGTCAAATTGGGGGAGAGGAGGGGAGGGAGGTGTCACAGATGGACACAACAGAAATATAATGCATTTTCTTGCCAAAATTAGTCAAATTAGTCAAATTTCCTGAGAGGTGAGAGTTAGGTGCCGAAGGCAGCATTGAAGAGGTGGTCTTTGAGCAAAGACTTGAAGATGGGCAGGGAGGGGGCTTGGTATAAGGGCTCAGGAAGGTTGTTCCAGGCATAGGGTGAGGCGAGGCAGAATGAGCGGAGCCTGGAGTTGGCGGTGGTGGAGAAGGGTACTGAGAGGAGGGATTTGTCCTGTGAACGGAGGTTTCAGGCTGGAACATAAGGGGAGATGAGGGTAGAGAGGTAGTGAGGGGCAGCAGACTGAGTGCATTTGTAGGTAAGAAGGAGAAGCTTGGACTGAATGCGGTATCTGATTGGAAGCCAGTGAAGTGACCTGAGGAGATGAAGGGCAATGTTGTGGGCAACTGGATGTTCCCACACTCCTCTTCCACACTGGGCAAAATAAGACCAAGAATATTATAATGCCTACATATCGCTTCATGGTGTGACCTCACCTTGAATATTGCATTCAATTCTGGTCGTAGTATCTCTAAAAATACAGTGAATAAAAAGAGTACTTACCAGCCTTTATGACAGCCTCGGATGTTATAGCCAGTTCTACTAGAGCAGCAAGCAGATCCCTGGAGTAGTGTTGTGGTGCGTACAGTGCACTGTGGAGAGGTAGACTCAGGCCCATATCCCAGTCTACCTGTTACACTTGTGGTGGAAAGTGTGAGCCTTCCCACACTCACCAGAAACCTACTGTACCCACATTTAGGCACCCCTTCATCCTTAAGGGCGATTGTAGTGGTGTACAGTTGGGGGCAGTGGGTTTTGGAGGACTCAGCAAACAAGATAAGGGAGCAATGGTGACATGTATATCTAGGAGCTTTTATGCGAAATGCAAAAGAGTGCTCCCTAGGGTGGCCAATTGCTCTCCTGGGATGTCTGTGCCGCCAGTCTACTAAGAATGCTGTCTCCTCCTACATTCCAATGACTTGATTTTCTACGTTCTTCATGTGTATGTTTTTTGTTTTCAAAAAATGGATCAAAAAGATAAAAGCACAGAGCACAAAAACATGCTACATGTGCTATTAAAAAAAAAAGACGTTTTGCTGTTTCAAAAATGGCTACATTTCCTATTTGGATTTGGGATGTTTAGTACAAAATGGTATGCATCGGCATCAGGGGGGCTTAGATGTCATATCAAAAATGCCCCTCTTGGTGTAAGCCCTGTCTCCCCATCCTCTTTTCCTGTGATCAGAGGTCTTTATTCACTCTACATACTCTATGAAGTACTTAGAAGCTATACAGCTGTAATGGCACAGCTGTCAGGTGATATGGGGATTAGTGTGCGCCCTTCACAACAGCCAGCCATTATAGAGGAGAGCAGTCTCCTACCAAGATAAAGTACCTGTCCCCGAGGTAATAGCAAACAGCTTTCATTACCTACTTTGCTGCTAGATTCAATTACTTACTAATAGGCAGACCTAGTCTCTTTCATAATGCATAATGTGTTCACTGCAAATGCTCTGCTCATTTATTAGATTCTAAATTAATTGTAAAACAAAAATATCTTTGCATTAGTTCCTAAAAGCATCATATGCAGTACATCTAATAGAAACATGAAGATAAAAAATTCATAGAAATGGCTTACATTAAACTGTCCAGTTAAACTTCACAACATTCAGATTCCTCACTTTACTTATAACACGTTTGTGTCTTCGACTTTTTATAATAGCTATTCCATATTCTCCGAGGACAAGCAGGCTTATGTATCCTCACAAGTGGGTGACACCAACCCGCATCGCCTGGTCTGGGACTTATAGCAAGTATAAGTAGAGTTTTGTGGAGCGCACTCTGCTCAGTTCTTTTTCTTCCACAGTGAGGAGAGGGCGTCCAAAAGAGTTTTTTGTGCCTTTCAGTGATTTTTTTTTTCATCCAAAATTGTGTTCCCAGTTGTGGAACCTCCTTTTTTTGTTTTTCCCTTACATTTTTAGTATATTTTGACCGGTTTTAAATTTCCTTTGTTTTTCATCGTCGTTTGGAAGCTTATAGAGTAGAATATTGCCATTTATGTGTCTCTTTTTGCTGCCTAAAGGATAAAGGGCAAAAGATCAGAGAGCAGCAACAGCCAATAAAGCAAACAGAATGCTAGGAATTATTAGGAAAGAGATGGTAAATAAGACCAAGAATACTAAAATGCCTCTGTATTGCTGCATGGTGCGACCTTACCTTGAGTATTGTGTTCAATTCTGGTCACCTTCTCTTTAAATAGATATAGCAGAATTAGAAAAGGTTCAAAGAAGAGTGACCAAAATGATAAAGGGGATAGAACTTCTCTCATATGAGGAAAGGCTAAAGAGGTTAGGGCTCTTCAGCTTGGAAAAGAGATGGCTGAAGAGAGATATGATTGAGGTCTATAAAATCCTGAGTGGTGTAGAACGAGTAAAAGTGAATCCATTTTTTAGTCTTTGAAAAAGTACAAAGACTAGGGGACACTCAAGGAAGTTAAATGGAAATACCTTTAAAACAAATAGAAGGAAATATTTTTTCACTCAATGAATAGTTAAGCTCTGGAACTCTTTGCCGGAGGATGTGGTAGCAGAGGTTAGCGTCTCTTGGTTTAAAAAGGTTTGGACAAATTTCTTGAGGAAAAGTCCATAGTCTGCTATTGAGACAGGCATGAGGAAGCAGCTGCTTGCCCTAGGATTTGTAGCATGGAATGTTGCCACGATTTGGGTTTCTACCAGGTACTTGTGACCTGACTTGGCAACTGTTGGAAACAAGATGCTGAGCTAGATGGACCATTGGTCTGACCCAGTATGGCTACTCTTATGTTCACTGTCCAGATAGTGCATGAAGCTTGAATACTGTTCACTATTTGTGCAATATTTCAGAAGAATATGTACTCTTTCTGAAAGAGCTTGCACTCTTAATGGCGTTGATCCTGCGATGACACAAGACAAAAAAGAAAACTGAATAAAATGAACATTCCTGGAAACAACATAGGAATCAACATGAAATGAAAATGAAGTGTGTCACTGACCAGGGCTACTCCTAAATTTTCAGGGGTAATATCGATAATGTCAATTAAAATCATTCTAGACAACCACAATACTATCTGGCTAGCACTGGGGGTTAGTTAGCGGAGTGAGAGTGGTCTCCAGAGTTATCTGTTTGGTGGTAATATTCAATCTACTAACTGAATAACTATCCAGATAAAGTTAGGACTGCAAAGAGGCTCTTCTAACTTTATTTGGCTAACTATACTAATAATGTGCTGAATATCACCACGATGCAGATATTCTATGCCCTCACATCTGGGTGATGGAGCCTCAGCATAGACGCTACCCAACATTCAGAAGATTCTTGAAGTTTTAGGCAGGTTCAACCACACATGTACTCATACATTCCTTCCTGTTTGACTTGCATAGGACCCATGTTTTTGTTTTCTAGGCAGACGGCTGTCAGGGGTGTTTGATGTTATTTCCTGTCATATGATCTATCCAAAATGGCAGCAAGTAGTGTGAAATAGGAACTGCCATTGGCATGTCCAGTGGTCACTGCCATATTGGAAAAGGGGCTTGGCCTCAGTGGAATTATAACATCACTTCCTGTGCTGTCACCAAAAGAGGTGGGGTTATGCAAATAAATTACAGTTTATGCGAAGGGGGGGGCTTGGGTGGAGCTATGATATCATATCCAGTGATCAAGGGCAGGATGGGGAGTGGGTGTGGCTTCAGTAGAGAGTGGACATGCCTGGGCAGATCCTCAATTCTGATTGGCTGATGTGACCATAAGTGGGCATGGTCACCTGTAAAAATATACAAATTAGCTTTGACAATAGCTGGTGAGCTATACTACTTGTATGCCTATTCCCTGACAGCCCATTGGATGAAAAACTTTGCACAATGCACCTAGGTCCTGTGATGTTTTCCCAGTGTCATAGCATAAATGTAACCACAGTTGTCAGGGCCAATAAAATATCATGTAAGTGACCTTAGACATGTATGCCAAAAACAACAACATGTAACACCTCATTTCTATGGGTACACATGCCATCCCTGAGAAGACACTGAATTACAGGTAAGACCATTAGAGCATAAACACTCAAATGACATACCTTTGGGACCCTGACTACACATATAGTAACCACATCCTTGGATATAGAATAAAGGATTCCTACTGGGAACCAGGCCTCCTCGGTCCTTTCTTTTTATCATCCCTGCTGTATTTCTTCTGTCTCTAATTCTGTGGGGAGACAGTTCTCCTATTCTTTGCTTTAACCATATCCTTGCCTACAGGATGCAAAGTCTGTACCTTTGTTGCATGCCGTTACACCACTCCATCCATAAACTAAGTCCTCCACACTCCTAAAATTGTGCTCCTGTGATATGCTGTGTGAAAGGATTCCACAAGCAATACTCAAGTGTGTCTGAGCCACATTTGCCCCCAGATTCTATATAGCACAACTTAAGTTGCGTGCACAAATCCAGTCATATTCTGGATTTGTGCGTGCAATTTAATTAGTTAACAAACCAATCAGCACCAATAATTGCCGATTAACAAGCAATTATTGACATTAATTGGTATTAATTAGAATTTATGTGCACAACTGTCTAAGCGTGTTCTGTAACATGATGCGCATAAATTCTAAGCTGCATAGTTGAAAAGGGCGCATGGCCATGGATGTGGACATGGGCATTTCTAAAATCTATGCACACTTGTTATAGAATACACCCGATCCACACCTAATTTAGGCATCAGCATTTACACCAAGTTTTACTTGGCATAACTGCCCGCAATGAAATTTAGTCACGCAGAAGAGCGCTCAGCGTATTCTATAAACCCGTGTATAAATTTAGGCATAGAATATGTCTAGGTATATTTTTTTTCATTACCAATTTTTTAGGCATGATATATAGTATCTAGCGTTGCCACGGTTGCTTTATTGCCAGACAAACAATGGCTGTTTAGAATGTTCTTTAAACATAAGAACAAAATGTTTTGGGGATTAAAGATATCACTATTTCCAGATGTTTCGAAAGAAACACAAAAAAACCGTAAACAATTTCTGATATTGAAACCAGAAGTACTGAGACTAGGAGCCACATTCTACCTTCGTTTTTCTTGTAAATGTATAATTTGCTATAATTCACATAAATATGTTTTCATGGACCCATCACAATTAACATCGTTTGTAACATCTCCTAGATGTTAAATTTCCTTAAAGAATCGTTTTTCTTTGCCTCTTTAATCCTCCTATACTAAAGACGTCTCCCTTTAAAGTGGACTTGAGTGTTTGTATTATGTGAAATTTAGCTTAATTTTTTTGTTTGTTAAATATGAGAAAATAACACTTTCTAATCAAGTGTAATTCCTTGAAATAATTGTATAAGTATAAAAATAATAAAAAAAGAAAAGATATATAGTATCTAGCCCTTGATGTGTGTGAGCAATTACATGCCCCTAAACTATCCCAGATACAGTTCAAGAGCTCTTTTAAACTATTTTAGATATGAGTAGTGTAAGTAGAGTTTCACTAATACTGTCAATACTCAACTTGATAGATGCCAGTGTTTGGTACCGATTGCTGATTGCTTTGAACCCTGATGACTGGCAGTAAATCAATGTCTTGTGTTTGGAAAGAAGAAATAGTCAAATGATTACTACCTTTATAATTAGATATGCTTTGTTGTGAACATTGTAGCTAACTAACAAATATGATTTAACATATAATTCAAGAACAACAATATAGTTTTATTTTTATTTAATTTTTTTACATGCAGCAACAAGAATGCCTTCATGGGCCAAGCCACTTGCTCCTGATAGACATGAAGTTTCCACAACGAATATACAGCCAGAAGGACCGGTTGTTGCTTTAATAGAACATGCAAGTACTTCTAGCGTATTTCTGGGGGCACATGGTCAACCTTCACATGAAAATGGTGCTCATTCCATGGGCATAGGCTCATGGGCAAAGGGTGTTGCTTCAAAAGGACGTGAAATATCTGTTACAAAACTGCCTTTATGGGTACAGGGTATTGCTTCTGATGGGCGTGAAATCTCTTCTACTGGAACAACTTCATGGACTAAGACTGTTGCACAAAAAGGAGATGATGGTTCTTATAGAACATTTCCATCATGGACTTTAGAAAGACATAAAATTGACTCCCCTGGAGCCCCATCATGGACACAGGATGCAAAATCAGAAGCGCATGAACTTTCCTCTGCAGGGGGCCCTTCATGGACTGAGACAGTCGATCCAAAAGGATTTGACATATCCTCTACAAAAATGCCCACATTGGTACGGGATACTACTTTAAAGGAGCCTGAAACACCCTTGAAAATGGAGCCTCCGTGGACATTATCTACTGTGCAAATACATGACAATTTGTCAGGAATGCATATACCTTCAAGTAAGTATTTTTAAAAAGAGTTATAAAATAGTGAAAAATAGGAATACTTCTAAATCTTGACGTATTTACTATGCTTTACCTTTCTTCCAGGATTAAGATAAGCAAACAACTACTAATTTTTCAATTTCAAGATTTTATTTCCTGTTATTAACACCAAGACTGAACAGCTAATCAAATAGACACAACACAGTTGGAGAGATTGCAGTGTCAAACAGTGGTGATAATTTTAGAATGTTTCCCTGTTATATCTGCTTATTCTAGCTTTTGTACTGTTTGTGTCCTCTTTTTCTTAGCATACATAAGTGTTGAGTCCAATTTCAAGGTCCTGAGATGAGAAATATTATCACCCTTGGAAACATATGGTAGGACCAATTAAGAGGCTTAATTGAATCTAAGAAAATAAGAATAGCAATACTGAGTTAGGCCAATGGTCCATCCAGCCCAGTATCCTGTTTCTAGCAATGGCCAGTTCAGGTCACAAGTACCTGACAGAATCCCAGATAGTAGCAAGATTCATGCTACTGATCCCAGGGCAAGCATTTGCTTTCCCCCATGTCTATCTCAATAGCAGACTATGGACTTTTCCTCCAGGAACTAGTCCAAACCTTTTTTAAACCCAGATACACTAATCGCTGATACCACATCCTCTGGCAATGAGTTTCAGAATTCAACTATTCATTTTGAGGCGGTCGTTTACTAAGCCATGGTAGTATTTTTAATGCATGCTAAAATAGAGATGGCCATAGGAATATATACAATCTAATTATGTCCCAAACATCCAATCTTTTATAGTTTACAAAGTCCAGTTTCATATATTCAATCTATCTTCAAATATACTTCATATAGTTTTTTTACGGGGATCATCAGAATGTTCAACAGCATATCCCATTTGGGCACAGCATCCCATTCACTTATGGCGCTGTGTTACCTCTTCATAGATCTACCCGATTTTTTCAATTTTTTCTTTTCTTTCTTTATATACAGATAATCTTCACTCAACATTCTCAAAAGACCTTAAACGTTTGGCTTTTAAGTACAAATAACAGAGTACTTAGCTTTTGGCAGCAATTTTGCAAACAAGTCAAACCTCTGCCAACATGGCCAGGTTTCGTAGTTCTTCGTCAGGGTAGAGGTTTGCAATTCATCGTCTGCTCTTGCAACTGCAAAAAAAAAAAATGGCAGCCACGGAGGACCAATCAAATATTGATTGCCAGCCTCTATGCTTGCCTCAGATGTCATATTCAGGTCTAGCAGTATGCAGGTCCCTGGAGCAGTTTTAGTGGGTGAAGGCACTTTAGGCAGGCGGACCAGGCTCATACCCCCCTACCTATTATGTTTGTGGAGGAAACAGCGAGCCCTCCAAAACCCACTACAAACCCACTGTACCCACATCTAGGTGCCCCCCTTCACCTTTAAGGGCTATGGTAGTGGTGTACAGTTGTGGGTAGTGGGTTTTGGGGGGGGGGTTGGGGGGCTCAGCACACAAGGTAAGGGAGCTATGTATCTGGGAGCAATTTCTGAAGTCCACTGCATTGCCCCCTAGGGTGCCCAGTTGGTGTCCTGGCATGTCAGGGGGACCAGGGCACTACAAATGCTGGCTCCTCCCACTTCCAAATGGCTTGCATTTGGTCATTTCTGAGATGGACGTCCTTGGTTTCCATTATCACCGAAAATCAGAAACGACCAAGTCTAGGGACAACCAAATCTAGGGACGACAAAATTTAAGGATTTGGACGCCCCTGATGGTATTTTTGAAACGAAAGATGGACATCCATCTTGTTTCAAAAATATGGGTTTCCCCGCCCCTGGATCGGGATGTTTTGCGAGGATGTCCCTTTCGAAAATGCCCCTCTTTGAATATCTTACCTCTATGTGTTTATGTGTCCACATACATACATATTTGCCATTATTTTAATGAAATACAGCTTTAATCAGCATGTGACAGCACATATTTTAAAGAATTGTCATTCATGAGATATAGTTCAATATTATATATCCATCTTAGACAGGCCAAGTGAAAAGGAAAGTACTGTTTTCATTCTCCCCTTTTTTATAAAGGTTAGTATTAGTTGAATGAAATTATAACAGGATATCTTTCAATTAAGTCAAGTGGGGACAAAAGATGTGATCCCTTTAGATAGCTCTGCTGTGGGCTGAGTGAAGTGCCTTAATGGAGAATTCATGCTGGTTCCTTAGGGCTGTCAGTTTTAGTTAGATGTATTCTTGGCTGTTTCATTATGTGGAGAGCTTCCTATGCAATAAACTATAATGTGCAAATTAAGACCAATTTACAAGTGTTAAAAATAGCATGTTATCATCTAAAAGCTAAGATTAAGTGCTTATACACAAAGAAATGAGGGCATGTCATATGCAAATGAAGATTTACCTTTCCCATCTGAAAAATATCAATATGTTTATGTTTAAAATACTGTCTAGACTGCCTTATTACTTTACAGTATTTGATTTTTCACCTCATCAAAAAAGGCTGAGGTGAATTACCAATAAAATTCCAAATACAACAGACATCTATATAAATAATTCTCACCTCCAACGTTCAGTGAAGCACTGACTCTACTGTTCCTAGGGTAGGCTGTCAGGACCACTCACCCTCCTAGGCTGTCACCACCACTCACCCTCACTCAGTAGACATGCCCTCAGCCACGCCCCTTCCGGACATAATTCACAACCCCAACGTTCTAATGAAGCAACATTTTACAACTCCAACTTCTGTCATGGTGTAGATTGCTGTGGAACCATGACTGTCTGCCCCGCCCTCGCGTACAACATCATGACGAGGGTGGAGCCACGGAGGACCAATCAAACAGCACCCCCAGTGCTACGCTACCGAACGACACACACCAATACCTTACACACGCACGAAGCACCAATTGAGGACCTCCAATAATGCAAGGATACGGGACCACATGGTGTTGGTATGTCACTCACCCCCCCCCCCCCCCGAACATCGCTAAAACAACAAAACCTCGCTAGTGCCCATTTAATTGCTCTCCGAAACGGGCACTTTTACTAGTATTTAAATAAAATACATTTCCCTTATATCCCCAACAGTCCAATCACTCTGAATACTTCCCTAAAAAGCACATACTATAAAACCATACTTTTAAACATTTCTTAAATTTGTCACAACAGTGCATTAGGGGCCCTTTTACTAATATTATAAATATAGGTTCTCATAAAGAAAAGTAAGCATTAGAAAAAGCAAGAATGCAGTAAAAGGGCACAACTGCGGGATGCACTGAGGTGTCCCATCGTAGTTTGGGTAGCAACGCGTGCTACTCCCATTGTAAAAAAATCAGGTAGTGCAGGCACTTTACTGCATGCTACCCGATTAACACAGGAGTAGCATGGAATCCCTTACCGCCTCCAAAATAGGTGGTGGTAAGGACTCCCTGCGGTAATGGCCACATGCTAATGGGGAAATTAGCTTGTGGTTGTTTAAAAAAAAAAAAGCCAACCATGACTACTTTTCTGACACACTAGAAAGTACACAGTACATAAGTACATAAATGTTGCCATACTAGGACAGACCAAAGGTCCATCAAGCCCAGTATCCTGTGGTCAGTCCAGGTCATAAGTACCTGGCAAGATCCCAAAACAGTGCAATACATTTTATGCTGCTTATCCTAGAAATAAGCAGTGGATTTTTCCCAA
The DNA here is from genome assembly GCF_901765095.1 of Microcaecilia unicolor. Lineage (NCBI taxonomy): Eukaryota > Metazoa > Chordata > Amphibia > Gymnophiona > Siphonopidae > Microcaecilia > Microcaecilia unicolor. Next base: position 591,513,992 of record NC_044031.1, on the reverse strand, counting down.
GTCCATTTTAATAATGGCTTATGGACTTTTCTTTTAGGAAGCTAGCCAAACCTTTTTTAAACCCCGCTAAGCTAACTTCTTTTACCACATTCTCTGGCAATGAATTCCAGAGTTTACTTACACATTGAGGGGCCCTTTTACTAAGCCACGTAAGCATTTACGCATGCCCAACGCGTGCCAAAATGGAGTTACAGCCTGACTACTGCATGGCTCCTGCAGTAATTTCATTTTTGGCGCACATCCGATACGTGTGTCTGAACAATATTTTTTATTTTCGGACATGCGTAATGGACATGCGCCAAGTGGCATTTGACACACGTAGGTCATTACCGCCTCTAGTGGTAAGGTTTCAGACTCAAAATGGACGGGCGGAAATTTTGATTTTTCCACATGTCCATTTTCGGCAAAAAAAAAGGCCTTTTTCACTGGTGTGCTGAAAAATGGATTGGCGCACACCCAAAACCTGCGCTTACACTACCACAAGCCATTTTTCAGCCTACCTTTGTAAAAGGACCCCTGAGTAAAGAAATATTTTCTCCGATTCGTTTTAAATTTACTACTCAAGTGCTAACTGCAGCGCCATCTACTTTCTAGCGCACCTTAGTAAAAGGACCCATTGATGAAGTTCCAAGGACAAACTACTCCACAATTTTGGACCTTGCACTTCAAGCAATCTTTTATATGTATTTGCAATTTAATATTGTTTACTATTTCAAGAAGGTCCTATTCGGATGACCTAAGCAACCCAACCAGCAAGTCTTTTAAATATAATGGACCCTCTAACCGCAAAGCATTAAAAAACAAACATATTAGTTTAAAACAAATACGCTGCTAGACTGGCAACCAAAGCAACTCAAGGAAAAGAGGCATAATGTGATCACATAAAAACATCAAAGCTGTTTACACTAAAAACACAATAATAAATAAAAATAGGAAATCCATGCAGGGGTCATTCTATTAAGTCAGGGCTAACAATTAGAAACGAATTAATCAAGTTACGTTAAGGCTTGAAGTCACGTTATTTGAATCTTAAGGCGACTTAAAGGGTTCTAATGCAGCTCAACTTAATTTCCTACAGCAATAATTATGTCACCATGGGTTACGTAGTAATGAGATGCAAAACATGCAAATATATGTTTTGCATATCATTACTATGCAAATAATGCAGATACCCTAATGTGACTTGTGGTAATACACCGCAAGTTGTGTTAGGGCTTAAAAATGACTGTAAAATAACCCCAGCTTCTTGCTGGGTTTACTTCACTGTCTGGGAACATCAGACCACAAAGCTGTGGCCCATTGTCCCTGGGTCAACAGATCAGGGTCTCTCAGTTTAATCCCTCACCAACCCCAATGGAAGCACCTACTTCCCCTCCCCTACCCCCTAATGGTGGAAGCACCCAATTCCCCGTCCCACATCCCTATGTCCTCATATTCCTAAAGGGGATACCTGTTACAACATTGATGGTCCAGGGGAGATACCAAGTTGCTCCTGCCCCATCTAGTGCCTTTCACAAAATGGCACGACTACTGCTAGGGGTCATGTTTCCAAATAAGGGGAGTTTCCACCTGGAGGGTGGGGGGACTGGGTGCTTCCACTAGGGGTGGGGCTTCAGGTGGGGGAATTAAGTTGGGGAGGACCCTACTTTGTCAGCCCAGGGGCATCAGGCCATAACTTTGAAGCCCAATGCTCCCGGGCTGCAGGAATAATGCCACTTAAGAAGTGGCTCGCAAGCAGCATTATTCTTTTATCATGGGATTGAACAGTTGATCTGCTGTTAGTGATCTGTAACCTATTGTTAAAAACCTCTGTAGTATCTGAAGATTGGAGGGTGGCCAATGTAACCTCGATTTTTAATAAGGGTTCCAGTGTGATCTTAGAAATTACAGACTGGTAAGCCTGACTTCAGTGCAGGGCAAAATAGTGGAAAATATAATAAAGAATAAAATTACAAAACACATAGACAAACATGGTTTAATGGGACAGAGCCAACATAGATTCAGCCACGAGAACTGGCAGAAATCCAAATAGAAGCAATATTCAATGCTACCAATACCAGGGCAAGCAGTGGTTTGCCTCACCAATTTGCTTCATTTCTTTGAAGGCATGAATAAACATATGGATAAAGGGGAGCCAGCTGATGTAGGATATCTAGATTTTCACAAAGCTTTTGACTAAATTCCTCATGAGAGACTCCTGAGAAAATTAAAAAGTTATGGGATAGGAGGCAATGTCTTTCTGTGGATTAGGAATTGGTTATTGGACAGAAAACAGAGGGTAGGGTTAAATGGCCATTTTACTCAATGGAGGGGGATGAATAGTGGACTGCCAAAGGGATCTGTACCGGAATCAGTACTATTTAACATATTAATACATGATCTGGAAATCAGAAAAAGTGAGGTGATTAAATTTGCAACTAACACAAAACAATTCAAAGTTGTCAAAACACATGCAGATTGTGAACAATTGTAGGAAGACCATAGGAAACTGGAAGACTGGGCATCCAAATGGCAGATGAAATTTAATGTGAACAAATACAAAGTGATACACATTGGGAAGAATAATTCAAATCAGTTACCTGATGCTAGGGTCCACCTTGGGGGTCAACACTTAACAAAAAGATCTGAGTGTCATTGCAGATAATACGCTGAAATCTTCTGCTCAGTGTGTGGCGGCGGCCAAAAAAGCAAACAGGATGCTAGGAATTATTGGGAAAGGGATGATAAATAAGATCAAGAATATTACAATGCCTCTGTATTGCTCCATGGTGCAACCTCATATTGAGTATTGTGTTCAATTCTGGTCGCCATATCTCATAAAAGATGTAGTGGAATTAGAAAAGGTTCAAAGAAGGGTGACCAAAATGATAAAGGGGATGGACCTCCTCTCATATGAAGAAAGGCTAAAGAGGTTAGGGCTGAGGAGGGATATGATTGAGGTCTACAAAATCCTGAGTGGTGTTGAACGGGTAAAAGTGAATCAATTTTTCACTCTTTCAAAAACTACAAAGACTAGGGGACACTCAATTAAATTCAGGGCCGCCGAGAGACTGGGCCGGGCCCGGGACAAGGCCGCCCCCACTGCTGCCTCCACTGAGGGGGGCCCGGCGCCACAGTCCCACCCGCCTCCACCACCAGGCTGGGCAAGACATCAGACGCACAGAAGCCCTGCAGTGTACAGCGAAGATCAGCTGAGAGGAGCACATCTGTGTGGGCCGCGCACGCCGGAGTCAGAAGACAGCACTTCTGCTGGTGGGGTTCAGGTGGAAGGGGCCCGGTGGCGGGTGGGACTGCGGCGCCAGGCCCCTCTTGGAGGCCCGGGCCCAGGGAATTTTGTCTCCCCTGTGTCCCCCCCCCCCCCCCCCTCTCGGCGGCCCTGATTAAATTACATGGAAATACTTTTAAAACAACTAGGAGGAAATACTTTCTCACTCAAAGAATAGTTAAGCTCTGGAACTTGTTGGGTTGGGTGTGATAACAGTGGTTAGCATATCTAGGTTTAAAAATGGTTTGGACAAGTTCCTGGAAGACGAGTCCATAGTCTGCTATTGAAATAGATATTTATTTATTTGTAACATTTGTATCCCACATTTCCCCACCTATTAGCAGGCTCATATATGGGGAAACTACTGCTTGCCCTGGGATTGGTAGCATTGAATATTGCTTCTATTTGGATTTCTGCCAGGTACTTGTGACCTGGCTTGGTCAAAGTTAGAAACAGGATGCTGGGCTAGATGGACCATTGGTCTGACCCAGTATTGGTATTCTTATGTTCTTAACCTACGGAACTGGCAACCTGCAGGTTACTGAATTCCACGGGAAATCAAGATGTGGTAAAAGATGATCTTTACCACCCCTTGATAAATCCCCCCCCCCCTTAATTGCTAGTTATGCATGTAAATATTTGAAATACTATCTCTGTAATCAGGAGGTCTATAAGGAAATTAGAACAATAGAACTAATTCTGTTCTAGCATCTCTTCTCCAGTATGCAATAGTGAGAGAAATAAAATGTTTAGAGCAGTGGACTACAAACCAGGAAAGCCTGGCTTAGATCCCACTGTGGCTCCTTGTGACTTTGGGGCAAGTCACTTAACCTCCGTTGCTTCAGGAAGAAACTTAGCGGTCCTTTTACTAAAGTACATGAAGCATTAATGCGTGGCTAACACAATAAAAAAACTGGATTTTGTTTGCCTGCTTTAGCATTTCGTGCAGTAGTCCAGTTTTTTTGTTGTGTTAGCCATGCATTAATGCTTCATGTACTTGAGTAAAAGGACCGCCAAGGCTTTTTTGAGGGGGTACTGGGGGTACTGAGTCTGCTAAAATTAACCCATGGACCCCAAGTTTTAATGAAAGAGCTCAGGCTCTACACACCAATTCTGCCTTGTCATAGATTCTGTAACTGGTTGCAGGGGGCCTGGTTATTGTGTAGTGGGTCCATCAGTGATCACCCCAGCCCTGAAGGGTGGCCTAGCATTTGAATACTGACACCTTTTTTGCTAGAAAAAATGTACCTAGGACCGTTAAGTTTCTTCCTGAAGCGATGGAGGTTAAGCAACTTGCCCCAAAGTCACAAGGAGTCACAGTGGGATCTAAACCAGGCTTTCCTGGTTTGTAGTCCACTGCTCCAAACATTTTATTTCTCTCACTATTCTCACCTGTGTAAGGGCACACTAAGCAGGGGCAGCCCAATACAATCTGCCACCTGAGGCATGGAATGAGCCACTTCCACCACCTCCTATGAGGTGAGGAATGAGTAGCTGCCACTGCCACCCTGCTGCCATAGTCTGCCATCTGCCCCCTTCTTTCCCCAGCCCCCGTCCACCAATTGACCTTTTCATTCTCGTTTTTCCAAAGGCGATTCCCAGACCCTGCCCTGCTGCCGGTCCCAGTCTCATCTTTCTACTACAGCCCGCCTCTCTGACGTAACTTCCTGTTTCCTCGGAGACAGAGCAGGCCGCAGTAGATGGAATAGCCCGGGACTGGAGGCAGGGCAGCCTGTGTGGGAATCACTGCCACCGCCTTTGGAAAAATGAGAAAGAAAAGGTAAATTAGTGGAAAGGGTTTGGGGAAGTAAGGGCGGGAATCGATGCCGCCGCAGAAAAGTGCCACCTGAGGCCCCCGCCTCAGGTGGTCTAATGGTAGGGCCACCCCTGACACTAAGGCCACCTTTTACCGCATCTTTGTGAAAGGACTCTTTAGATTGTAAGCCCTCAGGGGACAGGGGAATAGCTACTGAACCCGATTGCAACTCACCTTGAGCCACTGCTGAAAAAGGCACAACCCAAATCCCTTTCCTACTGGAGCAATTCTCTGAAAGTGTTACCAGCATGTTCTTTAATACATTTGTATCTAACTAGTTCCCATGTATCTAGTCCAGTATTTAAGTCTAGCAAATGCTTGGTTTAAAAAAAAATGTGTTCTTTCCAGCTGTAACAGTTCCCTCATCTGTGCCTTCTGCTGCAACAGAGCAAACAGAAGATTCTTTGAAAGATCATTTTTTGTCAAGTAAGTTGCTTTAAATCTTCCCTGAAAGCTATTAGTAATCCATAAGAACTACTGTTGTTTTTACACTTCCTTTACTTGGTACTGTAGATTTATTCAAAAGCAAATACATTAAGGCACAGGACCGCTTACCTCTGCCAATAAAAATTCAATTTTTGTCATTGCTACCAATCAAAATTACAAATCAAGTGCAAGAACAACTCACTATGGACAAACAGATGCTTCTTGATATTCAGCCAGCGGCAGATAGCACTGACCCTGGATATTCAATGCCAGGCTGTTTTCGGTGACCAGCATTGAATATCGGGGGGGGGGGGGGGGGGGGGGGGGGGGGGGTTGGCCAGCTGTAAATATTGGCCAGATATGTAAATATTCAGCGCTGGTCAGTTAAGTTAATAGCGAGCAAAGATAGGACTGCTATTCATGTGGGCCAGTTTTCCCACTAAGCAGCCAGCCAGCACTTGAATATTCGTGGATAGCTGGCTCTATCACGTGATATAGCTGGTTAGACACTATGGGTTAGATTCTATATATGGTGCCTGAAAAATCCACGCCTAACTTTTATAGCATAGACTTAAATTTACTTGCGGTAAATAGAATATGCTGATGGGCTCGCCACATGACTAAATGTTGGTCGCATCCATATAGGCCCTGTTTTACTTGATGTAAATCCCAACACCTAAATTAGGCACAGAGCGGGTGTATTGAATAATAATGCGCATAGAGTTTAGAAATGCCCACAAACCGCCCATAGTGATGCCCCTTTTCAATTACGAGACTTAGAATTTAGGTGCACCACGTTATAAAATATACTCGGCGAGTTGTGTGCATAAATTTCACTTCATGCCAATTAAAGTTGATGATTGCTTGTTTACATTCAATTAACAGCGCTAATTAGCTAGTTAACTAAATAAGGGGGTCTTTTGCTAAGGGTTAGCTCAAATTATCTGCAGCAGGTCCCATTTTATTCCAATGGACCCTGCTGCAGATAAGTATTGCCACACTGGGACAGACCAAAGGTTCATCAAGCCCAGCATCCTGTTTCCAACAGTGGCCAATCCAGGTCACAAATACCTGGCAAGATCCCAAAAAAGTTCAATATATTTTCTGCTGCTTATCCCAGAAATAAGCTGTGGATTTTCCCCAAGTCATTTTAGTAATGGTCTATGGACTTTTCCTTTAGGAAGCCGTCCAAACCCTTTTTAAACCCCGCTAAGCCAACCGCCTTTACCACATTCTCTGGCAATGAATTCCAGAGTTTAATTACACGTTGAGTGAAGAAACTCTAGTTAATCTTTAGTAAAAGACCCCCTTAGTTATGCATAGAATACGCTTTGGTTTCCATGTGGATTTTCAGGTGCCATATATAGAATTCGGGGGCATGTGGTAAGCACTAATATTCAGTAGTGATAACCGGCTATCTCACTCTGAATATTAGCGCTTAGCTATCTTAGATCTGTTTAACTGGCCAGGAGCCATTCCTGGCTGGTTAAATAGCACTGAATATCGGTGCCATTATGCTCAATCTTCTTCAAGTTTCAATGAACTTAAGAAAAGAAAATGTCATAGGGGTTAATAATCAGCGTGAAATAGCAGGGCAGAAAAGGCTCCTGCCTGGTTTAACAATGCTAACTGGGTTGGGAGCAGCTATTCAGAGGCACTTGCCTGGAGAGTTTATTTATTATTTATTTCATAAATTTATATCCCACTTTAAAATCAAAGCGGGTTACAAGAAAAAAACATTCATAACATAAAAACATACATAAAATCATAAATCTCTATTACCAAAATTAAAACAGGGAGAACTGCCAAAGATAGACTTATCTTCTATACTTCAGTAAATGCTTTTACAAAGTAAAATGTTTTTAACAACTTCTTAAATTGTTGATAGTCAGTGCAAAGTCTTAAATACCCTGGAAGTTGCCTCCAAATATCTGTCCTGACTGCTGCGACACACTCCAGTTAGTACCGGTGTGATCCTGGGGCAACGTGAGACGGAGCTGGAAGTTACTGATACACTGCCAATATTCAGCCTTTTTGCAAAAAGCTGTGCTAAGTTCACCAGATTGCTACCCAGGTACCCATGCTGAATAGCGGCAGCGCCCAAGTAGCTTCCTCACATCTGGATACTCAGTGTCAGTATCCAGATAGGGGCTGGTACTGAATTTTCCCATCTAATTCAGTGAGCAGCGGTTAGAAGCTGACTGCCACTGGCTGAATTTTGCCCCATAGTTACCATTATGAGTTACTCAAAGATCAGGCTAATTAGCTAAATGTTGTCTTGATTTGCTACAATTACAGATGTATCTTCCTCTGTGTGGTTTTATTCTTACCCCTTATATATATGGTGCTGAAACTCAGGTGCAGATATTTCCACACTGATCCAGGATGTGTGCTCAATTAAATTGGCTAATTAGTGGCACCAACTGGATGCTAATTCCACTAATCGGCACCAATTTGGAATTGGGCACACATTTTGCTAAGCGTTATTCTATAACAAAGAGGCCCTTTTACTAAGCTGTGGTAAAAAGTGGCCTGTGCTAGTGTGGGTGCATCAAATTGCTGCGCGCTGGACCATTTTTAACCACAGCAGGTAAAAAGGCCTTTTTTTAATGGCGGCAATAAACGGTTGTGCGCTAAAATTAAAAGTAGTGCTATTTACTGCCTGAGCCCTGACCGTCACCTATTTACTTGGCAGTAAGGGCTCACACGCTACTCACGCGGTGATCAGGCAATGAGCAGCAATGTGGCTGTGCTGCCGATTAACACCAGGAATGCCTTCCGCGGTAGAATATAGAAAATGATTTTCTACGGTGGGAAACAGCTTGCACCAAATTCAGAATTACTGCTGGGTGCTCGCACTACCCGGCGGTAAGTGCCAATTTGGCATGCACTACCTGCCCGTTAGCCCTACCGCTGCTTAGTAAAAGGGCCCCAAAGTATGCAAAAATCCTACAGCATGCAGCCCAAAAGGGGGCGTGGCTATGGGAGGTACATAGGCGGGTTGGGGGTATTCCCAAAATTTGTGCGCAGTGTTATGCAATACCAGAGGTGTGCATCCAAAATGGGTGCTGGGAATAACACCTGGATTTAGCAGGCATAACTCCTGGCGTTCACATTTGGTCACCAAAATCGGCACTCAATACTAATTCTATAATGGTTGCTCATCTTTATAGCATCAAGCATCAACTTTTTTTGGTGTCAATTTTTGAGCACCATTTACTGAATCTAGCCATTCATGTGTCTATAGAAATGAACCCAGAAGTGAATGAAGGTGCTAAGTTAGCACATTGTACAGGTGCTAGCTAGGTGCAGGTCAGCATCACATAGGTTGTAGGCAGTCTTTTATTCATGGATCGTGAGACAGAGTGAAATATAAGATACAGGTAAACTCCAATAACAAAGAAATTCTGTACAAAGCAGATTATAGAGGGGAAAATGCTTGCAGGGAATTGTCTAACATAATGAATTGACTATTACATTCCGTAGACGTAGCTAAAACCCAATTGAGCTTTAGGTTTTTAGTAAACTAGCTAGCAAAATTTATTTATGACAAAGGTTGTCAATATTCAGCTAGGAGCACTCAGCATTTTGCTGACAACAGCTGGTGTTATGCCTGGAAATTCAATGCTGGGTGATGTCTGGCCATTGGCATTGAATTTCTGGGTTTATGGAATCAGCTACACCATAGCCCGGCTATGGGGCACTGCATAAAAATAGGACTGATTTTTATGCAATCCTGTTTATGTGGTTACCTTAGCAGTTAAGTGCTGAATATTGGCACTTAATTTACCAAGTGCTGACTCCATCCCCAGAATGCCCCCAAAATAGCTGGTTTTGAGACAGGAGCTAACTCCGTGATTCTATATATCGCGCCTAACATTCCATGCTGAAATCTAAGCGTATTCTATAACAATGTGCATAACTTAATTAGCTTAACAAGCCAATCAGGATTGATAACGGTGCTTAACAAGCAGTTATGAGCACTAATTGGCAATAATTATAATTTATACGCAGAACTCACTAAGCGTATTCTGTAACACACTGTGCCTAAATTCTAATGCACGCATCCAAAAAGGGGCATGGCTATGGGTGAGAAAATGGGCATGTTGTGGGTGTTATGAAAAACTACACGCATGGTTATAGAATACACCTGCTCTGTGCATAATTTAGGTGCTGGTATTTACACCAAGTCTTACTTGGCATAAGTGGACACACCTACAGTTGGGCACAGTCATGGCCACTATCCCTATTCTCTACACCGTGCATAATTCTAAGCAGAGTTTATAGAATATGCCTGTATTCCGTGAGCAGTTTTCAGCACCATAAATAGAATCTAGCCCAAACCAGTCATTTTCAGCGGCCCTAGCCAGATAGCTGCCTCTAAAAATGACTGGTTAGCCCTGAACAAGAGATTTTACCGATCAGGAGCCGTTTTTGGTTGGTTAAATTGTTTTGAATATCAACCCAAAAGTTATTAGTCTATAAATAAGCACAGACTTAAAAAAAAGACGAAGTTACTAGCTTGTGCAAGGAGTTGAGGAGAAAGGAAGCCAATAAGCGGGCATGTGTTGACAAAGCAAGAGGGAACAAAATTGGGGTGGCATACAATCGAAACAAAAGTTAATACGATATTAACATCTAAAAGTTTGTTAAATGATCCGCTAGAGGGGTTTTGAGAAGTTTGTACATGCAATCAATTTCAGGAGATCTCCTGTATAGATGTTAATGAGCAATTCCATAAACCAGATGCTTACATTTAGTAAACGTTATGCGTGTGTATGTGCACAAATATCAATATACCACCTCAGTGTTATTGTGCAACTATCTGCTTAACTTACATAGTGAGTATTTGAAGGGAGGTCATACACATGGCAGGACCACAAGTTGGAGGTAGGCATGCCTCTCAAATACTGTAAGTTATGCATAACGCTGCCAAATGTAGGTATCCACACTTAACACCAGGTCTATGGCAACTGTAGGTGTGGCCACCTACATGTTGGACACGCCGGCACTGGGTTACTACTACTACTCATTTCTATAGCACTACTACATGTATGCCACATTGTATACATTATGGGGTCCTTTTACTGAGGTGCGCTGAAAAATGGCCTTCGCTGTTGTAGATGCGTGTATTGGACGCATGGAGGTCCATTTTTCAGCACTCCGGCAAAAAAGGCCCTTTTTTGAGCCAAAAGTGGACATGCGGCAAAATGAAAACTGCCGTGCATCCATTTTGGGCCTGAGACCTTATCGCCACCCCATTGACTTAGTGGTAAGGTCTCACACGTTATCCAGGCGGTAATCATCAGCATACGTAAAATGACAATTACCGCCTGGTTAGCACCGCACGCCGGAAAATAAAATATATTTTCCGGCACGCGTCCTGGACGCAAGTAAAATATGAAATTACCGCAAGGGCCATACTGTAGCCAGGTGGTAGTTCTGAATTTACGCATGTTGGGCACACGTAGGCGCCAATGCGGCTTAGTAAAAGGGCCTCTATATGCAGGTACTTTCTCTATCCCTAGAGAGCTCACAATCGAAGGGGGTCTTTTACTAAAACGTAGCTCGAGTTATCTGCAGCAGGGCCCATAGGAATAAAATGGGCCCTGTTGCAGATAACTCGGGCTAAGCTTTAGTAAAAGACCCCCTTAAGTTTAATATGCATCTATTCTATAACAGAATCTAATTGCCTAGGTTCCATTATAGAATGGGCTTCTTCCATATAGCCTCAGTGCACCACAGTGGAAGCACCCAGTTATTAGTAATGGTAATTATGAACTTGACTCTGATTCTTCATGGCTCTTAAAGGGCATTTTGGTATCCATGAAGAAGCGGTTGGGGTAGTTTATTAATATGACATTGAAAATGGTCACTATTTAGACATTACTGTGTTCAATTCTGGTTACTACATTTCAATAAAGATGTAGTGGACTTAGAAAAGGTACAATGAAAGGTGACCAAATGATTAATGGGATGGAACAACTCTCATATGAGGAAAGGCTTAAGAGATTAGGGCTCTTCAGCTTGGAAAAGAGGCAGCTGGGGGGGGGGGATATGATAGAGGTCTAGAAATTTCTGAGTGGAGTAGAATGGGTAAATGAAGAAAGAGTAAGTTATCAAATCAGAAATACAAAGACTAGGGGACATGCCGTGAATTCACATAGTTAAGCTCTACAACTCATTATCAGAGGATGTGCTAAAAGCAGTTGATTTGGACAAATTCCTGAAGGCAAAGTCCATAAACTGTTATTAAGGTAGACCTGGAGAAAGTCACTGCTCATTCCTGGGGTTAAGTTGCATGAAATCTTTCTATGTTTAGGGATTCTTCAAGGTACTCATTCAGAAATGCTTAAACAGAATTTGATTCATCCAAAAATGAAAGATTTGGATTTAGCTCATCCTTTTCTCAGACGTTCAAGGTGAGTCACATTCAGATACAGTAGGGAGATGCTGTTTGCTGTTCAAATTTTTGCCCAGTGGCTAATTCATCATTTTTGGCAGAGATATTGGTGGCAGTAATACCAAACAAATACAGTCATAGTAAGTTATGTTTAATCTGGTGCATGAATCACAGTCAGGTTTAGGACCAGAACACAGTAGCCATACTAGAAGAACAGTCTTAATGTGGATGATGGTGATAGTGCATTCTTAGATGAAGTTCTAAACATCTAATAAGATGGTATTGTGTGAAGAAATGCCATTAGAAAGCAAAATATCAGTAATAATAGAGCTATGAGCATAAAGAACCCCAGGGGTGGGGGTGGAGACACAGAAAAATACTTAACCCAGGAGAGCAGCGAAACAACCTCACACAGGCTAGAATTTAAAATGGGCCTCTGTGTAAAAAGACAAATTCATGCTTTGCTAAAATCAATAAAACACCTCTTTTTTGCCCCACACGAGACTTCACAAAATATTGTAACCATCAAAACAAAGTTGATTATCTAACATGAAGTCTGCATCACTTAACCAATTCTCAGTAACACATAAGTCAGGACAATGGGAGTCAAGTAAATCTCTTAGAACTTCATCTAATAATGCACTATCACCATCATCCACATTCATCCACATTAAGACTTTTCTTCTATTATGGCTACTGTGTTCTGGTCCTAAACCTGACTGTGATTCATGCACCAGATTAAACATAATCTAATGGGGCGCCCAAGTTTTCCTGAGGACGTCCTCGCAGGTCATCCCCGCAAAGGGGCGGGGAAACCCGTATTATTGAAACAAGATGTGCGTCCATCTTTCGTTTCGATAATTCGGTCGGGGACGCCCAAATCTCAACATTTAGGTCGACCTTAGAGATGGTTGTCCTTAGAGATGGTCGTCCCCAGTTTTTGGCAATAATGGAAACCGTGGACACCCATCTCAGAAATGATCAAATCCAAGCCCTTTGGTCATGGGAAGAGCCAGCATTTGTAGTGAACTGGTCCCCCTCATATGCCAGGACACCAACCGGGCACCTTAGGGGGCACTGCAGTGGACTTCATTAATTGCTCCCAAGTGCATACGTAGCTCCCTTACTTTGGGTGCTTAGCCCCCCAAAACCCACTCCTCACAACTGTACAACACTACCATAGCCCTAAGGGGTGAAGGGGGCACCTACATGTGGGTACAGTGGATTTCTGGTAGGTTTTGAGGGGCTCACATTTACCACCACAAGTGTAACAGGTAGGGGGGGATGGGCCTGGGTCTGCCTGCCTGAAGTGCACTGCACCCACTAAAACTGCTCCAGGGACCTGCATACTACTGTCATGAAGCTGGGTATGACATTTGAGGCTGGCATAGAGGCTGGCAAAAATTATTTTGAATTTTTTTTTTTTAGAGTGGGAGGGGGTTGGTGACCACTGGGGGAGTAAGGGGAGGTCATCCCCGATTCCCTCCGGTGGTCATCTGGTCAGTTCGGGCACCTTTTTGAGGCTTAGTTGCAAGAAAAAATGGACCAAGTAAAGTCGGCCAAGTGCTCGTCAAGGACATCCTTCTTTTTTCCATTATCAGCCGAGGACGCCCATGTGTTAAGCATACCCCAGTCCTGCCTTTGCTATGCTTCTGACACCCCCCTGGGAACTTTGGTCATCCCCATGATGGAAAGCGGTTGGGGATGCCCAAAATCGGCATTCAATTATGCCGATTTGGGCAACCCTGGGAGAAGGACGCCCATCTCCTGATTTGTGTCGAAAGATGGGCGCCCTTCTCTTTTGAAAATAAGCCTGAGAGTGTCTGAATCAAGTTGCTTCCTTTAAGTCTGTTACATTTGTATGAAAACATAGCGCCCTTTGGCTTTCAGTTGAGGTCTTTAAAGCAAATGCTTCGAAGAAAAAAGTGTGAGTGCCGAAAATATCTAGACTCTGTCCATTTGATGGAGAATCAGATGCATTTGGTTTCCTATCAGCAGGAAGCGTTGTAAAAGGGGGAGGGGCCCTAAATTAAGTTTCAAATTGCAAATTAGGATTGTTATCAGGATGGCTATCTTCAGGTTGAAATTATTGAGGCTGATATTTTTAAGGCATTTGGAGAAATTATCGGAGGTGAATTTCTGGACAGTTCTACAAGCTTTGGTATTATCGGTGCTAGATTATTGTAATTCATTGTACTTGGGCCTTTCTTAAATTGATGATTCAATCTCTTCAGTTTATGCAAAATGCTGCTGCTAGGCTTCTGACAGGATTGTCAAAATTTGATCACATTACTTGGGTTTTGAAGGAATTGAACTGGCTTCCTATTTTTTGGTGAATTAGGTTTAAGTTATTGATCTTGATTTTTAAGGCCTTGAACAGTGATGCACTCCTGGCATTAGTTTTATCTTTAAGACTGTATTGGCGACTTCCGGTGGAGCTGCGGGCCAAGATGGCCGCTGTAAGACTGTATTGGCCGTCTCGTAGTCTATGCTCTTTGGATAAACTTTTATTGGACATTCCTTCCGTTAAGTACGTTAGGCTTGAAGCTAACTGTTCTGCAATGCTTCAGACTGCAGGCACAGCTATTTGGAATACTTTGCCCTTTGAGCTTATGTGTGATTAATTTGATCCTTCAGTTTAGGAAACAGTCATAGAGGGGGATAATCGAACGGGGACGCCCATCTCCATGGCCGCTCATCTCCAATACATTCCTATAGGTGCATAAGCATTTGACGTGTGTTACCATTTAACACGCATTAAAAATGCTATTGCATCTATAGCACACCTTTGTAAACACAGGCCTTAATATGGGATTGTTAATTTAATGTTACTGTCTTTGTTGTTTGTCCTGAGAATTGTCTATTCTTTTTGTGAACCGTCTAGAACTAGCTTGGTAAAGGTGGGTTATAAATGCAATTTGTCTTGTAACATGTGTGCTAACCACATGGTAAATATTTTTTTGTAATTTTTTAGGGGGCATGTCGGACAGAGATTGGGCATTCCTGCGCTAACCGGTTTATCTATATTACTGTGCGCTAACTGGTTAGCTTGAATGTGGGAGTCCTTATGACCTACAAAATAGGTGGCAGTAAGTGCCCCCTTTGTAATTTTTTTAAATGGCCACACACTAATGGCAGACAGTAGAAAGAGAGGGTTCAAAAGTATACACAAAATAATAGCAAAAAAGCAAAGCACAAAAGGGACTCCAGAACTGGAACAGTGATACAGTCTTTATTAGAAACTAGTAAATAAGGCCCGTTTCTGACACAAATGAAATGGGCGCTAGCAAGGTTTTCCTCAGAGTGTGTATGTTTGAAAGAGTGTGTGTGAGAGTGACTGTGTGAGAGAGAGTGAGAGAGAGAGAGAGAGTGAATGTATGAGTGTGTGTGTCTGTGAGAGAGTGTGTGTGTGAGAATCAGAGTGTGTGTGTTTCAATGAGAGTGTGTGCGAGTGCGTATGTGAGACACAGTGAGTGTGAGAGAGAGTGTGTTTCAGACAGATACACTGACTATGAGACAGTGTGTGTGAGAGAGAGTGTGTATGCGACAGAGATACCTTCCCCCTCCCTCTGTGGTCTCAGGACCCCCTCCCCCTCTGGTATGAGGACCCCTCCCCCCTCTGGTCTCAGGATCCCCTCCCCTGTGGTCTCAGGACCCCCTCCTCCCTCTGTGTTCCCCCTCACCTGTGGTCTCAGGACCCCCTGCCTCTCCCCCCCCCCCCTCTGCCTGGTTGGCAGCACCGTGCGAGTGTGTGTGCGTGACAGAGAGAGAGTGAGACTGGGTTCGAGTGTGTCTGTGAGAGAGGGTGTGTGATTGTCCTCTCTCCCCTGCACCCCTCCAGCCACCCAGTGATTCTCTTCTCTCCCCTGGCCCCCCCCCCCCCTCCAGCCACCCAGCGATTATCGTCTCCCCTACCCCCCTCCAGCCACCCAGTGATTCTCCTGTATCCCCTGCCCTCCCCTCGAGCCATCCAGCGATTATGCTCTCTCACAACGTTGGAGGTGAGTTTGTTCCCTCAGTCCTGCCTTCTGATTACCCGCCCTCAACGTCATCACGTTTTGACGCGAGGGTGGGGGGCCCGCCCTCTACATCATCATGTTTTGATGCGAGGGCGGGGCTGAGAGAGATGGTGAGTCGATGACACACTTACGAACCCTTCACTGAAGCCACGGAGTCAGCTTCAGAACGTTGAGGGTGCTTTTTATTATAGCAGATGACCCAACATGGGCCACATTTCGGCACTCACCAGCGCCTGCCTCAGGGGTTGAGATAAAGATCTCTTATAAATCTTACTGTTCCAAACAAAAATCTGCTATTGCATTCAGGAAAACTGTCCTGCAGTCCTTAGTAGATCTTGCTGGACGCTTCATAAAAATCTCGGTGCAGTCCAATTAAGTTACTTGCGTTGTTATAGAATACGCCTAGATTTCGGCTTGGATCTCTATGGAATATGCTTAAAATTAGACTCCAATTGGTTAGAGAAATTAAATATCTCGGGGTGACATAAGATTCTTCTCTCTCGTTTAAAGTTAATCTTAAATTGTTAGTTAAGATCTTTCACAAAACATTGGTATTGAGAAGATTGAAAAATGTGTTAGCAAACGAGAGAGAAGAATCTTATGTCACCCCGAGATATTTAATTTCTCTAACCAATTGGATTACTATCCAGCTTATAATCGAAAGAGAAAAATGCCTATATTTCGACCCAAATCGGGAGATGGGCGTTTTTCTCGTAAAGGCTACCAAATCGGTATAATCGGAAGCCGATTTTGGGCATTTCCAACTGCACTCTGTCGCGGAAACGAATAAAGGTGATGGGGGCGTGTCAGAGGCGGGACTAGGGCGTGGTTATCAGCCGAGAAGAGATGGGCATCTGTATCTGATAATCGAAAAAAAAAAAAGGCGTTTTTACCGCAATTTTGGGTCACTTTTTTTGGACCCATTTTTTTCATGAACAAGTCCCCAAAAAGTGCCCCAACTGCCCAGATGATTACTGGAGGGAATCGGGGATGACGTCCACGGGCTCCCCCAGTGGTCACTAACCCCCTCCCACCAAAAACAAAAACCACTTTAAAAACTTTTTTCCCAGCCTATATGCCAGCCTCAAATGCCGTACCCACCTCCATGACAGCAGAATGTGTTCGATCCTCTCACAGCCTTTTCCTGGGTCAGATGTGGCTCTCGGGTGCACTACAGGGTCACATCAGCATTGCATTGTGGTGGGTGTAGGGTATTGGGCTCCGTGATTTCATTAGCTTGTGTTACAGTCTCACGATGTTGGTAGTTGGTAGGCTCTTCTCCCATGGTGCTTTTCCCCCTGCCTACTGGGTCAGAGTGTGCCCTGTTGTGTTTCCTGTTGTAGTCCATACGGTAGTGGCCATTTTTGTAAGCCAGTTTTAGTTCCCTTTCCTGTGTTAGCCACGTTAGACAACTTAGTTCTTACCTTGAATGTGGCTGAAAGAGGGCATTGTACAGCATTCTGCCAGCTCTGACCTACTGCTAATCTCAGTACCAGGGAGACTCGTTGCCAGTGGGGCTCAACCTCTGCAGTTAACTGTGAGTAAATGTGCTTATTCCAATAAAGGACGTTTTCGGAGAGATTAGTCTTCAGGTGTCAACTGGCCCATCCCCCCACCTACAACACTTGTGCTGGTAAATGGAAGGCCTCCAAAATCCACTGTACCCACATGTAGGTGCCCCCTTCACCCCTAAGAGCTATGGTAGTGTTGTACATTTGTGGGTAGTGGGTTTTGGGGGAGGGGGTTGGGAGCTCAGCACCCATGGTAAAGGAGCTATGCATGTGGGAGCTTTTTCTGAAGTCCACCGCACTGACCTAGGATGCCCAGTTGGTGTCCTGGCATATCAGGGGGTCCTCCTTTTTCTGGAGCCATATGGTAACCCTAACCCAGCGGTATTCGGGCAGCGCTGCGTGCTACCCGGTTACCACCAGATTAAAGCGGGAGCCCTTAATGCCACCTGAATGGGTGGCAGTAAGAGCTCCCCCCCCCTGCATGACCACATGGTAAGAGCAATCGTACTACATGGCCGTGTCTTTTTTCAGCCTTTTTACCCGCTGTAGTAAAAAGGGCCTCAGCGTACAGCAAAAACGACCCCTGCCGCTAGCGCAGGGCCCTTTCTACCACTGCTTGGTAAAAGGACCCCTTGGTGCTTAATACAATAAGAAATTTAGTCTCCATATTGATTTTTTTTTTTGTTTGGCTATTATGTGACAATGCTTACATGCAGTAGTCAGTGACCTCAGAGCTTTCCTAGCCTAGATAAATGCCATAAAATAATATAATTAGAAAAATGAACTCTAACAGGAGAATGGGCAGAAGGAAATTCTGTGAAATTAGCTAAAAAGTCATCAGTGATTGTTAACACAGATTTCTACTGAACTATTTCAACTATTGGTGAACTTATTACAATAAGGCTCATATGTTTTACTTGGCTAATGAATTGATAGAGTGTCAAATACCAGAATGTGCACAAACTCTGATGCACATCACAAGAAAAACAAATCTATATTTGATGAACTGAACTGCCGATATCTGTGTCTTGAATATAACTGTTTGTATAACCCATTTGTTTTGAGATTGTTTCTGCTATTATGTGAACTGCAGAACCAGCAAAGTAATAGTATAAACAATCCTTTTTCCTTGCATTCTTGTGTGAAGAGTGTCTTCAGTTCGAACATTTCAGAACAGGACCTCTTACTGGATATGTATTGTACACAATGGTCTTATGCATATTAAGTACAGTAGATGTTTTCTTGAGATAGGTAGGAATGATTATATAAATCAGTAGAGGTTATACCAACACAGTCACCTGCTGAGAATTTTGCATTTTTACTGGTTACCCCTTTCCTGGAAGGGACTTTTGTGACAGACCTGGCATTCTTTTTAACACAGACAAGGCTGCTGACAAACAGTTCAAATGCAGCAAAAAAAAAAAAAAAATCAATATAAAATACTCCACGGAGTTTTATGGCTTTTTAATGATCACTTCTACTAAAGAAGCTAGGCTGGATTCTGCATTTGCACATTCTTACCATAAGGTGGCAAAAGAGCTGCAAAAATCTGACTATCAATTCATGTATTTCCCAGTATGTAACTTGAAAGGAGGAAAGAAAAGAAGGGAAAGTCTGGATAACAAGATAAATTTAGCAGAAATGTAAAGCAGTGTTAGCAATATGCTACAGAATCTTGCTTCAGCTTTGCAGCCTGCCCAGCTCTTCAACAGATAACCCAGTAAGGTGACATGATATTAGTGTCCAATGTTCCCATAATAAGCCATATGGGAACAGATTGATGGGAACATTGGACACTAAAGGGTTAATATACAACTTGGGCAAGGCTTGAATATTTAGGATTCCTTTATTCTGTTCGCTGCATATTGATAAAGTCAGTAAGTCTCCTACATACAGTACCTGCTCTTGTCAGAAGTTAGGTCAGTGATGTTTCACAGAGTCTCTTTCAGTGTTGCCAGTTACCCAGTCCCCAAACCCGCCCAAAATGTTCACACCCCCGCCCCAGCCATCAACAACCCCGCCCCCGCCGTCATCAACCCCGCCCCCGCCGTCATCAACCCCGCCTCTGCCGGCATCAGCTCCACCCCCGCCATCATCAACCCCGCCTCTGTCGTCATCAACCCCGCCTCCTCCGTCATCAGCCCCGCCCAAAACGTCATCAACCCTGCCCAAAACATAATCAAACCCCGCCGAAAATGACATTAGCCCCACCCCCGCGGCCCAAAAAACTGCACAAAAAACAGCAGAAAACCCCCCCAAAAAGCCCAAAAAACCGCAACCCGCAGCAGACAAAAATTTCCCGCAGCGGGTCACGGAATACCGCCCAATTGGGTGGGAAAACCGCCCACCTGGCAACCATGGTCTCTTTAGATGAACAGTTACTTATATACCCTTCCGATCACACAAAGGAAAAACCTCATATATCACCCAATCAGCAATCCTGCAAGTACAGTTGGGATGTCATGACAACGGGGGGGGGGGGGGGGGGTAAGTTTGTTTGTAACAAGACAGTTGGTTGGGATGTCATGGCAATGGTCTTGTCAGTTTGTGGTCAGCCAGAAATTCCTGTCTTGTAATTATCAGTGGAAACTCACAGGAACACAAACAGAAATAAGCAGACCCAAAAGAAAAGGCCAGAAAATTCCAGAGCAGCGCCAAAGTGAAATACGCCTAAGTGTATTCTACAAAGTATGCCTTAATTTAGGTGTAAAGTTTAGAATAAGCCTAAATTTACATGTAGTTTATAGAATGCGCTGAGCACCCATCCTTGC
This sequence comes from Microcaecilia unicolor, assembly GCF_901765095.1. Taxonomy (NCBI): domain Eukaryota; kingdom Metazoa; phylum Chordata; class Amphibia; order Gymnophiona; family Siphonopidae; genus Microcaecilia; species Microcaecilia unicolor. Next base: position 591,493,781 of record NC_044031.1, on the reverse strand, counting down.
AACTAAATTTAGTTTTGGGCAGTTGCGCCAAGTAAAACTTGGTGTAAATGCCAATGACTAAATTAGGCGCAGACCAGGTGTATTCTATAACCATATGCATAGACTTTAGAAATGCCCATGACCCACCCATTCCATACTCATGGCCATACCCCTTTTCAACTATGAGACTTAGAATTTACGCGCATCGCGTTATAGAATGTGCTTAGTTCTGCACTTGCATTCTAATTAATGGCAATTAGTGTAAATAGTTGCTTGTTAATTGGCAATTATCAGCACTGATTGGCTCGTTAACTAATTAAGTTGTATGTGCAAATACAGACTACAACTATAATTGCACACGAAACTTAAGTCACGCTATATAGAATCCAGGGGATAATGTGTATGTTTATGTTTATTGGAACTCCTCTCTTACGAGGAAAGGCTGAAGAGGTTAGGGCTCTCCAGCTTGGAAAAGAGATGGTTGAGTGGGGATATGATTGAGGTCTATAAAGTCCTTAGTGGTGTAGAACTGGTAAAAATGAATCGATTTTTCACTCTTTCAAAAAGTGAAAAGATCAGGGGGCACTCGATGAAACTACAAGGAAATACTTTTAAAACAAAGAGGAGGAAATATTTTTTCATCCAAAGAATAGTTGAACTCTGGAACTCACTGCTGGAGGTTGTGGTAAGAGCTGTTAGTGTAACTGGGTTTTAAAAAGGTTTGGACAAGATCCTGGAGGAAAAGTCTATAGTCTGTTATTGAGATAGACATGGGGGAAGCCTCTACTTGTCTCGGGATTGGTAGCATGGAATATTGCTACTATTTGGGTTTCTGCCAGGTACTTGTGACCTGGATTGGCCACTCTTGGAAGCAGATACTGGGCTAGATGGACCATTGGTCTGACCAAGTATGGCTATTCTTATGTTCTTATGATATTTGTTATACCACCGCCCTTCCGGCAAGACAAAGTGGTTTACAGTCTAAAAAGAAATAGAAAGGAAAAACAAGGAAATGAAGGAGGAGAGAAGAGAGAAAAAAAATCCCACAAGTACCAGTATCCTACACGTTTACTTGCCTAACACATGTGAAAATGTGGATGCCTAGGTTATAGCATTGCCCTTTGCATATTCCAAATGATATACCACTCAATTATTTACTGCCAGGTAACTGCTGGAGCCTATTTAGGAGGCAGTAAGGGCTCCACACACAAAGTAGCCTAGTGGTTAGTGCAGTGGACTTTGATCTTGAGGAACTGAGTTTGATTCCCACTGCAGCTCCTTGTGACTCTGAGCAAGTCACTTAACCCTCCATTGCCCCTGGTACAAAATAAGTACCAGAATATATGTATATACATACGTGCAGGATGTCAGACTCACACAAACAGAAGCCTGCCCTTGCAGATCAGCAACGCGGCTGCGCCAGTGAAGAGGACTTCGGCTGGCGGGGGTTGAGACCCCCACCAGCAAAGGTACCTGGCAGCGGGGGAGGTTGGCGGCGGCTGGAAGAGGGGGTTGAAAGGGTTGGCGCTGGGGGGGGTCAAAGGTGGTGATGGCGGCGGGGAGGTCAAAAATAGGGGGGGGGTCGGCGGCGCCAGGGAGGGTAAAAATGTGCCTCCTCACCTCGAGCTCTGGACCCCCCCTCCCGCTGAAGTCTGGCTACGCCCCGGTTCATGCATACAGCACACATATTGTATGAATTTTTGGGGCAATTCTATAAGTAGGTGCCTTAATGCTGTGTGGTGAGAGCTTATCCTATAACATCCGAATGCCCAGATTCCACTATAGAATACTAGAGTAACCTAGTATTGGCGGGAGAGATGTGAGGATTAGGTTCAGTAAATGGCATTCAAATTTGGATGCCGGGAAGAATCAGTGCTCAGTGCTATTTAATAAAGGACACTCTGGGATGAGCGCCTTTTATAGAATAGCATGCAGCAGTGATTCCCATGATGAAGACAAGGCAACAGGACTTACGCCAGTTCAAACCAGGTGTAAATGCTGATGTGCAAGTTGGGCACCCATCCCCCCTCCTCAATTCTTTAACACTATGCATAACATTTTGGAATGCCCTTGCCCCTCTCATGGCCATGCCCCTTTTGGGTTGTGTGCAACAGTGGCGTAGCCAGACTGCCAATTTTGGGTGGGCCTGAACCCAAAGTGGGTGGGCACAAAATTTTCTCTGTACCCCCCCCCCCCCCCCCCCCCCCCCCCCCCCAGCAAAATGTAGTCACACTCAGATGCATTTGTCACACAGGGTAAAGTGCTGCTTTTCAGTGCATCAGATTTCAGACAATTTATTTAATAGCTTAACATCCTTTTCAGTGAGCTTTCAGAGGCCAAAACCTCCTGCCTCAGGTCAGTATAATGCTGTTACGGTATCCTCTCCTGACCTAAGGAAGGAAGTATTGGTCTCTGAAACTTTATTAACACCATATTACTTTATCCTAAATTAAAAATAAAATTATTTTCTTTACCTTTGTTGTATGGCCATTTACTTTGTCTCATTGTGTCTCTAGATTCTGCTTTCTTTCGTTTAACTCTTCTGCCAGGGTTTCCTGGCCATTTGTCATTTTTCTCTCCTTTTTCTTTGCTTTCTTCAATATTTTTCTGCCTCTCTCTGTGTCCAGATTTAATTCATTCTTACTATCCATTCTTTAATTTCCTTCATCTACTTATGGCTTTTCATCTTTTTCTCACCCTTGTTCTCCCCATGCCCCTTCCTCTTATTCTCCAATCTTTCACTACTCCCCCTTTCCATGCAGCAGCTCTCCTCTTTCTCTCCCCATCCTTCCAGTGTCTCCCCTCTCTCTCCCCATCCTTCCAATAGTCTCCCCTCTTTCTTTCTGCATCCTTCCATCCAGTGTCACCTCTTTCTCCCTACCCTTCCATCCAGCGTCTTCCCTCTTTCTCTCCCCATCCTTCCACCCATCTACCCTCTCTCCTGATCCTTCCATCTAATGTCTCTCTCCCTCCTTCTAACCAGTGTCTATCTCTCTACCCTTTTCTGTTCAGTGTCCCTTCTCTCTCCACATCCTTCCACTCTCCCCTTTTTCTCTGCATCCTTTCATCCATCTCCCCTCTTTCTCTGCCATCCTGCCATCTGTTTTCCCTCTTTCTCTCCCCATCCTCCATTTTCCCTCTTTCTCTGCCATCCTCCCATCTGTTTTCCCTCTTTCTCTGCCATCCTCCCATCTGTTTTCCCTCTTTCTCTCCCCATCCTTCCATTTTCCCTCTTTCTCTGCCATCCTCCCATCTGTTTTCCCTCTTTCTCTCCCCATCCTTCCATTTTTCCTCTTTCTCCCCATCCTGCCATCCATTTTCCCTCTCCCACTCAGGCCCACCAGCCCCAGCTCCCATTGCCGGCCACTGCTGCTTTTCCTGATGAGCAGCAGGGCTGGCGCTACAAAAAGAAGAAGCGCTCAGCTGACTGAGCTGAGCGCCAACGCGTCGCTAACCCGACGAAGAAAAAATGTTTTAAAAAAAACGCGGCACTGCACGCAGCCTCGAAGCATTGGCTGCTGGCTCTGCAGGCTCCTTCCGTCTCTTACGTCACTGCCCCTGCTTTGCTACAGGGGCAGTGATGTAAGAGACGGGAGGAGCCTGCACAGAGCCAGCAGCCAATGCTTCGAGGCTGCCTGCGGTGCCGCATTTTTTTAAAAACATTTTTTCTTGTTCTTATCGATGCGTTGGCGCTCAGCTCAGTCAGCTGAGCGCTTCTTCTTTTTCTAGCGCCGCGCGCCGCGGCAATGGGAGCTGGCGCTGGCGCTGGGCGGGCCTGGGCTGGAATTGGGTGGGCCTGGGCCCACCCACGCCCACCCGTAGCTATGCCCCTGGTGTGCAAGAGAATTTAGGTGTGGTTCTTTCTAGAATCGCACACGGGCAGTTGTTAGCAGCTAATTATTCTGTGTTAACGGCTCATTAAGCAATTTAGTTGGGCTTGCATCTCAGGATTACACCCAGATTAGGGCAACCTTTATAGAATCCTGGGGTTGGTGAAACTGCAGGCATGTAAAGACAGGAGGGATGCACATAAATTAAAGTATTCTCTAACTTATGCACATCAGGGACCACTGCCCCCCCCCCCCCCACTCAGGCCGCCATCGTCCCCTGCCCCCTTACCTTCCTGCATCTGCCGGGCACCAAGGTCCGTCTCTGTCTCTCTCCTGCTCCTTTGTGTCGGGACCTGGGTGATTGCATTAAGGAGATCACCTGGTTCCTGGCACACAGGAGCAGAAGAGTGACAGACCAAGGGAGGAGCAGATGCAGGAAGGTAAGGGGGCTGGAGATGGTGGCAGCCTGAGTGGGGGCGGGGCAGTAGATGAGGGTTATATTTTAAATGAATCTAGAAGCCTCAACTACCCCGAGGAGAGTCATGGACTTCTCACCAAACCTCTATGGGGTTACTATCATTGGCTTCAGCTAACGCTGAAAAAACAGCAGTGGAAAACAACTTCACAAGGGAGAAAAAACCACCATTGAAAAAAAAAACAAAACTGTCTTAGCTTATAAATCCCCCCCCCCCCCAAAAAAAAAAAAAAAACTAAACTAAACTTACTGGTAAACAAAATAATTCTGCTGTGATAAAGTTTGATTGGAATGCTATACTGAGCTGGAAGTGTATTGCTGTTTGGGCCCACTGCTTCATTCACTTGCATGTTTGCTGCAACCCAATACAGTCCAAGGCGTCCCAAACTTTCAAAGCTACTAACCCCAAGGGGCCCTTCTTGTTTCGCTGAAGCTGTGTCAGGAGGAAAAGCACAAATCATTCTGCTGATTTTTTAGGGGGGGATTTATAAGTTAAAGCTGTTTTTTTTCCAACAGTGGTTTTTTCTCCCTTGTGGGGTTGTTTTCCAACACTGTTTTTTCAGCACTGGCTGAAGCAGGTAATAGTAACCCCTTAGAGGTTTGATGAAAAGTCTATGACTCTCCTCGGGGTAGTTGTGGCTTCTAGATTGATTTAATATATAACCCTTATTTGGACCTGCTGTTTACACAATTCATAGAGCAAAAAAGTTTGTTAATTTTTATAAAATTAGCCTCCATAAAAATATGTGTATTTGTTATATTAAGATGATTATTTTAATTGTATGATTATGTATTATGCTTCACTTTGTATCTTGTATTGAATGAAAAGTCAGAATACAAGTTCTGTAATTGAATTTAATACATTCACTTTTATACAGTATCTACTTTATAATACTATGCATGTTCATAAGTAGCTCCATACAGAAGAGTGACACAAGCCTAAACATCACCATCATGTTACTGGACCCAAAGGCTAGAGATTTTACATATTTCATTGCTTGAGGTGGAAAGCAGAAACCAGACATATGGAACAAGTTGACTAATTTATTAAGCACAATGTAAGTAGCTAGCAACTGTGTTTTCAGAAATGCCTTCCGTCCTCTGCCATTCCTCCTTCTTACACAACAGATGAGATCAATGTTATTATGGTGGTAGGACATCTGGCAGTTTAATGTATCTGCCTGCAGCTATGGTGTAAAACAAATGTCTTAGACTGCATGCTGAAGGCTCCAAGGTCAAGGTTAAATTTCAGTAGATCACTATCTGGGTAGTATTTCTGGCAGCTTATATCATCGGCTGCTTCAAGCCAAAATAAAAAGACTAAAAAGTGGCATAAAGCAGCATTTGGATGATTTTCTCACAAAAATGTCCAAATCATTAAGTCCATCAGAAGTTCGTTCAAAACACAAGGGGACATGTCAGGGTGTGTTAATGGTGGACACTCAAGGAAGTTACATGGAAATTCTTTAAAACAAATAGGATGAAATATTTTTTTCACTCAACGAATAGTTAAGCTCTGAAACTCTTTGCCAGAGGATGTAGTAACAGCGGTTAGTGTATTTGGGTTTAAAAAAGGTTTGGACAAGTTCCTGGAGGAGAAGTCCATAGTTTGCTATTGAGACAGACATGGTGAGGTAGCTGCTTGCCCCAGGATTGGTAGCATGGAATGTTGCTAATAATTGGAGTTCTACTACTTGGCCACTCTTTGGAAATGGGATACTGTGCTAGGTGGACCATTGGTCTGACAAAGTATGGCTACTCTTATGTTTTTGTGTATTGCATGGCCAAGTGGCAGGGAGCACTTACTGCCACCCTTTGAGGTGGCAGTAAGGGCTCCTGCTGTAACCTGGTGGTAGCTGGACAGTGCGCGGCAAAGCTCAATTAATGCCAGGTTAGCGCCAGGCTATAAAAAATATTTTTTCTGGTGCTCCGGAAATGGTACACGCTCAAGCCAGAACTACTGCTGGTGGCCGCATTGGACTGGCGGTAGCATGCGGTAAGCCCTCGCTGGGCTTACTGACACTTTGTAAAAGGACCCCATGCTAGTTTTCTGTACTAAAAAGTAAGCGCTTATTTCTATTATAGAATAGGCACCACATAGGTATCCTTCAGGTGCCTGAATGAAGGCACACTTTTCTAGAATTACTCCCTAGAGGAGTATAACTGGGTAGGAAGAAGGATGGAAGGGAAGGGGCCTCTCTTTAGTAAACTGCTTTGGTCTTATTTTCCTCTGTAAAGATATTTTTTATTTTATTTGTTTTCATTTTGCTCACACCTATTTTAGTAGTAGCTCAAGGTGAGTTACATTCAGGTACACTGGATATTTCTCTGTCCCAGGAGGGCTCACAATCTTAGTTTGTACCCGAGGCAATGGAGGGTTAAGTGACTTCCCCAAGATCACAAGGAGCAGCAGTGGGATTTGAACCTACTACCTCTGGATTACAAGACTGGTGCTCTAACCACTAGGCCACTCCTCCACTCCAAAGCTTAGTAACAATGAGTAATGTTTATTTTTTTTGTACTAAATTCCTGCTACATTAGGTGGTCCTGCGGAGCACAATAGATGAAGCATTCTAACAGCTTTTTAGTGACAGTGTTTTTAAGAGTGCTTTTACTATGGGCTTCTTAGCATTTAGAGCGCCCTAAGCTTCAGGAAAAGGGTCCCTTATTTTGTCACTGCTATAAGCATGCCATTTCATATTAGTCAAACGTCAGCATCAGAGGATAGAGGCATATTTCAACAGAACATTTTTCATTCAATGATACCCTATATAACACCCCACTATCATATAACATAAATGCAGAGGCAACTTGAAGTGTAGACAACAGTAAGACAAAAAAAAAAAACCAAAATTGCAGTTATTTCATTTGTGGATACTGCAGAGTATTTGGTGGACTTCTTTATTGGATAATCAATTCTGTGAATTTTAAACTAGAATTGAAAGCAAGGGAAAAAGAAAAAATGAAGAAAACTTCAACTAGTATACACAGATCTCATCAAGCTCAGAGAATAATTTCTTTACTCAGCAAGTAACACAACATTTTTGATTACGAAGTAAATAGAATGTGAAAGTTAAGATTAGGGCTCTTCTTTTAAAGGAAATGGATATACAGTTCAAGAAATTGCATGTCAATTTCCTTCCCCCCTCTTGGGAAAAGCTTCTAGGTCTATGCTTCACTCTCTCTAAATCCCATTACAAATACATACTATTAGGGCCAGATTCACATTCCAAGGAATACCATAGTAAACAAGTCTGAAAAACTGGCTGTTTAAAAGAATAGTATTCTAAATAAATTGGTTTGGATCGTTTAGATCCTAAGAAATTATATAACTGATTCTCTGCTGACTGTTGATGGTCTCATTTCTAATAATGAGACCATATTCTCTACTTCAACTGAGTTAGCTCTATATTTTAAGAATAAAGTGGAAGGTATTCAGTCTGAGTTACTGGCTAAAAATCAGTATCCTACATTGGGAGATTCAGATCCTTTGGCTTGTCCTGTTGATCGCTTATGTTGTCGGTTTGACTTGCCGTTACTTAATGATATTAAACAACAACTATTCGGGTATGACTATTCTAGACCCTTGTCCAGTTTATCTAATGAAATTTATTTCCCCATCATTTCTTTTGTTATCTCAGATTAGATAAATAGTCATCTGGCTACTGGCATCCCCCCCCCCCCCCCCCCCCCCACTGGAGGCAAAATTGTTTTGACAACTATACCAAAGAATAAAAAGGGTGATGATGTCCATGATGTTGCCTGATTATCATCCGGTTGCCTTGACTCCCTTTTTGATAAAAATTATGGAAGGATGGGTTACCAGTTAATTGGTCTCTTACTTAGATAAATTTCAGCGACTTCATATCTTCCAGTCTGGGTTCCGAAAAGGGTTCAGTACAGAAACAGTGGTGGGCTCACTTATTGCTCTTAGCAATCAGATGTTGAGTCAGGGGTGTTGTTCTTTAATAATACAATTTGATCTTACCAGTGCCTTTGACTTAACTAACCATCAATCATTGCTGTATATATCTTGCATGAATTTGGAATTCAAGACAGGATTCTCAGTTGGTTTCAGGGGTTTTTTTTTTAGACACAAGATCTTATATGGTCAAAATGAGAGGGGAACTATACTTTGGGGGCCCGCTGTGGTGTTCCTCAAGGCTCACCTCCCTCTCCCACTGTATTCAACATTTTGATGCAGTCTTTAGGGGTAGTTCTAGAGAAGAACAATATTCAGTCATATGTTTAAGCTCATGACATTACTGTTTTCCTTCCACTCTCTAAGACTGAATATGATACTCAATTGAAATTATTGCATTGTCTGGAATTAATAGAGAATTAGGTTACCTCTCATAAATTGAAATTGAATAAAACTAAGACAAAATTTCATTGGATCAGGAAACCAGATTTGCAGGATATGTACCTGACTTTACAGCTATCAGATTTGAATTATAAATTGAACGGTTCTTCCTGAATCCTTGGAATGGAAATGGACAGTAATATTATTTTGTTAGGGACCCTTTTACCAGAGGCTTAGCCAGACCTAAGATTTTGGGTGGGCCACTGGGGAAACTGGGTGGGTATATGTAATCGCCACATCCCATCTCCCCCAACTCAAACCTTTAAATACCTGAGCTGACAGGGATCCCCAAGCCCCCACCAGCTGGAAACCTCCTTGAATGTGACCAAGACTTTCTTCAACACAGTTTCACAGTCGGCAGCAGCTCTTCATAGGCACCCAACACTGGCACCCAGTGCATGCTCAGTTGTCCTGTGCATGCGTGTAAACCAAGCATGCACTGAGTGCCAGTGTTGAGAGGCAAAAGAGAACTGTCGCCAGCTATAAAGCACACCAGTATTAAATATAAAACCTTTTATTTTTTAATGTCCTGGGCACTGCAGAGCCCATCCCCACCCTAAAACCTGCCTACATTAAATATAAAGTTTTGGGTTTTTTTTTAAAGTTAACCTGGACACCTGAGACCATCCCCACCCAATAACCCACCAACATTTTAAAAATATAAACAACCTTTTTAAATTTTTAACCTGGGTACTTATTGTTGGTGAGTTTATGGAAGAGGGTGGGCTCTCCGGTGCCTAGGGGGAAAAAAGGTATATTTAATTATTAAATATACCTTTTTTCTCCCCTAGGCAGTGAAGAGCCCACTCCCACCCAGAGGCCCACCACCAGCATTACACTCACTGTACATGTTAAAACATTTATTTTACCTGGGCAACTGGGCTTCAGTTTCTCTAATTTGTGTGCAGGTGGTGGCAGATGCAGACTCAGAGAGTACTGCAGCCTGTGCTTGCTTTGATGGGGCTGTGGGCCATGGGATACTGCTGAGGCCTGGCTGGTTGGGGGGGGGGGGGCTTAACTGAAGGCTGATCCAGCAAAGGCCCTGTAACGTCTTCTCCATCCCTGCTTACAGTACACAGTTAAGGAAACCCGGCAGCCGAGCCACAGCACTGGAGGCAGATTTTTCTGTGCACGCCACTGGGGCACGGGGGGGAGGGGAGTAAAGCAAGGCAGGAGCCCTGAAATGGCGAGGCTGACGGGACTCGGCATTGAAAGCAGCAAAACACAGCACTGTAAAATTGAAAACATGAGCTATGTTAGAAACATTTGGCAGTAGACTTCAAATAAAGTAGAAGGAGGTATTTTCAAATTAAAAAGTAAAAACAACTTGAAGATCATTGTATCTAGTCAAAGAGAGGAAGAGTTAATGGAAGTAGTTTTTGTTTTGTTTTGTTTTTTACTGAGAGGGTGGGGAGGAGTGCCATATGCTCAAGACAGTGCAACGGTAGAGTTAGGGGTCCTTTTACTAAGTCACGTAAGCACCTACATGCGCCCAACATGCACCAATTTGGAGTTACCGCCCGGTTACTTCGTGGCCCTTGCGGTAAATTCATTTTTGGCGTGTGTCTGCTATGCACATCTGAAAAATACTTTTTATTTTCTGATGCACTCCAGCTACGCGCGTCAAGGGGCATCCGACGCACGTAGGTCATTACCACTCATTACCGGGTGAGATCTTACCGCTACGTCAATGGCTGGCACGGCAATTTTTATTTTGCCGCATGTCCATTTTCAGCAAAAGTTTTTAAAAAGGCCTTTACAGGCGCACTGAAAAATGGATCTGCGCATTCCCAAAACCCTCGCCTACACTACCGCAGTCCATTTTCCAGCGCACCTTAGTAAAAGGACCCCTAAGTTAGGGATTTAGAGGCCTGTTTACAAAGCTACATTAGGCACTAATGCATACCTAATACAACTTAAAATATTATACCATGGGACGTGCTTAGATATCCTGTAGTAAATGCCAAACCTGTGAGTGCTAACTACGCTGTAAAAAAATATTTTCTTTTTTTTTTAGGGGAGTGGGCATTCCTGAGCTAATCAGTTAGCGCAGTTATATTATGATTTAGTGTAGGAATACTGCATGAGCCCTTACTGCCTACAAAATGGGTGATGGTAAGTGCACGCACAGTAATGGCTACACACTAATGGCAACAGTAGCACATAGCCATTAATATAAGACATAGGAAATCATCCATTTTGCGGCATGCAGTAAAAATGTCTTACTGTGCAGCAAAACCACAAGTAAGGGTGCACCCTTTAGTTTCCCTTTTCATTTGGCATCTCTTTTTTTTATTATTCATTTTGAAGGATAAAATGATGAGTCAGTATTGGGGCTGATTTCTATTCAAAATACTTGTTAGCGATATTGCCAAGAAGTCAAAAGGAACAGTTTGCCCTTTTTTTTGTAGATGACATGAAGATTTGCAATAGAGTGGACACCCTAGAGCAGAGGTTCTCAACCCAGTCTGCAGGACACACCCATCTAGTCAGGTTTTTAGGATACCCACAATGAATATGCATGAGATAGATTTGCATACAATGGGGGTAGTGGATGCAGATTTAGCTAATGCATTCTTTGTGGATATCCTGAAAACCTGACTGGCTAGATGTTTCCCAAGGACTGGGTTGAGAACCCCTGCCCCAGAGAGAGTAGAAAATATGAGAAATGATCTACAAAAACTAGAAGAATGTATTTGGTAATTACATTTAATGCAAAGAAATACAGAGTGATGCACTTAGGAAGTAGAACTCCAAAAGAGCTGTATGTGATGGGGGGGAGAGAGGCTGATATACACGGACCGGGCGAGAGACCTCGGGGTCAGGGTTAGCGTTAGGGGTGGGGGGTAAACAGGGCAGCTGCTCTGGGCCCACAGTTCCAGGAGGTCCGACAGTCTTGGCACCTCTTCACCTTTTTCCCACCACAGTCCATCTCCTCCTCCCTTTCTGATCTTTAAAAATGTATTTCCCTTCTCAGAGGGGCCCCAGCACGGCATCCATTCTCACAAGCTGCCTGCGGCTGCCCCAAAGCTTTCCCTCTCTTTCTCATAATCCCCCCCCCCCTCCTCCCTGTGAAACAATTTCCTGTTTCTACCTGGGCAGATTGTGGCAAGCTTTGGGACAGCCGGAGGCAGCTTGTGAGGATGGCTGCCATGCCAGGGCTGCTATGAGAAGGGAAATAAAAATTGAAAAGAAGACCGCAAGGTGAGTGGAAGGGAGGGAGACAAACTGTAGTGAGGAGAAGGGGAAGAGATGACTGGACTGCATAGTAGCAATGTAGGTGGGGAGATCAGAGAAAGGGGGAACAGGGGCCCCTCCTTAATTTCTGCCCTGGGCCCCACCATGTGTAAAACCGGCCCAGCTTCAGGGATAGTGTCTGAGGATCTCAAGTTGGCAAAATAGTGTGACAAGGCAGTGACCGTAGTCAGAAGGATGCTAGGCTGCACTAAGAGAGGCATAACCAGCAGAACAAAGGAGGTGTGGATGGTCCTGTACAAGTTGTTAGTGAGGCCCCACTATTCTGTTCAGTTTTGAGCACTAAGGACATAAAAAGACTTAAAATGGTTCACAGAAAGGTGAAAAAAATGATATGGAGTTTGTACCAACCAAAAGATGTCTGAGAAGAGACTTGAAGACCCGAATATGCATACTCTAAAGAAAAGGAAGCATAGAGGAGCTATAATACAGATGCTTTATTTATTTATTATGATTTTATTTACTGCCTTTTTGAGGAATTCACTCAAGGCGGTGTACAACGAGAATAAGTCAAACAGAAGCAATAGACAATTATAGCAGTAAAAATATATACTTGAATATATACTTGAAAGATGTATTTATGTGGATTACTTTTAGCATAGAATCATTTATTTATTTATTGGGATTTATTAACTGTCTTTATGAAGAGATTCACCCAAGGCGGTGTACAGCAGGTACAATTTAACATAAAACTTACAATTTTGTTAACAGCATAACAATAGTAAAACAACCAAGAATACACTAAATACAATAGATGAGGTAAACTTGAAAACAGTAAATTGAAATCTGATAACAGAACTACCGTGAAACAGTATCAAAAATATATACAATTAACAGCACTGGAATTCAAATACCAGAGATATAATACAATGTTAGCATAATACTGATACACCTAATAAGCATGCATTAGAACATTCAACTAACATAGATATGATGCTAAAGATGTTCTACAAGACCCTTGTCAGTTAACAGATGGTAGAAACACACCTGTTAATTCTCACTTGTGCAGAGCCTTAGAATATATGTATGTAACTCATCCTATATAACAAAACACACCTCCAACATTCTGAAGCTGACTGCATGGCTGAGGCATTCCTGCTCTCTGTATCCATCTCCTGAATTGACATCACGTACTTCTGGGTTTGTCACAAGCAGAAGTGACCAACCACACGAGGTTTCTTGGCTTCAGAATGTTGGAGGTGCATTCTATTAAATAGGATTGGTCAATTCCTTGAAGCAAAGCCAGAGCTCAGCGTCTCTCTCTCTCACAGTCAATGTCTTTCTCTTACTCTCTCACTCTCACACACTGTCTCTCACATACTCCATGTCTCACACTGTATCACATTCACTCTCTATGTGTCACACAGTCACTCACACACTCTCTTGGTCTCATACACTCAGTCTCACAGACAGTCTGTGTCTCACACACACTCTCTCTCTCGCACACACTGTATCTATGTGAAACACACACTCTCTCTCACACTGTCTCTCACATATGCACTTGCACACACTCTCATTCTCACACACACACTCTCTCATAGACACATTCGCACCCAGACTCACTCTCTCTCTCACACACACACACACACTCGCACATTCACTCTCTCTCTCACACACAGTCACTCTCACATACACTCTCTCAAACATACACACTCCGAGGAAAACCTTGCTAGCGCCCGTTTCATTTGTGTCAGAAACGGGCCTTTTTTACTAGTATGGTTATATTTCTCCTCCTGAAGGAGCCAGAAGATGAAACTTGGACCCATATTGAGTGGGATTAATGGATGTTTGAGTACAAAGTGTTCTTATTCACAAGGGATACTTTTAAAAACTTTTGGGTATTATTTGCTGGAAAATTCTCCAGGATAAGAATATACGAATCAATGCATTCTGAATTAGTGCTGATGCAATTTGCACCATCTGGCATATTCAGTGCCTCATTTGAAATAGAATTAGGCATGGCAGATTCTTTACTGCCCTGTTCTATTACTGGGCATAGGTCATCTTTGCACATGGATGATGTATCTCAGCGGATCTATCCTGTATATGTTTCTTCTAGGATGTTCACAGGCAAACTTTAAAGAAATAGCAGTGACTTCCCCATCTCTTATGGTCATTATTCAAATCATAAATCCTTGTGTGATGGAACTCTGTAGATTTTTTCAGCAGTGCCTTTGTGTTAGCCAAAGAGGATATGCAAGAATTGAAACAATCAGGTAATCTGAAATGTATTCTACTGCTTTCATTTTTCTGTTCTGTTTTGTGGTAACATTACAAACTAATACCAATGAGTTATTTTAGGAACTGACAAACTAGATGCTCATACTAGTGGTATGTATAATGAGATAAATGGAAGGTCAATTTTTATCTAGCCACAGTCGGATAAAGTTAGTCAGAGAAAAGTGAATCAGTGCAGACTGAATATTCATTCTAATGTCAAACAGATAAAGGGGATTGTTTACTAAAATGCATAAAGTTTTGGGCTTAACGTGCTATAATACTGAATTTTAACATGTGGCATGCCCAAAACTAACATTATATCAAGAAGGGGCATTCCTACAGTTTTTATTGCAGATAATGTGTTGAGATTTGGATTAACACATGCTACCTGCCCCAAGTTAATGCAGGAACACTTACTGCCTCCTATTTAAGAGATGCTAAGTGCTTCCACATTAGCCGGCTAGCATGTGGTAAGTATAAAGTGCCAGTTGACTAACACTTCCATGCTCACTCTACAACCATGCCATTCCCCATGATAGAAAAATATAAAAAAAATTCAGTAACATATCGTTTAATATGTGGAAATAAGTAAACTACTGCAATGCCCCTGAGCACAGTCACGCAGTAGCCTGTTTCTGTGTGTTAATCCCACATTGAGGGCTCAACACCCTTTAGTAAAAGGGCCCCAAAGTTACCTGGCTGAACTTCAGGTCTTATACTTGGCCAGCCAGCACTGAATATCACTGTTGGATCGATTAACATTATTCTGTGCCCAAGCAGTGCTCCAGTGCCACCTCCTTTTACCAGGCTAAGGGGCCCTTTTACTAAGCTGCGTATGTGCATATGCGCATCTTACACGTGTCAATTTGGAGTTACCGCTCAGCTACCTAGTGGCTTGGGCAGTATTTTCATTTTTTATGCACATCCACTACGCGGACCGGAAAATAATTTGTATTTTCCTACGCGTGCGGTGGAAACCGGGTGGTAATCATCATTCTACATGCATAGACGATTGCTGCATGGTTACCACATGAGACCTTACCACTAAGTCAATGGGTGGCGGTAAGGTCTCAGACCCAAAATGGACGCGCACCAATTTTTATTTTGCCGCATGCCCTTGTTCGGCAAAAATTTTAAAGAAGGTCTTTTTTACAGGTGCGCTGAAAATTGGATCTGCGTGCGCCCAAAACACGTGCCTACACTAGCGCAGCCCATTTTTCAGCGCACTTTAGTAAAAGGATCCCTAAGTTTTATTTGGGCTATAATTTGCTCACACAAAATGTAGCTAATTAGTGAAGGTGGTGGAATTTGTGAAGAGTTTTTTGGCTAAGAAGACAAATTCAACTGGATAAACCTTTTGAGCACGGACCTCTAAGTGCTTTGTAAGTCACTGTGAGAATCGAACATAACAGACGCCTTATTTTCTTTATCCCTAAATATATACCGTATAAAACATTTGCATATGCAATAAACTATGATTGAGAATCGATGAACCAGCCATCTTAACTAAGATATAAGGTTGAATTGTTTGTAAGAGCACCTTAAATCTAAATTAATTTTGCCTATCTGTTGTCATTCAGCATTTACTATCCAATGTGAACCTATGGCAAAATGATACTGCCCAAGAAAAACTGAATAATGCAGAATTCATAGAGTTTCTGTTGCATTACAAGAGAGAAAGGTCATCCACAGTGGCCATGCCCAATCTAAGGATTTGCTTGCACCAAGAAAATCAAGATATGGAAAAAAATGAACTAAAAACAAAATCATACAGGATTTTATATCTAATATCGCTAATCCTAATAGCCTTTAGGGGCATAATTATCGACATGGGCTACCATTATTTTACCATTAGCTAATGTTATTTTAGCATAAGATTCATACAATGAGACCTAGTTACTAATAACTGGGGTTAACAATAAAATAATACATTTTAATAGTAGGCCACTTTGATAATTTTCCCCCAAATCTCATGCAAAGAGAATAGCATTTTTGATCTGCCCAACTAAACTACTTGATGTTCAGTTTCCTTTAGTAGATGATCTAGACCCACTGCTGTGTGTTCGTATTTATACTGCATTTGTATTTGTAGCATCAATGTGTATTCTAAACTTGTAACCACTTCCTGTTTCATAGGTCACTCCTTGCAAGTGACTCATTTACTCCATTCACAGAGAGACCTTCATGGGTCTTGTTTCAGTCACATGCTTTATCCCTATTGGCTAGTTCCTCGGCCCTTTATCCCTTAGTCTTATCCTATAGACCTCTATGCAAGAATGCAGCTCCATCTTGGCTCATTGTAAGCTGCTCCAGCTCTGTCCCTCTCCTCCACTGAAAAGTACTCTCTTTTAACCAGTTCCTTCAATCTCAGTCCCCCCCTCCCCCATGGCCCTCATAGTCGCTTCAGTTTCCAGTTCAACTTTAAGCCTACCAACATCTCCGACATCTGCAACATCTCCAGCATTAAACAGTCCATTCTGATTCCATCATCTTACCTCCCCCCCCCCCCATACATACACACACATTTCAGACTGCATGTAGTAAGTTCTGTTCTGTTTTTCAGTTGTTGAAAGAAAATTGTTGAAATTTTAGAAAGTCAGTCTCCATTGTGGATTTTGGGGCTGGTTTAGGTGACTGATAAGTGTAATGCCCCTTTGCATGTAAGCTTCTGGGTCCGGGGTCTGAATGGGCTGGAGCCCCTGCGAACAACAGACTCCATCAGACCCCCCACTCACTCACTTGGCACGTGGTGCCTCCACCTGGAGAAAGAAGTGATAGTGGGTAGGGTTACCCTCTTCTCCCCAGAAACTCAAAAGTCAAGGTCCAAAACCCTTGTGGGAAGCAAGGCTGAGAGTTTACATAGGCTGTCTTGAGAGGAGAGTGGTACACTGTCTAGTCCAAAATGACCACTCCATAGTCAGCAGCTTTTTATTCAGTTTATTCTTCAACTTGAAACTACAGGAGCATTCCAATCTTTAAATAAGTTGTTCTTCCAATATTCCCTCAGAAGAACTCCTGTATTCTCCTTCCTTAAGGTATATTTTGCAAGGTACTCTGAAAGAGGATTTTTTCACACTTTGTACAGCTCCAGCCCATGCCTATCACCAAAGATAGTGTTCCAAAGGCTCTGCTCCTCTCTATGTTTCAAGTTCAGACTAGAGACCTGCACAGGAACGAGGTTCCAACGGGAACGGAAGCAGTTCTGCGGGGTTCCCGTGGAAGTATAAACTGCACCTGCACCAACCTCTCATCTACCGAGTACCAAAATCTTTGAGTGCTGTCTCCTCCTCCTCCTCTTCTTCCTTGCTTTAACAGCACAAATGTGGAAAGACTTCCATTAAGGAGGTGGTAGAGACACAAATGATGACGGAATTAAAAAAGGCATGGGATGAACACAGAGGATCTCTAATTAGAAAATGGAAGTTATAAAAAACCTAACCTTAAATGCCTGCATGTGTGTGGATGTGTCAAGTGATGCTTAGATGGTGACTCTGGCTGTGATGAACTAGGGCTGATACTGGGCAGACTTGTATGGTCTGTGTCTCATACATGGCAATCTGGTTTAGGACGGGTTGGAAAGGACTTAGACAGCAACTTCAGTGGCTGGAACATAAGGACAGTGCTAGGCAGATTTTTACAGTCTGTGTTCCACAAATGAGAAGACGAATAGACTGGCGTGGGCTTCAATGGCAACTCCAGCAATTGGAACATAAGGATAGGGCCAGATAGACTTCTATGGTCTATGTTCCAGAAACACCAAGGAAAGACCATAATCAGGTATATAATATCACACTCATTGATTTAATCATGAATTGATAATGAGTGTGACTATTGGGCAGACTGGATGGACCATTCAGGTCTTTATTTGCTGTCACTTACTATGTTACAATTAATCCTCTTTGCTCCCGGGCTGATGCCCAGACCTCAGATGACACAGGCATAAGCATCAGATGTCACCTGACCTATGGTGCATGCATGTGGTGCCCTCTCAGCCAGTAAATCAGAGACAAATCTTACATGTGCACACCAGAGTGTTCCAAGTTTCAACTTCCATTCCTTCCTTGTCTACAGTGCTGTGGAACAAATCCAGAGAAAGACTGAGGGAGCTGACCGGAATTTTCTTTTATGTACCATTAAATTCTTACGGGGATGGGTGGGGATGGGTTAAATTTTTGCAGGGATAGGTGGGGACGGGTAAGATTCCAGCAGGGATGGGCAGGGGTGGGTAAGATTTCTGTCCCCATGCAACTCTCTAGTTCAGACCCTTCTGGTCTGAATTCCACCCAGGGTGACCTTTGCATTGGCCCACCCTGGTCTGGGGATGGACTCTCTCTGGCTCCTATCCCATGCTCCTGGGCTGGGTCTCTCCACTGCACATCCAAAGCTCTCCTTCACAGTTACTGTTTTTCCTGGTGGTGAATCTTTGTCCTTAGCCAATGTATTCACTTCTTCTTAAAAGGGATCCCCTTCTCCTTCTTTGGGTCACTAGGCAGGAGCTTGTGGGCAACCAAAAACACACAGCAACAAACAATACCAAAAAAAATACCCCTCTCTTCAGGGCAAACTATCTCCTGTATCTCCTCCCAGTCCCTTCCCCCCTGTCACTCCCCAGTCTCCTAGCATTATCTCTCTGCACTTTATTTCAAAAATCCTCCCCTTGGGCTGTGCTTCCTCCCACCCGGGGACCTCCCAGTCACTTCCCCCAGTGACTCTCTACAGGGACTCACTATGCTAGCAATCCCCCACTTAACAGGGGATTGCTTAATGTATGGTGCACCACTAAATTGGCTAATGAGCCAATTAGTGGCAATAATAGGGTGCTAATTGGCACCAATTTGAATTTATAATGATGTGCACCCAAATCCCATAGCATGCTACCTAAAAAGGGGCATGACCATGGGAGATGCATGGGAGAGTTAGGGGTATTTCTAAAATTTGTGTGCAGTGTTATAGAATACAGGGCATGTGGTTTTTTTTCTTGTTTCCCCAAGAAAGTGCCTGGTCTTAAACCACCTCAAGCCCTACTTGTACGTCACACAAATTTGAGGCATATTTTCAAAGCAGTTTGGGAGGCTAAGTTCCATAGGTTTCTATGGAACTTTGGGAGGCTAAGTGCTTTGAAAATGAGCCTGTCTACTGCATGAATAACCTTGGCTGCGCGCTGGGAATAACAGACAGTTGCCACCTTTGGCTAAGTGGCTCAATAAACTCTGGTACATCTGTGATGTGGAGAGGCTGTTAGCTGTCAGACACCATCAATTGCATAAATGGGAGCATGTTTGGGAGCCTTTCATAAGATGTTGCTCAGATTGACTGTTGTATACTTTTCTGCTCTTGGTGTTTGGGTATGTCCTTTCAGTCCTGGAATTATCTGTGGGAAGAAGGGGAGGGAAGGTGTGTGTGTGGGGGGGGGGGGGGATTAGTTTGGGAGGGGATAAACGTTGAAGTTCCTACTGTTTACCAATTGATATCAGGGGTGCAGACAGGTAGTCAAGCTGAGGTGGCCTGTGCTTCACCCTGTTGCTCTCAGTAGTGTAGCCACAGGTGGGCCTGGGTGGGCTGGGGCCCACCCACTTAGGGCTCAGGCCTATCCAACAGTATCACACATTTAGCGGTATTTGGTGGGAATCCCAAGCTCCGCCAGCTGCAAACTTCCCCCGGACCGTAACAAAACCGCTGCTGTCCACAACAGTGGCACCTGTGCATGCTCAGTTTTCAGTGCATTCCTGCCGCAGGCTGCCAAGATGGAGAGAAGCATTTTCCCACCAGCTGAGATATTATTTTGGTGTGTGGGGGAGAACACTTGATGCCCACCCACTTCTTGCCTAGGCCCACCCAAAATCTGCTGTCTGACTACGCCCCTGGTTGCTCTGTTACATAAACTGTTCTGTACCTTTTGGTTTTCAATAAAGACTTATTGCAAATTAACAGAACAAAAAGAAATTAAAGGAGAATGAAATTGACGATAAATGATCGAAGCACCAACTCTGCCTCTAGTTGTGGACAGTACAAATAAAAAAAGTAGCACATATGAATTTATCTTCTTGGGCAGACTGGATGGACCGTGCAGGTCTTTTTCTGCCGTCATCTACTATGTTACTATGTTACTATGTTAGTTGCCGGTATATTTACAACTATGGGTTCTTTCCAATTAAGTATCAAAGTTAATTTAAAATGGTCAGTGTGATAAACAAGTTAGTACAGTCAATAAATCTATATGCTAGCCGCCCGATTTTCAGGCCGTAAGAGGTAGCTGGGCTGTTTTCCCGCAATCCGCACTGACCCCTGATATTCAATGCTGGGCCATGCCCAGTGACTGGCATTGAATATTTGGTTTAACTTTGGTCGGTCCAACTTTAATCGGTCAAGCTGACATTGAGTGCTGGCCAGTTAAAGTCAGACCAGCCAAAGCTATTCCACCTATTGTGGCAGCCAAATGTGGCTACCAAACTTGGCCGGTTTAACTTTTAAAATTAGCAGTCAATTATATTGCGCAATATATCTGGCTATTTGTAAGCCACTAACCAGATAGCTGCCTAAGTGCCTTTTTAGTGGCCATATCATTCTTAATATTGGCCTCAAGGAGATCTAATTGGTGACCTTTGATATGAGATGGACCACCAGTGAAAAGGGAGAATTGCCAATGATCAAAGAATTCTGTGAAATTCTTGCTTTGAGAATCATTTAATGTATTAGAAATGAATTCCATAATGTCATTTTCTGCATCATTCCAATTGCCTGAAGGGCAGTAAAGTAAAACCAGACAAATATGCTTAGACAAAGAAACATCCATAATATCACACGCAACAATTTCTAACTGTGGAGAAATGAACTCAGAGACAGGTGTAAGCTTGAAGAAGGATTTCTAAAGAATTACTAAGCAAACACCCACAGAAGGTGAGCTCTCCACAGGAAAACCAATAAGGTAAAACAAACAGTGGATCCAACAAAAAGTCCTCTCACAATGAGTGTCTTCCTGAACAAGGTCTTTATTCACAATGGCACAACTGACCCGACACGTGACGTGTTTCGGCCGTGAGGCCTGCGTCAGGGGTGTAAAAAGTCCAAAACTGCCGCACCCTGCTCTTTAGTGCTTGAAACGGTCAGCAATATCCCTTGACCACCGTTGACACAATATGAAAAAAAGAAAACTACTGCCTCCACTAAGCCATCACCTCTTTTCTTGAGTCTTGTAAGATGAAATATCTTATAACCAGGAGGGCATAAGTTATTAATGATGGGATCATCCCTAGAATGTATTCATGTTTCAGTAATCAAGACTAGAGAATGACATGGGGATAGGGACCTGCAGTAACCAAGGGGATGGGGACAGAGCTTGTGGGGACGGGGCGGGGACAGATCCCACGGGACAGGGCGGGGATGAGGACAGAGCCCATGGGGACAGGGAGAGACTTTGTCCCCGTGTCATTTTCTACTCTGAAGCCTGTTAATGAACTGGACTGTTTTTTATGTCTGAGTGATGCAGAAAACGATAGTTTGATTTTTTGGAAAAACAAGCAAACATGCTGGTCACAACTGGCAAAATATGCATGGGGAATCCTATACATCCTGCTACCAGCACATCTTCTAAGAAGACATCTTCTATTGCAGGAGGGACTGTGGAAGACACAGGAGAGCTAGACTGAATCCTGAGATTGTTGATGACTTAAAATCATAACAGTACTTCATAGGGCATATTTCTCCCCCACTAGGGCATACATAACAGGTTATATTTTGTACCTCTGGTTTTTTTTAACAAGGTGGATTAGGATTCCTTGGGGCAGTAGAAATCAGCTATTGTTGGGGTTGGAAGGGTAGAGGGTGGTAGTGAGGAGGGTTTTTATAGCTGCTCATTGTTATTATTGTTTTCTATTTATAATTTATACACAATAGTTGCACAGCATAATGTTCCTTTTTATACTTTAATAACAAGATTTAAATATTAAATCATAAAATTGTTTGAGGTTTCTGCAGATGAGGATAGAGCCCATGGGGATGGGGACAGAACCTGCAGGGACGGGGCAAGGACAGAGACAGGGCCTGTGGGGATGGGGTGGGGATGGAGACAGAAACCACGGGGCGGAGTGGGAATGGGGACAAACTTTGTCCCCGTGTCATTCTCTAAGACAAAGACAAATTGTTCATTTACAATCCAGTCACGTATTATTTCAGATTTGTTAACCATCAATCTAGGATTAATATAACCTATTGGCATAGGTAAATCAGATGCAGTTTGAGAGGGTGTGATTTTAATTAGATGACGTTCATGCTGAAGCACTTTTAACTTATGGCTGTTTTTATAATAGGCTGAATTACGAAAATTGGAATAAGGATAAGTAGAACAACCAATTAAAGGCCAATGAAAGTGTTGCCTAGATGCATAAATCAGTGGGATATAATTGTATTCATCAAGTGCATGTAACTGGAGACTCACCAAGCATGATAGGAGAAATAAGATTGGGAGCCACTTAACTAAAAGAAATTCCATTATGGACTAGTTAGAATTGGATAAAAAGAGAAGTTTGATGGATTAAGATCCAAAGTACACTATGATGACAGAATTAAATTAATTCAGCAAATAGTAAGAAGAAAAGGAGAAAAGTTACTGACTAAAGTGAGAGACTAACCAGACCAGAGTATTCTATAATAACGCAAGGTTGAAGGATACATAATGAATAGATGAAAAGGATACACTATTAAAATGAGAGCCGTAAATTCCATGAGAAAGCAGCAGAGAGCAAAGTTAGCTAATAGCCAAAAGACGTTAACTAACATGAAGCACAGTATTAAGTAGACTGCATTAAGTATTGAACAAGAGAAGCTTAATTAGGTGGAAAAATTAAGGACAACAACATATTATCCTACCAATTAGGCATAACATTCATATGCAGCCCAGAAGCCACAGAAAGGCAGCACACAGACACAGTTGTTAAAGTTCTGCACTTGATAGTAAAGACAGCTAGTAAGCTGTCCATCATTGATCAGGCATGCAGTTCCTTTGGTGCTGGCTTCCCGTTCAAATGCTCAAAGGGGTGGAGCCAGAGCTGGAACTCACAGGAAGGTAAAGGCTGCACTGGAAACTAGCCGCTGAATCAGAATACAAAATAGGAGCTCATACCTCATATTGGCTGGCTCAATTGCCTCTGCATGGCTAGAAACTGTTTTGATGAAGGACCATGGCCTTGTTGAGGTCTGGAACAAAGAGTAGGCATTTTCCTACATAAGTAATGGATGCATGGGTTCAAGCGATCTGCAGTCCCTTCAAGGCCGATGCATATTATGCACATTATTAGAGGCCTAGAGTACCTCACTTCTTTAGGCCTCTATCTTAAAATTGTGGGTGAATTTCAAGGCCAGCTGTTCTGATATAAACTGCTGTAAAAATGAGATAAGTCCTCTATCCTGCTTATAAACGAAAGAGAAAAACACCTATATTGTGACCCAAATCGGGAGATAGACGTTTATCTCCCAAAAACGAATAAAGCGGTATAATCAAAAGCCGAATTTGGACGTTTTCAACTGCACTCCGTCGCGGATGCGGACAACGTTGATGGGGGCGTGTCGAAGGCATGGTGAAGGCGGAACTGGGGCGTGGTTATCTGCCGATCAGAGATGGGCGCCTTTCGCCGATAATGGAAAAAAAATATGCGTTTTTAGCGAGAATTTAGGGCACTTTTCCTGGACCCTGTTTTTCCACGAATAAGGCCCCAAAAAGTGCCCTAAATGACCAGATGACCACTGGAGGGAATCGGGGATGACCTCCCCTGACTCCCCCAGTGGTCACAAACCCCCTCCCACCACAAAATATGTCGTTTCACAACTTTTTATTTTTACCCTCAAATGTCATACCCACCTCCCTGGCAGCAGTATGCAGGTCACTGGAGCAGTGGACTTCAGGCAGGTGGACCCAGGCTCATCCCCCCCCCCCCCCCCACCTGTTACACTTGTGCTGGTAAATGGGAGCCCTCCAAACCGCCCCCCAAACCCACTGTACCCACGTGTAGGTGCCCCCCTTCACCCCTTAGGGCTATAGTAATGGTGTAGACTTGTGGGCAGTGGGTTTTGAGGGGGATTTTGGGGGCTCAACACCCAAGGGAAGGGTGCTATGCACCTGGGAACTGTTTTACCTTTTTTTTTTTTTTTGTAAACGTGCCCCCTAGGGTGCCCGGTTGGTGTCCTGGCATGTGAGGTGGACCGGTGCAGTACGAATCCTGGCCCCTCCCACGAATAAATGTCTTGGAGTTATTCGTTTTTGAGCTGGGCGTTTTCGGTTTCCATTATCGCTGAAAAACAAAAACGCCCAGCTCAAAAAAAGATAAACGTCCATGTTTTTTCGAAAATACGATTCGGTCCACCCCTTCACGGACCCGTTCTCTGTTCGATTATGCCCCTCTATGTCTTCTAGGAGGGTTAATATTATTGCAGTGTCTGAACTTATTCATATCTTCCAGCTCATGTTCTAGCTGCATCATTTTTTTTACTTGTTTTTGCAACGTTGTTTGAAGCTGTTTTGCATGAGTCTTCAGGCGTTGCTCCACTTCCTCAACCTGGTTATTGTTGTTCCTTCTTGGGTTTTAAGTTCTTGTAACGCTGCACTGAAATGAGAGTCTCTTGATTGTCCTTAAGAAGCACTTCGACCTATAATATTTCCCGCATGATAGCAGAGAGTGAAATCTCCTCATCTTTCAATCCTGGTGATTTCTGTGGCAACATGAGTTCTGCTTTCAATTTTTCTACACCATGAAATGTGGGTGATGAAATATATAACCTGTCAGGTTTGTACATTGCCATCTTGATCTGTAATATGCCTGATCTGCAAGATTATAATGTAAAATTAATAAGAGCCTAGGCTCTAGGTCAGGGGTGGGCAACCTGTGAAATGTGGTCTGCCATTGAATTTTATGCAGCCACTGAGACCATGGGAAGTATACATAGAAAACATAATTAACCAGAGTTTTGGCAAATTTAAATACTGTATTTCACAAATATATTCAGAATTGCCATGCTAGCAGTTTGTTTCTACTGTTTTTAGTGCGATTTTTACTTATTTATCACAGAAGGTATATGGAGCTGTTTGCATTTATGGTTCTGACATTATGTAATGTTGCAGTCCTCTAGAGGTAGTACTGACATTCATGCAGCCCTCTGTGACCATCTAGATCCATGCCCTCTAATTCCCCCCTGGTATTCTCCTTTCTCTCTATAGAACACAAGTGGACCTTGACCCCCCAATCTTTTTTTAAACTTTCCCTGGTGGTCCAGTGTACCACGACCCCCCGTGACCCTGGAAACCTTTTTAAAAAATTTCCCTGATGGTTCAGTGGACCAAACCCCTTCCCCTGCACAGGCGGCACCCAGACCCTGCCCAGTGCATTCTGTGATGCACTGGGCAGGGCTAAACACCATATAAGGGGAAAAACTCCTTATATGGTGCTTAGCTGATTTTGGGCATCCTCAACTGCTTTCCGTTGCAGAGACGACTAAAGTTCAAGGGGGCATGTCGGCATTGTACTGATGGCAGGACGAGGGTGTGATAAAGAGATGGGCGTCCTTGGCCGATAATGGAAAAAAGAAGGGCATCCCTGACGAGCATTTGGCCGACTTTACTTGGCCCCTTTGTTTTCACGACCAAGCCTCAAAAAGGTGCCCGAACTGACCAGATGACCACCAGAGGGAATCGAGGATGACCTCCCCTTACTCCCCCAGTGGTCACCAACCCCCTCCCACCCCAAAAAAATTTTAAAACATTTTTTCCAGCCTCTATGCCAGCCTCAAATGTCATAACCAGCTCCATCACAGCAGTATGCAGGTCCCTGGAGCAGTGTTTAGTGGGTGCAGTGTACTTCAGGCAGGCAGACCCAGGCCCATCCCCCCCTACCTGTTACACTTGTGGTGGTAAACGTTGAGCTCTTCAACCCTCCCAAATCCACTGCACCCACATGTAGGTGCCCCCCTTCACCCCTTAGGGCTATGGTAGTGGTGTACAGTTGTGGGGAGTGGGTTTTGGGGGGGAGGGTTGGAGGGCTCAGCACCGAAGGTAAGGGAGCTATGCAGCCGGGAGCAATTTGTGAAGTCCACTGCAGTGCCCCCTAGGGTGCCCGGTTGGTGTCCTGGCATGTCAGGGGGACCAGTGCACTACGAATGCTGGCTCCTCCCATGACCAAATAGCTTGGATTTGGTTGTTTTTGAGATGAGCATCCTCGGTTTCCATTATCGGCGAATACTGAGGTCACCCATCTCTAAGGCCAACCTAAATGTCAAGATTTGGGCATCTCCGACCGTATTATAGAAACGAAAGATGGACGCCCATCTTGTTTCGATAATACGGGATGCCCTGCCCCTTCACTGGGGGCGTCCTTAGAGATGGGCGCCCTTAAAGATGGGCACCCAGTTCGATTATGCCCCTCTGTATGTCCATTCTTAAATGTTTTCCTGCTTATCAGTTATATAGACTACAACTAGTGCAAAATACTGCCATAAATCTTCTTCATGGTTGGAAGACGCATGATCACGATACTCCTCTTCTTGTTGCAAAGCACATGCTTCCAGTCACTTATAGGATTCCTTTTAAGATTAATATTTGTCACAGATCCAATCCATAGGTCTTCCTTCTTTTTTAGCTAACCTTTTAATTCCTTATTCCCCTGTCATATCTCTTCGGTCCGCTAAGCAGGGTCTTCTATCAATTCCTTCCTTTCATCAGGTTTTCCTAGATGTGTCCAAAAATTCATTTTTAGTGTGGTTGCACCAACTTTATGGAACACCTTCCATTGTATTTGCCACTGGAAGGTTCTTTTAATAATTTTAAATCTAAGTTGAAAACTTACTACTTCTAATTAGCTTTCCCACTTGACATTCTTTAATTTCTGATAAGTGGCCAAGATGTCCCAAGCCTCCTAGTTTTATTACCCTTCCCTTATTACTCTTTTTTAAAACTTGTAATCTTTCCTCTCCCTGTTTTCCTCAGGTGTTTTGTGTTGTTTAAGTTTGTCAAGTTTTCCTTTTCTTGATACAGTTTAGAGATGGCAAACTGCTAATATTTCTTTGGAAAATTTGCAGTATATCAAATAAATTGAACCTTGAACCGTTGTAGTTTCCCCTTCTCCATTTTTTCTGAGACATTTATTTATTTATTTATTCATTCATGCATTCACCGCACAATCCCAAAGTACTTGACAGCTAACAAATCAACATACATAATAAAAGTGTACAAAATAATACATCACGACAAAAAAACTTACATATATATTAAATATTCAAAATAAACCATAAATATAATGCTTCATCTCGGCAAAAACTCTGCGAATATACATACTGATGTGATACTTCTCCATTCATTTCATATACTCTTTAAACTAACATCCAAAAGCCTGCTGGAACAGAAGGGTTTTCAAATTTCATTTAAACTCTGCACAGTTCTACAGTACTCTCAATGAGGATGATAAGCCATTCCAGAGCTTTGGACCTACAAGCCTGAACACTAAGGACCGATACTCTTCAAGTTTAATCATTTTAAAAGATAGTATTTCCAACAAAATTGAGTTGGATGACCTAAGTGTCCTGACAGGTTGATAAATGTGCAATGTTGTAGCAATAATAGGTGAGACTAAATTATTTTAAATCTTACACACCAGTAATAAAATCTTGAATATGATTCTTTGTTCTATCGGAAGCCAGTGAAGCTCTATTAATACAGGTGCAATATGGCAAAAACATAAGAAACCTGAGACAATTCTTGGTGAACTGCTTTGCCTTCCAAAAAAAGTAATGTTGCTTACCAGTAACAGGTGTTTACTGAAGACAATATTCATGAGGAATCTAGGGGTCGATAATCAGCCAGCGGCGCTCAGCGTTTTCCTGACTGCCACCAGCATTATTCTTGGGAATTCAATGCTGGGTCATGTTTGGGCTTCAGCATTGGTTTCCAGATCTGGCTATGCCATAGCCCGTTAAAGGGGTCCTTTTACCAAGCTGCAATAAAGTGTGGGAGTGTGTTTTTGGTGAATGCTGGGCCATTTTTAACCGTGGCTGGGAAAAAGGACATTTTTTTAATGGGGGCAGTAAATGGCCATATGCTAGAATTAAAGGTAGTGTGCGGCTATTTACTGCCTGAACCCTTACCACTACCCATTGAGCTAGCAGTAAGGGCTCACACGCTACACACATGCAGCACACACCAATATTCCTGTACTGCCGATTACCACCAGAAACGCCCCCTACATGAAGAAAGTAGAAAAGTATTTTCTACAGCGGGAAACAGCACATGCCAACTTCAAAATTACCGCCAAGTGGGCATGCTAACTGGTCAGTAGAGTTGATTTGGCATGTGCTACATGCACAGTAGCCCTAGTACCACTGCTTTGTAAAAGGGGCCCTAAGTATGATATTTATCACTTAACTAGCTATGGGGCACCACATAACAATAGGGCTAATTTTTATGCGGTGACCTTGACCAGTTAAGTGTTGAGTATCAGCACTTAACCAGCCAAGTGTCAACTCTGCCAGTGGAACACTTGCAAAATAGCAGGTTTTGCTTTAAGTGGTAACCGGTTATTTTCAGTGGCACTAACCGGGTAAGTGCCACTGAAAATGATCAGTTAACTTAACTGAAAAAACAGCACAGAGGGCCTTTAAAAACAAAAGGGACACAAAACTCATATATTAAAAAAACTTTTAATGATGAAATTTGATTGAAGAGAGACCCGACACTGAAGGAGTGCGTGAGCTCAATATCGTATGATATATGGAGAAAGGAATATATTATAGACAACTTTGAAAATCAACAGATGTTCTGAATTTGTCTGTATAAGCCTCCTCGTTATTGGTGTGACCCCTGACGCAGGTGCGGTAGCACCGCAACACGGCCCGTGTCGGGTCTCTCTTCAATCAAATTTCATCATTAAAAGTTTTTTTAATATATGAGTTTTGTGTCCCTTTTGTTTTTAAAGGCCCTCTGTGCTGTTTTATTTGCTTGGACTTTGTGTGTACTCGGTTCCCTCTCTCTGTTACATTACAGTTAGCTTAACTGGCCAGGAACTGTTTCTGGCCATTTAAATTGCTTTCAATATTGACTCCATAATCTCTGCTTCCTTCAGAAGCATGAATATTCTTTGCATGCATGATAAAGTCCTCTAGGTCTTTCTGCCAAGCTAAAGATCAATTGTCACTCAGTCTAAAGTGCATGTCATCCATTTGGATGGCTGGTGAATAGCTGTAATCATAGAACACCTCTTGTGGGTAAGAAACCTTGGGGCCCTTTTACAAAGGCATGCCAAAAAGTGGCTGCAGTTGTGTGGGTGCGTGTATTGGACACGTGCTAGACCATTTCTCCAGCGCGTCTGGAAAAAAAGGGGGGGTTGGGCTGGGAAATGGATTGCGGCAAAATGACAACCAGTATGTGTCTACTTATGGCCTGCGCCCTTAACTCCACCCACTGACTTAGCAGTAAGGGCTCTCGTGTTACCCGTGAGATAATAGTCCAGCGCAGGTTCCAACTGCTGATTACCGCCAGGAATGCAACTGCGGTCGAAAATAGAAATTTTTTTCCACTGTGTATTTTTGGACTTGGAATTACCACGTGGCACATGCATTAGCCGGGTGGTTATGCCGATTTGATGCACTCTACATGCGCGTAGGCCCTTACACACTTTTGTAAAAGGGTCCCTTTGGTTTTTCTAAAACCATTTTCCTATTTCTTCCATTTTAACATTTTCTTCAGTCTTCAGTGCAGGGAAAAAGACAAAAATCTAATAATTTCTAAAAGTATGTTGTAAATTGTTGAATAATTAAAGCATGTCAATTCAATGCAAGTATGTGCATTCTTTGAGAACATTAACGAGTGGGTATTATAGATGTGTTCATGATTTCTATAATAAAAAGCATGCTAAAGTACATTGTGGGGCATTGCTTCCTAATTTTGACTAAATCTTTAGGTACTGTATTCAATATTATTCCTGGTACTTGAACCATGCAACTTACATCTGTCTGAGGGTCAAAAGGATTTCTTATACCTACAGTAAGTATATTTTTTGATTACTTCATGAAGTTGAATACTACAATATCATACATAATGTATTAAAAGTTAGTAACAGAGTAGAGGGACCAGTGCCCACTCTCCCATACTGCATTACCAGTAGCACACAAAACATCTTTAATTGGATTGAAACAAAGACTGAAGTTTAGTGAATAACAACCAATCCAAACTTTAACATAAACAGCAGCATATTACAAACCTTAACTTGATTCCCTCATCCCCCTCTACCTCACAGTACCTGAATAGTCATAATACCACACTCACAGCAGCTGGCCACCTTCAACAAACTTTGGTTTCAGATACCTTCTGGCACACTCCTGCCAACCAGTCATGACCCAGGGTGAAGAATCTACTCACTGGATAATTACTGCCTTTTATCCACCACTCAAAATGGAGTGTGCAGCCCACAGGTCATGCCTCCATCACCACTCACTTGCTCCAAAATAAATTCCATTAATCTTTTAGAGGGCTAGTTAATAAGGGGATTTTATCACACCTTAATTCAATCAACCTCACAAGCTGCATATTCATACTGCCTCGGAGCATTGTGGAGCTAACCTATGGTCCAATGCTTCCAGGTCATATCTTAAAGGGGCTGGACAATAAAAGGTTATTCTCCCTCTTCCCACCAAAGACCCCTATAAACATATCTCCTCCCACTCCCAAAAGCCCCTCTGTCATCTATAACCTCCTAAATCTCCCTATCACAATCCTCCTTCCAAAGCATCCCCACTGCCCCTCCCCAAAGTGCCCTCCCTTTTGGGGCAGGAATGATCCACAGTTGCTCCTTCCCCTGGCAATGATGGCTTCAAAGTGTACTGGCAAACTCTAGCAGTTGTCTTGTGGAATACTGCCAGGGGTCACGCTGCTGTATAAGGGTGAAAGGCACATAAATAGCCCTTATAAGGGAAATGAGGCCCAACTAGTACAAAAAGCCCTTATACGACAGCTTGAGCCCTAGCTGCAAGACTACTGTTAAGGGTCACTGGTACCATTTTGAACCTAGTGCTGACAGAAGCAGGAGCTATTAGGGATCATTCCTACCCCAGACCCCTAGAAAACAGGCATTTCACCAGGTAGGCCCTACAGAAGTGTGACAGGGGTCTTTGTGGAAAAGGGGAGTTTCTTCAGGTTGGGGATTACAATAGGGAACTTAGGAGGGGTCTTAGGAAGAGGCTTACACTCTATCCAAAAAAAAAAAAAAAAGCCTAACCTAAGAAATGGGTATTTCAACCAAGCTGTAAAATAATTCTGTTATCAAGAAAACATATCTAACATTTTGTAAGATAACTAAACACTTAGAGGTTCTTTGTAATATTTTTGTAAATGATATTGCTGAAGGGCTGTCTGGAAAGGTTTGCCTCTTTGAAGATGATACCAAAATTTGCACTAGAGTAGACAACCCCGGATGTTGTGGATAGTATGAGGAAGGAATTAGTGAAGCTAGAGGAATGGTCTGGAATTTGGGAGCTTAGGTATAATGCTAAAAAAAAAAAAAAGCAGGGACATGAATATGGATTGCAAAAACCCGAGGGAACGGTAGTTTTGAGGGTGAAGAACTTTTGTGCAAGAAAAAGGAGCGATTGATTGAATGTGATGATCTTAAGGTGGCCAAACAAGTAGAAAAGGTGATGGTGAAAGCTAGAAGGATGCTTGTGTGCATAGGGCAAGGAATGGTCAGTAGGAAAAAGGAGGTGATGATGCCCCTGTATAAGTCTCTGGTGAGACCTCATCTAAAATAGTGTGTACAGTTCTGGAGACTGCACTTTCTAAAAGATATAAACAGGATGGAGTTGGTCCAGAGGGTAGCTATTAAAATGGTCTGAGGTCTTTGTCATAAAGTGTATGGGGACAGACGTAAAGATCTCAATATGTATTCTTTGGAAGAAAGGTGGGAGAGGGGAGATACGATAGGTATTTAAATGTCTCTATGCAGCATAAATACACAGGAGGCGAGTCTCTTTCCAATTGGAAGGAAGCTCTGGAATGAGGGGGCATGGGATGAAAGTGAAAGGGGATAGACTCAGAAGTAACCTGAGGAAATACTTCTTCATGGACAGAAAGCAGAGGGTAGTTATAAGTTATTTTACCACGAGTTTTGTGCTACTTTAGCACAGCATTTCAATGCATAAAACGGGAACCTGTGTTAAAATAGGTTGACTTTTAGTAAAATAACCCATCTTAATAGTATCTCTCATTGATAACTTCCTCCTTAATGCCAGTTTATGCATGTCTAATACATGAAGAGTGCTTCTAAAATGTTACATTACATTACACTATTCTACGTTCTATGCAGATGACATGGAAAAGAAGAAGCACCAGAACAGACATCTGGGAATTTACATATTAAAAAGCAAAATCTAAAAAGAAAATCAGTTCACATATTTCTTAAACAAGACAGTTTTAAGTTGTTTAAGAAATGATTGAAAATAAGTGACAACACGTACAGATGAAGGAAGAGTATTCCAAATTGTCATAGCTTGATAAGGGACTGAAGCCGAATGCTGTTGTAAATATTTGACTGACTTAACTGAGGGAAATAACAGAGATATTTGTCCCTGCAACTGCTGTCATTTCAACTCAGAGAAAAATTCTACCCAAAAATTTCCTTGCAAAGACTGATAAACCATTATACACAACTTAAAACAACATCTCGCTGCAACCAGAAGCCAATGTAATTTATAATAATAAGGAGTGATAGATTCATCCAATCTTAAAAGAAAAAATATCACTCTGAATCATCTGCAGTCTTTTCATTAAAGTATTAGTGCATCCCACATATACGCAGTAAGGATTGAACTATAAGCCTGAAAGGAAACAGTTTGAAATTTCTTCCAATCAATCTTAGTTTTCTTAATAAGAAAAAGGCATGTTTTATGACCTTATTAACTTGATCTATCATTGTCATTAGGCAATCAACTTCAACTCCTAAGATACGAGAGGAAAATTCAAATTTAAATTAGGTCTTATTGATATTAAAATTGTATTTACCCTCAATATCGTTTAGTGTCATTATCTATAAAATACACATGGATGCGTGCATTTTCCCCCAGATTCTATATAAGGTGACAAAAGTTATGCACACAAATCGGCACGAGTAGCTGATTTGCACGTTTAACTTAATTGATTAATTAGCCAATCAGCACTGATAATTGGATGTTGACAAGCAATTATCAACACTGATTAGAATTTACTCACAATACTTGGTAACTGCATTCTATAAGGTAGTCTGCGTAAATTCTACCACATGGATCTCAAAAGGGGGCATGTTCATGGCAGGAGCATGGGCAGGTCGTGGGCATTCCTAAGTTTTATATGCAGTGTTATAGAATATGCCTGATCTGCACCAAAATTAGGTGTGGGTATTTGCACCAGGTTTTATTTGGCATAAATGGCCACGACTAAATTTAGTCACAGGAACGGTCACTATCAGGTAAATTTTCAAAAGAGAAGGGTGCCCATCTTCCGACACAAATCGGGAGATGGGCGTCCTTCTTGCAAGGTCGCCCAAATTGGCATAATCTAAAGCTGATTTTGGGCGCCCTCAACTGCTTTCCGTCGCGGGGACAACCAAAGTTCATGGGGGCATGTCGGCAGTGTAGCGAAGGTGGGACTGGGGCGTGCTTAGGAGATGGGCATCCTCGGCCGATAATGGAAAAAAGAAGGGCGTCCCTGACGAACACTTGGGCGACTTTACTTGTTCCATTTTTTTTCACGACCAAGCCCGAACTGACCTGATGACCACCGGAGGGAATTGGGTATCACCTCCCCTTACTCCCCCAGTGGTCACTAACCCCCTCCTACCCTCAAAAAAATATTTAAAAATACTTTTTGCCAGCCTCTATGTCAGCCTCATATGCCATACTCAGGTTCATCGCAGCAGTATGCAGGTACCTGGAGCAGTTGTAGTTGGTGCAGTGTACTTCAGGCAGGCGGACCCAGGCCCATCCCCCCCATCTGTTACACTTGTGGTGGTAAATGTGAGCCCTCCAAACCCACCAGAAACCCACTGTACCCACATGTAGGTGCCCCCCTTCATCCCTAAGGGCTATGGTAGTGGTGTACAGTTATGGGGAGTGGGTTTTGCAGGGGGGGTTTGGGGGGCTCAGCACCGAAGATAAGGGAGCTATGCACCTGGGACCTTTTTCTGAAGTCCATTGCAGTGCCCCCTAGGGTGCCCGGTTGGTGTCCTGGCATGTGAGGGGGACCAGTGCATTACGAATGCTGGCTCCTACAACGACCAAATGGCCTGGATTTGGTCGTTTTTGAGAAGGCATCCTCAGTTTCCATTGTCGCCGAAAACCAGGGACGGCCGTCTCAAAAACGACCTAAGGACAACCATCTCTAAGGTCGACCTAAGTTTCATGGGCGTCTCCGACCGTATTATCGAATCGAAAGATGGACGCCTATCTTGTTTCGATAATACGGGTTGCCACGCCCCTTTATGGGGCCGTCCTGCAAGGACGCCCTCATGAAAACTTGGGCACCCCATTCGATTATGTCCCTTCACGTGTATTGTATAAACTGTGTCTAACTTTAGGTGAGGTTTATAGAATACTGCTAAGCGGATTTTTTTTCGGCATGGAAATCAAGGTATCTTCTATAACTACGCTCGTAACTTAATTGGCTTAATGAGGCAATCAGCGTATTTAACAACACTTAACAAGCAATAATGAGCACTAATTGGCCATAATGAGAATTTACACACACAACTCACTAAGCATATTTTATAATGAACTATGCCTAAATTCTAAAGCACGCAGTTCAAAAGAGACATGGGCGGGGAAATGGGTGTTTCGTGGGCGTTCTGAAATTTCTGTGCATAGTTGCAGAATATGGCCTAGTGCGCGTAAATATATGAGCTGGGATTTACGCCAGGTTTTCAATTGTGTAAATGGATGTGCATAGTTTTACTTGGAATATCAACTAAGCATAGTCTATATACCGCATTTAAATCTAGGCACACTTATAGAATACACTTAGGCGGAAATCAGTTCCACATGGATTTTTTTAGATGCCATATATAGAATCTGGTCCTATAGAGAGAGTTTGGTCCTATTTGAGCTAACATTTACACCTACCGCTGTGTCATAAATGTAAGATTTAAGGACTTAATTTTAGAACAGAAGACCAACAGAAGTCCAAAATAACATCTAATTTACAAAAGCTTCTCAAGCACCTGTATGTCTTTATAAAATGGGCTCCCAGATTGAGTCCCAAATACATAGGAATGCTTATGTACAAATTGACACCTGCATTTATATTTTATAAGTTACATCCATATAAAAATGTATCTTATAAAATACGCACAAACATTGCAACCCTACCACAAACTGCACACATGGGATCACTTACATGCAGATGTCATAAAAGTAGGTGCACAGTTTCCACACACATACTTTTCACATGCATTGGCAGTCACTCAATTGTATTAACACAAGCTTTACATGCAGGAAAAAGCTTTCAAAATTACCCCTAAGAATGAAAGTGAATGGGATCTGATGTACTGCTTTTCTGTGGTTACAATCAAAGCAGTTCACATATTATATACAGGTACTTATTTTGTACCTGGGGCGCTGGAGGCTTAAGTGACTTGCACAGGGTCACAAGGAGCTGCAGTGGGAATGGAACACTGTTCCTCTGGCTCTCAGGCCATTGCATTAACCATTAGGCTACTCCAGGGGCGATTCAAGATGGCCGCATATTGACCAGCAGAGAAGCGCCGATAATCTCGGGAGGATTATACCTTAAACTATGCCACATACCAAGCGGAAAGGCGTGGTGAAACGGCTTCCCTCGCCTCCTACGACCTCGACGCCAACACAGCCGAGAATTGAACGCTTCTTCTCTGGCTTCTCTCGGAACAATCAGGAGAGGGATCCCCTAGAGGAGTTAACCGGAGAAGCGGAAGCTTCACGGGGAGAGGAAGTCTCCTTGTCGCCACCGTTGTTGGTACTCCCTCCGTGCCCGGCGTCGCAGATAGCCCTGGAGAAGACGTACTCAGCCACCGGAAGTGTGGAAGAGAAAACGTTGTCTGAGGGAGCAGTGCTGTCGGAGGAGACGCTGGGAAGTGAGACAAGTTCTCAAAGAAAATCTTCGGAGGTAAACCTAGGAATGATTTGGACTCTGTTGAAGAAAATAGAAGGGGCTTTGCAGACGACATCGGGTGAGGTACAAACTTTAAATGAAAAATTTGATGAGATGAAAAATGCAGTGGATATGGCGAAACAAGAATTTGCAGCAAAAACAATTAAACTAGAGAAAGAAATAGAACATTTACAAGACTTTAAAATAACAACAATTAAAGATAATACAGATTTAAGGCGAAAAATAGAACAAATAGAAAATTATAATAGACGCCTGAACCTTCGCGTCCTGAATTTCCCTAAGCTCCTAGGAAGTTCCCCGTTGGATTTATTTAAAAGATACCTTAAAGAAAATTTAAAAATTCCTACAGACGCTATGCCTCCAATAAATAAAATTTATTACATTGAAAATTCCAGAGGGGAAGTGGGAAAGACGGGAACCGAGGGTGAAAGTCACATTGATTTAAATGTTTCGCTCTTGTTAGAACAATCTTTGGAAAATGTAACACAAAGAGCTACTCTTCTAGTATCGTTTGTGTTTGAGCAGGATTCCAATTCTATAATGAGACTGTACTTCAGAAATGCAAAATCTCTTTTTGGAGGAGAGCGAGTGTGGATTTACCCCGATGTCACCAAACAAACTCAGCAAAAGAGAAAGGCATTCCTTGCTTTGAAAAAAGGGACATTGGAGGTTGGGGGTTCCTTTTTCTTAGCATACCCATGCAAATGTATTGTAAAGCTGGGATTAACAAAATATGTGTTTTATTCACCAGAACAGCTCAAGTCATTCATAGAGATGAGACAACTGAGATGAATAGTAGAATGAGAGATATGCAACCTTTGTTTAATTATAAAAATATATGATAAGTAATCTTCTCTTTTCATTAGCCCCACTGTATCATAGTTTGTGGTCTAAGGAAGCATGACAGTTTATTTTGTTGATTTTAGTTATGCCTTCTGTAAAATATTTTGCTGTATTTCAATGATCTTTGTCGCTGTTTAAAAAGGTTGAAATAAAGAAATATATTAATAATAGGCTACTCCAGCACTCCAGTGCCTAAGTTATGAAAGCATATAGGCACTTTGTATGTATTTTATAATGGCAACATATGCTCCTATGTGCCACATTAAAATTACCTTCCAGAAAGCTCCTGCATAAAGTTACATCTGCTCTCAGGCATACATATCTTACCCTCCTAACTTTTCATGTGTTTATTTTATACAGTGTAGCCTAATGGTTAGCACACTGGGTTCAGAACTGGATTCTGGGTTCAACTCCCACTATGGCCCCTTGTGACCCTGGGCAAGTCACTTAATCCTCCATTGCTCCAGGTACAAAAACTTACAGGCCCTGCTACAAAGCCATGTGGTAAGGACTAACACATGTTTACCTGCAACAAAAAGTGGCTTTACCACAGGGCACGCTGAGGCATCCCGAGGTAATTTGGGGATGTGTACATGATACCCATGTGCTAAAAATTTAAATTTATTTTTTATCGCTGGGAACAGAATGGACATGTTCTGCGCTAATTAGTTAGCATGTGGGCATTGCCACAAGTGAACTGATTAGTGCAGGTTTAACATGTGAGTCCCTACCACTTCCAAAATAGATGGCAGTAGGGGCTAACGAGCTAATGGGAAAATTAGCGCGTGGCTATTAATACCAAAAATTGGAAATTTGACCATTTTATCCCAGTGGTAAGAATAGCCTTATAGCGCAGAAATAATTCACCACATTGTTAATGCGAGAGACCTTACTGCTAAGTCAATGGCTGGTGGTAAGGTCTCAGACCCAAAATGGACACGCGCGCCAATTTTTATTTTGCCGCATGTCCATTTTCGGCAAAAATATTAAAAAGGCCTTTTTTTACAGGCGTGCTGAAAAATGATTCTGTGCGCGTCCATAACACACGTTTACACTACCTCAGCTCTTAGTAAAAGGACCCGTAAGTCCATAATGGGTCCACACTAAAGCTACTTTTTACCACTGTGTGGTAAAAAGGCCTCTTAGATTGTGAGCCCACTAGGGGCAGAGAAAGTGCCTACCTATAATAAATGTACACTGCTTTGATTATACAACAAAAAGGCAGTGTATTAGATCTATGAGTCTTATCCTGTACCCTCACATATAAGCATATCTCACAATGGTTCAAACTCCACCCCTGGGAATGTTTATGCATAACCTTCAACTGTAAAAGTACATGGCAGTGCAAATACTTATGCAAGAAGATACCCAATTTTTTAAGCACCTGCTTCTGTGCACAAAACACTGTTTTGTGCGCATAAAAGGATCATAAATTACCTCATAAATGTTACTACCTTTTAAAGGGGAAAAAGGCTAGAATGAGGTGGAAAAACTGAGTTTCATTCATTTGTATGTTGAACAGATATATCTTTAAAGCACTGTCAGGCAATATACTAGGCATGATATATGCAAAAGTAATTTCTCCTTCTACATTTATGATCACTTCTGAGCACATTTTTTTCTTTTGTTTCTGCAGCTTTAAAGCAAAAATGTCTTGCAAACATCTGCAAATCTATCTAAACTCCAGAGGAAATATCTGAAAGAGGCACTTTGAATTTCTTGCAATGCTTCCCTTAATTTTCCTTTCTATTATATAGTCGCTGTGTGTTCATTGCTAATTAAAAGGTTTTGACTATTTTGTGAAATTCAAATTGAAAACCCAGTTTAAAGAAATTGTAAACCTGATGTATCATATCATGGAACCTTAAATTTGACTGTAATAAAGCTTTAGTATGTTTATCAATGTATGTTAAAAATAATAGATAAACAGCATTTAAAAAATGTGCAAACGGGTTGTGTGATTTGTGTTATAAAAACTAGCCTGAAGTACTGCAAGAGCTATAAAGCTAAGACAGTTGTTTACCTACCTTTTGGCACAAACTGAACATTTTTGGATTCTTGGTTTTCTAAATCAGGATGTACCCAGTAGCATCAATGTGTACCCAGTAGTAATCAGGCAGTGTTGCGTACTGCCCAGTTTCTGCCGGGTTATCACAGAAGCCCTTACTGCCACCTCTCACGGTGTGAAGGAGACATCAAGCTTGAATTGAAATTGATGTCATTTCATCTAATGGAAGTCTTGAGGTATTTCTACTAGAGGCAATCTCCCAAATAAGTGTTTGACCCCTAGCGGTAGAACTGTGAGAATGCTATTAAGGATGAACTGACACCATTTGGAACCCAGAACCCAATGGGGCAGGAGTGATTGGAGTTCTACCACTAAACACTAGGGAAGACTCTAGTAGGTCCCGGGTGAGGTCTTTGGGAGGTTCAAGGGCTGGGGTTGCCTTTCAAGGGGTGGGAGTCTGTCCTGGGGGTGAGGGAGCATTTTAGGAGTTGGGCGGGGGCTATGAGTGAAGGGGGTTCTTAGCAGGGGAAAGGAGTTCTGTGCTATTTATTTGTAGCATTTATACCCTGCTCTTTCCCGCTCGATAGCAGGTTCAGTGTGGCTTACAATGTATGGGTACAAAGTATTACAGGGATATGCACCGGCCCCTTTAAGATGCCCCACAAGCATTGGGCCACACATGAGGTCCATGCTTGAGGGAAGAAAACTAACGCACTCTGCAAGGTTGTTTTCAAGGTGCATTAATCATATACCACAAGAATTATTATCCTGAAGTACTGAGTTACCACAGGTTAGTGACTCCCACAGTAGATTATGTTGTTTGTTAAAGTACATCTTAGTAACTGTCCCCCAGAAATTGGCTTTTATATTTACGTTTATTTTTTTTATATTTGAAGTTATTCTGTAAGTTGATGCCTCATTTTAGGTGCCCAAATGACGACCAATAATTCTATAATGGCATACAGCCATTGATTCATAGAATTATGCGCAGTGTTACAGAATTTAGGAGCTGTGCACCCAAGTTATGCACCAGGATTTACACCGGGTTTCAGTTGGCGTAAGTCCTCAGGCCCAAAGCTGGGTGCCAGAATACGCACTAAGCTATATTCTATAAAGAGTGCTCAGCTGTGTGCGAATTTTTCCCAGTGCCTACTTTTTGGCGGCATTTACTGAATCCAGCTGTATTTGTCATATATTTATATTTATTCTGCTGTACATCACCAAGCTTTTTAAATAGTAACATAGTAAATGATGGCAGGTAAAGACCTGTACGGTCCATCCAGTCTGTCCAACAAGATAAACTCATTATACAGTGGAGTGAAGGAGTGGCCTAGTGGTTAGAGCACTGGTCTTGCAATCTAGAGGTGGCTGGTTCAAATCCCACTACTGCTGCTTGTGATCTTGCGCAAGTCACCTAACCCTCCATTGTCTCAGGTACAAACTTAGCTTGTGAGCCCTCCTGGGACAGAGAAATATCCAGAGTAGCTGACTATAACTCACCTTGAGCTACTACTGAAAAAGGTGTGAGCAAAATATGAATAAAAAATATATGGTATATAATACTTTATATGTATACCAGAGAAAGCCCTCCCATTGACTCAAGGAATATCTTCCAAACTATTAGGTCATCCTTTACTGTTGTATGATGCGGATGAAGTGATGTTGTTTTCTCATTCCTACTGTGGCCAGGGCAAAGTGTTACATAAATAATCTACCCATTGGTATGATTCAAATATGTTCATCTCTACCTGTTTTTAAATCTATGCTGAAGGCTCACCTTTTCACTGCTGCCTTTGGCTCCTAGCTGCTACTCATTTGCCCTCCTCCTCCCCCCCCCCCCCCCCGGTTCCTCTTTACCCTTGCCCGTAATGACTTGTCTGTCTGTTTTACCTAGATTGTAAGCTCTTTGAGCAGGGACTGTCTCTCTATGTCAAATGTTCAGCGCTGCGTGCGTCTGGTAGCGCTATATAAATGCTATTAGTAGTAGTAGTAAGTAGCCCGATGAGTGATTGGAACTGCTTCAGGGTTGCCTTTTTAGCTATGTCGAAGTCATTGATTCGCTCTTTCAGTTTATCAAGTTTGTCTTTGGGGAGTTGTGACTCTTGTCCTGTGGCATCTATCTCTATGTCTGAAAAGGTTAACAATGGCAAAAGACCAACTGTTTTGTCATCCACCAGTGGGACACCAAAGTTGTTTGCCATTCTTTGGAAAATGTCTAAGGCTGCTGCACATTCCTTCTCTTCTTTGGCAATGAATAGGAATCATCCAGATAATGGATGATGCTTGGGTAACCTACGAACTGTTCGACCACCCAGTGGAGAAAGGAGCTGAATTGTTCAAAATATCTGCAAGATATGGGGCATCCTATGGGAAGGCATTTATCATAGTAGAATTCTCACCCTAAGCAGAAACCCAGCATTTGAAAGGACTCGTGTACTGGCAGGAGTCTAAAAGCAGACTTGATGTTGGCTTTAACTAATTGTGCCCAAATACCCCTTTGTTTGATCTCCTGATGGCATGGTTGAAGAAGCGTATTGCACGGTGCACGGGTGGGGGTCTATGAAATTGTTGACTGACACCTCTTCTGGGTATGAGAGGTTCTGTTTGAGCCTATATTTGCCTGGCTCTTTCTTGGGGGATGATACCTAATGGGGAAATTAACAATTTCAATATAGGTTTGTTCATAAATAGGCACACGACCCTGCCCAGGGCGATTTTGTATTCTATTTTTCTTTTCGTGATATCATAGTGTGTGCAGATTGACTGTGGATTGTTAGGGAGCAATGGTTCTCTGTGTGGGGATATGGTATAAGGTATGATAAAGCCCATAGAGAAGCCCATTACAGCGAATTTACCAATTGGGGTAAATGTGTAACCATGGTAGCACGGCGTGCAAGCTGATCGGTGTTGGAGCTAGATAAGCATGTGATAGAATCATGGTATGTGCCCTAACTGGAAATGATGCCTCCACATGTTGCCTTTGGGCTTTGGTAGGCCCTAGATTAAGTATGTACATTGCAGCTGGCACTGGGGAGGTCATGTTGGCAGCTGGAGATGTGTGTATGTGAGTTTTGTGCATATGTGTGGCTGGATATTGGACTCCGCAGTGTAAACATGTGTGCCAAAACCAGCACGGGTTCCACATATAGTGACTATTATTAAATTCCCTGCATATCCTCTTACTAGAGGGGTTATTGGATCTGGCAGCGTAAGCCAGATTTTGAGATGGGAGACTATCCGCCTTAATTTCGAAAGAGAAAGACGCCCATATTTCAACCCAAATCAGGAGATGGGCGTCTTTCTCCCGTGGGCACCCAAATCGGTATAACCAAAAGCCAATTTTGGGTGTCTTCAACTGCAATATGTCGCGGAAACGGGCAAAGGTGACAGGGGCATGTCGGAGGCGTGGTGAAGGCGGGACTGGGGCATGTTTATCGGCCAAGGAGAGATGGGCGCCCTCGGCCGATAATTGAAAAAAGAAAGGCGTTTGTAGCGCGAATTTGGGTCACTTTTTGGACCCTTTTTTCACGAACAAGTCCCAAAAAAATGCCCTAAATGACCAGATGACCACCGGAGGAAATCGGGGATGACCACCCCTGACTCCCCCAGTGGTCACTAACCCCCTCCCACCAAAACAAAAACAACTTTAACAACTCCATCACAGCAGTATGCAGGTCCCTGGAGCAGTTGTTAGTGGGTGCAGTGGACTTCAGCCAGGTGGACCCAGGCCCATCCCCCCCTACCTGTTACACTTGTGGTGGTAAATGGGAGCCCTCCAAACCGCCCCCAAAACCCACTGTACCCACATCTAGGTGCCCCCCTTCAGCCATAAGTGCTATGGTAATGGTGTAGATTTGTGGGCAGTGGGTTTTGGGGGGGATTTGGGGGGCTCAGCACCCAAGGGAAGGGAGCTATTGACTTCAGAGGTAGTTAACTTTTTTTTTTAATTGTTACAAGTGCCCCCTAGGGTGTCCGGTTGGTGTCCTGGCATGTGAGGGGGACCAGTGCACTACGAATCCTGGCCCCTCCCACAACCTAATCCCTTGGATTTGTTCGTTTTTGAGCTGGGCGCCTTCGGTTTCCATTATCGCTGAAAAATGATACCGCCCAGCTCAAATCCACACAAATCCGATGCATTTGGCTGGCACAAACCGTATTATCGGAAAAAAGATGGACGCCCATTTTTTTCAAAAATACGGTTTGTCCTGCTCCTTCACGTACCCGTTCTCGGAGATAGACGCCCATGGAGATGGGCGTTCGCGTTCGATTATGCCCCTCCACCTGGACTAAATGGCCCCTTGGATATTTTAACAAGGTGGATTAGGGTTCTTGGAGTAATAGAAGTCAGTTATTGTTGGGGTTGGGAGCGTAGATGTGGCAAGGGGTTATTTCACTTGCTTATTATTATTGTTTTCTAGTTGTGATTTATAAATAACAGTTCTACAGAATATTTTTCCTTTTTATACTTTAATAAAAAGATTTAAATATAAAATCATAAGTGTTTGAGGCTTGTGCAGATGGGGACAGAGCCCTTGGGGATAGAGTGGGGACAAGGACAGAGCCATGGATATGGAGCATGGATGGGGACAGATCCCATGGGGGTGGGGCGGTGACGGGAACAAGACCCCTGAGATGGGGACTAACTTTGCCCCTGTGTCATTCTTTACCAGCTGACCATAGGAGCCGGCTCTGTGGGTGCTATGGGTGTGGCTTGAGCACCCCCAGTTTTGAGAGAATTCCTTGTATGTGCCTGGGGAGGGGTTATTACCATTGGGCTTAGCACCCCCAATAATTCTGAAAAGTTGGCTCCTATGCAGCTGACTGTCATACTCTTCTAACCAAAGGCTGAGATCAAATATTCCCTTCAAATAACAGTGAGTGGCAGACACCACTGTATGTTCTCATTCCACAAATCAAAATATAAATTGGTATCGCATGATGGTGCATTTTTACCCTATACACTAGGAAAACTAATGAGAAAAAAAATTGTATTTTTCAAGAGTTGTCATTGTTTCTACTCTCATCACTATTTTTTAAGTGCTGCCAGAACCTAGGCATGGGGAAGGGGGAGTAAAATTGTATAGCGATCTTTCATTAGCATTGTATGAAGAATGACCATAAAGCAAACCTTCTACCAGTCAGCAATGAAAGAGCATCAATCTATAATATAGCAAAGGAGATCAGACAAAAGCAATCTTTTAACTCCTGGTCAGCAGGCATCACCGTGCTGAATAGATTTCACTTATCCGTCATCATTAAATGTTACCTCATCACCTTATTAACA
This sequence comes from Microcaecilia unicolor, assembly GCF_901765095.1. Classification (NCBI taxonomy): domain Eukaryota; kingdom Metazoa; phylum Chordata; class Amphibia; order Gymnophiona; family Siphonopidae; genus Microcaecilia; species Microcaecilia unicolor. Next base: position 591,449,383 of record NC_044031.1, on the reverse strand, counting down.
TCATTACCTTATTAAATTAATATTAACATGGAGCTTTGCAGAAGACGCACAACAAAAGGGCATTTGTTATTTAATTGGTAACTCAGCCAGCATTAAGTCAAGCAATCGTGCAGCGGATGCACATACCAGAAAAGATGATTTATCATATGTATTCTTTGCATCGGTATTCCTGTTCTGATACATACAGCATACTGACCTGCAGGCATCCCATTAAGGGATTAATTAATAAATGTTGAAGTGGGGTTGATTAGGACACTGGTCACATGGGTAGCAACACATCCAACCAGGTATAAATCACTAACTACCAGTCTTGTTGAAATCTATTTCGCCCCCCATCCAGCTGCTTTCCTGTATTATTCTACAAGGTAAGCTCGTCTATTTTCTCCGTCCATGCTTTCTGAAAAGATTTATACATATTTGGTAAAAAGAAAATAATGAGGCAGGCATTTAAAAAAACAAGATATGAGAACTATAAAAAAAAAGACTGAACAATAATTACAGAGAAATGAACAATCGCTTTTGAAATAAAAAAATCGACCAAGGTCTATTAAATAGCATGAAGGAATTTTAGTTTTAAATTATCACTCTATTGCAAATATCAGATGTTTATTTTATAACATAGATGGGTTTGTTAATCACTTGAATCTTTGTAGAATACTGAAAAATAACTATAGGGTGGAGTAAAGCTTGTGTGTGTGCATCTATATAGGGGTTAACTCTGAACCTCAGCTCTGAGCCCATAGAAGGAAGACGGCAAGAAGCACAGGAACTGTAAAATATCGGGTTGTGCATAAGAAAATGGGGAATTCAGATGAAAGGATGCTTTTCCCAGAAACTTAAGGGGTCTTTTACAAAGGAGCGCTAATAGGAGCGTGCTAAATGCAGAGACACCAATGTATTCCTATGGGCATCTCTAGCGTTTAGCGCGTGCTTATTTTTAGCACGTGCTAAAAATGCCAGCTCGTCTTCGTAAAAGACCCCCACAGAGTTAAAAACTTTAAAATGATCAAGCAGATGCAATGTATCTTTTGTAGTACTGCATATCAGGAATGCACTATCTCCCTGATTCTGTAAAGGTCACCAAAAATTGCACATGCAAATTTAGGCGTGGCTTCAATTTGCACATGCAATTTAATAGAATAATGAGCCAATTATTGCCAATACTTGTTTTTTTAACAAGCAATTATAGGGAAGGGAAATGGGACTTGATATACAACCTTTTTGCAACTACATTCAAAAACAGTTTACATATATTCAGGTACTTATTTTGTACCAGGGGCAATGGAGGGTAAAGTGACTTGCCCAGAGTCACAAGGAGCTGCACTGGGAATTGACCTCACTTCCCCAGGATCAAAGTCCACTGCACTAACCACTAGGCTACTCCTCCCCTAGCAACAGTCCATGTAGAAGCCTGCCCTTGCAGATCAGCGGTATGGCCGCGCAGGCTTCTGTTTCTGTGAGTCTGACGTGCAGGACGTCAGACTCACAGAAACAGAAGCCTGCGCGGCCATACCGCTGATCTGCAAGGGCAGGCTTCTACATGGAATGTTGCTAGTTGAATAGCAACATTCCATGTAGAATCTCAAACAGTAGCAACAGAATCTCCAATAGTAGCAACATTCAATGTAGAATCTCAAATAGATAAAGGGAAATGGAACTTGATATACCGCCTTTCTGAGGTTTTTGCAACTACATTCAAAGCGATATACATAATTCAGGTACTTATTTTGTACCAGGGGCAATGGAGGGTTAAGTGACTTGCCCAGAGCCACAAGGAACTGCACTGGGAATTGAACTCAATTCCCCAGGATCAAAGTCCACTGCACTAACCACCAGGCCACTCCTCCACTCTATACATATTTGTATAGGCACTAATTAGATTTAATTGGGGATTATTACACACGTAAGGTTAGGTGTGGGATCCATGCCTAAAACTTATGCAAAGCCCAAAAAAGGAGGCATGGAAATGGGAGGGTCATGTGTGTTTTGGAGTGGATCAAAGGCATAGGTTATTTTTGATGGTGCAGATGGCAGTGCCTAAATTTATGCATGACCTCTTTGCTTAAGCGTTAATTCTAGAAACCATTCTGAACTTTAGAATACCGCTTAGGCAGGTTTTTTTGGCACAGATGGTTTTAGGGGGCCATTTATAGAATCTAGCCCCTTATGGCCCGCAGTAAATGTTTACCATATAATAATATTGATAACATCCACTACTATCTGTAAGAAGAATAAGATATATGGCCCCTTACTTTTAGAAAACCTTTAGGGGGAAAAAGCCTCAAAGTGCCTGGGTCAAAACCAACGCACAGGCATTAAACGATCCATTTAATAATACTGGGGTTTTTTTTGCCTATGATAAAGAGCAGATCCTCTTAAGACTGAGTGATTGGTCAACAGGATCGTTTAAAGCCTGTGCTTTGGTTTTGACCCAGGCACTTTGAGGCTTTTTCTCCCTAAAGGTTTTCTAAAAATAAGGGGCCATATATCTTATTCTTCTTACAGATAACAGTGGATGTTATTAATATTATTATATAGTATTTAGCAACTTCCACCACCACTCCATAGGACGTGTTAATGTTTACCACAAATCTTTGCAGCTTTCTTGCTTGCTTGTTCACTTACTTATTAATTAATTAGGATTTTATTTAACGCCTTTTGGAAGGAATTCACTCAAGGCGAAATATTCTTTTCTGATGATCTGAAACTCTGAAAAACGAATTAAGAATTCTATACAACTGCTTTTTGGGATTTCTTTGATTTGTGAGACTTTTGCATTTTTGTTTTCAGTTGAAAGACGGCCATTAAAAAATATCTATACATGTGAGGGCAGTTGAAAAATAGGGCCTCAATAGGAAGGCACCTAGGGGATGCCTAGTAGTATCCTGTTCTGTAAAGGAAGGTAACACAACAATTGACTGCAAATGATCGTACTACTTATGTTGAAAGACCCAAATTCTTAGTATCTGTTACTATTAATTTATTTTAATCATACTTTCCCTTTTGAAAAATTGTTTTCTGGAAATAATTTTTTCTTAGGAGGAAAAGGTCTCAAAATACCCAGGTACCAGGACAAACATCAATCATCAATAAGTCTCAAGGCACACTGTAGGCTAGGCTCATCACTGATCTAACAACCTCCTGTTTTAAACATTTTTATACAATCTTTTTTTTTTAATTTACACCTAACCTTTCCATGTGAATCAAAAAATCCTATCAAAATGACACGACTTAGCTTTTTGCTCAAGACGCAGGTCTGGTTGTCAAACGTCCATTCATATGACTCCCGATGGGGACCCGTTTCGCCCACCGGCTTTATCAAGGGAAAGTTAATAGTAACAGATACTAAGAATTTGGGTCTTTCAACATAAGTGGTACGATCATTTGCAGTCAATTGTTGTATTCAATATTAAGGATTCTGCAAAGGAGTTTGACATTGCTAGAAGTGATCTGCAAAGGAAGGTAGACATGTACTTCCCATTAATGAATACTAATATTTATTTATTTATTTATTTTAGATCATTTATACCCCAACTGGATATATACATGTGCACCACTTAGACGCAAACATGCCAGCCATAGAGCTGGTGTAAATGCTCGCACTTAAATACCAGACTTACACACATAGGGCCAGATTCTAGATAAGGTGCCTAGAAAATCCATGCCAAAAGCATTTCCACCTAAGTGTATTCTATAAGCAGTGTGTAGATTTAGGCGCAGTATATAGAATATGTTAGTTGATGTTGCAGTGCCTAAAACTACGTGCATCCATTTACACTAATGAAAACCTGGCGTAAATCCCAGCACGTAGATGTAGGCACACTGAGCCATATTCTATAACTATGCTCGTAAATTTTAGAGCTCCCATGAAATGCCCATTTCCCCACACATAACCACGCCTCTTTTGCCTGCACGCATTAAATGTAGGTGCAGTGCATTAAAGAATACGCTTAGGGAGTTCTGTGCGTAAATTCTAATTATTGCCAATTAGTGCTGATTATTGCTTGGTAAGAATAATAAAAGAAGAAAATAAAAATTAAGAACTGTTAACAAAGATTCCCTGAACAGATCGGTGTGTTGGGACCGATCACTAATTATTGATTTGGAGTGGAAACTTAGTTCCTGGCCACTAATGCCGGAAATAGAAACATGGCGGTTTCGTAGATGCGCTACGAGGTGGCCAAAGCACGTGGGAAACCCACATGCTGCTACTACCACTGGTCACCTTTAAGCGCACCTTCATAAAAGGACCCCAAAGAGCTCAACTCAGAGGGCTCTTTATAGAATAGCACTCCGTGCCAATTTTTTCTAGCACCCAAATTTGAGCCTCACTTACTGAATCTGGTCCTAAGTGTAAATTTGGGCATGCAAGTTTATAGAATTAAGGGGTTAGATTTTTAAAAGCTGGATTTGGAGTTAGCTCATGCTTTATATATATATATATATATATATATATATATATATATATATATATATATATATATATATATATATCAGTACCTTATATTCAGGTATGCTAGGTATTAAATCTTGCCTACTTTCCATTTCTAACTCATAGGACCTTTAATAGACATGAACATGTATGCAATAATGTGAAGGATAAAGAAATGATTTTTTTTAATTCTCTATATAATCATAAACCTTTATAACAATGTACTTAATCCACCAGGCAGGAGTTTGTACGGTGTGACTAATTCCCATTCTGTGGCTTAAAACAATGTTTAGAGTACAGCTGATGGTCATGGTGGTAGTATTTCACTTTGGTAAGTGACTTTGAATTTATGTTTATGTATATTTCAGTATAACACCAACAGTTCGATCTGCACATGATTCAAAATGGACTTACATTTCAATAGTTTATACAGAAGCAAGAGTTTAGGGATACATTTTTAAGAACTCTTGAGCAGGATTTTCTGATCTTAAAATTAAGCACAAATCCATTTTTTTCTTATCCTCTTTGGAAGAGATAAGCTTACTGTTTATTGAAGATAGGAGTTCAACTGCATTCTTGTTATTAGACAAAAGCACATTTCTTTTTCTCATTGCTATGCTTAGGTCTGGGCTACCAAGATCCTTATGCACTCAGCAGCTATTATGGGAAACTTCAAATACCGGTATTTCACTTAAAATATGGATACGATTTGGATTAAATGGTAGTCTTCTTCTCCCCCCTCCTTAATACAAATAAAAAATAAAAAGATTATTGGAACACAGAATGGCTTTTACTTCATTAAACACATCCAAACTTTGTATTCTAAAGTACAATCACTGTTTATTTTTTAGGAATAAAATAGTTTGTTAGGAATAAGCAAGGTTTATGAGCACCAATTAATAACTACAAGGATTTCCTGTCCTAAAGATCTGAGAAGAGAGCACACATTTCAGTTCCAGTCTATCAAGTTTGGAAACAAAGTGGGCATGTGAATATAGAAAACTGTAGAAGCATGGCTTGAAAGGATCTCGAGAGGTTTTCTGATCTTTCCCTTAGTGTTCTGGCAAGATGCACCCTGTTAAGGACTGTTCAATTCTTTGGATATGACATGAAAAATTCAACAATACATTTGACATGTGTGTTTGAAGCTAAAATGAAACAAACAAAAAAAAAAAATCCAACAATGGTGCCCTTTGACTAAAGTGTGTTAAGTAGTTACCCCAGGATTCTATATATTAGAGTCCTTTTACTAAGGTGCACTGAAAAATGACCTGCGGTAATGTAGGTTTAGGTTTTGGGTGTGCGCAGATCCATTTTTCAGCGTGCCTGCAAAAAATGCCTTTTTTTTATTTTTGCCAAAAATGGATGTGCTGCAAAATAAAAATTGCCATGCGTCCATTTTGGGCCTGAGACCTTACCGCCAACCATTGATTTAGTGGTAAGGTCTCTCTTGTTAACCATGCGATAATCGCCTACGCACATCAAGTCAGAGTTATCGCCCGATTTTCACCACGCGCCAGAAAATAAAATATATTTTCTGGTGTGCGTAGTGGGTACACGTAAAAAATGAAATTACTGCATGGGCCATGAGGTAGCGGACTATAACTCCAAATTGGCGCTTGTTGGGCATGCGTAAAGAGCCCCTTTGTGCCTTAATTTTTGCACGGAAATCGAAGTGTGTTGAACTTAATTGGTTAACTAGCTAATCAGCGCTGTCAATTGGATGGTAACAAATAATTATCAGCACTAATTGGTATTAATTAAGACTTACACACACAACTCACTAAGTGTATTCTGTAACGTGGTGTGCTTAAATTCGAAGTCACATAGTTGAAAAGGGGGTGTGGCCAAAGGTGGAGCATGGGCATTTCTAAAATATATGTGCTTTGTTATGGAATACACCCACTCTGCATCTAATTTAGTTGTTGAGATTTACACCAAGTAAAACATGGCATAAATGGCCGCGACTAAATTTGGTCACGTGGAGAGACTTTCTGCGTATTCCATACACCGTGCAGAAATTTAAGCCTATTCTATACAATATAAGCGCAAATAGAGAATATGCCGAGGCATACTTTTTTCCATGCAGAATTTTCAGGTACCATATACAGTATATATAATCTAGCCCTTAATGTATAAATTAAAACACCTTCACTGCTACTTCATAAGTGCAGTGGTTGTTGGTGATTTCACAGTTAGTGCGTGCTAAATTGCATGTCAAAGCCAGCTTCAGTAAATCAGGCCCAAAGTTAGATGTCGGAAATAAATAGTGCCAAGTGCTATTCAATAATGAGCACATGCCCATTATTGAATAGTGCTTAGCGCTGATTCCTGTGCCTAATTTTGGGTGTAATTCTTGTGCCCAACTTATGTGCAGAAAAGGCAGTATTCCGCAACAGCAAATATCAAACAAGAGGAGTGAAGTGAATAACCATAAGAATCAAAATACAACTTCACTAAACCAGTGTATATGGTTTGATTAATGTCACCATATAAATATGTAACTAATATATTCTCTTGAAAAAGGAGTTTAAAAAAAGCCTCAGAATTAGATGCTAATTGCTAATATTGTGCACCCTGTCATCTCAGAAGGCAAAAGTAGAGACTAATAGATGATTCACCACTGGAGACGTGAGTCCAACAGTCTTTATTATATCAAAGATAACGACCCGACACAGGCCGTGTTTCGACGCTAAAAAAGAGTCTGCATCAGGGGTCAATAAATACACCAAGTAGTGAATGCAAAATGAGGAGTCCTACTTGTATGTGTGTTGTCAACTCACTAATCACATAGCACTAAACAGAAAATGCTGGACACAAACTATCAGAGCAAAAGTTATAAGTTATAGTTTTTAAGAAATAGTTTTCATAGTTTTTGTAAAATGTCATTTAACTTTTGTAGTAATTGAAAAAGGTCTCCCCGACGCTTGCCACCGTTTCATGACACCATGGAGGTCGATATTGAACCCTGGAATTCTTTTTTGAAAGTTATCACCCCCTGAAGCAGTAGAATTGGCACAATGAAATGGTGGCTAGCGTTGGGGAGACCTTTTTTCAGGCCCCCTGATCTGTCCATGTCTTTTTTTTTGGTTGTGCGCGAGAAGATATTGGCACAGTTCTTTATAGAATCACGCATAGGCATGGAAATATTTTAAAACAAATAGAAGGAAATATTTTTTCACTCATGGATAGTTAAGCTCTGGAACTCATTGCCGGAGGATGTGGAAACAGCGGTTAGCGTACCTGGGTTTAAAAATGTTTGGACAAGTTCCTGGAGGAAAGGTCCATAGTCTGCTATTGACACAGACATGGGGAAGCAGCTGCTTGCCCTTGGATTGGTAGTATGGAATGTTGCTACTAGTTGGATTTCTGCCAGGTACTTGTGACCTGGATTGGCCACTATTGGAAACAGGATATTTATTTTGTAGGCTCAATGTGGCTTACATAGTACCGGAGAGGCGTTACAGACTCCGGTGTAAACAAATACAAAGTGATATTGTGGTAAGATAAAGTTCATGTGGCACAGCCACACTAGGGAATCGTACAATGGAAGAGCTGTGTTATGCCCATTACGTTCTTTAGTTTTGTTGTGTTGTAGAGATCAGGCATTTATGTTGGATTGGTAGGGTATGCCTTTTTAAACAGGTTAGTTTTTAGTGTTTTCCGGAAGTTTAGGTGGTCGTTCGTAGTTTTCAAGGCTTTTGGTAATGCGTTCCACAGTTGTGTGCTTATGTAGGAAAAACTGGATGCGTACGTTGATTTGTATTTGAGTCCTTTGCAGCTTGGGTAGTGCAGATTTAGGTACATTCGTGTTGATTCAGATGTGTTTCTAGTTGGTAGGTCGATCAAGTCTGTCATGTATCCCGGAGCTTCACCTTAGATAATTTTGTGAACCAGGGTGCAGATTTTGAAAGCAATGCATTCTTTGATTGGGAGCCAGTGTAGTTTTTCGCGGAGGGGTTTTGCACTTTCAAATCATGTTTTTCCGAAGATAAGCCTAGCTACCGTGTTTTGAGCAGTCTGAAGTTTCTTTAAGGTTTGTTCGTTGCATCCCGCATAAATTCCATTACAATAGTCCACATGGCTTAGTACCATTGATTATATCAGGTTGCGAAATGGTGTGACCCAGTATGGCTAGTCTTATGTTTTTATGTTCAGGTTAAGTAAGCTGAGTCAGTATTCTATAACAACATGCATAATTTTTCTGAACACCCCTAATACACCCATGTCCCATCCATGGCCCCCTTTTGAGTTAGGTACCATGCCTTATAGAATAGCGCGCTGCTAGATGTGCGTGGCAATTTTAATGAGTGCCAATTAACTTCACTAATTGGTTGTTAGCACCCAATTTTGATGTTAATTGGCTCATTAGCCAGTTAATTTGCATGTGCAGCTCAGGAGCGTGCCCAAATTTTGGTGCGCAAATCTAGGCGCCATATTTAGAATCCGGGGTAAGTGTATATCTCTGATAGCATGTGTTCTGTACATGGGTAGAGCCTGGATGGAACACACACTTAGTTACATAACTTACATACACGTGTATCTCTGGAACACAGGCAAACACGTTCCCACCATCTCTACGAATGACATAAGTGCTCATGTCAGAGTGTATATGTATGTATGTACCAGGTTATGCTAGTACGCATACTTTCCTTTATAGAATATATGTTAGGTGCCATCCCTGGATGCCTATAGACACACTGGTATAGAATTTCCCTCAGGTAGCTGCTAATGTTTACATGCCATTAGAGGGAAATTCTGTAACAGTGTCTATAGGCCATGGAGGGCCCACTGGGGCTGGAGTGTGCAAGAAACAAAGGAGGGCTGTAGTGTGCAGGAGGGGAGTTGAAAACAAAGGTGGCTAGTGTGTGTAAACGGGGGGAGGGGTTATAGTGTGCAGGGGGCTGGAAACGGGGGCTGTAATATGCATGGGGGTTGCAAACAGAGCAGGCTATAGTGTGCGGGGGACTGGAAAGAGGGCCGAAGTGGATGGGGGTGTGGGTATGCATACCTTTTGGTCAGGGGTAGGGGGGTGGCAGTGGAGGTGATGGCATGGGGTGGTTAGCAGCAAGGGGGGGCGGGCCAATGGTTTTTACTGCCCAGGGGCTCAGATCACTGTCAATCCACCCATGTTTTGTTGGGCAGACTGGATGGACCATATAGGTCTTTATCTGCTGTCATCTACTATGTTATGTTACAGGCATCCAGGGAGGGCACCTGATGTATATTTAAACGCGTAAATGTTTAAAATAATAGGACATGTGTACATATGTAGATGCCAATATTCCACCTGACTGCTATTCTGTAACTATATACTTAAAGAGACCTTACAGTTCTAGTGTGGGGACTGTCTATATAAACCAATTTATTATGTCCCAAACACTTCCAAATCTTTTTACTATATCTAACGGTATATGTAACACAGTCCAAATTTTTCAAAACTCTTCATATCAATTTCATTAATACATTTTATGACGGGGATCATCAGAGTATTTAACAGCATACACCATCTGGGAACAGCGCCCCAATGTAGTCATGGCGCGGCGCACATTGTCATAGATCCACCCGTAATTCATCAGTTTTTTTATGGCTTTTTTTACTTAGTGCAATCTTCAATAGACATTTTTCAAACAGCTTTCAGGCTTTAACCTTAGAGATGCGCATTAAGTAACACTTAACTTGGCAGTGATTTTTCACCCGAGTCAAACCTCCGCCGACATGGCCAGGGACATGGCCAGGTTACGAAATTCTTCTTCAGGGAAGAAGAAATTGTTTTTTCCCCAGCGAACCTCTTCCCTGAAGAAGAATTAGGAAACCTGGCCATGTCGGCGGAGGTTTGACTCGGGTGAAAAATCACTGCCAAGTTAAGTGTTACTTAATGCGCATCTCTAAGGTTAAAGCCTGAAAGCTGTTTGAAAAATGTCTATTGAAGATTGCACTAAATAAAAAAAAGCCATAAAAAGCTTAGCGGAGTTTAAAAAGGTTTGGACGGCTTCCTACTACTACTACTACTACTACTATAAATCACTTCTATAGCGCTGAAGGAAAAGTCCATAGACCATTATTAAATGGACTTGGGGAAAATCCACTATTTCTGGGATAAGCAGTATAAAATGTTTTGTACTTTTTTGGGATCTTACCAGGTATTTGTGACCTGGATTGGCCACTGTTGGAGGCAGGATGCTGGACTTGATGGACCTTTGGTCTTTCCCAATATGGCAATACTTATGGCCGCAGGTGTCAGCTATATGTAGGTATGGTAGGTGTTGGGGGTTTGGGGGGGCTGACACTTTCTAGCACAAGTGTAATAGTTAGAGTGGATTATGCACCTTGGTCACCTTCTCTAAAGTGCACTGCACCGACCACTAGGCTATTCCAGGAACCTGATTACTGCTCTAATAGGGATGACCAAAGCACCTGAAACTGTCATAGAGGCTGGTATGTACTGTTTCATTGACATCTTTGCTAGGTGGGAGGAAGGTCAGTGACTACTGAAAGATTAAGGAGATGTCATTCCTTTATTCCTGCAGTAGTCATCTGGTCATTTAGGGCAATTGTTTGTGCCTTATTCAATAATAAAATAGGTCTAGACCAAAACGTCCAATTTATAGCCCTGGATGTTTTTGTTTTGTTCCATTATGGCAGAGAAATGCCCAAGTTTAGGAACACCCATATCCCTCCCTTAACACTCCTCTGACACACCCCTTTGTGATTTGAACTCACTTCTGACAGACTTCATAGAAAAACATCTATAAATTGGTTTTGAAAATACAAATTTGGAACTTTTTTGTGAGAAAAACATCCAGATGCAGACTTATACCACTTTTTGGACAATTTTCTCTTTTGAAAATGGGACCATAAATCTATAAATTGGTGTGAAAATGTAGGTGTCGTGATGGGGTGTGTTTTGTGCCAGTTCTATAATGACTTCAGGGTGCACCTAAGCCTGTATAGAATTTTAGTACAAAACCACTGTGGACCACTGAAAGATACTTGCATCAACTTATGTCATGTCACTGGCTGGTGTAAGTTGGTGTGCTTAAGTGCACCATGCAACACAAACAGCTGACAGTATTCTAGAAGTTGCATGTGACGCTGGCAGCACACCATGACATGCCCATGCTCTGCCCATGTGTGTATCCCCTTAGCAGTGGCACACTAAAAAGACATGTCTATAAGTTGATGCTAGAAGGCATATGTTTCAGAATACTAGCCCTTACCCCCCGGATTCTATATAGTGTGACTGAAATTGCATACTCAAATCCAGTCGTATTCTGGATTTGCACATGCAATTTAATTACCTTAAGCCAGTCAGCATTGATAACAGTGCTTAAGCAATTATCAGCACTAATTGGCATTAATTAGAATTTATGTGCACAACTCACTAAGGGGCCCTTTTACTAAGCCGTGTAAGCGTCTACGCACGCCCAACGCGTGTCAAAATGGAGTTACTGCCTGACTACTGCATTGGTCTTGCGGTAATTTCATTTTTTGCGTGCGTCCGATATGCGCGTCAAAAATATTTTTTATTTTGGACGCGTGTAATGGACACGCGCCAAGTGACATTTGAAGTGTGTAGGTCATTACCGCCCAGTTATCGCGTGAGCCTTTACCACTAGGTCAATGGCTGGGGGTAAGGTCTCAGACCCAAAATGGATGCGCAGCAATTTTCATGTATGGAGGGGGGCTATTGCCAGAGCAACAGATGACTACCTCAGACGTTGACAAAATGGGGAGTCTGAAGGCTTCACGAAAGAGTCAATGGTTGGGAAGGGGAAGATGCTTTACAGCAATCCCCTGACCAAAGCTGTGATGCTAGCACCTAGGTATGTCTACGGCATATGCCTCAGGTGGAGCAAAAAATCTACTTCATGCTTAAGGCGGAAGTAGAGGGAGCTGTGTGACTCAAATTCTAGCCCCTTGCTCAAAATGCTCTAGATAGATCGATTTACTTGTTACTGTAAATTGCATCCATCCATGTAATTAGTTCGCTATTGTGAGTGTTTTTGCATATGTAAGTTGTAGAATGCTGCATCCATAATATATTCCATTCTTGTTGTTGGATAGCTTGTCAAGTGTGGATATATGTAGTGTATGCTTTAGAATGAAAGGAAAGTGCTAAGGTGCTGCCTGCCCAGTTTGAGGGTTAGTGATGGTGAAAGTCGCTCTGAGTTAATTGCAAAAGTTGTAATAATAGTGATGTAGTTTTGAGTTTTTAATTAATTGTTTAATAAAACAGTGGACAGTTGGTCCACTAAGATAAATAGTCATGTGTTTTATTGGGCAGTGAGTGAGCACAAAAGCAGATGTAAATGTCAATGTTTGTCATATAATAGTATGCAGTATAATATATACTTTTAATCTAACCACTTTTATGATTTTCAAAGACTGAGCATGAATATATCTTTAATGTTTTTATTTTATGTAGAGTTATCCAAAGAGCAGAAAAATAATAAAGTAGATTTTAAAAGTAGGTCATTTAACTGGAAAAGAAAACTGTTGAAGAAAAGTGAAAGACTTTGAAACCAGGGAAAGTCAAAATAGTTAAATATAATTAGACTACTTTCTGACTAAAAGTATCTTTTAATTGTTCTCTTACTGTCTGGGCTGATTAATATGCCTTCTTGACTAGACAATTCTTTTCAGACCCAAGAGGATCTTTAACTAGCTTGCTTGAACAGGTTTGCTCACTACTGCTGTTGGAATCATTTTTTTGTCATTGTATGTCAGAGTGACGATGTTCACAAACCAAGGAGTAGGGTGAGTGTGCTCTTTCAAAGGACACAAGGGAGACACAAGAATGCTTGTGCATGAGGTTTTATTAAAATTGCACCAAAAGAACTGGTACAGTGGCTGTGTTTCGGTGCTTAAGTGCCTGCCTCAGGAAATTAAAAGAGATACATAGAAATAAAACACTACATAATGATATCAATTATAAAGCATAACAATAAAAATATCATGACATAATGTATAATAAAATATGACAATGAATAATTTAAAGATGAATAAAATAGAATAAAAACTGAAAAATAACACTCATAAATGACAATATAAAAATGAATGTAATAAAATCTATAGAATGACAATGTTAACATGCCTGCTCCTTAGGGGGAACCAAGAGACATGTGGACATCTTTTACTGCCTTGGTGATGCAATTTAAAATACGTGGAGGGGCATAATCGAACGGGGATGACCATCTCTAAGGGCGCCCATCTCTAAGGACGTCCCGGCGAAGGGGCAGGGAAACCACTATTATCGAAACAAGATGGGCGTCCATCTTTCATTTCGATAATACGGTCAGGGATGCCCAATTCTCAACATTTAGGTCGACCTTAGAGATGGTCGACCTAAATGTTGAGATGGTCATCCCTGGTTTTCGGCGATAATGGAAACCGAGGACGCCCATCTCAATAACGGCCAAATCCAAGGCATTTGGTCATGGGAGGAGCCAGCATTCGTAGTGCACTAGTCCCCCTCACATGCCAGAACACCAACCGGGCACCCTAGGGGGCACTGCAGTGGACTTCACAAATTGCTCCCAGGTGCATAGCTCCCTTACCTTCGGTGCTGAGCCCCAACCCCCCCCCCCCAAAACCCACTCCCCAAAACTGTACACCACTACCGTAGCCCTAAGGGGTGAAGGAGGGCACCTACATTTGGGTACAGTGGGTTTCGGGTGGGTTTTGAAGGGCTCACATTTACCAGCACAAGTGTAACAAGTGGGGGGGGGGGGGAGATGGCCCTGGGTCCACCTGGCTGAAGTGCACTGCACCCTCTAAAACTGCTCCAGGGACCTGCATACTGCTGTCATGGAGCTGGGTATGACATTTGAGGCTGGCATAGAGGCTGGCAAAAAAAAATGTAGGGTGGGAGGGGGTTGGTGACCACTGGGGGAGTAAGGGGAGGTCATCCCCGATTCCCTCCGGTGGTCATCTGGTCAGTTCGGGCACCTTTTCGAGGCTTGGTCGTGAAAAAAATGGACCAAGTAAAGTCAACCAAATGCTCATCAGGGATGCCCTTCTTTTTTCCATTATTGGCTGAGGACACCCATCTCTTAATCACGCCCCAGTCCCGCCTTCGGTATGGTGCCGACACGCCCCCGTGAATTTTTGTCATCCCCGCGATGGAAAGCACTTGAGGACGCCCAAAATCAGCTTTCCATTATGCCGATTTGGGCGACCCTGAGAGAAGAACACCCATCTCCCAATTTGTGTCGGAAGATGGGCGCCCTTCTCTTTCGAAATTTCCCCTGATATTCTCCAAAAACAAACAATTGTGTCCAGGTAAGCTAATTCTCAGCAGGAGTGTGGTGCCCAAACTGTTTCATTCATTTCCCATGACATTTAAGGGAATTTTATTAGGCTTATTTTTCATTATGGGATCGATATCGTTAGTATCGTGCACTCTTTTGAAAAAAAGTGTCCTTTACTTCCAAGAGTGTACATTGTTCACAAAGGGCCGATACTCAGACAGCGGAGGTTAGCTGGGCTGACTCCTTCGGTAGGCGTAGACCGGATCCGGTGATGGCCATTAAATATCTGGGTGTTTTTTGGCCAGTTACAACCAGCCAATATTCAGTGTTGGCTGGTTAAGTTGAAACTGCTGAAGTCCAATGCACCCACTAACAACTGCTCCAGGGGCCTGCATACTGCTGTGATGGAGCTGGGTATGACATTTGAGGCTGGCATACAGGCTGGAAAAAAAAGTTTTTAAAGTTGTTTTTTTTGGGTGGGAGGGGGTTAGTGACCACTGGGGGAGTCAGGGGTGGTAATCCCTGATTCCCTCCAGTGGTTATCTGGTTATTTAGGGCACTTTTTTGGGACTTTGTTCGTGAAAAAAAGGGTGCAAAAAAGTGACCCAAATTCGCACTAAAAACGTCTTTCTTTTTTCGATTATCGACTGAGGATGCCCATCTCTCCTTGGCCGATAAACACGCCCCAGTCCCACCTTCACCACACCTCTGACATGCCCCCATCAACTTTGGCCATTTCTGCGACAGATTGCAGTTGAAGACGCCCAAAATCGGATTTCAATTATACCGATTTGGACGCCCACGGGAGAAAGACGCCCATCTCCCGATTTGGGTCGAAATATGGGCGCCTTTCTCTTTCGAAAATAAGCTGGATGGTATCCTATTCAAATATAAAGCATTGTTCTTTTGCTTGTAAAACACGGGCAATATTGCCCCCATGGGGTAAATGTATTTGCAGCATTACAAAAAAATGAATTTCCTCCATTGTATGTTGAGCTTGCATCCAGTGTTCCACTAAAGGTGCCTCTCAGCACTGAAGTGTTTTATTGCTAAGATGTTGGCTTATTCGAATCTTGATTTTTCTAATAGTGTGGCCAATAAACATTAAACCACAAGGACAAATTATCAAGTATACTACTTGAGCTGAATCACAATTAGTCTCTGCTCTCAGTTGGAACACAAATCCTTTACCAGAATGTCAGTTCTGAGATATTTCCAGCATGTACTTGCAGTAAGTACAATGTCCACACTTATAATGGCCCCTATACGCTCCCTTTGGTGTCCCAGTCCTCTGGCCATAATTAAACAACATCTCACCCAAAATTCCTTATTGCCTAAAAGCTACTACAGGCTTTTGGGAAAATACTGAATGATAACTCAAAATATGCCAATATCAAATAATTATTTTCTTAACTTGAATAGCTTGTGATGAATATGGAAAAATGCATACCGGAAATTTTTGCTCTCTAGTCTAGAAGCTTGCAATAACCATTCCCGATTAGCATAAAGTGCCCTTTTATAAGCCCTTTTCACTACCCTGATGGGATATCCCCTCTGTAAAAATTTATCAGCCATATCCTGAGCTTGAGTCCTAAATTCTACTTCTGATGAACATGAGCAACGTAGTCTTAAAAATTGGCCTGTTGGTATGCCTTCTTTCAAACAGTGAGGACGATGACTTTGAAAATGCAAAATGGTGTTTCAATCAGTGTCCTTTCTGTGAATGGTAGTTTGAAAACAATTATTTACATACTGGAAAACAATATCCAAAAACTGTATTATGTGCCCCCCTATATTTGATGAAAAATTAATGTGTGGGTTGCACTGTTTCATATTGTGAAGGAGAGGACCTGGGGGTGGATGAGATGGAAGTGGAGGGGGAAGAAGTGAGGAGGCTCAAGGGCAGAAGAAGGCCGAACAGAGCCTTGCCTCCATTCCAGCCACAGAGAGTGAGAGGAGAAGTAGTAATGCCCCCTATGCAAGGGGGGAGGGAGAAGGACTACATTACCCATCATCCCCCGAGAGAGAGCAGAGAAAGGTTAGTGACCCCTTTAAAATGGAGGAGCGGCAGAGACTACATTTCCCAGCAACCCCGGGGCAAACCCTGGTACAGAGATTATCTTCCCCATCAGGCCAGAGGGGCGGGCTCTAACAAGGCAGGGGAGGGGCACCTGGAGGGTAATCAAGTAAAAGAGGAACAGCTGCCCAGAGTAGAAGAGAATGAGCCCATGGACTGGCAGACTGCTGGAGAGAAGGAGCAGGAGGCAGGCTATGAGGAACCCTTGGACCTTTCTGCCTGGGCTCATGCCTTGAAAGCTAAACTAAAAAACCAGGTGAACTCTTGGTGTCAGAGCTGGGCTGAAAGTGGAAAGGGGAAAGGTCATGCGGGAGGAGGGTCAGTGAAGTAATAGAGTGACCCAGAAAGGGGGGGATCTTTTCCTCTTTCCCAAAGGAGTTCAGGGTGTGTTCTTTGAAGAGACTGTATGTCTGAACTGAGTGCTAAGGCATTAAGCACTGTGGATTTTGAACTATTGGGAAAACAAACCTTCTTTTGTGTGGGGGAGGGGAAAGTAAGCGACAGTGTTTTTTTTTCCTTTTTGTGGGCTGAGGCCCACAGAACTGTGTGTTTGAAACTGTTTGCAGAAACCCCGTGGGGATGGACAAGATACAGGGATTCTTTTGGGAGTGTGAAGTTGGACTACAGAGGAACCTATCTGTGGGGACTGTTAATTTGGCTCCAACTGATTTGTGCAGCAGCTGGAAGGGGACGGGGTTGTGTTTCTGCTGTACCTGGGCCCTGAGAGGAAAACAGGAACAACTGTTTTGAAGGGCTGCAGGATTCCTTTTGAAATTTACTGAACTGTGAAGCCCTGACAATAAAGGAGCTTGGTGACTTTTACCTTGTTGGAGTTTATTTTCTTTGAGCCCTGCCCTGTGGACTGCAGGGGGCCGGGAGGCTGAGTGGACAGGGTGGAGGCAAGATCCCGAAGACCCTCATGCGGAGGGCGAGATCTTTCACAATATATGCAAAAAAATCTTATAGAATCTCCCTGCCATATCAATATGACATCATCAATGAACCTTAACAATATATTGGGCTGAAAAACGGAATTATTTATATATTTAGCCTCAAAGTCTTGCATATATAAACAGGCCACTTAGGGTGCGACAGTAGCTCCCATCACCACCCCTTTAATCTGCAAAAAATATTTAGTATCAAACATAAAAAATTATGTTTAACAACAAATTGAGCCAAAGTATTTAGTAATTCAGTTTTAACCAATGACAAACCCAGATTTTGTAAATGTTTATTAATTAAACCTAAAGCTTGATTCTGAGGAACATTTGTATATAATGCTGTCACATCTAAGGTGACCAGCATAAGTCACATCTAAGGTGACCAACATAAGTCACATCTAAGGTGACCAGCATAATATCATGTGTACCAGAAGTATCAATTGTTTGGAGGAGTTGTATCAAATGCATTGAATCTCTTAAATAAGACGGAGCCATACCAACCAAAGGCTGTAAAAAAGAATCTAAATATTGAGAACAGAAGCTAGGTCAATGGCGGACGGTAAGGTCTCAGACCCAAAATGGACGTGCGGCAATTTTGATTTTGCCGCACATCCATTTTCGTCAAAAATTTAAAAAGGCATTTTTACAGGTGCACTGAAAAATGATTCTGCGTGCGCCCAAAACCCGCGTCTACTCTACCACAAGTCATTTTTCAGCACACCTTTGTAAAAGGTCCCCAATGTTTTTCAACCAATCTTTTTTTGTAACGTCACATAGGGGAGGCTCCGCCTATATATAGTTGGCATTTTTGAACCGTTAGTCCATCAGTCCTGGTAGAGGTTGCACCCAGGAGGCAGCCATTTAAGAAGTAAAAGTTATTTAGATGTAGATTTTTGAAGATATATATGTTTATTTTTGTGTTAATTTGATTTGGCTCAGTTTTAAGAGATTCATCGTTTTGTGTTTCCGTAGGTATTTTTCATAGATCCTCCTGAAGAAGCAGGACAGTAAAACACAGCTGGTGTTGGTGCTGCCTTTTTATGGTAGTTCTAGGTTCTGAGCAACTTTAATAATTTACAATTGTATGTTTTTATTTATTTTTGTTTCTATTGGAATCTTTGAATGTACAAGCATTTGGGTAAGGTGTACAGCTTTAAACTCGAACAGTGCTGCTGTCCTGTGCCTACATTTGGAGTTTACTGTTTGACCCCTGATGTAGACGCTTGCGTGTGTCGAAACACGGCCCGTGTCGGGTTCTTTAGTTATTTATTATAATAAAGACTGTTAGTTTCATATCTGCAGTGGTGACTCTTCTTTGGTCAGCCTGTACTTTTGCCTGCTCTCTTACAGTAAGTGTGCCAACCTACACCAGCTATTAACATGGCATAACAGCAGCTTTGTGTTCGTGTTCTATAATGGCTTAGGCAGGCCCAGGTGCTGTTACAGAATTGGCACTCACCCCCTAATTCTATAAAAGTTGCTAAAAAATGTATATGCAAATTTGGTCTCGTGCTCAATTTGTGCACACAATTTAATTGAATAAAGAGCTAATAGGCACCAATAATTGGCTTTTTAGCAAACAATTATTGTCACTAATTAGATTTTATTGAAATGTGTGTGTATAAATTTAGGCGTGGGATCCATGCTTAATTTTTACTCATGAGTCAAAAAAGGAGGTGGAGAAATGGGAGGGTCATGGGCAGATCATGGGCAGATCAGGGGCGTCATTTAAGTTACGCACATTTTTAGAGACTAAAAGTATCTGCGTCTAAATTTATGCACAGGTACCTGCACCACATTTTAGTTGGTGCAAATGGCCATGCCAAAGGTTAGGTGTGATTCACAGATGTGAGCGCTATTCTACAAACCGCACCTAACTTTAAGCATATTTTATAGAATATCACTTTTTTTGGCGCCATATATAGAATTTATTTCTTAAGTGTGCTCCATTGTGGAACTTATATTTTGATACCAATTTGTAGAATTGCCATCTTAGAGGACATAATCGAATGGCGCCGGCCATCTATATGGCCAGCGCCGCAAAGAGCAGTCCCGAACCGTATTATCGAAAAAGATGGCCGGCTATCTTTCGTTTCGATAATACGGTTAGGGCCGGCCAAATGTCAGAGATGGCCAGGTTTGAGATGGCCGGCATTGGTTTTCGCCGATAATGGAAACCGATCCCAGCCATCTCAAACCCGGCCAAATCCAAGGCATTTGGTCGTGGGAGGGGCCAGCATTTGTAGTGCACTGGTCCCCCTGACATGCCAGGACACCAACCAGGAACCCTAGGGGGCACTGCAATGGACTTCAAAAATTGCTCCCAGGTGCATCCCTCCCTTACCTTGTGTGCTGAGCCCCCCAAATCCCCTCCAAAACCCACTCCACACAACTCTACACCATTACCATAGCCCTTATGGGTGAAGGGGGGCACCTACATGTGGGTACAGTGGGATTTTTTTGGGGGGGGGGGTTGGAGGGCTCCCATTTACCACCACAAGTGTAACAGGTAGGGGGGATGGGCCTGGGTCCACTTGTCTGACGTGCACTGCACCCACAAAAAAACTGCTCCAGGGACCTGCGTACTGCTGTCAGGGAGCTGGGTATGACATTTCAGGCTGGCATAGAGGCTAGCAAAAAAGTTTTTTTTAATTTATTTTCGGTGGGAGGGGGTTGGTGAGCACTGGGGGAGTATGGGGAGGTGATCCCTGATTCCCTCCGGTGGTCATTTGGTCAGTTGGGGCACATTTTTGAAGATTGGTCCTGAAAACAAATGGACCAAGTGAAGCCGGCGAAATGCTCGTCAAGGCCAGCTTTCTTTTTCCCCACCCTGCCCTCATCCCGCCTTCGCTACCCTACCGACACACCCCCTTGAAGTTTGGCCGGCTCTGCGACGGAAGCAGTTGGCGCTGGCAAAAATCGGCTTTTGATTATACCGATTTGGCCGGGTTCAGGAGATCGCCGGCCATCTCTCGATTTGTGTTGGAAAATGGCCGGCGATCTCCTTCGAAAATAAGCAGGTTAGGCATACAAGGGGGTGGGATTTCTTAATTTATTGATAAGCATTTAAATTTAAATTAAAGACCTCTAACTTCCATAGATTTTTAAAAAAATATGTGTTCCCTTGGCCCCAGTTTGACCTCACTTGCATAGTCCATTGATATCTTCGGTGCGCATGTATTTGCATTGGATAATATTCCCTGGTACACAGCAGGCAAGAAGAGAAGTGGTTTGAGGCTAGTCATGATGTGAGAGGCATTGTACAGAAAAATTATATTAAATTATCATCTCTCAATGGAAATAATTTTACTAATGTGTTATTAGCTTTATTGTGGAAGACCTTTCAGTTCCAGAAAATTTCTTAACTGGCCTACAGAGGCTGTGCAAAACTCCAGCAGTGTAAATTAGTCCTTTGCCAAACTCTGCAAGATCCAAAAAACTTTAATTAAATTTATAAAGATAACAACTTATGACCTTACCTATTTACAAGAGTAGTATTAGAGATAATTGAAATCCACACTTCAGGTCAGAGACTACAAAAGACCTCTTAAAATCGTGGGTTTAAAAAAAAATAAATATATAATAGATTTATAACCAGCCTTTCTTTAATTTGGCAAGAGTTCAACAATGGAGAATTAATCTGTAATTGCTAATCCTTTGTCTGCTGAGTCACTGTTTTTTTTATTTAAAAAAATTATCTTTGCTACCTGGCATTAAATAAATATGTCAATATCGTGAATCATGAAATGTGTTCAACCAATCTAATAGATTATTTGGTTAAAAACTCCAAGCTTTATATTCTGTGTCTGACACAGTGAAGAACCCGCTAAATAATATGACCTATTTCGACTGACTGTGGGAGCTTGTGTGATTAAAGGTTTTATACCTATGAAACTGTGGCTTTCTGGAGAACAATTTCCAATAGCCTGCTTTGTGCATAAAGTATGTAGGCTCTTTTCCCAGCATGCATTGCAACACATTAACAAAGGGAAATTGCAGCCACGATGGAGTCATTTTATAAAAGAATTTTCATGCACAAAAAGGTCTGTTATAAAATTACCCCATGGCTTATGCAAGTAAAAGTGCATAAGGTGACAAGAAGTCACATTCTTTTATTCAACTAGCATGTAAGCCTGTTCAGGGTTGAGGTTTAGGTGAAGCACAGCTGAAGTTATTTCATTTCCCATGCATTTACAGGTGCTGCTGAGCAGGTGTAAATATGCATAGTTTCATTTCATTGTTTATTACAAATACACTGGGTCAAGGCGGTATGCAAAAATATGTATATGGTCAGCCTTTTCCTGAAATTAGCTTTCTCAGAAGTCTTGTGATTTGTTGACTCCTCTAGCACTTGTACAACTGCGGATTCTTACATAGAAAAATGTAAGCAGATAAAGACCATATGGCTTATCCATTCTACCTTTCACTCTCTTAAAGATCCTATGTACTTGTCCCCTTGAATTCAGATATTGTTTTTGTCTCCACTGGTTCCACCAGGATGCCATTCCACAAACTCACCTCCTTTTCCATGATGAAGTATTTTTTTCAGATTACTTCTGAGTCTATCCCCTTTCACTTTCATCCTGTGGCCCCTCATTCAATTGAAAGAAACTCACCTCCTGTGCATTTATGCTGCATAGTTATTTAAATGTCTCTATCATATCTCCCCTCTCCAGCCTTTCTTCCAAAGGATACATATTGAGATCCTTAAGTCTATCCCTATACGCTTTATGACAAACACCACTGACCATTTTAGTAGCCACCCTCTGGACCGACTCAATCCTGCTTATATTTTTTGAAGGTGTGTTCTCTAGAATTGTACACAATATTCTAAATGAGGTCTCACCAGTCTTATACAGGGGCATCATCACCTCCGTTATCCTACGGACATTCCTCTCTCTATGCATCCAAGCATCCTTCTAGTTTTTGCCATCACATTTTCTACCTGTTTGGCCACCTTAAGATCATCACATTAGATCACACCCAAGTAGGGCCGCCGACAGGGGGCAAGATTTCCCATGACTCAGCCTCCAAGGGGGTCCCACCTGGTGTCGGCTTGGCTGATTGATTTCCTACTCCTGTGTGCCGCAGTGCCGGGTTATAGCATTATCGCGTTAACTCTGTTCTGCCAGCCACAGGTCCTTCTTCCTGCTTCATCCCACCTCCTGTGTGAAGCACTTCCTGTTTCCATAAACACAGGAGACGGGACGAGGCAGAAAGAAGGACCTGTAGCTGGCAGAGCAGAGTTAATGCAGTCCTGGCACACAGGAGCAGGAGACAAGGTGGGGGGGGGGGGCATGCGAGATGGGGGGGCCCATGCAAGGTGTGTGTGTGTGTGTGGGGGGGGGTGTATGCACCTGGGGGAGGGCCTAGGGGTGCTTGCCCTGGGACCGGCTTTGCCTCTTGGTGGCCCTGCATCCGTCCCACTCCTCTTTTGTGCACAAAACTATACTGTTCTCTCGGGTTTTTGCAGCCCAAATGCATGACCCTGCATTTCAGCATTAAATCTTAGCTACAGAATTCCAGCTTTGCTAGGTCATTCCTCATGTTATCCACCAGGGGTGTCTACCCTATTGCAGATTTTGGTATCATCTGCAAAAAGGCAAACATTACCAGACAGTTCTTCAGCAACATTGCTTACAAAAATGTGAAAAAGAACTGGCCCAAGAACCAAACCTTGTGGCACACCACCGGTAACATCTTTTTCCTCAGAATTAGCTCCATTTACCACTACCCTCTGTTGCCTTCAACTCAACCAGTTCCAAACCCAGTCAGTCACTTTAGGGCCTGTACCATGGGCACTCAGTTTATTTATTACTCATCTATGCAGAATTGTGTCACATGCTTTGCTAAAATCTAAATACTTCCTCGATCCAATCTCTGGTCACCCAGTCAAAGAAATTAATCAGATTTGGCTGACAAGACCTGCCTCTAGTGAAACCATGTTGTCTCGTGCCCTTTAATCCACTGGATTACAAAAACTTTACTATTATCTGTTTTTAAAGCATTTCCAATCATTTACTTAACACAAAAGTCAGAGTTACCAGCCTGTCAACTATCAATGTACACAGTTTAAAGAATACTGGAAGATGTGCATGTTGACTGGCACATTTACATGCATCCACTTATTCCCACCATAGGCGTAATTGGGCACAACTTGTTTTTATTTTGTTTTGGGGGGGGGGGGCACACCAATGTGGATGTAATCCCCTGGACTATTGGTGCTGAGGGAAGGAATAAGAGTAAAACTGGATAGATTCCCCAGGGGATTACTAGAGAAAGAATTGACTCCTCCAAATAGGAGGGGGAAGGGGCTATGGGGAGTTTATGGTAATGTTGTGGGGGTATGTTCTTGGAGAATGGTTATGAGTACATGATTGAAAGGGGATGTCATATAGGGGTAGAGTTGGAATGTAATAAAAACTTTGCATTGCTGAGCATATAGTCTTCGGTTGCCCATAACCCCCACCAGGACCTGTGGAGAGAAGGGGGGTATCCGGTCTGGTATTACAATCTGGGGCTAGAAGGACATTGGGGAATCCATGCTACCAAAGCAGTAACTCAACAGAAAGCTGTGGGAGTGGAATAAGGAGAGGCTCCCCCGGGAGCAGAACAGGAGAAGGCCTGTTCGGGTTCGGAGTTGAAAAAGAGGTGATTGCCTCGAAACAAAAGAAAGAGAATGGACCGGGAGGTCCAGTCCTAAGGAGGTCCGGCGGCTGGGGAAAAGGCCATTGAGACGCTTGTCTGGAGAGCAATCAGACAAGCCTCAACCCTTTATTGTTCTGCCAGATGGAATGAGTTGACGAGGGAAATGGACTGTATGAATCAATGTAAATAGTTTGCTACTAGCTGTTCTTTGCCATTTGCAGTTTACAGTAAAAATCAATTAGAAAAACCCATCCATGGAGTGAAATTGGAATTCTTTGACTTTGGGACTATTAAATGATAATAACTGAATAGTGTCTCTTGAAATCCCATGGCCTACCAGGATTTAGCCTGACCCTGGCCTGCACCCAACTCGGGGAGAGGGATCTTGGGGTGATAGTATCTGAGGATTTGAAGGCGACGAAACAGTGTGACAAGGCGGTGGCTGTATCTAGAAGGTTGTTGGGCTGTATAGAGAGAGGTGTGACCAGCAGAAGAAAGGGAGTGTTGATGCCCCTGTATAAGTCGTTGGTGAGGCCCCATCTGGAGTATTGTATTCAGTTTTGGAGGCCGTATCTTGCTAAGGATGTAAAAAGAATCGAAGCGGTGCAAAGAAAGGTACGAGAATGGTATGGGATTTGCGTTACAAGACGTATGAGGAGAGACTTGCTGACCTGAACATGTATACCCTGGAGGAAAGGAGAAATAGGGGTGATATGATACAGACGTTCAAATATTTGAAAGGTATTAATTCGCAAACAAACCTTTTCCGGAGATATGAAGGCGGTAGAATGAGAGGACATGAAATGAAATTGAAAGGGGGCAGACTCAAGAAAAATGTCAGGAAGTATTTTTTCACAGAGAGAGTGGTGGATGCTTGGAATGCCCTCCCGCGGGAGGCTGTGGAAATGAAAACGGTAACGGAATTCAAACATGCGTGGGATAAACATAAAGGAATCCTGTTCAGAAGAAATGGATCCTCAGGAGCTTAGCCGAGATTGGATAACAGAGCCAGTAGTGGGAGGCGGGGCTGGTGGGTGGGAGTGGGGGATAGTGCTGGGCAGACTTATACGGTCTGTGCCAGAGCCGATGGTGGGAGGCGAGGATATTGCTGGGCACACTTGTACGGTTTGTGCCCTGAAAAAGACAGGTACAAATCAAGGTAAGGTATACACAAAAAAGTGGCACATTTCTTGGACAGACTGGATGGACCGTGCAGGTCTTTTTCTGCCGTCATCTACTATGTTACATCTGACCTCTCTTTTGTATATCCTGGTCCTGGGTTCCCGACCCAAAAGCTTAGCTGATGCCTATGAACTGAGCAAGAGCAGGGTTACACAGGTTTGTGCTATTATTCTACAACTGATATCAATAAAGTGGTTTACTAGACTTCAATAAGAGACCCAATATATCAATAATGACACCAAAAGAGGGGTCCTTTATATTTTTAAAGATTTTTGTGGGCCATCAGAAAGCGGGTGGCTCAAATTTCCAAAAACACATAAAAAACTTATTTAGGCACCACACTCATAATCCTCATTGGTCCAATGTATTTTTTCTAAACAACTATCTTCTTATATATGTGCATAAGTCCATAAAACATTTAAAACTTGTCAAAAATCAAAATAACTTATCCTAACGTCATAGAAACAGAATGGTGCCGCTCCAACATAGAGCACAAATAGATTAGTTGCTTCTGCCTGACATAGTGCTACGTTACGCTATCATAGCTGCATCAGAGTAATCTTTTTTCTTTGGCACATTTCACTTCAAAGCATGCAACTCAAAAGGGGTGTGGCCATGGGCATATCAGGAACATTTAACTCTCTAGCCAAGAAAAAAAAAGCAACAACTAATTTATAATTAACTTGTCAACACGGAGCAACCACACTACAGAACTTAACACATATCTCAATATAAGGGGTGTGGCCATGGGCATATCAGGGGCATTCTGAAAATTTGCACGCAGAATAGAATACTGCCTAACTTGGGAACCGGCATTTACTCCAGGTTTCAGCAAGCATAAGCCTGGCACCCAAAAGTTAGGCACGGGACCTGCGATGAACTCTATTCACGTACCCTTTATAGAATTTAGTGCTGAATTTTTTCAGCATCATTCATTGAATTCCCTCCTAAGTGCTTTTCTTAAGTGCTTAAACCTAGCTTGCCTAAATAGAAGAGCACCAGATTTAGGCAAACAGGGCTAGATTCTATATATGGTGCCTGAAAATCCGCACAGAATAAATTTCCCCCATTTGCATATTCTATAAGCGGCGCCTAGATTTAGGCATGGTATATAGAATATGCTTTGTTGATATCCCAGCGCCTAAAATTACGTACATCCATATACACCAAGGAAAATGGGATGTAAATTTAGGCGCAGAGGGGCATATTCTATATCAGTGCACATAAATTTTGGAACAGCCATGAAATGCCCATTTCCTCACCCATAACCATGCCCCTTTTTGACTGCGTGCATTAGAATTTAGGCACTGTGCATTGCAGAATACACTTAGCAAGTTATGCGTGTAAATTCTAATTATTGCCAATTAGTGCTCATTATTGCTTGTTAAGTGCTGTCAAAAACACTGATTGGTTTGATAAGCCAATTAAGTTACACAAATTATTATAGAATACGCTTGGATTTCGGTGCAGAATGCTAGGTGCAATATATAGAATCCGGTGGATATAGTTAAAGTTAAGTGCCTTGGATCTTAAGAATAGCTAAAAACAAGTACCTAAATCCAAAATTTTACAAAAGGCTCACTGAACATGAAGTCTTTTGTAAAATCCATATAAGGACATGCACGAGGATATGTGTATTGTGCAGCACATCCAGTGGAAACAGCCATTTCACAAACAAATGCATCCAGAAAAAGAGCAGCATCACTTGTGGTTTTCTACATGTAAGTGCTAACATCTACTGAAAATAGGGGTAGTTTTATAAAGTCATTTTCACACATATTTGGTCCGCTGTAAAATTCCACACAGCGTAAAAGTACACGTGTTGACATGATGGTGCGTATTTCACCAGTAGTGTTTACAAGATGAAGCGCAGGCAGAGTTAGCAAGTACACACATTGATTATATAATACACTAATTTATAACTTGTACTTAAATAAGCTATGTATGGACACCTCGGGCAGATGTAATTGTCCACACCTGAAATGTAAATTTCTGCCACTTTTGCTAGTAGTTTATAAAAACACGTAGGTGCCCACATTTCTTTATAAGATAGCACCCAAGTAAATGCCTACTTATTTATTTATTGCATTTGTATCCCACATTCCCCCACCTATTTGTAGGCTCAATGTGGCATACATAGATTTGATAACATTGTCATAACAGGATATCGGATACAATTAGTAGTGTGTAGCGCTTAGAAAGGGGTGAGGAAAGAGGGAAGAGAGTTGTTAGGGTAATTATAGGAGGTGTGCGCTCATAGTTGAGTGGACTTAGTGAGGTTATACGTTCTCATTGTAGGCCTTGTTGAAGAAGAATGTTTTCAGAGATTTTCGAAAGATACTTGACCTCTTAAAGTAGATGCCCTCATAAAATTACCCTCATCAAGGCTGATTTTGCAAGTTATGCTTGTAAATGTCTGTCTTCACCCATGTAGGTGCCAGATGTTAGAAAACGGGACATCCAAGAGGAATCAAATTAGGAGTTGAGTGAAATAGCTTTACTATTTAACATTTGGACATGGTTTTTGCACACCAGAAAGGTTAGCACAAGTGGTCCCTCTATGTCTGGTGCCAATCCCAAATCAGAGCATGTTTTTGACGCATGCTGAGGCCCTCTTTTACCACAGCAGGTAAAAAGCTGTCTTTTTTTATTGTTTTGAAGAAAAGAAATGGCTATACAGTAAGTGAAACACCACATGGCATTTTGGGGGGAGCCCTTACCGTCACCCATTGATACGATGGTAAGAGCTCCCACTCTGTCCCGGCGGTAACCAGGTTACCACCAGTTAAGTTCCAATGCTACAAAAATAGATCATATTTTTGTAGTACCAGAAATGGCGAGCGCTAGGGGTGGGAAATACCGCCGGGCTCCTGCAGCAGCCCGGCGATAGTTCCGGATTGGCACGCAGTGAACCTGCAGTGGACTTGCCACTGCTTAGTAAAAGGGCCCCTTAATGTGCTATGAAAACATTTCACTGCAGTACCTGTAAAAGAGTAGCTGGACATTCCCCCAACAATTACCTCACAGCCTTTGCACTTATCACACATTAATATTTGCTCTTAAAGTGCAGTAAAGGGACCCTTTAATCCAACAGCTCCATGGCCCCCTTTCATGTTTATCACCAAGTTTTGCAATAACCCAAATAGCCACAAAAATCTTGCAAGGTGCTTTCCAAAACAAAATCGGACTTCCTTCTGTTCACTGAGGTTTGAGTTGTAATCATGGTCATCTTACGCAAGTTGCTCCACCTTTCTTGACAACCTGATCCAACTCTTCCACTTCTGTAAGGGGCCCTTTTACTAGGCTGCTTAGGCGCCTACGCATGCCCAATGTGTGCCAAAATGGAGTTACCGCCCAGCTACCTCATGGCTCTTGCGGTAATTTCATTTTTGGAGCATGTTCGCTACGCGCGTCCAAAAAATACAGATGTGAGTCAAGTGGCTTTCTATGCGTGTAGGTCATTACCGCCTGGTTAACGTGTGAGACCTTACCGCTAAGTCAATAGCTGGCGGTAAGGTCTCAGACCCAAAATGGATGCGTCAATTTTGATTTTGCCACATGTCCAGTTTCAGCAAAAATTTTACAAAGGCATTTTTTATAAGCGCGCTGAAAATTGAATCTACGTATGCCCAAAACCCACGCCCACACTAGCGCAGGCCATTTTTCAGCACGCCTTAGTAAAAGGACCCCTTAAGATGATAAGATGATGCAAATTGGAAGAGAAAAAGGGGTAAAAAGATAAAAGAACATAAACAGAGAGTGAAAGAGGCCAGTTATATAAAACAGACCATTGAAGAAACTATGAGGGCTAACACTATAAGATGGCTATTATGGTGTTATGTAATGCTTGTCTTTTTACTAACATGTCTTTTTAATCAACTCTATTAGGGATGATAGACGGTCAAGAATCTGGATCATTGCCTGAGTTCTCCAATTTACCTCTGAGAAATATCAGTAAGTTTCCTTTGTGTGTTTGCTGTCCTAAAACATGTTTCAAACCCTGTTAAATAGAAAATTAAATCAGCAGGTCAACATTCAGCTCCCATGGTCAATGGTTTTTCTTTAAATGCCATACAGGTGATATTTTAAGAAAATTCAAATATTCGGTGCCACTATAAGAATAGGGAACGTGCTAAATATATGGCTTTGCCATTGACCACAGGTAACTATATAGATAGCTATGATGTTCAGCCATTATGGGGTTAATTATGTAATAGGGCACATTGTAGGAGCCTATTCTATAAAGAAACCCCTAGGCATCTATATTCCAAGAAGAATATTAGCCTAACCAGTTATTAAGGCACAATCACTCTAGTCATAAAACTGGTGTGTTAGTATCTAAGGGGCCCTCTAATTATGTAGCGGTAAGCCCACCGTGGGCTTGCCATGCACCAAACAGGAACTACTGCCAGGCTACAGCAGCAACCCAGCAGTAATTCCCACCTCCAGCGCATGCCATTTCTGACGCTAAAAAAATATTTTCTATTTTTGTAGCACCAGTGTTTACCTGGCAGTAATCACTGCCCGGTTACCACCGGGTTAGCGCAGGATCCCTTACCGACCACCTCAATGGATGGTGGTAAGTGCTCCCCCCCGAAACGGCCATGCGGTAAGTGGTTCAGTTACCGCACCGCCATTTCTTTTGGAAAAAAAGAGACAGCCTTTTAACCCGCTGCAATAAAAGGGGGCCTCAGCTCATGTCAAAAACACATGCTGATGCTAGCGCAGGCCCCCTTTTACCACAGCTTAGTAAAAGGACCCCTAAGTGCTATAGGCAGGGCTGTAGCCAGACCTCGGAGGGAGGGGGTCCAGAGCCCAAGGTGGGGGGGCACAGTTTAGCCCATCGCTCACTCCCCCTGCCACTTCCGACCCCCCCACCGCCGCATACCGTCCTCCGCCACTTTCTACCCCCCCTCCCCTGTCACCGCCGCCACCAGGTACCTTTGCTGGCAGGGATCCCCAACCCCGCCAGCCGAAGTCTTCTTCAACACCGGTCTCCGGCACGTTCGCTGATCTGTTTCTGTGAGTCCTGACTCTTGACATCCTCCACATGTACACGCAGGACATCAGGACTCACAGAAACAGATCAGCGAACATGCCGGAGACCGGTGTTGAAGAAGACTTCGGCTGGCGAGGGTTGGGGACCCCGCCAACAAAGGTACCTAATGGCGGTGTGGAAGGGTCGGCGGCGGCAGGAGAGGGGGGGGGTTGAAAGTGGCAGGGGAGGGTCAGCGATGGGCTAAACCTGTGGGGGCCCATGCCCCTGTGGCCCTACCTAGCTAGGCCCCTGGCTGCAGGTACACATGTAAAAAGAGAGACATGGAAAGATTGCACCTATCTTTACATGAGCTATCTGTAGGCTTTTCCAGTGGCATAGTTTGGTTTGATTCTACTCTATGTTGTGATACAAGCATCTATTTTAAAAAAAATATGCATCCACATGAACGTATTTATACTTTCTTTGGAGCAAATGTAAATTTGTGTGTGAGCATTTGGACATTGCTTAGGGTTATTGTACTGTGGCTGCCTTTTGTAAAGGCATGTGGAGGGCATTTTCGAAAGGACGTCCAAGTCAGAATAGAGACACCCAGCTCATAACATCCAAAACAGACTTCCTTCTCACATGTATTTTCCAACTGGAAATATGTGAGGTGTACATCCATGTGCTGAGAACATCCAGCATGAACAGCCATTACTACTACTACTACTACTACTATTTAGCATCTTGGAACGTCCAACATATGAATGACAAAAAAGCTGGGAAAAGGATGTCTGTCTGGCAGCATTCTTAGAAGAATGGCCAGGGGCAGTCTAGTAGTTAGTGCAGTGGACTTTAAACCAGGGGACCCAGGTTCAAATCCAATGTTAATTCTTTTATTTTTTAATTGTGAGTCCTCCAGGAACAGAAAAATACCTACTGTACCTGACTGTACACCACATCAATAGCCTGAAGGTTTGCAGGTGGCTTATACATTTATTTATTTATTGCATTTGTATCCCACATTTTCCCACCTATTTGCAGACTCAATGTGGCTTACATAGTTTTGTTAACATTGACATTCCAGGATATCAGATACAGTTAGTATTGTGCAGAGGTTAAGTAAGGGAGGAAAGAAGAAGTAAGGGAGTGTTTAGGGTAATTATAGAAGGTAGGCTTCCATAACTGAGTGGGTTGATGAGGTGGATTAGTGAGGCTATAGGTTTTCATTGTAGGCCTTGTTGAAGAAATATGTCTTCAGAGATTTGTGAAAGATAGTTGTTTCATCGATTGTTTTCAGGTCTATAGGTAGTGCATTCCATAGCTGTGTGCTTATGAAAGAGAAGGTAGTGGCATGCATCAGCTTGTATTTTAGTCCTTTACAGCTGGGGAAATGCAGGTTGAGAAATTTGCGGGATGATCATGTGGCGTTTCTGGGAGGTAGGTCCATGAGGTTTAGCATGTAGATTGGGGCGTCTGCGTGAATGATTTTGTGTACACTGGGTATTTTTCTGTTTCTGGAGGGCTCACAATAACAAAAAAAAAAGTTAAAGTGAGATTTGAACATGAGTCTTTTGGTTTATAGTCCACTGTACTAACCAGTAGGCCACATCTCAGACTTGCTTTTTATTCTGTTCAGAATGCTCATAATACCTGAAGTTGTCATAGAGCCTGATATCCCCTTTCAGTTTTACTTCCAGAGGAGAGGGAGGGGGACAGCAACCACTGGGGATTACTGAGGTGCCATCCCTTAATCCCTCCAATCAGAGCATCTTTTTGTACTCTGAATATCTCTGAAACAGGTCTAACTTAGGATGTCCTTCTTTTTAGGCTTGGATGTTTCTTCCAGTTCAGTAATTGCTGTTGTATGTCCTGATTTGGGGCCCTCCCTATGTCCCAAATACTGCTATTGGATGTACTGCAGTACTGGACACCCCTATTCTGCCCTGGCAAAATCGGGTTATGGACATTTCAAGTACATGGACATCTATTTGGGCATTTTGAGACATCCATGTGCTTCGAAAATAAGCTCTATAGGCACGTAAATAGCCTTTGTTAAATAGGTATAAAATAGGGGTGTTAGTTAAAGTTTGTTTAGGTACCCTGTTATAAAATTAGCCCCCACATGTATATAATGCAATTTTCACAAGGTTTTATACCCTTTGCAAGTTACAATTGTGAATTGGACCCATTGCTAATGGACTCAGGTTGAATGCCTAAATATAGGTGCCTGGAAGCATAAGTTTAGAAATTAAAAAAACAAATCAAAAAATCAATGTCAGGGGCAAATTTAGGATGGGACAAATAAATTAAGAGCTTAGCACTGATTTTGAGTACAAGCACCTAGCTTGGGGCCCTGTTTGCAAAGGCGTGCTAACGTTTTTAGCGTGTGCTAACCGTATAGATGCCCATAATATTCCTATGGGTGTCTACATGGTTAGTGTGCGCTAAAAACACTAGTGCGCCTTTATAAACAGGGCCCTTGGGCTCCTAAATCCAAGCAAATGATTTGCAGACATAAATGTGTAACATAGAAACATGACGGCAGATAAAGGCCATATGACCCACCCAGTCTACCCATCCTCTGTAACCCCCAATTCTACCTGTTCCTAAGCGATCCCACATGCTTATCCCATGCCTTTTTAAATTCTGGAACAGTCCTTGACTCCACCACCTCCACTGGGAGGCCATTCCACGCCTCCACCACCCTTTCTGTGAAATAATACTTCCTTAGGTTACTCCTCAACCTATTCCCTCTTAACTTTGTCATATGCCCCCTCATTCAAGAGCTCTCCTTCATTTGGAAAAGGCTTTCTTCCTGTACATAAATGCCCTTGAGATATTTAAACGTTTCTATCATGTCTCCTCTCTCCCTCCTCTCTTCCTCCCTAGGAACCTAGGGCCCAATATTTGGCCGGCGGCAATCAGCATTTTGCTAACCACCACTGGCATTAACCCCAGAAATTCAATGCCAGGCCATGTCCAGGCACTGGCATTGAATTTCTGGAGCCAGATAACACATAGGGGTCCTCTTACAAAGCCACGGTAAAATGTGGCCTGTGGTAGAGCGAGCACATCTTTTGGACGCACGCTGGGCCATTTTTTTTTAGTTCATCTAGGAAAGAGGGCCATTTTTTAAGGGGCCTGAAAATAGACGTATGCTAAAATTGAAACCAGTGCACATCCATGGGCCTGAGACCTTACCGCCAACCATTGACCTAGCAGTAAGGTCTCGTGCGATATTCGCGTGGTAAGCATACATCACGCACCAACTGCTGTTTACTGCCAGGTAACTGACCCACAGTAGGAAAGAGAAAATTATTTTCTACCATGGAATTCGGTAAGCACCAAATTCAGAATTGCTGTCCGGCTCACATGCTAGCCAGGTGATAGTGCCAATTTGGCATGTGTTATATGCACATAGGCCCTCCTGTGCCTTTGTAAAAGGGCCCCACAGCTGGTTAAGCACAAAAGAATTGCCATACTGGGTCAGACCATTGGTCCATCCAGCCCAGTGATATTCAGCACTTAGGGGGTCTTTTACAAAGTGTCAGTAAGCCCAACTCGGGCTTACTGAATGCTAAATCAGAACTACCACTGGCCCAACGCAGCCGCTGGTGTAGTTCTATCCTGAGCGCGCATCTTTTCCAGGGAAAAAGAAAATCCCCAGAACTGGTAACCTGGCGATAATCGGACTTCGCCGCACACTGCTGTTCAAAAAGGCATACCCCACCGATCCAACTTAAATACCTGATCCCTGCAACACAACAAAACTAAAGTACGTAATGGACAAAACGCCAAACTTTAGAGGCAGCTTATAGAATACCGCTTAAGCATTTATTTCACCGCCAGTTGTTTAGGATCCATTTATAGAATTGACCCCATGACTTACCCAGAGTCACAAGGAGCTGCAGTGAGAATTGAACCTAGTTCCCCAGTCCCTGTACTAACCATTGGACTACTCTTCCACTCCAGGTCTCTGTAAACTGCTCCAGGCTCATTACACTTGTATTCTTTTAAACAATGTT
Source organism: Microcaecilia unicolor (assembly GCF_901765095.1). Lineage (NCBI taxonomy): Eukaryota > Metazoa > Chordata > Amphibia > Gymnophiona > Siphonopidae > Microcaecilia > Microcaecilia unicolor. Next base: position 591,414,844 of record NC_044031.1, on the reverse strand, counting down.
GATGGGTTTTTGTTTTCAGTTAAACTTATTGATTTTTTTTTTATTTAGATAATTATACTTTCTTCAATGGGGTTTTTAAAAATCTTCAAAGTGCTACAACATTTTTTGGTAAGTATGATTTCCTGATTTAGGTACATTACATATATGTCTGTTAAATTCAAAAATCTAGAATAACTCTCATCCTATATAATAAAACATACCTCCAACCTATTTGCAGGCTCAATGTGGCTTACACTGTACCGAGATGGCGATCGCCATATCCGGTAGAAAAATACAGAGTGGTGATTGTGTTAAAGTTCATAAGTAGTCTAGGTAGTCTAGTTATGTAGTCCTACATGTCTGATTCGCTATCAGACACTGGCAGTGAATATGGCCACTGTCTGCATAGCTCCTGCTCCTCTCTGACTTGTTTCCGCCAAGTGTAATGGCCGTCAGAGCTGATACTCAATGGCACTGTAATATTCACTGCCACTGATTATCAGCTCCTGAGTCACCCAGCAGAATATAATCAGCATGATTTAAGAGGCAGAGTTAAGGCGGAGAAAAGGGAGTTTAACACTGATTTCCTGAACTAGGGGGTCCTTTTACAAAGCTGCAGCAAAAGGGGGCCTGCGCTACCATCAGCGCATGTTTTTGTCACATGCCCAGGCCCCCTTTTACCGCAGAGGTTAAATGGCATGTTTCCTTTTTCTTAAAGAAATGGCAGTGTGGCAAGTGAAGAACTTGCTGCTCGGCTATTTTGGGGGCTATTGAGGTGGCGGTAAGGGCTCCCGCACTAACCCAGCGGTAACCGGGCACCTAATCACAACACTTCTACTCAGGAAATCTAGACTACCCCAACTTGACATTTCGTCCTTTAGATTGTAAGCTCTTCTGAGCAGGGACCATCCTTAGTTACTAATTTGTACAGCGCTTTGTAACCCTAGTAGCGCTCTAGAAATGTTAAGTAGTAGTAGTAGTAGTAGTAGCACGTGGCACTGCCTGTTTCCCACCAGGTACACACTGGCGCTACAAAAATTGAAATATTTTTGCAGCGCCGGAAATGACAAGCTCTGGGGGAGGAAACTACTGCTGGGCTGCTGCGGTAGCCCGGTGGTACTTCCCTTTTACCAAGCGGTAAGCACGCATTGGGCTTACTGCCACTTTGTAAAAGGGCCCCTAGGCTATTAAATTAGGCTCATAAATGTAGAGAAATGAATGGCTGGCCTAGATTTATACTTCTTATGACTGTCTCCAAAAACTATAACAAGTGCTCAGCTGTCTAACACTACTATCAGTACTGGAACACCAAACATCTTATTCACACAACTATTTTTTATATATTTTTTTGAACTTCAGTAGGCCAATATACAGGTCAATATACAGCACCCTCTGTAATTTCCACACTCACTTCATCATTTCTTTACAAATCTCTTGAATAATTTTTTATAAATATACTCATTGAAAAGCCATCTTATCTTATCAAGATATAATTTACTTGGCTCGGGGGGAGGTTCTTATCCGACATGGCAAGTGGGTCAGCAAGATGAGTTTGTGCCAATGAGGGAGGTATCCTTGATAAAGCTGGAGGCGAAACACATGCCTTTCAACTGTCTTAAAGGCAGTGGCATTCCTAGGTTGGCTGCCACCTAGGGCGGATCGACGCTGTGACCCCCCCCCCCTCGGGTGAAGGGGCGTCCGTCCCCCCAGGTGCAGCACGACATCCCCCCCCCCCGGTGCAGACACCCCCATGCCCAGCGCATCAAGTCCCCCCCTCCCCCCGGGTGCATTCTTGGCTGCTGGAGGGTGCAGAGAGCAGTCGCGCGCCTGTCGGCTCCACTGGCTCCCTGCTCCCTCTGCCCCGGAACAGGAAGTAACCTGTTCCGGGGCAGAGGGAGCAGGGAACCAGCAGAGCCAACAGGTGCGCGGCTGCTTTCTGCACCCTTCCAGCAATGTGCACCCGAGGCGGACCGCCCCCACCACCCCGTCCTTGCTATGCCACTGCTTAACGGTCTCCACTCTCTTTACAGGATAGTGGACTATCACTACTACCCAGTTAAGTGCTGTCTCGGCCCACTATAAAAATAATTTCTGTTTTTGTAGCACGGGTGCTTACCCAGTGGTAATCGGGCAACGCTGCGCACTGCCTGGTTACCACCAGGTTAGCACAGAAGCCCTTACCACCACCTCAATGGGTGGCAGTAAGTACTCTCCCCAAAATGGCTGCATGGCAAGTGGTTCACTTACCACAGAGAGCCATTTCTTGTCCTCAGAAAATTATATTCTTTTACTCGCTGTGGTAAAAGGGGTCTTTAGTGTGCATCAAAAACATGGCTTCTGGACTTTTCTTTTAGGAAATTCCTATGGGCTTCCTCTCATTTGCCGCGTGGCTTTGTAAAAGAGGCCCTAAATCTATTAGCGCAGCTTAGTAAAAGGACCCCTTTGGAGTTTAAATTTCTTATTGTGCCCCATATTAAGAATTTAACAAATGTACAGTCATGTTTATTATTTTAGTAATGTGTTTCATTCTTCTCATGATGTACTGTTTTTCATAACTTTGCAAGAATCTACTGCCAGGTAAAATCAATTGTCCAGTGACCTAAAGTTTGTTTTCTGACTTTAAATGATGATACGGAATCATGTTATCTTTCTAAAAGATTGGTATGCAATGTTCAGATTCTAGCCCAGACTGTAACTATTTTTTCCACTATGAAAGCTACAAGCATGATAAACTTCTTCTTGTAGGACCTTACCAGTGGTGACCCTCTCCTTAAACATGATTAACAATTTATTGTTATGGATATATTACAAACTGTTTGGTGCATGCATTTTCCTCTTCTTGTAGACTGTCTTGGATCCCACTTCACTTGGCTGCAGTCAATTCTCACCAATTTCCCAGCCTTATTTAACTTTGTGAATAAATTGAAATGTGTTACTGGACTTTGCCCCAAGGATTTTGAAGACTATGGCTGCTCCTGCAGATTTGAAATGGAAGGAATTCCAGCAGATCCAGTGGACAAGTAAGAAAACTGTTGTGGAGAGATGTCATTTAAATTTCCTAGAATAACTCAATATAATGCCAATTGGGGAACAATAAACTTTGTTTTCCCTATGACAATATCTAATAATATGAAAGAAACCCCCTAAACTTTAAATCATGATACAATATTTAAATGTGAAGGTGCTCAGAATTTTTGAACTGTTTCAGCCATGGGCTGTATTTCAAAATTTCAATCATTGCATCAGTCCAGTGACTTCAAACATATTGCATTAATTAAACTCATATCAGTTAAACTTTGATGTACTTAACTGAAAAGTCTCTGGCACCGGATGCTCCTTCATGAACTGTTGATCCATCCACATTGAATTAGTAAGTATCCCAACAGTTTGTGGAAAAACTTGTGTCAACTCTTGTGTTTCAATTGAAAGGATCTTTTGGTAACAGATGGTTTAACTGTGATCCTTTTAGTTGAAACACAAGGGCTTAGCACCAATTCTGAAATGGCTTAAGGGCATGCCTAAGCTGTTATAGAATACTAGTAAAAAAAAGACCGTTTCTGACACAAATGAAACGGGCGCTAGCAAGGTTTTCCTCGGAGTGTGTATGTTTGAGAGAGTGTGTGTGAGAGTGACTGTGTGAGAAAGAGAGAGTGAATGTGCGAGTGTGTGTGTGTGTGACAGAGAGAGAGTGTGTGTGTGAGCATGAGAGTGTATGTGTGAGAATGAGAGTGTGTGCGAGTGTGTATGTTAGACACAGTGAGTGTGAGAGAGAGAGAGTGAGACTGGGTGCAAGTGTGTCTGTGAGGGAGAGAGTGTGAATGTGTGAGAATGAGAGTGTGTGCCATGGGCCCCCCCTCCCTCCAAGTTCCAGGGTCCCCCTCCCTCCCTCCCTCCCTCTGAGTTCCAGCATCATCCCCCTCCCTCACAGTTCCAGGGTCATCCCTCCGAGTTCCAGGGTCGCCCCCCTCCCTCCGAGTACCAGGGTCATCCCCCCTCCCTCCGAGTTCCAGGGTCATTCCCTCCCTCCCTCCGAGTTCCAGGGTCATCCCCTCCCTCCCTCTTTCCAGGTTCCCCCTCCCTCCTTCCGAGTTTCAGGTTCCCCTCTCCCTCCCTCCCTCTGAGTTCCAAGGTCGTCTGTCCCCTCCCTCCCTCCCTCTGAGTTCCAGGGTCATCCCCTCCCTCCCTCCGAGTACTAGGGTTGTTCCCTCCCTCTGAGTTCCAGGGGACTGAGTTTCAGGTTCCCTCCTCCGAGTTTCAGGGTCCCCCTACCTCCCTCCCAGTTCTAGGATCCCCCCTCTCTCCTCCCAGTTCCAGGATCGTCGTCCCTCCCTTCCTCCCTTCCAGTTCCAGCACCCCTCCCTCTGAATTTTAGAAATCATCTTCACTTACCAAGTCAGGGTTAAGGCGGCCGGCAGCAGCGGTAAAAGGCGTGCAGGCTCAGCCCTTCTCTCTCTCTCTCAGCTCTGGCCCTGCCCTAATTTCCTGTTTTCTTTAGTGAGATACAGCCTCCAAAACTGAATACAGTGCTTTATAGACAAGAAGGCATCCTTCTGGCTTTGTCTACTGTCTAATTACATTGTTTAACCATCTTACATAACATAATAACATCATTTTCAAATTTTTATTCTGCTATACTTCTCAGTTCTTAGCAGAGTACAATCCTAAAAAGCTGGAAATGACCAGGAATTACACATTGAAGTACAATAATAGAATCATAATTCTACTGCAATCATCTGTACTCTGCCATAATCAAATAATGCCTATTTTTACTGCCCAGTGCATATAGTTGAAACAAAAATGTTTTAATATTTCATCTAAACATTTTATAACTCAGCAAAGAAGCTAAGAAAGGATATATCTCTTTTCCAAATTCTGCTGCCTGAAAGGCCAATAATTTCTAAAAAAAAAAAAAAAAAAAAAGAATCTCCTTATACTTCTAGGAGTTGGGAAAAGGAAAGAAATTAGGCTTCTTGTACGACTTAGATTGATTAGTGAATAACAAATGATCATACCAATAATAAGGAGCTGTTCCTTTTGAGATTTTAAATAAAAAAACATACCACCTTGAAATTCTCCTACTGTCTCCCCAAGGTCTATCTCTCCTGGTCCATGTACATCAGCATCTTGCCCCTATCTCATATCGCTCCTTAGGATTTCTACAATTCAAGTGCATCATTCTGCAGTTCTTTGCATTAAATATTGACTGCCAAACATTTGACCACTAATTTTTGCAGATCACTTCTCATGTTGTCATTTCCCGCCAAGAGATCCACCCTGTTGCAGATCTTTGTTGTCATCTGCAAAAAAGCAAACTTTTCCTTCAAACAATTCAGCAATGTTGCTTACAAAGATATTGAACAATCTGTGAGACACTCCACTATTCACCTTTTCCCACCCTCTGTCCTCTGTTATTCAACCAGTCACTAATCTGGTTCAACATTTTAGGTTCTAAGTTCAGTTTATTCAAGAGCCTCCTATTAAGAGCTATATTAAAGGTTTTGCTGAAATTCTACATCCAGCATGATCCTTCACTGGAAAAACCATGTTGCTTCAGATCTTTCAACCCATTGGATTCTAGAAAGTTTACTATCTTTTCCTTCATCAGTGTCTTCATTACTTTTCCAACCATCAAGGTAAGGCCTGTGGTTTCCAACCTTTTCTCTGTTACCATTTTATGAAGAGGGACCACATCAGCCCATTGAACCTCTCCTGTCTTCAAGGATCTACTAAACAATGGAAAGGGGAAAGGGGACTTGATATACTGCCTTTCTGTGGTTTTTGCAACTACATTCAAAGTGGTGCAGGTACTTATGGAGGGTTAAATGACTTGTCGAGAGTCACAGAGAGCCGCAGTGGGAATCCGCAGGATCAAAGTGTACTGCACTAACCACTAGGCTACTCCCCTATTCAAACCTTTAAGAAAACCCACCAGAACTTCTCTGAGCTCCCTCAATGTTTTGTCCTCTTTCAGGGTTTGTTTTTTTTTAGTTGTTCATTTACACTTTCTTCAGTGAATGATGTGGTATCTATTCTAGTCCCATATATATCTCTGTCAGCTAGCTGGGGTCCATTTCCAAGATTTTCTTCCATGAATACAGAGCAAGAGTGTTCATTCTGTATTTCCAAGTTGTCCTTGTCACTCCCCATATAGCAGCCCTCAGCATCCTTCAGTCTTATAATTCAATTTCTAGCCTTCCCCCTTTCCCCAACATAACTGAAAAGGCCTTCTCCCCCTTTAGCCATATTTCTTCTAAGAAAATTAGTTAGAAATTGTGGTTTATGCTGATCTTTTATTTTCATGCTAATCTGTCTCTCTATGTTCATTTGTGAATGTTATGCTTATTTTATAATTGTTTCTAATTACATATATGCAGGGAAGTTACTTACATTTATTAAGGGAATAATGCAAGCCATTTGCAAAATAATGTATGCTACATGGCAAAACCATGCATTATTTGCCTTTAATATATGAATGATAATGAAATATAAAACATGCAAATGAATGCAAAGCAGCTCATTTGTATGCAAAAATGAATAATACAGCTTGTGTTTAACCTCACAAACTGGTTTATTTATTTGAAAGGGAATATTCTATAATTTGGCAGCATGACCCCTAGAGGTGGCTATTTTGAAGATGGGGAGCTGCTGAGGCAGGAGTATCCTAGCGTCACTCCTGTCGCCCTCCCTCTAGTCAAACAAACAAAAAAGTGGGCACAAAACCAGGAGTCCCAGAGACTGGCCCTCCCTCTAGTCACCAGGGAGACCTCCCTCCATTAGGTGCTGGGGGTGTAGAAGTAAGGGTTGTATGGAATGGGGGAGGTCAAGGGAGGGGCTGAGATGGACTGGGGCTTTAGGAGTATGAGGCAGTAGTACTGGAGGAGAGGAGTGGGAGACTAATTTTTTCCTGCACTGGGCTGCCCTTTATAAGATAGCAGGCCAACTTGGGACCCACTATCTTTGGGGCCTTTTTACTAAGCCACATAAGTGTCTATGCACGCCCAATGCATGCCAAAATAGAGTTACCAGCCAGCTACCACGTGGCTCTTGTGGTAATTTCAGTTTTGGCATGCGTCTGATATGTGTCTGAAAAATAATTTTTATTTTCGGATGCACTTAATGGACGCGCGCCAAATGGCATTTGACACGCACAGGTCAATACCACCCGGTTACCATGTGAAACTTTACCACTAGGTCAATGGCTGGCAGTAAGGTCTCAGACCCAAAATGGATGCGCAGCAATTTCCATTTTGGCGCACATCCATTTTCAGGAAAAATTTTAAAAAGACATTTTTTACAGGCACACTGAAAAATGATTCTGTGCACACCTAAAACACGCATCTACACTACCACAGGACATTTTTCAGTGTGCCTTTGTAAAAGGGAAAGGGAAATGGGACTTGATATACTGCCTTTCTGAGGTTTTTGCAACTACATTCAAAGTGGTTTTACATATATTCAGGTACTTATTTTATACCAGGGGCAATGGCGGGTTAAGTGACTTGCCCAGAGTCACAGGGAGCTACAGTGGGAATTGAGCTCAGTTCCCCAGGATCAAAGTCCACTGCACTAACCACTAGGCTACTCCTCCACTCCCCTTTGTGCTGCTGTGGCTAGGAAAGTGCAAGGTTCCCGGCTATAGTAACACAAAGTTGAACTTATCTCATGAGTCACTTACCTATGATACTGATGTTTCACAGGTTAATGACTCACATGACAAATTTTGTTGTGGCAAAATCCTTTATTTTACTGCAATGTAGTAACTGTCTCTGATAATTATTTAGGAGGGAATTTAATAAACAGCATCAAAAAGTTTAGCACTAAATTCTTTTCTATAAAGCGTCTATGCCTTATATGGAATAGCATTTACCCCAGGATTCTATATATCACGCCTTGATTTCCACGCGGAAACCAAAGCGTATTCCATATTAATGCACATAACTTAATTAAGTAACAAGCTAATCAGCACTGATAACTGGATGTTAACAAGCAATTATCAGTATTAATTAGAATTTATGCACAAGTGGCTGTGGTTACAGTAGAGCAGGTGAGTCATGTGTATTTCTAAAATCTATGTGCTTTATTACAGAATATACCCATTTCGCGTCTAATTTAGTCATTGGGATTTACACCAGGTTTTAGATGGCATATTTGATAACGATTGAATTTAATTGTGCGGAGCAGCACTCAGTATATTCTACTACTACTACTATTACTTATCATTTCTATAGCGCTACTAGATGTACGCAGCGCTATAGAAAGAGCTTACAATCTAATCAGGACAGACAAACAGGACAAATAAGGGATAAGGGAATTACTAAAATGGGAATGATAAAACATACAAGGGTACTGTACAAGCGAATAGGGGTTAGGAGTTAAAAGCAGCATCAAAAAGTTGGGCTTTTAGTCTAGGTTTGAAGACGACCAGAGATGGAGCTTGACGTACCGGCTCAGGAAGTCTATTCCATATGTCATTCTATAACATATGCCTAAATTAAAGCATACTTTATAGAATACGCTTTGATTTCTGTGTGGAAATTGAAGTGTGATATATAGAATCTAGCCCTTATTGTGAATCCCGCACCTAAGTTCTGGGTGCTGCACTTATGCCTGCTTAAACCTGGTGTAAATGCTGACACCCAAATTAGGAGCAGTTAGGCAGTATTCTGTAATTCTGTACAACAACTTTTTGGAGTGCCCCGACACGCCCATGGTCACGTCCCCTGAGATAGGTGCTATGGGAGTTAGGCACCCTGACTTACAGAATAGCACGCATGCAGATACATGTGCAAATTTTAATGATTGCTAATTAACACCAATAATTGGCTATTAGCGCCCAATTATTGAAGGTTCAGAGCTCATTATCCAATTTATTTGCGCACACATCTCAGATGCAAGCCCAAAGTTGGGCACCATAAATAGGATCTGAGGGTTATAGTATGACAAATATTACATGGTGTACAGTCATTTGATGGAAAGGTAGCAGACAGATATGCTCATATGGAACTAGAGATATTTTCTTCTTTCCCTACCAGAGTGTCATGGTCTGTCTCGGTTGGTCACTTGAAAATCGGACTCAGACCCAAGAAGTAAGCCGTTATACCGATCCCAGGGCAGAGAACCAGGCCCGGAGGCGAGGAGTCGGTCCTTGAACAGGCAGTCGGATAGGCCCAAGGCTTCACCTGCGGTGACCACTGTTTCCTTAGAGGCTGAGCCCCTAGGTTCAGGTGGCCGGCAGAACTTTGATGGAAATTGGGCTGGAAGAGACCACCCAGAAAGTACCTGTCTTGTCTATGAGGAGACAACGGGATTCCTGATCAACCAGTAATAAAGGCAGGCTGCAGTCTAGGCAGGGTACGATTCAGACAGAGGTAGAGGCAGGCGGCGATTCAAGAGACAAGTCAGGTACAGGCAGAGGTCAGGGCAGGTGGCAATCCAGGAGGCAAAGTCAGGTTCAGGCAGAGGTCAAGTCAGCAAGAGGAAATGCACCAGCACAATCCAACAAGGTTGTAGCCGAGGAAAAGAAGCATTGAAAGATAATGGTTTTAAAGCTGAAGGCGACTGACATCAGAGGAGCGCGTGTCCGCGGGTACACGTGCAGACTGTAGGCACACCGGATGTAGGTGCCCAGACTGTAGGCATGCCGGATGTAGGCACTCTGGACTGTAGGTGCCCAGACTGAAGACGCACTGGAATGTAGGCGCCCAGGAGGGAATAAATCTACGTGCGTAGCATCTTGGTCAGGAACATCGTGGATGCGTATGTCTGGGTCCACGTGTTACACTCCAGGTTTGTGACACAGAGCGCTGAAATGTATCCTTGGGTTCTTAGTTGCATGGCAGTTCAAGTTATACATCTCTAGAAATCCGTTTTATATTACAGAAGCAGTGTTGTGCCAGAGGAGGTTCCTTGTTAAACTATTTTAATGAGAATAAAAAGTTTCTCACTCATGGGAGTAGAGTTGATGAGGACCACTTGGCAAGAAATTGTAAGCACATGACTGAGCAGCAAGCTGTGGCTAGAGATTCTACATTTTGTATCACAAATCATTATGAAGATCAGAGTATGCCTTCCCCAGGGTCCTAACTAACTTGCTGAGCCTTGGGGGTGCTTTATCCACTCTTACACCAGGATTTCAATGTATGTCTGTAGAAACAGAGGGTGTTATTTTAGAAGCTAAATTAACCAAAAATTAATTAAATGCCTGCTCACAGCAGATGTAAGAAGCAGAAAGATGGATCAGTGAGTCAGAAGGATGAGAATGCTATATAAAAAAAAAGAAAAGAAAAAATGAGTAAGTGGCAAGTTGCCCGGAGGAAAATAAAGCATGAAAATGAAAAATAAAAGTCTCTGAAGAAATAGCTCACATTTGGTAAGTAGACTTTGTTGCTTTGCTACTAGGCTGAGAGGAAGAAACATGAGATGGACTGTGAAGGCCTCTCCTGCCAAACTAGTAACTGGTGAGGAGGTGGGGGCTTGTTCATAAGCACATTTAAGCATCACTATATTAGGGCAGACGGAAGATCCATCAACACCAGTGTCCTGCTTCCAACAGTGGCCAATCCAGGTTACAAGTACCTGGCAAGATCCCAAAAGAGTAAAATAGATTTTATGCTGCTTATCCCAGGAACAAGTAGTGGATTTTCCAAAGTCCTAATAATGGCTTATGGACTTTTCTTTTAGGAACTTGTCCATATCTTTTATAAACCCTGCAAAGCTAACCACTGTTTCCACATTCTCTGGTAATGAGTACCTGTATATAATAAATGTTAACTGCTTTCACTGTATCAATCCTCTTACCCTTTCTTTTTCTGTGTAGATTTCCACACAAGGGATTTAAGGAAGAGGTTAAGCTCTTGCAGGCCAATAATTTATCATTAATTTTTCAGCCATTCCGTAACAAACTTATACCGAGGCCTTTAGAGACAGAGGATGAAAACTAGTACTCAGTGTGCAGTGGCAGCTAAAAAAGCAAACAGAATGTTAAGTATTATTAGGAAAGGAATGGAAAACAAAATTGAGAATATTATAATGCATTTGTATCATACGAACATAAGAACAGCCATACTGGGTCAGACCAATGGTCCGTCTAGCCCAGTATCCTGTTTCCAAGAGTGGCACGTAGAATATTGTGTGCAATTTTGGTCACCGTATCTCAAAAAAGATGTAGCAGAATTGATAAAGGGAATGGGATGACTTCCCTATGAGGAAAGGCTAAAGAAGCAAGGGCTCTTCAACTTGGTGTAGAGATATGATAGAGATTTATAAAATGCTAATTGCAGTAGAATTGATATACATGAATTGCTTATTTACCCTTTCCAAAAATACTAGGACTAGGGACCCGCAATGAAGCTACTAAGTAGTAAATTTAAAACAATCCAGAGAAAATATTTCTTCACTCAATGTGTAATTAAACTCTATAAATCATTGTCGGAGAATGTGGTAAAAGCAGTTAGCTTAGCAGGGTTTAAAAAAAGGTTTGGATAATTTCCTAAAAGAGAAGCCCATAAGCCATTATTAAGATGGACTAGGGAAAATTCACTGCTTATTTCTAGGATGAACAACATTCTTTTGGGCTCTTGCCAGGTCCATGTGACCTGGATTGGCCACTGTTGGAAACAGGATACTGGGCTTGATGGACCTTTGGTCTGTCCCAGTATAGCAATGCTTATGAGAGTAACTTGTATGTATGAGAATCTTCTTTACCACCAATGAAGCTATATAACATTGATAATATCAAAGATTTGGAGGAAACTGATTTTTGAGTTACAGCTCTGCAACAATACAATGAGAAAATGATACAGAACAGAGACAGTAGAGATTTCTGTACTGCTGTTTGTCTCGCCCAACAAATGGGGAAAAACAATCAGATTTCTATAGTTGGCACTGTTCTGTGTGCAATGTCAAGTGACCTCAGTATTCTCTGCCTTTGTTTAATTGTCTTCTCTTTTCAGTTGCTGTTTTCAACATCGTAAATGTTATGAAGACGCTGTAGAACTGGAATGTGCTTGGGACCCAGAGAAGATTTCAGTGGATGTCAGTTGTCTCACTAAAAATCTTACCTGTGGTATGTTTTACTAACATCAAAACAGTATATGCAAGGAGAAGAGACTTGGTACAATAGTTATCTTTTTGGGAAGGGTAGTGTTCGCATGGAATAGCTTTCCAATGGAGGTGGTGGAGACAAACACTGTATCTAAAATCAAGAAGCCATAGGACAGGCACAGAGGATCTCTGAGGAAGAAGAGATTGTAGAGCTTAGTAGATTGCATAGATAGGCAGATCAGACAGGCTGTACGGTCGTTTTCCTTGTTTCACTATGTTGTATATAGGACTACATTTACAAAAATTTTAGTATAGACACATAGGGGTAGTACAAGCTTAGAAAACCAATACAGTAATCTGATTCAGTAGCTTAGAGTTCTTATACTACTATTACTTATCATTTCAATAGTGCTACTAGAAATATGCAGAACTGTACACATTATCCCCTGGATTCTACATATCGCACTGAGATTTCCGCGTGGATATGAAAGTGTATTCCATAACAATGCACATAACTTAGTTAGTTAAGAAGCTAATCAGTGCCGATAATTGGATGTTAACAAGCAATTATCAGCACTAATAGGAATTAATTAGAATTTACATGCACTCCCCGCTAAGCGTATTCTGTAAAGTGGTGCATGTAAACTCTAATGTGTGCTGCTGACAAGGGGGGTGTGAAATGGGCATGGAATGGATGGGGCGTGGGCATTCCGGAAAGCTCCACGCAGGGTTATAGAATACACCTGCTCTGCACCTAATTTGGGGCCCCTTTTACCAAGCTTCAGCAAAAGGGGGCCTGCGCTGGCGTTGGTGTGTGTTTTTGACATGCGCCAAGGCCCCCAATAGTGGAGGAGTAGCCTAGTGGTTAGTGCAGTGGACTTTGATCCTGGGGAACTGAGTTAAATTCCCACTACAGCTCCTTGTGACTTTGGGCAAGTCACTTAAGCCTCCATTGCCCCAGGTACAAAATAATTACTTGAATATACGTACACTGTTTTGAATGTAGTTGCAAAAAAAACTCAGAAAGGCGGTATATCAAGTCCCATTTCCCTTTCCCTATTTGAGATTCTAGATGGAATGTTGCTACTATTGGAGATTCTGTTGCTACTATTGGAGATTCTACATGGAATGTTGCTATTCCACTAGCAACATTCCATGTAGAAGCCTGCCCTTGCAGATCAGCTGTGCGGTCGCGCAGGCTTCTGCTTCTGTGAGTCTGACGTCCTGCATGTATGTGCAGGACGTCAGACTCACAGAAACAGAAGCCTGCACAGCCACACTGCTGATCTGCAAGGGCAGGCTTCTACATGGACTGTTGCTAGTGGAGGAATAGCCTAGTGGTTAGTGCAGTGGATTGGTTAGTGCAGTGGACTTTGATCCTGGGGAACTGAGTTCAATTCCCACTGCAGCTCCTTGTGACTGTGGGCAAGTCACTCAACCCTCCATTGCCCCAGGTACAAAATAAGTACCTGTATATATGTAAAACCGCTTTGAATGTAGTTACAAAATACCACAGAAAGGCAGTATATCAAGTCCCATTTCCCTTTCCCTACAGCTGGAAATGGCCATGCGACAAGTAAAGCACTTTCCACACAGCCATTTCAGGGGGAACCCTTACCGCCACCCATTAAGGTGACAGTAAGGGCTCCCATGCTAACCCAGTGGTAACTGGGCAGTGCGTGGCACTGCCCGATTACCACCGAGTGGCATTACAAAAATAAATATATTTTTGTAGAACCAAATATGACGGCGCGCTGGGGGTGGGAAGTACCATTGTGCTGCTGTGATAGCCCAGCAGTACTTCCTGTGCAAAATATAAAGATAGCTGATGTCAGGGATGGTTTAGAGGATAGAGGAGTGCCACCAGGGCAATTGCCCTTGACCCCCTGACCAGTAAGCCCCAAGTCTGCCTGAATCTGAAGAAGGTGTAGTCTGGTATTGGGCTTTGGGGGTCTCCACTCAAATTTCTGTACTGAATTCCACCCATATCTAATACCAGCTCTGACAGATGTACAATTCAAAAACTGGCATATTCTAATCAATAAACAGAAAATTAATATTATTTTTCTTCCTTTATCATCTGGTCATTTTATTACTTTAAATGTATTGGTCCCAGTATTGGTTTCAGCTTCCTTCTGTGTTCTCACTACTATCTTGCAGATGTCTCCTGTCCATATGACATTTCTTCTTTCTCCATATCCATCATCTATCTTCCCTCCATGTCTGTATTCTTCCCCCATGTTTCAGCATCTCCCCTCTGTGTCCCTATTATCCCACATATTTCAGCATCTCCCTTCTCTATGTCCCCCATGTTCAACTTCTCCCCTTTCTGGGTCACTATCCCCCACCCCATCTTCAGCATCTCCCTTCTGTGTACATATCCCTCCCCCTGTGCTCAGCATCCCTCTTTCCCTCTCCTTGTTCACCATTGTACCTGTTTCTCTATCCTCCCATGTCCAATATCACCCTTGTGTGACACTATCCTCCCATGTCCAGCATCACACTTGTGTCCTTGTCCCTATAGCCCCTATGTCCAGCATCTCTCCATTTGTTCATAATCCCCCCCAGTGTCCAGCATTGTCCCTGCCCCTACCATTCCTCATCCAGCATTGCACCTGTGTCCAAATCTCAATGCTCCTCCCATGCCCAGCATCTCCCTTCTATGTCCTTATCTTTCCGTGTTCAGCTTCTCTCCTCTCTATGCCCTCCCCACCCATCAGTGTCTCTTTATGTCCTGTCTTTCTCCCACCTCTTATGTTGTCCAGCATCTCTCCCTCTCTCTTCCCTCTATCCCTGCAATCTATCCCTGCAATTTAGCATATCTCTCGCTTAGTCTCTCCATCCACATATGTTCTGGCATCTGCCCCCTCTCCCCATATAATCCAGCATCTCTGTCATTTCTCCACGGTTCTCTCACCCATAGTCCAGCATCTCTCCTCCCCGCACAGGTCCAACAACTGTCCCTCTCATCTCCTCCTCCCTTGGAAGACCAGCACCTCCACTTCTTCCCTCCCTTTTCCCCCCTGTGGGTCCAGCGCCTCTCTCTATCCCCCTATGAGTCCAGCACCTCTCCTCCCCCCCCCCCCCCCCCCCCCCGTGGGATTAGCACCTCTCCTTCTGCCTTGCCTCCATGGAATCTGCATCTTTCCCTCTCAATATCTCTCCCCTCTGGGTCCAGCACTCCTCCTTTTCCCTCTCCCTCCTACCCCCTCCTGGGTCTCCCTCCCTCCCTCCTCACTGTGGGTCTAGCACCACTCCCTCCCAGCCCTCCCCTGTGAGTCCAGCACCTCTCCTTCTCCCCCCTCTCCTAGTCCTGCACTTCTCCCTTTATTTATTTATTTACTTATTTATTTATTACATTTGTACCCTGCACTTTCCCACATACAGCAGGCTCAATGCGGTTTACATAGTAAAGAAGCATTATAAAGAATATGTAAGAGCAATATTATAAACTTCTGCCCTGCCTTACCCACTTGCCTGCCTGCAGGTACAGCGCCTCTCTCCTGCTCCCCCAGTCCTTTGAACCTGATTGCTGGCAGCAGCAGCAGTGCAAACATGCTACCTGGGCGGGCCTAGATCCTTCAGTCTGCCCTATCCCACCCTCTGACACAACTTCCTGTTTACACGTGGGCAGGACATGGTAGAATGAAGATGTTTTAAATGTGTATTGTGTTGATATTGCAAATAGTACAGTTTGAATATTTTTATTGCTATAACTGTCAATTGCCTGTTCTTGCTGTACACTACCCTGGATGAATTTCTTCAAAAGGTGGTAAATAAATCCAGAGAAATAAATAAATAACTAGGTCTTGAATTCCCTCTTCCATGGAAAATGTCACTTCCCCACAGGTTACTGAAGCTATCAAACACTGTCCCCCTGATTCTGTAAAGATCACCAAAAATTGAACGTGCAAATTTAGGCACACAATTTAATTGAATAGCAAGCCAATTAGTGCCAATAATTGGCTTTTTAACAAGCAATTATTGACAGTAATCAGATTTAATTGGGTGTTACGCACATAAAGATAGGCGTGGGATCTACGCTTAAACTTATGGCCTGAAAAAGGGGGCACAGAAATGGGATGATCATGGGAGTTTAAGGGCCGAACAGGGGCATGGCTTCAAGTTACGTGGGTAATTACAGAATAACGGTGCTCCATACATAAATTTAGGTGCAGGCATTTGCACCATGTTTTCGTTTGTGCAAATGGTCATGTCTACATATATGTGTGAGACCATAACGCTTAAGCATTTTTCTATAAACCACGCCAAACTTTATGCGTGGCTTATAGAATAACACTTGAGGTTTTTTTCAGTGCCGATTGTTTAGGTGTCATGTGCTGATTCCTAGCCTTGTATGTGACTCTTTCCTCACCTCCCTTTCTCAGGTTTGGACAAGTTCCTGGAGGAAAAGTCCATAGTTTGTTATTGAGATGGACATGGGGAAGCCACAGCTTGCCCTGGGATTGGTGGCATGGAATGCTGCTACTAATTGGGTTTCTGCCAGGTACTTGTGACCTGGACTGGCCACTGTTGGAAGCAGGATAATGGGCTAGATGGACCACTGGTCTAATCCAGTAAGAAAAATAAAAGTGTAATTATAGATTTACCAGGAAAAATATCCCCATATAACCACGTTCAGACTAGAAAGCCTTGTGTACTCTAATTTGCCTGACTGCAAGTGAGCACTAATAGCTCACAGGAACAAGCAGAGATGAAACTGCCTCGACTAAGGAGAACAAGAAAACAGATATTTCAATGCCTCTTTGTATTTTTTTTCTAGCATCCAAGGACCCTTGCGAAAAGTTTCTCTGCAGCTGTGACAAAGCTGCCATTGAGTGTTTTGTCCATTCACGCATTAACCTGTCTCTGAAAGGCCTGGATGCTTCCTTCTGCCCATCTCCTCTAACAGGTAACCTGTACTATGCTGTAATTATCTCCAGATCTTTTGTTTGCTTTGCAGCTGAATCTTAATACATTGAAAATACTACTTACCGTCATTTCTTCCTCTTGGTTAATGGATTACTGTCATTTGACCTGCTGAATTCAATTCATTCATTTAAGGCTGAGTTAAAAGCAAAATCATTTTTTATATATTCAACAGAGCGAGAAATGTAATACAAGGGCCTTTATTTTGTAAATTCGAGAGGGCTGTAAAATCTTATGCAGTCGATATTCAAAGTGATTTAAATGGCCAGAAACAGGTGCCTAATTGGAGGAACCCAGTTAGAAAATTACCTTCCACAAGTTACCTGCTTAAGATCACAAATAACCATGGTGGGATTTCAACTGGCTTCACACCTCTACTCCAAGGATATGCTGACTCACATCGTGCATACTTTTAGGCGTGACCTGATTCTATAAGCATTTTACATACAAAAAAATGTTTTATAACCTTTCCCTTATACTGTATCCCCAGGATTCTTTAAATGGCACCCAAAATTGCATGCAATCCTGAGATCTGCATGCAAATGAATTAATGAGCTGTTAATCAATAATTAGCTGTTAAGAATCAATTATTGATGTTAACTGACTCTAATTTGGATTTTTGCGCGAATCCTGCTGCTTGCGATTCTGTAAAGATCCAGGTTCAAAATCTTCTCTTGCGCAGCCCAAAAGAGGGCAAAGCAAAAGTGGGGCAAGGGCAGGTCTGGGACTTTACAAAGAATTACATACAGTGTTACAGAATTTGAAGTCTGCACACCAGGATTTACACAGATAATCAGTTGGTGTAAGTCCTTGTACCCAAAGTTAGACACTGGAATACGTGTTAAGTGCTATTCTATAAAGAGCACGCATGGTAAAAGCCTATTGTATACCGGAAAGGGGGCACTTATTTTCCATTATAGAATACAAGCCATAGAGGTAGTGTTAACTTTGCATGCAGCAGGGATGAACGTAACTTACAGAATTCTGTAAGCTACATGCGTAAGTGGGAGCCCTGCCCTTGTATACGCTCCCATGCAAATACATGCTATGTAAGTTAAGTGAATATTTGCAGAATAGCACTTAGATGACATGATAGCTTTTATGTGCATAGGTGTGCACATATGTATTTACCCCCTAATTCTATAAAAGTCACCATAAATTGCATGTGCAAATTTGGTGTTCAATTTAATTGATTAACGAGCCAATTAGAGTCAATAACTGGCTTTTTAACCAGCAATTATTGGTAGTAATTACAATCAATTAAGATGTGCATGCCTAAATTTTATGCACAACCCAGAAAAAGGGGCGCAGAAATGTGAGGCTCATGAGCGTTTCGGGGTGGAGCATGGATGTGGATTCCAATTACGTGTGCAATTATAGAAGGGGGTTCTACACATAAATTTAGACACAGGCATTTGCACCAGGTTTTTATTGGCACAAATGGACATACCTAAATGTATTTATTTATTTATAACATTTATGTCCCACATTAGCCCAATAAATGTGCGCATGACCCCTGCACTTAAGCGCTAATCTATAAACCATGCCTAACTTTTATCACGGTTTATAGAATAGCACTTAAGCACTTTTTTTCAGTGCCAACTTTTTAGGTGTGATTTATAGAATTCACCCCATAGAGAGTTAAGCATGAAAATAGGAGATAATGGTAGTTGAGCACCAAATTTAGGGTAAAATGGCACCCTACATAAGTGCACTTAGGCGCTCTTCTAGAACTGGATGCCTAAGTGTTCTCATAGGTAACTGCAAAGGAGGTGTTTCCATGGGAGGGACATGGGCAGATGATGGGCGTTCCAACTATTCAGCACACGCTTTATAGAATACTCGCATTTATACGTGAAACTGCCACATGTAAGCACAACTGCTTACACCAGCCATAGACATGGATCCTCAGAAGCTTAGCTGAAATTGGGTGGCGGAGCAGGTGGGGGGAAGAGGGGTTGGTGGTTGGGAGGCGAGGATAGGGGAGGGCAGACTTATACGGTCTGTACCAGAGCCGGTGATGGGAGATGGGACTGGTGGTTGGGAGGCGGGAAATACTGCTGGGCAGACTTATACGGTCTGTGCCCTGAAAAAGACAGGTACAAATTCAAGATATGAGTTTATCTTGGGCAGACTAGATGGACCATGCAGGTCTTTTTCTGCCGTCATCTACTATGTTACTATGTTACTATGTATAAGCAGTCGCGCCTAAAGTTAAGCATGTTACCGTAGACTTCCACTAGTATTCTATAACAGAATTGGTGTGTAAGTGTGCCATTATAGAATACTAGCTGAACACCCAAATTTAGGTGCCTAATTTTTAGCACTGTTTATTGAATTGACCCCAATAATGCTAGTATTCTAATTGGGACCAATGGAATCATAGAAACATAGAACCATGATGGCAAATAAGGGCCAAAAGGCCCATCCAGTCTGCCCATCCTCAGTAACCACTAACTCTTCCTTTCCTAAGGGAGCCCACATGCCTATCCCACGCTTTCTTAAATTCTGACACAGTCCTTGTCTCCATGACCTCAACTGGGAGGCCATTCCATGCATCCACTACCCTTTCCATGAAAGAGTATTTTCTTGGATTCCTCCTAAGTCTATTTCCTCTTAACTTCATCCTATGCCCTCTTCTTCCACAGTTTTCCTTCATTTGAAAAAGGCTCACCTCCTGTGCATTAATGCCACGGAGGTATTTAAACATCTCTATCATATCCCCTCTCTCCTGCCTTTCTTCTAGAGTATGCATGTTGAGGTCTATAAGCCTGTCCCTATATGCTTTGTGACAGAGACCACTGACCAATTTTGAAGCCACCCTCTGCCATTCTCAGTAGAGAATGGCACAGAAAGCAAGCACTATGTGGAGTCAGGGTTGGAAAGAAAAAGGTATAACAGTGAGACATCGCTCGGGGCCATCGGCATCCATAAATCTTCAGAATGCTAAATCCATAAACTTGTTAGAAAGCTTCAGCAGACACAACCTGAAAAGCATAAATATAACCGCAGATTTTTTTTCATTGTGCCAGAATGTATTTTTCCAATTGCCAATAAAATACAGAGCAGCGTACATAGGTAAACATCAATTAACTTGAGTCTCAATTTTATTAAAAGCAACCTGGAGGAAAAGTCCATAGTCATGGACATGGAGAAGCCACCGCTTGCCCTGGGATTGGTAGTATGGAATATTCCTACTATTTAGGTTTCTGCCAGGTACTTGTGACCTAGATACTGGGTTAGATGGACCATCGGTCTGACCCAGTATGGCTATTCTTATGTTCTAAGTGGTAATTGTAAATCTAATTAAAATATCCAGAAGTCCAACATGTTTTGGCACCTCAGTGACTGCTTCAGGGTCAGTTTTTACAATTGCAGACAGTTGTTTTAACAGTATATGTTATTTTGCTACCATCTGGGGACCTCTTTTAAGTTATGTCAGGGGTTTGAGAACCCCTGACGTGCAACCATAGAAAGTACTATAGGTGGT
The DNA here is from genome assembly GCF_901765095.1 of Microcaecilia unicolor. Lineage (NCBI taxonomy): Eukaryota > Metazoa > Chordata > Amphibia > Gymnophiona > Siphonopidae > Microcaecilia > Microcaecilia unicolor. The sequence continues at coordinate 591,394,404 of NC_044031.1, read as the reverse complement.
CACCTTAAGTGGAATTAGTGTCTACATTTGTAAAAACTGCCCTAAGGCAGGTACCGAGGAGCCAAAACATGTTGGGTGTATGGACATTTTAATTACACTTATATCCCCTAGTTTACTAAACTGCGTTAGTGGCTGCTGTGTGCTAATGCCAACACTGCCCTTTCACTTTGAATGGGCTGTGTTGGCATTGCCGTGCGGCAGCTGCTACCGCAACTTAATAAACAGGGGGGGGGGGGGATAGTTTCCAGTTTATGGTTGCTTTTAATAAAATTGAGAATCAGGTTAATTGATACTTGCCTGTGTATGCTGCTCTGTATTTTATTGATATTTGTTGCATTTGTATCCCACATTTTCCCACCCATTTGCAGGCTGAATGTGGCTTTCATAGTACCGTGATGGCCAATTCCTGTGTCAGAAATACATAGTGGTAATTGCGTTAAAGTTCAAGAGTAACAGAGTGTCTTAGGTAGTTGAGGAGGAAGAATTAAGTGTCCTGTGTGCAGTCCTTTTGGACCTCTTTTTTTCTGTGCTTTTGCAATTGCCAGACATTTTTGAGTTGTGTTAATTTTGTCAGGGTTAAATATTGTTAACTATGAGGAATTAGGGCAGCAAAAACTTGTACTACACTTCTATACCAAAAATTTCTAAGTTAGCAAAAACAGGGGTCCTTTTACTAAGGTGTGCTGAAAAATGGCCTGCGCTAGTGTAGATGCGTGTTTTGGACATGCACAGATTCGTTTTTCAGCGCATCTATAAAAAAGGCATTTTTTTGCTAAAAATGGACGAGTGGCAAAATAAAAATTGGTGCGCATCCATTTTGGGTCTGAGACCTTACTGCCACCCATTGACTTAGCGGTAAGGTCTCATATGTTAACCAGGCGGTAATGGTCAACGCGAGTACAATTCTGATTACTGCCCGGTTAGTGCCGTGCACCGCAAAATAAAAAATATTTTCCGGGGCACGTAGTGGATGCGCATAGAAAATGAAATTACCACGCAAATTGACGCACTTAGTAAAAGGGCCCCGCAATCCTTTCAAAAAATCTAGCAGTTTATGAATTAAGTTTTATTTGAAGGATCTCTGCAATTGTGCTTTTTTTTTTTTTAGTTTATCCAGACACAACTGGAGAGAACGTTTTGACAGCTCATGAAGGGGGATGTAAGTCCTTGTTAATAATATTTGCTGTTACGTCTTCAGTGTTCTTAGACCATAAAAAAACAACTCGGAAAGAATGACGCTCATAGTCTCGTTTATATTTCAGCAAGATCTTGAAGCTGTTAAACGTATGTACTTTAAAAAAAATGCATCTTCTGTTTCGGAGGAAAAAGGTTTGGATGTACCCTGATATTACTAAGCAGACTCAAGAAAGGAGGAAGTTATTTCTTTCAATGAAGACAGAAACACTAATTTTGGGGGCTTCTTTTTATTTAAATTACCGCTGTAAGTGTGTAATTAAACATGTGGGTTTAAAATATATATTTTTTTCAACCTGAGCAGTTAAAAACTTTTATAAATATGTAGAAAATCGATTGACTGTCGTCCCTTAAAGATGATTATTATGTTATATTGTTTTAGGATAGAATAAGCGTATTATGCATTTTCCCTATGTTTCATGTATTCTTTGTTTTTTTTTATAACAGTTACTTAGAGACTCTCCCCCACAAATAGTGGTCTAAAGAAGAGTAACCATTGTTAACTGAAAGTAATTTTCTTTATAACTGAAATTTCTCTCTGTATTTCCTGTCAAGTGGAATAGTTGTTAAATTATATAAAATGAATAAAGAATAAATAAAAAAATAAAACAATTATAGAAAGTTTCTATGTGCCATAGGGGTCCTTTTATAAAGCAGCGCTACCAATTAGCGTGCACTGAATGTGAAGAAACCTATGGGAATTGAATGGGCTTCTTCGCATTCAGTGAGCTGCTAATCGGTAGCGCCCCTTTGTAAAAGGAGCCCATAGTGATTTCCATATTTAAAAAGTATTACTGTGTCTGTTACCCATAAACAAAAGCTTCAAATATATATATATTTTTTAAAATAGACTTGGTCAGTGCAGTAGCTCAGCAGTAGTGCTGTAAGATGTAAAGACCAAAATTCAATTCATTGGCCCAGATTTTTTTATTAGGATTTTAAGGGCTCATTTTACAAAGCCGCACTAGCAAGTAGCGGCGTGCCAAATGCGATGAAGCCCATTCAACTCCTATGGGCTTTGTCACATTCAGCGCACAGTAATCACTACCGTGGCTTTGTGAAAGGAGCCCTAAATTTTTTACAACCCAATAGTTAAAGAAAATGGATAAAAATAATACATAGGAAAACAAACAAACAATCACAAGAAAATTTATAAATCATTTAGGGGGCCTCTTAAAAAGCCACGCTTGTGTTTTTAGCTCGTGGTAAAAATCAGCTGGCGGTAAACGCTCAGACGTCCATAAGAATATAATTGGCGTCTCAGCGTTTACCACCAGCCTTTTACAGTGAGCTAAAAACACTAGCTCAGCTCTGTAAAAGACCTCTTTAGTCCATATCTTGGGACTTTTCTTTTTCATGAGTCAGCACTTATTAGCTCCCAAGAGCTGACTCATGAAAAAGAAAAGTAGACCAAGAAAGCAATTTACAAAGCAATGAACAGGTATATAACTTAAATTTATAAACCACTACTACTACTACTACTACTTAACATTTCTAGAGCGCTACTAGGGTTACGCAGCGCTGTACAATTTAACAAAGAGAGACAGTCCCTGCTCAAAGAGCTTACAATCTAATAGACAAGTGAACGGTCGGTCCGATAGGGGCAGTCAAATTGGGGCAGTCTGGATTCACTGAACGGTAAGGGTTAGGTGCCGAACGCAGCATTGCCACTTCTATCTTTAGGGCCTGGAGGCACTCCCACATGCGCTGGATCAGTGTTGGGTTGTCCTTCCAGATACACCAGTACCGGCGCCTCAGGGACTCCAATTCCCTGTGAATGCCATACTGCCTGCAAACCACAAGTTGGTAGACTTGGGTTCAGGTGATGGACCTTCTTGCCTTCACATATATTATTACTTTTTTAAGCCAAGTTGTGCAATGCTCCTCACATAGCAACAGCCAGATTGGGGGGGGGGGGGGGGGGGGGGATATGTGTTACACAAACACAGGTGATATGTGAACTGAGGTGGACATGGGGACAGAGAATGGCTTGGTGGCCTTTCTGTGCAGCATGTGCAGTATTGCAGGGATGTGGGAATGGGCAGTGGGGTAAAGCTGGTATTCCTTTGGGCATCTGCACATACTTTAGGGAGCTGCCGCCAATGTTCCTATCACTAGGTAGGTGGGGTCTAGGGAAGGGGTGCAGATTTGTGCAGTTCCTCATTATAGCTCTGCATGGGTGGTAGAGGGGGTGGCCCCCATATTTTCTGGGCATTGGATGTGGTGTGCATTCAGATTTCAGCAATAGATTTTTTTATATATTTTTTTAATTCCATTCTGTATTTATGGAGTACACATTTACAACCATGATTACTCCTGGAGGAAGAACTACAGTAAGACATTGGATTGGTGAGGGAGCTATTACATATACTGCAACAGGAAAGGTACTCCAGTGCCTGTATCCTGCCCATATCCAGTGTTTGTACATAAATGGTGCTGTGATCCAGAGGGGCGATGCTGGACATGTACTTTGCCAGGGTGGCCCTGACATGTCTCCAAGTTCTCATGGAGACATTTCTAGGGAGGTGGTGGTGCCTTTTGAATAGATGCCTCCTGTGCCTTTGGTATAGGAGGACCAGGAGCTGTCTCTCCTCAGGGGAGTTATTAGGCTCTCTCTCCTAAGAGACATCCTTGCACAATGTTAGACATTCCTCCACGTACAGAGCTATATATGGATATGTTGCACGTGGAGATGTCCTACTGTTGCCGTACACATTTTCTGAGACATGTAGTGACGATGGATGTTTTGCACGGTATATTTTCGAATGGCGGAGACTTTTTTTGCCACTGGTTGGGGTCGTTTTATTAAAAGACGTATATTTCACCTACTTTCATATCTCTCGAAACATTTACCTTTTTTTCGATTGTATCTGTCTGATTTTGGATGTTTTGCAATAAATGCCTCTGGTGTCATTCGGATGTTATATCGAAAACAGTGGCGTACCAAGGGGGGGGGGGGGGCGGGGGGGGGGGTCTGCCCCGGGTACACGCCGCTGGGGGGGTGCTGCGCGCCTGTCGGCTCTTTATTTTCATGCTCCCTTTGCCCCGGAACAGGTTACTTCCTGTTCCGGGGCAGAGGGAGCATGAAAACGAAGAGCCGGCAGGCGCGCAAGCACCCCCCCCAGCGGCGTGCACCCGGGAGATTGTTCTTTCGCCGGGGGGGCGTTGCGCTGTTCCAGGGGGGGCGCTGCACCCGGGAGGCGGGGCGCATCGGCGATCCGCCCTGGGTGTCAGCCCCCCCTAGGAATGCCACTGATCGAAAATGCCCCTCCATGTAACTTTATAAGTCTAAGTGCTTTGAAAATACGCTTCTATATATCCTAAATACAACTTTTTTGTGTGTTTATGTTAATAGACACTTCTTCACTTACCAACTAATTTGTTTTGTTAGGGCAATTCAACGTTCTACTATAGCTCTATGTCAAAACTGTCTAAATAAAAGAAAGAAACTGTTTGCACATGATTAGCAATTTTCACATTGAGTTTTCTTTAAAGGATTTCTGTAATTGAGATTTTTTTTTTAAGTTTATCCAGAAGCAACTGAAGAGAAAAGTTTGACAGCTCATGAAGGAGAAAGTAAGTTCCTTTTCTTAATTACTTCATATTATTTCTGGAGTTTTCTTAGATTAGACAAAAATTACAGAGAATTTCTTTCCACTGCAGTGATTTGCAAAAGTACCAAACGTTTTGTAAAAGCACCAGCCTACTAGCCATTAGAAAAACCCAGTTATGCTCTCTTGGCTAGGGATTGTACAGAGATGCTTTAAGGAGGTCTTTTTCTAAAGCTTAGCTCGAGTTATCTGCAACAGATCCCATTTTATTCCTATGGGCCCTGCTGTAAATAGCTTGAGCTAAGCTTTAGTAAAAGACCTCCTAAAAGTCCTTGGAGTTAAACAGGAAGATTTAACCTTTGCACAATGGCACCACCTATTGGCTGGAACTATGGTGCACACACAACAGCTAATAGACACTGGCTGGACTTGGAAAGGTTATAAATTTAGGAGAAGAACTCTGATTGTTGGGAATAAAGGTTTGTAGCACTGTTGCCCTGTAGAGGCCACTTCTTATCAGGGCTTTTTTTGAGGGGGTACTTGGGGGTACTGAGTACCGGCACCTTTTCCACTGTCTGCTAAACTTGACCCATGGTTCTCGTATTTTAATGAAAGTGCTCAGGTTCTACCTACAAATTCTGCCTTGTCATAGATTCTATGACTGGTTGCAGGAGTCCTGGCTATTGTAGGGTGGGTCCTTCAATGATCACTCCACCCCCGAAGGGTGGCCTGGCATTTGAGTACCAGCACCTTTTTTGCTAGACAAAATGCACTGCTTCTAATTGTACTCAAAGCCCAAATGAAGCAGTGGAAAACTGCTGGGTCAAAAACACATTTCAAAAAAAAAGCTATGCTTCAGTCCACAATAGAGGGAATCACTTACCAGTATGGAAGAAGCAATTTTAGAATCATCCATGTAAAAAAGCAACAGTTTTATGAAGGGGAAATATACATGCATATCAATGGCAGGCACCTGTGTATGTCTGCTAGGTATAGATCCATACTCCGAATTCCTCCCAGCTCTGCCCCTAGGAATTCCTATTTTATGCATATATAAAAGTATTACTAATGTAGACTTGCACAGTCCGCTTTCTAAAATTGCCCTTAGAGATCATTCTCAAAAACTCTTAGGGCCCTGTTTACAAAGGTGCGCTAGTGTTTTTAGAATGTGCTAACCATGTAGATGCCCATAATATTGCTATGGACTTCTACACAGTTAGCATGTACTAATTTTTAGCGCACATTAAAAACACTAGCGCACCTTTGTAAATAGGGTCCTTGATGCAACGGCCTCAAATACAAGTCTACCTAAGCATCCAGCTTCTCCTTCATAGGAACACAGTTATGGAATGCACTATCTAAAATCTTAAAATTAACTGAGAACCACCTAAATTTCAGGAAATTATTGAAGACCACCCCGTTTAAGAAGGCTTACCTTCATGACTCAGCTTAATTTACTTCTTCCTGTCACAGCAACTTCCATGGACCCTTACCTTTATTATTCACTCTTACTATCTCTGTTGTTCTTTACGATACCTATACGTTTACTATTTTTTATTACATTATTATGTTATTTTACTGAACTATATTACATTTTTATGTTATTTAATTGAACTGTAGTTTGCCCTACGGTCTTGTAAGCCACATTGAGCCTACTATTGGTGGAAAAATGTGGGGTATAAATGTGTTAAATAAATAAATAAACACACAAAATGTTTGAAAATATCAAGTACCAAATGAGTGAGTCTCCCTCTGTGCAAGGAATTTAAAATTACAATTCCTATTAGTCTGCTAACTTAACAAAGGACCTCAAATCTCCTACTGGGGAAACTACTGCAAACATTAGTCTGCAAGTATAACACTTAACCCCATCTTTATAAGGAGTCAATTACTATCACAGGTCCTAGTGGGAGAAGAAACAGGAGAAAAACAGACCAGACGTAAAAAACTCACCTTAACGTGAGAAAACCGAATGATCTAAAAAACTCACTGTCTTCTACACCACTTTAACTATATAGCACAGTGAGACCACCCACTTAGATGAAATCACAAATTTGTGATAATGAACCCAGACCTAACCCTCGTAGTTGTAAATCAAAAAATCAGTCCAAGGCACCTCCCCCTACATTCAAGAGCATTTTCAAAATCCTTCAGCTGTTCAACATCCATACAAAACATGCAAAGCACTTTTACTCATCCCAAATGATCAGCTCCTGACAGGGTAATCCGACACTCCAACTGCAGAAAAATACCTCACTGTCCACAGGCTTGGGCTGAAGGGGCCGTTCTCAGTGCCCTTGGCAGACAACAATCCGTACGGTCTGAAACAGTCTCAGTTCTTTCTTAAATCAATCTCAAATGTCCTTTTCTTGTATCTCCCTTCAACAAGTGTGCCTCGTTTCGCCAAATTACTGGCTGCCTCAGGAAGGGGACAATCAAAAAGTCCCACACCGGACTAAACTATCCAAATGTCCAAATCGCTCTTCACAAAGATGGCGTAAATAAATAAATAAAATGTTAAGATTCAGCTCTTAATGCCTATGTTGTTCGCATCTGTGAAAATATCATATGGTATAAGAGAGTCACATTGACATTCCTAAAGCATCATGTTACCATCAAGTGCTCTATAATCTAACTCGATTTCTAAAAAAAGAGCACCTTGTGTAAATTTTTTGGGGACCATCAATCAGTCTGTGGGCTTTATCTTTAGCAATCCATGTGTTTGTATACAAAATATACATAAGCTGCCTCAACACTTTCCCTCATCGGTCCAAGTTTTTTCAAATAGTTCACATTTTTCTCTTTTTTTTTTATATAAACATATCGATTTCTGTGTCCTTGTTTTCCAACTTCCAATCACAAATATTATTCAGATTCTGTATAGGTCACCCAAATGTGGGCAAGGATCCCAGATCTGCGTGTAAACTAATAGGTAATAACAATCAATTATTGGAGTTAACAAGCACTTAATTGGCCGTAATTAGGAGTTACATGTGGATCTGCTCCAAGCCCTATTTCATAACATGCGCACCTAAATTTCATGGTGCACAACTCCAAAGGGGGCATGGCCATAGGAGGGGCATAGGCAAGTCAGGGGCATTCCCAGAATGCAGGAGCAATGCTATAGAATTCTTGGTTGAGTGCCTAACTGTTCTCAGTTGGGCGCCAGCATTTACACTAACCTTAAGCAAGCAAAAGTGTTCGTGCCTAAAGACAGGCAAAAAATGCATGCTCTAGTATTCCATGAAGGATGATCCACGCAGAGTAGTCTTTTATAGAATACCAGCTTAGCATAGATCATCCTGGGGCCTAACTTTGAGCTTCATTTATTGGATCTAGCCCTTTGTGTGTGGAAGAGAACATTACTCTTAAGCAGGGGTTCTCAACCCAGTCCTCAGGACACACCTAGCCAGTGAGATTTTAAGGATACCCACAATGAATATGAATGAGATAGATTTGCATACAATGGAGGCAGGACATGCAAATTTATCTCATGCATATTCATTGTGGGCATTCTGACAACCAGACTGGCTAGGTGTGTCCCAAGGACTGGGTTGAGAACCCCTGTTTGAATTCCAAAGGACAAGGAATGGTGACCAGGAGGATGGGCGAGAGAGCTAGAGGTGCTGCTGCTCATGGCATTGTGGGAGGTAACCAGCTTGAACGTTGTGATTTGGTTAAGGGTAGATAGGATAGTACCCCCCCTCCAAGAGGTAAATGAGAGGATAACTAAATTAAGAAACAGAGTCTAGTGAATCCCATTATCATCACACTGGACGGTATTTGGAATTACTTGGCTGTAAATAGAGCAGTTGTTTTCTTCATCAACTGCATTGACATTGGATATTAATAGGGTGAAGAATGAAGTTGCATCTTCCAGCAGCTGAGAGATGCAACTGGACTTACCCTGTGTATTGAGCTGATGTCCTCACCTTGATTGAGGAAAGCACCCTGCTGGTTTTTTACGTTTCAATCTCATGTCCTGCTTGGACTATTAGCCCCTGACGTAGCCCTTGTGGGCGAAACACAGTCTGTGTCGGGCGAATCTCTGAAAATAATTTTGATCTGCTTTGTTTGTCTCCATGTTGGATTTTGCAGATCGCTTGCCATCTTGTTTCATAACTTAATACATTTCTTGATTAGCTTTCGAAGGTTGCCCTTTTTCATCAGATCGGAAATAAGCAAATGTGTTAGTTGATAGTATATATAAGTGAAGCATCAAAGCATTTCAATGACAGTCTAGCAAGGTGGGGGTGGGTAGGAGGTATGCATGGGTACATCAAAGCATTTCATTTCATTGATAGTCTAACAGGATGGGTGTGGGTAGGTGAGAGGAGAGTGATAAACAGAGAAATACAACTTTATGGTTTATAATGGGCTAGAAAACCCAGATCCTTGTTAAGTCCTGTCTGTTGGGTATCAAAATATTCAATCATTCTGACTTCAAAGGTCTTACGTTCCTGTATTGTTTTAAAGTTACCCTTCAGGATTCTTACTATGAAATCACTGGTGCAGTGTCCTGGTCCTGTAAAGTGTTGGCCCACAGGGGTGGGAATCTGACTGGCACCAGCTTTCTTCATGTTGTGTCTATGTAAATTGAATCTTGTCTTAAGCATCTGGCCTGTTTCTCCAATATAGCATCCTTCGTTACATTTTTTACACTGAATGATATATACTACAATGGAAGATGAGCATGTGAAAGATTCCTTTATGTTGAATGTTTTTCCTTTGTGAATGACTGTGGGGTCCTGTGAAATGTTTTGGCATAGCTTGCAGCTGGATATGTTACAGGGAAACGTGCCCTTTTCTTTTTCAGTCTGTGTTGGGAGTTTACGTCTGATTAGCTTGTGTTTTAAGTTGGGTGGCTGTTGGAAGGCCAGCACTGGTGGGGATGGGAATATCTCTTTCAGTAATTCCATCGATAATACGGTCGGGGATGGCCAAACCTCAACATTTAGGTTGACCTTAGAGATGGTCGACCTTGTTTTTCGGCGATAATGGAAACCAAAGACGTCTATCTCAAAAACGTACAAATCCAAGCCCTTTGGTCGTGAGAGGAGCCAGCATTTGTAGTGCACTGGTCCCCCTCACATGCCAGGACACCAACCAGGCACCCTAGGGGGCACTGCAGTGGACTTCACAAATTGCTCCCAGGTGCATAGCTCCCTTACCAACCCCCCCCCCCCCCCAGGTCCGCCTGCCAGAAGTACACTGCACCCACTACAACTGCTCCAGGGACCTGTATACTACTGTGATGGACCTGAGTATGGCATTTGAGGCTGGCATAGAGGCTGGCAAAAAAGTATTTTTAAACTCGTTTTTTATGGTAGGAGGGGGTTAGTGACCACTGGGGGAGTAAGGGGAGGTCATCCCCGATTCCCTCCGGTGGTCATCTGTTCAGGTCAGGCACCTTTTGAGTCTTGTTCGCAAGAAAAAATGGACCAAGTAAAGTCGGCCAAATGCTCGTCATGGCCGCCCTTCTTTTTTCCATTATCGGCCGAGGACGCCCATCTCAACCACGCCCCAGTCCCGCCTTCACTATGCTTCCGACACACCCCTGAGAACTTTGGTCATCCCCGTGATGGAAAGCAGTTGAGGACGCCCAAAATTGGCTTTTGATTATGCTGATTTGGGCGCCCCTGGGAGAAGGATGCCCATCTCCCGATTTGTGTCGAAAGATGGGCGCCCTTCTCTTTCAAAAATGAGCTGGATAGTCATTTTTCTATTTTCACATTAATGACCACATACTATTTTCCCATTAGCGCATGGTCATTAGTGTTTGAGCCCCTACCACCACCCATTATTTAGATGGCAAGGAATCATGCACTAACCACTTGCTAATCGGTTAGCGTGCGACAATGTAGCTGTGCTAACCAATTAGCGTAGAACACACCTACTCTCCACACCCGGCGCTAAAAATTAAATTTTATTTTTTAATGTGTGGGTAGCACGAGCCTATCCAAAAATGATCATGGGACACCTAAGCGTGCCCCACAGTAAGCACACGTTTGTGCTTGCTGCAGCTTAATAAAAGGAATCCTTAATTTCTAAGTATATGTTCATTGCAAGCATGCCATAATTTAACACTGGGCACATATATTCTCATAGCTGCAAAACAAGCCAGTCTTCAAGGACAACATACAGAGGAATTTTGTCTATTAAAGTTGGATAGGTTTGTACAAGATACACAGGTACCTTTATCATTTCTAGTCTTATAGAAAATTTACACTTAAAGTCTATTTATTTGCTTCAATGATTAAAAATATTTGAGATCAGGAAGGGAAGGAAGAAGAAGAAAAATAGAATTTAAAGTTTTGCTTTATATGGTCATTTGTCTTGCATTCCTAAGATCTTTCTGGTCACCACTGTTGGCTCAATTAGACCTGGATATTCAGTCAGTGGCATTGAATATTTGGGTCAACACCAATACCCAGACTTTATGTGTGTATATGCTGTACCTGCATAACTAAAACATGCAAAGTTAGGACTGCTATTTAGGCAGTGCTACTTGCCCAGAGAGTGTCGTGGCAGTCAGCAGGGTCGGCCTTAGGGGTTGGGGGACAAACAGGGCAGCTACCCTGGGTCCCATAGCTCTAGGGGGCCCTGCAGTCCAGGCATCTCTTCCCATTCTCCCCACCACAGTCTGTTTCCGCCTCCCTTCTTGATCTTCTTTTAAAATGTATTTCCCTTCTCAGAGGGGCCCTGGCGTGGCAGCCATTCTCACAAGCTGCCTGCAGCTGCCCCAAAGCTTTCTCTCCCAGTGGCGTTCCTGGCCTGGATGACACCTGGGCGGAGCGCCGATGCGCACCCCCCAGGTGCAGCGCCCCCCCCTCGCTAAATTACACCTTCCCCCTCCGGCGAAATGACACCCCCCCCGAGTGCACGCCGCTGGGGGGTGCCGCGGCGTGCGCCTGCTCCGAGTTCGCTAAACTTCGCTTCGCTGCAGCTCCCTCTGGTATGCCCCCCTTGGTATGCCACTGTTCTCTCCTCTGCCACAATCCACCACCTCTGGCGCAATTTCCTGTTTTTTGCCTGAGCAGATCACGGCAGAGAGGGAAAGTTTCGGGACAGCTGGAGGCAGCTTGTGAGGATGGCTGCCACACAAGGGCCCTTCCAAGAATGGAAATAAAAATTTTAAAGAAGACCGCAAGATGAGGGGAAGGAAGGGAGACAGACTGTGGTGGGGAGAAAGGGAAGAGATGCATGGACCGTGTAGTAGCAATACAAGTGAGAACATCGGGGGAGGGGGGAATCAGGGGCGTCCTCCTTAATATCTGCCCTGGGTCCCACCATGTCTGAAACCAACCCTGGCAGTCAGAGAAGATATTCAGCAGCATTGCCTGATGAAGTGCCACTGAATATCCCCTCTCAGCACACTCAGCGTGATTTAACCAGGCAGGGTTATCTGGGCCCTTTGTTTCTATTCTGTGAAATTAATAGAAACCTTTCAAGATAATTAATTCTGGTTAAAATTGCAATTTTCTCATTGTTGCCAGCATTGAAGATGCTCTCTTTGTTTTCACAGTGCATCGTAACAGAAGTGTGGACAAGGTCTTCAACCCAAGTGCTGAAGGTACTGTAATGCTTGGAATGTTTTTTTTTTTTTTTTCCGCTTTCTTATTATTTATTTATTGCATTTATATCCCACATTTTCCCACCTTTTTGCAGGCTCAATGAGGCTTACAATACTTTGTGAATGGTGGAATTACATTAGAAGATAGACATTTTGTGTTACAGAGGACCTTGGGTAACATGATAATGGCTTACAATATATCAAGAATGGTGAAAAAGCATTAGAAATTAGACTATTAATGTTACAGAAGAATCTTGGGTAACATGGTAATGATAAAACATGATAGTAATATAGCAAGTAGAAATTGTAGAGCAGTTCTGAATATATGTGGAGGACTGGTGTGTGTTCACATTTGTTGATCTTTGTGGTATACTTTGTTAAAGAGATGGGTCTTCAGTAGTTTGTGGAAGTTGTTTAGTTTGTAGATCGTTTTAAGTTGTGCGTTCCATGACTGTTATTTTGCACTAGTACAAATATGACTTGACTTAAATTAGAAATCCATCTATGATACTGGGATCTGACTATTTGGCAGAACTTAAATATGCTTTTTCCTTTTGAATTCATCCCTCTCTGAACCATTATTATACATTCTTTCTTATTCACAATACTTTATTTATTTTTGTTACATTTGTACCCCGTGCTTTCCCACTCATGGCAGGTTCAATGCAGCTTACATGGGGCAATAGAGGGTTAAGTGACTTGCCCAGAATCACAAGGAGCTGCCTGTGCATGAAGTGGGACTTGAACTCAGTTCCACAGGACCAAAGTCCACCACCTAACCACTAGGCCACTCCTCCACTCCACTTTACCCAACTTACACCCTCTTCTGTTCCCTACCTCTTCCACCTTCCTCCCTTATCCTTTCTTAGTCCACCTCTTTATATACTATATTTAAATGTTTTATCCATTTTGTGCTATCTTGTAACTTTTGTTTTATTGTAAGCCGCATTGAGCCTGCTAACAAGTGGGAAAGCGCGGGTAATAAATGTTACAATACAATACAATACATTTAAGCTACCAAAGCAAATACCTGAAGCATGGCTGAACCTGGATTTCAGGCTGGTTTCAGCGCTGAAGCTGAAATTTGGTCTACACCCCCTACCCACCCCCCACCCCAATTAGGAAGATACCTTCCAACAGCCCTCAGAATATGTATTCTGCTAAACACTGTCAACATGATCCATGCAGTCATACATTCAGCTCTGAATGCGAGTTTCTGCCTTGGTCTTTCTCCTTGCTCTCTCCATCTCCAAGTACTTGGTTGACAAATGTTTGTTTCATTGTCTTTTCTGTTTCTTACTTTGTTCCCTCAAAGTTTGCTTTGCCTCAGGACTTCTATTAGTTAGCCCCTATTAAGGGGCCCTTTACTAAGCCTCATAGAGGGGCATAATCTAACGGCACTGGCCATCTATATGGCCGGCCATCTTCGGAGCCGGCTCCGCAAAGGGGCGGTGCCAACAGTATTATCGAAAAAGATGGCCGGCCATCTTTTCTTCCGATAATACGGTTGAGGCCGGCTAAATCTCAACATTTAGGTCAAATATTGAGATCACCAGGGTTTACAGATGGCCAGCTTCAAAAAAGTGGAAAAAGAATCCAACTGCTTATCAGGAACATTTGCTCTAACCACTTAGCCACAGCTCCACTTACTTGGATGTCCCTCCCTTTTGATTATGCCCCTTCAGGTCTCTCTCAGCCACTCACAGAGAGGGGTCTCTCTCAGCCACTCACAGACAGCTAAATGCGCTGTGTTTGGCTGAGACAGACCCCTGTCTGTGATTGACTGAAAGAGACATGAAGGGACATAATCAAAAGGGAGGGACATCCAAGTAAGTAGAGGTGTGGCCAAGTGGTTAGAATACTGGTCTTGTAATCTAGATGTGGCTGGTTCAAATCCCACTGGTACTAATGAAAAAGCCAAACAAAAATTGTTTTGATTTAGGACGTCCCTGACGAGCACTTGGATTTTTTTTTTGGGTGGGAGGGGATTGATGACCACTGGGGGAGTTGAGATTTAGCTGGCCCCAACCGGCCATCTTTTTCGATAATACGGTTGGAGCCGGCCATATAGATGGCCAGCGCCGTTCGATTATGCCCCTCTATTTGTGCCTACACGTGCCCAATCTATGCCAATTCAGAACTGCCACCCGGCTACCATGTGGCCTGGGTGGTAATTTCATTTTTTATGTGCATCCAGTATGGCAGTAATTGGCAGTGTACACATGCTGAAGATTACCACCCGGTTAATGAGTGAGACCTTACCACTGTGTCAATGGGTGGCGGAAAGGTCTCAGGCCCAAAATGGACATGTGCCAATTTTTATTTTGCCGCACGTCCATTTTCGGCCAAAAAAAGGTCTTTTTTGCGTTGAAAAATGGACCTGCATGCGTCCAATACATGCGTCTACACCAGCACAGGCCAGTTTTCAGTACACCTTAGTAAAAGGACCCCTTACTTTCCAGCTGATATTCAATGCTATTTAACTGGCCAGGAATGGCTCCTTGTCAGTTCAGTAGAATTTAGCTGGCTAACCACCAATATTCAGCAGGATATAGCTGGTTATCTCCACTGAATATTCACAGTTCGTGCATAGCGGCTAACTGGCTATATCATGTGATATAGCCGGCTACCTGCGAATATTCAAGCGCAGGCCAGCTAAGTTCAGTGGCCAAATCAGATCAGCTAAATAGCAGTCCTATCTTTAGCCACTAGAAACTTAACCGTCCAGCACTGAATATTCAGTTAGCCCATTAAGTTTGAGCCAGCCCCCCCCCCAAAAATGGATATTCAATGCTGATCACTGGAATCTGCCTGACACTCAATATCCGGGGTCAGCGCCGATTGTGGCATTTATAAGGGCTGCCTCCTACAGTCTGAATATTGGACCCTTTGTGTTTATTCTTCAGAAAGAGGAAAAATAATTTCCAATAGCCTCAACCACTTCTTCTAAGGCCTAAAGATATATTTTGATTCAAAGACAAACTGTGCTAATTTCAGCCTGGTCTGAGGTCCAAAAAATATGCATATCTGCCTTAGGCCAATAGAAAATATACCTATTTTTTTTTCTATGGATCTTAGCAAATCTCTACAGATCTGACAATGCACAGAAATCTATGGCCATGCGGCAAGTGCAAACTGACCACATGGCCATTTCCTTTTTCAACCTTTTACCCGCTGCAATAAAAGGGGGCTCTGAACGTGGCAAAAACTCACGCTACCACTACCACTGGGCCCCTTTTACCGCAGTTTAGTAAAAGGGGCCCCAAGAATAAAATTGGACACACAAGTTGCGAGTGCACGTTATAGAATAGTGTCTGTGTAAGTTTATTGCTTAATTAGCTAAGAACCAATAATTGCCTCTAATTAGAATTAATTTTCAGTTGCACGTATAACCACCCTTAGTCAGTATTCTATAAATTGTGCTGTCAAATTCCAAAGCACACAACTGCAAGGAGGGTGCATGGAGCTGGGAGGGGCATGGGCAGGACAGGGGCATGTCTTGCACATGCATGTAGGTTACAGAAAACCATCAGCTGCGCACCTGTCAGCAGTCAGGCATGAGCATTTACACAAGCCATTGAGCTAGAGTAAGTACTCACACCTAAAGTTAGCTGCATAACTGCGGACTTATGCTAGTATGCTATAACAATTATGCTTGTAATTCCTACATCATCCCAGTGCCTAAGTTGAGTCAAGCTGTGTGGAGGAGTAGCTTAATGGTTAGTACAGGAGGCTTTGATCCTGGCACCCTGGGTTCAATTCCCACTGCGGTTCCTAGTGACCCTGGGCATGTCACTTAGGGGCCCTTTCACTAAGGCGTGCTGAAAAATGGCATGCATTTTGGATGTATGCAGGTCCATTTTTCAGGGCACCTGTTTTTTTTTTTTTTTTTTTTGGGGGGGGGGGGGGGGTCCGAAAATGGATGTGCGGTAAAATTAAAACCAGCACGTGTCCATTTTCGGCCTGAGACCTTACCGCCACCCATTGACTTAGCGGTAAAGTCTCACAAGTTAACAGGGGGCAATTGTCAGTGTATGTACACTGCCAATTACCACCTGGTAAGCGCCACGCAGTAGAAAATAATTTCTGCCGTATGTTTTGGACATGCATCAAAAATGGATCTACTGCCCGGGGCACGCAGTAGCCGGGCGGTAGTTCCAATTTGTCCCACGTTGGACGTTTATAGGCTCCTACGCACCTTAGTAAAAAGGCCCCTAAATCCTCCATTGCCCCAGGTAAAAGAAACTTAGATTGTGAACCCACTAGGGACAGAGAAAGTACCTGGATATAATGAGTACAGCACTGCGTACATCTACTAGTATTACAGAAATGATTAGTAACACTAGTAGTAGAGACACAGAGACACCTCTAAAGTAGTTCCAAGTCTGTGTAAAAATGGTTAATTTAGAAATGAAGTTAACTAAACTATCTATTGAACGTTAAGACTGAAGAAGCATCATATGGGAGAATTTTTTTTTTTAATGGGTAATGGGCAGAAGGGATTTTAGCTAGACAGCTTACAGGATTCAGGATGAAAAGATTTATTAAGGCAATTAGCATGAACGGCACACTCTTCTTTACCAAGGGACAAGCAGTTGTCATATTAATACAACAAACACTCTGCATCCATGTATGTTAATGAGACGTGATGTATGCAAATGAGACGTGCAGAACAAAAATCTTCAAACTGTGGAGCTTTATAACAGTGCAAAAGGAGAAGCATCCTACGGATGAGTTCAGCAAGTTTAATTAACAAAATTTCTGCACGGTCCAGTGAAGGCAATAAACCTGGGGGTAATGATTTTTTAATGAGCATAGAAAAGAATGTTGCCATAAGGGAGATATGGCACTCGGTCCATCACCATAATGGGCTACTGAATTGTGAAGTACCATAGTATTAAAAAAAAACAAACAGTTACAAGCACTTTATAAATCTTTGTCCTAGGACAGAATAAGCTGCATGCTAGATCTAGATATTGTTGTTCTTGTTCAGATGTCAAAAATATAGCAACTTTCTTTTGACAATTACTACAGGTGAAGGGCTGACAACATCCACCAACAAAAGTAAGTTGTTTTCCAATCAACCCAACATTTCTATGGTATTTTGATGAATCGTGTCTTATCAATTTGTAGTTCGTAGTACTGATGCTGTTTCTTTCCAGCATGCGGGGACACTTTATGAATCAGGTTCACTTCCTACCCAAACATACAACCAGCATTTATATGCAATTAATAATAGTTGGAGAGGTATCATGTTACCCTCGTATGTAATTAAGACTTACCGTTGTGCTCCGAGTGATCGTTTTAGTTCTTTCTATATTTTAAGTGACTTCTGGTGAACCCTACAATCCAAGTCTGCAAACTTCCAAAATGGAATGTAAGTACCTTTGTTTATCAGTAATGTTCTATCATTATAAGAACATAAGAGTAGCCATATTGGGCCAAACCAATGGTTCATCTAGCACAGTATCCTGTTTCCAACAGTGGCCAAGCCAGGTCACAAGTACCTGGCAGAATCTCAAATCATGGCAGCATTCCATGCTACAAATCCCAGGGCAAGTAGTTGCCTTCCCATGTCTATCTCAATAGCAGACTATGGACATTTCCTTCAGGAACTTGTACAAACCTTTTTTAAACCCAGATATGATAACCGCTGTTACCACATCTTCCGGCAAAGAGTTCCAGAACTTAACTATTCGTTGAGTGAAAAAATACTTCCTCCTATTTGTCTTAAAAGTATTTCCATGTAACTTCCTCAAGTGTCTCTTAGTCTTTGTACTTTTGGAATGAGTAAAAAATTGATTTACTTGTAGTCGTTTTCCACCACTCAGGAGTTTGTAGACTTCAATCATATCTCCCTTCAATCATCTCTTTTCCAAGCTGAAGAGCCCTAACCTCTTTAACCTTTCCTCATACAAGTGGAGTTCCATCCCCTTTATCATTCTCGTCGCTCTTCTTTGAAACTTTTCTAATTCCGCTATATCTTTTTTGAGATACGGCGACCTGAACTTAATGCAATACTCAATGTGTGGTCGCACCATGGAGCAATACAGAGGCATTATAGTATTTTTGGTCTTATTTACCATCCCTTTCCTAATAATTCCTAGCATCCTGTTTGCTGTTTTGGCCAGTGGCGTAGCCACAGGTGGGCTTGGGTGGGCTGGGGCCCACCCACTTAGGGTTCAGGCCCACCCAACAGTAGCACACGTTTAGCGGTAGCTGGTAGGGATCCCAAGCTCTGCCAGCTGAAGACTTCCCCCTGATAGTAACGAAAACGCTACTGTCCACGATACTGGCACCTGCACATGCTCAGTTTTCAGCACACGCCTGCTGCAGACTGCCAAGGTGGAAAGAAGCGTTTTCCCACTAGCTGAGATTTTTTTTTGGTGGTGGCGGGGGGAGAACACTTGTAGGATCTTTTACTAAGGTGCGCTCATGTTTTTGGCGCATGCTAAAATTGTGGGCGCACTAAACATTACAGACGCCAATACACTCCTATGGATGTCTCTAACATTTAGCACGCCCACAATTTTAACGTAGTAAAAGATGCCCTTGGTGCCCACCCACTTCTTGCCTAGGCCCACCCAAAATCTGTTGTCTGGCTACGCCCCTGGTTTTGGCTGCTGCTGCTGCCGCCGCTCACTGGGCAGCAAGTTTCAGCGTATTATCAACAATGACACCTAGATCTTTTTCTTGAGTGCTGACCCCCAAGGTGAACCATAGCAGCAGGTAACTATGATTTGGATTATTCTTCCCAATGTGCCTCACTTTGCATTTGTCCACATTAAATTTCACACTGACCAAGTTTCCAAGTTCATTTAAAACATACTATCCCGTCCAACAGGATACATTCTAAAAACATAAAGGAAAAGAGTATAGTGTCATATCACATAGACATGATAGAAAGGGTAAGGGGGAAGAACTACAACAACTGTTAGGACAGATGGGCCAAAGGGTAATACATAAGGGAGGCTTCTATGCATTCAGAGCTCATGCCAAATTGACCTCCCCGCTAATAATCTCTCCCATCTGAACTCAATTCTCCACCCCACTCCATCTTCTCTTGAATTTTCATTCCAATAAATTTGCAAGACTACCGCAAGAAGTCATGGGCAACGTTTTTGTTCCTGGGGCAAGAAGGAGCAAGAGAGGAGGGGATCTGATCCAGACTCTCACTACTAGACTACCAGGATCCCCTTGGTCCAGGGATGCACAGGGAGAGTTTGGCACAGCTGGGAGGAGCTTGTCATTGGGGAGGGGAAATCAAGAGGGGAGCTGGAGTTGTATTCTTAGGTAAGGGATCAAATGGGGGATGTCTGAAAGAGGGGAGATCAAATCATATGGCTGATACCACAGGGGTTCTGATTGAGGGAAGAGTTGATGCCAGTGGGGATCAGATCTTGGGGGGGGGGGGGGGCTGATAAATCTGTCATGGGTGCCACATTTGTGAGTTTGTTAGATGGGTGTCATGCATGAATATGTGCCGTCATGTAGAGGTATAGTTAGCTATTTTGCAACATACAAGATTGCCACATACATGTGAAAGACCCCATGTTTTCTCTATGTACGTTTCCCATGTTTAAATTTATAAAATTGATCACCTCCTATATATAGCCACCACCTAACCTATACATGTAGCACCTACCTGCACATGTAGTCCCAGGGGTGGGGATATGTCGATTTAGAAAAGACCTACACATGCACACCTGCCTAGGTAGAGGAGTAAGATGATAGCCAGGGCAACTTGCCTTGATTCCCACTGCAGCTCTTTAAGACTCTGGGCAAGTCACTAACCCTCCATTGCCCCAAGTACAAAATAAGTACCTGTATATAATGCATAAATCGCTTTGAATGTAACTACAGGAAGGTGGTATATCAAATCCCTTTCCCTTTCTAAAATGATGGTTAAATTCTACATGTGATCACTATCACGTGTATTTCTGGGGATAGATGTACTCCAAAATGTGCTGGATCACACCTAAAGCTCTGTGAGGTTTATACAGCACTGTACAGGTATACTTAAGAGACAGTCCCTGTTCCAAAAATTAATATACATGCATATCACTTACTTGGATAGGCCAAAGGTCCATCAATCCCAGTATTCTGTGTCCAATCCAAGTCACAAATACTTGGCAGGATCCAAAAATAGATTTCATGCTGCTTTTCCAAGAAATTAGCAGTGGATTTTCTCAAGTTCACTGTAATAGTTGTTTGTGGGATTTTCTTTTAGAAACATGTTCTAACTTTTTTAAAACCTTGCTTACAATCTAATTAAAACAAGCATACATGACAAGAGTCCATAGGAAATACATTTGTTAATCTGGTCATGAGCCCTTGAGCCCAGGCCAAGGCCTAGTATAGGGTTTTGGCAAAGGCCTAGGGTAGACCAAACAGGTACTATGCACTACCCCAGCCACCAAGCCCCGCACACGCACAACAACCAACTAGCACCACCAGAAAATGGGAGATAGAGCATTCAGGTGAGCCTCATGGCCTATTGGTAACCCACTCACACATAGTCCAAGCCTGTGGGCCTCACGGCCGAACAGGAACCGAATCATACACTGGGAAGGGAGAAAGAACAAGGAGGGTTCCCCAAAGGGACTGGAGCACCAGCAACGCGCCCAGCACTAGCTAAGGGCGCAAGGGAAAAGTGACCGACAGACGTTGCTAAAGGAAACACAAGGCTGTGCTACAGGGCAGTCAAGGATAAAGGAAGCCACACAAGGGAACACTCAAGGCTGTACCATACAGCACTCAAGGGAAAGGGGGAAGCCACCTAAGAATACACAATGCTAACCTCGCAACACACAGGGATAAAGGGAACTGCTATATAGGGATACACAAGGTTGTGTCACATAGCACTCAAGAGAAAATGGAAACCACACACACACAAGAATGCACAAAGCTGGCCTCACAACACACAAGGGAAAAATGGAACTGCTTACAGGGATACACAAGGCTGTGCCACACAGCACACAAGGAAAGGGAAAGGTAAGCAAACAGAGAACGTTGCCTTAACACACACAGATCAGATAAGGAGCAGAGCTCACCAGAACAGAAGACAGACACAGAAAAGAAACAAAGCAGGCAAAAGGAAAAGACTGCTTAAAAAAAAAACAACACTAACCTGCCAGAAGCAGGCTTACACTGCAGTCAAAGGGTTAAAGCAAACAAAGGGAAAAAACAAACCCCCAGGATGATACAAAGGGTCAGGAGGCTGCCAACAAAGGCAGGACTACAAGGTAATCACTAAGCACAGCACAAAAAGGGTTAACACAGAGAAAAGGGAAACTTAAACAAATAAACTTGAATGATACAAGGGACAAGCTTACCACGAACAATACAACATCAGCCAACCAGAGAATAGACTCAGGTGCAGTGTAGTGAGGCAATCAAGCATACACTGGAAATACCCAGCACTCACACAGAATCTACAAACTATGAGGAGAGAAAGCAAATCTCTAATGTGAATACAGTGTGCACTAGCACAAACAGAAAGAGAGGAAAGCAGGCTTCAGCTGACTGCAATCAACGCTAAAGCAAGCGAGGTAGGGAAAGGTAGGCTTAAGTAGATCAGGCTTCTGACGTCTGCTGCTTCAGCCGTCAGCTCAGCCCCTGATAAGCCAATCAGGAGTGAGTCCCAAACATTCCCCTGCCTGTCTAGCAGAATCATAACAACTTTTAAATTAGCCCCAAAAAGGCAAGTTTTTTTTCTTTTTTTTTTTTGTTGATTTAAAGTTTAATTTCTTTTATTGATTTTTGATACAGATACCATCAAGAGCTCACAACATAACAACAAGTAACATTTTACAAAGTAAGGCAATATCGTAGCTCACATGTAAGAAGCAGCAATCTACATTCAGAATCAAATTAAGTGAAAACAAGAGAGAGGGAGGAAAGAGGAAAAGAAGAGGGAAAGGGGAGGCGGGGCTGGAGAATACAAATCAAAGTGTAAAGCATGCACATGTCAAAAAACACACACAAAAAAAGGCAAGTTTTTAAATTGGATTTGGATATGTTCAGAGAATAAGAACAATACACAGAATCTGGAATAATAATAATAATTTTATTTCTATACCACTCTAACCAAAAAGGTCATGGGTCCTGTTACTAAGGTGCACTGAAAAATGGCCTGCGCTAGAGTAGGCACAGGTTTTGGGCACTTGCAGATCCATTTTTCAGCGCGCCTGCAAAAAAATATCTTTCTTAAAATGTTTGCAAAAAATGGACATGCAGCAAAATAAAAATTGCCGTGTGTCCATTTTGGGTCTGAGACCTTACCGACAGCCATTGACTTAGCGGCAAGGTCTCACGCATTAACCGGGTGGTAATGACCTACGTGCGTAGAATGCCACTTGACGCGTGTAGCTGACGTGTGTCAGAAAATTTAAATTATTTTTCAGATGTGCGTCAAAAATGAAATTACCGCAAGGGCCATGCGGTAGCCAGACTGGCGTAGGCATGCGTAGGCACCTACGTGGCTTAGTAAAAGGGACCCTCAGTGTGGTTTACAAAAGCAAAGTAAATCAAAGCTGAACTCAGATCTAGTTGCAACAACAATACAATTTTCCCTCTATCCTGGAATAATTGCAATTCCATAAGCAAAGGGAGTAAACAAGTTTCAGTGCTAATTTCTCTTCTAAAACCAGATTGCATGGGATCCAAAAGATTGGAATGTCAAATAATTCTGCAACTGGAAAGTATCAATAGCTTTAGGTAGTTTTACTAAGGAAGTTTTGCTCACAACAGAATAATAAATCTTAGTAATCATTTGTCTTTACTTTCATCTTTTATTAAAGGTGTCAATGTAATAAATCCTATACCTAAGTGCTAGATTAGCAAATATAAAAACATAAGAATAGCCATACTGGGTCAGACCAATGGTCCATGTAGCCTAGTATCCTGCTTCCAACACTGGCCAATCCAGGTCACAAGTACCTGTCAGAAACCCAAATAGTAGAAACATTCCATGCTATCAATCCCAGGGCAAGCAGTGGTTTCCCCCATGTCCATCTCAATAAACAGTCTATAGACTTTTCTTCCAGGAACTTGTCCAAACCTTTTTAAAACCAAGATACGCTAACCGCTGTTACTACATCCTCCGGTAACAAGTTCCAGGGCTTAACTATTCTTTGAGTGAAATAATATTTCCTTTTATTTGTTTTAAAAGTATTTCCATGTAAATTCTTCAAGTGTCCCCTGGTCTTTGTACTTTTTGAAAGAGTGAAAAATCGATTCACTTCTACCCATTCTACACCACTCAGGATGTTGTAGGCCTCAGTCATATCTCCCTTCAGCTGTCTCTTTTCCAAGTTGAAAAGCCCTAACCTCTTTAGCCTTTCCTCATGTGAGAGGAATCCCATCACAATTTATTATTTTGGTTGCTCTTCTTTGAACCTTTTCTAATTCTGCTATATCTTATTTGAGATAAGACGACCAGAATTGAACACAATACCTTAGGTGAGATCGTACCATGGATCGATTCAGAGCCATAAAACATAATTCATGGTCTTATGCTGCATCCCTTTCCTAATAATTCCTAGCATCCTATTTGCTTTTTTTGGCTGCCACCGCACGCTGAAGAGAAGATTTCAGCGTCTTGTCTATAAAGACACTTAGATCTTTTTCTTGAGTTCTGACTCCTACGGTGGACCCTAACTATGGTTCAGATTATTCTTCCCAATGTGCATCACTTATTATTTGTCCACATTAAATTTCATCTGCCATTTGGATGCCCAGTCTTCCAGTTTCCTGCAATTTTTCACAGTCCGTACGTGTTCTAACAACCTTAAATAGTTTTGTGTCATCTGCAAATTTAATCACCTAACTAGTTGTTTCATTTTCTAGATTATTTATAAAGATATTAAACAGCACCGGTCCCAGTAAGATCCCTTTGACAGAACAGGAGCCAGATCACAATAAGAGAGATTTCCATTGAGAGAGATTTGCATGCATTGCCTCTGCTGCATGCAAATCTGTCTCATGAACATTCATTGTGGGTATTCTGAAAACTTGACTGGCTGGGGTGCCTCCAGGACCAGGTTTGGGAGCCACTGACTTACAGGCTTCTTAGCATTTAGCACATGCTAATTGTTAGTGCACTTTAGTAAAAGGACCTCTACATTTGTCAACAACCTTCTTAAAGTCATCAAATTAAATAAAATTAAGTCCTTCCCAATTACAATTCACTAATAGACCAGACTTAAGGCATCAGAAAAGTTCAAGCTCACTAATTTCTGAATCAAGAATTGAATTCAAATTTCCTGAAAAGGATTTTCGAGAATAATGATTTTGTTCTCAAAAAACATAGAGGCCCTTTTACAAAGGCACATCCAGCGTGTGCCAAATCGTCATTACCACCTGGCTATCGTGTGCCCCGGGCAATAATTCTGAATTTGACCCAAAACACGCAGTAGAAAATAATTTTCTATTTTCTATCCCAGGGGCATTCCTGGTGGTAATAGGCAGTTGGCGCATGCTGGATGGTTACCACATTGGTAACCCGTGAGCTCTTACCACTAAGTCAATGGGTGGCATTAAAAGCTCAATCCATAAATAGATTTTTTTATGTATTTATTTGCTGCATTTGTATCCCACATTTTCCCACCTCTTTGCAGGCTCAATGTGGCTTACATTATGCCGAAATGGCAGTAGCCATTTCCGGAGAAGAAATACATATTATTCTTAATTAACAATAAAGTACAAAAGATATGAGGTACATTAGAGGTAAATGGATATATAATACATTTCAGGAATTTGAAATCAAAAGCAATGTATAACGTTCAGTAAAGAAAAAGAAATTAAAGTAATCAAATAGAAGAGTTCACTGTTAACTTGTTCTGATTGGGTTTAGATGTCAGGTCATTTCTGAAGGATCCTTTTGATAAGTCTTTTTGAACAATTTAGTCTTTAGATGCATGCTGGGTTTCATTTTGCCACATGTCCATTTCCCAATCCCCCCCCCCCCCCCCCCCCCCAAAAAAAAAAAAAACTTTTTTCCACATGCAGCAGAGAAATGGTCCAGTGCACGTCCAATAAATGCACCCACACTATCACAGGCCACCTTTTGGTGCGCTTTAGTAAAAGGGCCCCATAGCCAACTGATCTGCAGATAGGCCGCTCCTTTGTCTTTAATAACAAGATCAGCAAATAAGGTGTTAACCACTGAAATGAGGTTGAAGATTTATTCTCACCTGAACATACAGTATTTCATTAGAATGTTAAACTTTCTTAGTCACTTTAGTTTCTGACATATCAGGAAATACATTCCCTCCAGTTTATCTTGTTAGTTAAGGATCTGGAAGCAAGCCAAACTCTCTCTAATTTCCTATAAGCTTGCTTCAAACTTTTCAAATCAGCAATGAATCATAGGGGCCTTCTAATTTGAGGTTTCAATTTGATTCATAATATCACACAAATAAATATGCCAATCTCCCACAATTAAATCAGTCTCTGAACAATCAAAATACTGAAATAAATCTTTTGTTAGGGAGAGGTAAAGTTAGTCCCATATGGTGAAGAACGGTTAAAGCAGAATATTCACAATGCACGCAATAGAGAGAGTGAATGTCCTAATGAGATTTTGAATTTTTTTAAACATTAAGCATGGGTATGCAAAATAATCTCACAGTCAAATGAAACAATAATCCTCTCTACAGTGAGTAGTATCACCAGTTCCAAACCACTAAATTACAGATTCTTCTAACTTTTTTATTTCTTTTTAAATTCTTTTTTAAATCTTTTTTTTATTATTATTAACAGACTCTACTTGGGCAAAAAAAAATGCCTCCAGTATACATGAGTTCTTGCTGTCACTATTGGCTAAAAAACTTCCTCAGTACTCTTTTAATATACGTGGAGGGGCATTTTCGATATGACGTCTAAGTCCAACTTTGGACGTTTTGCAAAAATCGTCCAAAATCTGAATAGAAAAGAAATTCATTTTCAAAAAAAGAAAAACGTCTATCCTTTTTTTTTCGAAAATACTGTTTAGAACAAGGTTTTGTAATTTGGACGTTTTGTTTTTTGGTCCATTTTCTGAAGAAGAAAAAAAAAGAAAACATCCAAGTGCAAAACACACAAAATCAAGCCATTAGGATGTAGGAGAAGCCAGCATTTTTACTAGACTGACCCCCCTGGCATCTCAGGAAAGCAATAGGGCACCCTAGGGGACACTGCAGTGGACTTCAAATAATTGCTCTCAGGTACACATCTCACCATTGCTCCCTTACCTTGTCTGCTGAGCCCCCCCCCCCCCCCCCCCCAACTATACACCACTACCATAGCCCTTACATGTGAAGGGGACACCAATATGTGGGTACAGTGGGTTTCTGGTGAGTTTCAGAGGGCTCACAGTTTCATCCACAAATGTAACAGGTAGGAGGAGGTAGAGGCCTGGGTCCACCTGTCTGCAGTGCACTGCACCCACCACTAGACTACTCCAGGGACCTGCAAGCTATTCTAATGGACCTGAGTATAACATCTGAGGGTGGCACAGAGGCTGGCAAGTAATGTTTTTAATCACATGTTTTGAGGGTGGGAGGGGGTTAACGACCACTGGGGGTATAAGGAGAGGTCATCACTGATTCCCTCCAGTGGTCATCTGGTTATTTAGGGCAACTTTTTGTGCCTTATTCATTATAAAAACAGGTCTAGCTCAAATGTCTTAGTTTTAGTCCTGGACGGTTTTACTTTGTTCCATTGTAGCTGATAAACTAAGTCTTAGGAACGCCCAAGTCCCACCCTGAACACTCCCTGAACATGCCCCTTGAGGTTTGGATGCACTTCTGATGGACTTCATAGAAAAATATCTAAAAATAAGTTTCAAAAATACTGATTTGGACGTTTTTGTGAGAAAAACATCCAAATGCTGCTTTATGCCACTTTTTAGATGTTTTTCTGTTTTGAAAATGAGCCCAATAGTCCATCAATTTTCTTAAAGGAACGTCTTTACTTAACTTTGAAAAATGCTCGGACACTGCAGCTGTTCCACAGCCGATAATGGCCAACATTTTGATAAACTGCTTTGGGGGGCCGTGGAGCATAAAACTGAATGTATGTTAAGGTCCCCAGAGTGGGTGTATTCTATATCAGTGTGCATTTTAGAAACGCCTATGACCCGTTTATTCCACACTCATGGCCACACCCCCTTTTCGGCTCTGCATCTTAGAATTTACACGCGGGTGGTGGACTTTGGTCCTGGGGAACTGAGGAACTGAGTTTGATTCCCACTTCAGGCACAGGCAGCTCCTTGTGACTCTGGGCAAGTCACTTAACCCTCCATTGCCCCATGTAAGCCACATTGAGCCTGCCATGAGTGGGAAAGCATGGGGTACAAATGTAACAAAAATAAAAAAAAATAAAATAAACTTTACAGAATATGCTTAGCAAGCTCTGTGCATAAATTCTAATTAATGCCAATTAGTGTCAATAATTGCCTGTGAAGTGGCAATTATCGGCACTGATTGGTTTATTAAGATAATTAAGTTGCACACACAAATCAGAATGCGACCTGATTTGCACACGCAACTCCAGTTGCACTATTTAGAATCCAAGACAATATTCTAAGTGTTGTTTCACCAAAGTCTTATACAGGAGTATCATCACCTCCTTTTTTGTACTTGCCATTCCTCTTCCTATGCGCCGAAGCATCCTTCAGCTTTTGCTATTGCCTTTTGCCCACCTTAAAATCATCACATATGATCACACTCAAGTTCTGCTCCTTTTTCATGCACAGACATTCTTCACACCCTAAACTGTACCGTTCCCTTGGGTGTTTGCAACCCAAATGCATGACCCTGCATTTTTTAGCATTAAATCAAAGCTGCCAAATTCCAGATCATTCCTCTAGCTTCTGTAAATCCTTCCTCATGTTATCCACACCATCAGGAGTGTCTACCTGATTGAAGATTTTGGTATCATCCACAAAGAGGCAAACCTTACCAGATAGCCCTTCAGCAATATCACTTAGAAAAATATCTAAAAAAGAACTGGCCCAAGAACCAAACCTTGTGGCACACGACTAGTAACATCCTTTTCCTTAAAATGAGCTCCATTTACCATTCTCCTCTGTCACTTTCCACTCAACCAGTTCCTAACCCAGTCAGTCACTTTAGGGCCAAAATAAAGGCACTCAGTTTACTTATTAGTCATCTTTGAGGAACCATGTCAAAGACTTTGCTAAAACCTAAATACACTATAGCTGGCACTCTTCCTCGATCCAACTCTCTGGTCATCCAGATTTGTCTGACAAGACTTGCCTCTAGTGAAACCACATTGTCTCGGGTCTTGTAATCCACTGGATTCCAAAAACTTCATTATTCACTGTTTTAAAAGCATTTCCATTAATTTACTTACCACAGAAGTCAGACTTACCAGCCTGTAGTTCCCAACCTCTTCCTTACGTCCGCTTTTTTGGAGAGTGACCACATCTGCTCTTCTCCAGTCCTCCGGAACCACTGCCGACTGTAGAGAAGCATTGAAAAAGTCAACCAGCAAACTGCTAGAATTTCCCTAAGTTCCTTCAGTACCTAACTGCTAGACACACATATACCCGGGTTAGGCTAGTATTCTATAAATGAAAGTATGCGCCTACAATCCTTTATAGAATAAGCTCCTACCAGGTGCTCTGTTCTAGAATTGTGCAGGACACCTCCATTGCCTAAGGTGCAGACTTTTAGACTGTGAGCCCTCTGGGGACAGGAAAATACCTACTGTTCCTGAACGTAACTCATCTTGAACTACTGAGAAACATGCGAGCTAAATTCAAATCCTCCCATAAACAATGTAAAATAATCCATAATTTCCAAATGATGCAGCAGAAAATTGTCCAAGGGAGGCACGTGTTGTTCTATTTTTTAATTTAGGGGCCCTTTTACTAAGCCACGTAAGCATTTACACGTGCCCAATGCACACCAAAATGGAGTTACTGCATGGCTACCGTGTGGTAATTTCATTTTTGGCGCATGACAGCTACGCATGCCAAGTGGCATTTGGTGTGCATAGGTCATTACCGCCCAGTTACCGTGTGAGAATTTACCGCTAGGTCAATGACTGGCGGTAAGGTCTCAGACTCAAAATGGAAGCGCGGCAATTTTCATTTTGCCGCACGTCTGTTTTCAGGAAAAATTTTAAAAAGGACTTTTTTACACGCGTGCTGAAAAATGGATTGGTGCGCACCCAAAACCTGTGCCTACACTACCGCAAGCCATTTTCAGCGCACCTTAGTAAAAGGAGCCCTTAATATTTAATGAAGCATTTTACCAAATACATCGTAATAAACAAATACAACTTAAAAGACAAACCTATTCCACTCTCCCTTCCCCCCACTCCATTCACAAAAAGGAGGCATATGTTTTTATATATTAATACATGAAAGGCAAAGGTTTTGATTATATGCTTTGCAGTTTGTGAGACAATGCCATGGGTACAGAAAAAAAGTTTAATTAAACATACTTTAGTCAGTGTGGAAAACAGAATCACACTGATGCAGAGAATCCAAAACTAATCTTTTCATTCTATTGTTCCATATTCAGTCACTCTTGGAAGAACCATCAATACAACTTCAACACCCTTACAAAACTGTAAGTTGCAGATTTGCATACTTTTAACGTTTATTGTTGCTATTTCAGTCATATAAAATGCTTATGAAGCTGCTGTATGAAAAATGTCAGAAGTATTTGAGTCTGAGAGAAACAGAACATGTGGATTCCAAAACAATCAGATCGGCGTGATTAGAACAGGAGAATTTATTGAAGCAATCCTGACTTTGTAGCTGGGTTCTACCATTAAACAACTGCCTCCATAGAAAATTTGCTGCCCCATACTAGGGATGAGCCTACATATTAATTTAGGGGTCCTTTTACTAAGGTGTGCCGAAAAATGGCCTGCACTGGTTTTAGGCATGTGTATTGGACATGCACGGGTCCATTTTTCAAATCGCCTGCAAAAAAGGCCTTTTTTGGCCGAAAATGGACGTGCGGCAAAATAAAAATTGGCACGCGTCCATTTTGGGCTTCCACTCATTGACTTAGCAGTAAGGTTTCAAGTGTTAACCAGACGGTAATCGTCAGCGTGCGTACACTGCTGATTACCACCCAGTTAGCACCACGCAGTAGACAATAGAAATTATTTTCTGCCGTACATTTTGGACACACGTCAAAATTAGAATTACCGCCAGGGGGCACTTGGTAGCCGGGCGGTAGTTCAGATTTGATGCACGTTGTACATGCCTTGGTTAAAGGGCCCCTTAGGGACCCTTTTCTCAAGCTGTGGTAAAAGGGACTCTACAGTAGCATTGGTGTGTGGATTTGCCAAGCATTGAGGCTCCTTTTACTGCAGCGGTTAAAACAAAAAAAAAACCGAAATGGCTGTGTGGTAAGAGCTCACTTGCCGCACGGACATTTCCAGGGGGATCCCTTACTGCCACTTATTTAGGAGGTGGTAAGGGGTCCTGCACTAACCCAGTGCTAAAATTGTTTTTATTTTCTGTCATGCTAGAAATAGCGCACCCTGGGGGCAGCACTACTGCCAGCTCCTGTTGTAGGCCACTGGTAATGCCAGATTGGCGTTCACCAACACCGCGATAGCTCTACCACGGCATTGTAAAAGGACCCCTTAATGCCTTAAAAAGTTCTAACATATGCTTACAAACATTTTAAAACAAATATTTGAAATGAACCAAAAAATGTATGAAAATTGGGGAGAAAGAAATTGACTTGAAAACAAACCAAACCTTTTTTATGTGCACATCCCTACACTTTGAGCCACACACAAAGCATCTATCAAACAAAGTTATTGCATGCAGAGCCTGCTGACAAAGAAACTATAGTTGTCAGAAACAGAATTTACAATTACATTTTTTGAAATACTGAAAAAAAATTGTGTTTGATTTTTAAGCTGCCACCTTAGTAACAAGATTCAGTAGGTGTCTGTAGAGGATGCCTGCTGACTTACCGTTCATTAGCTGATGAAAAGTTTATATTGTTAATTCTACAGAGGGGAAGAAAACAAGTATTTTAAGATGACAGGGTCTGGAAATTTTCTTTTGATCCTTTGGGTATGCAGCTTCATTAGAACTGGCTTCTGCTAGTACTGTCGTACTGTGAGCTTAGATGCACAAAAGCTCTTGATTTTTCTTCCTCCAAACATTATATTCACAATCTATCAGCCAGGGGCTACAGTTTTCTGCAGAACCTGATACACATACACTCTGAGTTTACCCTTGGATAATTGCTGGGATGCCATGCCAGTTACTCCTGCCTTGCCAGCGCTGTTTCTAAAATGGCACCCCTAGCGGTAGTCTTGTGCTAATACCAGTAGGGGTTAGGTTGCCTTATAAAGGGCTCTGGTGGTCTAGTGCTCTCTGCAGGGGCAGGAAAGAATCCCACTCTTTCCTGCCTGCTACTACTACTCTGCTTGGCACCACTAGTGCCGCTGTGTTTTAAAAGTGACTGCCGAGATTTCCTGTGCCAGTCTCACAAGACTGCCAAAACCCATAAGACTGCTGCAGTAAGTCTCAGCAGCCATTTTGAAAACACAGTGGCGCCACCTCTGGGCACAGAAGTGATAGCAGGCAGGAAAGAGTGGGATTCTTTCCTTTCCCCAAAGAAGTCACTAGACCACCAGGGCCCTTCAAGGGGAGGACCAGGGAGGGCGGCTGCAACTGCAACGGTGCTGGAGGGGGGCAGAGGTATGGCGGTGGGCAGTGGCCGGGAGGGGCCCCCAATGACCTTTACTGCCCGGGTGCCCTGACCACTGTCAGTCCACTCCTGGTGTTATACCATAGGTAGCTGACTCCTGTGGTAAATCAAGGTGTGGTAAAAGCTCACCTTTTACTGCATCTTGATAACTTCCTTCCCAAAAAATTTTTCCTGCTTCTTCCAGTGTAGAAAACAAACAGACACAACTTATGGGCTAGGGTAAAGAATTTATACTCCTGAATTCTATAAATGGTGCCTCAAATTGCATGCGTAAATTTGCGCATGTGCCCAATTTGCATGCACAATTTAATTGAATAGCAAGCCAATTAGTGCTGATAATTAGGCCCTATCAATTAGCGCAAATTGGCATTAATTAAAATTTACACCCAACTCCGAAAAGGGGGTGCGGCCATGGGAGGGTCATGGGCGGATCGAGGATGTTCCCACAATTTATACTCGTTTTTATAGAATAAAGGGGATCTACACCTAATATAGACACAGGGATTTACACCAGGGTTTAGCTGAAGCAAATGGTCACAAGTAAAAATAGTCACTTTTCCCGGCACTAAGCGCTATTCTATAAACAGCACCTAACTTTGAGCACCATTTATAGAATACCACTAAGTGCTATTTTTTTTTTCAGCACTGATTTTTTAGGTATCATTTGTGGAATTTAGTCTATACTGTAGAATTTATCACAATGGTTTTAAAACAATTTGTCTTTTTCAACAATAAAGCCCAACTCTGCCAGGATTTCCAGATCAACCTACTGTCCCTCAGTCCAACCATTTCTCCAAAATTGGTGCAGGACTGATTTTTATCCAGCCCAATATTGCCGCTTATCTTAGGGGTCCTTTTACTAGGCCACGGTAAAAAGTGGCCTGCAGTAATGTGGGCACGTGCTTTTGGCACACACCACAGCTGGGAAAAAAGGCTTTTTTAATGGGGACAGGGCTGTGCCTAGAGTCTCTGGCGCCCCCCTGCAGAGTATCAGCTGGCGCACGCGTGCATGCCCTCCCCCCCAGACTTTTAAATTTACCTCCCTCCGACGTCTGCGCAGCGTCAGTGAAAGCGCTGCCTGTCTGACGTCTCTCCGCCAGCTCAGCCTTCCCTTCGCTCGTTCGTTCCCTCTGTGTCCCGCCTTCTTCTGATGTCATTTCCTTGAGGGCGGGACACAGAGAACGAAAGAGCGAAGGGAAGGCTGGTGGAGAGACATCAGACAGGCAGCACTTTCACTGATGCTGCGCAGACGTCGGAGGTGGAGCGAGGTAAATTTAAAGTGCCAGGGAATGGGAGATAGAGGGGAGCAGAGGAGTAAGGTTTTTTTTAATACAACGCGACGGCGCGGCGCCCTTGAAGGCAGGCGCCCCCCTGCAGCGCTTACCGTGTTGGCACGGCCCTGAATGGGGATAGTAAATGGCCGGGTGTGCTAGAAGTAAAAGTAGTGCATGGCTATTTACTGCCTAAGCCCTTATCGTCACCCATTGACCTAGGAGTAAGGGCTTGAATCTCTCCATGTCAAGTGGTCTGGTGGTCCCTGCGCGAAGGCTGCAGTATGGGGTCAAACAGATTACTATATCTCAGCAAGTATTGCATTGGCAAACGTAAAACTTTACCAATGTTCATTGGGGACATATATGAATGTTCACAGAAAATTTCATCAAAATCCATGATGGTCGCGCAGGGACCACCAGACCACTTGACACGGAATGACACGCTTACATGCTACACAAGCGGTACTCAAGCAACGTTTGCCAATGTGGTCACACTGCCAGTTACTGCCGGGAACGCCCCTGCAGTAGAAAATAGAAAAATATTTTCTACTGCAGGAAACAGCATGCGCCAACTTCAAAATTACCTCTGGGGGGCACGCTAAACGAGCGGTACTGTTTATTTGGCACACGCTACACACACGGTAGCCCTACTGCCACTTTGTTGAAGGCCCCTTAGGCAGTTAAGTGCTGAATATCGGCAATTAACTGAATAAATGCCAACTCTACTCTGAGGAGCCCTTTTACTAAGCCACGTAGGCGCATACGCACGCTCAACGCACATCAGTTTTAGCGCTGGTTAGTAAAAGGGCTCCACAATATGGTGAAATCCAGTCATATACTTTTAAGAAAGGGGATTCTGTATTTTACAGCATATTGAAATATATTATCATGACTTTCAGATGCAGCTTCCACAGGGGGAGGAATGAGTGCATTACCTTCCGCTGGGCTGCTTCCCACCGAGCAAGTTGCAGTAGTAACAACAGAGAAAGGTGGGTACTACTGTATGTAGAAATCAACACACAGCCGTGCTCTGGCTTTAATAATGTCAGCTCGGTTCAGTGACTTAGATTGAAAGTTGACTTTGAATGGTGCGCTTTGATTGGCCATAAAAAAAGTAGGAAAACAAAAATCTTCCACAAGGAATCAACAGACAAACCAAAGCAAAAGTGGAAGTCACAAAAAAAAAGTGTTCAATATGGTAAATAAAGTTAATAGACCAATAATGGAGTCCATCACGCTTGTTTATTCATAACTGATTAAACCTCAATCCAGGTGAAGAAAAAAGACCCAACACAGGCCGTGTTTCAGTGCGCAACTTTCTTCAGGGTCCTTCAACACATACATAAGGAAAAATAAGAGATCTCAAACAAATAACATATCATAATAGATATAAAATATATATGAAATAAATAATAATTTGAATATGTAATATAAATGGAGGGGCATAATCGAACGAAAACGTCTATCTCCATGGGCGTTTATCTCCGAGTTCGGGTCCGTGAAGGGGCGGACCGAACCGTATTTTCGCAAAAAAATAGACGTCCATGTTTTATTCGACAATGTGTGAGCTGGGCGTT
The DNA here is from genome assembly GCF_901765095.1 of Microcaecilia unicolor. Taxonomy (NCBI): domain Eukaryota; kingdom Metazoa; phylum Chordata; class Amphibia; order Gymnophiona; family Siphonopidae; genus Microcaecilia; species Microcaecilia unicolor. The sequence continues at coordinate 591,359,532 of NC_044031.1, read as the reverse complement.
TTTGTTTTTCAGCGATAATGGAAAATGAAAGCGCCCAGCTCAAAAATGAATAAATCCAAGGCATTTGTTCGTGGGAGGGGCCAGGAGTCGTAGTGCACTGGTCCCCCTCACATGCCAGGACACCAACCGGGCACCCTAGGGGGCACTTTTACAAAAACAAAAAAAAAGGTAAAAGAGCTCCCAGGTGCATAGTACCCTTCCCTTGTGTGTTGAGCCCCCCAAATCCCCCTCAAAACCCACTGCCCACAAGTCTACACCATTACTATAGCCCTAAGGGGTGAAGGGGGGCACCTACATGTGGGTACAGTGGGTTTGGGGGGGTTGGACGACTAAGCATTAAGCAGCACAATTGTAACAGGTAGGGGGGGATGGGCCTGGGTCCACCTGCCTGACGTCCACTGCACCCCCTAACAACTGCTCCAGGGACCTGCATACTGCTGCCTGGGAGGAGGGTATGACATTTGAGGGTGAAAATAAAAAGTTGTGAAACATAATTTTTTTGTGGTGGGAGGGGGTTAGTGACCACTGGGGGAGTCAGGGGAGGTCATCCCCAACTCCCTCTGGTGGTAATCTGGTCATTTAGGGCACTTTTTGGGGCCTTATTCGTGAAAAAACAGGGTCCAGGAAAAGTGCCCTAAATTCTACCTACAAACGCATACTTATTTTCCATTATCGGCGAAAGGCGCCCATCTCTGTTCGGGTGATAACCACGCCCCAGTTCCGCCTTCACCACGCCTCCGACACGCCCCCGTCAACTTTGTCCGCATCCACGACGGAGTGCAGTTGAAAACGTCCAAGTTCGGCTTTCGATTATACCGCTTTATTCGTTTTTGTGAGATAAACGTCCATCTCCCGATTTAGGTCGGAACTTGGGCGTTTTTCTCGTTCGATTATAAGCAGGATAGTAACACAAGTATAAAAAGAAGTGAAATATATGGATAAAACAATTTAATATATCATGTCATTATTTTATATTCTATGTACTGTCACTAAATATTAAATGTGAATATGTGATAAGAATTTTATGATAAGCTAAAACATTTCCCTGGATTCTATATAGCATGCCTAGAGATCCACGCAAAAATCTAAGCGTATTCCATAACAACACATGTAACTTATTCGACTTAAAAAGTCAATTAGCTTTGTTAACAGCACTTAAAAAATAATGAACACTATTTGGCAATAATTAGAATTTATGTGCATAACTCATTAAGCGTATTCTGTAATGAACAGCGCCTAAATTCTAAAGCACGCAGTTCAAAAGGGGCATGAGCCATGGGAGTGGAATGGACACTTTGAGGGGCATAATCGAACGCGAATGCCCATGTGTAAAAACGTCCATCTCCGGAGACGGCTCCGCGAAGAGGCAGAGCGAACCGTAAAATCGAAATGAGATGTCCGTCCATCTTCAGTTTCCATTATACTGTTTGGCCCACTGAAATCCCATCATTTGTGTCGACTCTAGAGATAGACGACACAAATGGTGAGATCGCTGGACCTAGAGATGGCCGTCCGCAGTTTTCAGCGATAATCGAAACCGCTGCCGGCCATCTCAAAAACGGACCTAATCCAAGCCATTTGGTCGTGGGAGGGGCCAGCATTCGCAGTGCACAGGTCCCCCTGAGATGCCTCTATGCCAGCCTCAAATATCATACCTAGCTCCATGACAGCAGTATGCAGGTCCCCGGAGCAATTTTAGTTTAGTTGGTGCTGCGCGGGACCCATGCAGAGAGCAAAAATCAGAAGAAAAAAAAAACATGCAAGTGCAGTCAGGGACCTCCAAAAAAAAAAACATGCAAGTGCAGTCAGGGAGGTCCAAATTAAAACAACTGTAACAGTGGGATTTAAACCAGCCACCTTCTGATTACAAGACCTGTGCTCTAACCACTGCACCACTTATTTAGCTGCCTAGACCTCCTTCCCTTCCCATTAAGTCCTTCCAAGTTTCTGTCAGCCAATCACAGCTCGTTTAGCTGATACTGATGTCAGGTAAAGGAGCTGTGATTGGCTGACAGAAACTTGGAGGGACTTAATGGAAAGGGAAGGAGGTTTAGGCAGCTGAATAAGTGGTGTAGTGGTTAGAGCACAGGTCTTGTAATCAGAAGGTGGCTGGTTGAAATCCCCCTATTACTATTGTTTTAATTTGGACCTCCCTGACTGCACTTGCATTTTTTTTTTTGGACGTCCCTGACTGCACTTACATGTTTTTTTTTCTTCCGATTTTTGCTCTCTGCATGGGTCCCGCGCAGCACCAACTAAACTAAAATTGCTCGGGGGACCTGCACACTGCTGTCATGGGGCTAGGTATGGTATTTGAGGCTGACATAGAGGCTGGAAAAAATATTTAAACAGTTTGTTTTTTAGGGTGGGAGGGGGTTAGTGACCACTGGGGGAGACAGGGGAGATCATCCCCGATTCCCTCCGGTGGTCATCTGGTCAGTTTGGGCACTTTTTGGAAGCTTGGTCATGAAAAAAACAGGACCAACTTTGTGTGGACTAAATGCTCGTCGGGGACGTCTTGCTTCTTTCCATTATCAGGCGTGGAGGTCCATCTGTTAACCACGCCCCGGAACGCCCCTGTCCCGCCTTCGCTACCATTCAGCCATGCCCCTGAGAATTTCGCCCGTCCCCGTGATGGAAAGCAGTTGGGGCCGTCCAAATTCAGCTTTCGATTATACCTATTTTTGAGACGGACGTCCATCTCCCGATTTGTGTCGGAAGATGGGCGTCCGTCTCTTTTGAAAATAAGCTGGTTTGTGGACATTCCCAAATTTAAATACGCTGTTATAGAATATGGCCCAGTCCACGTAAATCTACATGGAGGGATTTACGCCATATTTTCATTGGTGTAAATAGATGTGCATAGTTTTAGGCTCTAGGATATCAACTAAGCATATTCTATATACTGCACCTTATAGAATACGCTTAAGCAAAAATGATTTCTGTGCAGATTTTAAAGGCACAATATATAGAATCTCCTGCATTGTGTAAGTAAAAAAGCAAGTGATTTTTTTTGGGTGACTCACTTTTGCTTTGCTTTGCAGTGTGATTGGCTACACTCACAAAGGTTCAATAGGCGGGTGGAGAGAGCAGTAATGTCATGAGATCTGTGGTGGCTATTTCTCTTCTTAAGTTCTGAAGGATTTATATAAAATGCAATTAAAGTGCAATTAAAGTGCAATTTAAAAAAATCAAAAGTGTAAACTTAAAACCAAAATGTATGTCTTAGGCTAAATCGTGCTATTTCTAACTTACATGATTGACTGCATTTTTATGTAGACTGGAGGGAAAGAAATAAATTTTTCTAATATACAGGTGAAACTGTAGAATTGTGTGCAAGAACTTTATATTTGTTATAAATACACGTAAAAATGAGCATGCAAAACCTTGCAGTTCAATGGGAAGTTTAAATCTAATTTAAAGACTCATTTCTTTGAATTGGTTTTCCATGGAATGATGGGGCTGGGTTTTTGATGCATTGTTGGTAGGCAAAGTGGATTATCTTACATTTTGCCCCTCTATTTTAGGACATGATTCTTTGCTAACCCTTCGACTTACCTCTGAGTAGTACATTTCCTTTTCTGCTTTCACTCCCGATACTTTTAAACATCGATTATACCGCTTTATTCGTTTTTGTGAGATAAACGTCCATCTCCCGATTTGGGTCGCAATATAGGCGTTTTTCTTTTTCAATTATAAGCTGGATAGTCTACTATTGAAACAGACATGGGGAAGCCACTGCTTGCCCTGGGATTGGTAGCATGGAATGTTGCTACTTAGGTTTATAAGTAGATAAGTACATAACATAAGTAATGCCATACTGGGAAAAGACCAAGGGTCCATCGAGCCCAGCATCCTGTCCACGACAGCGGCCAATCCAGGCCAAGGGCACCTGGCAAGCTTCCCAAACATACAAACATTCTACACATGTTATTCCTGGAGTTGTGGATTTTTCCCAAGTCCATTTAGTAGCGGTTTATGGATTTCTCCTTTAGGAAACCGCCCAACCCCTTTTTAAACTCTGCTAAGCTAACCGCCTTCACCACTTTCTCCGGCAACAAATTCCAGAGATTAATTATACGTTGGGTGAAGAAAAATTTTCTCCGATTTGTTTTAAATTTACTACACTGTAGTTTCATCGCATGCCCCCTAGTCCTAGTATTTTTGAAAAGCGTGAACAGACGCTTCACATCCACCTGTTCCACTCCACTCATTCTTTTATATACCTCTATCATGTCTCCCCTCAGCCATCTCTTCTCCAAGCTGAATAGCCCTAGCCTCCTTAATCTTTCTTCATAGGGAAGTCGTCCCATCCCCGCTATTATTTTAGTCACCCTTCTCTGCACCTTTTCCAATTCTACTATATCTTTCTTGAGATGCGGCGACCAGAATTGAACACAATACTCAAGGTGCGGTTGCACCATGGAGCGATACAACGACATTATAACATCCTCACACCTGTTTTCCATACCTTTCCTAATAATACCCAACATTCTATTCGCTTTCCTAGCCGCAGCAGCACACTGAGCAGAAGGTTTCAGTGTGTTATCGACGACGACACCCAGATCCCTTTCTTGGTCCGTAACTCCTAACGTGGAACCTTGCATGATGTAGCTATAATTCGGGTTCTTTTTTCCCACATGCATCACCTTGCACTTGCTCACATTAAACGTCATCTGCCATTTAGCCGCCTAGTCTCCCAGTCTCGTAAGGTCCTCTTGTAATTTTTCACAATCCTGTCGCGATTTAACAACTTTGAATAACTTTGTGTCATCAGCAAATTTAATTACCTCGCTAGTTACTCCCATCTCTAAATCATTTATAAATATATTAAAAAGCAGCGGTCCTAGCACAGACCCCTGAGGAACCCCACTAACTACCCTTCTCCATTGTGAATACTGCCCATTTAACCCCACTCTCTGTTTCCTATCCTTCAACCAGTTTTTAATCCACAATAGGACATTTCCTCCTATCCCATGACCCTCCAATTTGTGCCAGGTACTCGTGACTTGGATTGGCCACTGTTGTAAACAGGATACTGGGCTAGATGGACCATTTGTCTGACCCAATATGGGTATTCTTACGTTCTTTTGTTCTATGGGAGGGGCTTCCTGGAATTTGTGTGCAATTTTACAGAATAATGGAGATCTGCGCCTAATTTAGGGATGAGAATTTACACTAGGATTGGTGTAAATCCTCGTATCCAAAATTGGGTGCAGATCTCAGCACCAAATACTATTCTATAAACAGTACCAACTCTGAGCACTGTTTATAGAATAGTGTTTAGCGCTAATTTTTTTTTCTTTAATAGAAAGGCAAACCATTCCCAATAGTCCTTCCACAAATTCTGGGGTTTCCGTCTGCAGACACTGTAGCCTGCTTATCTCTATAACCAAACTGTCTATGAATGTGTTTGTCAGAGGATTGTTTTAAGTATTCACCTTTCCAAATCCAAGTTCAAGTTCAGTTTCCATATGTAGTTCCCTGTAACGCACGGGAGTTACAGTCTAAGTTGTTCCTGTAGCAATGATGGAATAATGACCTACTCACAATCAGAAGTAGCACTTGTAGAAGAGGGATGAGTCGGAATATTTGTCATCACTGCTGACTAGTCTGACAGAATCAAGGCAGGTGCTAATCACACAACCTGTGTGAATAGTATAGAGTTCAGGCAAAGACACAGATTTTGAATGGGGGCTTTTAAATCACTACTAATGGAGCATTCTAAATATATTTTTCTTGCCTCAATTTACGCTTTTAAAGTGTATCAGTATTTTTCTAAAACAGGACTCCAGAATATCCCGTGTAGTATTAAGTATTGAACCCACCTTACCCACCACCCTGGAAAACAGACAAAATATGAACCATATAGTGCTTACATATATTATTATTTAAAAGCTTTTCCTGTCACAGCAGGAGCTTTTGAAAAGAACAGACATCTGATGGCTGCAGACCAGCCGTCGATGTAACTCACTGGCATATGTTCCATGGTACTTTGCTATTTATAGAAAGGAGCCTTCACCATGACAACCACAGTACCCTATGCAAAGCTACTAAGCCCAGGCGATTTCATAAACAGGAAGTCATGCATGTACTGATATTACAAATTGCTCAATCTGCTTGCATGTATGATTTCCATAATATTGCACAAATAGGAAATATTCTACTAGAACAGCTTGCACATTTGACTTATGTGCCTCAGGTAGGTAGAATCCACTGTGCATCATCATTAAAGATCTCCAGCAAGGCACTTACTATAGTCACAATTATTCTTCACCAATATCATTTTTTTCATCTAAAAGGAGCCCCAAGGAGCTTTTATTGATGGCCAAAGCTATCTTAAAGGACCTCCTAGAACTTCTTTCTCCTTAAGAGAGTCTCTGACGTTTGATGAGCTAGCCCAATTCTTTTACGCAAAAAGTTGTTCATATAAGAGATGGATTTTCATACCTTGTTTCAAGCAATCACTGTTCAAGCAATAACTATGACAGATGTGCTAGATTGGTCCAGCAACTTTACCTGGCTGCAACAATCTACGAGAACTTTAGAAGGGTCTCCACTGTAGAAGTACTGTTGATGGAAGCCAAATTTGACAAAAGTTCCTGTGAGTTTGCCCCTGCAGTATATCAAGCATTAATAAACCATATCCATTTAGGACAGTTTCCCAATGGTTTAAAATTAACCATTATTTGCCTAATTACAAAAAGAACCAAAAAATTGCATTGGATGTCTTGATCTATGCCTCAGTGAGGATTCCTTGGGGTTGTTTCTAATCAGGGACTCATTTTGAATAACTAGATTTCTAATACAGTACCCAAATACTATTTTATTCTGAGAGAAATCTGATCCAGCACATCCAGCATGTGCACAAACCAAGCATGAATGTGAGGGGAGAGTACATCACAGCAGCAGTGTGTCGACAGTGCCTCTGCCTGCAGCAAGTAGGAGAATGCGCTCTTTTGGTCGCTGGAGGACCTCTTCCAGTTGGCGGGGCTTGGGGGATCCCTGCCATCCATAACAAAGGTGCCAGACTGTTGGGTCGTCTTGAGCCCAGACTGGGTTGGCCCAGACCCACCTATGGCACTGGTTTCAGCACAGAAATGGCATTAATCACATGAAGAGAGAGAAGATCCTCAAACACCATGAAATGCAGTCCAAGGCCAAGAAAATGTGGCAGAAAGATACAGAAATATTTCCCATCATTTTGGGTGCCACAGGCTTGATAAAAAGAATTTCCAAGCACACCTGGATAGGTTAACTACACATGTTACATCTTATGAACTCCAGAGGGAAGCTCTCTTTGGCATGAAGCAAGGTCTATGATGAACGTTAACAATAGATTTGAGAGACTCAGATCATACTCCACATACCCTGACTTAGGAGTGAGGTACATTCCTGTCATTTTATGCACAATTCTAACCCATTTGGAGAAATTGCCCCTGATAGAAACCATCTTAACTGCTTACAGATAGCAGGGTCCCAGGTTTCCTGATCTTTCTTGACCTAACACATTTGATCTGATGAAACACATCTTAGAAAATTTGGGGATGAAGGACACTGCAGTTACGTGATATTTTCCTTCCTTCTTTGATAAATCTCAAAGGCTCGGTTTTCACTCTCACTCTTCTTAGTCATGGAAAGTTCCATATTAGGTGTCTCGCTTTCCTCAAGACTTTTCAACATGTTTCTGCTGCTCCTGGGGCCAATAATTTGAAAGATCAGCTTTCAAATATACTTTGTGCTGATGGCATTCAAAATGAATTGCACTGCAGAAGCCGATAGAACAAAATAACACTGAATTTCAGATTAACAGAGCAGCTTTGATTGTCAACAGGGATTTTCTTTTCCAGAGATGGTTGGGGTTGATAAGCATACAGTGGTTTCAGTTTATAGCCAAGTTTCTGGGAGTTGCAGGGGAGAGCTTTGGACACAGGCTGCAGTGCACAGAAGATTAAGGTTTGTAACTCCCTGCTAACTGGTGTCAACAATAATACACCAGAGACTTGAGGAGGGAAAAATATGAATAATCAAAAATTAAATTCTACTCACACCACTGATGCATACTACTAATAATTGATCTAAAAGCTCCTTTCTATCACAGTAAGACCAAACAGCTAAAGAAAAATTGTGAGGAAAATAAAAGACCTCTGTAAAAACATTTCACAACCCTTTAACGGTGGTCTGCAGTTGGAACGCTAAGCACTGGTCAAAGAAACTCCACTTTTCCAAAAAATAGAAAGAGTTGAACATGCTGCAGAATCCCAAAGAGCAAGGGTTAGGCTCAGACTAGTGTCTTATTGTAAGAGGGAGGGACTTATAAAAAGAGAAAATACTGATGCAAACGAAAAAAATTCAAAAAGGGCTGGGATTCAATTACCCCCTAATTCTATAACCTTAGCACCTAAATGTTTTCACTAAGATGATAGAATACTGGCACTCACACGTGTGACTGACACATGCACTCTATAATGTGAATGCATAACTGCAAGGAAGCGTGCACAGGGAGAGGTGCATGGGTGGGACATGGGTGCATCAAACAAGTATGAGCTTAGGTTATGGAATACTGTCATTTATGCTCTAAAATGGCGCAATTAGATATGCACATTTACACCTGCCACAGATATGGAGGAACATTTTTGATATGACGTCTAAGTCTGAATTGGGATGTTTTGCCGAAAACATCTCAAAAAAACATCTAGCTCATAAATGTCTAACTATCTGGTTCGATTATGGCTTTGATCCAAAAAAAGGCCATCTGTAAATACCATTTTAAAATAAAACTTCCAGGAAAAAATGGAGAAAAACAAACCATAGCGACACCTGTCTGGCAGCATTCCTAGCTACACAGACATCCCGGCAGTGCAGAAGAACAGCCTAGTGGTCAGTGCAGTGGACTTCACATAAAGGGACCCTGGTACAAAGCCCACCTAAACCCCTTCATACTGTATTGTGAGCCCTCGAGAAACAGAGAAAACTTACTGTACTAAAGGTCCACCATGACAATAGCCCTCAGGCTTGCAGATCACTTATATATTTAGGTACACGGGGTATTTCAATGTTTCAAGAGGACTCACATATTTGTAATGAAAGAGTTAAAGTGAGATTTGAACCTGGGTCGTGTTGTTCACTTCACTGACCACTAGGCTACTCCGTCCATTTGCTTGCTGTTTTCTTAGGAATGGCCATAATATCTGGACCTGTCAGAGAGCCTGGAATCTACTGTCACATCTTTGGGGGTGAGAGGGTGGGAAGGGGTCAGTGACCACTGGAGGATTAAGGAGGGGTCATGCCTTCATCCCTTCAGTGGTCAGCTGATCAGTTAGGGCACCTTTTCCAGACTTAGTCGTGACTGAAACAGGACTAGATAAAAACATACTTGTCTTTGCCCTGGACCTTTTTTTCTGTCCCATTATTGCAGAAAAACATTCAGATTGTAAGCACACCCACAACACGTCTCCAACATGCTACCTTGCTATTTGGATGCACTCAGTGAAAAATGTATAAATTCTGCTTTTTCGAAAATTGTGATTTAGTCATTTTGGCGGGAAAAATGTCCATCTGCTACTTTGTGCCACTTCTGAGACTTTTTTTCTGATATGAAAATGAATGCCATAGCATAATCCAGCGTGCCTAAACACTGGTGCATAAATGCCAACTTACACTAATATTCTGTAACAGAATCTGGACCCCCAGATGATGTAATAGAATTCATGCTCAGCATGCGGTGTTCAGGCACTTAACTTTTGACACCCTTTATTGAATTGCTTCCTTAGGGGCCCATTTACTAAGCTGCGCAAGCATCTATGTGCACCCAACGTGTGCCAAAATGGAGTTACCACAGGGTTACCGCGTGGCTCTTGCAGTAATTTCATTTCAGGTGCGCGTCTGACACTTGCGGCTGAAAAATAATTGTTATTTTCTGCCACGCATATCAGATGTGCGCCAAGTGGCATTTGGCGCGCATAGGTCATTACCGCCCAGTTACCGCATGAGACTTTACCGCTATGTCAATGGCTGGCGGTAAGGTCTCAGATCCAAAATGGGCACGGCAATTTTGAGTTTGCCGCACGTCCATTTTTGGCAAAAAAAAATTTTTTAAAGGCCTTTTTTACAGGTGCGCTGAAAAATGATTCTGCGCGTACCCAAAACCCATGCCTACACTACAGCAGGCCATTTTTCAGCACACCTTAGAAAAGGACCCCTAAATGAGTTTTATGAGGAATTTTTCCTAAAGAATAACTCGACTATCATAACCAGAGGTTCCTGTATTCTGTAGCAGCTCAAAGATAAATTTTGTCAGCAGGAGTTTTCACATTCTTTAGCCATTCAGTGTGATATTTGTATAAATTTGAATGGTTTGCATTTGGAATAATGTTAACAAATTTTCTATTAGAAAAACAAAGGTCTAAAAACTACTTTATGTATCTGGATAATTGATATTGTTCTTTATGGGAAGCTCTGGGTAGGGCAAAAGCGATCATAGAGATGATGGAGAAAGAAGGGAGTTGATAAGATCGATCATAGTGAAGGGAAAGAAAGCAAGAAGCAGGATTTAGGAGTGGGATTTTGACAAGTAGGGAGAAGGATGGAAAATCCAGACTATGAAGAGGGAAAAATATTTTTCCACGAGCCCTATCTCTCTTCTTCTTACTTTAGACCTCTGCCTCCTCACTCTCCTCTCCCCTGTGCTGGTCTCTAGTAATCTTCTACTACTACTACTACTTATCATTTCTATAGCACTACTAGATGTACACAGTGCTGCACACTTGAACATAAAGAGACAGTCCCTGCTTGACAGAGTTTACAATCTAACTAGTAAAAAAACCCCGTTTCTGATGCAAATGAAACGGAGGCTAGCAAGGTTTTCTTCAGAGTGTGCATGTGGGAGTGTGTGTGTCCCTGCCCTCTGCCCTCTCTCCCTCCCCCCCTCCCCCTCCCCCCTCCGAGTCCAGTCCTTCAGTGTTGTTTCCTGCTGTTCTGTGTTTTTGTTACAGAGAGAGTGAGGGCATCTCTCTCCCCTCCCCCCTCTGAGTCCTTCACTGTTTGATGGGATTTCCTGCTGTGCTGTTTTCCTTCACTCATGGGGAAACCGGATATCTCTGGCGCTTCACACTTCCGGCTGGAGGCTTCAGTGGTGCCTTTTATATATATAGATTAGGACAGACAAACAAGAGATAAGGGAATATTAAAGTGAGGATGATAAAATAAGGGTTCTGAACAAGTGAATAAGGGTTAGGAATTAAAAGCAGCATAAAAAGGTGGGCTTTTAGCTTAGATTTGAAGATGGCCAGGGATGGAGCTTGATGAACCGGCTCAGGAACTCTAATCTCACCCTCATTCCAACCTTCTGCATCCACAACCCTCCCTCTCACATACTTTCCTTTGGAAAATCAATGTGACTGCTACTCATTCTTTATTTATTCATTATATATTCCTGGAAAAATAATACCACTTCAAAGCTGGCATTATTTTTCCTGCCTGGGAGTATCAGGCTGCTTATATGTGGCCCAGTGCTCAGTACACCATTGTAAAGGGGCTGCAACATTTCTTACTAGGTGCACACCCTAGCCCTTTTCCCCCTATTGGTAACCCCCCTGTATGCACCTCCATGGCCCAGCATGAAACTACTGCTGGGTGTCACTTGGTGCCATTTTGAACCCAGCATCAGATGGAGCAGGAATGACTGGGAATCATGGTTGCCAGGTGGAAAATTTTTTTCCAGCCTAAAGGAGCCCAAAATCCAGCCCAAAACCCGCCCAAACTCAAACCCCGCCCCTGACACCCCCGCCCCCGCGTCATCAACCCCGCCCCCGCCGTCATCGGCCCCGCCTCCCCCGTCATCGGCCCCGCCTCCCCGTCACTAACCCCGCCTCCCCCGTCACTAACCCGCCTCCCCGTCACTAACCCCGCCTCCCACGTCACTAACCCCGCCCAGAAACGTCATTAACCCCGCCCACCGCGGCCGAAAAAAGCCGGCGAAAAAACCGCCCCGAAGCCAAAAAGGAGCCCAAAAAACCGCAACCCGCCGCGGGCAAAAATTTCCCGCGGCGGGTCACGGAAAACCGCCCAATTGGGCGGTAAAACCGCCCACCTGGCAACACTGCTGGGAATCACTCCTTCCCCATACCTGATAGGCCACTAAGTAGTTCTTAAGGTATGCCTGGAGGTCTGGGAAGCCTATGGTGAGGGAGAGAGGTCACAGATAGGGGACCTTCAGTGGAATGAGTGTTGGAGGGAGACGTGTGGGTGGGGAGTCTGGATTGGGGGAGAGAGGGGTCCACACCTAGATAGAAATGTCATGGCCGCCGCCTCTTTAAGATGGCACCTGGGAGTCTCAGGCTGCATATTAGTGACCCAGTGATCCTAGGTGGGAAAACTAACACCAGCTTGCAAAGTTAAACTCAAGCTACATTATTCAATTTACATAATAATGAGTTGCTTTCCATACATTTGCATGCTTTGGATTTTATTATTTCCTCTTGCACATTGCAGCAAAGTAATGCATTACAGTAAAATAATGCACATTTTTACTTTTTAGCACATTGAGAGGCAAAAATCATGTCTTATTCTGTTAATGCACATTTGTAATAACCCTCCTTCCCCCTCTTCCAAGCACTGTTCCCTCTAAGCCAGGAGTTAACCCAGTCCTCGTAACACACCCAGCCACTCAGGTTTTCAGGCTACCCATGATGAATATGCATGAGATAGATTTGCATACAATGCAGGTAGTGTATGCAAATGCATCTCGTGCATATTCTTTGTGGATATCCTGCAAACCTGACTGGCTGGGTGTGTCATGAGGACTAGGTTGAGAACCTGCACTCTAAGATGAGTCCTCCACCTACAGTCCTGCTCAGTGGGTGATGCTGGTTCACTATCACATTTTCAATAATGAGGGACAGGCAAGCTCTGCAGGACTTCAGGGAGCCTGCCTTTGTCTAGCAACTGCAAACACAATATTGAAGCACCATTCATAAGTACATAAGTAATGCCACACTGGGAAAAGACCAAAGGTCCATCGAGCCCAGCATCCTGTCCACGACAGCAGCCAATCCAGGCCAAGGGCACCTGGCAGCAATGCAGTTGGAGGATTCCCACTCAGCTTGGAGGGAACAGTGCCTCCAAGTGTACTTGATTGTTCCTGCACAATGTCACCATTAGATAATTCTTATGCTGGGTCAAAGAACAGCCTTATGACTAGCACCAAACCTAATAAAAAGCTACTAATAAAGTTTGATATATATATATATATACCAGCAAAGAGAAGAATGCTTTTAGACTGTGTTCAGTATTTTGTTTTATTTTACAGCCTGTGACAGATTCACCTTTTTGCAACTAAAGGAAAATGGAATTGTCAAGCGAGAGCTGCCACAGCTGGGGAAAATGCTTTTTTGTCTAACTGGACGATGTCCACAGGAGTTTGAATCTTACGGCTGCTTCTGTGGGCAAGAAGGGAAAGGCTATCCCATAGACACAATGGACAGGTACAGATTATGATATTGCCGGTGTGATCATCTTACAGTCTGGAGGGTGGGGCATTACTGTTTTCATTTTCTCTTTCGTAATTACTGCCAGTTTCTCAAGACAAAACCACTGAGAGAAAGAAACAGCCATCCTTTAACCAAGATATTTTTACTAAAAGAGGGTAATTTTATATGGAGTCACCTAGTTTTAGGAGCTAAGATTGTACATAAATGCCCATGCTGTAGTCATTTAGATGCGCAAGTGCATAAATGACTTCATACTGATTAGCAGAAAGTACATGTGTAAGTTCATTTCATGGCATGTACTTTCACTGTGGATGTGCACAGCAGTGTGGGCGGAGTGCACACGGATTATAACATTCCTTATGTATACACTTGCATGAAATACGCACTAACATTTACAACAGCCCTTGAGTGGTATAAGTGATAGCATCTGTTCTGTCCTTTCACCAGGTGTGATAGGCATCAGCTTAAACCATAGTATAGAGAACATCACTATGAGAATACTCAGAACTCTTGAACCACAATCTTCTTTGTGGTTCAAGAGTTCTGAGTATTCTTTAATACAGTAATCAAACAATGAAAAATAACAGCTCAGATGTGCTTGACACGCGTTTTAGTCTTGTAAACTGGGAGTCTGTTCTCCACCAGCTCTCTCTCCGTGGTATAAATACCCGTGCCTAAATCTAAGCACATTCCCCCAAATTCTATAACAATGCACATAAATTTCAGTGACACTCCTGAAACACCCACACTGACCATTTAACCTTACTCTCCGTTTTCTATCTTTTAACCAGTTTTTAATCTACAATAGAACACTACCTGATCATTTTCTTTTCTTTAGCTGCAGCAGATGAATCCATTAACTGGTGGGTTGTGTCCTTCTACAAGCAGGTGGAGATAGAGATTACTAACTGAAGTGAATGATACTCGAGAACCAGCCACTCCATCAGCCAGTTTATGTCTCATCACAAAGCAGAACTAGGCCACAAACCGGAAACCTTCCTCACCAACTATGAACAACAACAATCATAACATAACTGAAATCATGGCAGATTGAGAAATCAGTCTTACTATATCCTGTCTTACTGGTCCTCTTCTTTCTTTCTTTTTTTGGGGGGGGGGGGGGGATAAACATTCTTAGCAGAAAAGGTACAAAACACACAGCAGAAAAACCACGCAATGGTAAAATAAGGTAGGTATCCTGAGTTCATCTGCTGCAGGTAAAGGAAAGAAAATTATCAGGTATGACATAATTTTACCTTCCTTAGCGCAGGCAGCGGGTGAATCCATTAACTGGTGGGATGTACCAAAAAAATCCCTAAATTGTGAGGGAAGCCGTTGCCCTCCTCACCAACACCGCTGCTCCAAAGGAAGCATCCGACCTGGCGGCCATATCCACTCTATAATGCCAAGAAAGTGTGCAAAAAGGCCCAAGTAGCTACTCGACAGATCTCATCCAGGGACAGCACCAACATTTCTGCCCACAACGCCGATTGTGCCCTAGTAGAATGAGCTCGTAATGCCTCTGGCACAACCAGCCACTCAACAGACAAACCAAAGAAATTGCATTCTTGATCCATCTGGCGATAGTAGCTTTTAAAGCCGAATCACCTCTATGGGCACCCAAAAGAAGGACAAACTCGTTAGACGTCTGCAAGTTGCAGAGAAGAACTCTCGGGACATTCATGAGACGAAGCTTCCCGAAATCTTCGGGATAATCCTTCTTCCGAAAAGACGGAAGAAAAAGAGGCTGATTGAGATGAAAAACCAAGATGACCTTAGGCAAAAAGGAAGGCACTGTCCATAAGGTGATACCAGATTCTTAAAACTGCAAAAAGGGTTCTCGACACAACAGAGCTTGAATCTCCAAAATCCTGCACGCACTCCATAGCCACCAAAAACATCGCTTTTAAAGTGAGGTCCTTATCAGAAGCCCTCCATAAGGGCTCAAATGTAATGCCCTAAGAACTAAAGTGAGGTTCCAGGTCAGACACAGCCTAAGCAATGGAGGATGCAAATGAAGTACCCTCCGCAAAAAATGAACTACATCCAGATGAACAGCCAGGAACAAACCCAACACTTGGTCAGAGCTGCAACCTGTACCTGAAGTGAATTATAGGCCAATCCTCTCTGCAACCCATCTTGCAAGAAAGCCAAGAGCTGGAAAATGGATGCCTACAAAGGAGACCAAATGCGAGCTTCACACCATGCAACAAAGGTGTGCCAAACTCAGGCATACGCCACTGAGGTAGATCGCTTCCGAGCCTGCAACAAGGTAGCTATCACTGCATACAAATAGCCCTTTTTACTCAAACGCACCCACGACCAAAGTGGTCTGTATCTGAACCGGCCCCTGATGAAGAAGACCGGGGTGGACCAGAAGTCCGCATACCAAGGGCATCGCAGCCAATCTAGAGCCACTAGAATGATCCATTCTCGATGCTGTCCGATTCTGAGCAGTATCTATTATCCTCTCATGAATATGTCATAATAACACTCTGTAAGCCACATTGAGCCTGCAAATAGGTGGGATAATGTGGAGTACAAATGTAATAAATAAATAAATCCGGCCGATCAAGGGCCATGGAGGAAAGATGCACAAAAGTGCCGACTTGGGCCAGGGCTGGAGAAGCACGTCCAGAGTGGCAGAGCAGGACTCCTTTCTTCTGCTGAAGAAGGTGGGAACCTTGGCATTTGCCCGGGTCACCATTAAGTCCATCATTGGAGTGCCCCATCTCTGGCAGATCAGACGAAATGTCTCTGTGGACAGCTCCCATTCCGCTACCTCCAGGATATGATGGCTGAGAAAATCTGCTTGCACATTGCTTTGTCCCGCAGTGTGCGCTGCTGACAGACTCTGAAGGTGGGCTTCTGCCCATATGAGAAAGCGACTCACATTGGAGGGAAGCTCGACTCTGGATCACACCCTGATGATTGATGTAAGCCACCGCTGTCGTGTTGTCCGAAAACACTCAGACCCCCCCTGTCTGTCAGCAGATCCTGAAAAGCCTGAAATGCATTCATAACCATACTCAGCTCCAGGTAATTGATTGGCCAAGCTGTCTCCATCGCAGTCCAAGTCCTCTGAGCATAGCCGTCGAGACAATGAACCCCCCAACCTGTCAGACTGGCATCTGTCACTACCATCACCAACTGTGGTGGTGCAAGAGGCATTCCTTTCAACAAGTTGAAGTTGCAAAGCCAACAGGAAATGTAGCGTGGCCTCGACCGCTGCCCTTTTTGAGGCAGTAGCTCAGTGGGACTCCAAAAATGCATCGCCTACAGGCGAAGCGAACTCTAACTTGTAGCCATCTCTGATAATATCCAGAACCTATTAGTCTTAAGTGATCTTGGCCCACTCTTCGTAAAAGAGAATCAGCCTACCCCCAATCCTGTGCACCAAAGAGTGGACAGGCACCCCATCATTGGGAAGAGCGTTCTGCACCTCCTGGATGAGTTGAAGAAACCGCAGAATGTTTATTCCCTTGAAAGAAAGAATGTTGCTGAAAATGGGGGTGCTGAAAGGATGTAACCATGCAACGTGGATGGTAGCAGTGCACCTCTCTCAGATGAGGGCACGCAGATCCAGCCCTCGGTCCAGATCTTGGTTCCCCCCAAATCTTTCACAATCTTGTCAAAATCTTCACCAAAGAGGAGCTTGCCCCAAAAGGGCAACTGAGTGAATTGCTGCTTTGACACCAAATCCACCGCCCAATGGCACAGCCACAACAACCGACTAGAAGAAACAGCCAACACCATCTGTTTGGCTGAAGTCCAGACCAGGTCATAAAGACAATCAGATTGATAAGCCAAACCTGACTCCATGTGGGGTACAATGGACCCCAACACAGAAACTGAATCAGGGTCCCACTGCAGAACCTGCGGAAGCCAACTAAGGCACGACCTAGCCATGTACGAGCGACAAATCGATGCCTGGAGAGCCAGTGCAGATACCTCAAAGGCACACTTGAGGGAAGCCTCTAGGCATCTGTCCTACATATCCTTGAGTGCTACTCCCCCTTCCATTGGCAGTGTAGTCTTTTTGGTAACCGCCTTGACCAGAGCATCGACCGTAGGAAGGACAAACTTGCCCACCTGATCTGCTACCACCTGATAAAGGTGGGCCATTGCCTTGGACACCTTAAGGGGCCACCCACTGAGCTGAGTTAAGCTCCTGGATGGCCTCATGTACTTGGAACGCCTTAGCAGGTTTCCTCATGTCATCTTAGGATTGACCAAGGCTGCTAAAGAGTTAGAAATAAGAGACAGTAGTTCATCTCTATGAAACACGCACACCACAGTATGGTCATCAGGCTCCTTCTGCACTAACTCACCCTCCTCCAAATCATCCACCTAAGAGGGGCGGAGAGATTTCCCTGAGAGCACAGCAAGAGACGTAGGAGGAGCGCAGGGGCCCAATGACTGAAAAGAGGCACCAACAGCCCCCACATCCTCAGCAGCACTGCCGGAAGGCATGGAACAGGCTTGAAGCTGGGGCTGAGGAAGGGCCCTCTTCAACAATTAAGCCTGATGCAGAAGAAGAACAAACCCCAAAGAAAATGCCTCCCCAGGGTTCCCAACCCCTGAGAAAGTCCCCTTAGCAACCGGCATACAGTAGAAGAGGGAAGGCCCTACAGAGATATCTGTAAAAATCGCCAAAGCACTCAAAGGCTCAGAAACCACCGTCAGCTGACTTGCGTTGACCATGTCAGACGTAGCAGGGAAAGTAGCACTTGTGCCCAAACCTGCAGCATGGGAAAGGGTCACCTCCACACCAGGAGGCACCACCTGGCAAGGAATCTGAGCAGCCCACCAAGTACAATCCCACCGTGGATCTTCTTTTTCCGCAGCTGGAACACCGCTTCACCATCTCTACCACCATAGCCTCTGACGCGCACACCATGGGAAAACAAAACAAGGTACTCATCAAATCCACATGGTCCAGGCAGAGTGACAGAGAAAGCTTTCCAGAAACAGGAGAGCAGTTAAACAAGGCACCCCGCTGGAGAAAAATACAGCAATAAAGGCTGTGCTTCCCGTTCCTGTTCTCTCAGTTGTTGTTTTTTTATAATTAGCTGCATAGCTACTTTTTTTTTTTTTTAATGGTGAAGAAGGTTGCAGCTAGTAGCAAACATTGGGAGGCAAGGCGACACAGGGTGAAGCAGGGACCCAGTGTCAGATATGCTTCAAAAGATGACACCAAGCGGCCAGTCACAATTATGACTATCGTAGTTAAAAACAAAATAAAACAAAGGATGAAAAATAATAAAAGACTGTGTATAAATAAAACTTGTGGATAGTAAAATAAATATATTCTGTACATAGAAATCAGAAATGACAGGTAAAGTGATTACATTTGCAGATGAAACAAAACAAATCAAAGTTGTTAAAACACATGTGGACTGTGAAACATTGCAGGAAGACATTAGGAAATTGGAAGATTGGGCATCCAAATGGCAGATGAAATTTAATGTGGACAAGTGCAAGTGATGTATAGTGGGAAGAATAATCCAAATCATAGTTACCTGATGCTAGGATCAAACTTGGGAGTCAGCAGCACTCAAGAAAAAGATCTAGGTGTCATTGTAGACAATACGCTGAAATTTTCTGCCCAGTGAGTGGCGGCAGCAGCCAAAACAGCAAACAGGATGCTAGAAATTATTAGGAAAGGGATGGTAAATAAGACCAAGAATATTATAATGCCTCTGTATCGCTCCAAGGTGCAACCTCATCCTGAGTATTGCATTCATTTTTGGTTGCCATATCTCAAAAAAGATATAGCGGAATTAGAACGGGTCAAAGAAGAGTGACCAAAATGATAAAGAGATGGAACTCCTCTCACATGAGGAAAGGCTAAAGAGGTTAGGGCTCTTCAGTTTGGAAAAGAGACAGCTGAGGGGAGATACGATTTCATGGTGTAGAACAGGTAAAAGTGCCAATTTTTTACTCTTTCAAAAATACATAGGTGACACTCAATGAAGTTATATGGAAATACTTTTAAAACAAATAGGAAGAAATATTTTTTCACTCAATGAATAGTTAAGTTCTGGAACTCATTGTCGAAGGATGTGGTAACAGCGGTTAGTGTATCTGGGTTTAAAAAAGATTTGGACAAGTTTCTGGAGGAAAAGTCCATAGTCTGCTATTGAAATAGACATGAGGAAGCCACTGCTTGCCCTTGGATTGGTAGCATGGAATTTTGCTACTTTGGGGGTTTCTGCCAGGTACTTATGACCTGGATTGGCCACTGTGAAAACTCCTTGGCTAGACGGACCATTGGTCTGAACCAGTATGGATATTCTTATGTTCTTATGTAAATTTGAGCTTCGCAGAAATTTTGTGTGCAAGAAATTATAGTGAGGGTCATATTTAGGCATAAAAGAACAGGCACTGATGTGTACTGGCACTTCTGGTTTCCTTTGGACATGCATACAAAGAAACCAGCATAACCGGCACATTCCCCAGCCCCCTCCCAATTTGCCAGAAGGTTTACACGCATATAATTTGAATTTAGATTTAGCTTGAATACGTGGTAAAGACTCATGTGATGAAATGTCAGCAGTTGAGTGTGTCACAATGAATTGTCAGGTGTTTACCTGGCTTGGTGATGAAGGAACACAGTAATGAACTGTTGTGTGTTGAAGTGGCAGATTTAGGTGGCAAGAACACTGTTCTTCTGTGCCTAAATATAAAGCTTATAAAAATTTTATGTGCAAGAAGCTTTAGCAAGGATCATATTTAGGTGCAAAAGACAGATGCCAATGTGTGCTGGCATGCCTCCTCCATTTGCTGCAAACTTCCACACATAGAATATGAATACAGTTAGCTTGAATATGTGGTGTGAAGTGTCACACAATGAAATGGCTCACTGATGAAGTAACATGGTAATGAAATGTTGTTTTATAAACTTGAAATTGATGAAGTGTCTTGATAATGAACTGTCATGTGGTGAAATATATGATAAAAGAGGTGATATGATATAGACGTTCAAATATTTGAAAGGTTTTAATCCGCAAACGAACCTTTTCCGGAGATGGGAAGGCAGTAGAACTAGAAGACATGAAATGAGTTTGAAGGGAGATAGAGTCAAGAAAAATGTCAGGAAGTATTTTTTCACGGAGAGAGTAGTGGATACTTGGAATGCCCTCCTGCGGGAGGTGGTGGAGATTAAAACGGTAACGGAATTCAAAAATGTGTGGGATAAACATAAGGGAATCCTGTTCAGAAGGAATGGATCCTCAGAAGCTTAGTGGAGATTGGGTGGCAGCACTGGTGGTAGGAGGTGGGGCTAGTGCTGGGCAGACTTCTATGGTCTGTGCCCTGAAAATGGCAGATACAAATCAAGGTCAGGTATACACATAAAGTAGCACATATGAGTTTATCTTGTTGGGCAGACTGGATGGACTGTACAGGTCTTTCTCTGCCGTCATCTACTATGTTCATGTTACTATGACTCTTTTTAATTTGTCCTCATATAGCCTCCATTTAATTTCCTTTCATCAGCCCCGGTGAGATCTTCTCAGTAAGAGCTGGTGATTTGCCTATTGGCCACCTGCTTAATCACTTGAATGTGTATCTTTTGATAAGCATGGGGACAATGTTATACATATCTGACTATTTACCACTCACCTCTGTCTTTATACCACTTACACTTTAGATAAGACCTAAGCAGTGTACAAAGCAGTATATTTAAAGAAAATATAAAAACAGAACACCATAAATAAATAGTACATTATTTTAATCCCATATATACAAAAGACACTCAATATCTTCATAAAATGTCCCTAGCACACCTTGTTATCAACTATTCAGGAAGGCTGTAGCCACCCTAAAAAATGCATTTTTGAAACATACTTTACACTTTTTATAAAGAGGCCTCAGTATGAAGCTCCACTGGTAATTTGTTCCAGAGCTCCAGGACTTGCCAAAAAAAAAAAAGTCCTAGCCAGACAGGATCAAGATACAGGAGGCATAACCACCCTATGGTCAGTTAAAGAAAATAGTAATCTCGCAGGCACATATGGAACTGCCATTGGAGAAACAGGAGACTCTGCCCATCCTGTTGGAGTTCCTTCTCCAGCCAGGCACTTGGAAAAGATTGTGTTCCAGTGCCAGTGACAGGGTTTCTGCATCTTTTGCGGCCATTTTGGAATGACTCTATGCCTGCAGCATCACCATTTATGGCATATACAACTAAGTGCAGATGCAGAGATGCACATGGATATCTACACACTATATTGGAGCTGGTCATATACTTTTACAAGGTGCTCACCATCTAAGCAGGCTTTATAAAATATAGGCGTGCGTGTAGACAGAGACATATTTGGACACATCCATATATGTAGGCTCCCTTTAATTGTTCTCTAAAACCTTCAATTTCTATTTCACCCATTCTTTTCATTAACATAATATGCTAAACTGTATCAAAAGATGCAGAAAAATCTAAAAAGTTCAACAGCATATACAATCCCTTATCAATCCAGTAATGATGTCAACCACCTACCCTGTGAAACAAGGGAAAAGCTTGGACTCCAGGTTCTACAGTTATGTGTCCAGTTGCCATAGCAAAGAAAAGTGTGTCAAATGCAGCATGGCCTACAGGAACTTTCAGGAAGTGCATGAATTTACAAACGTTAGGCAAATTGTACTATCCCTCCTACACAGAAAATGGCTAAACACCTTGAGTAAATCAGGTCCTTTGCTTTTTATTTTAGGTGCTGTTTCTCCCACCAATGTTGCATGGAGCAGCTTAGAAAGCTTGGCTGCCTACCAGAGAAGAGTTCAAGGTCAGAGGTCATCTGTATGGATCACACACCAAAGTGTAAGTTTGCTTCTGAAAATGAGGTACATGTGGCTGCACCAGTTTCAGTCCAATAAAAGTCAAACTATGTGATGGTTTTGAGTAGATTCTTTGATGCTTTTGGTTATAATATTGCTTTGAGAATTCAAAGAAGTTTCAATTAATAGTCACAGGTAGATCCTATTGCTTGAAAATCCAAAGGGAGCTCATTTAATGATCTCCACGAGATTCTTTTACAAGATATACCCCTGACAGATTACATGTCTCTAGCAAGAAGGTGGGCAGGCATCAGATTTTCATAAAGTACTTCTGAGATCAAATACTTAGCCTTGTTTACAAAGCTGTGCTAGTGTTTTTAGCATATGCTAACAACTTACGTGCGCTAACTGTGTAGATGCCCATAATATTCCTATGGACGTCTACATGGTTAGTCTGCACTAAAAACACTAGCATGCCTTTGTAAACAAGGCCCTTAGTTACATAAAGCATCCATTGAACACTAACGTACCCAAGTCAATGACCCTATTTCTTTTTTATGTCTTTACAACAATAAATAGTTTGACAAAAGGTAAAAGATTTTGTTGTAGATAGTTTTCTTGATGGAAGATTATCAATAGAAATCAAACAAAATAAAACATGGAAAAGAAAATAAGATGATTCCTTTTTTATTGGACATAACTTAATACATTTCTTGATTAGCTTTCGAAGGTTGCCCTTCTTCCTCAGATCGGAAATAAGCAAATGAGGTAGCAGATAGTATATATGAGAGAAACAACAAAGCATTACTTTGACTGTCTGACAGAGTGGGAGGGTGGGGGTATGCATGGGGGCATCAAAGCATTTCATTGATATTCTAACAGATTGGGTGTTGGTAGGTGAGAGGAGGGTAATAAACAGAGAAATAAACAGAGAAATACAGCTTTATGTTTTATAATGAGTTAGAAAACCCAGATCCTTACTAAGTCCTGTTTGTTGGGTGTCAAAATATTCAATCATTCTTATTTCAAAGGTCTTACGTTCCTGTATTGTTTTAAAATTACCTTTCAGTATTCTTACTGTGAAATCACTGGTGCAGTGTTCTGGTCTTGTGAAGTGTTGGCCCACAGGGGTGGGGGCCTGACTGCACCGGCTATTTTCATGTGATGTCTGTGCAGATTGAATCTTGTCTTAAGCATCTGGCCTGTTTCTCCAATATAGCATCCTTCGTTACATTTCTTACACTGAATGATATATACCATATTGGAAGATGAGCATGTAAAATAGTCCTTTATGTTGAATATTTTTCCTTTGTGAATGACTATGGGGTCTTGTGAAAAGTTTTGGCATAGTTTGCAGCTGGCTGTGTTACACAGGAACGTGCCCTTTTCTTTTTCCGTCTGTGTTGGAAGTTTACTTCTGATCAGCTTGTGTTTGCTTTGATGTCCCCATGCATACCCCCACCCTCCCATTCTGTCAGACAGTCAAAGTAATGCTTTGATGTTTCTCTCATATATACTATCTGCTACCTCATTTGCTTATTTCCGATCTGAGGAAGAAGGGCAACCTTCGAAAGCTAATCAAGAAATGTATTAAGTTATGTCCAATAAAAAAGGTATCATCTTATTTTCTTTTCCATGTTTTATTTTGTTTGATTTCTATTGATAACCTTTAAGAGTGGACTAACACGGCTACCACACCTCTCTAATCGATGGAAGAAAATGTATTCTGACCAATTGGAGAAGTTTTGATCCACCTACTTTTATTCCATGAAGAAACTCTTTATTCGAGGTAAGGGTGATGGAGCACCTACAAGTCCAGAAAGGTAAACCAGGCAGATGGAGAGCATGCCAAAGGATATGAGCACCATTATGGGTCTCTAACACCTAAAGTGAGTAGCTCATTATTGGTTTACTAAGGGCAATTGGAATTACAGGATCACAGGTGAATCTTTGGAGTGGTCACTTCCTGAGAAGAAAGATGGCAGTAAAGATACAAGAATAATAATAGTTTGGGAAGCCCAGGAGATGGCGTAAGAAACCCCACAGCACCTTGGAGGAGCTGTAACACAATAAAATGTTTGGCATACTGTTGATACTGATTGAGCAATACCAGTTGTTTTGTGATACCATCCAATAATTGTTGAAATATTCTGGTATGCAAGATGTATTTGCCAATAAGAGAGCTGCTTCTACTATGCTCTCAGAGGAAAGAAAAAAAAAAGCAGGGGGGGGGGGGCACTAATAGCCCAGCATGCTAGACGGTAAGCAACCAATAGGAAGCCTCCCAAAAACCACAGGGAACTCTTCATGTGCTCTGAAGGAACCCATCAGAGAGAACTACAAAATTACATAGATCTGTAGTCCAAGGGCACAATTTCATATCTTAAAGGCACAAGCACTGAATATTCTATACAAACATACAACCTGCCTCCAGGAATATGGGGGCAGAACAGTTACCAGATTTTTGACAGGCAAATCTGGGACACTTGTAATCCAAAACTGGGTAGAGGAAGAGGGGGTGGTCCCCCTTAGTTCCATAATTGAGAGATGGGGGGAGGAGTCATTCTCCTCCCCAACCCATCCATCTTGTGACAGAATCTGAGTGGAAGCATTGTGCGGGTCATAATGTCATTATGAGTCACCCAGTAGAAATATTCTCTCCCTTCTTACCCTGCCAGCAACAGGAGACGCGTTAATAAGACATCATCTCCTGCTGCTGTGGGATCAGTCTCAGAATAAGAATTTTCAGCTCATCACAAGATTGACCCCATGGTAGAAAGAAATGACGTCTTATTAGTGCATCCCCTGATGCAAACGGAAGAGGCTGCTGCACTACCCTGGACCTGCTGAGTGGGAGTTTGAGCCTTATCAGCTGGAGTGTGGGAGATGATCTGCGAAAGCAAGAGTTTCCTACTAAAGAACAGGCAGGATACTTGGCAAGCATGTCATTTTCTGTTTATATAATTCTCCTCCTCCCTACATCCAACTTTGATCTTTCACTTTTCATCTCATTTTGCTTCATGTTTCTCTTCTCATCTACTCTTAGTCCCTGTCAGGTAAAGAGCCAGGGTTGCCAGCAATACACCCTTCACCTGCCATTGCTGCTACTCCCCTCTGAGCCTGCAACTGACTCACCCAATCCCGGTCCAGCTGCCACTGCCACAACCTCAGTGCTAATGCAAGACTTTGCTCCATAAGCTCCAGCATTACCACATTCTGCCCTCCCTGATGACTTCCAGTCAGAAAGGGAAGGACACACAGCACAGGTCTGGCACTGGTGCAAGTGGTGGTGCAAAAGGGGGAGATGCTGGATAATGTGGAGGTAGAGATGGAGGTAGGGAGGAGGTGGCACTCCGCTCTGCAGTCCATGCTGCCCATGCACTTGAATCGGGGACAATTGTCATGTCCCCTACCTCAACACAAGCGGCGTCCTTGGGCTGCGCAGGGTCCTGTTGACACACACACTTGACTGGCACAGCCCTGAGCCATGTGTGTGTAGTTCTTCTCTGGCTGCAGGCTCCTTGATTGCTTTGCTTCCATGCACCTGGCTCTGCTCTCTCTCTCTCTCTCTCTCTGCCTGGCTTCCAGGCTCCTTGATTGCTTTGCTTCCACCCACCTGGGTCTGCTCTTCCTCTGCCTGGCTTCTCTCCTATTGGTCTTCTGGTTCCTCCTTCCCCTGCTCTTGTCCTATGGCTGTGCCCCTTCTCCCTGCTGATGTCAGACGCCAGCACTTTATCAGCTGAGCTCTCCCTAGACTCCTTGCTTTGGCTTCTACTTTGGTAGGTGTTACTTGCTCAGTACTGTGCTTCTCCTCTACTTCATTGCTGACTCTGCCTGTACCTGGATTGCTCTTGTGTCTGCTACCTGCCTACTGACTTTGCCTGTAGCTGGATTACTCTTGTGTCTGCTGCCTGCCTACTGACCTTGCCTGTACCTGGATTGCTCTTGTGTCTGCTGCCTGCCTACTGACCTTGCCTGTACCTGGATCACTCTCTTGCCTGCTGCCTGTCTGGCCGTCACGTTCATCACCCCGCTTCCTGCTCCATCTCGTAAGCCCTGCAGCAGTGGCGTACCAAGGGGGGGCGGTGGGGGCGGTCCGCCCCAGGTGTCAGTGGGTGGGGGGGTGCTCCGTCGGCACTGCAGGCAGCCCGCGTCTCCTGCCTCCATCCTGCTATGCCTTAAAAAAAATCTGAAAAGCGGCATGGCAGGCATGCTTCGTGTCTGCCCTGCCTGCTTGTAAAAGAAAGCGCCGGCAAACCTCCTCGTCGACGTCACGATGTCGCGTTGGGTTTTCCCTTACTGGGTCCCGCCCTCACGGAGTGCGGGACCCAGTGAGGGAAGACCCGACGCAATGTTGCGATGTCGACGAGGAGAGATTTGCCGCTTTCTTTTACAAGCAGGCAGGGCAGACACGAAGCATGCCTGCCATGCCGCTTTTCAGATTTTTTTTTAAGGCACAGCAGGATGGAGGCAGGAGACGAGGGCTGTCGTCTCTCCACGAAGGTGGCAGGTGGGTCGAGTTGGGGGGGCTTAGATGGGAGAGGAGGACTGGGGAGGGGGTTTTCAAATGGGAGAAGGGGACTGGGGAGGGGGGCCTCAGTTTGGAGAAGGGGACTGGGGTGGGGAGGGGGGTCTCAGATGGGAGAAGAGGGGAGAAGGGGACTGGGGTGGGGAGGGGGATCTCAGATGGGAAAAGGGGGGTGGGGAGGTCTCAGATGGGAGAAGAGGGGAGAAGGGGAGTAGGGAGAAGGGGAGTGGGGAGAAGGGGGTGGGGTCTCAGATGGGAGAAGGGGATGTGGGGAGGGGAGTCTCAGATGGGAGAAGGGGACTGGGGTGAGGAGGGGGTCTCAGATGGGAGAAGAGGGGAGAAGGGGACTGGGGTGGGGAGGGGGATCTCAGATGGGAGAAGAGGAGAGAAGGGGACGGGTGGGGAGAAGGGGGGTGGGGAAGGGGCCATGCGAGAAAATGGGAGCCATGCCTGGGGCTGGTGGGAAAATGGGTCTGGGGCTGAAAAGGAGGGTAGGTGGGATAAGGGGGCTAGTACTGGAACTGGGGGCTGAAAGGGGGCAGGGACAGAAACTGGGGGGACTGGGGGCTGAAAAGGGGACAGGGAGAAGTGGCTGGGGCTGAAGCTCAGGACTGGTGAGAGAAAAGAGCTGGGGCTGAAACTGCGGACTGGTGGGATAGTGGGGCTGAAAAGGGGGGGCAAGTGGGAGATGTGGGCTGGGGCTAGAACTAGGGGCAGGTGGGATAAGAGGGCTAGAACTGGGGGCTGAAAAAAGGGGCAGAGAGAGCGAGAGGGGACAGACGATGGATGGATGGATGGATGGATGAATGGGGGGGAGAGGGAGGGCAGACCCTGGATGGATGGGGGAAGAGGGGAAGAGGGGAGGGCAGACCCTGGATGGATGGAAGGGGGTGAGGGAGGGCAGACCCTGGATGGATGGATGGGGGGGAGAGGGAAGGCAGACAGTGAATGGAAGGGGGAGAGAGAGAGGGCAGACAATGAATGGAAAGGGCAGGGAGAGAGGGCAGACATTGGATGGCGGGGACAGCAGAGAGGGCAGACACTGGATGTCAGAGAAAGAACGAAGACGGATGCTGGATGGAAGGAAGATGAGGAAAGCAGAAACCAGAGACAACAAACTGTAAATAAAATATATATATATATATATTTTTTTTTTGCTTTAGGATAAAGTAGTATTGTAGCTGTGTTAATAAATGTTTATAATAGAACATGTAAATAAGGTAATCTTTTTATTGGACTAATTTTAATAAATTTTGACTAACTTTCGGAGATCAAAACCCCCTTCCTCAGGTCAGGTTAGGACACTGTAACACACTATACTGTATTGACCTGAGGAAGAAGGTTTTGGCCTCTGACAGCTAAATGTATTAGTCCAATAAAATGGTATTTTATTTTCTATATTTAATTACCCAACGTGTAATTAAACTCTGGAATTCATTGCCGGAAAATGTGGTGAAGGCGGTTAGCTTAGCAGAGTTTAAAAAGGGGTTGGACGGTTTCCTAAAGGACAAGTCCATAAACCGCTACTAAACGGACTTGTAAAAATCCAAAATTCCAGGAATAACATATATAGAATGTTTGTACGTTTGGGAAGCTTGCCAGGTGCCCTTGGCCTGGATTGGCCGCTGTCGTGGACAAGATGCTGGGCTCGATGGACCCTTGGTGTTTTCCCAGTATGGCATTACTTATGTACTTATGTACTTATTTCTATTTGTTAATTTGTAAAATGGTGATTGGTATTTGTTAGTTTTTTTTTCAAATTTACATCTGCTATCTTTATATTTTGCATAGTACTAGGGGACATTTTCTGTTTCTGTGGCGTTGCATTGTATGCAGCGTCTGGCATCTTGGGGGTTCAGTTTAATTTTTGTCTAAATAGAAAGTTTATGATTACTTATTTTATAGTGGATTAGGGTGTATTTGTGTTTGTGAAAAAGACATGGCTTTCAGTTGGCATTGACTGTGCAGGATCGACGATCTGTACTATTCTGTCTGGTTTCGTTTTACAATAGGTGAATTGATGTTCTAGTGCTCACTGTAGTGTTTAAGATGCTTTCCTTTTCCTTGTGTGACTCATAGAAATGACTGCTTATGGTATGGTAGAATTGCTCTATAGGTCCTGAGTGTTTTGTATTCTTGGTATGCCTAGTACTGGATTTTGGAGGGGGGTGTTAAAAAATGACCGGCCCCGGGTGTCAACTACCCTAGGTACGCCACTGCCCTGCAGGCCACCCACACCGAGGGGCTCATCCTCTGGGGAACGGCGGTCAGCACAGGTGAAACCTGGGGTTGTCCGGCCGCCAAGCAGAACCTGGTCCGAGTTCTGGGCTCGGCAGCGTTCTACTTGGTACAAGAACTCACAGGTCTGACAACAATTCCCAAAAAAAACAGTGCAAGGCAGACTTTACATAAGAACATAAGACTAGCCATACTGGGTCAGACGAACTGTCCATCTAGCCCAGTATCCTGTTTCCAACAATGGGCAATCCAGTCGCAAGTAGCTGGCAGAATCCCAATTAGTAGCAACATTCCAAGCTACCAATCCCAGAGCAAGCAGTGGCTTTCCCCATGTGCATCTCAATAACAGACAATGGACTTTTCCTCCAGGAACTTGTCCAAACCTTTTTTAAACCCAGATAGTCTAACCGCTGTTACCACATCCTATGTTACTGAATTCCAGAGCTTAACTATTCAATAAGTGAAAAAAATATTTCCTCCTTTTTTTAAAAGTATTTCCATGTAATTTCATCTAGTGTCCCCTAGTCTTTGAACTTTTTGAAAGAGTGAATAATTGATTCTCTTTTACCCATTCTACACCACTCAGGATTTTATAGACCTCAATCATATCTTTCCTCAGCTGTCTCTATTCCAAGCTGAAGAGCCCTAACCTCTTTAGCCTTTTTTCATACTAGAGGAGTTCTATCCCCTTTATCATTTTGGTTGCTCTTATTTGAACCTTTTCTAATTCCGCTATGTCTTTTTTGAGATACGATGATCAGAACTGAATGCAATACTCAAGGTGAAGTTGCACCATGGAACAATAGAGGCATTATAATTTTCTTGGTCTTATTTTGCATCCCTGTTCTCTTTTTTGGCTGCTGACAGCACACACTGAGCAAAAGATTTCAGCGTATTGCCTACACTGACACCTAGATCTTTTTCTTGAGTGCTAACTCCTAATTACCCAGTGTACCTGAATGTAACTCACCTTGAGCTACTACAGAAAAGGTGTGAGCAAAATCTAGATAGATAGATAGATAGATAGATAGATAGATAGATAGATAGATAGATAGATAGATAGATAGATAGATAGATAGATAGATAGATAGATAAAGGTGGACCCTAGCATCAGGTAACTATGATTCGGATTATTCTTCCCAATGTGCATCACTTTGCATTTGTCCAAATTAAATTTCATCTTCCATTTGGATGCCCTGTCTTCCAGTTTCCTAAGGTCTTCCTGCAATTTCTCACAATCTGCATGCATTTTGACAACTTTGAATAGTTTTGTGTCATCTGCAAATGTAATCACCTCACTCGCCATTCTGATTTTCAGATCATATATAAATATGTTAAATAGCACAGATCCCATTACAGATCCCCTGCAGCACTCCACTATTCACTTTCTTCCACTGAGAAAAATGGCCATTTAACCCTAACCTCTGTTTACTATCCAATAACCAATTCCTAATCCACAGAAGGACATTGTCTCCTATCCCATGACTTTTAATTTTCTCAGGAGTCTCTCATGAGGAACTTTGTCTGAAAATCTAGATACACTACATAACTGGCTCGCCATTGTCCACATGTTTATTCATGCCTTCAAAGAAATGAAGCAAATTGGTGAGGCAAGACTTTCCTTAGCTGAACCCCTGCTGACTCTGTCCCATTAAGCCATGTTTGTCTTTGTATTCTGTAATTTTATTCTTGATAATAGTTTCCACTATCTTGCCTGGTAAGGTCTGTGTTCTGTATATGGCAACCCAGTTTAGGATGGACTGGAAAGGGCTTCAACAGCAACTTCAGTAGCCGGAACCAATGACAGTGCTGAGGAGACTTTTACTGTCTGGGTCCCACAAATGATAAGATGGATTCAGATAGGCTGGAGTGGGCTTTGACAGCAACTCCAGTAGTTGGAACAGGACAGAGCTGGGCAGAAATCTATGGCCTATGTCCCAGAAACACTAAAGAAAGACCATGATCAAATATATAATATCATGTTCATTGTTGATTTAATCATGAATTGATAATAATTCAGGTCTTTATCTTCCATCACTTACTATGTTACTATCAGGCTCATTTTCAAAACAGAAAAACATCTAAAAAGTGACATAAAGCAGCATTTGGATGTTTTTCTCATAAAAACATCCAAATCAATATTTTCAAAACCTATTTTTAGATGTTTTTCTTTCAAGTCTGTCAGAAGTGCATCCAAATCTCAAGGGGGCATATCAGGGACGGGACTTAGGCGTTCCTGAGAATAAGACGTTTTTCAGCCATAATGGAAGAAAACAAAAACGTCCAGGACTAAAACTAAGACATTTTGAGCTAGACCTGTTTTTATATCGAATAAGGCACAAAAAGGTGCCCTAAATGACCAGATGACCACTGGAGAGGATCAGGGATAATCTCCCTTTATTCCCCCAGTGGTCATTAACCTCCTCCCACCCCCACCCCCAAAATGTGATGAAAAATATTACTTACCAGCCTCAGATGTTATACTCAGGTCCATTAGAACAGCATGCAGGTCCCTGGAGTAGTCTAGAGGTGGGTGCAGTGCACTGCAGACTGGTGGACCCAGCCCAAACCTTCGCCTACCTGTAACATTTGTGGAGGAAACTGTGAGCCCTCCAAAACTCACCAGAAACCCACTGTACCCACATATAGGTGCCCCCTTCACCCGTAAGGGCTATGGTAGTGGTATACAGTTGGGGTGTTGGGTTTTTGGGGGCTCAACAGACAAGGTAAGGGAGCAATGGTGAGATGTGTAACTGGGAGCATTTTATGAAGTCCACTGCAGTACCCCCTAGGGTGCCCTATTGTTTTCCTGGGATGTCAGGGGGACCAGTGTACTAAAAATACTGGCTGCTCCTACATCCCAGTGGCTTGGTTTTGTGTGTTTTGCACTTGAAGTTTTTTTTTTTTTTTTTAATGGACCAAAAAATAAAACGTCCAAATCACAAAACCTATTTTCAAAAACAAAAGATAGTTGTTTTTCTTGTTTGAAAATTTCCTTCTTTGCTATTCAGATTTTGGACGTTTTTTGCAAAATGTCCAAAGTCGGACTTAGACGTCATATCGAAAATGCCCCTCCACGTCTGGTAACTTCAGCTAAGCCCACCTTCACTGTCAAATGCTAATCATTTTTTCATTGAATCTGTGGCTGTTCTGCCCTTCAACTCTGGGTTTTCCTTTATAACTCCATCTCTGAACACTACATCAAGCCCTGAAAAATTATATCCACATCATCTCTCCTTAAGCTTTGAAGCTTGGAGCTAGCTTACTGTCATAGTGAAATCTCTTTAACTCACTGCAAGCCTTTTCCGTTATATGCTAAACAAATACTTCTGTTTGCAGAAGAGTTTGGAGGACTTTTGATTGTTGGCAAGTATACATGTGACAGTGGGGTAGATACAACAACATTTATGAAGAAAGTATGTGTGGAACTAGCAAAACTGAAAGGCTACACGAACCTAGGTGATCACATGTTTAAGACAATGGCCTTACTTATTACTCATTTTGGTGGCTGTCTGGATTGTTACAGGATTTGGATGTGAGATTAGGATGCAGGTGTGGATGGATGTTGGATTGGATAAGGGAATTTGTACGCTTATCTGCCTGGGGTTGTGGAGAATCTAAGAGAAAGATTTTAAAAAACTGACTTGGAAAAGGAGCAATATGGTTAAGTCGTTATGGCAGGCAACTTGGAAATCCCTGGATGCCAGTTCAATGGGGCAACAAAAATTTGCTTCCTGTGGCCTATCTGTGGCTTGGAGGGATAAGATGGAAAAAAAATGTTTGGAGGAAGGAAGGAGGGCATGGACAGAGGGACAGGAGGGAAAGTCGTGGAAAAAAGCTAAGAGAGAGAGAGAGAGAAGACAAAGAAAAAACAAGTAAAAATATAAATAAGTAAACAAAAAAAAACTCTCATAACATCCCTAACTACTAAAATAAACAGAAAAGCAAAACAATAAACCCCCAATTAAAAAAAAAAAAACAGCTACCAAAGTTAAATATAATCTGGATATTTATTGCAGGTACTCAGATTCTTGCAGGGACTGAATATCCGGATTCAGAGCTGACCAGCAGCAATATTCAAGACACTGGATAAATGTAGTGTTTATGCTGTCTTAACTTTATCTGGATAGTAATCAATTAGCAGACTGGATATCCTTACTAACCGGAAAACATCCGGCTCTGCCAAAGCTCTCTTCCTCTACTATTTGGATTGTGTTAAGATAGCCAGAGGACATATTCAGCAGCACAATCTGGTAAGTGCCGCATAACATGCCTCTCACCAACACTTATCCAGGTAGAAGCCACTGTTAACTGGATATCAAAAGCATGATATTATGATTCATGGTGTCGAAGTTTGCTGAGAAATCCAGCAACACTAGTATCGAGTCAAATCCCCTGTCATGGTTTCTGTGCAGATCATCGAGAAGGGACACAAGAACTGTCTCTGTTCCATACCCAGGTCTAAAGCCAGATTGACATGGGTCTAAGCCAATTACTTTCAATTAACCAGTCGTTGAGTTGAATGCAGACTGTTTCATTTCATTTATTCATATTTTGAACAGATGAAAAGAAATCTAAAATGAAACAGTCTCCTAGCAAAGGTGAAATGGGTAAACTATAAGTCACAGGAAAAGAGGACAGTCATAAACGGTAGAAAAAAAAAAGCAAAGGTTTAGTAGGATCAGGGCTGCCGAGAGGGGGGGCAGGGGGGGTAAAATTCTCCAGGCTCGGGCCTCCAAGGTGGGCCCGGTGCCGGGGTCAGGCTGCCGGCACTGCAGTCCACAGTCTCACCTGCTTGCCTCCATTGCTCCGGGCCCCCTTCATTCAAAGCAGCAGCGCACATTGCGTCCCTTCTGGCTTTCCCTCCGTGTGTGCCACCCTTGCGGAAACTGGAAGTTACATCAGATGAGGGCGGGACACACGGAGGGAAGGCCAGAAGAGACGCGACCTGCGACTGCAGCTTTGAATGAAGGGGGCCCGGAGCCGTGGAGGCAGGCAGGTGAGACAGCGGACTGCCCCGGGCCCGGCCTAGTCTCTCGGCAGCCCTGAGTAGGATCTGCAGTATGATGGGAGGTAGATAAATGGGACTTTCTAGATATGCTTAATAGTCTTTCCTCTGATATTCAAAACTATTTAACTGGCCAGGAACAGCTCCTGGCCGGTTAAATAGCATTTAATTGCCTAACTGCAGATATTCAATGGGAGAGAACTGGCTATCACACGACATAACTGGTTAGGCGTGGATATTCAGCGTCAAACTGGCTATGTTGAGTGGTCAAAATAGGCTGCTTAAATAGCAGGCCTATGTTTCACAATTAAAAAGTTAACCACATAGCGCTGAATATTGCTAAATAGTCTAACTTTTTAGCAGCCAAAACAAATTTGGATATGCAATGCCAGTCACAGGAAATGTCCCGACATTGAATATCCTGGTTTAACGCCGGCAGCGGACAGCAAAAACACTGCCCATCGCTGGCTGAATATCAGGCCCTTTATCTATTGATAGATACATATGAAAATGATTCTTACCAACAAGAGAAAGCATAAATAATTTCCCTTTGTCACGTAAGATTCCAGGAACTTCTGGGTAAGAATAAGCAATATCTTAACTTTAGCTATCCCTAATGATGCCGAATTGAAATTTTAAAAACAGTTGTAGCATCTAGGTAATGTGCTTTTATAGAAACATTTTAATGCTGTAAACTTTTTTTCCTAGGCCTTGGTGTGACTTCATGTGAGAAGTTGCTGTGTTCCTGTCATAAGGCAGCGGCAGAATGTATGGCTACAGCCCCTTTCAATGAGACTGTTCGCTCACAGAGCCAGCAGTACTGCCAAGGAGTAAAAACCCCGTGTAGACCTAGGGGGATGCCACAAAGGCCCTTTGGATCCATTGCTGTAGGCTCTGAGAGCTCTAGCTCTGAAGAAAGCAGTGAAGAACCAGGCCCCTGGGGAGATACTGAGAGAGCAGCTGATGCACACTTGCTGATGAACCCTGCATCAGCTCTACAACGCAAGAGACAACCACGGTCCCGTGCATTTGGAAATTAACTAGAAAAGTCCCCAGTCCAACCTTATGTTTTATTTCGTATCCTGTGTGTTAGAAAATAGAAACTTCGAGTGTTTTTAGGCTGTTCTCATTTTACCTATTAGTTTATACTCAAAAAGGACTATATGTCTTAACTATATGTAAAAAAAATGGCTACCAGAAAGTGCATTCTGAATAAAATATGTAATAAGTATAGCTTGTCCCTGATCAGTTGAGGTTGAGAGTGACCCCTGCAGCAGATATATATATATATATCTAATATGATAAAACGCACCCTCAACGTTCTGAGGACAACGTTCTGTGAAGCCTTGAAGCCTTGAAGCCTTGAAGCCTGAAGCCTGAAGCCTTGAAGCCTTGAAGCCATGAAGCCATCTGACGTCACTCCCAGGCTGAAGGGTTCGCGCCGGATTCGTGGTGTGAAGCCTTCAAGCCAGCCAGCCGTCTTTGCCCCGCCCTCGCCTCAAACCAAACAAATCCGGAAGCGAAGCGTCAGGGAAGGAGGCGGCGCTCCCGACGTCTAGCCTTCCCTTCGCTGTGTTCCGCCTTCAAAGAAGGCGGGAGACAGCGAAGGGAAAGCAAGACGTCGGGAGCGCCGCCTCCTTCCCTGACGTTTCGCTGCACGAACCGCCACGGAGGTAAAGTTAAAACGAAGAAGAAAAAAAAAAGGGATGCATGGATGCGAAGGGGGGGACATGGATGCGAAGGGGGGGGAGAAGAGGGCGGGCCAGGCTGGGACATGGGAGAGAGAGGAGCATGGATGCGAGGGGGGGGTCATGGAAGGGAGAGAGGGGACTTGCTGGAAAAGGATGAATGGAGGCGGCAGGGGACAGAGGAGCATGGATGGGCATGGAATGGGAGGGCAGGGCTCAGGGAGAGAGGGGAATTACTGGAAATGGATGAATGAAGGGGCCAGGGGACAGAGGAGCATGGATGGGCATGGATTGGGAGGGCAGGACTAAGGGAGAGAGGGAAATTGCTGGATAGGGATGAATAGAGGGGACAGATGGGCATGGATGGATATGGATTGCAGGGCAGGCCTCAGGCAGAGAGGGAAAATGCTGGATAGAGAAAAATGGAGGGGCCAGGTGACAGAGGAGCATGGATGGGCATGGATTGGAAGGGCAGGACTCAGGGAGAGGGGAATTGCTGGATAGGGATGAATGGAGGGGACAGATGGGCATGGATGGATATGGATTGCAGGGCAGGCCTCAGGCAGAGAGGGAAAATGCTGGATAGAGAAAAATGGAGGGGCCAGGTGACAGAGGAGCATGGATGGGCATGGATTGGAAGGGCAGGACTCAGGGAGAGGGGAATTGCTGGATAGGGATGAATGGAGGGGACAGATGGGCATGGATGGATATGGATTGCAGGGCAGGCCTCAGGCAGAGAGGGGAAATGCTGGATAGGGAAAAATGGAGGGGCCAGGTGACAGAGGAGCATGGATGGGCATGGATTGGAAGAGCAGGACTCAGGGAGAGGGGAATTGCTGGATAGGGATGAATGGAGTGGACAGATGGGCATGGATGGATATGGATTGCAGGACAGGCCTCAGGCAGAGAGGGGAAATGCTGGATAGGGATGAATGGAGGGGCCAGGTGACAGAGGAGCATGGATGGGCATGGATTGGAAGGGCAGGACTCAGGGAGAGGGGAATTGCTGGATAGGGATGAATGGAGGGGACAGATGGGCATGGATGGATATGGATTGCAGGGCAGGCCTCAGGCAGAGAGGGGAAATGCTGTATAGGGAAAAATGGAGGGGCCAGGTGACAGAGGAGCATGGATGGGCATGGATTGGAAGAGCAGGACTCAGGGAGAGGGGAATTGCTGGATAGGGATGAATGGAGGGGTCAGATGGGCATGGATGGATATGGATTGCAGGGCAGGCCTCAGGCAGAGAGGGGAAATGCTGGATAGGGATGAATGGAGGGGGCAGGTGACAGAGAAACATGGATGGCCATGGATTGGGAGGGCAGGGCTCAGGGAGAGAGGGGAATTGCTGGAAAAGGATGAATGGAGGGGGCAGGGGACAGATGGCCATGGATTGGGAGGGCACGGCTCACACTCTCTCTCTCATATACAATGTCTTTCTGACTCTCACTCTCACACACTCTGTCTCACACTGTATCACATTCACTCTCTATGTGCCACACAGTCACTCACACACTCGCTTGGTCTCATACACACACTCTCTCTCACACTGTGTCTCACATACACACTTGCACACACTCTCATTCTCACACACACACTCTCTCACAAACACACTCACACCCAGACTCACTCTCTCTCTCACACACTCACACTTTCACTCTGACTCTCAAACAGTCACTCT
Source organism: Microcaecilia unicolor (assembly GCF_901765095.1). NCBI lineage: Eukaryota > Metazoa > Chordata > Amphibia > Gymnophiona > Siphonopidae > Microcaecilia > Microcaecilia unicolor. The sequence continues at coordinate 591,322,124 of NC_044031.1, read as the reverse complement.
CACATACACTCTCCCAAACATACACACTCCAAGGAAAACCTTGCTAGCGCCCGTTTCATTTGTGTCAGAAACGGGCCTTTTTTACTAGTCTCTATATAAAACGCACCTCCAACATTCTAATGAAGCCTCAAGTTTCCCAACATTCTAAATGTGTCATGGTGTAGATCGCTTTTCCACCATGAGTGTCTGCCCCGCCCTCGCGTCACAACGTGACCCCTTGGGATCTCCTGCTTCTTTTCCAGAACACCTTGACGGAGGGGGGGGGGGGGGGGCCCTGCCGCACACTCTCATTCTTTCTCACACACACACTCTCACACAGACAGCCTCAAACTATGTCGCACACACCCACACTCGCACATTCACTCCGTCTCTCTCTCTCACACAGTCACTCTCACACACACACACTCTCTCTCTCTCTCTCTCTCAAACACACACACTCCGCTGAAAACCTTGCTAGCGCCCGTTTCATTGGTCTCAGAAACGGGCCTTTTTTACTAGTATATATATAAAAGGCACCACCAACGTTCTATGAAGCCTCCAGCTGGAAGTGTGAAGGGGGAGAGATATCCGGTTTCCCCATGAGTGTCTGCCCTGCCCTCGCTCTCTCTGTAACACAAACTGTGAAGGAAAAAATACAGCAAAGCACGAAATCAAATCGTTCTCTCTGTAACAGTGAAGGACTCAGAGGGGGGAGGGGAGGGAGGGCAGAGGGCAGGGACACACACACTCCCATATGCACACAGAAGAAAACCTTGCTAGCCCCCGTTTCATTTGCATCAGAAATGGGGCTTTTTTACTAGTATATATATATAATTCTCACCTCGAACATTCTGAAGCTCACTCTGTGGCAGGGACACACTGAAGCCCTGCACTCTTGGTGGTAGGCTAGGCTGTCAGCACCACTCACTGTCACTCATGCCCCACTCACTGCAAATGCTTCACGTGAACCGCACTACTTTAACTACGGGCGCAAAACTTTCAGGTTCCCTAAAGCCCAGCCGCCGCGAGTCCTTCCAGGAGCAAACCATGACCGAACATTCTGGTACCAGCGCAGGAGCGACCATGCGGCAAAATCAGCCTCAGCTCCAGCGTGAACTGCTTCTTCTCCATTCCGCAGCGTCACTCACGCGCTGCCATCTCCACTGACGCAAACGCACCGAATCGCCACCTCAGCTTGCACAGAGGGAACAAGGGGAGAAACGCTTGATGAGGACAGATGGGACAGGAGAAGAAATGCTGGATGGAGAGAGAAGGAGCAAGGGGAGAAACGCTGGACAGGGAGAAGGGACAAATGGAAGAAATGCAGGATGGGGAGATAAGGAACAAGGGGAGAAACACTGGATGGGGACACAGGGAACAAGGGAAGAACTGCTGGATGAGGAGAGAGGGAAAAGGTGGAGAAATACTGGATGTGGAGAGAGGGGACAAGGGGAAAAATCCTGGAAGGGGTGAGAGGGGGAAAGGAATAAATACTGCATGAGGAGAGAGGGGACAAAAGGAGAAATGCTAGATGGGGAGAGAGGGGAACAACGGGAGCTGCTGGATGGGGAGAGAGGGAGACAGGGCACATACACTGCATGGGGACAGAGGATGCTGAATGTGGCAAGAGGGAACAAGGGGAGAAATGCTGGATGGACAGAGGATAAGAGAAGAAATGCTAGAAGGGGTGAAGGGACAAGGGAAGAAAGCCTGAATGGAGACAGAGAGGACAAGGGAAATAACACTGGATGGGGAGTAAGGTGACAAGGGGAGAAACACTGGATGGGGAGAGAGGGAAGAAGAGGAGAAACACAGACAGCCTCACTCTGTCACACACACACACAATCACACATTCACTCTGTCTCTCTCACACACTCACTCTCACACACTCAAACATACACACTAAGGAAAAAACCTTGCTAGCGCCCGTTTCATTGCTCTCAGAAACGGGCCTTCTTTACTAGTATATATATACATACATACATACATACTAGTAAAGAAGGACCGTTTCTGAGAGCAATGAAACGGGCGCTAGCAAGGTTTTTTCCTTAGTGTGTATGTTTGAGTGTGTGAGAGTGAGTGTGTGAGAGAGACAGAGTGAATGTATGATTGTGTGTGTGTGTGTGACAGAGAGAGAGGCTTATATATATATAAGAGTTGCCATACTGGGACAGACCGAAGGTTCATCAAGCCCAGTATCCTGTTTCCAACAGTGATCAATCCAGGTCACAAGTACCTGGCAAGATCCTAAAACAGTAAAACAGATTTTATGCTGCTTATCCTAGAAATAAGCAGTCCATTTTCCCAAGTCAATTTTAATAATGGCTTATGGACTTTTCACTTAGAAAATTATCCAAACCTTTTTTAAAAACCTGCTAAGCTAAATACTTTTACCACTTTCTCTGCAACAAATTCCAGAGTTCAATTGCATATTCAGTGAAGAAATATTTATTTTAAATTTACTACTTAGTAGCTTCATTGCATGTCCCCTAGTCCTTGTATTTTTGTAGAGAGTAAACAAGTGATTCACATCTACCCATTCCACTCCATTCAGTATTTTATAGACCTCTATCATGTTTCCCCTCAGCTGTCTCTTCTCCAAGCTGAAGAGCCCTAGCCAATTTAGGCTTTCCTCATAGAGAAGTCATCCCATTCCCTTTATAATTTGTTTCCCTTCTCTGTACTCTAATTCGGCTATATCTTTTTTGAGATGCGGTAACCAGAATTGCACACAGAATGTCCTAACATTCAATTTGCTTTCTTAGCTGGCACTGCACACTGAGCAGAGGGTTTCAACATATCAATGATGACACCTAGATCCTTTTCCTAATATGGAACCTTGCATCACCTAGCTATAGGTGTCTGTAGTTGTTAAAATCTCTTCAACCATTCTATTGGCAAACACAGAAAACAAGTATGAAGTGTCTGTGTATCACAGCTGTATATTCTCTGGATAGTATCTAGATAGGGACACACAACTCCCACTGGAAAAATAAAAATAAGTAAGGGCGACTGGTAGGGATATGTATAAAAATATCCATTGTTGGGCCCTCCCCAAGCACACAAAAATATACAGAAGTAGAGCAATGAAAACAATAGGGCATAAGAAGTAATTCTGTAAGTGGGTGACTCCTTTTAAGCACCCCAATGCCGTGCAGTGAAAGCCTATTCTATATTGGCATCTGGGTGCCCAGATGTTGTTCTAGAATACTAGCGTAACCCTGCACCAGGGCACCTAAATCTTGGCATCTGCAGTTACACCGGCTGTAGACTTGGTGTAAGTGTGGTCGCCTAAATGCAGCAAGGGTACATGTAGCATAGACACCGCCCATGCCCCTCCCATTCTCCACCCATGAAAATGCCCCCTTTGCATGTATGTGCTATGCCACTTAGGTATGCCCTTACAGAATAGTGCTTAACTGTTTTGCTACCATTTATATGCATAACTGTACATATATGCACAAGTGTACAGGTATTCTGTATATTCACACATGCAAGTGGTGCTGAACTGTGGGCACCCAGCTGTAGAATTATCTCCAAAGTCCATGAAAACAAAATAAAATGATAACAAGTCTCAAACCAAAAAAGTACAAGGAGCTTGCAAGTGTATGGGCATCAACTCAGTATTTTATTGATCAGACCCAACATGGTCCGTGTTTCGGCAAAACCGCTTGCATCAGGGGTCTAAACATGAAATATTAAAAATATAGATATGCATGAACTAAAAATCACAAACTGAGAAATCAAATTTTGAAACACATAAAAGTGAAATGCTGATAAACTGATACAGAATACTTAACACATTGTAAAGCTTTATACAAAAAATGTGTAGTAAAATAATAATAAAACCAATGAAAGACAATCATGCAAAGCATAACAAATGGGTGATACTAAGGGTAGGTGTGCTTATGGTAGATAAAAAATAAAAACTGAATGATGCTAAGGGTAAATGTGCTTATGGCAGATGAAAATAAATGGAACCTGCATGTAGCTCATACCTTGTAAAGGTCACAAAATCCAAATATGTCAAATCAAAGGAAAAGGCCAGATTTGATGGTGAAAAGGAACAGTTAAGAGTTATCAAAATGAAAAAAAAGTATGGGTGCTGTGAAAAAAAAATGCACTGAAAAATCTACAGGGCTAGCATGGGTACAAAAGGACAAAAAGAGTGTTAATAGAAGTGAATATGGCAGTGATACCAGCTGTGAGCACTGAAAAGGATACATTAAGACTAGAAGTGCACAATAAAGAAACCTTCAAAGGCTTGTAAGGATGTGAGGGCAGAAAGTGATGTTGTTGGCTATGGAGAACAAATATACACAAACTGAGGTATTATACTTTTAAATACTGAACTCAAATTGCAATGAATGAAAGTGATCTTAAGTGAGGCTGCAATGAAAGTGCGTAGAACAGATGTGAACCAAGTGATTGGGCCAATATAAAAACAGAAGATAAAACAGAATAAAAAGTTCAATTCAAATCTTATAGGGGTCCCTTTACTAAGGTGCAATGAAAAATGGCCTGTGGTAGTGTATACGTGGGTTTTGGGCGCGCGCAGATCCATTTTTCAGTGCGCCTGAAAAAAAATGCCTTTTTTAAAATTTTTGCAGAAAATGGACCTGCAGCAAAATAAAAATTGCCCGGAATCCATTTTGGGTCTGAGACCTTACCACCAGCCATTGACTTAAGGTCTCTCGCGTTAAGCATGCAATAATCACCTGCGCTTGTCATGTCAAAGTTACTGCCCGATTTTCGCCACGCGCCAGAAAATAAAAATTATTTTCTGGTGTGCGTAGCAGACACGTAAAAAATTAAATTACCACACAGGCCAATGCGGAGCCGAGTGGTAACTGAATTGGCACACATAGGTGCCTGCGCAACTTAGTAAAAGGGCCCCATATACGGCTAAAATCCCCCGTTCTGAGTTCAGTGCAGTTTACATCATCTGAGAGGCTTACACTGCATACAGTGTGATAGGTAGGGCATTGGTTGAATTCATTTGAATACAGTTCTGTGAGTGCAATCTAGTGTAACTCTATAGAGTGTGGGAGAAGTGAAGGTGTTTCAAGAAAGTATATAGTATGAGGTGAGGGTGAGGAGGTGAAACATACTTATAGTCATAAATAGATGCCGACAAGTGACGCAGATACTAAAAAGGAAAAGGCTGGTGAGTTCGAGTGAGTGATAAGATATTGCAGAATAAAAACAGGTAAAAAAATAAAAAGCATATAAAAGTAATTAACTGACTTACTAAAGATAAAAGTATCAAAAGGCTCCCACATGGCAAACACTCTGCTACAGTGCTGCACAAAATCGCTCTGTAAAAAGGAAACCTATGACATCGAAAGACATTTAAATGCTGAAAACGTCCAATGTCAGTGAGTCTAAGCTACCAAAATGTAGATTCCACTTCCACATTGTGTTGCTTTGAATGCATTTCCAATAGCAAAAAGAATTAAATGGGTCAGGGTAACAAACTAAATTAAAAATGAAAACGGTAAGACCACAAATACAATAAAATCTTGGAACATTAAATATCGAAAAGGAACAAATGCCCAACTAAAATGATACTCACAAAAATTCCTGGTATCCAGTCAGTATATTTCCACACTTATTCTCAACAAGTATGCATACTTCTACGTGTTCTCAGCAATCTCTTCAACGAGTTCATAAATATAAGATCATTCATATATTCTTCTACAGTGACCTCAGTGATGTTCACTGCTCACCACCCTTACAGGTTTTACGTGGCAGTATATACAAACATCAACCTCTTCATAGGTACATTGTCACTTTTATAAACTTTTAAACATTTTTTGAATTTTAATTTTAGACTAATTACTTATCTTGCTTATTATGTCGGGGGAACAAATCAAAGTTATTTATTTGTAGCAGATGTTTTCAGAGGACAGCAGGATGAATATTCTTACTACTGGGTGACATCATCTGACGGAACTAGGTGTAGGAACGATCCCCAGTATCTTTTCCAGAACCTTTTCACCAGTGACTCACCTGTAATGCATATGCCTTCCAGCCAGCCGTCATCACATGGAGCCAGCTGATTCTAATGTAAATAGCTTAAAGAATTCAACTCCAAGGGAAGGCAAGTGGGGTAGTAAGAATATTCATCCTGCTGTCCTTGGAGGTAAATAACTTCATTTTCTCCAAGGACAAACAGGATGTAATCTTCTTACTACTGAGAATCCCTAGCTACCAAACTATCTTGAATCAAACAAGGGAATGTAATTCAGGCCTGCAAAAGACAAGGTCCATAACTTGTATTGAGTAAAACTAGCTTAAAGACAGTCTGAAACTGAAAACAAATGAGCTTAAGTGGATAGAGATGGATTCTAGACCCCAAATAGATTGACCAAACCAGCTCTTACATTGAGAAACCTATTCTAGAAAGTAGTGAGATGTAAACTTGTGAATTGAGGTCCATGTTGCAACTCTACAAATTACATATTACTAATAGTTCCACCAGTTCATTTTTCAATTCTAACAGTACTCTGGGATGAATACCATCTGGTCCAGGAGATTTGCTGCTCTTCAATTTGTCTAATTGCCCCATTACATCCTCTATGTTTATAGAGATTTCATTCAGTTTCTCCAACTCATCAGCTTTGAATGCCATTTCTGGCACTGGTATCTCTCCCAAATCTTCCTCGGTGAAGACCGAAGCAAAGAAATTATTTACCCTCTTCTCTATGGCTTTGTCTTCCCTGATTGCCCCTTTTACCACTCGGTCATCTAGTGGTCCAACCGATTCTTTTGCCAGCTTCTTGCTTATAATATACCTAAAAATATTTTTACTATGTAGTTTTGCCTCCAATGCAATCTTTTTTTGAAAGTCCCTCTTTGCCTTCCTTATCAGCGCTTTGCATTTGACTTGACATTCCTTATCCTGCTTTTTATTATTTTCAGTCGGTTCCTTCTTCTATTTTCTGAAGGATTTTCTCTTAGCTCTAATAGCTTCTTTTACCTCACTTTTTAACCATGCCGGCTGTCGTTTGGTCTTTCTCCCTCATGATTGATAGTTAAACACTAACGTATTGGATTTCCTGTTTATACTTACTCCAAAGCTAACATCAAATCTGATAATATTATGATCACTGTTATCAAGCAGCTCCATTACCTCCCACACCAGATCATGTGTTCCACTAAAGACTAGGTTTAGAATTTTTCCTTCTCTTGTCGGCTACTCTACCAGCTGCTCCATAAAGCAGTCCTTGATTTCGTGAAGGAATTTTACCTCCCTAGCATGCCCTGATGTTACATTTACCTGGTCAATATCAGGGTAATTGAAATCACCCATTATTATCATGTTGCCCAGTTTGTTAGTCTCCCTAATTTCTGATAACATCTCTACATTGGCGGCGGACAGTAGTACACTCCTATCACTATCCTTTTCCCCTTTACACATAGAATTTCAATCCATAGGGATTCCAAGATGTATTTTATTTCCTGTAAAAGTTTCAATATATTTGATTCGAGGCCCTCCTTAACATACAGTGCTACCCCTCCACCAATTCGATCCACCCTATCACTACAATATAATTTGTACTCCGGTATGACAGTGTCCCACTGGTTATCCTCCTTCCACCAGGTCTCAGAGATGCCTATTATATCTAATTTTTTATTTAGTGCAATATATTCTAACTTTCCCATCTTATTTCTTAGGTTTCTGGCATTCGCATATAGACATATCAAACTGTTTGTTGTTCCTATTTACATCATGCTCAGTACTTGACAGTATTAATTTGCAATTGTTTTTCAGATTTTTATTTTTATTTAAGGACACCTGATCTACTATGGTCTCTTTTGCAACCTCACTATCAGGATACCCTATCTTCCCTGTTTTGGCGATATCTTTAAAATATATCTTATTCTGAACCATGCACTTTTGAGTGACTGTTGGCCTTCCCCAGTCTTTAGTTTAAAAGCTGATGCCAGCAGCCTGGTCCCACCCTGGTTAAGGTGGAGTCTATCCTTTTATTGAGATTCTGAGGCTTTTTCCTTCACTTAGTTAAACAAACAAGTATTAATAAAAGTAATTTGGATAAATTAATATTTCAACATGTCATTTCAGCAATATGATGCAGCGTCCCTAATTTTGTGGAGACAACTTTAGGGTGAAAAGCTATACCAGGCTGAGTGCCCAAGGCCTTTGGGGGCTTGGTAGGCTATGCAAAGCAAAGAAAACTTTAAAAATGCTATAAACCTAAGGAAATGTAAGGAGAAGTGTCCCCGTACAACCAAACTTACACACTGTAAAAATTTGCAAAACATTGCAAGGAGGGCCATGATGAAAGAACAAGGTACAAGTTATGTGGGACAACAGGGACAATACATTCTCACTGTTCAGCAATAAAATGAAGACTGAGCTGGTACCTCTAGTACGTCTAATAGCGCTTTAGAAATAAGTAGCAGTACCTCAAGATTTTTACAGGCAGGAGGGTGCACACATGCAGTGAGTTGCTGCCAAAAGCTTTTGGAAAAAAAAACAGGGGAGCCTGTGCTGGGCTCCATCGAATTACATCACCTAGTAGTAAGACAAAAATATTTCCAAGTGTGGGATTAGCGCGCACTGAGTGGGAAACCACTGCGGGATGCCTCAGCAAATGCTATGGTACTGCCCTTTTAGCTTGCCGTAGGCCCCCATTAGGCTTATTGCGTCTTAGGAAAAAGGCCCCTTAATTAACTGGATTGCTTATACACTTAACTATAAGTGGATTTTCAGTCAGTTTATCTTCTGAATTGGCAGTTGTGATTATCCATTTATGTTAGGTTAGCTATTTATGCTGAGTATCAGGGCTCTGTGAATAATTTTTTCCACACACCCATCCAAACGCTTCCCAGTCTTTTTTCTCCTAAACACATAAGCTTTGGCCAGTTATCATGGTGTCTAACAAAAGTGATGTGATGATTGCATACATCACCTTGAATACTGACTTAAATGTTATATATATATATATATATATATATATATATATATATATATATATATATAAAGAGAGAGAGAGAGAATATTATTACAATTTTGCCATGGGGATAGTCCCAGTTTACCGCTTGTCTCAACTGGCACTACTGAGGAATAAGTGTATTTATGCTTACATTTCATCATTTTATTATTGTTATGCTTTTAACAAAATTGTATGCTTTTGTCAAGCTGTACCAGCTGTACATCAACTTGGGAAAATCTCTTTAATAAATTCCAATAAATACTTACTTGAACAAAATAAAAATAACATAGGTGCCTATATATATATATATATATATATATATATATATATATATATATATATATATATATATATAATGCATGTGTTTAGAATACTAACATATACACATGCACACAAATACATGTGTAAATGCCGATATTCTAATCACTAGTCTGTAAATATGCACGTTAACTTGGATAGTGCAGATTTCCAAGCCCGGGGGGGGGGGGGGGGGGGGGGATGGACTATCACTTATGTGTGTTCAAACACACCTGCTTCTCTCTGTGACCTATGGCAAGTCACTTAACCCTCCATTGTCTCAAATACAAACTTACCCCTCTATTTACAAAGCCACACTAGCAGCTACCAAGCAGTAATGCCGACAAAGCCCATTCAAAGTGACCGGGCTGTGTTTTGCATTAGCACACAGCTTAGTAAACAGTGGGGTTAGATTGTTAATACTCATGGGACAGGGAAATACCTACTGTACCTGAATGTTACTCACCTTGAGCTACTGCTGAAAAAGGCATGAGCCAAATCTAAATATTCATCCACCAGTCTTACTCTAACTGCCTGAAAGGGGGAAAGGGAAAGGGGACTTGATATACTGCCTTTCTGTGGTTTTTGCAACTACATTCAAAGAGGTTTACATAATATATACAGGTACTTAATTGTACCTGGGGCAACGGAGGGTTAAGTGACTTGCCCAGAGTCACAAGGAGCTGCAGTGGGAATTGAGCCCAGTTCTCTAGGATCAAAGTCTGCTGCACTAACCACTAGGCTACTCCTCCACTCCAGTGTGCACACCGAAAGTGATGACTGAAAAAGAAACATTTGTGTTGGTCTCTATCAGAATTCATACAGGGTGGGGTGGGTAGCCAAATAATCATTTGCACAGGGCAGCAAAACAAGCAGCAACAACCTTTTTTTGTATGATTTCTTTCTTTTGTTCCAGGGTTAAACATCTGCATTCTCTTGCTTGAATACAAAACTTACGAAACACATTAATTACTTCCTACAGCCCTCAAATATTAATTTGATACACTTAGGGCAGCAGTAATCATATAAATTAAATATGCTGGTCAAACTAGAATTACATAACAGATGATGTGACAATCCTCTGGGGAAGGGAGTCCCAGTCATTGTACAACACAGTTAAGAGGTCTTTTTACTGAAGTGGCATTAAGACCAACAAGCATGTGAGGTCCTCAATGCACATCTATTAGCTCAAATACAGTCATGCAGGTACATTACATTTAAATAGGTAATACTATGGAAATGAGCTCATTTCTTGCTACCACAGTATCTACTACTGTACCATAAATGTATTTGGGCCACAAAGCACATTTAATTGAAGCTGTAGTTTGCTAATAGAGGTGCTTTAACAGTAAACTACCGGCAACACCCTGGGCTTTTCTCTTGGCAGACCATCACTCACATACTCAACTGGATGCAAGTCTGACTCCCTGGCTCCTCCTCCTCCACCCGCACCCCTATTCATCTCCTCCGGGACCAGAGAAGGCTACTTTGCTGGCCGTCACCTGAATGGTGACTTTGAATCTTTAATTTGACTTATATGTTACATATTTGGAGGTCAAATTACAAGGTGACAAAGCAGCAGGAGTGAAGTAGGACTTGGCTGAAATAAAATGCATGCCACATTCATTATAATGCTGACATTTTAACATGGGTCAGCTGCATTTCACTGACTTTTTTGATATTGCATTACTTGCATTTAACATTATTATTATTATTAGTTACATTTGTATCCCACATTTTCCCACCTTTTGCAGGCTCAATGTGGCTTACATATAACCGTTAACGGTGTTAGCAGATTATGGTTTGAACAAATACATAGTATGAATGAATACAAAGTGATATTGTGGTATAATGAGGTATATGTATGGTAGGAAACAGATGGGGGGAACTTAGAGAGGGAAAGGGGGAAGAAAGGTCAGGTAATTTCCGTTGCAGTCTTTGGTTATTGGCATTAAAATTAACGCTATCACTATAATCCCTGTAGTGTTCACACATGGAGGGGCATAATCCCAAGTTTTCCTGAGGACGTCCTCGCAGGACGTCCCACAAAGGGATGGGGAAACCCATATTATCGAAACAAATTGGGCGGCCATCTTTCGTTTCGATAATACGGTCAGGGATGCCCAAATGTCAACATTTAGGGTGACCTTAGAGATGGGTGACCTCGGTTTTCACAGATAATGGAAACCGAGGACGCCCATCTCAAAAATGACTAAATCCAAAGCATTTGGTTGTGGGAGGAGCCAGCATTCATAGTGCACTGGTCCCCCTGACATGCCAGGACACCAACCGGGCACCCTAGGGGGCACTGCAGTGGACTTCAGAAAAAGCTCCCAAGTGCACAGCTCCCTTACCTTGTGTGCTGAGCCCCCCCAAAGCCCACCCCCCACAACTGTACACCACTACCATAGCCCTTAGGGATGAAGGGGGGCACCTAGATGTGGGTACAGTGGGTTTCTGGTGGGTTTTGGAGGGCTCACATTTATCACCACAAATATAACAGGTGGGGGGGATAGGCCTGGGTCCGCCTGCCTGAAGTGCACTGCAGTACCCACTAAAACTGCTCCAGGGACCTGCATACTGCGGTCATAGAACTGGGTATGATATTTGAGGCTGGCATAGAGGCTGGAAAAATAATTTTTTTTAGGGTGGGAGGGGGTTAGTGACCACTGGGGGATTAGGGGGAGGTCATCCCCGATTCCCTCCAGTGGTCATCTGGTCATTTAGGGCACATTTTTGTGGCTTAGTCATAAAAAAAAAGGACCAAGTAAAGTCAGCCTAGTGTTCGCCAGGGACGCCCTTCTTTTTTCCATTATCGGCTGAGGACGCCCATGTGTTAAGCACGCCCCAGTCCCGCCTTCGCTACGCTTCCGACATGCCCCAGTGAACTTTGGGTGTCCCCACAAAGGAACGCAGTTGAGGACGCCCAAAATCGGCTTTCAATTATGCAGATTTGGGCGACCCTGGGAGAAGGATGCCCATCTCCCGATTTGTGTCGAAAGATGGGCGCCCTTCTCTTTCGAAAATAAGCCTGCTAGTATCTCAACTTAGTTAGTAGGACCCTCAGAGGTAAGTTTCCCTAGAAGACAATGCTCTTATATAGGAAGTGGTTGACATACCCAATTCTTCATCGGTCCTTTGATATTTTAATCAATTTTCTCAAATATTATGTTTTTTGATTTATAGAAATATAATTTTTCCTTTTTTTTTCTTAAAAATACTCTTGATCTTTTCAACTTAGTCACTTATCTCCATCAATCGTGACTGAGTCATAAAAACAACAACGAGAGGGACATTGAAAAAGAAAAGTAATCATTTCAGTCTTAATCTCTCAGTCACGATTGCTGGAGATAAGTGACTAAGTTGAAAGATCAAGAGTATTTTAAGAAAAAAAAGGAAAAAGAAAAAAAGGGAAAAATTATGTTTATATAAATAAAAAAACATAATATTGGGGGGAAATGGATTAAAATATCAAAGAACAGATGAAGAATTGGGTATATCAACCACTTCCTATATAAGAGCATTGTCTCCTAGGGAAGCTTGCCTCTGAGGGTCCTACTAACTAAGTTGAGATACTAGGTGTGTACACTATAGGGATTATAGTGAGAGTGACCATAGTGGTATGCTGTAGTAGTAAAACCTATTCTACTTTATATGATTTTGGACATTAAAATTAACAGCCATAACAGACCTGATTGCCTACTGGTAGTGCTGCACCACTGTGACAAAGGAGCAGAGTTTGATTTCCTGCTCAGGTCTTCTGCTGGGGATACAGCTGAGGCAATATTCAGAGCCCCCTGGAGATGGATTGTCATTATCACTCAATGGCAACACTTGGAGGGCATAATCGAACGGGGCACCCAAGATTTCATGAAGCATCCTCACAGGATGGCTCCGCAAAGGGGCGGGGAAACCCATATTATCGAAACAAGATGGGTGTCCATCTTTCATTTCGATAATACGGTCGGGGACGCCCAAATCTCAACATTTAGGTCGACCTTAGAGATGGTCGTCCCCGGGGGGCACTGCAGTGGACTTCACAAATTGCTCCCAGGTGCATAGCTCCCTTACCTTCAGTGCTGAGCCCCATTCCCCACAACAGCACACCACTACCATAGCCCTAAGGGGTGAAGGGGGGGCACCTACATGTGGGTACAGTGGGTTTCCGGTGAGTTCACATTTACCACCATGTGTAATAGGTGGGGGGGGGGGGGATGGTGCCTTGGTCCGCCTGCCTGAAGTGCATTGCACCCTTTAAAACTGCTCCAGGGACCTGCATACTGCTGTCATGGAGCTGGGTATGACATTTGAGGCTGGCAACAATTTTTTTAAAGGTTTTTTTTTTGAGGGTGGGAGGGGGTTGGTGATCACCGGAGGTCATCCCCGATTCCCTCCGGTGGTCATCTGGTCAGTTCAGGCACCTTTTCACGGCTTGGTCGCAAGAAAAAATGGACCAAGTTGGCCAAGTGCTCATCAGGGACACCCTTCTTTTTTTCATTATCGGCTGAGGACGCCCATCTCTTAATCATGCCCCAGTCCCACCTTCGTTACGGTGCCGACACGTCCCCCGTGTTTTTTGGTTGTCCCCACGACGGGAAGCAGTTGATGCCCAAAATTGGCTTTCAATTATGCCGATTTGGGCAACCCTGAGAGGACGCCCATTTCCCGATTTGTGTCGGAAGATGGGCACCCTTCTTTTTTGAAAATAAGCCTGTTAGTGATCTAATTTCGGGTCCCTAATTGCATCCAGCCAGAAGGAGCCGTAGTGGAAATCCAGGGTAGCTGCAAATGTGAGATCCAACTGTTTTCCATTGAGGTAGAAGACCAAGTAGCAGGAAAACTGTTGGGCAAAGAGACAGTTAATGTGCATTACCTGGTGATTTTAATATGGCTTTAGTAGGCAGACATAAGCCAGAATCAGGGTCTCAGGCTGTATGGCTCCTCCCTCCTTCCATTATGAGATGAGCATAAAACAGCCATACTGGGTCAGATCAATGGTCCATCTAGCCCAGCATCCTGCTTCCAACAGCGGCCAATCCAGGCCATATGTACCTGGCAGAAACCCAAATAGTAGTAAGAAGGGCTAACATGAAATCTGGTTGGCTTGCAAGATCAGTTATTCATATCCACAAAGAACTTCATTCTGTATCTCTCCAGCATGCCTCTTCACATTCTGAATTACATTTGTATCCTTTTTATTTTTTCACTCTGCTCAAGCCTCCTTTCTCATTGCACACTGATCATATACTGTTTTGTTTTGATGCTATTTACTTCCTTTCCTCTCACTTGAACCCAGTACCTCTCCGCAATCTGCACGGCCACAAGAGAATCCTTTTTCAGGAGCCGGTGTCAAAAGCTTTTTGATTTATTAATTTTTCCACATCTTTATGCTTGAAACCTCCATTCATGGACAAGAAATCTTGTGATTCCAACCTCTCAGAAAAACTCAACACTATGGGGCAATTCATAACCTAGGTGCCTATATTTACCTATGCACAATGGTTAATTACTAACATTTCCATGCATATGTGCATAAATATTAGCATGCAACCTAAGCGCTATTCTGCAAATATCCACTTAGCTTACATAACTTGTATTTATTGGGGGGGGGGGGGGGGGGGGGGGCGTACAGAGGAGTGGATCCTGGGTAGCACATAGGTGGGGCTCATACTTATGCATATAACTTCACTAAATTACATGGGTACCTGCCACATTTAAGTGCTTGCACTTACACCAAATCTATGGCTGGTATATAAGTGCTTGTACAAAAATGTTAGGTGCGTTAATAAATACCCGGTTATGCTAGTATTCTATAAAGGAAAGTAGGCACCTATGTTCCCTTACACAACAAAATCCTACTGCATGCCCAATACCTAATTCAAGGTGCCCTATAACAGAACTGTCCCTTAAAATTTTACTTCTATTACTGTTGGTAATGTCTTGTTCTCTAGCCATTCCCAACCCAGTCCTCGGGGCACATCTAATTACATCAGGTTTTCATGATATCCACAATGAATATTCATGAGTTAGATTTGTATGCAATTGAGGCAGTGCATGCAAATCTGTCTCATGCATATTCATTGCGGATATCCTGAAAACCTGACGGGACTAGGTGTGCCCTAAGGACTGTGTTGGGAATGGCTCAAGCCCTCTAAATTCAGAATTCAGGTTTATACTGTAACATGATCCTGTATGGGATCTATTTTTTATTCTCCGTTTTAATACTGCCACTACTGTAAATGCTGCAGTGCAGAACTGCAGCCACCTTCTGGATTATACAAAAAAACAAGAAAACACATCTTGTAGTTTTAACATTTTGGTTTATTTTATTGCTTAAATGTTGATTGCACAGTGTGTTCTTATATGTGATAAAATTGGTTTCAATAGCATGTTGTAAACAGATACTACACAAACCACTGATTAAAAAAAAAAAAAGACAAACCAGCATACTCTATTACAAATTCTCTTGTTCATGTTAAAATGAACTATCAGAACATTTTAGTCTTCAAAACATACAGCAGTATATAAAAAAAAAAGATTTTTATGAAGGAACAGCTGGAAGACAAAATCTATCTGAACACAAACACAGTCAGATGCTACAGAACCTGGTCTAAGCTGGTAAGGTACGCACAATTTGTACTTTAAGCGTCATTCTTTTTCTCAAGTACAAACAGCATAGGATATAAAACGACTGTGAACACAAAAACTGTACCCAGAGTACACTGTCCTAAATCAAAACTAACAGTTTAGTAATCACACCGTTAAACAGAAAAACCAGTATATTTTGATCCAGCAAATGAAGGTTGAGGGTTTGTATTCTCTTCTATATGCAATACATGCATTAGCATTTTATTATACAGAAAATGCAGGATTATATGCTAGACTGTGCGTACCATGAATGGAAATGAATGCACATTATTTCTTTTGACATTGAAATTCTACTTTTGCTAAAGCACATTCAGAAGTCTAATTAGAAACTAGTTTTCAGGAAAGCAAGATTTTATCCATGCTGAATCTAACTAGAAAGTACACTGAGATCAAACAATTTTTTAGCTGCCTTCCCTAGCTCAGTAGCAGTTACACAGTATATATTTGGATAATGTGTGGATATAACTAGCTCCTCATTAAACTACACCAGCTTCAGTTGAATCAGGATGTTATGCTGCTACAGAAGCAGGGCCGTGCCAACATGGTAAGCGAGGTAAGCATGGCAGGAGGGCGCCATCCTCTGGGGGGGCGCCCCGCCGCACCATGCTTACCTCGCCCTCTTCTCCCCAGATCCTTTTCCTTTTTTTTTGTTTAAATTTACCTCTGTCCGGCGGAGTAGCGTCAGTGAGGAGGCGGCGCTCCCCTGCCCCGACGTGTCTACTAGTCTTCCCTTCGCTGTGTTCCGCCTTCTTCTGACGTCAGAAGAAGGCGGGACACTTAGCGAAGGGAAGAAGACTAGTAGACACATCGGGGCGGGGGAGCGCTGCCTCCTTCTCCCTGACGCTACGCTGCCGCCGGACAGAGGTAAATTTAAACAAAAAAAAAAAAAGGAAAAGGATATGGGGAGAAGAGGGCGGGCAGTGTAGCGATCGTTTTCGGGGGGAGCGGCGCGGTGCCGGAGACCCTAGGCACGGCCCTGTACAGAAGCAACCTCAAACAAACAGTGTAAACAGGAAATGTCTCAATGTACAGTACTAAGACCTTTGATGGCAATGTCAAGCAAATACCTAGAGTTTTTGCTTTTCTGAAAATGTTTCATGTGCTAAGTTCATACTACTTAATTTCCTCCAATTTTACTGTAAGTGAAAGAGTTTAAACTTTAAACAAGTTCTATTTTTTCATGAAGCTTGGAAAGAGCAAAAAGGGATTTAATACTTACCCATAATGAGTCTGCTACTCAGCCCGCCACAATAAAATAATCTCACAGGCAATGTAATGCGTTTGCTAAAGCATTAAACCTCACCCCACTACGTTAAAAATAATCTCACAGGCAATATGGATATTGACACATCCAAATTCTCTTAACAGTTTTATAAATCTAATTACACCCAATTCATTCTTACAGCACAACTTTCATAATAAAAAACAGATCCTTTTATGCCAAAATTTGCTCCCATCATGTGAAATGTGAAACATTTATAATCTCTGTGGCTAATCTCTTGTATCCTTTCTAAACCCCCGAGAGGTATCTGTTTTACACTCAAATAGCAACCAGGTACTGCTATAGGGATAGGAATATCAGCCCTCAAAGTCATAAAAACATTTCTTTATAAAAGAAGTTCAAAAGTTCAGCAATACTATAATTAATCTCTGCTTACTCTCTATAGCAGTGTTAAGAATCAGATAATATACCTATACATTTGTCATGCTTATGGTGTGCTGCCCTGAGATTCCCAAGGATGATTAAAAAAAAAAAAAAAGTTGACTCAAAACTTGCTATCAAGTGAGCTGTTTCCTCTTTGATTTCAGACTATCCTGAATGTATAGAAATTTTTGTGGAGGATAAAAATAACTTTTTTAATTACCATCAAATGCTGCTTTAATGGTGAGAGGTAACCAAGATCCAAATACAAGTTTTCCAAAATGCATCAGATTTAATTTGACCAATTAATCTACATTATTTATATAGATGTACAGCCATATATTTTTTTGATTAACTTTGTGGTGGTGGTGGTCATATCCATTAGGTTTTTCCAGGAAGTGGACATTAACTAGGTAATAGTTTTATTCCATCAAAATAGATTCTTTGCCAAATAGAGAACACCTCATATATTCTGGGGTATGTGAAAATATGGAAAAACTATTTTGAAAATAAAGCTCATATCTGCTAAAAAGTATCTGGTTAAGTTACACTCCCTCCAAGCAAATCTTTAGTACTACTGCAAAGATTGCACATAGCATGCATAAGTTTATAGGACCTAGAAGGAGGCGTTTCCGGGGAACCCTTCTCCTCCACCACTAACTCCAGACTCCATTCCTTTTATCTTGCTGCACCATATGCCTGGAATAGACTCCCTGAGACGGTACATCAAGCTCCATCTCTGGCCGTCTTCAAATCTAGGCCCACCTTTTTGATGTTGCTTTTAACTCCTAACCCTTATTTTATCATTCCCACCTTAGTTATTCCCGTATCTCTTATTTGTCTTGTTTGTCTGTCCTAATTAGATTGTAAGTTCTGTTGAGCAGGGACTGTCTCTTCATGTTCAAGTGTACAGCGCTGCGTATGTCTTGTAGCGCTATAGAAATGATAAGTAGTAGTAGTAGTTAGCATTTATCTGCACAAATATAAGATACACAGATGCACATAAAATAAACCAGGAAATCTATGCATGCTAAATAGCAGTTAGAACCACGACCATGTAACTTTCCATGGGGTAATTTTCAAAGGCAAAGTATGAGTGTACTTTTTCTTTGAAAACTGTTGTAATTGAAGCATATGCTACCACACAAGTTAGGTAACTTGTTGTGCAATTACCTTTCCTATGATAGATCACTGAACAGATTAATGGAACAGTTCGTGATAAAGCAAAGACTCATGAGGTAATTAAAATAATAACTAAAAAAAGCTGAATAAACAACTTATGTTCCCAGTTGTTCAAGGGTTTTAACAATATATGCAAAGACCAATGTATCACAAAAACTAATTCAACAAAAATGGAGAGAAAGATCTTTTATATTTTTTTCACTTGTATTCTCAGTAAACCAGTTTACAAGTTGAAGATCTGGATACTTTAAACTGTTAAAAAGAGTCACTAGATTGAGTATTTTTGACCGATGACGGTCTAGAGTGCTGGTGTTTTATGGGCTATCATTTTTGTCAAGACTAATTTTTGTGAATACGTTGGTCTTTGCATCAAACATATAAACGGCGAGTGACCGTACTCACTCGCAAATGTGCAGTAGAGACCTTCTCTGCCCCGCCCCCATGTCAATACGTGATGACGGGGGGGCGGAACACAGAGGGTCTGTACTGCGCATTAATGCTGAGGGAGGGACACCGCCGTCTAACTCTCCCCCCACCCGAGTCGCCGCCGCCACCCACCTTCTACCCGGTCGGGCCCTCGCTCCGATATTGAAACAGCGAGGGTCCGGGAACGCAGCACTGAGCTCTGCTGAGCTGCCGACATCGCCCTTCCTTCTTCTTCTCTGCCTCTGTCCCGCCCTCGACGACGTTACGTCACACGAGGCGGGACAGGCAGAGAAGAAGAACGAAGGCCGACGTCGGCAGCTCAGCAGAGCTCAGTGCTGCGTTCCCAGACCCTCGCTGTTTTAATAGCGGAGCGAGGGCCCGGCCGGGTGGAAGGTGGGTGGTGACAGCTCGGTGGGGGGGGGGGGGGGGGGGGGGGGCGCGAACTCGGAGGGGGAGGGGCAGCGGCGAACTCGGCGGTGGGGGGCGGGCCTTTCAACCCCCCTTCCTATAATAGCCCGTTTTTACGGGCTCAAAGTCTAGTATAAATATAAAAAGCCTTGGACCACTGGGAATCTAAGCTGTTTATTGAGCAGGCAGTTTTCTTTTCATGTTCTTGTTTTGTTCTGTTTCCTTCATATCTATTATTGCTGAATGGTAATCGTTTGTTTTAGATGTGGAAAAAGGCTTTTATAAAACTGCATACCTGCATGTGTGTGAAAAAAGTAGAGGCAAGAAAAGAGCATGCCTACTTTCATGCAATCTCAGCATAGCAACGGCAGAATTGTGATACATGTGGCTACATACATACATTTTCAACTTTATCAGAGAAGATGTAAATATATGCATGGACTTGGGGCTGGTTCTTGGAATCTATTTTATAGAGGCACCTAGGTGCCTAAATAGCTCACGCTGAAAGTTTCATGGCACTACTGCTAGACTTGACCTCTAGTACTTACCAGACTACCAATAGTGGCTCAAGTGGTGCCATTTTGAACATACAGCCACTGACGGAGGAGTGAATGGGGATCATACCTGCCCCATTAGACCCAGGGATTGGCAGTAGATGCAGAGGGTGAGAGATGGGGTGGGTGCTGGGGAGAGCTGCAGAATTTTAAAAAAGGGGGCAGGACTTAAGGGACTGCATTTAACTAACAGGGTGGGGATATGTGTGTGTCGATTTTGATTGGGGGGGGGGCAGGAGTAAGGAAGGAGGGGAGAGGTGAAAGGGACCATGTTTCAATTAAGTTGCTTCTCAGGAGCACCAGGTTGCACTTTAAAGGGGAAATTTTAAAACAGAGTGCCTAGGATAATATGACAGGGAAGTGTCTATTTTTTAGAAGATACATAGGCATATCCTGCAGAAGTCCTGCCTAGACTGAAGGCACAGACATTATACCTGCTCAAGAACAAGTGTACAATATGCACTATTGCATGTATTTTATATGATGTAGAAGTAAATGACAACTCTGTTCCCCACCTTGCCCAAACTCCATCCCATGCATGCCTATTGTACAAGAAAGTGCCAGGTTGTTAAGTGCTTTAGTCAATGGTTTATAAAATTACCTCCTAAAAGTCCAATACTCCCAGAAGAATGATACCACTACCCTCTGGAGGAGGTGTTAACTTTTCATGAACAGCACAGTTTGCAAAGTTTAAAGTCACACGTTATCCATTTTACATAAGAATGAGTGCTTTGCATACATCTGCATGCAATGTAGTTCATTAATGTTTTTCTTAACATACATTGCATCAGATTTTAGCGTGCACCGCTAAAACAAATCAAATAGTGTGTATTAACTGCTCTTTAATGCACTGTAATATGGTTTAGTAAACATGCCTCTAAATCTATTCTAGGACAGTAATCAACGATGAAAACTGTATGTGTGTGTGTATATATATATATATATATATATATATATATATATATATATATATATATATCATTAAACCTAATGTTGGCATTTACAGTTTTATAAATCAAGAATTATCTGTTTTCTTATGCATGCAGAATTATATTTCTTAGCTGCTTTATTAAACAAACATAGAAGCATTGGAGTCATTGTAACAAAATGACAATACTTAATGACAAGTTGGTCCATTCAGTTTGCTAACTCTAGATTCCTTCTCTCTGGTTCTCCCATCATTTTGAACCGGTGAGCATACACATTTCTATGCTCAAGCCAACACTACCTGACCTCATTCCCTCCAATACTTTCAAGCAATTTCCCAGTCACCATTTAGCATCTATCAAAGGCGCTCATGTCTGTCCCAAGCATGTCCAAATACTATTAGAGTGCTGGCCACCCCTACCACCTCCACTGGTAGGTTAGTCAGGCATTATATTTATCTTCTTTGATTCTTACAAGGCTAATGCTATTTAAAACCTAGCCTCTCTTCCATCTCTTGTCACCAAGCTGTGCAACAATTCATATACCCACCAACATCTGTGAGTCTGTTGTCCAAACACAATATTTGGTTTTAATCATATCCAAGCCTAATGCAGCTGTACCAATGATATCAGGGTTGTGTGTGCAGGTTAGCCCAAGGCTACTCGGGTTGTGGCCAAGGCATCCCGATATAGTTGTACTGTTGCTGTTAGGGTTGTAACCTAGCCTGATACAGCTGCATCTCTAGTCTCTGGCTACTAGTTCACATGTTCCTCTTTTTGGCGTCCTAAAATTTCATATGACTGAGCAAACAAACGCTCAAGCCCCTCCTTCGTTTTTCTGCCTATTACTGCCACCATCTGCTCTCTCCTACTGTGCTCTGAGCCTGCCCTAAACAATTTAAATTCTGTTTTGATTTTGGTAGCTACTCCTTCTATGGTTAAACCATTCCAGGTTTCCACCACCCATATATGAGTAGATAAATATTGTTTTTCCTCCTTTTTCATGTACCTTCCTCTATGCAGCTTCACATCATGACTCCTGTCCCTTAAAATTGCTTTTCTACCAAAATGTTCCCCTTAGCCACCATATATTACAAGATTTCTATTGTGTGTCCACCCATCCTCCTTTCCCACATCAAAAACGCAGTTTTTCAAAACACAAGCATTTATCAAATATACAAGATGTAAAAATATTGCACTGTTCCATGGCCCTTGTAAGCTTAAAAAAAATGTAGCCTTCAGCGAAAACTTTAATATGTGTAGTTTTAAAATGTACACTTTGTAATAGAACTCACCATACTCAAACTAAAGTTCAAAAAGTAAACTACTGTTTTTTCTTTTTTTTTTTTTTTCAAGTATGCCCTTCACCCTGTTTGCTTTAGAATATGTGCCATGAGTTCAGTATATGCTGTTGTAAGGAGCTCAACTATTGTTTCATGTTAAAACATAGGAAGATTGCACAAGCTTTCTGCTGTCATCTACTATGTTACTATGTATGTTACTCAGCCCGGGTCTGGAGATCTCTAGGCTCTAGGTAATTTAAGACTTTTTCCCTATGACACTACACAATTGTACTAACATTATCAGAGCATATCTAACCTTTCTGAAGAAAAGAAAATGTTTCAAAATATATTAAACATATACCCCGCTGTTTACTAAGCCCTGTGCTAATGCCGACACAGCCCATTCACTTTGAATGCGCTGTGTTGGCATTGCCGTGTGGCTTAGTAAACAGGGGGGGGGCTAGTGGCATGTCCAGGTTACTAATTCAAAAGGTGATTAAGATGATAAAAAAAAAAGAAACCTAACAGGAGATACAACATTAAGGGGGGGGGGGGGGGGTGGCATGTTTGCTGATGTGCGCTAAACAGTTAGTGCGGGTTTTAACACATGCTACTAAAATGCACTAACCTAGCGAATGTGAAAACAGTCAGTGCGTTAAAAGCCCAGTCGTAACTGTTTAGCGTGGGATGAAGTGGGGGACTAATCAGAGTATGGGCTTAACTTGGACATGGTCTGCACACTGAACTCAGCGCAGTCAATAGCGTGTGCTAACTGGCAAACATTCAATATCACTTAATGCCACCTCAATAGGTGGAGTTAGGTATAACTGCGCTCATAGTGCCTGAACTCTGGGCATGTGAGAGAACATGTTTTTGTGGAAATTGAAAGAAGAATGCTGGGCACACCCCCAACAGTTACCTCAGAGCCACTGCACTTAATGCTGTTAACCCGCATTAAGTGCAAAACATTAGCACTCTTCAACAAAACCTAAACAATTAGGCTTGGAGACCTAGCCAGAGCTGCTGCTGTGTGACCACACACCTGCTGAGATAGAGAACATACTGGGGAATTTCCGGCAGCACATGACCACATATAGGGAGGCAAAAGATTGCTCTCTATCTCCACCTGCTGGTAGATGGACACAACCCACCAGTCTATGGATTGATCGGCTTGATGATAGGGAACCCGCATTAAGTGCAAAACATTAGCACTCTTTAGTCAACAAACCCCTAGTTGACTATTCAGACATTTTAATACACTATAATATATCTTAAATGTGAATTATTTAGGCTACAGAATGTTCAGCAGACACTTGTTTGAGGTACATCACTGTGGTCACAAAATATTTTATTCTGACAAAAATAATCATTTAAAATGGTTAAATTAGGATGCCCTTCTCTATTTAGATTGTGCCTTGTAAACTCCCTACTACACTTAATATACACACAGATCAGGAAACTTCATTTCGTAGACTGGAACAGATTGGTACTGCGTATGTCCAGCTGTGAAGGCCATTGTTCCCGAGGGGCTGGGAGGTGGTCTGTGAAAGAAAATGTGAGAAACAAAATCAGATGAAAAGTTGTAAATGTTATTCAAATTAAAATTGCCTCTGTTTATGTAAAGCCTGCATGTGGAACAAAATCCACTCAAGTGTGTTATGTGGTACTTTTCTGTAACCTATTTGTCTGCACAAGCCCCTTTTGTCTTCTGCTTCCTATGAAAAAGGGGAAGCTTTCTGGAAAAGACGAACATTTTAAAAGGTTTTGTTTTTGGTTGGAAAATAAACTTTTGAAGTTAACTTTGGTTTCCAAACAAAATGGGAAGGCTTTAGAACAAAAGTAATGACAGGGAATGGTCCAACTTTAATCACGCAACAATATTAGACTTTTCTTTTGCACAGATTGGAATTCAACAACATAGACAAAAAATATAATAAAGTACATGCTGTGTACAAAGCAGGATGTTAATGTAGTGATGTAGTTAATGTAGTGGCCTAGTGGTTAGGGTAGTGGACTTTGGTCCTGGGGACCTGAGGAACTGAGTTCGATTCCCACTTCAGGCACAGGCAGCTCCTTGTGACTCTGGGCAAGTCACTTAACCCTCCATTGCCCCATGTAAGCCGCATTGAGCCTGCCATGAGTGGGAAAGCGCGGGGTACAAATATAACAAAAATAAATTACTTTTCAATAGTTTAAAACAGTGGTAGTGGTGACTGATGGTTATAATGTAAGGAAACCTTAAATACGAAAGAGAAAGACGAATTCCTGGGTTTATTAAAAAATGTAAAATACCATATTATTGGATACAGCCATTCAGACTGGTATAACACAATACAGTATTAAAATAAGACAAGGACAAACCAAACCCTCACCATAAAATAACACTTTTTTGCTTTTAACTTTTATTTTTTTTTTCACTCTGAAGATTTCACCTCTTATTTAATAAAGGTATTTGGATATGAGATTTGGAGAGGTATTTGGATATGAGATTTGGAGGTGTATTTTCAAAGCACTTAGACTTATAATGTTACGTGGAGGCTCATTTTCAAAGCACAGACTTACTAAATTAGAGGCATAATTTCAAAGCACTTAGCCTTCCAAAGTTCCATAGAAACCTTTGGAACTTTGGAAGGCTAAGTGCTTTGAAAATATGCCTCAAAGTTACATGGGTTACTATGGGGCTCATTTTCAAAACAGAAAAACATCCAAAAAATGGCACAAAAGGCAGATGGACGTTTTCTTGTAGATAAACGTCCAAACCATATAATCAAACCAAATGAAAAAAATCTGGTCTACAATGCCAGTACGTCTATAAGTGTTTTGTAGGCATGACATGGGCGGTCTTTCGTGATGAATGTCTCCAGCCCATAATGGATAGCAAAACAATTTTCTACTGGCAGGAAGAAAAATGTACAGAATTAGACCTGCTTTAAAAGTGTTTAAGGTAAGAAACAACTTAGGATTTTGACCCATTTGTGATTTTGTGAAGTTGGAGAGTGGAAAGCTAGAAGCAATGGTTTTGGAGAAAGAGTTGCATAGTGCTGTGATACATTTGTCTGTTTGCCCCAGTCTTAACCTTCTTCCCTTTACATTTACTGCCTTGCCTCCTCTGTCTTTCACCTCCCCCCAGGTCCTTGCTCAAACCTGCTAGCCCCCCCCCAACCACACCCATCCCTTCCCCTGTATCTCTCCCTTTCTCCCCCCCCCCCCCC
Organism: Microcaecilia unicolor; assembly: GCF_901765095.1. NCBI lineage: Eukaryota > Metazoa > Chordata > Amphibia > Gymnophiona > Siphonopidae > Microcaecilia > Microcaecilia unicolor. Next base: position 591,296,604 of record NC_044031.1, on the reverse strand, counting down.
CAATTATACCCCTTACCTGCTTGTCCTCCGTCTCAGTGTTCCTCTGTTTGTCCAGTTCCAGTATATAACTGTGCTGCTGCTGGGTGTGTGAAGATAGTTTGTTGGTGGTAGGTTTGTGTTGCAGGTGTGTGTCAGGATTGAGTGCTGATGTTGGGAAAGTGAATGATTGCTGCTGTGTCTGTGTGCGAGGACACTTTGCTAGTGTTGGGAGAGTGAGTGATTGCAGCTGAGTGTGAGGACTGTTTGCTGGTGGTGGGAGAGTGAGTGCTGGGCATTGTCTTTTGGTGGAAGGACTCAGACTCATTAGGTGCAGTAGGTGGAGTTGTGCACAGTCCTTATTTTGGGGTAAATTGGTTGCAACTGTGGTGGTGGGAAATGGCTGTACTGTATGCACTGGTGGCTCACAGTTTGATTGAGGTGGAAGAGGCTTTAGAGAACAGGCCCAGCAGGAGATACTCCCATCCCTGAGTATTCAAGCCCCGCACCTGTTTCCCTGACCTCATTGATGCCCAATGTCTCACCAGGTACCGGTTTGACAGAGCTACCCATCCAGCACCTGTATGACCAGCTCCAACCCTCTCCTACAGCCCATGACCCATAGGAACAATCCCATCCCTGTCCACCTGAAGGTCACTGCCTCCCTCGATTTTCTGGCCATTGGTAGCTTCCAGTCTGTCCTAGCTGTGAACACAGACCCGACCCAGCCCAGTACCTCCAATTGCCTCACCTAGTTCCTTGATGCCTTCCCTCACACACACCTCAGACATCATCACCTTCCCCACTACTCCCCAAGCCCTCCACAACAACTTGCCTCAATTCTATGGTATAGCTCCTGTTACATGCTATACTATTTATGCAAACTGCTTACAGAATACCCCAGCACTTACATACATAATTGCTAATTATTGGTGCCAATGACGTGCAAAAGCGCTATTCTGTAAACTAGAACCACCTTTCACAAATACAACAAAATAAAAAAGATTAAACACATGACAAGAGAACAAAAATAAACTATACCTTATAGTAAGCTCCAGAATCTGTGCCAGCTTATCATGAAGCATATTTGCCTGTGCAAAAAGATAATGCTTATTAATGTTAGGATAAGAACATGAAGTGACATCTTTTGTTGTGAAAATACAGCATTATAAAGTAAAAACCCTTGCACCTATTTTACTTGTTTTTCATGTTTCTCTCCCTGTTCAAATTCTTCCAAGAGGAGATCCTGAGAGCCCCAACCTGTTCTTGCTGAGGTCAGTCCCAGACTCACTGAAGCAGTAGATATTGATTTCTTTATTTTATTGCTCCCTGCAGATTAACTAGTTTGTTCTTTTACTCTAGAATTGTGAACACTATACAAACACTCAGGCTCCTATTTCCTAAGGTCTGCTAAGGTTTTGCAGTGTGTTAATAGCCAAAATTACCATATATTATAAACTCAAAATATGAAAATGGTGAATATGGTAGGTGCAAAAATTTGGACACTATTCTGGTCAGCAATCGAACACCTCCTTTGCAGAAATAACAGCTTCAAAACATTTTCTGTAGCCACCTAAGTGTCTTTCTATTCTTGCTGTTGAATTTCTTCCCACTCTGCTTTGCAGAATTTTTCTAGCCCATTCTTAGTTTTCCTAGCATGTTTGAGAGTCCCCCCCCCCCTCCCATATTTTCAATAATATTCAAGTCTAGGAACCATGAATGCCATTGCAAAACTTTTGTTTATTTTATTGAAAGTACTTCATAGTTGACTTATGTTCTGGATTGCTATCTTGCTGAAATAGTATACTTCTTTTCAGTTTCAATTTTTCTTTACTGAATGTGGGACATTAACTTCAAGGATACCTTAATACAGTGCTTTTTTTGTGCCGGTACGTGACGGTACGGCGTACCGGCACCTTTTTTCTGGGGCTCCCCTGCTTGCTCCCTGCTGTTTGCACCGATCCCTGCCTCCTAAAACTTATTTTTTCGCGAACCTGCAGACTGAAGAAATAAAACAAACAGCTGACAGGCTTGCCTCCTTCGATCGCGTCGGCCGCTTCCTTTCCCTGCATTCTCAGCGCGTCCCGCCCTCCTCTGATGTCATTTCCTTTCCTCGAGGGCGGGACGCACTGAGAATGCAGGGAAAGGAAGCGGCCGACGCGATCGAAGGAGGCAAGCCTGTCAGCTGTTTGTTTTATTTCTTCAGTCTGCCGGTTCGCGAAAAAATAAGTTTTAGGAGGCAGGGATCGGTGCAAACAGCAGGGAGCGAGCAGGGGAGGGTGAACAAGTGGGTCTGGGGGGGGGGGTTGTGTGGCCAATTGGGTCTGGGGGGGGTGTGGGCAAGTAGGGCTGGGTGTGTGTGTGTGTGGGCAATTGGGGCTGGGGTGTGTGTGTGGCCAATTGGTGCTGGGGGTGTGTGTGGGCAAGTAGGGCTGGGGGTGTGTGTGTGTGGGCAAGTGGGGCTGGGGGTATGTGTGTGGCCAATTGGGGCTGGGGGTATGTGTGTGTGGGCAAGTGGGGCTGGGTGTGTGTGTGGGCAAGTAGGGCTGAGGGTGTGTGTGTGTGTGGGCAAGTGGGGCTGGGGGTGTGTGGGGGGGCACGTGGGGCTGGGGGTGTGTGGGGGGGGGCAAGTGGAGCTGGGGTTGAGTGGGGGGGCAAGTAGAGCTGGGGGTGTGTGTGGGCAAGTGGGGCTGGGGTGTGTGTGTGGGCAAGTAGGGCTGGGGGTATGTGTGTATGGGCAAATGGGGCTGGGGTTTGAATGATCTCAGGGGCAGGTGGAGGCTGGGGTGAGTCACTGGACATTGAAGGGAGGGGGAGGATAGGGGGCAAAAGAGAATCGCTGGACATGGAGGGGATGGGATAGTAGGGCAGGGGAGAGAGGAGAATGGAGAATTGCTGGACATGGATGGAAGGGGAAGGCAGGGAAGAAAGAATTGCTGGACTTGGATAGGAGAAGAGGGCAGGGGAGAGAGGAGAATCACTGGACAGGGGAGGGGAGGGGAGAGGAGACATGCTGGACATGGATGGAGGGGAGGGAAGATAGGAAGGAGATGCACTTGGATGGGATGGCAGGAGAGGAAGGAGAAATGCTGGAAATGGATGGAGAGGAGAGCAGAGCAGGAGATAGAGGAGCATTGCTGGACATGGATGGATAGAGGGTTTGGCGGGGAGAGAGGAGAAATGCTGGACATGGAAGAAGAAAGGAGGAAAGTAAAGGAAGCCCTGGAAACGGAGTTAAGAGAACAGATAGACAGCAGCAGAATCAGACACTTGGACCAGTATGGATAGAAAACAGTCACCAGACAACAAAGGTAGAAAAAAATTATTTTATTTTCATTTTAGTGTTTGGAATATGTCCAATTTGAGAATTTACATCTGTTGTCTTATTTTGCACTGGGTATACTGGAGCTGTAACATCTTACAGAAATGATTTATAATGAAAAAAAATCACAAGTTATTGTTTTTCTCCTGTACTAGTATATTTTCAATGATGTCTGTTTATATGCGCCATGGCTGATATAAGGGGTGTGGCTATCATAGGGGTGGAGCCATATGTGGTGACCCCGCCCATAATGAGTACCGGCACCTTTTTTTCTACAAAAAATGCACTGCCTTAATATTTTGTTGAATCCATTCTTCCAACCACTGACACAGAGTTCGAGATATGGGACATACTGGACACTAAGAGAATCAGGGGAAGACTATACCATCTCATTGCCTGGAAGGGTTATGGACCAGAAGATAATACATGGGAATCTGCTCTCAATGCGCAAGCACCAGTGCTCATTAAGTGTTTTCATCACCTTTATCCCCTTAAGTCCAAACCTAGGGGGAGAGGGTGCTGTCATACCCCTCTCTGGTTCAGGAAACCTGCCCTGTAGCATTCTGTGCCTAGAGTCTTGAGTCTTTACTTCCTGGTTGCTGCACTTCCCTTTTATAGCCTTAGATGGGGCGCTGACAGATGATCTCACTTCCTGGCTAAGGGAGATCTAAGGAAGTGCTCTACACTCCACCAGTGGTTCAGCAACAGACTTCTAGAGTTGTGCTTACTCCAGTGTTTGTTGCCTTGCTAGTTCCCACATCTAGACTTGATTGTTCCTGCAGCCAACGCTCTAGCCTGGCCTGTATCTGCTTCCAGCCCTGCCCCTTCTGGGGTTCCTGTCTTTCTCTGTTCCTGGTTTCCTGAGGTCCTGCCCATCTGTTCCCATCTTGTCCAGTCCTATGTGCATTCCTGTCCTCCTACTACCCAAGGTCTTTTTTAAGAGCCAACCTCTTAATGATCCCAGTCCTGTCTGAGTACCGGCCAGCGTTGGGATTCTAGTTTTTGTGCCTGCCGCTAAAAGCGGGAACCTGCACTACGCGTTTACCCTGCTGCCCTCAAGGGCTTTTTTAAGACCCAACTTCTAGCCAGTTCCAGCCAAGTTCCAGAGAGTCTGCTAGGCACTGCCTAGTCCTATGCTTCAGCCAGTCTAAGTCCATGCAGTTCCATCTGCAACTGTTGATGAGGACCTGAGCTGCGCTTACACCGCACAGGTAGAACCAACCTTGTCACAGTCCAAGAGCTCACCTTCCCCAACTGTGACACTCAAGACTACCTTCACAGATCATATATACATATGAAGTCTTGGTTAAATCCCGCTTCTGCTCCTTGTGATCATGAGCAAGTTACGTAACCCACCATTGGCTCAGGTAGAAATTTAGATTTTTAAGACCTCTGAGGATAGGGAAATACCTAGTATACCTAAATGTAAACTCACTTTGAACTACTACTGAAAAAGGTGTGAACTAAATCCAAATACATTCTTATCCACGTTGGACTGCTGCAATATTACATTGCTAGGTCTGCTCGAATGAAAATTGACAATTGCAGACACTACAGAGTGTAGCTGCTAAGATGATCTTGGAAGGCTCTAGATGGAAAAGAACACCACCTTATTTGATAACCCTTCACTGGCTGCCAGTCCAAGTTCTTATACAGCTTAACTGTCCCTCTCTGTGTTTAAGATCTTGCACAGAGTGGCCTAAACTTATATACTTAACCACTATTTGCACTCAGATAGGCAACTGCCAAATGCCCATCAATTCTGATTGTAATAGCATAAGAAAAAATTGTTAGTGGGAATAGGGCCAGCACTGTGGAATTCTTTGTCCTTGGAACTGAGAAACAGGCTTCCTATGGTTGATATCGCAAAACCTTGAAAACCTGAATGAAAGTTGTTATTAAAAGTAATGTTATTGAATAACTAATCTGATTAGAACGGCACTAATCAGATGGACACAGAGTTTATGATGAACGATGACATATCTTAAGGGATTTGTAGAACAGTTAACTTTTATTCTGAGTGTGGAATGTGATGATGTTTTCTGAACTCTGCCTTAAACTACTGATTAAGCAAATTAAATGCCCAAACTAAATTATATATACAATATTAGGTATATACAATACCTAATAGACACACAGATTAATGCAGGTCTCTCTCAAATTTGAAGACAAATTGATCAAGTAGAGTCAACAGCTTTCTTAAGGTACAGAGACATTTTTGGAACATTCCAGTGAAAAAATATACAACTCCCACAGTATTTTTAAGAAACACTCACTTTGGATTCACACTGTGCAGCAATTTCTTCAAAAGGTGCTTTCTGGAACTTTTCAATCACAAGACGCCTCTTTTCCTTTTCCTGTTCTTCCAGGCCAGTATTATCTTTTGAAAAAAAAAATGAAGACTAGTTAATTTAAGTGACTATAACAGAGATTCCTCATAGACAGCATGATAAATCAGACAACATCTGATGACGACTATACGGAACAGATCTCTCAGAGCTCAGAATAACCTAGATGATTTTCTCAGTGTAGGCGATTTTCTGTTCAGCCAATACTGCAAGAACTCCGTAAGTCTATTACAGAGCTTAGAAGTTAACTCTTCAGAATGCTGGATGGGTATGTGTGCTTGATTTATTCTGCTAAGGATGATTCTCATTACAGGAAAGCAACTTCACTTTTGCTGTTGACAAGTAGAATAATAAGTCACACATATGGGGAATCAGAAACCTGAGGATTGCTTCTCAGCATGTCTACAGGTGGCTGGTGGCTCATTTGTTTGGGGACACTGAACCAGAGGAGCGAGGACAGGGGGGGCTGCATAGTATTTCCTTCTTTTATCCCAGGGAAGCCTTAGATTCACACAATCTCCTGTATACTTCTATATATGCCCCAATCCTCATTTACTCTCTCTCCCTTCTTACTTCGTATAATAGTCTTTTATACTCTACTCTCAGGAGCTGGAGAACATGCTTTCACACCTCTGGCTGCCAATTGGTTCATTCTGTTAATCGGGACCAATAAAAAGAAGAGATGGGAAACCTGTACCTGCAGCAGACAGCTTCCTTGAGCTTCCTGTTTGCTGAAAGTTCCAGTGCTCTTATAATGGATGCCTATAGCTCTTTTTAGTGACCCAACAGAATTAAAGGGGAAGATGACTATTTAAAAGGCTTTGTAGAACTGCTTGACCAAATGTATTGCCTAATTGAAACATATTGTCCAGATAGTAGTGAAAGTGAGAATGGGAGGTCATGTTGCAGCCCTTTTACATTTCTTCAATGAAGACTGTGCAGAGATGAGCCTGAGATGTTGCCATCGATCTGATGTGATGTGCTTTTACTGCACTGCTAATGTCTAAACCTGCTATGTTGCTGCAACGGTAAATTCAGTTCAATTGGATATGGTCATTTTGGACACTGTGCTTTGAATATGTTAGAGCCAATCAAATTATCAGAGTGGTTTGCAATACACAGTTAAATAGAAAAAGAGAGAAAAACAAGATAAAATAGAAACAAAAAACAATTTCTGGCACCAGAAGCCACCAGCCTCCACCCACACAACCAGCCACCTCCAAATGCCAAAGAAAAATATTATGCTATAAAGTTAGCTTTGAACATTTTATAAGAAGTCTCAAAGAGCAAATACTGTGGGAGGGCATTCCAAAGAAGGGGAGTCATTATGTAAACAGCAGATTGGCATGTAGGCTATAAACTAGCACACAAAATGGGAGGAATGACAAGTAACCAGCCTTCACGGGATTGCAATGGTAGAAAGCTGAAATCCATAACCTCTAGAACAGCAGTTTCAGAAGTGCTCTAGATTATATACACACTGAACCCAAGAAGCAGGCTGAGCTCCGGATTCTCAGTGCATGGGTGAAATGATGGTACAGGGAAGAGGGTTTAGATTTGTTAGAAGCTGGGCAGCATTCTGGGGAAATGAGAGCATACTTCAAAAAGATGGGCTCCACTTTAACCAGGAACCAGGCTACTGGCACCAATATTTCAAAAGGATGTAGAGCAGCTTTTAAATTAGAACTTGGTGGGAAGTGAATAGGTGCTCAGGAGTGCACGGTTCGGAATAAGGTATCTTTGAAGGATACCATCAAAGCAAGGAACTTAGGGCATCCCAATCAAGAGGTTGTAACAAAGGTAGGTGCAGACAGAGAAATTATTGCAAATTATACCTGTAATTGCTGAGCAGGTTGGTTGGTAGAACCAAAAAAATACACATTTTGAAATGTCTTTATAGAAATGCTAGAATAAGGTGAGAGAGCGAGAAAAAATATATATAGCACTACATGAAGAGGTAGATATAATAGGCACGTGAAAGATCTGGTGGAAGAGGTGAACTAATAGTGATATCAGAGTGCAAATTATATCACAATGAAAGAATGAAACTAATTGGGGGGGGGGGGGGGGGGACCTAGGTTTTATTACCATAAGGCTGTATATTACATTATTTTTTAAAATTGTGTACTGGGGTCTCAGCCTGCTGCTCCAACCATTATATGACTCCTCCACTCCAATTAAATTACCTCAGTAATCTTTGTTTTATTCCAGCTTTATGGAACAAACTTACATAGTAGATGACGGCAGAGAAAGACCTGCACGGTCCATCCAGTCTGCCCAACAAGATAACTCATATGTGCTACTTTTTGTGTATACTTGACCTTGATTAGTATCTGCCATTTTCACGGCACAGACTGTAGAAGTCTGCCCAGTACTAGCCCTGCCTCCCAACCACTGGTGCTGCCACCCAATCTCTGCTAAGCTTCAGAGGATCCATTCCTTCTGAACAGGATTCCTTTATGTTTATCCCACGCATTTTTGAATTCCGTTACCGTTTTCATCTCCACCACCTCCCGCGGGAGGGCATTCCAAGCATCCACCACTCTCTCCGTAAAAAAATACTTCCTGACTTCTTGAGTCTGCTCCCCTTAAATCTCATGTCCTCTAGTTCTACCATCTTTACATCTCCGGAAAAGGTTCATTTGCGGATTAATACCTTTCAAATATTTGAACGTCTGTATCATATCACCCCTGTTTCTCCTTTCCTCCGGTGTATACATGTTCAGGTCAGCAAGTCTCTCCTCATACATCTTGTAACGCAAATCCCATACCATTCTCGTAGCTTTTCTTTGCACTGCTTCAATTCCTTTAGAGATTCAGTCAGAGCCTTTTTGTATTTAAAGTTTCTTAAAGCCTGTTTTACATAGGTGTTTTTTCAAAGGTATTTAATTGGGACCTTCATAACTGGAAATTTCAAAGCTGAGAGGAAGACAATGAATTCTCAGAAATAACAAAAACAGCTGCCTCTTATCAGTCTTGAGAAACATTACAACAGGGGGAGGTGTTGAAGTGGACATGGAAGTGTGCTTAAAACACAGTTGAACTGATCTCACCAATGGCTTTCTTCAGTGCTTCGAAGGTGATTTCTTCAGCATTATTGACCTGGAAAAAATAAGACAAGTTACAAATGTCTGAAAACCAAGACTTTAGTAGATAAATTATATATATATATATATATATATATATATATATATATATATATATATATATATATATATATATATATATATATATATATATAGGTTAAGTATATTATTATAACGCAATGCTGTCCCCAGCAATTTATAGAAGAGTAGCTGAGTGCGGGAGGGAGCGTACTGCGCAGTTTTGTAAAATTTTCTCATAAGTTAGCTTGGTAGTCAGTAAAATGAGCCAGATGACACACCTATTGAAAAGGTCCTGAACAACACTGTAGCCTTTCTCATTCTACTTTCCCAAAACGTTTCTTTCATTATTCTGATCTGATTTGTGACAAAGTTCTCAGCATAACATATTACAATAAAAGTAATTAGTAAAGTAATTTGGATGAAATATTTTAAACAAAATCCAAAAAGGAACATAACCAAGAGTGTAATTTATATTTCAGGTATCCCTGTACTGGAAAAAAAACCCCACTCCAGAAGTGGCCACTATATTTATTGGATCGTAAGATGCACCAAGGTTTTGTCATGAAGAAAACTTAGGAACAAACGTTTGACTCCTGGTGCATCTTTCAGTCTCCCAGATACATTTCTTGTCTCTTGCTCATTATCAACCCTTCTCATATTCTCCACAAACCAATCAACTTTCAATGCTTGTTTTCCCCTTCATTCTCTTTTCCCCAAATGGTCATTCCACTTCCAAATGTCCATTTCCCCATCATTTTTGCTTCTCTGGCCTCCTCTTCCTCCAACCTTCAGGGTCTGGGTGGCTGGATTCTCTACCATTTAACCAGGACAAACTACTCTTCTGTGGTTTTGACTCTGCCAACTACACTGGGGGAAAGAGGGAGTAGCATCCTACCATTGAATAATTTTAGGACAACTAACACAATATTTATTTGCTGCTACAGCACAGCTACTTGGTTAAAAAAATAATAAATGGATACAAATGATTGTGTTTTATCCTGTAAATGCTACTCCATCTAAAAACCACAACTTCCACAGAGAAGACCCACTAAGCTGCAAAAGTAAATAAACCTGAATGCAACAAAGAAGGAAGTCTGGAGATTAGGCTCCTGCCTGCAGAAGAAATTATTACAAAAACACCATAAAATGCTACATACCTTATCCTCTGAGTTGGTGCCAGTCAAAATATCCACTTGAATAGATACCGTATCTACAATGCTCTTCCTTCTAGAAAGCCTGTCTTCATCTAAGTGAAGAGAATCAAAACTTTAAACTCAAGGGAATGATTCAAAGGTACAGTTAATTAACTTCTAGATTGTAACATCAAATATATTCAGTGATGCCCTGGCATTAAAAAAAATGAAAATGCAAGATACTGTAATATGATACTGTAATAGTACAAATGCAGTTATGGGTCTTAACAGCAGTTCTGTGATAAACACAGAAAAATAACTGGAGTAAGAAAGGGAAGGCCTGTTTCTAAAGCAATAGAACAGAGCCTACCAGATCTCAGGCTTTAACCTCACATTTTAATATTCAAGGATCCACTTTGTTTTGGAGCCCTTTGCTGGAGGATGTGGTCAAAGCAACTAGCATATCTGGGTTTAAAAAATGATTTGGCCAAGTTCTTAGAAGAAGTCCATATATCACTATTAATAGACTTAGGGAAAGCACATCTTATCCTTGGAGGTGTAGGACAAGGAATTTTGCTACTTTTTGGGATCTTGCAATATAGGACATTGCTAGAAACAGGATACTAGGCTTGATGAGCGCTTGTTCTAACCCAGTATGGCAATATGTATGCACTTATAATTTTATTATTGTTTAGAACTTTACTTCCAGTAGGAAGCTGTTTTATTTATCTATCATCTGCTATGTGAAGAGATATTTCCTTGTATTATACGTCTAACTCTACCCTCTCTGATGTATATCATGATTCTCTTGCACTAGGATCCATTTTCCATTGAAAAATACATTTTTATTGTGAACTAACTTTTATGCACTTAGTCTCTCACTCTATTTCACTTCATGTATTATAACTTATATTCCGCTCTTATCCAGAGCGGAGTACAAAACATACATAATAATAAAAACATATAAAAACAAAACAAAATCATTCAATAACCAACTATAAGCACAATATAAGCCAACAAAAAGACAACCTTATACCAGTCTCAACATTCAATCAACCAGAGATCCTACAAGTCTTTGCAACCTATTGTGCTAGGCTGCCTGTCCTAACAAATGCTGCCTCAGTAATTTTTTTAAAATACTGCAAAGTCCTTCTGTTTCCTGAGGGGGGATCGGTAACTTGTTCTATTCAACAACAACAAAAAAAATCATCCTCTTTGTATGTTCAAGACAAAAAAGCTGAAAGTCAGGCACTTCCAGCATGCATGAAGCGCCTCTGTGCAAAGTGATAGTGTCGGCTGTATCAGTGCAGTCAAATACTGAGACGACTTCTGATATAAGCTCTGATGAAGAGTCAACAGTTTAAACTTAATTCTCTCTAACAAGGGTAACCATTACATTTTCTTGTGAAAAGGAGTGACATGATCATTTTTACATAACCCATATAACATGCCATCGGTCATGGCGCTTAAATTACGTATGTGTATTCCACAGCACTATCCAGATAATGGATGGTATTGAATGTACATGTACAGCAGAGAGTTCTGCCGCTATACAGAGAGCGGGGATATTCAGTCAGTATCTGTATAGTTATCCAATTAACTTTAGGATGGCTTTTTTACTATACGAATAGCAGACTGGATATTAACATGCATAAGAACATAAGAATAGCTATACTGGGTCAGACCAATGGCTCATCTAATCCAGTATCCTGCTTCCAACAGTGACCAAATCAGGTCATAAGTACCTGGCAGAAACCCAAATCGTGTCAACATTCCATGCTACAAATCCCAGGGCAAGCAGTTGCTTCCCCATGTCTGTCTCAGTAGTAGACTATGGACTTTTCCTCCAGGAACTTTTCCCAGTGTGGCATTACTTATGTACTTAATAGTTCTGGAACTCTTTGCCGGAGAATGTAGTGACAGCAGTTAGTGTATCTGGGTTTAAAAAAGAATTGGACAAGTTCCTGGAGGAAAAGTCCATAGTCTACTACTGAGACAGACATGGGTCCATCGAGCCCAGCATCCTGTCCACGACAGTGGCCAATCCAGGCCAAGGGCACCTGGCAAGCTTCCCAAACGTACAAACATTCTATACATGTTATTCCTGGAATTGTGGATTTTTCCCAAGTCCATTTAGTAGCGCTTTATGGACTTGTCCTTTAGGAAACCGTCTAACCCCTTTTTAAACTCTGCTAAGCTAACCGCCTTCACCACGTTCTCCAGCAACGAATTCCAGAGTTTAATTACGCGTTGGGTGAAGAAAAATTTTCTCCGATTTGTTTTAAATTTACTGTGCTTTTTTTTTTCTGCCAGATTGCTAGTACGGAGTATGTTTGGCACAACTGAAGATAAGTAGTCACTTTCTTTTCTTTTTCATTTGTTTTCACTCATAAAATAAAAGATTTATTTTTGTTTTATTTATTGCACTTGCTGCTATCATAGCTTTATGAAGATCCATGCCTTTCCCAGGAGTTCTTTCAATAGCTCTGTGTTTGACATATTTAGGACTTTGATTCAACAAACAGCTTGATTCTTGAATAAGCTCATCTACTGTGACTGGACACAAGTGAGCTTCACTTAACTAATTATGGGCCATGCTAAGGAAATGTTTGGAGACTGCTGGCTTAGGGTTGCTATTAAAAAATGGTTCTTCATTTTAGTTTCTTACTTTCTGAGTATATCTATAACTTGTCCTTTCATGCTGAAGTGTAGAATATATTATGTATATCAATTAAAAAGAATCCTATTTTAATGCATTTTGAATTGTAGCTCTTAGCAGAATGTACAAAAATATGCAAGGGTGTGAAGTCTTATACAAGGCACTGTAATGTCTTGTGCAATGCTCTATCTGTATGAATATTAGATCTTCATGTGTTTACTGTACATTGCCCAAAGCATTTTTTAAGGATAGACAAACATTCAATCAAAAACATATAAATTAAGGCATAAGCTTTTGAGAACAAGAGCATATTTTTGCCTCAATAAATCTTAAAGGTACAAACAATATCTGTCAATTTTGATAATGCAGAACAACCTAACTATACTCAAGAAAACGTTTGACTGAGTGGCAGGTCTCACAACACAAGTTTCTTTTACTTTTTGTGAGATGATGGTCATATTTTGAAAATAAAAGCAATACGGGACATACGTTCTGATTCATGAGCAAATGCACGGTTTCAAATATGTACTTGGCTGCTTGCTTGGGCAGTGTATTTCCTGAGTTTGTGAGATGCCCCAGAAGCAGCTTTTGGGTCTCAGAATGTATGGAGGCAGCAGAAGCACACCTTAGGGATCCAGGAGAAAGAAGATGAGCCATTGGTTCTGGGAGGAGTGTAAAAGGAGAAGAGAAAATAGAAACAGGAGGGCAGTGCATGGGATGAAGAAAATAGCATGAAGGGGTGGGGAAAAAGTAGAGGGAGAGAGATTGGAGAGCGTGCTGCTGGGGAAGTGAGGGAAAGAGAGTGGACAATGACACACGGAGACAAAGTTTGTCCCGTCCCAGCAGGTTCTGTCTTAGTCACCTCTCATCCCTGCGGGCTCTGTCTCCGTCCCCAATCTGTCCCTGCCTCCATCCCTGCCCCTGCATGTTCTGTCCCCGCCCCATCCCCACATATTCTGTGCTCATCTGCAGTAGCCTCAAACACTCATGATTTTATATTTAAATCTTTTTATTAAAGTATAAAAAGGAACAATATGCTGTGCAACTGTTCTTTATAAATCACAAATAGAAAACAATAATAACAATGAGCAACTATAATAACCCCACCACCACTACCTTCTACCCTTCCAACCCCAACAATAGCTGACTTCTACTACCCCAAGAAATCCTAATCCATCCTGTTAAAATGTCCATGGGTATAAAATACAACACATTCTGTATGCCCTAGCAGAGGAGAAATATGCACTATAAAGCATAGTTAAAAATTTGTAATTTGTGGATGAATAAGTCATTAACAATCCCAGGATTCAGTGTAGCTCTCCTGCCTTCCACAGTCCTTCCTGCAATAGAAGTTGTCTTCTCAGAAGATATGCTGGTAGCAGGAATGTACAGGATCCTCCATGCAAATTTTGCCAATTGTGGCCAGCTTGTTTTTCCCAAAAAAATCAAAATATTGTTGTCTGCGTCACTCAAACATAACAGGTTTCAAAGTAGAGAATGACACGGGGACAAAGTCCATCCCCATCCACACGGGCTCTGTTCCCATCCCTGCCCCCTTACCATGAGATCTATCACCATCCTCTCAGGCTCTGTCCCCATCCCCATGTCTTTCTCCAGAAGAGAGGGTGAAAGGGCTGTGGAGGAGGGGGGTAGTGGAGGAAAAGAGAGAAATGCAACTATATAGGGAGATGAGAGGGTGAGAGGACAAGGTATTCCTGCTACCCCACGCACTCAGGAGATGCAGAAGACTGCATTTTGCAAGCTCATTTTGTCCCTGATGATTACGTGCTGGAGATATTTTAGAATCCCTGTTCATGTGAATATGCCAGAAGACGTTTAAAGTATCAGATTTAATTTATAACAGCTGTTGCTGTTGGACATGGCTAAACAATCACTGACCTGTTACTTGGGGCACATAAGGCACTGGCAGCCTGTCCACACTGTAGCCACTGCCGCCTAATGATTCTGCAATCTTGTTGGTCAGGAAAAACAAATTTTTCTCATCCTTTTCCAAAGATTTTGGGAGACTTAAAAAAAAAAAACACAAAAATGAAATTCCATTTAGTTTAGAAAGGTTTGCATATTGGAAAACCAACAGCCCCAGAATAATTAAATAGATCACTAAGTCAAGGTTTTCTCTTTTTAGTTTCTGAATTTGATCGTTCTCAAACAGTATTGTTACTTTTACAAAGCAAGGGGAGCTATGTATTTTCTAGTGATACTCGGGTGAAAGTGTAAAAACATCTGAGGCTGTACAAGTAGAAAATTAATGTCCCCTTGCAATTAAACAAGATGAAACACATTTTGGCTATCATTTTAGAAAGGCAAAGGTGCACAAGTAGGTCCCATCTAAAATTGACATGACATACTGCCCACAGGAAAATACATATAGGATAAGTTGCACATGCAAAGAGAAGATCAATTTTACAAACCTACACGTAGGAAAAATACCCCAGGAAAATTTAGGATCTTACATAAGCATGTGCTGCCACTTACATATCTAAGTGGCAAAATAGCAACTTATACCTCTATATAGTAGTACATACACATATAAGGCAGTCATTTTGTAAACTTACAAGTGTGTCTCCCTCAAACACAGAGCTATTGAACCCCCATGGACCAGAAGCCCCCTAATCCTCTTTTGAAGCCCCCCCCCCCCACCCCAAAGATGACAAGCTCCTCACAGCAGTCCTGAACACTCCTCTACCCCCTGGGCAGCACTTGATCACCCACCTCCACTCTTGGGGACTACCTGGAGGAGGTCCTGGTGATCTATGATTGAGTTTTAGAAGTGGGTACCTTCTCTGTCTCTGGGAACAAATATGGTACCCATGATCTCTAAAAGTAGTCTCATGGTACTACCATTTGGGGTCAAGAAGTTTGATCCCTAGTGGTAGTATCATAAGACTACTGCTTGGCTCCTGGAGTTGGACTGGGTGGGAGCAGAGGGGGGCCACTCCAGACCCTCACCTATCCCCAGGGGTAGATGGGGCACCTCAAGCTACCTGGGGGGGGGGGGGGGGTCAGGACTGCTGCTAGAGGATTACCATCTAAAGGAGGGCTTCAAAAAGAGCTTAGGGGTTCTGGTCTGGGGGGATGCTTGTTTGGCACGAGGTAAGTGTAGCTTTATCTCCTCCAAAACTAGCACCTAGCTACAACATTTTCGTGGGTGGGAGCATGTATAAATCCCAACGAAGTGTTAGGGCATACATGTTTATTCAATACATATGAAATATTGTATCCTGCTCTAACCCCACCCATTCCACCCCTTCCCCTCTTATGGCATAAATGTAGCATGGACATAAGTAAGTAAATACCAGGCTATATACACGTGTAAGTCACAATTAGTTGACCAAAATATTCTACAAGGTGGGGGCAGCACATAGAATCCAAAAATAGGGCAACCTAACGCTCAAAATGTTTTAAAAAATTAATTAGAATGTTAAGCGGGGTCATGTGAATTATATTAAGACCTCAGCGGTGACTTGTTTCACAATAGCCACTCTACCCTTGATTCACCTGCCTCTTCACAGGTCAACAATTAGAATTTCCTTGTTTTTTTTTTAATCATTTATTTATAATTTTTCATTTTACAAGGGTCACTTGCAAATAGTAATACAGAGATGACTGTACATTAATACAATATTAGAGGAAAACAATCTCAACTAGATAAATGGATTATATACAATCTTTCTCTTTCTTAGACCACAAAAGTAAATAGGGAGAGTGAAACAAGACAAGGAGATCAATTAAACAACAGTAAACAAAGAAAACGTGGTATTAACCTGATTATCCCCAGTTATTATTTATCTGAATCATTATTCCACATTGATTGTTTGGTTGGCTTCTTCAAATCCAAGACGGTGTATAGTCAATTAATTTAGTTGGAAACATACTTATTGTCCAATATTAGTGGAAATAATACACCTGATTATATTTTTTTCTCTTTTAAAACCAGAAATTATTTAACAATACAAACACTTGAATCTCTAATCCAATTCCCACTGATTAAGGTAATCCCAGTTTCACAGGCTTCACTCCTTTTGAATTAATATACTAAGAGGAACCATTTCAGAGGAAAAAAAAACACCTTATATTTTAATAACTTATATCCAAATATCATATTTTTTCATAATTTTTATCATTTCAATTATAAAATTGAATCAATGCTACTTAGATTCAGCACGAAGATTCACTTTCTATGGGACCTCTAGTCAATATACAGTATGTTTCACAATAGCTGCTTCAGGGTTTGGTCCATTTTCCAACATAAGCTCACCATATCTGTATCATACAAAGTGAATCCTCAAAGAGGAAAGAGATGAGGATAAGGGGACAAATTCTTGAGATAGGAAAGTAATGGTAAGGGGGTGAATAAGCTCTACACAGCATAGCTTTCAAACTAATTTTTACTGCAGTGTGTGCTTAGGAGCTGCTTCTCAGGTGACAAACACCTATAACAGGACAGGGGGATTTCCTCCATTCCAACCCCAGCATTACCTCCTTCCTAACAACAACTACTGTTGTTAAGTGTCTCAAAGTTGGCGTTGACTCATGGTAACCCTCTGGATAGTTACCCTGAACTGTATTTGTTTTTGAGTCAGGCAACTATTTGTCGATCCAATATCATCCATAACTGTAATTGTATTGATCTATTGCATTGCTGGTCTTCCTCTTTTGCATTGACTTCTCTCTCTTTTTATGGGTCTGAAGTATGAAAGTCAAAGTCTTTCCAAGGACAGTTTAGGTTTAATCTCCTCCATCATCTATTATGCTGCTGTCATGCTTCAATTGTGTTAGCTGTCCCATACCTTTTTTCCTAATTAGAGGGATGTGGGGACACAATAGACACTTTTAAATACTTGGTGGGCTTTAATAATATATAGTAAGGCAAAATTTCTGATACATAATGCAACTCAATGACAAGAGGTCATGATATAAGTTTGCAGGAAGGAAGGCTCTAAGGACATAAGAGAAAATACTTTTTTAGCTGAGACGTTACTGGATGTTTGGAACAGCCTAATGACAGAGGTTGTGGCAACCAAAACCATGACACAATTTAAACAAAGAACGAATAGTGGTTATATAGGTTAGGGGCTGAAGTTACTAATGGAAGAAAGGAAGGAGAGCTTTGTATATTTCCTGAAGCATATGATACTTGTAGGGATAAAGAGGGGAAAACACAGGCCACTGTGGAGAAATGGGGATACAACTACATCAGATGTGGTAAAATCATAAGGGCAGTAATAACATTACCATTGTAAAAGTCTAACTACCCCAAGGTGGTAGTAAGGCTGCCATTGTTAAAATGGTTACAACACTAGCAGAAGCTATCTAAAATTATCAGATGCCCAATAAGACTGGAATAACCTGTACAGAGAGGTGGTTACAACCCTAGCAATAGTAGCACAATTACATCAGGATTCCAAAAAGGGAAAGGGAAATGGGACTTGATATATGCCTTTCTGTGGTTTTTGCAACTACATTCAAAGCGGTATACATAGAGGCTCATTTTCAAAGCACTTAGCCTCCCAAAGTTCCATAGAAACCTATGGAACTTAGCCTCCCAAAGTGCTTTGAAAATATGCCTCAATGTATACTTATTTTGTACCAGGGGCAATGGAGCATTAAGTGACTTGCCCAGAGTCACAAGGAGCTGCAGTGGGTACACTGACGTTGTATTGCTTACAGAGTTTCCAATGAATGAGATGCATCACCTTGTTGTGCCTTTCTGTATAAAATGTTTCCGCCGTCAGCACTTCACACCAGCCACGAGATGGTTAACTGTTTCTTGCTTTTTCTTACAGAATCTACAGATGTGCCCGCTGTCCTGGGCTACAACTATCAATCAATCATCCTTAGGTTTCAATTCACCTTTCCTTAACCACTCATGTGTCTAATGTTGATCCACGAATAGTTCCTGGAGTAACAATTTGCTTTCCTCTGTGCTGTCGCATGTTTTCTTGAATACATATACAAGCCCTAGTCTCCACCGTCAACTATGGGAGGCTGTTCTACACAGCCATAACCATTTCCATAAAGAAATATTTATAAATATTTATATGTATAAAAACGCTCATGCTGCTATAAGAGAGAATCCTGCTCATGAAAAGAAACCCAAGCGAGACGTAAAAACAAAGAGGTGGAATCGCCCAAAGCTCTCTCTGGCCCAGAGAAAGGACCGCATTGCTCAGAAGAAAGCAAGCTTCTTGAGAGCACAGGAAAATGCTGCAGACTAAGACTGCTTTTCTTTTCTACAACGATTTTGGAAACTTTTCATCAAATAAATATATTGAACAATCACCTGTGTAATTTTTGTCTGATGGGGAGAACAAACTTTCAGTAGTTGGCTCCTTAAAATGAAACAGAAAAAAAAACTGCTTTTGGTTTGTCCTTTTCTGTAAAACACTTTTTTTTTTTTTTTTTTGCATATCCAGGCTGCGTACAAAAAGTAAAAACAGAAGATCCGTGCAAATGATTTTCCATTTCTATTGGGTGTCACCCGAAGAGCAGCCCTTTGCTGTGGGGATGTGATTGTTGTGCATACTTGCCATCTTTTGCTTGACACTGCTTGCTTCCGACAATGGCATTAAGCTCCCTGATGTACACATCACATTGGGCTTTGGCTGTGCAGTAGTGCTATCAGTTGTGAGATGTACTGTTTAGCTGAAAGCTTCCTGAGATGGTAAATCAGCATCATACTGTGCTTTAAGAAGTTTAAGGGAAAAAAGGTTTGCATGAATCCATTTACAGTATGAGTGTTCAGCTTATGTGGTACACTCCATTTACCCCACCACAGCTAACACTTTTCATAGGATCTGTAGAAATAACTATATGGGGGGGGGGGGGGGGGGGGCAATTTGACTGCCCCTATCAGACCGACCGTTCACTTGTCTATTAGATTGTAAGCTCTTTGAGCAGGGACTGTCTCTCTTTGTTAAATTGTACAGTGCTGCGTAACCCTAGTAGCGCTCTAGAAATGTTAAGTAGTAGTAAATATTTCTCTAGATTAGTTCTGAGTTTATCCTCGTTCATCTTCATCGTATGGCCCCCTTATTCCAGAGCTTCCCTTCAATGAGAGAAGCATATGCTTCTTGTGAATTTATGGCACAAAGGTATTTAAACGTCTCTATCTCATCTACCCTCTCCCACTTTTCTTCCTAAGTAGCTCTTTTTGGTTGATCCTGTGTGTAGTTGCCACATTTTCAATCCAATTTTTCCATACTCTGAGTTTGCGGTTTGTTTCATTGTTACTATAATAATATGATCTTGTCAACATTTCTTTGTTCTTTGGTATGGGAAAATGGAACAGAATTTTATGTTTATGCTTTGCAGGTAGTTTGACCTTTCCTTTATGGAGAGAAAAAAATTGCATTCTGGTTACAAAAACAATTTTAAGCAAGATACCTGTATTTGTCTCGAAAAATGACTTCAGGCAGAAAATAAGGGGCTTCAACATTTCTAGTTTCAATTACCTAAAAAACAAATGAATATTTACTGCAGATTCAATGTACACAAGGAAAAGGGATCTAAACATTGTTTGACATTTAAACTGAGATAAGCACATACAGAACAGAAATAGTTCACCAAAGCATTTTATATTTTTTTACCGGTCATTGAGAAAAATTAGAGTCCTATTTATTGTCTAAACATGCTCCATTCTGCTACATAAATCACTGTGCTTACAAAACTCAAAGAATGTTAAGACTGTTTACATTAGAGAAAAACTAACATATTTTAAACCTCGCTGTGCAGACATCATTACGGCCTCTCCTATAACTGCTTTTGCAGTATCACTATTTCATAACTGAATATTGAAGTATAGCACATTAGAACTGGGGTTCATTTCTCTCAACTTTAGGGATACTATTTTGAAAGCTGTTTTACATTATGTTTTAAAACATGACCAATGTCTGATGTTTACAGGTCTCTACATCAAGAAATATTCACCTTTACCAGACTCTATTGCTGTGGATACCAATGAAAAGAAAAAAAAAAAAGGCTATTTTTTCCTTTGCTTGAGTAATTTGGAATTTGTATTTTTGATGAATTTTATTATCTCAAAACTGATTTCAACATATCACAGTTAGATGATACTAACGCATACTTTGTGACAAATAGATATCAAGGCCTATCTAATCTAAGCTCTTCCGAGCAGGGACCGTCCTTATTGTTAATTTGTACAGCACTGCGTAACCCTAGTAGCGCTCTAGAAATGTTAAGTAGTAGTAGTAATCTACCAGGAAACCAAAAACAGAAGGACCAAATCCACAGAGTAGCACAGTAAACCAAAAAGCAGACAGAACCAACTAGGAAATGTAATTTGGAACCAGAGCAATGTATTGACAATGACTCAACAGGCCACCAGGGGTCCAACATCCAGAAGTAAAAATCCAATTCCTAGGTAATCCTTTTGACTATATTCTCTGCAAGCCCCAGACGTGTTGATACACAGAGCACTTTATACTTGGATTCTTCTGGACACCACAGTGTAGTGCCCTTATTATCTAGCAATTGGATTTACTTCTGGATGTAGGACCTCTGACCAGGCACAATTTGCCAAAACATGGCCATGTAAGGTTATCTTCACTAAATTATTGCACATTATATTTCCTGGTCAGTTCTGCTTTTTGGTTCCTGTCTAATCTGCCAACCTTTCTATTGTCCCTTCCTGTCAGAAAACTACAATTTACTTAAATCTCTGGCTTTACTTTCATTTATGCTTAATTATGGACCCTTTGCACTTTAACTGCTTTTACTTTAACATTTGTATTCCACACCATACCTAACAAAAATAACTTCTGAAACAATGTGCTGTATTTGTATGGCACTGTGTAATTGGGCACCATTTTATTTATCAGCTAGTCTGAAAGTTTACAAACCATGTAGGGCCTTAAGATCAGACAGTGTGCACTGACTTTCCATTCCATCCATCCCTTAAATATAATTTGCTGAGACAAGAGCAGGTGCCTTTTCTATACAGGCCCAGAAAAGTGAGATAGGTTTCCCTGTTGCACTGCATCTGGGGAACTGGATTCAATTCCCACCATAGCTCCTTGTGACCCGTGGCAAGTCAATTAACCAGTGATGTACTGGTAAATGTTTAACAAGAGGCTCTCTCTCCATTAAAAACACGCTTAGATATGTAGATAACAGTATTATACATTCTATTGGTACAATTGATATGTGCAGGCAGCAACCAATTTAGAAATAATATTAAAACATACAATATTCTTTACTGTAAATTCCAAATGGCCAATTGATTTTCACGGAATACTTTAGTTGATTTTTGCTGCATTCGTATCTGTAGTCTACCTATGTTTGCTACTCATCCAAGATGTTTGCCATGCATCTCAATCTTTTAATTTTTTAAAAAATTCTTCTCACAATAAATTTATTGACATTAAATCTGACATATGGTTTACTGTGAGACTATTTTTCACTCTATGTATCAATATATCCACTACTGCGTACGACTGGTAGCGCTATAGAAGTGATTTACAGTAGTAGTAGTACTGAGAAACTGGAACAAGCTGGACTGTTACAGATTCCTACACATGCTAGCAGAATCCTTCACCTCAGTTGCACATGCAGAACATGGACAGACCCTCAACTGATACAAAATAGGGGGCCACAAAAAACATGCAGACAAAAACTGGAGACACCTCCCCAAGAAAGTCAGATTCTATATGCAGTGAAAATACTGGTAAAAGTAACAGAAATGCATTTTCTTCCATACTCCGCTAAATACAAAATTAGAAAAGATATATTGACAAAAAAGCAAACATCCATGACCAGCATATGCCCTTTCCTTTCCCTCCTATCCATGAGCAGCATGTTCCCCTCTCCTCTCCATCCCTTTCTATGTTCTGCATTTCTCCCTTTTCCATTCCCTCTATGTATGACAGTCTCCCTCCCTCTCTTATCCACATGCAGCTTGTCCCAATTCTTTCTTTCTCATCTACACCCAGCTTGTTCCATCTCTCCCTCTCATCCACATACTACTACTACTTAGCATTTCTATAGTGCTGCCAGGGTTACGCAGCGTTGTACAAGTTTAAACATGGGGAAGGACAGTCCCTGCTCAAGAGAGCTTACAATCTAAAGGTTACAAACTATGTAGTCAGTGTAGGTATCATGAATGGGGAAGGTAGTTAGGCGCCAAAAGCAAGGGAGAAGAGATGGGCTTTGAGTAAGGACTTGAAAATGGGCAGGGAGGGCGCATGGCGTATGGGCTCGGGAAGTCTGTTCCAGGCATAAGGTGAAGCGAGGCAGAAGGGGCGGAGTCTGGAGTTAGCGGTGGTGGAGAAGGGTACAGATAGGAATGATTTGTCCTGAGAGTGGAGGTTACGGGTGGGAACATACAGGGAGAGGAGGGTAGAGAGGTAATGGGGGGCTGCAGATTGAGTGCACTTGAAGGTCAATAGGAGAAGCTTGAACTGTATACGGTAACGGATCGGGAGCCAGTGAAGCGACTTGAGGAGAGGGGTGATATGAGAGTATCAGTTCACGCGGTAGATAAGGCGTGCGGCGGAATTTTGGACAGATTGAAGGGAATTTTGGCTAAGCGGGAGGCCAGCGAGAAGAAGGTTGCAATAGTCAAGACAAGAGGTAACCAGCGAGTGGACGAGGGTTTGGGTGGTCTTGCAGCTTGTCCCATCTCTCCCTCTCATCCACATGCACTTGTCCCCTTCTCTCCCTCTCATCCACATGCCTTGTCCCCTTCTCTCTCTCCTCATCCACATGTCCTTGTCCCCTTCTCTCTTCTCATCCACATGCACTTGTCCCCTGCTCTCTCTCCTCATCCACATGTCCCCTGCTCTCTCTCCTCATCCACATGCACTTGTCCCCTTCTCTCCTCATCCACGTAGCTTGTCCTCTTCTCTACCTCTCAACCATATGCACTTGTCCCCCTTCTCTCCCCCTCATTCACGCTTGTCCCCTTCTCTTCCTCTCCTCCACGCAGCTTGTCCTCTTCTCTCCTCATCCACGCAGTTTGTCCTCTTCTCTCCCTCATGCAGCATGTTTATCAAAACCCCTTCCCACTCCCCGGGCCTACCTTACATAGCCCTGGTGGTCTAGTGGTGAGGAGTCATCCTCCTACGCGCCTGCCCATATAGTCTCCACCTTCTAGACTGAAAATGTCTGCAATGAGTTTTTGCGGCAATCTCACAAGATTGCCACTGAAACTTATGACAGTCATTCTCAGTAGAGAGAGTGTAGATTGCATGGACAGGAGCGTAGGGTTGCTCCTGCCCCAGTGGCGCAACAACCAGCTCGCAAAATTTCAGAAAATCTAACAACCGGCTCTTGTGAGCCGGCTCCAGCACACCACTTCGATTAACCCTCCATTGCCCCAGGTACAAAAAATGTAGGGGCCCTTTTACTGCGCAGTGGTGAGTCCAATGCAGGCTTACTGCTCGCTCTTCCAGTACTACCGCCAGCCCAATGCAGCTGCTGGCGGTAGTCCTGCTCCAAGCATGCGCCATTTCCAGGGGAAAAGAAAACCCCTGGAAATGGTTTGTGCGGTGGTAACCCGGTGGTAATTGGGCATCGCTGCACAATGTAAAGGCACCCTGTCGCATGGCCATGTGATAAGTGTTCTCTTATCGCATGGCCATGTGTGCCTGGGTTCTTTCTACCTGCTGCAGTAAAAAAGACCCTGATGCGAAGGGAAAAATGTCCCCTGCCACTAGTGCAGGGCCCTTTTTCCTGCAGCTTGGTAAAAGGACCCCTTAGATTGTAAGCCCTCTAGGGACAGAGAAAGTACCTGCATATAATGTATGTAAAGTGCTTTAGATGTACTACAGAAAGGTGGTATACCAAATCCATGACCCATTTCCCCGTCTCCATAAACTGAGTCCAGTTCCATTGTTGCCAACTCTTGCATCACTTCTGCCACCTTGATGTTTATGATGGCAACCACCTACTCAACTAAAGCTGCTGAAAACATTGATTGCAAATGCATCAAATGTAATGTCAGGATTGAAGAGACCTCTCTACCTTCTCTTTTTACCTCCCCTGTACTTCTGCTTTGCTTAGATCCAGCCTCCAAACAGTATCAGAGGTACACTACATCTAATGAATGTTCTGCCTGATGTGAGGCTTGCTTATCAACCTATTAAATTCCATCATGTATACAGAGCTCATTGACAACCTTAATAATTTTTTTCTGGCATGTACCAATGGATACTAAAATCCCTCCTGATCACTAACTTAGAACATGGTAACAATGATCAGATTAACCACATTATCCAAAAGAAGACTAAGTTCTCTGAAGCTCAACAGAGAAGAAATATCTATAAATCCCCTAGTCCTAAATAAAGAGGGATTCCACTCCCACCCCTTGCTGTAAGTGAACCTGAACCGATGTGAACATTTTTGTTTAATCACCAATGCAAAACCACCCTATTTACTTTCTCTTGGTTGATATAACTCAATTGAGCATCCTAGCCGACCTAAATTAATCTGATTAAGAACTTGAATCCATCTTTCCAAAATGTCATCCTTTCTTGAATTATGTTACTCTTTTTGCCTCCACAACCACTGGTCTGCTATTTTATGCATCTACCATCCTTTTTGAGAAACAATTCCTTCCTTCTACTAATCCTTTTAAGCCTCATGTGATGACTTCTTGTTCAATAACTTAATTTTCAGTAAAAACTGTTTGCTTCTTGTGTTATTGATTGTACCTTTTAGGTACCTGAATCTATCATAAAGCCATTCCCCTAAGGTATATCACAGCTGGAAGTCCTTCCACCTATTCCCTTAGGGGAATAGCTTTATGATAGATTCAGATACCTAAAAGGTACAATCAATAACACAAAAAGCAAACAGTCCTTAAGTGTTCTTTTGTAGGGCTTAAAGTTGAGATTGCAAAATGTTTTGGTGGTCCTTTTATAGACTGCATCTTCTCTATCTATATTCATAATGCAACATAATATTCAGATGAGATTTCACTAATCAACTGTACAGAGACATGTCAACATTTTTATTTACTTAGTCATTCATTCACATTTATATACTGCAGTTCAGAGAACTGCTTCCTGCATTTTACTACATCCTATAGCATTACCTTGAACGTGGTCACCATCTTTTTCATTCTGTTTTACAACTTTCAGCTCATCAGATTTCCTTACCATGAAATTTCTCTACTGTTTGGTGCATATCAATGCCTCACTCCACTGATGTTTTACTTCCTTGGATTGTATGCCTCTACATATTTTTGCAATGTCTTACTTATTCTAATCCATTCTTCAAGCTTCCTTAGTCTGCTTTGCATTTTTTATAGTCTAGCTAGAATGTCCAACCTGTTGAAGATCTTAGTATCATCTAAAAAAAATACAAACTTGTCTTTCTAACTTCTCTGCAAATCATTTTAGAAAGTACTGAACAGAACTTGACCCAGGATAGACCCGAGACAACTCCACTAATAATTTAACTTTCCTTGGATTAACTCATCATTATGCTTTGCTACCTATTATTCCACCAGTATCTCAATGAGTTTACTATCTTAGGACGCACCTCCTAGGATGCTGGGTTTATTTATGAGTTTCCTGTGTATGATAGTCTTAAAGGCCTAACATCTATTTATATCACCATCCACCACTTGCCCTTGATCTAAATCTCTTGTCATCCAGTCAAATTGATCAGGTTTGTTTGGCATGCTGTCCCTTTTAGTAAAATTATGCTCTGTATTTTTTTTTTTGTTACATTTGTACCCCACGCTTTCCCACTCATGGCAGGTTCAATGCGGCTTACATGGGGCAATGGAGGGTTAAGTGACTTGCCCAGAGTCACAAGGAGCTGCCTGTGCCTGAAGTGGGAATTGAACTCAGTTCCTCAGGACCAAAGTCTGCCACCCTAACCACTAGGCCACTCCTCCACTGATCCAGTAACTAGCTAAATTCAAGATAGCCCTTTCTCTTTCCTTTTAACAATGACTCAGTTAATTTAAACACTATTATCCAAGTTGAAAATCACAGATTTCTGCACTGCAGAGTCTGGTATAGGAGTATGCCGTAAGTTTCCTTCCATTTAAGTCCAAGAGAATTTTTTCTATGGACTTTGGTAGACACTATTCATAAGGCAATTTATTCCATTTAACATAATGATTTTATTTGCAATAACAATTAAAAAAAACCCACATGCAGTAACTCTATGGTTCATAATGTTGTACCTTGCTGACATGTTGGCAAAAGGCAGGGACTGCAATCATCTGACTCAGAAAGTTTAAGTAGGCTGCAACTAGTGCCATTACACCACAGCGATTAAACATTGGCAGGTTATCCTCATTAATGATGGCCATGTCCTTCAAACAACAAGAAGCAAAATTAACTTAAAGGATCTGTATTTACAATATTAATTATTCTCTTTTGTGTTTTAGATTTTATTGAAATAGCCATTTCATGCACATGTACATACAACCCCCTCCCCCAGCAGTTTGTACATATTTCCTTTTAAGCATTTCAAACAGAGAAGAAGAAAAAAGAAAACAGCTACAAAAAAAAAAACAGTGAATCAAGGAAGAAAAACGCACATTCTGAAACTTGATTAACTTAAGTATGGTGGATACTGCTAGAAAAACATTCTCTCTTTTGTCTCATCACTAGTGCTTTCCTAGTAAATGTAATATACACTTCAATTGGTCCCAATTTTGATATCAGCAGGGAATAGTTTACATTTAAAATTTTTGCATAGGATTCTCCTTGTTCTTCCTTTTCCTTCTTCAATCCTACTCTCATTTTATCTCTCTCTAACTGCAACCTCTTATTTCCCAATTTCTTTAAAAGCCTCACTTATTAAGGCTACCTTTCCCATTTTGGGTTAATGGCAGATGACCTTGATGAATCAAGCCCTAAGAGTCACCTTGTCCTTCCTCAAAATCTTTTTTCCATTCCTTTTGACTTCCATCTTAATACGTTCCTTTCTTTTTCATTTATCATCTTGAAACTTTCTCACATTCTACAGCCTTTTTTTTCCTCCCAACATTCCCAGCCTTCTTTTTCTCTCCCTCTACAATTTTCAGCTTCTTTCTTCCTCCCATCTCCTTCCTGTTTTGAGCAGCAGGAATCCATTCCTGTCTCTCAACATCTTACTCAGTTTGTTTGTTCAAGATTCTCTGGTTTGTGGATATATATTTAAAATATTAGTGCTAACAATTCCTATTACTCCAAACTCAAGCGTGGGATAAGGACAAACTGATAATAAGAGGAGAAAGATGGGTACAACTTAAGAGAGAGCAAGGAAAAGAAAGAATGTGGGGGAAATGGATAAGGAAAATGTGGAAGGAGGGAAGGGGTGAGATGCCACGCAGAACAGTGGCAAAGCCAGATGTTAAAATATGGGCAGGCACAAAGTTTCCTCTGCCCTCCCAATGCAAAACGAAGATGCTTGAGTTGGCAGGGACCCCCATGCCCTGCCAAATGAGGACCTCCTCCTCTGGTGGCCAAAACTCTTTCCAAGCTTGGCAGCTGGAAGCAGTGTCCCTGAGTCAACGCTAGCGCACCATGCATGCTTAGTTTCTGTACATGTGTGGGGTGTCAGCAGCAGTTAGGAGACACTGCTGTTGGCTGCCAAGCTTGGAAAGAGCTCTGCCACGGGAAAAGGAGGTTCTTCAGTTGGCAGGGCTTGGGGATACCCACCAGCTGCAGCAAACGTGAACCAATTTTGGATGGGTCTGAGCCAACCCCTGGCTATGCCACTTACATAGTACTGTTGTAGATGATGGCTGATAAACACCTGCATGGTCCACCCTGTCTGCCCAACAAAACAAACTCCTAGTATATGATAACATATGCACACTTAAGCTGTCCTTGCCATTTTCAGAGCACAGATCTTAGAAATATGCCTGACATTGGCTTAATTTTCAACTACTGGATATGCCGTTGAAGCCTGTTCCAGTCCAACCGTACCTATCTAGCTATGTTTTGATTCTGTTATTTCAAAATAGGAATCCTTTATGCTTATCCCATGTGTTCTTGAATTCTGTGACTGTTTTTCTCTCCACCATCTCCCAAAGGAGGGCATTCCAGACATCCACCATCCAGTGAAGGCAAAGATATGGTTATGGGAAAAGGTGGGAAGATAAAACAGAAAGCAGAGGATAAGGCCAACAAAGGGGTAAGAGAAGAAAAAAAGAGGGGATAGAAGGGAAGTGGTTTAATTACCAGGCAAATTAGACTGAGGTAGGGGTATCTAGATTTTCAGAAAATGTTTGATAAAGTCCCTTATGACTCCTGAAAAATATTAAAAACCCATGGGATAGGAGGCAATGCTATGTTGTGGATAAAGAATTGGTTGATGGATAGAAAACAAAGGGTAGGTTAAATGGCCAGTTCTCTCAGTGAAGGAGGGTGAATAGTGGAGTGCCCCAAGAATCTGTACTGGGGCCGGTGCTATATAAAATATTTATTAATGATCTGGAAATGGGAACAGGTGAGGTGATTAAATTTGCAGACAACACAAAACTGTTGTTAAAACAAAGTTGTTTGTTAAAACCCATGCGGACTGTGAAACATTGCAGGAAGTCCTTAGGAAACTGGAAAACTGGGCATCCAAATGGCAGATGAGATTTAATGTGGTCAAATACAAAGTGATATACACTGGGAAGAATGATCCAAATCATTGTTACCTGATGCTAGATTCCATCCTAGGAGTCAGCATCCAAGAAAAAGATTTTGGTGTCATGAACAATATCCTGAAATCTTCTGCCCAGTGTGTGGCAGCAGACAAAAACGCAAACTGAACGCTAGGAATTATTAGGAAAGGGATAGAAAATAAGACAAAGAATATTATAATGCCTCTGTATCACTGCATGGTGCAACCTCACCTCAGGTATTGTGTGTAATTTTGGTTGCCGTATCTTAAAAAAAGATATATCAGAATTAGAAAAGGATCAAAAAAGGGCAGCCAAAATGATTTAGGGGTTTAGAACTCCTATCATATGAGAAAAGGGTTAGCACTCTTCAGCTTAGAAAAGATACAGCTGAGGGGGGGGGGGGGGGGGGTTACGATAGAGGTCTACACAACACTAAGTTGTATAGAACAAGTACATGTAAATCGATATTTTTAAGTACAAAGACTAGGAGACACTCAAGGAAGCTACATGGTATTACTTTTAAAACGAACAGGAGGAAATATTTTTCCATTCAACAAATAGTTAAGTTCTGGAACTTATTGACAGGATGTGGTATCAGCAGTTAGCGTATCTGTTTTTTTTTAAAAAAAGGTTTGGTCAAGTTCTTGGAGGAAAAGTCCATAATATGCTATTGAGATATGCTTGGGGAAAGACATTGCTTGTCCCTGGGATCAGCAGCACGAATCTTGCTACTGTTTGGGGTTCTGTCAGATACTTGTGACCTGAATTAGCCACTGTTGGAAGAAGGATACTGGGCTAGATGGACTATTGGCTGACCTAGTACAGCTATTCTTATGTACTTAGGATGCTGGGCCGAAGGTATTATGGAGAAAGAGAAGCAGCACAATGGGGATTGCAGACTGGAGCTAACTATCTCTTCCACAATTCCCGGTGTGTCATTTTATTCTGGGGTACTTCCATTGATGTCGCTTTTTAAGTTCTTTCTATTTCTTGGCACTTTACAGATTTCCAGCATTCTTGTTTTTCCTATCTCATTTAGAAAAGAATTCAGTTTGTTTCAAGGTACCTGGATATATCCCAGTTGGCCTCCAATGATTATCCTTTTTGGTGGAACACAAAGTTAAAATTTTTAAATGAGGTTATTCATTGGTCAAACTGGCAAAATAGGAATGAATGGTCCAATGGAAAGTTGCTCCAATTTAAAATCTTTGAAACCCTTCTGCAAGAATTTGGCTTATTACCTAAATACTATTTACAGCAGTTAAGAGATTTTATAAAGAATTCTACCATTAATTTGTTAATGATACATCAGAAATCTGACCTTGAACTATTCTGTAAGTCCCTTGTTGATGCCCCTAAGAAAGCCTCAAGAATTTATAAGATTCTTAAAGTTGCTGTCTTACATACCATTGCTGACACTAGGGCTGTACCAAATATTCGTATTCAATTCGGCCCCAAATAGTGCCTTGAATACATTATTCGTATTCGGCCAAATAGTGATTTAATTTCGAATACGAATAATCTGGGGCTCTACTGTGCTAATTCCTACTGAAATAAACACTTGTTCTCTGATTTAGCGTTGCTTCTTTTATTATTTGTTATGTAAAAGCTCAATGTCCAATTCAGCCAAATAATATTTTTAATTATTTGCATTTGGCCGAATAGTAAAATATGCTATTCAGTACAGCTCTACACATGGAAAAAGTCTGTAAGAAAGATTGTTGTCCAGGGAAGAATGTGCCTTGTTTTGAGTTCACAACCTAGTCCTTGGGGCACACCTAGCCAGTCAGGTTTCCAGCATATCCACAATGAACATGTTACATACAACTGAGAGAGTGCATGCAAATTTATCTTGTGCATATTCATTGTGGCTTATCCTAAAACTCTGACTGGCTAGGTATGTCCTGAGGACTGAAAACCCCTGGTTTAAATTATGCTAACCTTCCCCTTTTAGTTGGGATGTTGAGTTTGTTCGTGGAGTGCAGTTGGGTTTGGAAGAGATGGCCATTAGTGATGTTGGGGGGGGGGGGGGGGGTCAGGGAGATTGATACTATAGATGCTGAAAGGGGTTTGGGGTACAGATGGCTATTAGTGATATTGGGAAAGGTCTGGGGAGGGTGGAGACGGCTATTAATCATGTCGAGAGGTCGGGGGGGAGGGAGATGGCTAGTAATCATGTTTTGGGGCAGGAGAAGGATGACTACTACTGATGTCATGGGGGGGAGGTCAAAGGGTGGTGGTATGAAGGAGAGAATCATTGCTGTAGGATGCAGTAGCTTTAAAAAGCTTCAGACATGAAAACTTGGGTGAAAAAGGACAGCAGATACACATGCTCTCCTAAACTTCATTATAGCATTTTACAAAAGGTTCCACATTTGACAAAGCCTTTTGTATAATACCAGGGAAACTGACGTCCCAATATGGACTTCTTAATTCCCATTGTGATGTTCAATGTGAACGGGTTACTAATGTACTACACTACATCCATAACTATTCTCAATAAAATGCAGTTTTATGATATTTAAAAAACATTTTTGGATACTCAATGAAAAATTCTTAAATGGAAAATTTCAAAGACAGATAGAGGGAAAAATGACAGAGCACTACTTTTAATCATATAACAGAAAATGTAATGTTAAAATTGGGAAAGAGGATTCCAGTATAACAAACTTACACAATGATCCTAAAATAACATACCTGTAATGCAATGGCAAGCCGAATGAGGTCAATAACCACTTCTTCATTGGCTAGCTCAATAGTTAACAGTGCTAAAGCAGTGTAGAGTAATTCAAAGTTCTTTTGGACATTGTCTTCTTCTTTGCAGCCCAGGTAGATATGTCTGTATAATTGCTGCCCGTGCTTAAAACAAGGAGAAATTACTGTCAAATTATCTGATATTTTTCTGTCGATGGGACTGAAACTGAATGGAGCTTGAAACATTGTAAATGCTGTTTGAAGAAACACATTCTGCCATTTACCACATACTTTATTCAAAATGTTATTAACCTAGAAGCAAAACTGATTCAATTGTCTTTGTTCACATAGCACACTCTGACTGTGATATTAGCTTTTCTATTGCTTTTAGGGACCATAAATAAAAAATGTGTAGACCTATAGCTAACCAGATGAAATAAATGGCAACATATAGAGAGAGAGAAGAGAGGAAGGGTGAGCTATAGGGACAGAACAGAGATGGTGAAATACATCAACAAGGAAGGCTTTGCATGAGGGAGAAAAAACAAGATGGGGAAGGTACAAGAGGGATGGATGGGAAAGTAGGGATAGATAAAGAGAGATGGAAGAGATGAACTGGCAGAGAAAGGAGACAGATGAAGAAATGCTGGGTACAAGTTTAAGCTGGACAAGAAAGAAAAGCTGAATTATGTGTATGAAAGAGATGGAAGCAAAAAGCAAAAGGAAAGTTCAGGAAACCAGCTTAAATTAGAGAAAAACTAGGCTGAATAAGGAGAAAGTGGGATGAGAAGAAACAAATATGGAGAAATAGGGAGCAGAGAGAAAAGTTTGAGGGAGGAGGAATAAAATACAGATGGAAAAAGAAGGGGTCAGAAAGAAGGAGACACATACAGAGGAGAGAAAACTGGAGGGTGAGAGAGGTGGGATACAGGAATGAGACTGAGGAAAAATAGAAACATGTGAGGTGTAAACTGTGGGGTGAGATGGAGAGAAGAATAGAGAAAGGTAATATGACAGAATGATTTAAAAGATACATAGAGACAGAAAAAGGTAAAGAGAAAAATGAAAGGCCATGAAAATGAGAGCCAGAAGAGGACACAATCAGAGATTGAAAAAGTTTGATAAGGAAAACAAAAATAAAAATAGAAGTTTTTTAAAATTGTAGATATTTGGAGGTCACGTGGTGCCAAGCTAAAAAGTAGGCAAGGCCATTTGACATTATTTGATTAATGAAGTTTTGATGGCTCAGTGTCAGACAGAACGTTTATTGATATTACTACTCATTGCTGTGAAACAGGTCTAAATTGTTCACAGATAAATGATACAACCATTTTTTTCCTTTT
The DNA here is from genome assembly GCF_901765095.1 of Microcaecilia unicolor. Classification (NCBI taxonomy): domain Eukaryota; kingdom Metazoa; phylum Chordata; class Amphibia; order Gymnophiona; family Siphonopidae; genus Microcaecilia; species Microcaecilia unicolor. The sequence continues at coordinate 591,263,422 of NC_044031.1, read as the reverse complement.
TTATACACCTATATTGGTCTTCTTGTACTGGGAGAATGGGCATGCAAGTGGCAGATGAAGTTCAATGTTGACAAGTGCAAAGTGATGCATGTGGGTAAGAGGAACCCGAATTATAGCTACGTCTTGCAAGGTTCCGCGTTAGGAGTTACGGATCAAGAAAGGGATCTGGGTGTCGTCGTCGTCGATGATACGCTGAAACCTTCTGCTCAGTGTGCTGCTGCGGCTAGGAAAGCGAATAGAATGTTGGGTGTTATTAGGAAGGGTATGGAGTCCAGGTGTGCGGATGTTATAATGCCGTTGTATCGCTCCATGGTGCGACCGCACCTGGAGTATTGTGTTCAGTACTGGTCTCCGTATCTCAAAAAAGATATAGTAGAATTGGAAAAGGTACAGCGAAGGGCGACGAAAATGATAGTGGGGATGGGACGACTTTCCTATGAAGAGAGGCTGAGAAGGCTAGGGCTTTTCAGCTTGGAGAAGAGACGGCTGAGGGGAGATATGATAGAAGTGTATAAAATACTGAGTTGAATGGATCGGGTGGATGTGAAGCGACTGTTCACGCTATCCAAAAATACTAGGACTAGAGGGCATGAGTTGAAGCTACAGTGTGGTAAATTTAAAACGAATCGGAGAAAATTTTTCTTCACCCAACGTGTAATTAGACTCTGGAATTCGTTGCCGGAGAACGTGGTACGGGCGGTTAGCTTGACGGAGTTTAAAAAGGGGTTAGATAGATTCCTAAAGGACAAGTCCATAGACCGCTATTAAATGGACTTGGAAAAATTCCGCATTTTTAGGTATAACTTGTCTGGAATGTTTTTACGTTTGGGGAGCGTGCCAGGTGCCCTTGACCTGGATTGGCCACTGTCGGTGACAGGATGCTGGGCTAGATGGACCTTTGGTCTTTCCCAGTATGGCACTACTTATGTACTTATGTACTGTGCAGGTACATAGTTACTTCTTGAGTCAAACATTTCAAGATATTTAATTCTAATTCAGTTGTGCTACATTGGTATGTATTTTCAAATGTGAAGCTATGATAATATACTGAAATATAGGCACTTTTTGCATTCTGTACTATGTTGTTGGTTTATCTAAATAGTACGGATCTTCCTAAAACTACAGAAACAGATAAGAGTATTGTTAAATGTGCCCATTTGTTGTTGTTACATTTGTACCCCGCGCTTTCCCACTCATGGCAGGCTCAATGCGGCTTACATGGGGCAATGGAGGGTTAAGTGACTTGCCCAGAGTCACAAGGAGCTGCCTGAAGTGGGAATCGAACTCAGTTCCTCAGTTCCCCAGGACCAAAGTCCACCACCCTAACCACTAGGCCACTCCTCCACTATCAATACATGAACTGTACTTGGCCTTTAGGCAAAGCACAATGGGTAAGTCCCTGAGGCCTGACGGCTTTAAAGCTGAATTTTACAAAATAATTCTGGAAAGTATTGCCCTTACTTATTAAAGCACAAGAAAAACTGCCAGACTCTTTAGTGTTAGCCCAAATTATTGTCTTGTTAAAAACAGACAAGGATCATTCTTTTCCCACCTCTTATAGGCTGATTTCTTTATTGAATTTTGAAATAAAATTATTTCCAAAATTTTGGCAAATAGGTTAGCATAGATTTTTCCCTCCTTGATAGCAGAATTGCATGTAGGTTTTGTTCAGGGTCACACTGCAGTTAAAAACATTAGAGCTATTTTAACATTTCTCAAAGTAGCTTGCCATAGCAAGCAACCTTCTTTACTGGTAAGCTTTGATGCCAAAAAGGCATTTGATAGAGTACATTTGGATTTTTTAATTGGGGTGCTAGAGGTATATGGCATTCAAGAAACTACATGTGATGCCATTAAGGCTCAGTATACCAATCTTCAAGCAGTTATATTGGTTAATGGAATACAACTGCAATCATTTAATATATGCTGAGGAACCAGACAGGGATGACCCTCCTCCCCCTATTTGCAATATTTTTAGATCCATCGATTACAGAAATCTTACACAATGTGGAGGTAGAGGGAGTGCATTTAGGACATCAGGAATTCAAAATTTCAGCATTTTCTGATGACCTACTAGACCATTTTGTCAACCCTCAAGCATCAATGGTGACTTTTCAGGTTTTAAGTACAGCCACCCAGACCAGGAAGTTTTGTATGGACAGAAATCTGATGTGGTAAAGGCGGTTAGCTTAGCGGAGTTTAAAAAAGGTTTGGCCGGCTTCCTAAAGGAAAAGTCCTTAGACTGTTATTAAATGGACTTGGGGAAAATCCAGTTTCTGGGATAAGCAGTATAAAATGTTTTGTACATTTTTGGGATCTTGCCGGGTATCTGTGACCTGGATTGGCCACTCTTTCACTGTGTCTAATGAACGGTAATTTGTTGTGGGCTTAGAACTCCCAATCACCTTAAAAAGTTGGCTCCTGTGGCTGGAGTTATTGTAATCCTTAATGTGGACCAGGTATCTCTTTTCCTTTACTTCCCACCATAACAAAAGAGCTGATCTATTATCTAGTATGACCCATAGCACCCAATTCAAAGTCATATTGCCTTAAACTGTACACCTAACCCACTACATATTTTCCCCATAAGAAAATTCTCCAAATGAAGAGGATCCAAAAAACCCATAAATTTTCCTTTTATAAAAAGTGAAAACATTTACATCAAAATCTCAAGAAGAAAGCTGCACCAAAAGCTAACATTACACCTGATGTGGAGAAAACTTCTCCTCTCAGCTTGTTAGTTTGGAGATATTCAGGAACAGCTGATTGCCTGGGATCCCACCCAGAAGAGGAACATACCTGGCCTTTTATTTTTAACTCTAGGAGGCCAAGGGGAAGAAATCCACATGCACCCCACTAATAAATAAAAAAATATAGATCAAAGGCCTTTGGGGGAGAGAAGAGGGTCACACCTACAATCAGGCAGTGCATCCAGAACTGTCTCAACTCTTTCCATCTCTCTGCTCCATTTTATTAACTAAAGGAATGCATTAAGTCACAGAGTCAGCAGGTATACAATATACATGATTTGATATATGGTATAAACAGTACAAGATATAGATGCTAATTGGTTGAAGATCATATTCAACTATCAGCATTCTACAGAACAAAGGTCAGACAGCTACTAGCTATTTTGGTAAAGATCATTATCATTCCAGTAAAGATCATTAACATTTATAGGAATAAGGAACTAATATACATTATTCCACATTATATTTCCACGCTCAGACATCTACATATTTCGCTTTCACTTCCTTAAGCTTGCTGAAACTGTTAATTCAGCAAGTATCAGTAAACTGTAACTAGGTTAAATGCATCTGTCCTGCTCTGTCTTAAAATTATCTCAATTTCACATTTTTAATGCTTAACTCTTGATATTCCCTTCTGAGCTGGGGGTCCTATCATTTTCATAATACATTCTTAATATCATCACAGGTAAACGTTTTTGGCCATCAAAAATGACCTCTTTCCAACAAAAATACCAAAGCCTTGTCAAGTTCTAATGAAAAGCAGACCAAAGGAGTGGCTCTTTTGGAGGCCTTATCTTTGGACTGTCCTCAAAACGTTCTAGGGTACCAGACATTACCGACATGTCCAAACTAACCCTTGGTCTGATTCTGCACCACACTAGATGAAGAAATATAATACCCTTTTAGAGATACTAGCAGAAGTTCATGAAAACATTTTCTCAACATTTCTAATGGAAACAGTAATTGAGGCCTTCAAAAATTTTAAAAATCACATGTTTATGGCCTCAGTTCTACTTGTGGCTAACTCTGATGATGCATTGTCAAACTATCTTTAATATGTACCAGACCTGTAACATATAGAGATGCCACCAGAGACTCCAACTTGGCCAATCCTTTTATGATGATTTTCTAATTTGACCACTGTCTGTTTAGAAAATTTATGTTCTAAATTCCTGAATAAGTACCTCTGTCTGAGATACAATGATGCTCTATTAACTAAAAATACTTTAGCCCCTACAGGAGGAGCCCCACCTCAAAATGAAAGTTAAACCACTTTGGGGAAGAGAACCAATGCCCCCCCCCCCCCCCCCCCCCCCCCCAAGGCAGAGTCTTTAATAGTAGACACTAGTAGGTAATAAGGAAGAAATCATGCCTTGATATTTCCCCAAATAAACCAGTCAACAACAGAAGAGACCCTTTTCAATTCAAAAGGGGGAACGGTAGTGTCCTTACGTCATAGTTTAAAGAAACCCCAGATGTCTGAGGAGGACTGGTTACCTGCATTTTTGGCATACCAGAACATGGCCCACAGAATAAAAATCTATAGGCCCTTGCATAGAATTGGACTTTTCACTTTTCATGTATTGCAACTTGATCTTCCTCCTTTCTGTAAATATTCAGTAAGATCACTCAGTAGCAGCAAAAAAGTATACCCCTTTGGTCAAACATATGTCACCACATACCACTGGATGAGATTTTCAATTCTGCTGCCAGCATCTCTCAATAACCTCAGCATAGGGGTGCCTAACTTGCCCATGATCTTCTAGTCTTGTCTCTTTTACTCAGCTCCTAGACCAGGAAACACCAGAAGTCTGTCCAGTGACAGTTCACTCACATACTGCATGCTCTGTCAGCTACTGCAGGCCCAAGTTTTAAGTGCTGCCACTGTCTCCTCCCAATGACAAGAAAACAGAAGGCACCTGGACTATTCTTGATCTTCTGGCCTGTTCTTTACTCACTACTCAGACTGGCAGGTTTCAGGAATCTCCCTAGCAACAGCCCACTCAGACAGTATGTGGTGTCTCTTTTGAAGCTTCTTTAAATAGTTCTATTGAAATTCTTCATTTGGGCAACAGTGTTATTATGGGTGACATATACCACAGGTAACCCCAGAATGCTATTTATCCCTAAGAATATACTAACCAGCAAAATGGTCTGTGCCAGAGCCGGTGGTTGGGAGGAGGGGCAGGTGGTTGGGAGGCGGGGATAGTGCTGGGCAGACTTATACGGTCTGTGCCCTGAAGAGCACAGGTACAAATCAAAGTAGGGTACATACAAAAAGCAGCAAATATGAGTTATCTTGTTGGGCAGACTGGATGGACCGTGCAGGTCTTTTTCTGCCGTCATCTACTATGTTACTATGTTACCTTTATGCTCTTTTGCCTACTTGTACTTTGTCATCATACTATAATGGGTAGGAACAGGGAATACAGATCAATTTCCAAATCTGAACAGTGCACCCTAGTAATAATGTCACATATGACATCATACACTGTACAAAGATGAGCTAAATCCCAGCTTTTTAGGGTAATAATATACCAATATATTTATGCTCATAGTAATGGAATGCAGAGAAGCTACTTACTGTGATGGATTACTATTTATCCCAGATTAGCAGGTAATAAGCTGAATCAAATATACTATATTGTGGTAAATTCAAATGGAGAAGAAAGTAAACAGTACCAAGCTTTCATGCTGGTTAACTATAGCAGTTCCACAGTTCTACTGATTTTGAAGGAACAGATTGCAGGAACACCGTCAGGAAGTTTTTCAAACTTACTTTATTATATAAGACTAACCTCTACAAGAATGTGCTTACCTTTTTCATGAAACTGACATCTTGCTTCGATATTTTTTCTCTTTTTATCTTTAGATCAGACACTTCAGGTATAATTCTAAAACAATCAACATAACATATCAGGTGAAAAGTAACTTTCCTTGACCATAATTGCCACGATTAGCAAAATAGATGTTGACACACTACCCTCAGCAATTAAAATTATTATTCACTTTTATGTTTTAATTGGAACAGGAAAAAGTATTGATAAGAAACTTAGGAGTCTGGCTGGATTATAAATTAGAATTTAAAGACCAGACTTCCATAGTGGTTAGAACTTCTTTTGCCAATTTAAGGTTTTTGAGGAGAGTGCGAGATTTATTAAATAGAGGATTTGGCAACTTTGATTCATGCTTTTATAACACTGAGAGTGGATTACTGCATTTCTCTTTATTGTGGTTTGCCTAAATATTAGCTAAAAAGATACAGTTATACAATAATAATAAAAAAAATCATCAAATCATGTTACACCATCCTTAGAAATTCACATTGGTTGCCTTTTGAGTGTTGAACAAGTTTATCATATGATTAATTTTCAAAACAGTCCATTATATTTAAGAGAGTTGTTACCTTATGAACCTTCTAGGTCATTGCATTCATCTCAAAATATTTTTTTCCAAATACCTAACAGAATCAAATATGTATCAACATCTTCTCATACATTTAGTTATATGGGATCTAAACTGTGGAATGAGATTCCAATGGATTTTAAAAAGTTTTCATATTTTAATTCAACAGTTGAAAGCTTGGAGCTTTCAAAAATAATATTCTTAAGTGTAAGATTTATTTGAAGTGATGGTGTTTGGAGTTTACATAAGGAAAGAAAAGAGGGAGAAAGATGAGGAAAAGATTTTTTAAAGACTAGTTTGTAGATTAGGTGGTTTATCATTATTTTGTATGTGTTTTTGCTTAATTTTATGTATATTGTATTATTTAATGATTATTATTTTTTTAAACGTAAAGTTTCAAGCTGCTTTGGTGAAGTATGTTGTAAAATAAAGTAAAATGGTCTTCTAGGGGGTAAATTAATAAAGCATTTCTTGCATGTAAAGCATGTTTTACAAGTGGGAAATGTTTGCTATAAAACTGTGTAGGTATACACACACATAGATGTACACATGCCCACAACAGCATGCATACTGTTAAGTGGACTCCACACAGGCATTCCTAGAGGCAGCATTTGGGTGGACCTGCAAGACGCTTGAGTATAACTGCAGAATACATGGAAAAAGTTGCACATGCCTTAGAGCAGGTATAACTCGGTACATCAGCATTTTTGCACTACTGGAGATTATTCACAGAACCTATTTTATATAGGAACAATCAAGAACATGTTGTCTTTGGCACTTCTGTGAGCCCGACATGGCATTTTTCTTTTTTTTTTTTCTTTTTCCTTAAAATTTAAAACAGTTTACAATAATTCACCAAAGATGACTTTGTCAAGTTATGTGCCAAGAAATACAACGGAAAATATTTAGGGATAATTCCCTCTTTTACCAATTTTTTTACAGGCATTAGTCCATTAGGAGGGAGACTGATCAATACACCATAACCCGAAAGGAGGTATACAAAAAAAGAAAAAGAAAATAGGAAAGCAAGGTTTAATTAACTGCATCTAAACTCTTTAAAAAGTCCAGAGGTCGTTACAAGTCAGGTTTTAGGAGCTCTTGCGTCCAAAAAAGAACGAAGTTGTGAAGGATCAAAAAAATGAAAACATTATCAATCTGTATTACGCATTTACATGGAAACCTTAACTGAAATTTAGCACCCAAGTTCAAAGCTTCCTGCCGCATAGCTAGAAACGTCTTCTTTCTTTTCTGTGTCCATCTGGAAACGTCAGGAAATATCTGAATCTTTTCTCCCATAAAAGTAACTGAAGCAGATTGTCTCAAATAAAGTCTTAACAAAGCTTCCTGATCTTGAAGAAATACAAAAGAGACCAGTAAGGTGGCACGAAAATCCACCTCTTCTTGTGACCTCTCTAAAAGAGCTGAAACATTTAAGCTATCAGAAGATGAGTCAGCCACCTCTTCACCTTGTAATCTAGCTTCCCGAGTAGAGGAAATTGGTAAATAATAAAGCTTTTGTAATGGAGGAAGCCCAGTTTCAGAGTATTGGAAAACTTCTTTTAAACATTTATGGAATACATCCCGTGGGGAGCTTAGTTTAACAGATGGAAAATTTAATAGTCTCAAGTTTAATGATCTAGCTCTATTTTCTAAGTTCTCCAATTTTCGATGAACTGTATTTGCATCTTGTAGCAGTTTATGTTCTACCTCTTTTACCTGGGATAAAGATAATTCACAATCTTTCAAACTATTCTCCTGATGGGTTAGTCGAGATTGAATTGTTTCAATCATTGAGGCATTCATCTAGCCAACCATAAGGACTCAAACATTACCTTTGCAGGTCTTACCAATGGTTGTAAAGTTGTATCAGGTCTAGGCCGTGTTTCACTCACCATTGACGGTCTAGATATTGTCTCTAATCCTGACAAGTTCAACCCGGCAACTGAAGAGGTAACTAAGAGGCTCAGATTTTCAGGGGAAACCCCATCCTGGAGTGTCACTGTATCAGAAGGAAGCCCCTCCTTAGCCGGTTCAGAGACCCCAACTTCCGAGGTCTCGACGGGCTTGCTTCCCGACATGCTCCCCGCTCCTTGAGCCTGCTGTACTGGACTTCGCAGGCTAAGAGAAATCTCACTTTCCTGAGCAGGACTCCTCTCTGTACCGGTCAAAGGAATGCCCTGGGATACAGTAGGCGTCGTATATGCTGTGATCAGAGCCTAACGAAGAGCTGGGATTGCACAGGGTAAGGAGGAAGCTCCTCTAATCTTTCCCTTTCTCTTTGGCATAATAAAAAAATCAGGAAATACGTTAAAGGAGAAAAAATTCTCCCGGAGCTCAGCATAGCACATCTGACCTCGACACCATCTGGGTCAGTCTCAGCAGACATGGCATTTTTCATATTCAATTAAGTCAAGTTGCCTTTGATGATGTTGTAACTCACCAACCCAGCTACGTTATTTTTTAAAATAATTTTTGCAATTGTTTGCTTTATTATTTTGATTGAACATTTTGACAGTTTGTGTGGACCAATGATTATATATTTTAAAATCTTCTCCTGAAATAAGGGGAAGTTTGCTATATGATGAACCAAATTATTTTATAAAAATGTATCTATATGATTGATTTTTGAGTGCATTTCATGTCTTTACAAACAGGCATAAAATAGCTCTACTTTTTAAAATATATATAGGCACTTTGTTCTAAAATTACCCTCCATGTGTGCAATGCCAAGAAAATTGTACACTTATTCTCTTCAATGGACACAAAATAAAATTCTCTTTAATAAATGATGCCTGCATTTGTCCAAAAATTGGTTATCCTCAGAATATATTGTGAAACAGATTAATTCACGTGTACTGAACTCTGTCACACAAAAGAGGACAGAAGAAAACAGCAGCATATACAGAATGACTTTGTTTTGGACAAATATAACTAAGAACATGTACCACTTTGATAATTGTTTGAGGGGGGGGGGGGAGAGGCGAAGGTATCATCGTGGGCTATTGGTAACTATGCCTCACTGAATAAAATAACATATCTTAATAGTAGCCCACATTGATAAATATACCTCTTAAATGTTAAGCAACCCAAGTGTCACAACGAAGCCAGTATAAAATGAGATCTTACCTTATTCCTCTAAGTTTTGCTCTGTTATCATGGCGATCAATAAGGTTGTGCAATATTTCCAAAACCAGTTGTCTTAGCTCAGAGTCTTCCATGAGTGATACAGACAATAAAGGATCTAGAATTGGAGATGGAAGAGCAGCAGCAATGGTCTTCGCTTTGTATCCTGAGGTTACCTGCATTTAAAAGAAAATGCAAGGTCTGAATATACTATATGCTATACTTTTCATGTGAAGATAAAATGATTCCCAGTTAAGAATATATTAAATAATTTCACAGTGAATAAGGTTATCTTTATTTTCTAAAGGCTACTGTTACTACTATAACTACACTAAAAACTTTAAAAGGGGTAACCAAGTTCTTCTGTTGTAAAAAAAAAAAAAATTGACCGAGGCAGGTGGCCAATTTATCGAGGTCTGAGCTTTCGAGGACCAGAGCCTACATTAACAATTTTGCTATGGCTACTCCTCCTCTTCTTACCATTGTAAGGATGCTAATGTAGCAGCACATGGGCTAATATTCAGCAGACCGGCAAACAGTTAAAAGTTAACTTTAGGTCTGCTGCTAAATTTGTCCAGCCTAATTTAATCAGTTAAATTTAATTAGACAGTGCTGAATATTAATATTAGTATTATATGTCTAAAGTAAAAAACACACTCTCAGAATGCCCCCACCCCCTAAGTGCTGCATTAATTTAACCCACTGAATCAGCCCTCAGGTCCCATCTAGCCAGTCAGGTTTTCAAGATACCCACAATAAAAATACATGAGATAAATTTTCATGTACAACTTCCATTCTATGCAAATCTATGTCATGCATATTCACTGTGGACATCCTGAAAACTGGCTAGATGTGAGTAAAGGGTTGGGATGAGAACCTCTGGCTAAATCAGATAAATCTTTTGTCAAAAAGATGGCCAAACAAAATTAATGTGGTCATCATTGGGGGGGGGGGGGGGGGGGGGGGGGGGAGGGTAAGAAAGGAATTTTCAAAATCAAAATTGTATTTAGGTAATTATGCAGTTACGCAGACAGATCTTTTGAATACTGCCCTCATAGTAGATGGTAGTAGTTAAGAACATTCAAGCCATATAGACTATTCAGTTTTATTGGTCTACACTGATGAGCATTTCTCAGCTGTCAGTAATAAAAGCTTGACCACTAACAATCTCGCTCATGTCAGTCAGCTTTTACTATCCTGGATAGATGAGCACACAAGTTACCAAACTTATTCCAACATCATACCTCCTGATTTCTCATGCTTTTAACAACAAGTTCTGTAATAATTTAAAAGTTAGCACAGCTGTTGCCTTAAGAGTTTTGGTAGATGCCATGTCTGCCAACAGGCTATCCAGATATCTACTGATCTCTCAATAAAGATGTATTTTCTCATGTTTCCTCTGTACTTTCCTTCTTGCAACTTCAACTCTTAAGCCCTAGTCTTTGGATTTATTTTTTATGAACATTTAACCATCCTATTTCATATGTTACTGATGCCTGTAAAATATTTGAATAAATGATATCCTTCATTTCTCTTCTCATCTCCAGCAAGAACATTTTCAGTGTATAAAGCCTTTTGCAGGTTTAGTGCTGTAGGCCTTGTACCATTTTGGTAGCTTTTTCTGAATCACTTCCATACTATGCTTATGAAGGTATAATGGCCTTTAGAAATGAATGGAGTACTAAAGTAGTGTCTTCATTAGTGACATTCACAATAGCAAATAATGGAACATAAAGGAACTAATACGCTAACATTACAGTAGATTTGTAGATTAGATGTTAGTTCTAAACATTTGGTGAATAATTTTATAAATTGTTTATACACAGAAATTTGGATACACCATCAGGGAGAATGTATCTATCATGCTCTGGAAACAGGACACTGCTACCACCTGAATCGTAAAGAAATTGAGCAAAACACCTTACTCCACACCTTTTTGTAAATCCCTCCCCAACACAAGGAATATCTGAATACAGCTCCACAGGGCCCTAAGCTGTATACCAAGACTCAAACACATTCTATACCCACAAAAAGGTCAGCAAACTCAGCCAGCTAGATCATAACATGTAAGAGCTATTCCGCAGCAGTTGTAACTGCCACTTCTCGAGAACCAAGCCATAAATGAAAAGAAGACCATTTGTCATTACAATTGGCCCTTGCCTTAACAGCCCTGGGAAGTTGCAGAAAGCACAGTGGCTCCTCCACCAACAGGCCAAGGTTGCTGAGGCCAATCCAGAGCCACCAGAAACACATGGCCTAGGTGACTGGCAATCTTCACAGAACCCAGCCAATCAGTAGCCACATTGAGAATATGTAGAAAAGATCTTCCACAGCCTTGGCAACCAGGCTCCTACTTTCCTGGATCCATGGGATTCAAACTGAAGAAATTAGTCTGCACACTGTTGACTCCTCCAATGTGGGCTGTGGATAAGGCAGTAAGATGGTTAAGTACATTAAGTGTTGCCATACTGGAACAGACCAAAAGTCCATCAAGCTCAGAATCCTTTTACGAAATATCAAGTAATCAGGTTAACCCTTGATTGCCATTGGCAATTGTAGTGATAGGGTGGATCGAATTGGTGGAGGGGTAGCATTGTATGTTAAGGAGAGCCTTGAATCAAATAGATTGAAAATTCTGCAGGAAATAAAACACATCTTGGAATCCCTATGGATTGGAAATTCCATGCGTAAAGAAGAAAAGGATAGTGAGAGGATGTAGGTATTGGGAAGAGATTCTGCAAAGTCTGGAGGGTGACCAACGTAACGATGATTTTTAAAAAGGGATCCAGGGCTGATCTGGGATATTACAGGCCGGTAAGCCTAACTTCAGTACCAGGCAAAACAGTGGAAGCTATTATAAAGAATACAATTACAAAACATAGACAAAAACATGGTTTAATGAGTTAGAGTCAACATAGGTTCAGCCAAGGTAAGTCTTACCTCACCAATTTGTTTCATTTCTTTGAAGGCATGAATAAACATGTTGATAAAGGTAAGCCTGTTGATGTAGTGTATCTAGATTTTCAGAAAGCTTTTGACAAAGTTCCTAATGAGAGACTCCTTTGAAAATTAAAATGTCGCAGGATAGGAAGCAATGTCTTTCTGTGGCTTAAGAATTGGTTATTGGACAGAAAATAGAGGGTAGGGTTAAATGGTCATTTTTCTCAATGGTGAATAGTAGAGTGCCACAGGGATCTGTACTGGGACCAGTGCCTATTTAACATATTTATAAATGATCTGGAAACTGGAACAAGTGAGGTGATTAAATTTCCAGATGATACAAAACTATTGAAAGTTGTTAAACATATGCGTATTGTAAAAAATTGAAGGAAGACCTTAGGAAACTGGAAGACTGGGCATCCAAATGGCAGATGAAATTTAATGTGGACAAATGCAAAGTGATGCACATTGGGAAGAATAATCCAAATAATAGTTACCGGATGCTGGGGTCCACCTTAGGAGTCAGTACTCAAGAAAAAGATCTAGATGTCATTGTATACAATATGCTGAAATGTTCTGCTCAATGTGTGGCGGCAGCCAAAAAAGCAAACAGGATGCTAGGAATATTAGGAAAGGGATGCAAAATAAGACCACGTTTATTATAATGTCTCTGTACTGCTCCATGGTGCGATCTCACCTTGAGTATTGCATTCAATTCTGGTCACTGTATCTAAAAAAAATATATATAGTGTTATTAAAAAAGGTTCAAAGTAGAGTGACCAAAGTGATAAACGGATGGAACTCCTCTCATATGAAGAAAGGCTACAGAGGTTAGGCCTCTTCAGCTTGGAAAAGACAGCTGAGGGGGGATATAATTAAGGTCTACAAAATTCTGAGTGGAGTGAAACAGGTAAAAGTGAATCGATTTTTCACTCTTTCAAAAAGTATAAAGACCAGGGGACACTCAATGAAATTACATGGAAATACTTTTAAAACAAATAGGAGGAAATATTTTTTCACTCAAAGAATAGTTAAGCTCTGGAACTTGTTGCCGGAGGACGTGATAACAGTGGTTAGCATATCTGGGTTTAAAAAGGTTTGGATACGTTCCTGGAGCAAAAGTCCACTGCTTGCCTCAGGATTGGTAGCATGGTACTTGCGACCTGGATTGGCCACTGTTGGAAGGAGGATACAGAACTAGATGGTCTGACCCAGTATGGCTGTTATGTACTAAAATGGTCAATGGTCTTTGTCATAAAGTATATGGGGAAGACTTAAAAATCTCAATATGTGTACTTTGGAAGAAAGATGGTAAAGTGGCGATATGATAGAGACATTTAAAAACCTCAGTGCCATAAGTGCACAGGAGGTAAGTCTCTTTCAACAGAAAGGACGTTCTGGAATGCAGGGTCATAGGATGAAGGTGAAAGGGGCTAGACTCAGGAGTAACCTAAGAAAACATTTCTTTACAGAAAATGTAGTAGATGCATGCAGTGGTTGAGGTAGTGAAGATGAAGACTGTATCCAAATTCAAGGAAGAATGGGACAGGCACATAGGATCTCTAAGGGAGAGGAAGACATAGTAGATAGCAGGGATGGGAAACTGGATAGGCCATAAACTCTTTGCATGTTGTCATTTTCTCTGTTTCTATTTTCCTCATGGCTAAATTACACATTAGAATAAATCATACAGTTTGTTTTAAAAACTTGTGATTATAGAATTTGAGTATTGTTGTTAGGTCTTATAAAATCAATTTATCCTGTCACCCAAAGTAAACATTTCTGTGGATGCTTCTGATCAAACTAGGCTACATTTAATTTACCTTAAGCATATTCTTAATCATTGGAAACTATGCTGGGCTTACCATAAGCAGAGATCTCAGCAGCATAATCTGAATCCTCTTGGTTCCCAAATCCCTATAAAAAGAAAGTGATATAAAAATGATTTTCAAAATAGGGTAAGAAAAAGTGATCCCACAAGAAACTACAACAGAAAACTGAATTGTGAATGTGGTATGCTTAAAGGTACATGAAATACAACTTATAATTGGTCTAATTGTCTAATTCTATTGATCTGCTAATTTATTAAAATTTGTGATTAGCAGCATTTTCATGTGTTATATACAGAGTGTCACAATTACTGTAAAAGAGGCGGCACCACAGTCTGCATACACTAACATAGTATCAGTCATGGAGTTACAAGGGTCAGTAAAGTGAATGATACATACCTGTAGCAGGTGTTCTCCGAGGACAGCAGGCTGATTGTTCTCACGACTGGGTGACGTCCGCGGCAGCCCCCACCAACCGGAAAGAAGCTTCGCGGGACGGTCGGCACGCAGGGCACGCCCACCGCGCATGCGCGGCCGTCTTCCCGCCCGTGCGCGACCGCTCCCGCCAGTTGAATGACTAGCAAAAGATGAAACACACACAACTCCAAAGGGGAGGAGGGAGGGTAGGTGAGAACAATCAGCCTGCTGTCCTCGGAGAACACCTGCTACAGGTATGTATCATTCACTTTCTCCGAGGACAAGCAGGCTGCTTGTTCTCACGACTGGGGTATCCCTAGCTCTCAGGCTCACTCAAAACAAGAACCCCGGTCAATTGAACCTCGCAACGGCGAGGGTACAACAGAAATTGACCTACGAAGAACAACTAACTGAGAGTGCAGCCTGACCAGAATAAATTCGGGTCCTGGAGGGTGGAGTTGGATTTACACCCCAAACAGATTCTGCAGCACCGACTGCCCGAACCGACTGTCGCGTCGGGTATCCTGCTGGAGGCAGTAATGAGATGTGAATGTGTGGACAGATGACCACGTCGCAGCCTTGCAAATCTCTTCAATAGTGGCTGACTTCAAGTGGGCCACCGACGCTGCCATGGCTCTAACACTATGAGCCGTGACATGACCCTCAAGAGCCAGCCCAGCCTGGGCGTAAGTGAAGGAAATGCAATCTGCTAGCCAATTGGAGATGGTGCGTTTCCCGACAGCGACCCCTAGCCTGTTAGGGTCGAAAGAAATAAACAACTGGGCGGACTGTCTGTTGGGCTGTGTCCGCTCCAAGTAGAAGGCCAATGCTCTCTTGCAGTCCAATGTGTGCAACTGACGTTCAGCAGGGCGGGTATGCGGCCTGGGGAAGAATGTTGGCAAGACAATTGACTGGTTAAGATGGAACTCCGACACCACCTTCGGCAGGAACTTTGGGTGGGTGCGGAGCACTACTCTGTTGTGATGAAATTTGGTATATGGAGCATGAGCTACCAGGGCTTGAAGCTCACTGACCCTACGAGCTGAAGTAACTGCCACCAAGAAAATGACCTTCCAGGTCAAGTACTTCAGATGGCAGGTATTCAGTGGCTCAAAAGGAGGTTTCATCAGTTGGGTGAGGACGACGTTGAGATCCCATGACACAGTAGGAGGCTTGATAGGGGGCTTTGACAAAGCAAGCCTCTCATGAATCGAACGACTAAAGGCTCTCCAGAGATGGCTTTACCTTCCACACGATAATGGTAAGCACTAATCGCACTAAGGTGATTCCTTACTGAGTTGGTCTTGAGGCCAGACTCTGATAAGTGCAGAAGGTATTCAAGCAGGTTCTGTGCAGGGCAGGAACGAGGTTCTAGGGCCTTGCTCTCACACCACACGACAAACCTCCTCCACTTGAAAAAGTAACTCTTTTTAGTGGAATCCTTCCTAGAGGCAAGTAAGACCCGGGAGACACCCTCAGACAGACCCAACGCAGTGAAGTCTACGCCCTCAACATCCAGGCCGTGAGAGCCAGAGACTGAAGGTTGGGGTGCAGCAACGCTCCGTCGTTCTGCGAAATGAGAGTCGGAAAACACTCCAATCTCCACGGTTCTTCGGAGGACAACTCCAGAAGAAGAGGGAACCAGATCTGACGGGGCCAAAAAGGCGCTATCAGAATCATGGCGCCGTGGTCTTGCTTGAGCTTCAGTAAAGTCTTCCCCACCAAAGGTATGGGAGGATAAGCATACAGGAGGCCGGTCCCCCAATGGAGAAGAAAGGCATCCGACGCTAGCCTGCCGTGTGCCTGAAGTCTGGAACAGAACAGAGGCAGCTTGTGGTTGGTCTGAGAGGCGAAAAGGTCCACCGAGGGGGTGCCCCACGCTCGGAAGATCTTGCGTACCACACTGGAATGGAGCGACCACTCGTGCGGTTGCATGACTCTGCTCAGTCTGTCGGCCAGACTGTTGTTTACGCCTGCCAGATACGTGGCTTGGAGGAGCATGCCGAACCGACACGCCCAACGCCACATCCCGACGGCCTCCTGGCACAGGGGGCGAGATCCGGTGCCCCCCTGCTTGTTGACGTAATACATTGCAACCTGATTGTCTGTCCGAATTTGGATAATTTGGCAGGACAGCCGATCTCTGAAAGCCTTCAGTGCGTTCCAGATCGCTCGGAGCTCCAGGAGGTTGATCTGCAGATCCTTTTCCTGGAGGGACCACAGACCCTGGGTGTGAAGCCCATCGACATGGGCTCCCCACCCCAGGCGAGATGCATCCGTCGTCAGCACTTTCGTGGGCTGCGGAATTGGAATGGACGTCCCAGGGTCAAATTGGTCCGGATGGTCCACCAGAGCAGTGAAGTGCGGCAACTGGTGGAGAGGCGGATGACATCCTCTAGATTCCCGGTGGCTTGGAACCACTGGGAAGCTAGGGTCCATTGAGCAGATCTCATGTGAAGACGAGCCATGGGAGTCACATGAACTGTGGAGGCCATATGACCCAGAAGTCTCAACATCTGCCGAGCTGTGATCTGCTGAGACGCTCTGGTCTGCGAAGCCAGGGCCAAGAGATTGGTGGCCCTCGCTTCGGGAAGGTAGGCCTGAGCCGTCTGGGAATTCAGCAGCGCTCCTATGAATTCCAGAGACTGAGTTGGCTGGAGATGGGACTTTGGGTAATTTATCACAAACCCCAGCAGCTCCAGAAGTTGAATAGTGCACTGCATGGACCGGAGGGCTCCTGCCTCCGAGGTGTTCTTGACCAGCCAATCGTCGAGATATGGGAACACGTGCACTCCCAGCTTGCGTAGGTAGGCCGCTACCACCACGAGGCACTTGGTAAACACTCGTGGGGCAGAGGCGAGCCCAAAGGGCAGCACACAATACGGAAAGTGCCGTGCGCCCAGGCGGAATCTGAGATACTGTCTGTGAGCTGGCAGTATCGGTATGTGAGTATATGCGTCCTTTAAATCCAGGGAACATAGCCAATCGTTTTTCTGAATCATTGGCAGAAGGGTGCCCAAGGAAAGCATCCTGAACTTTTCTTTGACCAGGAATTTGTTCAGGCCTCTCAGGTCTAGGATGGGACGCATCCCCCCTGTTTTCTTTTCCACAAGGAAGTACCTGGAACAGAATCCCTGCCCTTCCTGCCTGGGTGGTACGGGCTCGACCACATTGGCGCTGAGAAGGGCGGAGAGTTCCTCTGCAAGTACCTGCCTGTGATGGGAGCTGAAAGACTGAGCTCCCGGAGGACAATTTGGAGGCAGGGAGGCCAAATTCAGGGCGTATCCGCATCGCACTATTTGGAGAACCCACTGGTCGGAGGTTATGAGAGGCCACCTTTGGTGAAAAAATTTTAACCTCCCTCCGACCGGCAGATCGTCCGGTACGGACACTTGTAGGGCGGCTATGTTCCCGTGGATCCAGTCAAAAGCCCGTCCCCGGCTTTTGCTGTGGAGGCGCAGGGGGCTGCTTAGGCGCACGCTGTTGACGAGAACGAGCGCGCTGGGGCTGTCCCTGTGCCTGACGAGGCCTTCGGGCCGGCTGGTTGTACCTACGCTTCGCAAAAGAATAGGGTGCAGCCTGCCGGGCCCGGGAAAAACGTCCACCTGTGGAGGTGGATGCTGAAGGCGCCCGGTGGGAGAGCTTGTCGAGAGCGGTTTCCCGCTGATGCAGTTGGTCCACCATCTGCTCGACCTTCTCACCGAAAATGTTATCCCCCCGGCAAGGGACGTCGGCCAGTCTCTGCTGGGTGCGGTTGTCCAGGTCAGAGGCACGCAGCCATGAGAGCCTGCGCATCACTATACCTTGGGCCGCAGCACGAGATGCCACGTCACAGGTGTCAAAAATACCCCTGGACAGGAACTTTCTGCATGCCTTCAGCTGCCTGACCACCTCCTGATAAGGCCTGGACTGCTCCGGCGGGAGCTTATCGACCAGGTCCGCCAGCTGTTGCACATTGGTCCGCATGTGGATGCTCATGTAGAGCAGGTAGGACTGGATGCGGGTCACGAGCATGGAGGATTGGTAGGCCTTCCTCCCAAACGAGTCCAGAGTGCGAGACTCCCGCCCCGGGGGCGCCGAGGCGGTATCCCTCGAACTCCGTGCCCTCTTGAGAGCAGAATCCACGACCGCTGAGTCATGGGGCAATTGGGGCCGCATGAGCTCTGGGTCAGAGTGGATCCTGTACTGGGACTCTGCTTTCTTGGGAATGGTGGGGTTAGTTAATGGTCGCACCCAGTTCCGAAGCAGCGTCTCCTTCAGGACATTGTGCAGCGGCACCGTGGAGGACTCTCTAGGTGGTGATGGATAGTCGAGGACCTCGAGCATCTCGGCCCTCGGCTCTTCCACAGAGACCACGGGGAAGGGAATGCTGATAGACATATCCCGCACAAAGGAGGCAAAGGAGAGACTCTCAGGAGGTGAGAGCTTCCTCTCCGGTGAAGGCGTGGGGTCCGAGGGAAGGCCCGTAGACTCCTCTGAGGAGAAATATCTAGGGTCCTCCTCTTCCCCCCACGAGTCCTCATCCTCGGTATCGGACAGTAGCTCATGTAGCTGAGTCCTGAACCGGGCCCGGCTCGACGTCGAGGCACCGAGGTCTCGGTGTCGTCGAGCGGTGGACTCCCGCGCCGGCGGGGACGGAGCTCCCTCCATCGACGTCGACGGGGACTCCACCTGCGTGGCGGTCGAGACCGGCACCGCAAGCGGCGGCGGTGTCGACGGCCCCGGCGCCGGGCTAGAGCTCGCCGGCGCCACAGTCATCGGCGCCGAGGGCGCAAGCACCCCCGGCGCCGGCACAGCCTGGCGCATCAGCCCTTCCAGGATCCCCGGAAGGATGGCTCTGAGGCACTCGTCCAGGCCCGCTGCCGAGAAAGGCGGTGGGGCCGGTAAGGGTGTCGGTGCCGGAAGCTGCTGGGGGCCAGGAGACGGCACCGAGGTGCCGGAACCCCGACGCGTCGGTACCTCCACAACCGACGGAGACCTCTCCTCTCTACGAAGACGCTTCGGCGTCGCCTCCTCTCCAACATCGGGATGCACCGAGGGCGACCGGTGACGACGCTTCTTGTCTTTTTTCCGATGCCCATCACCGGCGCCGGAGGGCATGGAGGAGGAGGAGGTCGATCCCCCTCGGTCTCGAGGTACCGGGTCAGACAGGGTTCGGTCCCGTGGGCCACGAGCTGAGGGCGTGACCGGGGCCGACTGCCCACGCGGCCTCTCACCCCCACTCTCGCCGGAGGACCGGCGGGCCGACGGGACCTGTTCTCCTGGGGTCGCTGCCATCGGTGCCGATGTCTCGGGCATCGATACCGGTACCGAAGGAACGGGCGTCGATACCGATGCCTTCGAGGGGCCGGCGCAAGTTCCAAAAAGACGGTCCCGCAGAACTTGCCTCGCAACCTGAGTCCGTTTCCGGAGACCGAGACACAAAGAACACGACTTGAGATTGTGCTCCGGCCCGAGGCACTGGAGGCACCAAGCGTGGGTGTCGGTCTGCGAGATCGGCCGGCCGCAGCAACCACACTTTTTAAATCCACTCGGAACCTTCGAGGACATCGACGGAAAAATCGCGTCGGCGAAGTCAAAGTCGTCAATGGTGGCTAAAATCACACCACGAAAGCAAAACGACCGAGCGGGCCACTAGGCCGCAACGCGGCGTCCCCGCTGGAAGCGAGAGAAAAAAGGGAGCGCGTGCCCCACACGCGCAGGGTTTCTTTTTTTTTTTTTTTTTAAAAGGAAACCGGGCGGTAACGAATACCGTTAAACAAAGTTAGAAAAAGCACGATCAGCGTACACGCGATCGAACGATCCGGCGGCTGAACAGAGAGAGCGCAAGACACGACTCTCTCCAGGCGCGGAAAAAAAGGAACTGGCGGGAGCGGTCGCGCACGGGCGGGAAGACGGCCGCGCATGCGCGGTGGGCGTGCCCTGCGTGCCGACCGTCCCGCGAAGCTTCTTTCCGGTTGGTGGGGGCTGCCGCGGACGTCACCCAGTCGTGAGAACAAGCAGCCTGCTTGTCCTCGGAGAAAATTAGTTACAGAAGAGATAAGGGGATGGGGAAGGAAAGATGGACATGGGAGGAACACCCCATTCATACCTGTATTCAGACAGGATGAAAACAGGATAAAGAACATAATCAGAAAGGGCTGAGGAGAATTGTTCTCTTGAATGACTAAAGCAGTGACCCTAATTCAAACAAGCAGGATGGTTTAGTAGACTGATGATATGAGAGAGAAGTTATCAAAAGCTTCAGCTATGAAAAATATCACTGGCTTCACCTGTGATGAGTCACTTTTACAAGGCAAATCCTGTTTTTTCCACAACAGTGTGTGGCACTTACCCATCTTAAAAGTCTTCTCCAACAGCCTACATACTGTATTAGCCATCTTAACAATATCACTTACGACACATACTCATCTATTTCAATCTTATTTCATCTTTATACCCTATCTCATATAAATATTCCCCCCAAAAAAGGATCCAAACCAGTTTACATAAAATATACTGTTAAACATAACATATTCAAAATAATATATCTAAAAGAATATAGCAGTGGTTCCTAAACTTGTGCTGAGGGCTCCCTAGCCAGTCAGGTTTTCAGGATATCCACAATGAATATTAATGAGAGAGAATTGCATGCAGTTGAGGCAGTGCATGTAAATTTCTCTTATTAATATTCATTGCAGGTATGCTAAAATCCTGACTGGCTGAGAAGCCCCAGGACAGGATTGGGGGCCACTGGAATATATCAATATAGCTGTAATAAAACAAATTCAAAATAAATCCCTAATTTAAATCAACCACATTCTCTGTTGCTAGAGGAATCAAAGACCATGGGGCTCATTTTATTATACATCTGAAAATAAAAATCCCATCCCCAACAATCTAGCTCTCCAGGGTCCCAGTTCCTTGTAAAGGAACTCCCAAAGTAGCACCCTTCTTTGGGTCATCCACCTCTACAGCTACTCATCCCTGAAAGCCAGCCAATACTATAAAGTCTGGTTTGTGATGACATTAGTACAAGGGAGTCACTGGCAGAAGTAAGAAACAGCAGTGGAACCACAGAAGCCAATGTTTAAATCATGCTTGTCAGAAGATCCTTGTCACTACAAGCAAGTTGGTTCATCATTTGTTGCCTCGGGTACAACTTAGATTGTAACCTCTTTTGAACAGCGGCTCTAGCTTAATATGTAATATGCCTTGAGCTCAGATTTGGAAAAGGTGTTAACTAAATCTAAAATCAAAATAGTTTTTCAGTTAATATACAAGTAAAAGCTGTGGAATTATTTTTGCCAAGAATGTGGTCAAAGCTAGCAATATTGCTGATTTCTTTTTAATTCACTGGTTCACAAGAATCAATCATTGGTTCAATTTGTTCTTTTTCTTTATTAGACAGTTTTTAAATCAAAATTTTCCTTTTAAAGGGGTATGCTTTGCTTTGAAATGACATTGCATTCTCCATATCTTATTTGAACACTGTTTTATTTCTTTCTTTCTTAACATCTGATATACCACTATTCAGGATCCAACATAACTTCATGGTGGTTTACAATGACGTCACACTGCTTCATGATAATACTTTAAAAAAAATGCAGTCCATTGAACAATTGTATTTAAACCATGCAGCTCAAGAGAACAGACGATAAATCTAGCACTGCTCCTGTTGGAGTAATAATGTATTTCTGTCTCCTCCATGACTATTTTGATCAACATGAGCAATAACTCAACAATTAAATGATTCAAACTGATGTTTATATTGCTTACAATGAGCCACTAAGGGTGCTCCAATTTTCAGGTTGGTAACGCAGGACTTGTTCACTTACTCTGAGAACCAACGAGTGGTTTTCCCAATATATAGTTTATTACAGGGACATTTCAATGCATAGATGATATAATCGGTGTCACATGTAGTGCCATGACACAATTCATATGTTCTGCCATCTCTAGGATTATTAAACTCTGTACACTCTATAGTCATTTCACAAAAGGTGCAGCTTAAACATTTCTTATGTCCTGGCTGTAGGGTCAACACATCAACAGACCCTACAGCCAGGACATAAGAGCAGCCCTTCCTAATCTGTACCTTTAATAACTTTATCCCCAGAGTTCTTTCAACAGCTTCGTGCTCACCAAGGTTACACCTTTGTTTCATATAACAAAAACAGTTTGAATCTACATCCAGCAGTATGTGAATCAGTTCAACTACTGTGACTGGGCACTATTTATGCAGTATCTTGTTACATCAATTTTTGGAAACAACAAACTTGAGTTTGCTATGGCAAAGTGTGTGAAGACTTATGCAATCAAGACTTTTAGAATATTTAATTTTGAATACCTCTGCAACAGCTTTTTCATTTTGAAAGGCGGAGTATATTGTGTAGGTCACTAAAACAAATGCCCATTTTTGAATTGCATTTTTTAGACAACACAATAAGGTAAAAAAATGCTCTCTTTCAGTTTTAAAAGTTAGCACCAGCAGCGTGGTACCACTCTGGTTAAGGTGGAGCCCATCTTTTCAGAATAGGCCAGTTCCTAACAAATGCAAATCCCTCTTCCCTGCACTATGGACTCATCCACACACTGATGTTCAAATATTACTGTTTTCCAATGTTCATAGCAATAAATAAATAAAAGAAAAAAAGAAAAGTTTTGTAGCATTCTGACACTTATAAACTTTAAACTGGCTATGTTTTCACATTATTCTACAAAGAATTCCATTTTTTTGTTCCAGCGCTATAGAAATGATAAACAGTAGTAGTAGGAAACAATTACAGCATTCAATGGCAATCCATTCATATTTGGAAATGACAAACTATGTTCCACCATTCTTTAAAATGTAATAGAGTTGTCTTTCCAATACTGCGCAGGGGCATGATAGCTCACAACAGAAAGGTTAGCAAAATATCCAGATCACAGAGCTCTGCCTGCCTCTTGAGTCCTGTGATTGCGAGCATTTCTTTGCATTTTACCTTGGATATTCTACCTAAGAGCCTAAATTTGACTTCCAGAACATCTCTCCTATACTTTCCAATTGTTTCAACTTACATACTCTTCCCCAGCACTGCTTAAAATCTTATCTAGGTGACGTTGGATGATTTCAAGAATTGGCTAAATCTGTGTCATCCAAAGATACAATTTCACTATGTCTTGCTCCAATGCTCTGATCAATTTTTTGGACGTAGAAATCCACTTAACATTTGTGACAAAGGTATATACAAAACCGACTGACAGGAATACCATTCTAGAATTTGGAAGCTGTCATCCAAGAACATTGAGGGAAAGCCTCCCTTTTTCACAATTTCTTAGGGTTAGATGAATCTGCACTAGGGATGAGGACTTTAAAATCCAATCCAAGTATTTTCAAGAAACTTTGGACAGAGGAAATACCCACAGAACGTACTGCGGAACGCATATCTACGAGCCAAATACAACAACAGAGATCTACTGTTACAAGATAGACCATAAATGGACCAGGCAGATCCGACAATGACGTTTGTGATGCGATTTGTTCCAGGAGGAGAGGGGGCAGCTAGGATTATCAGACAGCATTGGGATATTATGAGAACAGACCCCCTATTTACACATCGATTAAGAACAGCCTTCTCTAGGGCAAAAAATTTAAAAGAACTATTAAGCCTCGCCCAGTTACCCAAAGAGAATGATGTAGCTATGGAGGGGACCACTGGCCATCGCAAATGTAACAGAATTAACTGTAAAACTTGTGAAATCACTTTAGAAGTGGATAGCTTTCTACATAATGGACGAGTATATCATCTAAGACATCAGACAACGTGTCACACTTTGAATGTCATATACTACATCAGATGTCCATGTAACAAAGTCTATATCAGCAAGTCAAGTAGAACACTTCATGCCAGGATGACTTAACACCGATCCAGAATTTTGACTCAGAACATTGGAGCGCCGTTGGTGCAGCATTGCATACAACACCAGCACACGGCATCAGATTTGAGATGTATGGTGACAGACAATGTGACTCCGACAGCAAGAGAAGGTGAACTAAATAAGAAGCTGTTACATCAAGAGACCTTTTGGATTTTCTATTCAAACACTTTGAAACCCGATGGGCTGAACAGGGTATGATACATACCTGTAGCAGTTGTTCTCCGAGGACAGCAGGCTGATTGTTCTCACGACTGGGTGACGTCCGCGGCAGCCCCCACCAACCGGAAAGAAGCTTCGCGGGACGGTCGGCACGCAGGGCACGCCCACCGCGCATGCGCGGCCGTCTTCCCGCCCGTGCGCGACCGCTCCCGCCAGTTGAATGACTAGCAAAAGATGAAACACACAACTCCAAAGGGGAGGAGGGAGGGTAGGTGAGAACAATCAGCCTGCTGTCCTCGGAGAACAACTGCTACAGGTATGTATCATACCCTTTCTCCGAGGACAAGCAGGCTGCTTGTTCTCACGACTGGGGTATCCCTAGCTCTCAGGCTCACTCAAAACAAGAACCCAGGTCAATGGAACCTCGCAACGGCGAGGAAACAACAGGAATTGACCTACGAAGAACAACTAACTGAGAGTGCAGCCTGACCAGAATAAATTCGGGTCCTGGAGGGTGGAGTTGGATTTACACCCCAAACAGATTCTGCAGCACCGACTGCCCGAACCGACTGTCGCGTCGGGTATCCTGCTGGAGGCAGTAATGTGATGTGAATGTGTGGACAGATGACCACATCGCAGCCTTGCAAATCTCTTCAATAGTGGCTGACTTCAAGTGGGCCACTGACGCTGCCATGGCTCTGACACTATGAGCCGTGACATGACCCTCAAGAGTCAGCCCAGCCTGGGCGTAAGTGAAGGAAATGCAATCTGCTAGCCAATTGGAGATGGTGCGTTTCCCGACAGCGACCCCTAGCCTGTTAGGGTCGAAAGAAATAAACAATTGGGCGGACTGTCTGTTGGGCTGTGTCCGCTCCAAGTAGAAGGCCAATGCTCTCTTGCAGTCCAATGTGTGCAACTGACGTTCAGCAGGGCGGGTATGCGGCCTGGGGAAGAATGTTGGCAAGACAATTGACTGGTTAAGATGGAACTCCGACACCACCTTCGGCAGGAACTTTGGGTGAGTGCGGAGCACTACTCTGTTGTGATGAAATTTAGTATATGGAGCATGAGCTACTAGGGCTTGAAGCTCACTGACCCTACGAGCTGAAGTAACTGCCACCAAGAAAATGACCTTCCAGGTCAAGTACTTCAGATGGCAGGAATTCAGTGGCTCAAAAGGAGGTTTCATCAGCTGGGTGAGGACGACGTTGAGATCCCATGACACAGTAGGAGGCTTGATAGGGGGCTTTGACAAAAACAAGCCTCTCATGAATCGAACGACTAAAGGCTCTCCAGAGATGGCTTTACCTTCCACACGATAATGGTAAGCACTAATTGCACTAAGGTGATTCCTTACTGAGTTGGTCTTGAGGCCAGACTCTGATAAGTGCAGAAGGTATTCAAGCAGGTTCTGTGCAGGGCAAGAACGAGGTTCTAGGGCCTTGCTCTCACACCACACGACAAACCTCTTCCACTTGAAAAAGTAACTCTTTTTAGTGGAATCCTTCCTAGAGGCAAGCAAGACCCGGGAGACACCCTCAGACAGACCCAACGCAGCGAAGTCTACGCCCTCAACATCCAGGCCGTGAGAGCCAGGGATTGAAGGTTGGGGTGCAGCAACGCTCCGTCGTTCTGCGAAATGAGAGTCGGAAAACACTCCAATCTCCACGGTTCTTCTGAGGACAACTCCAGAAGAAGAGGGAACCAGATCTGACGGGGCCAAAAGGGCGCTATCAGAATCATGGTGCCGCGGTCTTGCTTGAGCTTCAGTAAGGTCTTCCCCACCAAAGGTATGGGAGGATAAGCATACAGGAGGCCGGTCCCCCAATGAAGGAGAAAGGCATCTGACGCTAGCCTGCCGTGTGTCTGAAGTCTGGAACAGAACAGAGGCAGCTTGTGGTTGGTCTGAGAGGCGAAAAGATCCACCGAGGGGGTGCCCCACTCTCGGAAGATCTTGCGTACCACTCTGGAATGGAGCGACCACTCGTGCGGTTGCATGACTCTGCTCAGTCTGTCGGCCAGACTGTTGTTTACGCCTGCCAGGTACGTGGCTTGGAGAAGCATGCCGAACCGACACGCCCAACGCCACATACCGACGGCTTCCTGACACAGGGGGCGAGATCCGGTGCCCCCTGCTTGTTGACGTAATACATTGCAACCTGATTGTCTGTCCGAATTTGGATAATTTGGCAGGACAGCCGATCTCTGAAAGCCTTCAGTGCGTTCCAGATCGCTCGGAGCTCCAGGAGGTTGATCTGCAGATCCTTTTCCTGGAGGGACCACAGACCCTGGGTGTGAAGCCCATCGACATGGGCTCCCCACCCCAGGCGAGATGCATCCGTCGTCAGCACTTTCGTGGGCTGCGGAATTTGGAATGGACGTCCCAGGGTCAAATTGGTCCGTATGGTCCACCAGAGCAGTGAAGTGCGGCAACTGGTGGAGAGGCGGATGACATCCTCTAGATTCCCGGTGGCTTGGAACCACTGGGAAGCTAGGGTCCATTGAGCAGATCTCATATGAAGACGAGCCATGGGAGTCACATGAACTGTGGAGGCCATATGACCCAGAAGTCTCAACATCTGCCGAGCTGTGATCTGCTGAGACGCTCTGGTCCGCGAAGCCAGGGCCAAGAGATTGGTGGCCCTCGCTTCGGGAAGGTAGGCCTGAGCCATCTGGGAATTCAGCAGCGCTCCTATGAATTCCAGAGACTGAGTTGGCTGGAGATGGGACTTTGGGTAATTTATCACAAACCCCAGCAGCTCCAGAAGTTGAATAGTGCACTGCATCGACCGGAGGGCTCCTGCCTCCGAGGTGTTCTTGACCAGCCAATCGTCGAGATAAGGGAACACGTGCACTCCCAGCTTGCGTAGGTAGGCCGCTACCACCACGAGGCACTTTGTAAACACTCGTGGGGCAGAGGCGAGCCCAAAGGGCAGCACACAATACTGAAAGTGCCGTGCGCCCAGGCGGAATCTGAGATACTGTCTGTGAGCTGGCAGTATCGGGATGTGAGTGTATGCGTCCTTTAAATCCAGGGAACATAGCCAATCGTTTTTCTGAATCATTGGCAGAAGGGTGCCCAAGGAAAGCATCCTGAACTTTTCTTTGACCAGGAATTTGTTCAGGCCTCTCAGGTCTAGGATGGGACGCATCCCCCCTGTTTTCTTTTCCACAAGGAAGTACCTGGAATAGAATCCCTGCCCTTCCTGCCCGGGTGGTACGGGCTCGACCGCATTGGCGCTGAGAAGGGCGGAGAGTTCCTCTGCAAGTACCTGCTTGTGATGGGAGCTGAAAGACTGAGCTCCCGGAGGACAATTTGGAGGCAGGGAGGCCAAATTCAGGGCGTATCCGTACCGCACTATTTGGAGAACCCACTGGTCGGAGGTTATGAGAGGCCACCTTTGGTGAAAAAATTTTAACCTCCCTCCGACCGGCAGGTCGTCCGGTACGGACACTTGTAGGGCGGCTATGTTCCCATGGATCCAGTCAAAAGCCCGTCCCCGGCTTTTGCTGTGGAGGCGCAGGGGGCTGCTTAGGCGCACGCTGTTGACGGGAACGAGCGCGCTGGGGCTGTCCCTGTGCCTGACGAGGCCTTCGGGCCGGCTGGTTGTACCTACGCTTCGCAAAAGAATAGGGTGCAGCCTGCCGGGCCCGGGAAAAACGCCCGCCCGCGGGGGCGGGTGCTGAAGGCGCCCGGTGGGAGAGCTTGTCGAGAGCGGTTTCCCGCTGATGCAGTTGGTCAACCATCTGCTCGACCTTCTCGCCAAAAATATTATCCCCTCCGGCGGGAGCTTATCGACCAGGTCCGCCAGCTGTTGCACATTGGTCCGCATGTGGATGCTCATATAGAGCAGGTAAGATTGGATGCGGGTCACGAGCATGGAGGATTGGTAGGCCTTCCTCCCAAATGAGTCCAGAGTGCGAGACTCCCGCCCCGGGGGCGCCGAGGCGGTATCCCTCGAACTCCGTGCCCTCTTGAGAGCAGAATCCACGACCGCTGAGTCATGGGGCAACTGGGGCCGCATGAGCTCTGGGTCAGAGTGGATCCTGTACTGGGACTCTGCTTTCTTGGGAATGGTGGGGTTAGTTAGTGGTCGCACCCAGTTCCGAAGCAGCGTCTCCTTCAGGACATTGTGCAGCGGTACCGTGGAGGACTCTCTAGGTGGTGATGGATAGTCGAGGACCTCGAGCATCTCGGCCCTCGGCTCTTCCACAGAGACCACGGGAAAGGGAATGCTTATGGACATATCCCGCACAAAGGAGGCAAAGGAGAGACTCTCAGGAGGTGAGAGCTTCCTCTCCGGTGATGGCGTGGGGTCCGAGGGAAGGCCCGTAGACTCCTCTGAGGAGAAATATCTCGGGTCTTCCTCTTCCCCCCACGAGTCCTCATCCTCGGTATCGGACATTAGCTCATGTAGCTGAGTCCGGTACCGGGCCCGGCTCGACGTCGAGGCACCGAGGCCTCGGTGTCGTCGAGCGGTGGACTCCCGCGCCGGCGGGGACGGAGCTCCCTCCATCGACGTCGACGGGGACTCCACCTGCGTGGCGGTCGAGACCGGCACCGCAAGCGGCGGCGGTGTCGACAGCCCCGGCGCCGGGCTAGAGCTCGCCGGCGCCACAGTCATCGGCGCCGGGGGCGCAAGCACACCCGACGCCGGCACAGCCTGGCGCATCAGCCCTTCCAGGATCCCCGGAAGGATGGCTCTGAGGCACTCGTCCAGGCCCGCTGCCGGGGAAGGCGGTGGGGCCGGTAAGGGTGTCGGTGCCAGAGGCTGCTGGGGGCCAGGAGACGGCACCGAGGTGCCGGAACCCCGACGCGTCGGTACCCTCCACCACCGACGGAGATCTCTCCTCTCTACGATGACGCTTCGGCGTCGACTCCCTTCAGGGTGCACCGAGGGCTCCCGGTGACGGCGCTTCTTGTCCTTTTTCCGGTGCACGTCACCGGCGCCGGAGGGCATGGAGGAGGAGGAGGTCGATCCCCCTCGGTCTCGAGGTACCGGGTCCGACAGGGTTCGGTCCCGTGGCTCACGAGCTGAGGGAGTGACCGGGGCCGACAGCCCACGCGGCCTCTCAACCCCACTCTCACCGGCGGACCGGCGGGCCGACGGGACCTGTTCTCCTGGGGTCGCTGCCATCGGTGCCGATGTCTCGGGCATCGATACCGGTACCGAAGATCCGGCCTTCGATACCGATGCCGTCGAGGGTCGACGTCGAGGGGCCGGCGCAAGTTCCAAAAAGACGGTCCCGCAGAACTTGCCTCGCAACCTGAGTCCGTTTCCGGAGGACCGAGACACAGCGCACACGACTTGAGATTGTGCTCCGGCCCGAGGCACTGGAGGCACCAAGCGTGGGTGTCGGTCTGCGAGATCGGCCGGCCGCAGCGACCACACTTTTTAAATCCACTCGGGACCTTCGAGGACATCGACGGAAAAATCGCGTCGGCGAAGTCAAAGTCGGCAATGGTGGCTAAAATCACACCACGAAAAAACTAGCCGACCGAGCGGCCACTAGGCCGCAACGAGGCGTCCCCGCTGGAAGCGAGGGAAAAGGGGAGCGCGTGCTCCACACACGCAGTCTTTTTTCTTTTTTTTTTTTGTAAAAGAGAAATAGTAAAAGGAAATTAAACGAAGCGCGATCCGCGTATACGCGATCGCAAGAATCCGGCGGCTGAAGTAGAGAGAGCGGCAAAGCACGACTCTCTCCAGGCGCGGAAAAAAAGGAACTGGCGGGAGCGGTCGCGCACGGGCGGGAAGACGGCCGCGCATGCGCGGTGGGCGTGCCCTGCGTGCCGACCGTCCCGCGAAGCTTCTTTCCGGTTGGTGGGGGCTGCCGCGGACGTCACCCAGTCGTGAGAACAAGCAGCCTGCTTGTCCTCGGAGAAACCTATGTACATTGGGGATGTTTTATGTGATGCAAATGAGACCCAGACAATGACGTCATTCCACTTCTGGCACATTCACTATAAATGAGACGCCGCCAAGGAGTGGCTGGCGTGGCAGTTGAAAAAAGAAAAAAGAAGGCGTCAGAGCAGAGGTATGCACAGACCATGAACAAGTTTGCTGGGGTGTAACAACTCAATACAGTAGATTGACGGGCAATTGATTTTGTTTTTCTGACAGACCCGATGTTAAAAGCACTCCCCTTGAGAAAGCTAGGACAGCGAAACAGGCACCTGTCGGGGGCCAAGATTCGGGGTGTCAAGGCTCTATATTGACGAGTCCAGATAAGTGACCATTGCAAGCCTGCCATTACCAAGTATTGAGATAAAATGCTGTTAGGACAGTGAAAATTTAAGAAATACAGTAACATGTAGCCTTGCGCCATTGAAACAAAGAGGAAAAAGAAAAAAGAAAAAAAGGAAAATTGTTTAGACATAATTAGTAATTTAATGGTGCGCAGGTGCAGGGTGGTAGGGGGTTATGTTAATGACTACAACCAGTCACAGAAAGGGTCTCGCCAATGAGTGAGTAATACGTTACCCTGTGACTTTATATGAGACTTCCCCTATATAAGACATAAGAATTAGAACTTCAAAGAAAATGTTCTAACCAGCATTTAATGAAAGTATATAACAACTTGACTCCAGATTGTTTCATCTACCTTTTGAGATATATGCATTAGTATTGATACGTAGTTTGAAGTTGCATAAGTTTGGCGCTTATCCTAGAAATAAGCAGGAGATTTTCCCCAAGTCAATTTAATAATGGTCTATGGACTTTTCTTTTAGGAATCCATCCAAACCCTTTTAAATCCCCGCTATGCTAACCACCTTCACCACATTCTCTGGCAACAAATTCCAGAGTTTTAATTACATGTTGAGTGAAGAAAGATTTTCTCCAATTCGTATTAAATTTACTACTCTGTAGCGTCATCGCGTGCCCTCTAGTCCTAGTATTTTTGGAAAGAGTAAAACAAATGATTCATGTCTACCTGTTCCACTCCACTCATTATTTTATACACCTCTATCATATCTCCCCTCAGCCGTCTTTTCTCCAAGCTGAAGAGCCCTAGATGCTTCAGCCTTTCCTCATAGGGAAATCGTCCCTTCCCCTTTATCATTTTTGTTGCACTTTTCTGTACCTTTTCTAATTCCACTATATCTTTTTTGAGATGTAGCAACCAGAATTGAACACAATATTCAAAGTACGGTTGCACCATGGACCGATACAAAGATATTATAACATCTTCACTTTTGTTTTCCATTCCTTTCCTAATAATACCTAATATTCTATTTACTTTCTTAGCTGCTGCAGCACACTGAGCAGAGGGTTATCAACAACGACACCAAGATCCCTTTCTTGGTCCGTGACTCCTAATGTGGAACCTTACATTACACAGCTATAGTTTGGGTTCCTCTTTCCCATATGCATCACTTTGCACTTGCTCACATTAAATGTCATCTGCCATTTAGATGCCCAGTCTCGTTAGGTCCTCTTGTAATTTTTCACAATCCTCTCGCGATTTAACAACTTAGAATAACTTTGTGTTGTTAGCAAATTTAATGGTGCTAGGGGGACTGGGGTTACCAAAATTGAGACACTTCACAGTGACTTGTGGTATGTGCCACATTAATGCCTGGTATCCGTGGTACACAGGACTTTTCAGTTACTTCTCTGGAAACCAGATTATCAGAAGCACTATGCTTCCTGCTTACCTTTGGGGAGGGGGGCGGCGGGAGGGGGGATGCCTCACATATTAAAAGCCTCTCATCTGCTACCTAGTAGGGCTGTGTGGCGGTAAAAATGCAGACGCCATCACTTTTCACCAAATGTGTCTCCCTCGTTGATCCTTTGTCACAATTCTTCTTTTTCCCAGGACAGGACAGTAGAGTGTTTAGATAATGGAACAACAGAGGTATCAGATACATACCTCATATGTTGACAGCTAAAGGCAAAATGATGTATTTTGAAGACTCAGCAGGAGCTCTCTCTTTCAAACTCAGATGTCTTTGTGTATATGCAATTATGATATTATGTAATGAGATTGCCTTGGGAGGACTTGAGTGAAGATGTGCAGGAGGAGATTAACTCAGCTCACACTCTAGGCTCTCAATTGAAGGTGCTGTTGTCATTTCATCACAGGCACCTTCAGGATACTGAATAGAGCTAGACTATGCAAGACTCTCATCAGTTTTGAGTGGACATTTATCTATGCTTTCTCCAGTGTACTTTAAAGTTAATGTTTAAGGCATCTGGAGTCATACTGAGAACACTTAGTGCTCGAAATTACAATATAAATTTGCATTGCATCTTGGTGTGTCACACTGAGCAGGTGTTGTGGCTACAAGTGCTTGCTTGAAGTGTCACTCTACAGAAGCCACCTTGGGACACGTGTTCTGGCTGTGTCTGGCAATCTCCAGATTCTGGTGTCAGTTGCTTGTGGTCATTTCATCTCTGTGGACTTGTGGAGTTCAACTGGATCCTTTACTGCAGTACTTTGTCAGCTCCTATACTGAACGGGATGAACAACTTCTCGAGTAGCTCTGTGTTAATGTCAACAAAAATCCATGCTAGTTTGTTGGATTTCCCGAGACACTATTGATGCAGAACTGGTGCACTCATAAGATTGCTCTTTTAAAGATAAAACGGCTTGTGGTACAAGATCTCTCATCTTGGCAAGGAATTATGTATCAACAAGCTTGTAGAAAAATTTGGAATACACTTTCTCCCAAGGCTGGCAGCCACCTTTTGTCTCAACTTCTTATTTGGATAGAGGAAGAGTTGCACCTGAGGGGAGGGGTGAGGGATAACGGTAAAAGGTGGGGGAGGGGGGAGTGTGTTAATGGAAGAAATGACGCATCTTGTGTTTTTGTTGGTCATTATTTTTAATAAAAATGATTTAAACATAACTGAATAATGACACACAAGAGATGTAAATATGCCCATTGCCTTTGTTTTGTTTGGTGTATTTTTTCTTCTGTGAGTGCACTGTTATTGATGAAGGATGTTCCTTTTATACTGTGTGCTAATGTGGGTGTATGTCAAGTTTGAATTTTTGCTATAAGACATTTTCTATTCTTTAAATTCATCTGAATATAACAATATGATGGATTTGTAAATGCAGGGAATGTTTATTAACAACAGAGAGAGCTGGTTACTCATTTTAATATACTTATGATTATGCAGTTCATACATTTATAGAAAAATGCTCTCTACTTTGGCTAAACTGTGTTGCTGGGTTTATTTTTGGTCCCTCCAGGGAACATTCCTGTGAAATGTGCTCAAGAGGAAACTGGTGGACTTCAAAAGCATCTCCTGAACTACAGAATTTCTCATCAACGTATATGCAAATTATTCACTTATCAGAGCTTCTTGAAGTCTGAATTTTGTCTACAAGCAGGCATATTTGGGGGGCAGTCATATTTGATAATCTTAACGTGACCAAACAGGTAGAAAAAGCGATGGCAAAAGCCAGAAGTATGTTAGGCTGCATAGGGAAAGGAATAGCTGGCAGGAAAAAGGAGGCGATAGTGCCTCTGTATGATTCCTTGGTGAGACCTCGTTTAGAGCACTGTGTACAATTCTGGAGACCACATCCTCAAAAACGTCAAAGCAGGACGGAGTTGGTCCAGAGGGCAACTGCTAAAGTGGTCAGTGGTCTATGTTATAAACGGCACAGGGACAAACTTAAAAATTTCAATATGTATATTTTGGAAGAAAGGCAGGAGAGAGAAGATATGATAAAGACATTATATACCTCCATGGCATAAATTCACAGGAGGTGACTTTTTTTTTTAATAGAAAGGAAGCTCTGGAATGAGGGAGATTAGGATGAAGGTGAACAGGCAACAGACTTGGGAGTAATCTAAGGAAATGCTTCTTTAGGGAAAGGGTAGTAGATGTTAAAATTGTCCATAGCACCTGAATATTAGAGGGTGGCCAATGTGATGCCAATTTTTAAAAAGGGTTCTAGGGAAGATCCGGGAAATTAAAGAACGGTAAAGACTGATGTCAGTGCTGGGCAAACTAGTGGAAACTATTATAAAGAATAATGTTACAGAACACATCGACAATCATGGTTTACTGGGACAGAGTCAGCAGGGGTTCAGCCATGGGAAATCTTGCCTCACCAATTTGCTTAATTTCTTTAAAGGCATGAATAAACGTGTGGATAACGGTGAGCTGGTTGATGTAGTTATCTAGATTTTCAGAAAGCTTTTGATAAAAGTTCTTCATGAGAGACTCTTGAAGCAAGGTTCTGGTATGGATTAGAAATTGGTTATTGTACGGAAAACAGAGGGTAGGGTTAAATGGTCATTTCTCTCAATGGAGGAGGGTGAACGGTGGAATACCGCAGGGATCGGTACTGGGACATGTGCCATTTGACATATTTATAAATGATATGGAAATTGGAACGATGAGTGAGGTGATTAAATTTGCAGATGATAGAAAACTATTCAAGGTTGTCAAAACACGTGCGGACTGTGAAATATTGCAGGAAGAACTTAGGAAATTGGAAGACTGGGTATCCAAATGGCAGATGGAATTTAATGTGGATAAATGGAAGGTGATGAACATTGGGAAGAATAATTCGAATCATAGTTACCTGATGCTAGGGTCCACCATTAGAAGGGGGTGGGGTGCTGTCAGCACTCAAGAAAAAGATCTAGGTGTTGTCAGACAGTATGAGGACAGGTTAAAAAGGTTAGGGTTCTTCAGCTTGGAAAAGAGACGGATGAGGGGAGATATGATTGAGGTCTACAGAATCCTGAGTGGTGTAGAACGAGAAGCAAATTGATTTTTTAATCATTCCAAAAGTACAAAGACTAGGGGACACTCGAGGAAGTTACATGGAAATACTTTTAAAACAAATAGGAGGAAATATTTTTTCATTCAACGAATAGTTAAGCTCTGGAACTCTTTGCCGGAGGATGTGGTAATAGCGGTTACCATATCTGAGTTTAAAAAAGGTTTGGACAAGTTCCTGGAGGAAAAAGCTATAGTTTGCTATTGAGACTGACATAAGTACATAAGTATTGCCATACTGGGAAAGTCCAAAGGTCCATCAAGCCCAGCATCCTGTTTCCAACAGTGGCCAATCCAGGTCACAAATACCTGGCAAGATCCCAAAAAGTGCAAAACATTTTATACTGCTTATCCCAGAAATAGTGGATTTTCCCCAAGTCCATTTAATAATGGTCTATGGACTTTTCCTGTAGGAAGCCGTCCAAACCTTTTTTTAAACTCCGCTAAGCTAACCACCTTTACCACATTCTCCAGCAACGAATTCCAGAGTTTAATTACACGTTGAGTGAAGAAAGATTTTCTGCGAATCATTTTAAATTTACTACATTGTAGCGTCATCGCATGCCCCCTAGTCCTAGTATTTTTGGAAAGCGTAAACAGACGCTTCACATCTACCCGTTCCACTCCACTCATTATTTTATAGACCTCTATCATATCTCCCCTCAGCTGCCTTTTCTCCAAGCTGAAGAGCCCTAGCCGCTTTAGCCTTTCCTCATAAGGAAGTCATCCCATCCCCTTTATCTTTGCCCTTTTCTGCACCTTTTCTAATTCCACTATATCTTTTTTGAGATGCGGCAATCAGAATTGAACACAATATTCAAGGAGCGGTCGCACCATGGAGAGATACAAAGGCATTATAACATCCTCATTTTTGTTTTCTATTCCT
The DNA here is from genome assembly GCF_901765095.1 of Microcaecilia unicolor. Lineage (NCBI taxonomy): Eukaryota > Metazoa > Chordata > Amphibia > Gymnophiona > Siphonopidae > Microcaecilia > Microcaecilia unicolor. The sequence continues at coordinate 591,227,265 of NC_044031.1, read as the reverse complement.
TTCCTAATAATAATACCCAACATTCTATTTGCTTTCTTAGCCACTGCAGCATACTGAGCAGAAGGTTTCAACGTATCATCAACGATGACACCTACATCCCTTTCTTGGTCCATGACGCCTAACTTGGAACCTTGCATGACGTAGCTTTAATTCGGGTTCCTCTTTCCTACATGCATCACTTTGCACTTGCTCACGTTAAATCTCACCTTTAGACGCCCAGTCTTCCAGTCTCGTAAGGTCCTCTTGTAATTCTTCACAATCCTCCCGTGATTTAACGACTTTGAATAACTTTGTGTCATCAGCAAATTTAATTACCTCACTAGTTACTCCCATCTCTAGGTCATTTATAAATATGTTAAAAAGCAGTGGTCTCAGCACAGACCCCTGGGGAACCCCACTAACTACCCTTCTCCATTGAGAATATTGACCATTTAACCCTACGCTCTGTTTTCTACCTTTTAACCAGTTTTTAATCCACAATAGAACAGTACCGCCTATCCCATGACTCTCCAATTTCCTCTGGAGTCTTTCATGAGGTACTTTGTCAAACGACTTCTGAAAATCCAGATACACAGTATCAACCGGCTCACCTTTATCCGCGTTTGTTCTCCCTTTCAAAGAAATGTAGTAGATTGGTGAGGCAAGATTTCCCTTCACTAAATTCATGTTGACTTTGTCTCATTAATCCATGCTTTTGAATATGCTCTGTAATTTTGTTCTTTATAATAGTATCTACCATTTTGCCGGGCACTGACGTCAGACTCACTGGTCTATAATTTCCCGGATCTCCTCTGGAACCTTTTTTAAAAATTGGAGCTACATTCGCCACCATCCAATCTTCTGGTACCACGCTTGATTTTAAGGATAAATTACATACATGAGGAAGCAACTGCTTGCCCCATGATTGGTAGCATGGAATGTTGCTAATAACTGGGTTTCTGTCAGGTACTTGTGACCTGGCTTGGCCACTGTTTGGAAACAGGATACTGGGCCAGATGGACCATTGGTCTGACCCAGTATGGCTACTCTTATGTTCTTATGGAATAGCTTTCTGGTGGAGGTGGTGGAAAAGACAACTTTCAAAGTTCCAGAAAGTTTGGGACAAGCACACAGGATCTCTAAGGGAGAGAAAGGGATCATGGACAGTATTGATAGGTAGAATAGAAGGACAATATGGTCTTTATCTGCCGTCATTCTCTGTTTCTATGCTTACCACAGAGAGTGAAATTAAAAGTAAAAGAAAAGTGCAATGTACTACTTGGACATTAACTATATCATAAATTACTTTGCTTTCATTTTCAAATGTGGTCAAACATCCAGCATCCTTACTACAAATGTAGGTAACTTGTTCAAAAACATTCTGAGGATTTTAGACTACTGGATGTCAGGGCCATATATGAAACAATAAAAACAAACTCTATTCTACTGATGGCCTATATCTTTATGAGAGAGGAAATGATCCTAGATGAAATTAATAACATAAACTGACATGTTTTTCAACATGGGATTACAGGGTGATGGATGGAAGCTGATAGATTCAGTTTGTTACCCCTGAAGAACAAATGATAACTGTGGAGTAAAACAAAACAAAACAAACACACACACAAAAAAAAATTATATATATATATGAGAAATTCAGGAAGAGGATACAGAGAGGCATATTTTCAAAGCACTTTGGGAGGCTAAGTTCCATAGGTTTCTATGGAACTTTGGGAGGCTAAGTGCTTTGAAAATGAGCCTCAGAGTGTACTGTACACAAGAGAAGAAATAGCTGGAGGCTGTTAGTATAGATGTTCATACTCTGGGCAATACAATTCAATTTTTGCAACTTGGGGGCAAACAGATATGCTTCTGAGAGTCCCATATCAGGATATATAATCTCTTCAGGAAATATACAGGTGGAAGGAAAAGGGTGAAGGGTAGCTCATTATGTGAAAAACAAGATCACAGTAGCAAATATAGGGTGTTGAAGGGAAAGGAGGAAGCACTGTGGGTCATCTTGAAAAGGGGAAATGGAAAATCTTTCTGTCCCAGTGAGGCCTGTAGGCTGAAACACGGCTGTGTCGGGTCATATTTTAGCTATTTCTAATAAAGACTTTTTTGGTATTCTCCTTGGATCCACCTCAGTGTTTTTTTCCACAAGAAAGTTTTGTCCAACTGAAGGAACAGAAGGACAAAGTCCCTCGCAATATACAGATCAGACAAGCACAGCGAAGGTGACACACACACAAAAAAAATGAAGTTAGATGATGTGTAAATTGTGTAGGAAGTTTTGATCTTATGTTTTGAATAAGTTTCCAGCACGATTTACACATCATCTAGCTTCATTTTTTGTGTCACCTTCGCTATGTATGTCTAATCTAGAAAGTTTTGTTGGCATGTGCAGTTGTTTTGGTGCAGCTGCCACACAAGCCTTTTCAGCCTTTTACTTAACTTAACATAAGCTAAATCCAAAAGGGGAGGAGGGAAGGTGCAACATCCTGATGACTATTAAAAACAACCATTAAAGGCAAACAACTTAAAGGTTAATATTCAAAGGCATTTTATGAATGACAGAAATCAGTACCTGGCAACATGTCTTAGCCGTGCTGACTATGGATATTAAGTGGGTAATGCCACTGAATATCCTTACAGACCACCTTAGCATTATCTGGATAGTGCTGGGATGATGGGTGCATGGGCAAAGATGGAGCAAACAGGTATCCAGAAATCAGCAATATTCAGACTGCTATCCAGATAACGATAGGACAGCAGTTTTCCTGGCCTAACATTATCTAGTTAGCTATCCAGATAGGTGGCTCAATACTGCCACTACTGAAAAGTGCCAGCACTGACCTCACTGGATGGATATTCACTGGCAGCAATCTGAATACTACCAATGAATATCCATTCTTTATTTAGCTGCCACAGTTAGCATTAAAAAAAAAAACACTGACTGCAGTAGCTGAATACTAACCTGTTAGTTATCTGTATCAAAAAGCAGAATAATGAGCCCCATGTGTGGAAATCCCTAGCTATGAGCTTTTTCCAACAAAAATGAGACAATAACCTACTTCCAATGGTCAGCACAATATATTTTTGAAAGGCAAAGTCACCCTTCATTTTTTATTCTTTAAAGAAGAGAAAAATAACAAAATAAAAATGAAACACTAACTCTGCTCTGTTCTGAACTAGAGCCTGAAGCTCAGAGACTCTAAAATGCTGGAAAGACCATCACAGAAAATTTACTCCCACGGGGATTCTGAAAATACCTGCTTAACATACAAACTTCATATCTGCAAGGGAAAGGGGGGAACAAGGGCAGAGCATAGGCAGGGATCAAATCTGTGTAACGTATAGAATATTATAAGTTATGAGCACATCTGCAACAATTAGATGCTAACATTTCACCAGCTCTATGGCTGGCATAAATGCTCATGCCTAACTTTTAAGCACATATACACCCAAGTTAGGCTAGCATTCTGTATTCTACAGAACTGCCTTCTCATTGGCTGCAGCTACCCTTACTATGTTTAGGAACATATGAGACAGCATAAAGCAACACCCAATCTTTCTTAACAGATGCCCCTTCGTAACAACCTCCCATTTAGAATATAATTAAATATGTCCCAGTCAACTGGTTAATCTGGCATGCGGTTGGCATTTGGCCCGATGGGTGAGCAGTGGCTCATAAAAAAATGTAAAACCTTTGCGGCATTACTGTATGAATATGGATTTTCTAGTAACATTCACTACCAGTGGTTACAACTGCCAGTCATTTAGATCTAGCTAAATCTTTGAATGACTGGGAACTGAAATACTTTCATTCATCCCCATAAACAGTAACATAGTAAATGATGGCAGATAAAGATTGTACAGTCCATCCAGTCTGCTCAACAAGTTAAACTCATTTTACATGGTATGCGATACTTTATATGTATACCCGAGTTTGATTTGTCCTTGCCATTCTCTGGACATAGACCGTAGAAGTCTGCCCAGCACTGTTCTCGAACTAAAAGTTCTGAAGCTAACGTTGAAGCCCCTTAAAATTTACACTCTAGCCCATCCCTATCTATTCAGTCACGATCAGGGCATAGACCGTAGAAGTCTGTCCAGCACCGGTTATGCTTCTCAATTACTAGTGTTGCCACCCGATCTCCGCTAAGATCCCGTGGATCCATTCCTTCAGGATTCCTTTATGTTTATCCCACGCATGTTTGAATTCCATTACTGTTTTTATCTCCACCTCCCACGAGAACAGATTCTCAAGTCTACTCTCTATTAAAGTCTGGATGCAATGAGAGCTGTAGCAGTACACAGAGGGTTTTGGAAGCTGATCTAGGTGAAATATTACTGACAAGATCCCTGGAAGGTTTCAAATGGCCTTCTCTGCTTGTTTAATTTAATGTCAATGCTTATTATTCTGCCCTCTCAAAAGATAGAACAAACTTCATGTTTCCCCAGTACTAATGCATCACCACTGTTGCCTATTGAACTCAGTTTAAGATTCTTGCCCTAACATAGAAAGCTCTCCATACTAATATTCCTTCTTATTTGGCATCCCTTGTCATATCTTATGCCCCTGGAAGCCCTGGAAGAACTCTACATTCCACTTATGATTTTCACCTTCATATTCCCTCATCTCAATAAGCAAGCATAGAATCGACCAGACACTATGCCTTCTTTTGTGCTGCTCCATTATTATGGAATACCATACCCATACCGCCGTGCACGGAGCCATCCCAGGCCAAACTTACAGTGGGCATAAAAATATTGTTATTTCCCGAAGCTTACAGCCAACCCCCCAACTACTGTCGGCTGCTAGAGTGAATTGCTTCTACTTTGCATTTCACCTATCTAGCTGGCTAGATAAACCTTTGTTTTAGCCATTCCTTTCTTGGCTTATTCTGTCACTCTTTTCTTTCCTGTAATCACTGGCATTCCTTTCCTTTGAAATTTTTAATGTAAACCACCTTGTTTGACTTACCCAAAAGGTGGTATATTAACTCAGAAAAAAAAATACTGCAGGAGCTTTAACAATAAGCATAAAATAGTGCAATCTTTACTTCTTTTGTGGTGCGGAGAGCAATATGGATCTCAAACTTCTATAACTGAAAAAGCAGGTGTAAATGTCCATAGCTTCACGTTAGGGGTGATTTTTACAGGATCTGTGCTGATAGGTTTTAAAGACACATAAGCCCTTATAGGCTATAAATATGTAGCATTTTTGCCCTCTCAGTCCATGCAACTTGTCATCAAACTGTTCTGATTTCTTTGCATTTTGGAATATTGCTTACTGTCAAATATGTTGAATATCCACAGAAATCTCTCTTATAGGATTGTAGTTTGGACAATTTTATTTGTAGTACTTGATAGACCGTAATTGATCCCTGGGGGTGATTATCAGGCTTATTTTCGAAAGAGAAGGGCGCCCATCTTCAGACACAAATCGGCAGATGGGCATCCTTCTCTCAGGGGCACCCAAATCGGCATAATCAAAAGCTGATTTTGGGTGCCCTCAACTGCTTTCCGTCACGGAAACGACCAAAGTTCACGGGGGCGTGTCGGCAGCGTAGCGAAGGCGAGACTGGGGCATGCCTAACACATGGGTTTCCTCGGCCGATAATGGAAAAAAGAAGGGCGTTCCTGACGAGCACTTGGTCCATTTTTTCTTGCGACCAAGCCTCAAAAAGGTGCCCGAACTGCCCAGATGACCACCAGAGGGAATAAGGGATAACCTCCCTTTACTCCCCCCCCAGTGGTCACCAACCCCCTCCCAACCTAAAAAAAAAAAAAAAAAAAACTATTTTTTTTTTTTTGCCAGCCTCTATGCCAGCCTCAAATGTTATACCCAGCTCCATGACAGGAGTATGCAGGTCCCTGGAGCAGTTTTAGTGGGTGCAGTGCACTTCAGGCAGGTGGACCCAGGCCCATCCCCTCCTACCTGTTACACTTGTGGTGGTAAATGTGAGCCCTTCAAAACCCACCACAAACCCACTGTACCCACATGTAGGTGCCCCCCTTCACCCATAAGGGATATGGTAGTGGTGTACAGTTGTGGGGAGTGGGGTTTTTTTTTTGGGGGGGGGGGGGTTTGGGGGCTCAGCACCCAAGGTAAGGGAGCTATGCACCTGGGAGCAATTTGTGAAGTCCACTGCAGTGCCCCCTAGGGTGCCTGGTTGGTGTCCTGGCATATGAGGGGGACCAGTGCACTATGAATGCTGACTCCTCCCACGACCAAATGGCTTGGATTTGATCGTTTCTGAGATGGGCGTCCTCAGTTTCCATTATCGCCGAAAATCGGGGACGACCATCTCTAAGGTCGACCTAAATGTGGAGACCTGGGTGTCCCCGACCGTATTATCGAAACGAAAGTTGGCCGCCCATCTTGTTTCGATAATATGGGTTTCCCTGCCCCTTCGCAGGGACGTCCTGCGAGGATGGCCCCAGGAAAACTTGGGCGCCCCGCTCGATTATGCCCCTCCATGCAGTTTACAATTTTTATTACAGGTACTTTGCACTGTCCCTAATGGGCTCATAATCTAAGTCAGCATTTCCTAAACTGTGTGCCGCTGCACCCTGGTGCGCCGTGGTGAACTCACAGGGGTGCTCCGGGGGGAGTTAGGTGTTGATACTTCTTTTTTTTTTAAATTATTTCTTTATTCATATATTTCAACATATCGTCACAATACGTGAGTATGCAATCGACATTTATACAAGAGGCAAAAAAAAAATAAAAGGAAATCTCATTAACAGCCTTTCTGTCCACAAGTTTAGGACATTTGGAATCCAAGAATTTAGAATTTAAAGTAAAACATATAGCAATAATTACGGACTAGTGGTTGCAACCTCTGGTTCAGACCCCAGCCTGCATTTAGGGAGGGCACACAACATTCAATTCCACTCTAGCATCTAGAAATTGTTTTAACTGTTTTGGGTCTACAAATTGAAACTGTTTACCCTCAAGCATTACATTACAATAACAAGGAAAATGTAATATAAAAGTTGCTCCCAGTGCCACCACCCTAGGGCGGAGTTCCAAAAAGGCCCTCCGACTCATCTGTGTAGGCCTTGAGAGATCAGGAAAAATACACATTTTTGAGCCCAAAAACAGATTTTCTAAGTGTCTCAAGGAAAGCCTTAATACGGCATTCCTATCAGGCTCCAGTACAAAAGTAACAAGCAGAGTCAACCTCTGAGTAATTATCTCCAATGAACTTTCAAGGAAAGAAGTAAGATCCATTCCTTCCCCTGCTATCGGGGGATTTTCTTCCACCACTCCTGATGTAATAAGCCCGAGTAAGGGGAGGCAGTGAATCCTTATCCATTCCAAGAATAGCAATCATATTTTTTAACCATGTCCAAAGGGGAAATTAAAGGCGATTTGGGAAAATTAAGAAACCTGAGGTTAAGTCTTCTAGCCTGGTTTTCCAGGTACTCCAATCTTTTATGTAGGAAATTATTATCCTTAACCAAAGCCGTTTCTACAGATCCCAATTCTTGAATTTTAGTATTCACAGTCTCCAAATCTAAGGTTTGCTATGCAGTCTTTTGCGCCTGAAGCAGGGCAGCCTCAGAAAGAGTCTTTATGTCAGAAGTATTCATTTTTAAAGTAGTTTGCATAGAAGTGTGAATGCTGTAAACCATATCCCATAGTGACTCTAATGTCACAGTTGCTGCTCTATTCACACCACTAATGGCTGGAGAAGGGTGAGGTTGATCTTCAACACGAGCAAGTTTAGAAACTATATCCTGGGGCAATACCTTTGAAGCTGATTGTAGCAATAGTTCTCGGCGCTGAGATTCAGTCTCCGTTACTGCAGACACTCCCTCAAATAGGTCGGGCTGAGCCCCTTCGGCTTCCCTCCCCGTTAGAGCTGCCAGCAACTCCCCTCCAGGCTGGGGTGGAGCAACTCGTTCCACGGGGCTCAAGGAAGCCCCGTTTCCATTCTCAATCGACGCCGAAGCGCCGAGAGTTGCAGAGGGGGTCGAAAAACCCTGAGGACCCGGTTGCTGTCTGAAAAATTGCAAAGTTGTTTGCCTCGTCGCCGAAGAAGTCACAGGAGCTGAGGGATGTTCCTTCACTTTTCCCCTCCGTTTCCCCATGCTTGATGAGGCGACAGAGGCACCGAAGAGGACCTACAAACAGAGCAACTTCCAGGAGCTAACACAGGTGCGTCCATTCACAGCGCCATCTTGGCTCCTCCCTCCAGGTGTTGATACTTCTTAAGGGCATCACGCCACATGCAGCTTGCAGTTAATCTCGGGGCCCGCCACCACCGGAGATTGAAACAGCACAAAGGTAAAGTACTGCTTTGTACTGCTTAGCCATGGGTAGGCCAGGAAAGTTCTTTTACTTTTCTTTTGGTGATTGCCCACTCGATCTACTGCCACCCCTGCCTCAATGGGGCCACAGTAGTGATTCACACATGCCATCTGCCTACCCCGGGGGCAGGAAGCGGCAGGCAGCATCTGGGAATCGCTGCCACTGTTGTGCTGCAGTTACTTGAAAAGCCCCAGATTTTGATGGGTTTGCAAGTTATTTGGACTTCAAAGTTCAAATAATATGCAGACCCATCAAAATCTGGGGGTTTTCAGGTTACTGCAGCACAACAGCAGTAGCAATTCCCAAACACTGCCTGCTGCTTCCTGCCTCTGGGGTAAGAAGACAGCGTGTGTGAATTGCTGCTGTGGACACGCTGAAGTGGAAACCTTTCCTTGAGCTTGGAGGGGATGAAGTGAGGGGTAGAATTCTTGGACACAGAGGTGGAGGGAGACATACTGCATGGAGAGGTGAGAGAGGGAGAAATGCTGGACACAGGAGTGGAGGGAGGCAGAGATCCTGCATGGGGAGGAGTGAGAGAGGGAGAAATGTTGGACATAGGGGTGGACGGGGGAAGGAGAGATGCTGCATGGAGATGGCAGAGGGGTGAGAGGGGAAGAGATGCTGCATGAGATTTATGGTGTCCCAGAGAAATGTACGGCTGGGCGGAGGTTGGTTAGGGGGGGGTGACCTGAGAAGAAATGTCTTGCAGGAAAAGGGGACAACTGAGAGCCTGAAAGAAAATGTGTGGTCGGGGGGGGGGGGGGGGGGGGGGGATGTGTGGCGGGGGAGGGGTGCCGCGAACTGGACACTAAGAACGCCGTGAACTGAAAAAGTTTGGGAACCACTGATCTAAGTTATATATTGTACCTGGGGAAATGGCAGGTTAAGTGACTTGTCCGGAGTCACACAGAGCTGCAGACGGGATCGAACCCAGTTTTCCAGGTCTGCAACCTGCTGGACTAACCATTAGGCCACTCCTCCACTCCAATTTTGAGACTCCAGATTGACCTGTTGAAAACTGATTCTGTTATGGTCCTTAATAGTTTTGTTGTACTGTCAAACTGATTTTGAATAACAGGAAAGAATACTGTGCTAGATTTGAACATGTGGTGGAACTTAGAATGGCTCACACACAAGTATGATGTGATGATTGCAGAAATGAGAAATCTGATTTATGTCACCAAATTTTGGCACCTTTTGATGAGTTTGTTGCTAGTTAAAGTTTGCCACATGGAAACTATATACAGAACTACACCCAGGTGTACTGTTTGGTGTTCTTATTTGGGTTTTCTTTTCAATTTCCAAATAAAGATATTAGAACTAAAAAGTTTTAAAAGAATTGTTCAAGGCTTTCAGATGCAAAATTAGTCTCGAATCTTTGTAATTAAGATATATCTGGAGTAGAAGCCATCAGTTTCCAGTTTTGGGAACTGATGCACTGCTTTTCTCTCAAGAGAGAGACTACCTCCTGCTGTACAAGGGCATTGTGTTGTCACACAGTGAAGTGGCAGGAATACAACTATCTGACAGGACTAAGATAAATGCTGGCAATATTCTTGATGTGCTCTCTAATAAAAACTTGCCTATTGTTTTAAAAGCCAAAACTTGCTGAAAAACTAACCTTCCCCTGAATGGAAGAAATAGTTTACTCCCTGAGAGACTGGTTATGCTCTAATATGTGACCATTCCTGGGAAAAATGGGCTAAAGTAGCAAATCCAAAATGCTGAGAATGGTTAATTTTTCATGTCATGGGTCCATAAGCAGTTTGTAAAACTTACTTGTTTGAATTTCTGTAACTTTATTTTTCACATAAAAGGATGGGTTTGAATTGCTGTTTTGCAAAGTGTTGCTCTAAAAGAATTCATTAAAACTTCATTTTTTGTTTCTGGAGTCTTTAGTCACCTTTACCCAGAAATGGTTACATTATGTTTAAAAAAACAACAGATGGCAGTGTCCTATCTGAGATGGTCTCAAAGATTTCTGTTTTCTCTTTCCTAAATGAATCCTTCTGAAATATAAAAACTGCTATTTGTACAAGAATGGTTGCTCCTTTGAAAAGGTGATTGTTTCATTGAAACAGGTAAGAGTGGATAATGCTCTTTGTCAAATATCATGCTTACAAGGCTGGCAAAACTGGGTATTGGTGCCACAGTATTTACATGGTTAAAATCCTATTTGTCAGATATCAATCAGTTCTGTTCAGCATCATCATCATCACACAGAGGGTATCACAGGAGATCCATACATCCATCTTATATAATATCTATCTCAAGATTTGAACTGCTTTGGTTAATGGACACAAAATTCTGTATCTATGCTGATCTTTACAACTACTCATAACCTCTAAACCAGATGTACTCACAGCTTTAAGCAAACTGACTGCCTGACAGCAACTCAGGAAAGGACAAAAAACAAACAAACAAATACACAAAACATTGCAGAGTCCAAACAAAACAGAGGGTCTGTGGGTTCTCAACACAGGTGGACAAATCCCTACTACTACTACTAATCATTTCTATAGTGCTACTAGACATACACAGCGCTGTACATGTTACATATTCAGGTACTTTCTCTGTCCCCAGAGGGTTTTTTGTACCTGGGGCAATGGAGGGTTAAGTGACTTGCCCAAGTTCACAAGGAGCTGCAGTGGGAATCGAACCCAAGTCTCCAGACTCAAAGCCCATTGCACTAACTATCAGGGGCGTCCATCTTTTGTGTTCGAAAATACCATGGTCGTCCTAGGATTTGGATGTCTTTGATTTTCTGCCATTTTCGAACACAAAGACATCCGAGTCTAAAAAGATCAAAGTCAAGCCATTTGGACGTGGGAGGAGCCAGTATTTGTAGTAGACTGGTCCCCCTAACATGCCAGGATAGCAATCGGGCACCTCAGGGGGCACTGCAATGGACTTCATAAAATGCTCCCAGGTACACAGCTCCCTTACCTTGTGTGCTGAGCCCCCTAAAACCAACTACCCCCAACTGTACACAACTACCACAGCCCTTACAGGTGAAGGGGGGCACCTATATGTGGGTACAGAGGGTTTCTGGTAGGTTTTGGAGGGCTCGCTGTTTCCTCCACAAATGTAACAAGTGGGGGGGGGGGGGGGGGGGGGGGGGGTATGGGCCTGGGCCCACCTGTCTGAAGAACACTGCACCTACTACTAAACTACTCCAGGGACCTGCATGCGCTGTAATGGACCTGAGTATGACATCTGAGGCTGGCATAGAGGCTGGTAAGTAATGTTGTTCATCACAACTTTGGGGGTTGGGAGGGGGTTAGTGACCACTGGGGGAGTAAGGGGAGGTCATCCCCGATTCCTTCCAATGGTCATCTGGACATTTCGGGCACTTTTTTGTGCCTTACTCGTAATAAAAATAGGTCTAGCTGAAAACGTCCAAGTTTTAGTCTTGGACATCTTTGCTTTGTTCCATTAAGGCTCAAAGACGTCCAAGTCTTAGGAACGCCGAAGTCCCGCCTCAAACACGTCTCCGATATTACCCCCTGATATTTGGATGTCCTTGCGACAGCCTTCTGACAAAGACGTCCAAAATGCGGTTTCAATTATACCGATTTGGACGTCTCTGTGAGAAGGACATCTAAGTGCCGATTTATGTCACTTTTTGGACGTCCATCTCTTTCGAAAATGAGCCTAATACTACATTTTGTTTTAAAATCAGAAATCATTCAGTACGGCATACATGGAATAAGAGGAAATCAGGAAGGGAGGAGGAATTTTTCAAATCTTTATCTCCAGGCTTTTTCTCAATTTCCATTTGTTCCATGATCCACCGTGTGACATAGAATATGGTGACAAGATATGGAACATATGACTCATACAGTCTGTTCAATTTTCTTCCTAATGCAATGCAAAAGACCTAATGCTTACACCACCATGTTTTCCTGAATTCTATTACTGTTTCTGCCTCTACCATCTCTGCTGTGAAACCATTCCAAGAATTCACAATCTCTTCTGAGAAGAAATTTTAGGATGTCCTTTCTATTAAAAAGAAAGTTTGACTGTTGAGGATCAGTAACACTTTTCTGCTGTTTCTCTCTGTTATACATATTTAGAATCAATATTTAGATCAAGGGACGCTCAATGAAATTACATGGAAATACTTTTAAAACAAATAGGAGAAGGAAATATTTGTTCACTCAAAGAACAGTTAAGCACTGCAACTCGCTGCCAGAGGATGTGGCAGGGGCGTAGCCAGACACTCAATTTTGGGTGGGCCTGGGCCCAAGATGGGTGGGCAGATGAACCCTTCCCCATCCCACAGGTGATTTAGTCTCTCCTTCTCTCACCTGCATGCCATATCGTCTCTCAAACATCCTCCCTCTCCCGCATACCTTTTAAATAGCAGATTTTCACCGGCAGCGATCAGCAACTAATACACACTGCTCATGTTGGCCCCACAGCCTTCCCACTGATGCAACTTTCTGTTTCCGCATAGGCAGGAGTACGTCAGAAGGAAGGCTGTGGGGTTGGTGCGAGCAGTATGTATCAGTCACTGCTTGCTGCAGGCGAAGATCTGCTATTTACAAGGTATGCAGGAGGGACAGATGTTGGGAGTTTTCAGCTGGTGGGGTTTGGGAATCCCTACCAGCCACATCATAGGTGTGCTGCTAACTTGGTGGGCCTGAGCCCAAAATGGTTGTGCCTGGGCCCATCCAGGCCCACCCTTGGCTACACCACTGGGATGTGGTAAGAACAGTTAATGTATCAGAATTTAAAAAAGGTTTGGAAAAAGTTCCTGGAGGAAAATTCCATAGTTTGTTATTGAGATGGTCACAGGGGAAGCAACTACTTGCCTCAGGATTGGAATTCTGCCACTAATTTGGTTACTGCCAGGTATTTGTGACATGGATTGGCCATTGCTGGAAGCAGGACACTGGGCTAGATGTGGTCTGACCCAGTATGGCTATGCTTAGGTTCTTAGAATCACATAAGGCTTAGGGCAGACTCTACATAATTTTGATAATCATTTTTTTTAATGTTTCTATTCTGTCTATATTCTTTCAGATTTGCTGATCGAAAGAGGGGAACCTGGCCCAGAAATGGATATAATACTTAAGGTAAGGTGTTTTCAATGATCTATACAGAAGCATTACTACCTCTTTGTCAACAGACATTCCTCTGGCTCTAGCCATCTTATTGTTCTATTTCAATATCTTTAGATCATCCTATATGATTTATTCTCAGGTCTCTGTATTGCTGCTTGACACATCAGAATCTCACCCCATACTGCATAATTCTCCCTTGGATCTCTGTACTTAAGGGATAATTTCATAAGCGGTTCAACAATGTAGAACAGTGTCAAACATGCAGCTCAAATACATTTCTTTTTTCATTTTTGTAATTTTCCAATAAAAAGAAAGCCTTGCAATATATTTAATGTTATTTTATATGGGCAAAATATAAATATTTCAAACAAATAAGCCACAAACCCCAGCTGGCTCGTATCTAACGCATGAGAGTTGGTTCCAAAAACAGGTACTTTTCCCATAATGAACATCATGATCTCTGATCTCTGGTAATCGGGGAGATTACTTCCAAAGAACCCTGAAAGAACAATGAAAGAGAAAGGAAATAGTAACAGCAAAGAATAATACTGAATTATTTCCTCTCCACTGTAGGAAGTTAGACGTTAATTTAATAAACTACAAATACCCGAGTTCCTAAAAAATATTATAGGGTTACAGCTACAGCATCTCCGAGTCACAGTTTTCCTCATGTTTGTCACGACATGTCTCAGTTTTTTCAATGTAAACACTTTCTATTCTCACTTCTCCCAATTATACTACTTAAAACCAGCTCATTTGATTCAAATTACAATAGAAACAAGAACTGAAAATGTTGTAAGAGGTAATGCAGTAGTTTTCACAGTATTCCTTTCTTAAAGAATGACTATTTATCAAAATGGCCGCCATTTTTTTTTTCATATATGCAGGAAGGAAAAGGAGATGCGAACCTCTTCCCTGAAGAAGGAATACAAAACCTGGCCATGTTGGTGGAGGTTTAGCGTGGGGGAAAAATCGCTGCCAAAGCTAAGTACTACTACTACTATTAAGTACTACTTATAAGCATCTCAAAATCTTAAACTAAAAATAAGAAAAAAGATTGATGAATACAGATAAAAGTAAAAGAAGAAATAAAGAGATTTAAAAGAAATCGAGTGATCTATGAAGATGTATGCAGCGCCTTAAACTATGGGACGCTGCTCCCGCATGGGTCTTGCTGTCAAATATTCTGATGATCCCTGTACAATAAATTGTCTATGAAGCTAAAAATGATGACTGTGTGAATCTGGACTGTATATTACTTATAAATTGAAGTGTTTGGGACAAATCTATTTGAAACATTTAGCAGAAGTCCCCACACATATACTGTGAGGTCCCTTTAAATTGATTGTCATCAATAAAATTGTTTAAACTAGAAATGTCTTCACCTAATGTAGGACTCTTATAACCCTTTTCTCAGAGGGAGGTCACATTTGCTATAAAAGAAAACCATGATTCTTTTGTTTCAGTGCTGAATTAGAAGTGGAAATTTAAACAAGATATATCAGAATAGCGTTTCTTAAGCTTGCTCTGGAGTACCCTGTAGCCAGTCTGGTTTTCATGACATCCACAATGAAAATGCATAAGATATATTTACACAAAATGGGGAGAGTGCAAAAAGATGTCTCTCAAGCATATTCACTGTGGATATTCCGAAAACCAGTTTGACTAGGGGGACTCCAGGCCAGACTTGAAAACACTACTGAATCTATAATTTTCCAGTTGCCTTTAAAATGGCTTATGTTTTTATTAGATCTACAATTAGAATGCTTATTTGTGGACTTCCATTTCTGGGACACACCGGCATGGCTGCCTGGTTTAGCGCTCCCGCACTCCTGATTTACAATTTATTCTCCCTGCATATCTAGAGTAGATTTTGTTTGACAAAAATTGCTTACAGCGTTGCTTAAGATGTTTGGTCCGAAGCAGAAGATAGATTCAGTTTTTCTTCTGGCCGGAGGATCTAAGCATCCATAACAGGACCTGCAGACTCCAGTAAAGATGGCAACACCCAGAGAAATCTCAGACATTCTGGATCCGTTAGTAGCAGAACCAAACAAGATCAAACTCATGATTCAGGGAAAGCTCTATTAATATCAGCTAAAATCTGAAATTACTACTTTATCTCAAAAGCAAGTATTCAGTGAACAACATGCTGCGCCAGAAAGCTTGAAGACCACTCTCATGATATGACAACATCAAAAGTTACTGGAGGACTTCTGTGCTGATACCAACAACAGGAATAAGGGAAATAACCTGAAGATATTGGGACTCCTGGAAGGAGCAGAGGGATCCAATCCTGTTAGAAACTGAACTCTCAAATAGCGAATCTCCCATAATGCCAACTTAAAGGGCAAAGACTTCATAAAGCTCTTAGCGTGAATGGAGGGATGCTTACACATACAGACTTAGCTGCATTTAACTTTAGAGGTAAAGGAAGCTGTTAGAGCTAAAACAAAACCCTTCAGAAAATGGATGAAGGATCTGGCTGAAAATAATAAGAAACTGTATAAGGAATGGCAAGTCACATGCAAAGCGCTGATAAGGAAGGCAAAGAGGGATTTAGAAAAAAAGATTGCACTGGAGGCAAAAACACTGGTAACATTTTCTTTTAGGTATATTAAAAGCATGAAGCTGGCAAAAGAATCAGTTGGACCGCTGATGACTGAGGGATAAAAAGGGGGTATTCAGGAAAGACAAAGCTATAGCAGGGAGATTAAATTAATTCTTTGGTCTTCACTGAGGAAGATTTGGGAGAGATACCGGTGCCAGAAATGGTATTCAAAGCTGATGAGTCAGAGAAACTGAATGAAATCTCTATAAACCTAAAAGATGTAATGGCGCAATTTGACAAACTGAAAAATAGCAAATCACCTGGACCGGAAGGTATTCATCCCAGAGTACTGACAGAATTGAAAAATAAACTTGCAGAACTATTGTTAATAATATGTAATTTATCTTTAAAATCAAGCATGGTACCGGAAGATTGGAGGGTGGCCAATGTAACACTGATTTTTAAAAAAGGTTCCAGAGATGACCCAGGAAATTATAGACTAGCGAGTCTGACATAGGTGCCGGGTAAAATGGTAGATACTATTATAAAGAACAAAATTACAGAGCACATTCAAAAGCATGGATTAATGAGACAAAACCAACATGGATTTAATGAAGGGAAATCTTGCCTCACCAATCTATTACATTTCTTTGAAGGGGTGAACAAACTTGTGGATAAAGATGAGCTGGTCAATATTGTATATCTGACTTTTCAAAAGGTATTTGACAAAGTACCTCATGAAAGACTCCAGATGAAATTGAAGAGTCATGGGATAGGAAGTAGTGTACTACTGTGGATTAAAAACTGGTTAAAAGATAGAAAACAGAGAGTAGAGTTAAATGGTTAGTATTCTCAATGGAGAAGGGGAGATAGTGGGGTTCCCCAGGGGTCTGTGCTGGGACCGCTGCTTTTGAACATATTTATAGGTAATCAATAGAAATAAAACAAAATAAAACATGGAAAAGAAAATAAGATGATACCTTTTTTATTGGACATAACTTAATACATTTCTTGATTAGCTTTCGAAGGTTGCCCTTCTTCGTCAGATCGGAAATAAGCAAATGCTAGTAGATGACAGTATATATGAGTGAAACATCAAAGCATTTCAGTGACAATCTATATGCATGGAGGCAGGAGGCTGACAATTTTCAAGGCAATGACAGTATATCTGAGTGAAACATCAAAGCAATTCAGTGACGGTCTAACAGAATGGGGGTGGATAGGTGAGAGTCAGGGAGACAGGAAGGTGACAGAGCAATACAATTTACAAAGCAATACAATTTTATGCTTTATAATGGGCTAGAAAACCCAGATTCATAAATGATCTAGAGATGGGAGTAACTAGTAAAGTAATTAAATTTGTTGATGACACAAAGTTATTCGAAGTTGTTAAATTGCAAGAGGATTGTGAAAACGTACCAAGGACCTTACGAGACTAGGAGACTGGGCATCCAAATGGCAGATGTTTAATGTAAGCAAGTGCAAAGTGAAGAATGTGAGAAAGAGCAACCAGAATTATAGCTATTTGATTGATGCAAGGTTCCACATTAGGAATCACCGACCAGGAATGGGATCTAGATGTCATCGTTGATGATACGTTGAAACCCTCTGTAAAGTGTGCGGCAGGAGCTAAGAAAGCAAATGGAATGTTAGATAATATTAGGAAAGGAATGGAATGGAAAACAAAATGAGGCCATTATAATGCCTTTCTGTTGCTCCATGGTGCGACTGCACCTCAAATATTGTGTGCAACTCTGGTCACATCTCAAAAAAGATAATTGTGGAATTAGAAAAGGTACAGAGAAGGGCGACAAAAATGATTAAGAGGATAGGACAACTTCACTATGAGGAAAGGCTAAAGCAGCTAGGGTTCTTCAGCTTGGAGAAAAGACAGATGAGGGGAGATATGATAGAGGTCTATAAAATAATGAGTGGAGTGGAACGGGTAAACGTGAATTGCTTGTTTACTATTTCCAAAAATACTCGGACTAGGGTGAACGCAACGAAGCTACAAAGCAGTAAATTTAAAATGAATCTGAGAAAATATTTCTTCACTCAAATTGCAATTAAATTCTGGAATTCGTTGCCAGAGAATAGAGTAAAAGCAGTTAGCTTAGCGGGGTTTAAAAAGGTTTGGATAGCTTCCTAAAAGAAAAGTTCATAAGCCATTATTAAAATGAACTTGGGGAAAATCCATTGCTTATTTCTAGGATAAGCAACATAGAATGTATTGTACTGTTTTGGGATCTTGCCAGGTACTTGTAACCTGAATTGGTCACAATTAGAAACAGGATGCTGGGTTTGATGGATCTTCGGTCTATCCCAGTATGGCAATACTTATGTTCTTATGTTCCTAAAAGAAAAGTCCTAAGCCATTATTAAGGTGGACTTGGAAAAATCCACTGTTTATTTCTGGGATAAGGAGCATAAAATTTGTTTTATTCTTTTGGGATCTTGCCAGGTACTTGTGACTTGGATTGACCACTACTGGAATAGGATACTGGGCTTGATGGCTTCCGCTAGATTCCCAGTTGCCTGAGACCACTGGGAGCTAGAGTCCACTTGGCCTCTCTCAAGTGGAGACATGCTACTACTACTACTACTTAGCATTTCTATAGCGCTGCCAGGGTTACGCAGCGCTGTACAAGTGCCATGGGAGTGACATGCACTGTTGAAGCCATGTGGCCCATCAATCTCAACATTTGCCAAGCAGAAACTTGCTTGCTGCTGCAGACTTTTGAGGTGAATGACACCAAGGTTGTCTCAGCTTGGAAATCAGCTGCCAGTTAAGTAATACTAATGATGCTAGTGCGATCAACTATATTTTGAATATTCTGTTTGACTGTTCTTAAACGTTATTATCACAAAAGTTTTTGAATCAAGTGGAGTTTTCTTAGAAAAATTGAAAAACATGGATTGATGACTTGCACATCGCTGGTTTTTGAAAGCTGTATAAGCAGCATTGATGCTGTGAATTCTGATGATCCTTTACATAAAAATACTGATATTAAAAAAAAAGATAGGGTTCAGAGGGTATTCCATAGGACTCCTCCTCTGAGAATTAATGTAGATCCTCCTCTGACTCCCATGAGCAGTCCCTATAAGAATCTTCAGGCTATTCATATATAGTTGAGTGGGTTTGCACCTGCCTTTGTCCAGTGGACCTATATCCATGCCCCAAAGAGCCCTGAGGTACAGCTCTTAATATAAGGTGAATCAGCTACTATGGCCTGAAGCTCCTCCCCCGACATCAAGAGTGGCACTGTATGTGTCAATGTCGATACCCTTTGAAGTGCCGGCGTCAAGGATCTCTGCACCAGCATCAATGGGAGTCTCAGTGGGGGGATGGGGCTGTTCGCCAGTGTTGCAAGTGCCCTCAATGCCTGTGCAGTGTGCCCCTGCAGCAACTGCACCAGCAACTCTCTGAGTAGGGTCTAGAACTGCTCATTGAAGGCAGGCATTGGCAAAGGCTGGGACAGAGGAAGATTGAGAAAGAATTGGTGTCGAACCGGATGTGGGGACCTGGCTGCT
This sequence comes from Microcaecilia unicolor, assembly GCF_901765095.1. Lineage (NCBI taxonomy): Eukaryota > Metazoa > Chordata > Amphibia > Gymnophiona > Siphonopidae > Microcaecilia > Microcaecilia unicolor. Next base: position 591,207,809 of record NC_044031.1, on the reverse strand, counting down.
AGGTGACTTGCATACTGGCACTTTTTCCAAAGAGGGGGAATGCTCCTCTTGGTGCTGGCGCTTCTTGGGTATCGGCAATTCTGATGCCCCAGTGCTCCTGACAGCATGAGTTGAGGAGGACTGGTGCTTATGATTCTTGGGCTTCCCCTGATGCATAGAGGCATATTTTCAAAGCACTTAGACTTCCAAAGTTCCATAGAAACCTATGGAACTTTGGAAGGCCTTTGAAAATATGCCTCACTGTGTCCGAGTCCATCGGTACAAACAAGGACGACATCGAACCTGCACGCATCCTCAGTGTTGGATCCGATGCTGACTGGTCTAAGGGTCTGCTATCAGAACCCAATATCAAAGCAGGTGGAAATTTCCTCAATGCCAGTGCACTCCCAGAAGATGTAGAAGTCTTAGCAGCCATGGAGGTTGATGCTTCCAGTGTCGACATCGATGTGTCGGCCTTTGAGAAGCCAAAAAGCTGCTCCTGCTGAACCTTCCATGCCCGCTGAGTTCTTAACTGCATTTTTAAATACGGCGAGTAGGAGTTAAGCTCATGGTCAGGTCCAAGGCACCTGATGCATCAAGAGTGCGGGTCCATGACAGAAATTACCCGATTACACTCAAAAAGGAAAGAGGAAAAATGGGGAAAAAAACCCTGTACAGGAAGGCACTTGTGAAAAGAGAAAAAAAATATACACACATAAGGAAAACACAAAGAGCGTCCTCCCTGCTCTGCAGAAAAACAAAGACGGAGGTACCGGCGCTTGTGCAGCGGGCAGGAAAGCACCAGCGCATGTGCGGTAGGATGCTGCTAGAAGAATACAATTACTCATTAGGCAGCATCCACGCAAGGCTCCATCGGATGATGTCACCCAGCTGTGAGAATTTGAAGGCCTTTTGTCCTTAGGGAATATAATGTACATATAGATTTCTGTGACATTTTAACACAGCGTCTTCACATTCTATATTGTTGATACTGACCAAAGCATAAGAACATTTATCAAACTAGTTTCCCTCTAGCCATCATCTCTATAAAATGCATCATGACCATGACTTCTATTATGTGGCTGGTATCTTTATTGTACTTTCAAGTACCTGCCTCCAGTGAATAAAAGTAAGGTACAAGGTAATTCTAAAGTGGACTACTACAAGGGAAGAGTCTGATCATTACACCTAGTGTCCCCATTTGCAGTGAACATTAAAAAATATTTTTAAAGAGTTTACATTTACAAAATTTGCTCCTCTCAGGGTTTTTATATTTCTCTGTTTATTATCTTTCTTTAAAAAAGCAAAAGGGCATTCAAGAAAGACAAAATGAGAGACACAATCCAACTAATTTCACAAACCATAAACATGTTGTATAGTCTTAGCCTTGAAAAATCAAAGTGTTTTACACTTCAAGTAATGTTACAAAAATACATCTTTTCTAAAGATTAGTAGGCTTTCAGGAACCCAGAGGAATTATGTGGATGTTTACAACTTCTCTGGAGAACTACTGTCTATAATAATACAAAGTAAAATTCTTAGAGATAAAAAAATAAAATACTGTCTTTCAACCAACCAGTTACAGACTCCACCTTAGATCCAATTTAAAAAAATAACTTTTTTTTTTACATAAAAGGAAACTTGATAATTAAAAATGAAACTTCTAGTGTTTTTCAAATACATGTGCCATGAATATTTAAAGACATATAACTATCTTTATTTGCATCATAAGGGCCTAACCACCTTATTAACACACCATCCCCCGTTTATTAAGCCGCGCTAGCAGGCTGCCATACGCTAATGCCGACACAGCCCATTCAAGTTTCCTTTTACATTAAAAAAAAGAAGTAGTTTTGCAAATTGGATCGTGGTTTTACAAAAGGTAAATCGTGACAAACAAATCTGATTGAATTCTTTCACTGGGTGACCAGAGAATTGGATCACCAGAGAACTGGATCGAGGATACGCACTAGATGAAATCTACTTAGATTTCAGCAAAGCCTTTGACATGGTTCCTCATAGAAGGCTCTTGAATGAACTTGACGGGCTGAAGATAGGATCCAAAGTGGTGAACTGGATTAGGAACTGGTTGACAATCACAAGCCAGAGGGTGATGGTTAATGAAATTCTCTCGGAGGAAAGAAAGGTGAATAGTGGAGTGCCTCAAGGATTGGTGATGGAGCCGATTCTGTTCAATATATTTGTAAGGAACATTGCCGAACAGTTAGAAAGTAAGCTTTGCCTTTTTGGGGATGATACCACGATTTGTAACAGAGTCAACTCCCTGAAGGAAGTAGAAAACATGAAAAAGTATTTGCAAAAGTTAGAAGAATGGTCTAATGTTTGGCAATTAAAATTCAATACAAAGAAGTGCAGACTGATGGAGTAGACATCCAAGGGAGCAATATGTGCTAGGAGGTGAGATGTTGTTATGCACAGACAGGGAGAGGAAGTTTGGGGTGACAGTGAGAATCTGAAGAGACAAAGCGGTGGCCATAGCCAGATGGATGCGAGGCTGTATATAGACAGGAGTTGATGCCCCTGTACAAGTTGTTCATGAGGCACCGCCTCGAGTATTGTGTTCAGTTTTGGAGGTCGTATCTCGCTAAGGATGTAAAAAGACTTGATGCGGTCCAGAGGATGGTGACAAAAATGGTATGGGGCTTGCGCAAAAAGATGTATAAGAAGAGACAGAAAGCCCTGAATATGTATAGCATAGAGGAGAGGAGGAACAGGAGAGATATGATACTTGAAAGGTATTAATAAAGAAACAAATATTTTTCAGAGAAGGGAAAATGGTAAAACCAGAGGACATGAATTGAGGTTGCAGGGTGACTTAGGAGTAATGTCAGGAAATTCTGGAGAGTGGTTGATGCCTGGAATACCCTCCTGAGGGAGATGGAGAAAAAAATGGTGGTGAAATTCAAAAAGGTGTGGGAAGAATACAGAGGATCTCTAATTAGAAATGAATGGTATTTAAAAAAAAAACACTTAAATGGTTGCATGTGTTTTTTGAATGTGAAGAACAAAGGCCAGTGCTGGGCAGGTTTGTATGGTCTAAATCCCGTATATGGCAATCCGGTTTAGGATGGGCTGCAGAGGGCTTCAACAAACTCCACTAATTTGGAACGTGAGGACAGTGCTGGGCAGATGTTTATAGTCTGTGTCCCACAATTGACAGGATGGATTCGGATAGGCTGGAGTGGGCTTTGACAGCAACTTCAGTAGTTGGAAACTAAAAGCAAGGCTGGGCAGACTTCAACAGTCTATATCCCAGAAATGCCAAAGACAGACAATGATCAAGTATTTTATATCACATTCATTGTTGATTTAATCGTGACTTGAAAATGACTGAATGTTGGGCAGACTGGATGGATCGTTAAAGTCTATCTGCCATCATTACTATATGTTACTACTGCTTAAAACTGTAATTCTTAACTGTTTTTCTTAGCTTCTGCCTTATAATCCTCTTTGAATCCAAAATTGATATAAGAGGGATATAGCAACGAACAGAACAGAAATTCTATCATAGCACGTTGCTTAAATAACACTGAGTGCTTATTGCATGCTTCCAATTCACAAGCAAAAGCAAAACAGCCTAATCATGTAGAAACTTAACTGAGGTGAAGGAAGCGATTTCAAAGAACAAGTTAACATGTGTAGCGCTTCAGTGTTGCCAGCTGTTGATAAATTATGGAGGTGGAGGCACTATTTTTCATTTAACTCTCAAAGCACATATTACTCAAATATATTAAGGGGCCCTGATACTAAAGGGCATTAAAGCCTGATTCATGCTTAGCACGTTAAAAAAATATTACTGCAAAATGTGTTAAAACATTCTGGGATAATCTGCCAGTTTACACTCGCTAATCGTGTGTTATTTAATTTTTAATTAATATTTTTGGGAGGGACGTGTCATCAGTATGGAAGCATTATCCAGCTAAAGTATTCACATTAGCTCACACTGGATAACACAGTCTAAACATGGAACGGTAAGTGATCCAGAACTTTTCAGCAGGTCCCAGCACTAATGGAAAAATTAACACGGGACCTGAAAAAAAAAATAAAAAGCCCCAAATACTGACGTGATAAAAAGGCCCCTAAGCTAATCCAATTAAAAAGGTACTATCTTTATTTTTTTGTTGTGTTTTATTTGCATTTATCCCAATTTCATGACATGTCTTGCTTGCTTATCTATACATAACTTAGAAGTAGGGTTCATATCAAACAAAAATTCACTTACCAATAGTTTGGATGATAGCATTCTGGACAATTCTCTCGTCACTCTCTTTACAGCTTGTGGTAAAATTGATACTGTCAGCAGAACCACGCCTGTCACCCAATTCAAAGTCCACACTTAAGCGCAAGTGTTTTAGTAAGGTATTAAACACCTCAAGAACTGTGGGGCCTGAAATAAAAAAAAATCTCAGATTTATTAATGAGGAACCTGACAGCCAGAACACCACAAAATTCAGCTTTGTAGTACGCCTAAAAGAAATACTGGATTCTAGTAAAACTTCCAATACCTTTCAAAAGCCACTTTACTTGCCTGAAGGACAAAGTGACCTATCAACCAGACAGGACCATGATTACAATACATAATGTGAACTCTGAGTATTTTTACTTGATCTGGGTGAATTTCTTCAAAAAGGTGGTAAATGAATCCCAACAAAGGAAACAAACAGGAAAATCATATTTCTGTAAAAAATTTAAATGTTCCCTTAGGTGAAAAAAAGGTACAGAACATATTCTTCAAATGACCGATATATAATAGTAGCAGTTTCTTAACTCCTCCCTCTTTTACAAAGCTGCACAGTAATGTCAAGGCCCATTCACTTTGAATGGGCTGTCAGAATTATAGCACTGGCAACCGCTAGTGCAGCTTTGTAAAAAAAAAAAAAAAAAAAAAAAAAAGGGGGGGGGGGGTAGTGTTTAGCTTCCAAGTGCAATTTTAAAAAATATGCATAACGAAAAGCAATAAAACAGTTGGGTAAATATTATATCTTTAGAAACCTAATGACTGTTTTAATCTTTGGGACTCAGGCAATTAATTATTAGTGAATCTGATGCTTCTTATCCAGGAAAAAAACATTAACAGTGACAAGAAAAAACAACCGCACAACCTATCCAGTCTGATATCCACACTAACTGATCAGCTCTACAAGCTCACCCTCTTCTTCAGGAATCTTCTGTTTGCCCGTGCTTTCTTGAATTCAGATGTTGCCTTCATCCCCAGCAAATCCAACCATCTAAAGAAATGTTTCCTAGGCTTACTCCTGACTCTATCCCCTTTCACTCTTATCCCACAAGAAAGTAAGAATAGCCATACTGGGTTAGACCAATGGTCCCTCTAGCCCAGTATACTGCTTCCAATAGTGTCAATCCAGGTCACAAGTATCTGGCAGAAATCCAATCAGTAGCAACATTCAATGCTACCAATTCCAGGGCAAGTAGTAGCTTTCCCCATATCCATCTCAATAGCAGACTATGAACGTTTCCTTCAGGAACTTTTAAAAATCTAGATACGCTAAAGTGAATGATACATACCTGTAGCAGGTGTTCTCCGAGGACAGCAGGCTGATTGTTCTCACGACTGGGTGACGTCCGCGGCAGCCCCCACCAACCGGAAAAAAGCTTCGCGGGACGGTCGGCACGCAGGGCACGCCCACTGCGCATGCGCGGCCGTCTTCCCGCCCGTGCGCGACCGCTCCCGCCAGTTGAATGACTAGCAAAAGATGAAACACACAACTCCAAAGGGGAGGAGGGAGGGTAGGTGAGAACAATCAGCCTGCTGTCCTCGGAGAACACCTGCTACAGGTATGTATCATTCACTTTCTCCGAGGACAAGCAGGCTGCTTGTTCTCACGACTGGGGTATCCCTAGCTTTCAGGCTCACTCAAAACAAGAACCCAGGTCAATTGAACCTCGCAACGGCGAGGGTACAACAGAAATTGACCTACGAAGAACAACTAACTGAGAGTGCAGCCTGACCAGAATAAATTCGGGTCCTGGAGGGTGGAGTTGGATTTACACCCCAAACAGATTCTGCAGCACCGACTGCCCGAACCGACTGTCGCGTCGGGTATCCTGCTGGAGGCAGTAATGTGATGTGAATGTGTGGACAGATGACCACGTCGCAGCCTTGCAAATCTCTTCAATAGTGGCTGACTTCAAGTGGGCCACTGACGCTGCCATGGCTCTAACACTATGAGCCGTGACATGACCCTCAAGAGTCAGCCCAGCCTGGGCGTAAGTGAAGGAAATGCAATCTGCTAGCCAATTGGAGATGGTGCGTTTCCCGACAGCGACCCCTAGCCTGTTAGGGTCGAAAGAAACAAACAATTGGGCGGACTGTCTGTGGGGCTGTGTCCGCTCCAAGTAGAAGGCCAATGCTCTCTTGCAGTCCAATGTGTGCAACTGACGTTCAGCAGGGCGGGTATGCGGCCTGGGGAAGAATGTTGGCAAGACAATTGACTGGTTAAGATGGAACTCCGACACCACCTTCGGCAGGAACTTTGGGTGGGTGCGGAGCACTACTCTGTTGTGATGAAATTTGGTATATGGAGCATGAGCTACTAGGGCTTGAAGCTCACTGACCCTACGAGCTGAAGTAACTGCCACCAAGAAAATGACCTTCCAGGTCAAGTACTTCAGATGGCAGGTATTCAGTGGCTCAAAAGGAGGTTTCATCAGCTGGGTGAGGACGACGTTGAGATCCCATGACACTGTAGGAGGCTTGATAGGGGGCTTTGACAAAAGCAAGCCTCTCATGAATCGAACGACTAAAGGCTCTCCAGAGATGGCTTTACCTTCCACACGATAATGGTAAGCACTAATCGCACTAAGGTGATTCCTTACTGAGTTGGTCTTGAGGCCAGACTCTGATAAGTGTAGAAGGTATTCAAGCAGGTTCTGTGCAGGGCAAGAACGAGGTTCTAGGGCCTTGCTCTCACACCAAACGACAAACCTCCTCCACTTGAAAAAGTAACTCTTTTTAGTGGAATCCTTCCTGGAGGCAAGCAGGACCCGGGAGACACCCTCCGACAGACCCAACGCAGCGAAGTCTACGCCCTCAACATCCAGGCCGTGAGAGCCAGAGACTGAAGGTTGGGGTGCAGTAACGCTCCGTCGTTCTGCGAAATGAGAGTCGGAAAACACTCCAATCTCCACGGTTCTTCTGAGGACAACTCCAGAAGAAGAGGGAACCAGATCTGACGGGGCCAAAAGGGCGCTATCAGAATCATGGTGCCGCGGTCGTGCTTGAGCTTCAGTAAGGCCTTCCCCACCAAAGGTATGGGAGGATAAGCATACAGGAGGCCGGTCCCCCAATGGAGGAGAAAGGCGTCCGACGCTAGCCTGCCGTGTGTCTGAAGTCTGGAACAGAACAGAGGCAGCTTGTGGTTGGTCTGAGAGGCGAAAAGGTCCACCGAGGGGGTGCCCCACTCTCGGAAGATCTTGCGTACCACTCTGGAATGGAGCGACCACTCGTGCGGTTGCATGACTCTGCTCAGTCTGTCGGCCAGACTGTTGTTTACGCCTGCCAGGTATGTGGCTTGGAGGAGCATGCCAAACTGGCACGCCCAGCGCCACAGCCCGACGGCTTCCTGACACAGGGGGCGAGATCCGGTGCCCCCCTGCTTGTTGACGTAATACATTGCAACCTGATTGTCTGTCCGAATTTGGATAATTTGGCAGGACAGCCGATCTCTGAAAGCCTTCAGCGCGTTCCAGATCGCTCGGAGCTCCAGGAGGTTGATCTGCAGATCCTTTTCCTGGAGGGACCACAGACCCTGGGTGTGAAGCCCATCGACATGAGCTCCCCAACCCAGGCGAGATGCATCCGTCGTCAGCACCTTCGTGGGCTGCGGAATTTGGAATGGACGTCCCAGGGTCAAATTGGTCAGGATGGTTCACCAGAGCAGTGAAGTGCGGCAACTGGTGGAGAGGCGGATGACATCTTCTAGATTCCCGGTGGCTTGGAACCACTGGGAAGCTAGGGTCCATTGAGCAGATCTCATGTGAAGACGAGCCATGGGAGTCACATGAACTGTGGAGGCCATATGACCCAGAAGTCTCAACATCTGCCGAGCTGTGACCTGCTGAGACGCTCTGGTCTGCGAAGCGAGGGACAGGAGGTTGTTGGCCCTCGCTTCGGGAAGGAAGGCCTGAGCCGTCTGGGTATTCAGCAGAGCTCCTATGAATTCCAGAGACTGGGTTGGCTGGAGATGGGACTTTGGGTAATTTATCACAAACCCCAGCAGCTCCAGGAGTTGAATAGTGCACTGCATGGACCGGAGGGCTCCTGCCTCCGAGGTGTTCTTGACCAGCCAATCGTCGAGATATGGGAACACGTGCACTCCCAGCCTGCGTAGGTACGCCGCCACCACCACGAGGCACTTTGTAAACACTCGTGGGGCGGAGGCGAGCCCAAAGGGCAGCACACAGTACTGAAAGTGTCGTGCGCCCAGGCGGAATCTGAGATACTGTCTGTGAGCTGGCAGTATCGGGATGTGAGTATATGCATCCTTTAAATCCAGGGAACATAGCCAATCGTTTTTCTGAATCATTGGCAGAAGGGTGCCCAAGGAAAGCATCCTGAACTTTTCTTTGACCAGGAATTTGTTCAGGCCTCTCAGGTCTAGGATGGGACGCATCCCCCCTGTTTTCTTTTCCACAAGGAAGTACCTGGAATAGAATCCCTGCCCTTCCTGCCCGGGTGGTACGGGCTCGACCGCATTGGCGCTGAGAAAGGCGGAGAGTTCCTCTGCAAGTACCTGCTTGTGATGGGAGCTGAAGGATTGAGCTCCCGGAGGACAATTTGGAGGCAGGGAGGCCAAATTCAGGGCGTATCCGCACCGCACTATTTGGAGAACCCACTGGTCGGAGGTTATGAGAGGCCACCTTTGGTGAAAAAATTTTAACCTCCCCCCGACCGGCAGATCGTCCGGTACGGACACTTTGAGGGCGGCTATGTTCCCGTGGATCCAGTCAAAAGCCCGTCCCTGGCTTTTGCTGTGGAGGCGCAGGGGGCTGCTTAGGCGCACGCTGTTGACGGGAACGAGCGCGCTGGGGCTGTCCCTGTGCCTGACGAGGCCTTCGGGCCGGCTGGTTGTACCTACGCTTTGCAAAAGAATAGGGTGCAGCCTGCCGGGCCCGGGAAAAACGTCCACCTGCTGAGGTGGATGCTGAAGGCGCCCGGTGGGAGAGCTTGTCGAGAGCGGTTTCCCGCTGATGCAGTTGGTCCACCATCTGCTCGACCTTCTCACCAAAAATGTTATCCCCCCGGCAAGGGACGTCGGCCAGTCTCTGCTGGGTGCGGTTGTCCAGGTCAGAGGCACGCAGCCATGAGAGCCTGCGCATCACTATACCTTGGGCCGCAGCACGAGATGCCACGTCACAGGTGTCATAGATACCCCTGGACAGGAACTTTCTGCACGCCTTCAGCTGCCTGACCACCTCCTGATAAGGCCTGGACTGCTCCGGCGGGAGCTTCTCGACCAGGTCCGCCAGTTGTTGCACATAGGTCCGCATGTGAATGCTCATATAGAGCAGGTATGACTGGATGCGGGTCACGAGCATGGAGGATTGGTAGGCCTTCCTCCCAAACGAGTCCAGAGTGCGAGACTCCCGCCCCGGGGGCGCCGAGGCGGTATCCCTCGAACTCCGTGCCCTCTTGAGAGCAGAATCCACGACCGCCGAGTCATGGGGCAATTGGGGCCGCATTAACTCTGGGTCGGAGTGGATCCTGTATTGGGACTCTGCTTTCTTGGGAATGGTGGGGTTAGTTAACGGTCGCACCCAGTTCCGAAGCAGTGTCTCCTTGAGGACATTGTGCAGCGGCACCGTGGAGGACTCTCTAGGTGGCGATGGATAGTCGAGGACCTCGAGCATCTCAGCCCTTCCACAGAGACCACGGGGAAGGGAATGCTGATAGACATATCCCGCACAAAGGAGGCAAAGGAGAGGCTCTCGGGGGGTGAGAGCTTCCTCTCCGGTGAAGGCGTGGGGTCCGAGGGAAGGCCCGTAGACTCCTCTGAGGAGAAATATCTAGGGTCCTCCTCTTCCCCCCACGAGTCCTCATCCTCGGTATCGGACATAAGCTCATGCAGCTGAGTCCTGAACCGGGCCCGGCTCGACGTCGAGGCACCGAGGTCTCGGTGTCGTCGAGCGCTGGACTCCCGCGCCGGCGGGGACGGAGCTCCCTCCATCGACGTCGACGGGGACTCCACCTGCGTGGCGGTCGAGACCGGCGCCGCAAGCGGCGGCGGTGTCGACGGCCCCGGCGCCGGGCTGGAGCTCACCGGCGCCACAGACATCGGCAGCCTGGCGCATCAGCCCTTCCAGGATCCCCGGAAGGATGGCTCTGAGGCACTCGTCCAGGCCCGCTGCCGGGAAAGGCGGTGGGGCCGGTAGGGGTGTCGGTGCCAGAAGCTGATGGGGGCCAGGAGACGGCACCGAGGTGCCGGAACCCTGACGCGTCGGTACCTCCACGACCGACGGGGACCTCTCCTCTCGACGATGACGCTTCGGCGCCGCCTCCTCTCCGATGTCCGGATGCACCGAGGGCGACCGGTGACGACGCTTCTTGTCTTTCTTCCGATGCGCGTCACCGGTGCCGGGAGGTATGGAGGAGGAGGAGGACGATCCCCCTCGGTCCCGAGGAGCCGGGTCAGACAGGGTTCGGTTCCGAGGGCCACGGGCTGAGGGAGTGACCGGGGCCGACTGCCCACGCGGCCGCTCACCTCTACCCTCGCCAGCGGACCGGCGGGCCGACGGGACCTGTTCTCCTGGGGTCGATGCCATCGGTGCCGATGTCTCGGGCATCGATACCGGTACCGAAGGACCGGGCGTCGATACCGATGCCGTCGAGGTCGACGTCGAGGGGCCGGCGCAAGTTCCAAAAAGACAGTCCCGCAGAACTTGCCTCGCAACCTGAGTCCGTTTCCGGAGACCGAGACACAGGGAACACGACTTGATATTGTGCTCCGGCCCGAGGCACTGGAGGCACCAAGCGTGGGTGTCGGTCTGCGAGATCGGCCGGCCGCAGCGACCACACTTTTTAAATCCACTCGGGACCCTTGAGGACATCGACGGAAAAATCGCGTCGGCGAAGTCAAAGTCGTCAATGGTGGCTGAAATCACACCACAAAAAGGAAAACGACCGTGCGGCCACTAGGCCGCAATGCGGCGTCCCCGCTGGAAGCGAGGGAAAAAGGGAGCGCGTGCTCTACACGCGCAGGGTTTCTTTTTTTTTTTTTTTTAAAAGAAACCGGACGGTAACTAAACAAAGTTAAACAAGAAAAAGCACGATCCGCGTAAACGCGATCGAAAATCCGGCGGCTGAATCAGAGAGAGCGGCGAGGCACGACTCTCTCCAGACGCGGAAAAAAAGGAACAGGCGGGAGCGGTCGCGCACGGGCGGGAAGACGGCCGCGCATGCGCAGTGGGCGTGCCCTGCGTGCCGACCGTCCCGCGAAGCTTTTTTCCGGTTTGTGGGGGCTGCCGCGGACGTCACCCAGTCGTGAGAACAAGCAGCCTGCTTGTCCTCGGAGAACCGATGTTACCATATCCTCCGGTAGCGAGTTCCAGAGCTTAACTATTCTTTGAGTGAAAAAATATTTCCTCATGTTTGTTTTAAAAGTATCTCCATGTAATTTCATTGAGTGTCCCTGGTCTTTGTATTTTGTGAAAGAGTGAAAAATTGATTCACTTTCCCATTCTACACCACTCGGGATTTTATAGACCTCAATCGTATTCCCCTTCAGCCATCTCTTTTCCAAGCTGAAGAACCCTAACCTCTGTAGCATTTCCTCATATGGGAGGCATTCCATCCCCTTTATCATTTTGGTCGCTCCTCTTTGAACCTTTTCTAATTCCGCTATATCTTTTTTGAGATACGGTGATCAGAACCGAACTCAATAACTCAAGGTGAGGTCACACCATGGAGCGATACAGAGGCATTATAATATTTTGCTCTCATTTTGCATCCCTATCCTAATAATTCCTAGCATCCTGTTTGCTTTTTTGGCTGCCAACGTATGCTGGGCAGAAGATTTCAGCGTATTCTTTACAATGATACCTACATTATATTGAGTGCTGACTCCAAAGGTAGACCCTAACATCAGGTAACTATGATTCAGATTATTCTTCCCAATGTGCATCACTTTGCATTTGTTCACATTAAATTTAATCTGCCATTTGGATGCCCAGTCTTCCAGCTTCCTAAGGACTTCCTGCAATTTTCTACAATCTGCATATGTTTTCACAACTTTGAATAGTTTTGTGTCAACCACAAATTTAATCACCTCATTCGTCGTTCCGATTTCCAGATCATTTATAAATTTGTAAAACAGCACCGGTCCCAGTACTGATCCCTGCAGCACTCCATTATTCACCCTCCTCCATTGAGAAAAATGGCCATTTAACCCTGCCCTCCGTTTTTTGTCTGATAACCAGTTCCTAATCCACAGAAGGACATTACCTCTTATCACATCACTTTTTAATTTTCTCAGGAGTCTCTCATGAACTTTGTAAAACACTCACTATTCACTAGATATATTGTGCTTGGTTGAAATTTGGTTGGAAGATAGCAAGCTGGCGTATCTCTCTCAAGCAATCCTACTTGGGTATTCATACTTACCCAGACAAATGAGGCGGAGGTTTGACAGTCTTTTACTCTTCCCACCTAGATATACATTTGGGTTCTCCAACTTCTATGCCTCACCTCGAAACACTGCAGTTTTGTGTCACTGCTACCCCTCTGATTGCCTTTTAACTAGTATATCTTCCACATTTCATCTGTTACAGACTTATATAACCAAGTTGATCCTTCACAACCCTCATTCCTATGTTATGGGTGACCTGAATCTTCTTTTAGATGACACTGCTAGTCCATTTGTGCGGGACCAATATTTTCATTCAAGATCTATCTTTGTGTGAACATATAGCTTCACCAACACATCAAGCAGGCACCTTCTGGACGTTGCCCTTTCCTCATAGCCCACTCCTCACCACCTTTCTGTGCAGCCTCCATTGCCTATTCCTTGGACAGACTATTTCTTTATGAGGTTTGGCCTTCAGGCTCATCAAACAGTAACTATTTCATCTCCAATAAAAAAGAGGAGAGAGATCTCCAATTTGTCGCACACTAGGATTGAATCCTCTCTAACCCTTCAAGTTAACCAATTCTCTGCACTATCTGTAGATGATCAGGCTTCATCATGGAATACAACTCCATCTACAGCTTATAATCACTTAGCCCTGTGACTGCATTTTCTGATTTCCCAAACAGCAAAAGGTTGGAATCCTGGTACACTCCAGCTCTGAGTCCTCTCTACTGCCAACTCTGACAATTAGAACGAGATTGGAAGAAGAGGCTGGTTTGGTCTCTGCATTGGTTAGATACAAAGCTCAGGCAGCTCACTATAAACAGGCTATAGTTCATACAAAGCAGCAATAATACTCAAGTAAGATTCAGCGTGCTTCTACTTCTTCATAATTGTAGTATACTAAGCTCCCTGACGGAACAACCTGAAAAGAAAATTGCTGCAAATGCTTCAGTTAATCTCAACTCATTGGCTTCTCACTTTCACTAAAATTCTCTCATTACGCTTAGGTCTGGGTAGTGTCTTTTAATCTGAGGAAAGGGGGAGTAGGAGGAGTAGGCTCTTGAACAACACTAGTAGGCGACGTAGGTTAGGAACAATCTCTTTATTTAAATATACACTCGACTCAACACAGCTGTGTTTTGGCGCTACAGATGCCTTCTTCAGGAGTCAATCAAAGAAAGATGACATCTTGTGATATATAGATATACGAATATTAAGCTCAAAGAGAATGAAAGCAAGGCTTCTGCTACAATTGTAATCCACTGCCGATGCAGGAAAAACAGCTCAGTGTATTCAATTACACTTCCGTGAAGTAAAAAAAAAAAGTGTAATTTATCACAAGATGTCATCCTTCTTTGATTGACTCCTGAAGAAGGCGTCTGTAGTGCCGAAACACGGCTGTGTTGAGTCGAGTGTATATTTAAATAAAGAGATTGTTCCTAACCTACGTCGCCTACTAGTGTTGTTCAAGAGCCTACTCCTCCTACTCCCTCTTTCCTCAGATTCTACTTTTCGTAGGAATTTGTGTACCTCCACCCTTGTGGTGGTTTGGCTTGCTTGTAGTGTCTTTTAATGGCACTCTCTGCCTTCACTGTCTACAGATGCTCCAGCATCAGATACTTGAAGCATTTTAACCCCCCTCAGAGAATACTCTGACCTCTGTCCTCACATCTATTCACCCAACTACAGCTCTACATGATCCTCTACCTTCCCAGTTGGTAAAGTTGTTCAGAGTTTCAATTGCTTACCTATATTCACTCTATGGTTACAATATCTTTTGTCCAAGGCAGTATTCCTGTCTGTTGGAAATTAGCCTACATTTTTCCTAAGGCTAAGGACCCCCAAAAAAGATATAGACCAAGCAACAAACAATTGCCTAATAGCTCAGTTACTATTTCTGTCTAAAGCTGTAGACAAAATTGTTCATCAACAACTAGAGGATCACTTGGATGCGCAAGAAGCCCTTCATCCACACCAGACAGGATTTTGCAAAGGTCAGAGCACAGAGACTGACACTGGGACTCACTACTCATCTTCTTCATTGTCAGTCTTCCAAGGAGATGGTTGTTCTAATTTCTTTAGATTTAACAGCGACCCTTGATCTTGTGGATCATGACTATCTTCTTAAGCAACTCTATACTGTTGAGCTCAGCCTTAAAATGGATGCAGTCTTACTTTACTGATCAATCATATACAGTCTGGATGAACACCACCTGCTCTACACCTTATACTATGTGTTATGGAGTACCTCAAGGGCCTGTATTGGCAAAATTACTGTTTAATTTATTTTTTTTGGTCCCTTTATTAACTTTCATTGAAAAACTCAATCTTACTGTGTATTCAGATGTCCAGATTTTGGCTTCAATTAGCTTGGAAGTCACACAGAGGGACATAATTGAAATGGGCACCCAAGTTTTCCTGAGGTTGTCCTCGCAAGATGTCCTGGCAAAGGGGCGGGGAAACCCGTATTATCGAAACAAGATGGGCGCCCATCTTTCATTTCGATAATACGGTCGGGGACGCCCAAATTGCGAAATTTAGGTTGTCCTTAGAGACGGTCGTCCCCAAGTTTCGGCCATAATGGAAACCAAGGATGCCCATCTCAGAAACAACCAAATCCAAGCCATTTGGTCGTGGGAGGAACCAGCATTTGTAGTACACTGGTCCCCATGACATGCCAGGACACCAACCAGGCACCCTAGGGGGCACTGCAGTGGACTTCACAAATTGCTCCTAGGTGCATAGCGCCCTTACCTTGTGTGATGAGCCCCCCAAAAACCACTACCCACAACTGTACACCACTACCATAGCCCTAAGGGGTGAAGGGGGGCACCTATATGTAGGTATAGTGGGTTTCTGGTGGGTTTTGAAGAGCTCAAATTTATCACCACAAGTGTAACAGGTAGGGGGGGATGGGCCTGGGTCCACCTGCCTGAAGTGCACTGCACCCACTAAATCTGCTCCAGGGACCTGCATAGTGCTGTCAGGGAGCTGGGTATGACATTTGAGGCTGGCAAAAAATATTTTAAAAGTTTTTTTTAGGGTGGGAGGGGGTTGGTGACCACTGGGGGAGTAAGGGGAGGTCATCTCCGATTCCCTCCAGTGGTCATCTGGTCAGTTCAGGCACCTTTTTAAGGCTTGGTCATAAAAAAAAAATGGACCAAGTAAAGTTGCCCAAGTGCTCGTCAGGGACGCCCTTCTTTTTTCCATTATCAGTCGAGGATGCCCATGTGTTAGGCATGCCCCAGTCCCGCCTTCACTATGCTTCCAACATGCCCCCCTGAACTTTGGGCGTCGCTGCGATGGAAAGCAGTTGAGGACGCCCAAAATCGGCTTTCGATTATGCCGATTTGGACAACCTTGGGAGAAGGACGCCCATCTTCTGATTTGTGTCGAAAGATGGGCGCCCTTCTTTTTCGAAAATAAGCCTGACAGTCTCTTAGTCTTCTGAACTAGAAATTTGACCAGATCATTGGATAGTATTTTACATGGTCTCAAGTTGAATACAGATAAACATACTAGTGTCTTCTTTGGTTCTGCCACAGCCACCCCTTCACCTCATTCTTTACAAATGGCGGGTTGCATATTACCAATGGTTGGACAGGTGCAGGTGCTGGAGGTGATTTTAGACAGTTCCCTGTCCTTCAACCCATACATCTCTCAAATTGCTAAAAAGCTGTTTCTTCTAACTGAGGAAATTTTATTCAATTCATTGGTTATTTATTGTTTCTGCTCTCTGGGTGATCTCTACATTAGACTACCTGCAGGCTGGAATGCCTGCAGGTAGTGGAAAATACAGCCTTATGTTTACTTACAGGAGCAGGCCATTTTAAGCATATCACTCCTTATTTACAAGGTACACATTGGCTCTATATCTTGTATTGAGTGACTTATAAATTACTGCGAATAGTTTTTAAGGCTCTCAGAGTCCCTACTCTATTTGTCTCATTTTTTGCAGCCACATAACCACTCACGAGCACTCTGCTCTTCTCAGGTTCGACTACTTCAAGAACCTTCTACTGCTACAATTTGAACCTCCACTGTTTTGAAAGAAACTGTATAGTGTGCAATGTCCCATTCTAAAGGATGCTCTTCCAGTGGACCTGCACTTGACACAATCATAGTAACATAGTAACATAGTAGATGACGGCAGAAAAAGACCTGCACGGTCCATCCAGTCTGCCCAACAAGATAACTCATATTTGCTGCTTTTTGTGTATACCCTACTTTGATTTGTACCTGTGCTCTTCAGGGCACAGACCGTATAAGTCTGCCCAGCACTATCCCCACCTCCCAACCACCTGCCCCTCCTCCCAACCACCGGCTCTGGCACAGGCACAGACCGTATAAGTCTGCCCAGCACTATTCTCACCTCCCACCACCAGCCCTGCCTCCAACCACCGGCTCTGGCACAGACCGTACAAGTCTGTCCAGCACTATCCCCGCCTCCCAACCACCAGTTCCACTTCCCACCACCGACTCTGGCACAGACCGTATAAGTCTGCCCAGCCCTATCCCCGCCTCCCAACCACCAGCCCCGCCTCCCGATCTTGACTAAGCTCCTGAGGATGCATTCCTTCGGCACAGGATTCCTTTATGCTTATCCCACGCATGTTTGAATTCCGTTACCATTTTCATTTCTACCACCTCCCGCGGGAGGGCATTCCAAGCATCCACTACTCTCTCCGTGAAAAAATACTTCCTGACATTTTTCTTGAGTCTGCCCCCCTTCAATCTCATTTCATGTCCTCTCGTTCTATTTTAAGGTTAAACTCAAGACTTAATTATTTTATCAGGCATTTGGTGATTAGGCAACAAGAGGCCTGATAGTGGGGGGGGGGGGGGGGGGGGGGGAGCAATTTGATCTACAGCAGTGCGGTCTTCTCTTCTTTCTATTTTTACTTTTCTATAACATTGTAGTTCTTTCTTTCAGTTGTTTTTTGTTATTATTGAGGAATTGTATACTGCTCTGATAGTTTTCTTATGGGCAGTATATTAAGTATGAAATAAATTTAAAACTACAAAGGCTTTCTGAAAATCTAGATACACGACATTAACAGGCTCACCTTTAGCTACATGTTTATTAATGCCTTCAAAGAAATGAAGTAAATTACTGAGGCAAGATTTCCCTTGGTCGAACCCATGCTGACTCTGACCCATTAAACTGTGTTTGTCTATGTGTTCCATAATTTTATTCTTTAAATTTTTTTTCCACTATTTTAACCGACACTGAAGTCAATTTATATCCACGGAATTAGAGTCGAGCGGATGTTGTCCCTCTTTACAAAGTGGGAAACTACAGACTGGTAAGTCTCACGGCGGTGGTAGGAAAAATAATGGAGTCGCTGCTGAAAGAAAGGATAGTTAACTTTTTAGAAGCCAAAAGTTACAGGACCCGAGGCAACATGGCTTTACCAAAGGAAAATCCTGCCAAACGAATCTTATTGACTTCTTTGACTGGATGACCAAAGAACTGGATGAAGGACTTGCGCTAGATGTAATCTACTTGGACTTCAGCAAAGCCTTTGATACGGTCCACCACAGAAGACTCGTGAATAAGCTCCACTATTTCTGGGATAAGCAGTATAGAATGTTTTGTACTTTTTTGGGATCTTGCCAGGTATTTGTGACCTGGACTGGCCACTGTTGGAAACAGGATGCTGGGCTTGATGGACCTTTGGTCTTTCCCAATATGGCAATACTTATGTACTTACGAAAGGGTTGAAACTTAGGACCGAAAGTGGTGAACTGGATAAGAAACTGGTTGACCGACAGGTGGCAGAGGGTGGTGGTAAATACAATCCGCTTGGAGGAAAGGAAAGTGAGCAGTGGAGTTCCTCAGGTGTCGGTGCTGGGGCCTATTCTGTTTAATATATTTGTGGGAGATATTGCTGAAGAGTTGGAAGGAAAGGTGTGCTTTTTTGCGGATGACAGAAAATAGCCAATAGAGTGGATACCCTGGAGGGAGTAGAAACGATGAAAAGGGATCTCCGAACCTTAGAAGAATGGTTGAGGGTCTGGCAGTTAAAATGTAATTGAAAATCTAAACACAGCCTCACACTGGCTATGTATATATGCTATTTAACACTCACACTGTTACTGACCTATCCCCCATATAATGATGGAGAAAAAAAAGCCTCAGTATCGCCACCCAACCAGCCCGACACTGCAGACTATAAGGCGTAGGCCCGGCACGCCATCATTTGGCTTAGAAAAAAAACTCCATCTACTACCATTAGGGTTACTTCTCAGTATAATGAATATAGAATCTCTAACTTTCCACAATTCCTCAAATAACAGTCGTGTGTGTCTAAATCTCTTTAGATCAATTATTTACTGATTAAATGTCTTACTGATACAACCATTACCATGTATATAATATCCTTCTTCTCAGCCTCAGTGTTCCCACCAGATATCACTTAGCTCTTAATCCAGTCGCTGAAGTGTTCTGTTCTCATCGGTACCACCAGCTGATCAACCCGACAGGGAGCCCCCGTTTCGTTATTGCTGCGTCAGGGTTAAATGAGGGCCTGGGTCTGAGTAGACCTCAGTCTCATAACGGCGGTTAGTTTATCTGGGTTTAAAAAAAGGTTTGAACAAATTCCTGGAGGAAACGTCCATACCCTGTTATTGAAACAGACATGGGAAGCAGCTGCTTGCCCTGGGATTTGTAGTATGGAGTGTTGCCACAATTTGGGTTTCTGCCAGGTACTTGTGACCTGGCTTGGCCACTGTTTGGAAAACAGGATACTGGGGTAGATGGACCACTGGTCTGACCCAGTACAGCTACTCTTATATTCTTATGCCATCCACTCCACCACAAACACCAATAGCACCAGTTTATCTTTAGGTCCTTCAATTACTGGCACCCACCTGCCCAATAATGCAAGTCCCATGTCAAATGAAATAGTCTCGTGTAACATAATTTGCAAATAACCCAAGACTTCCCTCCAGAATCACTGGAGTTTGAAACAAGCCCACCAAATATGTTTATATGCACCTCTCTTTTACATCCTCTCCAACAATTATGTTTTCCCAACACCTGCACAGGCCCCCTTTTGCCACAGCTTCGTATAAGGACCCGTAAAATAGCTGACACATCAAGAGATGGGCTATCTTGATCCAAACTTTGCTGATCCTGCACAGGTTTTGGTAAGAGGTAATAAACTTGGGAAAATGGAAGAATACTGTCCTCAGAAATACCCAGCACTTCTTTAATATATCTTTTAAGTATTTCTCTAGGGCTAACAGAGAAAACCCTAGGAAAATTTTAAAAGCACAAATTATTAGCTCTAACATTGTTCTCAAAAGCTTCAGCCTTCCTACATCCTTTATTATAGTGGCCTGGGTCTTCTGGACATTATCCAAGTGTTTCTTCTGTTTATCAACCCGTTTTTTTTCAATTTTTTAAAACTCAGAGTCAACAGTCTCCAGTATTCCCTTAAAGAACATAATCCTTGCTCCAATTTTCTGAACCTGGGGGCACAAAGCCTTACCCAGGTTCGCAATCAGAGCCCACAAGTTGTCAAGTCAATTCAGATGGCTCGGCAAAAAGAAACGAACGACATTGTGGAGAAGATACATGCTCCTGAGCTGAAGAAAACACTTCCTGCTCACTTCCCGTAGTACTCGGCTCTCCCGCAAGTAGAGATGAACTCACTACTGCTGCTTGGGGATCCGAAACAGCCAGCATTCCCAGGTCTGACGTTAGTTGATTCAGAGACTCCCGGCAACTGACTTCACTACATTTCCCAAGAGTGGAGTCAGAGACACTGACCCGGCGAACTACTGCTCTGTGGCTGCGGGGAGGAGCTCTACAGTCAGTGCTCAGAGTGACATCTAGGCCTAAGAGTGCCACGTGGACTCCACTAACCGCAGGCATCTCAAGCAGGCTGCCTTCTGAGCGCCGTGGAATCCATATAAATGGCAATTTTAAATTAAATTCTATAACTGGGTGCCCTCCATTTATTTGGCTTCATTAACAATCTTTATGAAGAGATTCACCCAAGAAAGTGTACAGCGCCTACAGATTGACATAAAACTTACAAATTTTCTTAAAAACGTAATAGTGAAGTGATTATACACAAGCATAAATATGATCAATTAGGTAAACTTGGATGTCGGCAAACAATTCTAGAAATAGAAGTAACATGATATAGTATCAGATATATACACAAGGAAAAAAAATATGATAAATAACAATGACATCAGCATGCAAATACAACATAACAGGCAGCGTAAGTACATTTATATAGTACAGATATGATATTCATGATGTCAGCACAATACAAATGAGGCGTCTTAATAGGCACACCGTGAAACATTCAAACAACATAGGTATGATGAACACCATGTCTGCACAATACAGACAACATTACTGAATAGGCATACATTAGAACAATCAAACAACCTCACATTAGAATGATACAATGGAAGAACTTAATAAGCAGTTGAGATATATTGACAGACAAGTCGTTGGGATAAATAGATGGGTGGTTATTGGGATGAGTGGCTGAACTGAAGGCAAATTTTATAGTTATATAAGTTTTGACAAACTGGATTTAGTTACTGCATGTGTGGCAAGCTAGTCCAGAAGTGTTGTAAGTGGATAGTCAGTTACCACAAATATTAAAGCCTTGGGAGAAGAGCCAGACTTTCACCTGCTTCCTGAAGTAGTAGATTTGAGTTAAGCATAGCCCCTTTCGGAGAAGGTTCCAGAATATGGGGGCTAATTCTGAGAAAGTTTTCTGGCAGGTACCACATTATGCGATTTCTTATGAAGAGGTAAGGTGCTCGGTACCTATTCTATAACGGAACTTCAGCGCCTAGGTTTTGTTTAATCAGCATATCAACACTTAGGCAACAGCAATAAACATCAGCCACAAAGCTGGTGTAAGTGTGGGTACCTAAATGTAACAAGGACACACATAACTAACAGTATTCTGTAAGTTTCATGCATTAAGTGGGAGTCCGATCTATGTCCCACCCATTCTCCATCTTTATGTATGCCCCTCTTGCAAATACCCACACTAAGTTAAGCGGGTATTTGCAGAATAGTGCTTAGGCAACTTGCTACCACTTATGCTCATGTGTTCATACAAATCCATTTAACGTCTAGTAATCTAAACAATTACATGAGTAACGTGCGTAAATATAAACATGCTCTTTTATTGTATACATAAAATTGTAAAATTTATAACCTGCAAATTTGTTTTCCTCTTTTCTTTATTGCTGTGATATTCCTTCCATTCCTTCCTCTGACTCTCTGTTCTAGCCCAGCCATCACAGCAGAACTCCTCACCAGACAAATTATTATTTTTATAATGAAAAGAATTCTAAAGAGTTTTCTAAGAGGTTTGTATTCATTATTCTGCTTAGAAAAGGAACATGTAGTTCGATAATATAGGATTACCTATAGATCCTTTAGCAGCAATGGCAACTGCCTCCAAAAGAACCTGCACAATGCCTGCTCGAAGGCGAGGGGAGTCTTTCTTGTGTGCATCTAGATGTCCTAGAATCTGCTGGATTACATGGTGTGAATATTGAGCCTGAAAAAAACAAAACAAAAACAACATAGTAACATAGTAGATGACGGCAGAAAAAGACCTGCACGGTCCATCCAGTCTGCCCAACAAGATAACTCATATTTGCTACTTTTTGTGTATACCCTACTTTGATTTGTACCGGTGCTCTTCAGGGCACAGACCGTATAAGTCTGCCCAGCACTATCCCCGCCTCCCAACCACCAGCCCCACCTCCCAACCACCGGCTCTGGCACAGGCACAGACCATATAAGTCTGCCCAGCACTATCCTCACCTCCCAACCACCAGCCCTGCCTCCCAACCACTGGCTCTGGCACAGAAAAAACAAGACACACCATTTTATAACGAACTTGCAAATTTTACAATTTGACATACTGAAAATGCATTATTCTTCCGCCTTAGATTATTACTAGTGATAGTAACTAAAATGGTATAATTTTATTTCCAAATTTTATCTGGTTACTTCATTTCAAAATTTAGCAGACACCTTTAACCTTTGCAAGAAATCTTCAGTTTTAAACTCATGTTTCATACATGTTCCATTTCAGCTTACAAAAACAGTATTAAAAATAGGTGCAGAATGAGACCTGTATATCATATTTAGAGTATTAAATGCTGTTCTGAAGTCCACATCTCACCCAAAAATTAAGAAGCCTACAAAAGAGGCAGACATATGAACAATTAATTGATATAGTAAGATTTAAAGCCAGATCATACAGGCAGCAACTACAGGAGTTGTGGAATCTTCATAAATGTCTTATGTGAAGACGTGCCATGGGTGTCACATGGATGGTGGCGGCCATGTGGTCTAACAACCTCAACATCTGCTGAGCTGTGACATGCCGACTGGCTCAAACCTGAGTGGCAAGGGTGATGTGGGTGTCCGTCCTTGGCACAGAGAGAAAAGCTTGCACCTGCTGCGTATCTAGCAGGGCTCCAATGAACTCAAATTGCTGGACAGGAAGCAGATAGAACTTGGGGTCATATAAAACAAACTCTAGTATCTCTAACTCTCAAACAGTCCTACACATGGACTCCTGGGCTCCGTCCTTCGACGTGCTCTTCACCAGTAAATCAGATAGGGAAAAAATTTCAGCCTCTCCCTGACCGGCAAGTCATCTGGGACGGTCACTTATTGCAGCTATGCTCTGCTAGAGTCAGTCAAAAGCTCGCCCCTTGCTTTGACTGAGAAACGATTGCACTGGAGGTGAGCCTCCTGAGGCTGGCGAGAAGGAGTGTACATATGCCTCTGTGAATAGTAAGGACCACTCTTCAACTTGCCCAAAAACTGTCTGGATGAGGAGATAGTTGCAGAAGGCATCTGCTGGGATAGAGTATTGATAGTATCAGTGTGCTTCTTGATGATGTCAGTGACCTCCTCCACCTTCTCTCAGAAAAGATTATCCCCCCAGCACGTGGCATCTGTCAACCTTTGTGGACTGCTGGCACATGGCATCTGCCAACTTATGCTGGACTGCCAGTCTAAGTCAGAGAGACACAGCCAAAAGAGTCTGTGCATCGCTATGTCCTTGAGAGGGGTGTTGAGATGTCAGCTCCAGCCTTGACTCCTGTGAAGCTTTGTCCACCAATGTCGAGGGGGTCCCAATACGGGTGGTAGTTGACACTGAGGCTGCAAGTGGCACCGGCATGTGTGGCAACAGCTAGAGGCATGGCAGGCACAAACACAGCAGACATTGATGCACTCTGTTGTATCTCCGCTAAAAGCTTAGAGAGCAAGGCCTGGAGGCACTCATTAAGGGCCAACATCAGGAAAAGCTAGGGCGTCTGTGCAGAGACAGGCTGAATAGTCAGGGTCAGAGCAGATGCCTGGTCCTGGCTGTGTGGAGACCCATGAACTGGCACCTCCTGTATCGAGTGGAGCGATCCTCCCAGCGGCTGTGCTTCTGGGTACTGGGAGTTCTCTCAGTGTCCCAGAGCTCCCGGCACCATGCGTCAACGGTGATCGATACCGATGCTCCTTGGTGTTAACGAGGACATTATCAAATCCTCATGTTGCCTTGGGGTCAGATCCAATTCTGACCAGTCCCAGGGAGCAGCAACCGGTGTCAAGGCACGTGAAGACTCACTCGACGCATGGCCACTCCCAGTGTCTACAGGCCTAGCAGCCATGCGGGACCGATGCACTCGATGTAACTCTCAACACCGATGTCGATACCAAAGACCCCGATGGCAATGTTGAGGCTTTGGACCTCGCTCCAAAAGGTTTTCTTACTGAGCTTCTCTGGCCAATTGGGTTCTTTTCTTTATACTTTGAGCCACTGGGAACCTTCAATGACATGGAAAGAACAGCAGCCATGGCAAAATCAAGAGACTCGGTGCCGAAAAAAAGAGATAAAGCACCAGAAGAAAAGTATAGGGACAAGCTCGACTGGAGGTGCTTTCAAAGACGGAACCTCGCTGGATCAATCTTAAGGTACAGCCAGAACCATAATACTGTGTTATGACCTGGTAAATGTGAGCCCTTGTGCCCCGACTGAGCACGGTGAGGATGGAGTGACACCGCACTCGGTCAGGCAGCCAGACAGCCCCTAGCTTCACCTGACCTGGGAAGTGACCGCTGTTCCCTGAGAGTTGAGCCCTCAGGTGCAGGAGGCCACCAGGACTTCTGGAACCAGCGGGTTTGTACGACCACTGACCAGACAGGTGGGCAACAGACACAGTCCAAGAGCCAGGTAAATGGTATAGCTGAGAATAGTCAAAACACAGTCCAAGGTCAAAGGCAGGCAGCAACACAACGCGTGGTCAAGAAACAAGCCAAGGTCTAGAACACAGGCAACTCTGGAATCAAGATAGCCGACAATGGAACACGGATGTGGACCACGACCTCTATGCAGCAGAACCCGAAGCAACGAAGGACTGGAGGCAGAGCTTTAAATAGGATAGGAATTAAGCTTAAACATGTGCAGCTGATCCAAGATGGCTGCCCCCATCAGCAGAGAAGCCCTACGCCCAAACATGGGCTTCCTTCCTGCAGCTGCCCACTCCAAGATGGCTGTCACAACCTGAGATGCCCATCCCAAGATGGCCGACCTATCCTGGAGATACCACATCCAAGATGGCTGACTATCTCCGCTGGACCGCAATTCGCCGGCGAATCGGTCGCATAGGCCTGCAGCCAGGTGAGGAACGTAACATACTGCAACTCATGGATATACTGAGAAGGGTCTAATTAACATTTTTCTAAATCAAAAGATTTAAGGAAGTACTAGTAACCAATGTAGCACTTTCAGTCTAATAGGCCACTCTAGTGCTACATGGTTAAAAAAACAGCATTTAGGGCTTCAAAACAGAGGGTGTGGTTTGAAGCAATACTCTTTATTCTGACATTGTCCATCTAAATAATTTATTCTTGTTTTGTTGATCCACTGCCTCTCTTTTAATTTTGCTGTGAGATTATGCTTAAATGGTCTCTTTTGATGTTATGTATTGCATTGGATTTTAGTATTAAGTCACTTCAGTCACTGTATAAATGAACAAGACATAAATTTATTGAGGTTTCTAAGAAGCAGTTGGGATATGGGGCCACTGTCATCGTTGATGCTCCAGTCCCTATAATTTAGTACCAATTCAGTGTGAGACATTTTGATTCTATAGAGATAACTGATATATAAACATATACAAACATTTAAAAAAATCTTCAGATTCATGGAAAACCAGAACTAATTTTCAAACTACAAGAAAACAGGAAAAAAAATTATCAACCAAGTCGCTACAAGTAACATCATAAAACAGAACTAATATAATGATCCAAAAGCACATCTTAGTTTATTTCACTGTCCTGGGAGTATTGAGACACAAAACTACAGTCCAGTGCTTCCAGGTCAAATCTTTTAGTAATTCATCCTCCTTACGATGCTTCTGTTTCCAGCTCTGTATTGTATGTCAATTAAGGTGGATTCTCTCTGAGGTTTTCTTTCAATTGTACTGCTGTAGATTTTCTCTGAGTGTCTTTTAAGTGGAGAATGTGTCTTCCTGGAAATCTTTTTGGGGTTGCAGCCTTTGAAGGGTTCAGTCAGGATTTTGAGGTGTTTATCTCCGTCTCTTGAGTCACAGAATAAATGATGGTCAAGAGATTGGACTCATTCTCTTTCCCATCACACATGGGATTTCTATTGAAAAGGATTCCACATTTCAATCAGTTTCCTGCAGAACTTTTATATTGTGTTTGACTTAATTTCCTCTTTAACATATAATGCCACCCCCCCCCCCCCCCCCCAGTTTTATCCACCCTATCATTACGATATAATTTGGCCTATTGGTTATCCTCCTTACACTAGGTTTCTGTGATGCCCATAACATCTAACTCTTCGTTCAATGATATATATTCGAACGCTCCCATCTTATTTTTTAGGCTTCTAGCATTTATTTATTTATTAGGATTTATTTACCTTCTTTTTGAAGGAATTCACTGAAGGTGGTGTACAGAAAGAATAAGTCAAACATAAGTAATAGACAATTAGAGCAGTAAAAATATTCAAACAATACAAAGTATGGCATATTATGTTACACGGCAATGTCAACAAATATGCAACAATTTAATATGCAGCACAGGATGTAAGCAAAGATGGAACATATATATAGGAGTAAGAAAATAAGATACTAATTTAAAGAAAGTTACAAATGAGGTCAGCAATGTGCTTGAATATTATCTTAGCTAGAGTAGGAGTGGATAAACACGTCCTGCTATAGAATGTGCAGCTAGTGTCATCCCTTCGGTATATGTGTGACTAGCCAGTTATTTACTTCTTTCATTAAAGGCCTGGTTGAAGAGCAGCCAGGCTTATATTTGGAAAACCACGATTCGAAAGCGCCAAACCCCTTCGAGAAAAACTACATTGGCTCCCAATCAAAGAACGTATTACTTTCAAAATCTGCACCCTGGTCCACAAAATTCTCTATGGCGACGTCCAGGGATATATGATTGACCTCATAGACCTGCCAACCAGAAACTCAACCAAATCATCACAAACATACTTAAATCTTCACCACCCTATCTGCAAAGGACTCGAGTACAAATCAATGTATGGATACGTCTCCTATATAAGTACGCAACTCTGGAATGCACTACCAAAAGTCGTAAAAACAACGTACAACCACCTCAACTTCCAGAAATCACTAAAGACCAACCTGTTCGAAAAGACATACCCTACTGACCCAACTTAAATGCCTGAACCCAGCAACACAAGGAAACCAAAACTTATAATGAACACTATGATCACTATATAACTCCCTTCTCTACGATTCCCTAATATGTCTGTAACACATTTATCTTATTGGCAATTACATCACTTTGTATTTGTTTTATCACCGGAGGTGGCTAACTCCTCACGGTACTATGTAAGCCACACTGAGCCTGCAAATAGGTGGGAAAATGTGGGGTTCAAATGTAACAAATAAATAAAGATTTAATCTGCTTCCTAAAGTAGAGATAGTCTTGTGTTAAGCAAAGCCTTTTGAGAATGTATTCCAGAGTACAGGGGCTATTCCAGAGAAGGCTCACTTGTGGGTATCACATCGTGTGATGTCCTTTGGAGAAGACATGTTAGGGATACTCCTTGGGAGGGCGTTGGAGGTGTGTAGAAGGAGAACATTTCACAATGTGCTTTTTATTGTTTAGCAGTTGACAGGGGTGATTTCCAGTCTTTACTCTCTGTCTGCTCTTTCCTTAAAGGCACCTGGCTTACTACTGCCTTTACTGTAAACTATCAGGATGACTTCACTTCCCTACTTTTATAATAACGATATCCTACTCCTAACCATGCACAGCTGAGCGACTGTCAGCTTTCCTCCAGGTTTAAAAGCTGCTCAGAGCCGGCAGCCTAGTTACACCCATTAGCCCATCTTTTCAGAATAGGATCTCACTTCACTGAATTTGGTCCAGTTCCTAAATATCTAAATCCCTCTTCCCTGCACCACTGTGCAATCTGTGCATTGAGAATCTGGAGCCCTGCATGTGGAAAAGGAAACATTTCTAAGAATATAACAGTAGACATTATGGATTTCAACTTTCAACATAACAGCCTAAATCTGGCTTCCAGAACATCCTTCTCACACGTTCCTATGTCACTGGTACCCATGTGTATCAAGATAGTAGGTTCCTCCCCAGCCCTGTCTAAAATGCGTGAGATGAACAGAGATGATCTCTATATTTAAAGAGCAGAGCATCAAAGCAAAATTAAATGACCTTCACACTTCAGACTGGCTACCTTTTTGGGCAGACTCAGTGGATCAAATAGGTCTTCATTTGCTGTTACTATCAATCTCAGCAACTCTGACAAATGCTTCAAAATTGGGATAGGAGTTAGAGCCCTACTGAACACAGGATCTTTGGTTTCTACCGAAACTGAATCTGTAACCGAAATCCAAACCCAGATTTTGGGTTGGTTTTGGTGTTGAATCTGAAACTGAAAGTTAGTTGGCCTCTAATGGGAGTTTATGTACATTCCCTTCACATACAAGAGACATGAATGGGAAAAGAAAGGTTTCTTCATATCAGCCTTCTGGAACTTGGAATCATTTTTAATGCCCACCAGCATTTGGAGGCTATTTCTTGGGAAAGCACATTTTAATTCAGACCTGCAACCAAGTGTCAGTGTTCCATATCCAAACATTATAGGCTGATCTCAGAAATCTTAAACTGGGCAGCCCTAATGTCTCTAGCCGCCTTCGCTACCATAATCAGAAAAACAGATGCCATAAAATCAAAATATGACGAAAGGTAAAAAGAAATTTGGGATTAGAAGGCCCGATGTAAGCAGCAGACAATGACAAAAATTAAGAAAAACTAGAAACTGAAGAAAACCATAACTAAGAAAGTAAAAGGGAAAGAAAAGATCTGTAAGGAGTTGCTGACCCTTCCTCTCTCACCCACCCCCCTCAAAAAAAAAAAAGATTGAAAAATAGCTCTGGTCATAACTACAACAAAAACAGCAGCTACTGAAAAAGTGAAACATACTTGATATTCACCTGAGAAAATGAATAAGGCATTCTATATAGCCTTGTGAGTATGGGAACTACTGCATATGTCTAGAAACATAACTCAGAATTTTTTGGAGAGCTTTGGAGAACATGTTTGTGTTCAGCACGAAATGCTTATCTTTAGAGAATATTTAACAGTTAATGTTTTATATGTGGATGAAAAGCAATTTTGTAAAAGCCTATTGTTATTTTTTATGAAGCAGAATTTTGTCAATTCAGTTTAATAATGTGTATTACAAGGAATTAATCCTACCTGTATAGAATACATTATGATTTTGAAACAGGAGACGGCAAATTCGTTGGATTCCCAGAGCTTGTGATGATCCAAATGTCTGCAACAATAAGAAAAGAGGTCTGAAGTTGTATAATGTGAAAATGTTTTTTCTTCACCAGTGTGCCACATGATGAAAATTTTCTGCTATCATGCGTTTTCTGGCTACAGATATCCTATAAACAAGGGCAGATGTAAGCATTTTTATGTTCTAAGTAGCAAAATTAATTTTATTTTCAACTTCCATCTCTAGCAGCCCTAAAACACAGTATCTTAAGTTGGTTTGCTGATTTTTTTTCATTTCTTTGTCATAAACTTTGGAGTAGAAAACCATCATAGCTATACAACTGGTAATTCACTCATTCTCCCCAAAGAACAGAAACAGAGAAAATGACAGCGGATAAAGGCCATATAGAACCCATCCAATCTGCCCATCCACATCACTATTATCTCTCCCTCCCAATTAAGAGATCCCATGTGCCTGTCCCATGCTTTTTTGAATTTAGATACAGTTCCCATCTCTACCAGGAGTTCGTTCCACCCATCCATCATCCTTTTCATAAAGAAGTATTTCCTTAGATTACTTCCGATTGGTCCCTTTTTAACTTCATCTTATGACCCCTTATTCCAGAGCTTCCTTTCAGTTGAAAGATACATTTTTTTATATTGAAGGTGCATATGTGTAGAATGGGCTACAAGAAGAATTATACTTGACAAATAATTAACTTGCTTTTTGTAAATGTCTGAAGCATCTCTCTTTACTCAGGCTTTTAACTAAATGAATAGCTACTGGAATAGGTTATATTTGTGATTCCGGATTTATATTAGTTTAGATTTTAAATTGTCTTTGTATTGAATGTGTATTTTTTTATGAATGTTTTTATATTGTAAACCACTTAGAACGTGGGATAGCAAATGTCTCAATCATATCTCCTCTCTCTTGTTTTTCTTCCCAAGTATTGATGTCTATGAGTCTGTCTCTATGTGCTTTATGATGAAGACCACTGACCATTCTAGCAGCTGCCCTCTGGACAGACTCCATCCTGTTTATATTTTTTGAAGGTGTGGTCTCCAGAAATGTACGTAGTATGCTAAATGGGGCCTCAGAGCTTATATAGAACAATTACCTCATTTTGTTTCTGCTGGCCACTCCTATTTCTATGTACCCAAGCAACCTTCTGGCTTTGACTGTCACCCATTATACCTGTTTGGCCACCTTAAGATCACCATAAACAATCACCTTCGAGTCCCACTCTATTCCTGTTACACTTGGAACATTTTTTGAAGCCACTGAGGGTCTTCTGGGCCATCAGAGAAAAAAAATAAACTGAGGCAAAATCAAACAGCTCAAAGGTGAAGAAAGAAAGTTGCCTTACAAAAAACTCCTGGCTGGTGCTCAGACTTAAGTGGGCCTCAGAGCCACCAAAACTCTAAGAAAAAATTAACCTTTCAGGACAGCCATGAAGCCAAGGGAAGAAAGTTCTGACTCAGTTGATATTCATGGACAAGGAGTGTGCCTAACCCTTTAAAGGTTAGGGGAGGGGAAGGATGCACTATTTTGATATCCAGGACAAGCAAGCTAGCTTGGCACACTGAAAAAAACTAGGTGGAGTTAGATTCTCCTTTAGCCTAACCACATGACCCTGGGGTGGACCAGACGAGCAAAGAGGGGGTAGTATTAGTTCCCTGGTGCAGCATATAAATCTCACTGGGACCAGTGAAGAGAGCAGCCCATAGCTTCAGAGCACTGCCCAAGAACAAAGAGAAAATGCCAAGCTACGACCTGAAAAGATTATGGCAAAGAAGCTCTAGAAGTGCCTCACCATTCTCCGGTTGTCGAATATGAAGAAGCATGTTTCCCTAGAATCAAATTAGATCTGTGGAACTGATACAATGTGGAAAGGAACAAGGTACTATAGATTTTCAAAGTCAAAAGTTGCATTGATGGGGGAAGCCAGCACGAGGCATTAGCTGACACTTTTGTCTTTGTCTAATTTTTGTTTGGAAACCTAAAAGACTTCACTGAAAACAGCTAGGGGTGGCGTATAGGAACCAGTGTGTTTAAACGCTTAAGAGGTTTGGTTCTATCCAGGGAGCAGAGGCTGATGGAGACTACGTTCAATCCACACAGAGAGAGCTACATTTATTCTTGTTTGGGCATTAAAGCAAAACCCTCTGTTTTGCCTTTTATCCATGAGAATGAGAGGGGGGGGGGGGGGATAAAAAGGCCAATTAAATTCAGCTGGGAGAGAAGGGTTTGATGAGATGAACTATTCTGCCTATTACCTAGCTCCAGCCAGCAAGTAGGGGAGCAAATTTGCATAAAGAGCTGCTAGTTTGGAAATTTGTTCTTAGAAGCTGGAAATTAAAGTTAATCCACTTAAAAAGTTACATGCAAAGGAAGCTGATGTGACTGGATTTTAGGATGCTGCATTCATGTACGAAATATTGGCATGTTATTTTCATTCACCTTGAGTGTTGAGGAACTCAGAGAGCTTGGTGCCTGGTTTCACAAGTTTTACCCCACTGGTAAAAGCTGTGACACAGGTCATTCTGGATTCTTTTGGATCCTGCTGGCGGCTTTGGATTGCCAGAAGTAGCAGTGTCTTAGTACCTTTCATTGTAGCCCACCAGGAGCTGCCTATCACACACACCAGTATTGCTCCTCTCTTTCTCTCCCACCTTTTTTCCAGCACTGCCAGTGTCCAGCATTGCTGCAATCATCACTACTCCCTCACCCTCCAGCAATGCCCTTGTGTCCCCATCCCTTGTTCCATGCCCAGCATATCTTCTCTATGTCCTTGTCCCTTTTCTCTCTTCCTTTCTTCCCTTATCCTCCACCCCAGGGCCAGTATCTCTCTCCCTCTCTCTCCCTTGTCCCCCCTCATGATCCAGCATCTTTCCCCCATCCCAGTCTCTCTCTATTTCTTTTTCTCTTCCCACACCCTGCTGTCCAGCACCTCTCCTTCTCTTCCTCCTTGTGCAACACCCTTTTCTGCCTTCCTTTCATGGGTCCAGCACTTCTCATATTACTTCCCCCTTCCCATAGTCTAACAGTTTAACCGCCATCAGTAGTAGCAGCACAGTGATTAAAACAGGCCATTTCAGGGGTTTCCTTCTGCTACATTCCCTGCCCACCCCCTCTTACAGGGAAACAGAGGCTGCATCAGAAGAGGCCAGAAGTGCCACAGGGAAGGCAA
The DNA here is from genome assembly GCF_901765095.1 of Microcaecilia unicolor. Taxonomy (NCBI): domain Eukaryota; kingdom Metazoa; phylum Chordata; class Amphibia; order Gymnophiona; family Siphonopidae; genus Microcaecilia; species Microcaecilia unicolor. The sequence continues at coordinate 591,175,209 of NC_044031.1, read as the reverse complement.
ACTCTTTTAATCAATGTGCTATTCCTACCAACAGTGATCGAAGCAAGTTAGAAGAAATGTCGGACCGTAGGGAGGAAAAAGGAGAGATGGCGGCACCTTGCTCTGTTTTTAAGTGGCCTCGACACTGACATCTTGAGAGAGTGCCTGGAACTTCCATTTGCTGCATTCCCCCCCCCCCCCTCCCCGGGGGGAAACAGAAGTTGCATCAGAGCAGGCAAGACATGGCACAGGGAAGGCAATCTGTTTTAAACACTGTGCTGCTCCTACCAGCAATGATCGAAGCAAGATAGAAGGAATGCCAGACTATAGGGAGGGTAAAGGAGAGATGCTGGCATGTTGCTCTGTGTTAAAGTGGCCTTGACACAGACAGCTTGGGCGAGTGCCTGGGATGAGTTTGGGAAGGGGGGGGGGGTGGGAATCGCTTGCTGAATGCTGCTGGTTTTTAACTTGGGGAGGTTGCACTTGGTGCTGAGGAGGCTTAGCCTCCCCAAATCTCTTATACATGTCCCTATGCTTTCATAGTTTTCATCAATACAGGATGTTCCTGACCTGACCTGTGATTTAAATCAGATATCAAATCAGATCTACCCTAATGAAAAAAATGATGTTTAAAAAGCAAACTCTGGAAACTAGAAGGGCTAATAGTTGAATAATTTAAGCAACTCTTAAGGAGAACATAATGTTACAAAGCAAAGATCAAAATAGCATATGAGATACTGCCTGCTAAACCACAGAAATGGAAAAAATACTGAAAATGGCATAACATATACGAACATTACAGAACGCAACATTTTTCACCTGTAACACAGGTTCTGTAGACAGCAGGATTGATCAGTCATATAAATAGGTGACATTATCCAACAGCTCTCTGACAGGGCAACTCTCCTAGAGCTCAGAACTAAATACCAGATATACCAGGTTACAGTAGTTCAGATGCGAAAGAACCAATGCCTCAACCATCACTGCCAAATCAGAAGATAACAAGTATGGCCTTAACTGCTGAACCATCCTTAATTTCCAGTATGAAATCTAGGTCAGAGCTGCTATCCACACACTAAAAATGAATCATCAATCAACAGCATACAAATGATTTGCCAACAAAAGTTGAGCATTTCTCTATTTAGTGCTTGCAATAAAATAACTCATTTGACTGAGAAAAATCATACTAAACAAATAGGTCATTACATAGCCACTGAATGCAATTACCTGACACAAGCAAGCAGTACCTTTTCCGTGTAATCCAACACTATTCCTAGACATAGGGGCCTATTTACTAAAAGGTCCCTCCCCCCTCCTCCAATTTTGTTTCTCTAGGCGAAATGCTTGTTAAATAGGGTCTACGGTTAACTAAGAGCTGGATTTACTGAAGTGTGCTACTGTATTAATGGTCTTTGGGCCACTAAAGGACATCAGTTTGTGATAGTGTGTGCAATATGTTATGCGTAATTTATTATCTATTCATATATACTATGCTTTAGTAAACAGTATCATTTATTAGTAAATGGGTCCTACTGTACAACATGGGACCTTTGATAAATAATGCAAATTAATGCATGTAGTATATAGTAAAGCAGTAGAACCTTTTAATAACTTTTATTCCTAAATCTCTTCCTTAAATCTTTAAGGAATATTCTCTGGAAATTAACATGTTTAGAATATGACATTACTAAACGAAAACACTGCCTATGTATCACTCTCAGGGGCATAATCAAAAGAGAAGGGCGCCCATCTTCCGACACAAATCGGGAGATGGGCGTCCTTCTCTCAGGGTCGCCCAAATCGGCATAATCGAAAGCTGATTTTGGGTGTCCTCAACTGCTTTCCATCGCTGGGATGACCAAAGTTCATGGGGGCGTGACAGCAGCGTAGCAAAAGCGGGACAGGGGCGTGGTTAAGAGATGGGCGTCCCTGACGAATATTTGGCCGACTTTACTTGGTCCATTTTTTTTCACAACCAAGCCTCGAAAAGGTGCCCGAACTGACCAGATGACCACCGGAGGGAATTGGGGATGACCTCCGCTTACTCCCCCAGTGGTCACCAACCCCCTCATACCCCCCCCCCCAAAAATAAATAAAATAAAAAAACATTTTTTTCTAGCCTCTATGCCAGCCTCAAATGTCATACCCAGCTCCATCACAGCAGTATGCAGTTCCCTGGAGCAGTTTTTAGTGAGTGCAGTGCACTTCAGGCAGGCGGATGCAGGCCCATTCCCCCCCCCCCCCCCCCCCACCACCACCTGTTACACTTGTAGTGGTAAATGTAAGCCCTCCAAAACCAACCCAAAACCCACTGTACCCACATGTAGGTGCCCCCCTTCATCTCTAAGGGCTATGGTAGTGGTGAACAATTGTGGGGAGTGGGTTTGGGGGGTGGGTGGGGGGGGGGGGGGCTCAGCACCGAAGGTAAGGGAGCTATGCACCTGGAAGCAATTTATGAAGTCCACTGCAGTGACCCCTAGGGTGCCCGGTTGGTGTCCTGGCATGTGAGGGGGACCAGTGCACTACGAATGCTGGCTCCTTCCATGACAAAATGCCATGGATTTGGTCGTTTTTGAGATGGGTGTCCTCGGTTTCCATTATCAGTGAAAACCGAGGTCGCCCATCTCTAAGGTCGACCATCTCAACATTTAGGTCGACCATCTCTAAGGTTGACCTAAATGTTGAGATTTGGGCGTCCCCGACCGTATTATCGAAACAAAAGATGGAAGCCCATCTTGTTTTGATAATACGGGATGCCCCGCCCATTCGCGGGGATGTCCTCAGAGTTGGGCGTCGAGATGGTTGTCCCCGTTCGATTATGCCACTCCATGTAAACTTAAAAACTGACAAAATTATATTTGCCTCATTACTTGCATTTTTTTAGGCCCCTTTATAACTTCCTCTATCCTAGTGCATCTAGGTTGATGGCTAACAATATAACAACAACAACAAAAAAAAAGATCCTCTTTCACTGGTACCATTATTAGTTTAGCTCAGTCCAAAAACTTTAAGGAGATAGAATCTGCAGTACCCAAGCACAACACAGGGTAACAGTATATTGTAACCAAAGTGTTTGTTTTTCTGTTGTTTAAGAAGTATTTCTACACTACCTTCCAAAACCAAATTTAAAACTGAATAAAGAGGATCTGAGAGGAGTATTTGTGTTTCATGTTTACTCTTTAATCAAGGTAGTTTTACAGCCTATAAACTGTTATTCCAAATGGAAATACACGCAGGGATGAGCAGATTGTAATCTGTAACAATTTCAGAGAACAAGTGTATCTGCAGTACGTAGAACAAAGGTAAAATTATGTATCATACCTGATAATTTTCTTTCCATTAATCATAGCTGATCAATCCATAGACTGGTGGGTTGTGTCCATCTACCAGCAGGTGGAGATAGAGAGCAAACTTTGCCTCCCTATATGTGGTCATGTGCTGCCGGAAACTCCTCAGTATGTCGATATCAAAGCTCCATCCGCAGGACTCAGCACTTAGAGAATTACACCCACAAAGGGACACTCTGCCCAGCTCACCACCGCCGAAACGGGGGAGGGGAATTAACCCAGCTCATCCCCACACAAGTGGGGGAGGGGAATCCGTCCAGCTCATCCCCGCGGAGCGGGGGAGGGACACCACCCCGCCGATGCGGGGGGATCTGGCTTATCCTGCAACCGCAACCGCGGGAGGAGCTGACTGACCCTAACACCGCCGAAGCGGGAGGGGTATAAAGCTGCCCTACAGCCGCACGAAGCGGGAGGGAGTGCCGGCAGAATTTAAGTCTCAATCCAGCCCCGTAAAACGGAGGGGAGAGGAATGCAGCAGCTCACTGTAACACAAACTCGTCTCAACTCTTGAAGAATCCAAGTGAAAAAACTTGAACACGAAGTCCTCCTGAAGTAACTGAAGACTAAACTTGAACCTAAAATTCAACCAGAATATAAACAGTACAGATATCTGGGAGGGGCTATGGATTGATCAGCTATGATTAATGGAAAGAAAATTATCAGGTATGATACATAATTTTACCTTCCATATCATCATGCTGATCAATCCATAGACTGGTGGGATGTACCGAAGCAGTACTCACCCAGGGCGGGACATTGAAATCCCTGAACTCAACACTGAAGCTCCAAACCGGGCCTCCGCCCGAGCAGCCACAGTCAAGCGGTAATGTCTGGAGAAGGTATGGGCCGAGGCCCAAGTTGCTGCCTTGCAAATCTCTTCCAAGGAGACGGACCCGGCCTCTGCCATCGAGGCCGCCTGAGCTCTAGTGGAGTGGGCCTTCAACTGAATAGGCGGCACCTTCCCCGCGGCCACATAAGCCGCTGCAATGGCTTCCTTGACCCATCTTGCCACTGTAGGCTTAGCAGCCTGCAGACCCTTACGAGGATCTGCAAACAGGACAAACAGATGATCCGACTTCCGGAAATCATTGGTCACTTCCAAGTATCTGATGATGACCCGTCTCACATCCAGATATTTGAGAGCAGAATACTCTTCTGGGTAGTCCTCCCTACGACAGGAAGGGAGACAGAGCTGCTGACTCACATGGAAGCGAGAAACAATCTTGGGTAGGAAGGAAGGCACTGTGCGAATAGTCACTCCTGCCTCAGTGAACTGCAGAAAAAAACTCTCGACAAGAGAGTGCCTGGAGCTCGGAAACTCTTCTGGCTGAAGTGATAGCCACCAAAAAGACTGCTTTCAACGTCAGGTCTTTCAGAGATGCCCTCGACAAGGGTTCAAAAGGCGGCTTTGTAAGGCTCTTAGCACCAGGTTGAGATTCCACGCAGGCACCACTGAGTGCAGAGGAGGGCGCAGGTGATTAACTCCCTTTAGGAAACGCACCACATCTGGCTGCAAAGCCAGGGAAGCACCCTTCAGGCGGCCCCTGAAGCAAGCCAGGGCCGCTACCTGGACTTTCAGGGAACTGAGCGACAGGCCTTTCCCCAGACCTTCTTGCAGGAACGCCAACACTGAAGAAATTGGAGCAGTAAATGGAGAAAGTGAACCTGCTTCACACCACGCTGCAAAGGTACGCCAAACCCTGGCGTAAGCAGTAGAAGTAGAGCGCTTCCTCGCTCTCAGCAGAGTGGCGATGACCTTGTCTGAGAAGCCCTTCTTCCTCAGACTCTGCCGCTCAATAGCCAGGCCGTAAGACCAAAGGGGGAGGGATCCTCCATCACCACGGGACCCTGATGTAACAGGCCCTGCTCCACTGGCAGTCGCAGAGGTTCGTCCACTGAGAGCCTGATCAAGTCCGCATATCAGGGACGTCTGGGCCAATCCGGACCCACCAGGATTATCCGGCCCGGATGCTTTGCCACCCGGTCTAGCACCCTGCCCAACATGGGCCAGGGCGGGAACACATAGAGAAGCTCTTGTGTCGGCCACTGTTGGAGAAGAGCATCTACTCCCAGGGATCGAGGGTCCCGTCCTCTGCTGAAAAAGCGCGGCACTTGGCAATTGGCCGACGACGCCATCAGATCTAGGCTCGGCTGGCCCCAGCGCTTCGTGATGTCCAAGAACGCCTGAACAGATAGCTGCCACTCTCCGGGCTCCAAGGCGTGGCGACTGAGAAAGTCCGCCTTGACATTCATGACTCCGGCAATGTGGGCCGCTGACAGCTGTTCCAGGTTCGCTTCCGCCCACTGGCATAGATTCATGGCCTCCTTGGCTAGAGGGGCGCTCTTGGTACCTCCCTGGCAGTTGACATAGGCCACAGCCGTGGCATTGTCCGACAGGACCCGTACAGGCTTCAACGCCAGTACCGGGATGAACTCCAAAAGCGCCAACCGAATGGCTCTGAGTTCCAGGAGGTTGATAGACCACTTTACCTCTGCAGGAGACCAGAGCCCCTGCGCTGTCCTTCCCAAGCAGTGGGCTCCCCAGCCCGACAAAGAGGCGTCCGTCGTGACGACAAACCACTCCGGGGTCACCAGAGGCATTCCTGCAGACAACTTGTCTGTCTGCGTCCACCAGCTCAGCGCCTTGCGCACTGCTGGGTCCAAGGGAATGCGCACAGCATAATCCTCCGACATCGGAGTCCAGCGCTGCAGCAGAGAGTGTTGTAGTGGTCTCATATGAGCCCTGGCCCAGGGCACTACTTCCATCGTGGCCGTCATAGAACCCAACAGCTGCACATAGTCCCAAGCCCGAAGAGGAGAGGCTACTAGGAACTGGTCCATCTGAGCCTGAAGCTTGACAATCTGATTGTCTGGCAGGAACACTCTGCCCACTTGGGTGTCGAATCGAACTCCCAGATACTCCAGGGACTGAGTTGGGCGCAGCTGGCTTTCCTCCCAGTTGATGATCCACCCCAGGGAGCTCAAAAGAGCAACCACCCGGTTCACAGCTTTGCCACACTCTGCATAAGAGGGGCTCGGATCAACCAGTCGTCCAGATAAGGATGGACTTGTACTCCTTCCTTCCTCAGGAAGGCCGCGATGACCACCATTACTTTGGAGAAGGTCCGCGGAGCAGTAGCCAACCCGAACGGGAGGGCTCTGAACTGGAAGTGTCGGCCCAGTACTGCAAAACGCAGAAAGCGTTGATGAGGAGGCCAGATGGGAAAATGCAAGTATGCTTCCTTGATGTCCAAGGATGCCAGGAACTCTCCTGCCTGCACTGCCGCTATAACAGAGCGGAGGGTCTCCATGCGAAAGAGCCTGATTGACCCCTTGAGGTCGAGGATAGGCCGTACAGAACCTCCTTTCTTTGGTACCACAAAGTAAATGGAGTAACGTCCCTTGCCAAGCTGATTTTCTGGCACCGGAACGACCGCACCCAGGCGGATCAGATTGTCCAAGGTCTGCTGCACTGCCACAGCTTTGACCGGAGACTTGCAGGGAGAGAGTACAAACCCGTCTCTTAAGGGTCGGCAGAACTCTAGCTTGTATCCGTCTCTGATGACTTCCAGCACTCAAGCGTCTGAAGTTATTGTGATCCACTCGCCCAGAAACGAGGACAGCCGTCCTCCAATCTGCACTGGGGCGTGGACCAAGGCCCCGTCATTGGGTACGAGACCCTAGGGGAGGACCGGAGGGAGCACCTCCGGGACGGCGGTCTCTGCGAAAGGAATGCTGCTTGGGGGAGAATTTCCTCTTGAAGGAAGAGGGGGCAGAGGAGCCCGACCTGCCCAGGCGGTACCGACGGGCTTCCTGAAACCGTCCTCTGGAGGTACCGGGGCGAGCACTAGCCCGAGCCCTGACCTCTGGTAACCTCTTGCCCTTAGACGTGCCGAGATCGGTCACGATTTTGTCCAGCTCGACCCGAAAGAGCAGCTTGCCTTTAAAAGGCAATCTAGCCAGGCGGGATTTAGAGGCATGGTCAGCAGACCTATGCTTCAGCCAAAGCCACCGCCGCGCAGAGATTGTATGAGCCATGCCTTTAGCTGAGGCCCTCAAGACATCATACAGCAAGTCTGCCAAATAGGCTAAGCCCGATTCCAGGGCCGGCCAATCAGCCCTCAAGGAATGATCCGAGGGGGAAGCCCGCTGCACCATAGTCAGGCACGCCCTGGCCACATAGGAGCCGCAAACTGAGGCCTGCAAACTTAAAGCAGCCGCCTCAAAGGACGACCTTAAGGTCGCCTCCAATCTTCTGTCTTGGGCGTCCTATAGGGCCGTGCCACCTTCCACTGGCAACGCCGTTTTCTTAGTCACCGCAGTGATTAAAGAAACCACGGTAGGCCACAGATAGGCCTCACGTTCACTTTCAGGCAAAGGATAGAGGCGGGACATAGCCCTAACCACTTTAAGGCTCGCTTCCGGGACATCCCACTGAGCCGAAATTAAGGTGTGCATGGCATCATGCACGTGGAAGGTTCTAGGCGGGCGCTTCGTCCCCAGCATAATGGCAGAGCCAACAGGGGCTGAGGGAGAGACGTCCTCCGGAGAGGAAATCTTCAAAATGCCCATGGCCTGCATTAACAGGTTGGGCAAATCCTCTGAGCTAAAGAGCCGCGCTGTAGAGGGGCCATCCGCTCCATCCGAGCGGGGATCCGTCTCCTCCAAGGAATCCGCAAAGGACCGTTGGGAGAACTCAGATACGCTGCCCTCATCTACATCGGAGGAGACAAAGTCCTCCAAGGCCTGGGAATCAACCCGAGGGCGTTTACCTCCGGGGGCCTCAACCTCTTTACCAGACGAGGGAGCAGGGGCAGCGTTTTGCATAAGGAAGGCCTGATGCAGCAGCAAAACAAACTCGGGGGAGAAACCCTGCATACTGTGCACTTCCGCAGCCTGGGCTACAGCCCTAGACGCACCCTCAACCGGCGCTCGCAAGAGCGGGGGAGAGACATGCTGCGCATCCAAGATGGCGTCTGGCGCGACACTCCGCGAAGGAGCCGCGCGGGAAGAACGGCGCTTAACTTTAGCCGCTTTTGTGCCGTCGCCCAAATTAAGGGCGCTCATGGCATCAATGTCTCCCACCTCAAGGGCGGCCCAAGAAGAAGCCGTCCGAGCCGCGTGGCCGGCCAATATGGCGGAGGCGAGCCGCGGGGGATGGGCGTTTATGGCGGGAAAAACCGCCACACCGGAGGAAGGACCGGGACACTCATCGGTCACGAAACTGTCACCCAACAAGGGCGAATCAGACTTTAAGACCCCCGCATCCCCTCTGGAAGCGCACACGCGATCCGGGGAGCGACTCTTTGCGCTCTCGCCCTCCGACGCCATAGGCCACGTGGAGACCAATCGGGGAACCCCCTGCCCGCTATAAAAGGTAAAAATTACCTGCTGTCCGCTCCGAGCTGTAACGACCTGGTGTCCTAGTGAGTAGCTGCAATAAACGTTTAAATAAACGTCGAAATAAACGCCTTTAAGGACGTTCAAAATTTTTTTTTTTTTTTTAAACGGAGCCAGCGGGAGGGGGGAGAAAAGGAGGGACCTGGCGCCACCAGGTTTGCACTTGCTCAAGAAGAGCCCTCAACCCCCGGCACTCAACAAAACCTAAAAATTAGGCTTGGAGGCCTAGCCAGAGCTGCTGCTGTGTGTGACCACCACCTGCTGAGATAGAGAACATACTGAGGAGTTTCCGGCAGCACATGACCACATATAGGGAGGCAAAGTTTGCTCTCTATCTCCACCTGCTGGTAGATGGACACAACCCACCAGTCTATGGATTGATCAGCATGATGATATGGAATAGTTGGTTACTTTATTTACTGCATCACATTTTATATAAAATTACTGTCGGTTTAATACTGTTTATTCAATCACTCAATTTTTTAAATTAACATGTTTTTTAAAGAATTATTTTACTCTGACATACTTAGCTGATAGTTTAACTATATGAAAGCAGACTTCCAACCAGGTTTCAAGCCCAATTTAACTTCTAATCCCATGGCATTTTTCTATTCATATCACATTTTTGCAACCTTCAAGTTTGCAATCTGAAATGCAAAAGGTTTAGGGTTCTGCAGAAAGTACACAATGCTGAGCAATAAACTCAAATCAGTTGCTGTTAACAACAAATGCTATTAACACACTTTCAGCATCTCCAAAATTGTGCATCTTGAATCTAATGCCAATCTCTGAATTTCTGTTAATAATGTTGGCAAAGGAACAATAAATCCGGCTACTAATGGAAACAAATCAATAAAGAAGCACAAATAATGCATGCTTCATGAATATATTAGTATATCTTGACACACTAAGCAGCAAATAGTAATAAGACCCAGCAAATTCACTAGCTGGTACCAAGATAGTGAAAAAAGTGACAAGAAAAGCATAAAACACCAAAAAGAATGAGGAAATGGATTTTGTCCATAAACTCAAATTGATTAGCTGGCGACACTCTATTAAGATCATTTCAAAAGGCCTGAGCTGTTTTCATATGTGTAAATGCCCAACACATGTAAATATTATTTTAGAAGGTCTATTTACATGTGAAGATACAAACCATGCCTATATTATTTGGTAATCTGGGGGTGGACTTTCTGACATTTTAGCCCTACATCTGGGATGAGGAGGCCGACATTGGACACACTGGCCTCCAATTTGGGCGAGAGGGTCCTTTAATATACTCATGCTCACTGCTGTATGAAAAGTCCATATTTTTTCCACTGACAGTTGTAGGTTATTTTTCTGTGAAAATGGGCCTGCAAAGCTTGTCTTCACATATTTTGCATAACAGCTCGAGAATGCAAAATTTACATAAAAAGTTTTGCAAATGATTACTAAGAGGCATATTTTCAAAGCACTTTGGGAGGCTAAGTTCCATAGGTTTCTATGGAACTTTGGGAGGCTAAGTGCTTTGAAAATGAGATTGTAAGTGACTTTGCAAAAGTATATTTTATGCAAAAAACAGAACACCAGAACTTTGGTACTTTTGTACATTTCCAGATTGTTTGCATTTTTTTTGTGTGTGCAAAGGGCACTGTTGTGAAGTCATTTGGCACATTAGAACATTGAGCTCTTGACGACTGAATACTACTGGCTGCCAACTGTCTACAGTAGGGGTTCTCAACCCAGTCCTTGAGACACACCCAGCCAGTCAGGTTTTCAAGATATCCACAATGAATATGAATATGTATGACATAGATTTGCATGCATTATCTCTATTCTATGCAAATCTATTCCATGTACATTCACTGCGGATACCCTGAAAACCTGGCTGCTCAGGTGTGTCCTGAGGAATGGATTGAGAACCCCTGGTCTAGAGAAATAAATATTAAATAAGTATTCTGACCTTCAGGGCATTAATCAAAAGATGTCTGAGATTTTTAGGTCACCCCTGCTGAGTTTACTCTGTCCCATCAGCAATAAGAATTCAGGTCTTAATTTATAGAAGAGCATGCCTTTGTTATCAAGACAAAACTGTCTTTAAGGCAGGCTTGAAAACCTGGCGGAACAGGCAACTGCATGTACTATAGCTAACCATGGGCCTGAATATCCCCCCTCTTAACACCCAAATTGTTCTTTAAATTGTAACCCATACTCTATATTCTGTATTTTCACTTCTCCCCCCCCCCCCCCCCCCCAGTTAAAATAAAAAAATCTTTCACGGCTTTACAAATGCGGCAAATCAACAAAAATAAACCATGCTATGTATTTCCCCAACATCCTTACAAAAAATTTACAAAAGATTAATATTCACTATATCTATTGTAAAACACTTCAAACTCCTCTTATTGACTTACAAGAGCATTCACCTGCAGCTCCTCAGTACCTCTTCACTCTTACCTCTCCCTACACTCCTCTCCGGGAACTCCATTCACTGGGTAAATCTCTCTTATCTGTACCCTTCTCCTCCACTGCTGACTCCATTCCTTTTACCTTGCTACATCATATACCTGGAGAAGACTTCCTGAGCCGGTACGTCAAGCTCCATCTCTGATGTCTTCAAATCTAGGCTAAAAACCCACCTTTTTGATGCTGCTTTTAACTCCTAACCCTTACTCACTTGTTCAGTACCCGTGTTTTATCATTCCCATCTTAGTAATTCCCCTAGCCCTTATTTGTCCTGTTTGTCCTAATTAGATTATAAGCTCTGTCGAGCACGCACTGTCTCTTCATGTCCAGCGCTGTGTATGTCTAGGAGCACTATAGAAACGATAAGTAGCAGTAGTAGTAGTAGGGAGTGTTCACATCCTGACCTTCAATTTGTATCTAGAAGGCCTAAAGGGTAAAATTAACTATTTAGTCCAATAAACTAAATATGCTCGGTAGCATTAACTGGATCTTTATGTGAAAGCTTACTTTACCACAGGCTCTCATTTTTAACTACATATCTATTTGCTCATTTTTATTATAGCAGGATGTGAATGTCTGCTGATTTGTATCTATTTATGTTGCAATATTATATTTTCTGTGTTGTATCTACTGTCAATGTAATTTGTTTTGTACCAGCATAATATGAATATGATAAAAAAAAAAGAAGTCATAGGTTTGACTCTTGGCTGAGGATAGGACTGTAAATCAAAACTGTAATCAGCTTCTGAAGGAGAGTTCCATCCTCTTGTTACTATGGAGAATGTCTACTAAAGAGTGGTTAACATTTTGCACCTACCTCATGTTATGTGCAAAACTGAACACATAGTAAATGCAAAGCCTTTGCAATAAATGCAGGGTCAGTGCCCAGCATCTAACCTATGTTTACTGCCCTGGAGAAAAGTTACCACAAAGGCACCATATTATTTGCAGTGCCAAAGAGCACTGGAGCACTCACCCTATCAGGTACCACTTATAACGTGGTGATGGCCCACTGTAGGTAAAGATAACAACCTACAGCAGACCAGCAATAGAAGAAAAGTGCAATTTATTCAAAACAAAGCACCTGACGTGGCCACATTTTGCCTCAACAGGCTGAATCCAATTTTATCAAAGCTTTCACCTGAAGCCAATTTCATTCCATAAACAGATTCAGCACCCTTTACACAGAGCAGCTGCACTTCTCAATGCCAGTATGTCAGCAGGTAGGTAAATAAATGTTGAGGCGGCACACCCTCCTCCCTCCACATTCCTGTTTCCCCTATATGATCCAAACCCCTACGTCACAGTCCGTACCCCTCCCTGAAACTCAACCTCCCCCACAACAGCAATCCCAGTCCCAATCACAATGATCTCATCTCTCAGACACAAAGACCCCATCCCCAACAGAAAACTCTGGAATGGCAAATGCCATGACGGAACATTATAAGCCAGATTGAGCCTGCAAATAGGTGGGAAAATGTGGGATACAAATGCAACAAACAAACAAATAAATAAAACATCAACCCCTCTGAGCCCTCCCCTCTCTGTTTGCATAATGATCAAAACTACATGTATATTACATTACAATTAGCATTTACAGGCCGCACATACCCAAAATTTAGGTCAGTGTGACTTACAACAAATAGGGCAAGCCCTACAACATACATATGATACAAATTTCTAAAATAACCAAGTTATTAACAGCTTTTAAAAGGTCAGTTACTCATAACTTATGCTCTCTAGCTTACAAAGAATAGGGCAGACTCTAAAATTTACGTAATATTGAAGCCATAAAATTATCACAATTCAGCACTGTGCAAACTTCTGGAATAAACAGGTTTTTAACAACTTTCGAAAAATCATATAGTTAGACTCATAACATATGTTCTTTGGAAGCATATTCTACCACTTTGCAGCTTGATATGGATCAGTTAAGGAAAATTCTACCTTATAAATTATACATTGAAGTGAAGGAAATTGAAGAATCAAATAACGTCTTGAATTGGTAGCGCAATTCTTACTAAATATAGAGATTAAATTTACCATATATTGTGGTGCTTGGCCATATAAAATTAAAAAAGCAAACAAACATAACAAAAATGTAACATGTTTCCAGTGGAATGTACAAAGCAATGGCATGGCACTTTCACATTTAGTAGTTTTACACATCAGTCGGGCTGCTGTGTTCCGTACTGACTGTAGTCAGCGTTGGATAGATATATGACATCCAACCTATAAAGTGTTACAATGGTCCAAATGTGCCACTATTAGTGTCCATATTACAAGCTGAAATACTCTAGATTCAAAACAAGCCCTAATACATATTAACTTCCACAATAATTTAAACTCCTTTGTTCTTAACAGTTGTACATGGGATTCAAATTGAGCCTGCTTTTAGTGGGAAAGTGCGGGATACAAATAGAATAAATAAATAAATATATATTTTTTTTATTTCAACAAGGTCTTTGTTGAAACAATACTCAATTACAATCAGAGAACTATAGTTTTCTTATACATATAAGAGTCCCCTTATGCATTATACATAATACCTCCATTTTGTAAAGTTTTTCTCCCCCTTATAACCCCCCCACACAAAAGAAAAAAAAAGGGGTTAGAGGGTGAACTTCACAAGTGTATATGCAGTCCAAGCCTCACTCACCCACATAACTTAAGTTACGCACAGACCCCCAAAATCTTTTCCAATGTTTTCATAGAGCTACGTCTGATAGTTGTCAATTTTTCAAATTTGTATACTTTATACACTCTGGTCTTCCACCTAGACAGAGGTGGAGTTCCTCTTGCCTTCCAAGCTGAGGCCAGGGTGATCTTGGCCATCTTTATCAGATGACGAACCAGGATGATCTGATGTTTCTTAAGCTCAGGGATTGCTCTATTCAGAAGAAAGATTCCAGGATCCCACGGAACCTTCAAGCCTGTAATCCACAGTATCTGAAAGCGAATAGCCTTTCAAAAGGCCATCGCCTTGGGGCATGACCGCCAACTATGGCCCATGGTTCCCTAGGTTTCACATCCCCTCCAACACTGAGCAGATGTCTGAGGAAACCACCGCTGCAGGGGTCAGGAGTAAGATACCATCTATAAATAATTTTAACATTGTTTTCCTTAACATTGGAAGTAATTGCTACCTTAACCACTGATTTTTATTTATTTATTTGTTACATTTGTACCCCACATTTTCCCACCTATTTGCAGGCTCAATATTCAATATCATCCCATTCCTCAGGAGTATATGTAACCCCCAGCTCTTCCTCCCACCGAGCTCTGTGTCTCTTCTTAGGTACCCTTAGATCCCGTAAGTAGCCATAAAGCGTACTAACCAAGAATTTTGTAGACCTAAAGTCTTCACATGTATCCTCCAAAAAGGTAAGATCCCCCGTAAGCCTCGCTTTGAACCGGGTGGATGATAACATATGCACCAACTGGATGTAGGCATAATAATGAGACTGGGGTAGGTCAAACTCCCTTGCTAATACTGGAAAAGATATCAATGCATCCTCGCTGTAGAGTAACCCCCACCTATTCAAACCCTTCTGCTCACAAGTTCTATATATTGAGGGAACCATTCCGGAAGGAAATCCAGGTTTGTTGCATATGGGCAACTGAAAGTCCCTTACTGGACTCAGGGAGTCGCAAATCTGAAAAGTATGCATAATAATAAGTGAAACCCCGGTTTGCAAAAATCTATGTCTACGTGGAAACCACATTAAGTATTTCAACAACACCTGGCCAACCTGCTTTTGTTCAATTTGTACCCATAGTTTATCAGGATTGTTTTGAAACCACTCAATCACCGAGCGTCCCTGAGCTGCTCGGTAATAGTTCCACAAGTCCAGAACCCTCAGCCCCCCACATCCAGCGTCCCGGAAAATAACCCTACGTGACAACCACGGCTTCTTTCCCCCCCAAATAAATTTGATCACTACCCCTTGGAATTCCTCAATAACCTTCCGAGGCACCTTAGCTGGCAGCACTTGGAACAGGTACAGCAATCTGGGTAACACATTCATTTTGATAGTGGAGATACAATCAAACCAGGACAAGCTTTGCTGTTTCCATCGCTCTAAGTCCTTTTTTATAGTTAATAGTAATTTGGGATAGTTAGGTGCATATAGTTGCGAATAGTCAGAAGTCACCCAAACCTGAGTGTTTCTAGATCTTAACAGCTGATGCAGTATCTTCTATATCATCACTCTGGAGAAAGGGCAAATCTGATCCGTGGTAATATCAACCAGTGCTTTAAATGTTTTGAAGTGTTGTATCAGACAACACAGCATTTACAATCAGATCATAGAAAGAACAACAATATATCAAATCAAAAGCCATCTAGAGCAGTTAAGTAAAAATAAATACTTAAAGTTCAAGAGAGCATCACATTAACCATGTAACAGACCTATTAAAATTGCAAAGAATATCACTGTATAAAAGCATTTTAAGAAACACATTTAATCAGATCTTATTTTGTATGACTGGTTCTTTCTCTCTCAGTACTTGTTTTTTTTACTAGCAGGGACAGCAGCACTATGAGTTAATTTGATACATATTTCTTCAAAAATAAAATGAGAACTTGGCATTCAACGTTACATTAATCATACTGTAGATGAACTGACAGAAATTTTGCGAAAGGCAAGGACACATTAGATCATATTTGACCTACATCATCATGTTTACAATCGTTTCCAATAGCACTGTACAAATTGAGTTTTTTGTAAGTAACTTAGGTTTGATGGATGTGCACATAAAGCAATTTCGTACCTGCAGTTTGTTACTCCCTAAAGACTGCACCCTAACAGTCAGGCATTGCACACCCAGGCTTTATAACTTTGGAATTCGTTGCTGGATGATGTGGCTAAAGTAGTTAGCATAGCTGGGTATAAAAAATGTTTGGACAAATTCTTGTAGGGAAAATGTAGAAGGCATTATTAAAGTAGACCTGAGGGAAGTCACTACTTAACCCTGGAGGTAAGTAGCATGGGAACTAACTACTTTTTGAAATCCTGCTAGGCACCTGTGGCCTAGATTGGCCACTGTTGGAACAGAATACTGGGCACAAAGGATCTTTGGTCTGACCTAACATGGCCATATTTAACATTTTTAATTTCTCATAGTTCAAGAACCATTAGGTGGGTATTACAATTGTTGACACCAACTGGGTTCCGCTCTTTTAGACAGAGATAAAACAAAAGAAAATGAACTCCTAAATAGGAGAGACTTATTATTTCAGCATTAAAGTACCACTTTATAACTTTAGTAGTACAATGAATCCTTAGTTTTATAATCTAACTAGAAGTAAGGTCTGTTATAAAATAAAGGGGAAGAATGCAAGGCTTGACAAAAACAGAAGTACAAAATCTCTCACCCAACTCAAGTAACCAAAGCACAGCAAAGGTGACACCAAAATATCAGGAGCTTGATGATGTGTAGTCATATAAAACTTTTATTTCAAACATCCAATGGACTTGACACGAATCGTGTTTCGGACACAAAGGCCTGCCTCAGGAGTATTTTCAATATGGATGTGTTTAACATGTTAGCACTCATATACCATTAGATTGTCACTACACCTTTACATATGTCATATAATCGCTCAAACTACCATAGCCACTGGTCTGTTTTTTTTTTTTTTTTTAAATCAATAATACACATTTTGTTATAAATAGGTACAACACAGAGGAGTAGTGTGCACTATTTGAGGTACAGGTTGCAATACTGACAACATTGTCCCTGAAACAAACAAACAAAAAGTAAAACACATGAACAACAAAAAATCCTATCAATGACATGAGAAACAAACCAAAAATGGTTGGCTAGCACATCCTACTCCTGGAAGCCATCTGGGCACAGGAAAAGGGGTGGGGAGGATTACATGCAAAAATGAAAAAAATGAATGGAATGCAGATGTAAGATGTGTTGGGATACTTGACTGTTGGTTTGTTTAGATGTTATGCTCCTTATGTTGTACACTTATTATGTGTTTTTTCCCCTCTTTCCCCTCCCCCTAGTTTTGGGCTCTTTTTACAAAGCTACGGTACCGATTCCTGTGTGGCAAATGTGATGAAACCCATAGGAACTGAATGGGCGTCATCGCATTTACCACACCGGGAATCACTACTGCGGCTTTGCAAAAAGAGCCCTATAATTAGGTATGAATGACTTTTGTCCACTTCTTCTTTCCTATCACTTAATGGTGTTCTTTTCTACAATATGTTTTTAGCCTGTATACTGCCTTCATCTCATTGGAAAGGCGGTATAGAAAGTTTTTAATAAATTTTAATAAAGAGAGTTGAAAACAAAAACAAAAAAATACACATAAAATAAGCCACTGCTTTTTTTTGATAATATAAAGGAAATATTCAAACTTACGCAAACACTGGTCTGACAACATTGTTCATGTTTCCAAAAGCTGCTCGGCCGAGCAATTCTCTGAAGCAATTTTCAGCCAGCACAGATGGGTTCTCCTCTTTATCTCCTGCTGAAGGGGAAGATGGAGGGCCTATTTGACTGGAAAGGAAAATAAGTCAGTTTTAATCCTATTTGCTCAATATCATGACTAATATTGCACTCCCCCTACCCTCCTACCTTACTTACTGGAAGAATTTCTGTGTTTCAGAGACTGTATGAAATACAGATCCTACTGTGTTTGAAATCGGCAGTATTTCAAGTTTAATAAACAAGCATTATAAGCTAAATCAATTAAATGCATTTCAAGTCTGATAATACATATTAGATTCTTATCCGAGTCCCATTAAACTTTAATTCTCAGCCTTCAACTTGTCAAAAGTGCTCACACAATCACAGTGTAGCCCACAGCACCATCAAAATGTTCAGAGCTTTCTATTATGAATGCTTAAAAGTTTTCTACAATAAAAATTACTTGCAAACTTAAGGCCCTTTTAAACAAGCTGAGATAAGCAGCTAGTGATCACAATTGTGTGTGGATAGTATGCTTAGTCCTCAAAGTTATTGGCTGTTTATTGCTCTATGGGGAAGAGAAGCCAGGAATTAGGTCATGCTCACTGCCTCAGTGTCCCTACCTCATACCAGACCAAAAGATGCCCACATTTTCCGTGGTATCTCTGCTGCTGGTAATGCTCTGTTGCAGGGGCGTAGCCAGACCTCGGTGGGAGGGGTGTCCAGAGCCTGAGGTGGGGGGGAACATTTTAGCCCGCCTCCTACAACCACTGATCCCCCTGCCACTTTCGACCCCCCCTCCCGCCGCAACTGAAGACCCTCCCCTGTCGTCGTCGCCAGGTACCCCAGCAAAGTCTTCTTCAGTGCCGGTCTCCAACGCGTTCGCTGATCTGTTTCTGTGAGTCCTGACTGACATCCTGCATGCACGTAACGTGCAGGACGTGCATGCAGGACGTCAGGAGTCAGGACTCATAGAAACAAATCAACGAACGCGCCGGAGACTGGCGCTGAAGACTTCAGCTGGTGGGGGCTAGGGACCCCCGCCAGCAAAGGTACCTGGTGGCGGCGGCAAGGGGGAGAGTCTGCGGCAGCAAGGGGGGGGGGGTTGAAAGTGGAGGGTCGAAAGTAGAGGGAGCCAGGGCTAAATCTGTGGTGGCCCATGCCCCGTTGGCCCCACCTAGCTACGCCTCTGCTATGTAGCTGGAGCCTACTACTTCTCTGGCCTGTGAAACATTATCTAGAGCTAAGGATTCAGCTGGCTCAGCCTGGTCTACAAGAAGAGACAGCATTCTGACCAAGGTGAGAACTAAAGATACTCAGCTAACTACAACAGAAGATATGGCATGAAAACACCAAGAGTTTGTCATTTTGGAACAGAGTCTAGAAAAGATGGTGGGAAGTGGGGCTGCAGCCTTGGCATTACCCCTGAATTTCCTGAAACTAGGCAACTTGATAGTTCCCAGATAAGTGTGGAAGCTTTTCAAACAGTTTGATTCAACCTAGGGCCCGATGAACAAAGCACCAAGCTTGCAACATTTGCTTTAGCCCGGTCGTAGCTGGACTAAAGCAAAGGTTATTAAGCATCTAATGCACAAAACTGTTCTGCATGGCTTTAACTGTTCACCACAGCAGCTACCAATAATCCAATGCAAATGTATTACAATGAGCTTAATAGTATTAAAATGAGCATTCCTTGCGATGCACAGAAAGGAGCACCTATCTTTAATGCACAAAATTGTCTGGCAGATCTGGAGCTGTCTTTGTGTGAGGGCGACTTCTGGGAGGAGCACTCTGCTTGTATTTTTCAATAGCATGAGCAGGAGGAGCAAAACAGGAAAGCATAGAACAGCTTAGAGGGGCAGAGAAACATAAGCAGACAGCCAGTAGGCTGGGGAAAGCTTCTATGATGTCAGCTGGAGAGCTTTCAGCAAGGAGGAGAATCCCAAGCATGCCAGCAAAATCAATCATGGCAGTCAGAGACAGCAAGTAAGCTGTAGGAGAAATGTGCAGGAGGAAGGTGGAGCCAGCATCAGAGAGCTGCAGGGTAAAGGAGAAAGCACAGCAGCATAGAGATAAAATGATTCCTGTGCATGCGCAGAACATGGACACTTACCGAGAGACTGTTCTGTGCACATGCTAGGTACTTTCCCTACCAAGCCACTTGCAGAATTTCCTTTGAGCATCGGTCGCTGTTTAGAAATTATTAAGTTCAACCGCGGTTATAAACGCATGCAGTATTTTACGACAACTTTTGATCATCGGGGCCCTAAGGTCTTCACCTTAGAAAATATTTGGGAACTCTCGATAATATAGAAAAAACATTTTTTCTGGGTAGAATGTGTTGCTGTTTCAGCAAATGGACAGCATTTCAGGTAAAAAAAAAAAAACAGTTATCTGAAAATTACTTGAAATTAAACATCAAGTTGGCAATTATTCATTATATGATCAGTTTAGAGTGACTGTGAGATAAACTGTTCAATATTCAAGCTGGTATTATATTTGTAGCATTGTGGGAATAAAACAGTGCAAGTTTTAGAAGAAAAAGTAATGTTAATACATGAGTCTATAGGAGAAGAGTGGGAAATTTGGAGAATGCTCAAAGGAAGCAAAGTCTGATCTATAAATTTTCCTAAATCAACTTCAGTACCTACAAGAATTGCCTACCTATCTCTAGAGTTTATTGTTTGCCTCTTTTTAATGAACAAGTGTTTGTGTATGTGTGTGTGTGGGGGGGGGGGGGGGGGGGGATCCAAGATGGTGCCTTGAGGGAGGACACGTCCACCAGAGCTCATTTCTTATCTTAGTAATACAAACAAAAAAATAGGAAAGAGAGGCTGGGTTCCTTGTCAGTAGTTGCCCAGAACCCTTTCTCCTATTTCAGTTTCTACAATGGATGCCTTTGTTGTGCAGAATGCCCTAATGAGGGAAAGCTCATTGGGGAAATCACAGGAGTATCAGTAGCATTGGCTCCCCTTGAGTGCAGTATCTCACTGACCCCAAAAGAGCAGAATCCCTCCAGTGAACTCAGAGAACATGTGAAGGAAGGACGCCAAGTAGTATGTGGCACAAAATGTTGCGATTTCCTCCCCTTTTCTTCCGGAGAGGTTGGAAGGCATGGTGGAGTACATCCTGGACAGAAGAGGCACTCTAGAGATGAAGAAGCAAACCGGAGGGACTGTAGTTCCAATGTTAATGGCATTCTGAAGCTAGAGATTACTAGTGTGTCATCTAAATGTGCGCGCTTAGAAATAGTTTGTCAAAGGTTTCAGCACAAGAATGTTTAAATGCTATATAACTGAAACGATTCCACCCGTCTGCCCCACCAATTTCAAGAGCTTTCTATCTTCCATCTTTTATAAAGTAGCCTGGTGAGAACAGTCAAGATAGTTTTACTCCAATTTCAGAAAACAGTTTGGACTCTACTGCCTTTATAGAATCTTCTAGATATGAGGTGGCAATACCATCTACCTTACTTGTTATGACGTTGATGAAAAATAGTTGCCTCTAAGTCTGAGGGTGGAGGGCATGGAATTCCACAATATAGGGCCTGCAACTGAAAAAGCAGATTCACAAGTAATTTTTAATCAGGCTATCTAAACTGGAGGCACAGGTACTAAATTTGCACCTGTGGAATGCAACACCGTAGCATGTGAAACAAGCACTAATCATTAATTAAACTTTCTGGTAAAGAATGAAGATTGCTATAATGTATTAAAGCAAAAGAATATTAGACTTCATGGTAGACTGAAAAAAAGTCTGTGGGAAAATGTAAGCAAAACCTTTAACTGAGTGACTAATGATCTCCGTCATCCACCCACAGCTGAAATCTTATTATGTAGGCGAAAGAGAAATTAGAAACCCAGTAAGTTGGTAGAAGCAGATGGCTCCTGGGTAAAAAAAAAAGTTTCTGTAGAAACTAATTACAACATTGCTCCCCACATTGCTTCAATCTCAACTGGATGCCATAAACTAGAAGGAAATTTAACTTGTAATATATTCTACACAATATCATATGACAATAAAAACAATCTACTATCAAATTTCACTTCTGATATGATTAACACTGATTGTAACCAATGAACAGATCACAAAAATGGTTCCTAAATATTCAAATGATAAATGGAAACTTGTAGAAACTGTTTTTGGTTTTTTTTTAATCCTTCTTTGAAACCTGTTACTGTACAGAACATTGGGGGGGGGGGGGGGGGGGGGGAGGTTTGATGAGGAAAAAGCAGAGCAGCTGCAAACATATTTCTATTCAGTGTTTGAGGAAAAGCTAGGAGCAGGAACGCCAAAAACAGCCATAAACAGAAACAGAAGTGAAGAACAACGTGAGTGATTTTCAGAAGACTGTTCCTGAGCAGCTAGCGAAATTAGAAGTAAATGAAGATATCGGGCTGGCTGGGATACATCTGTGGGTATTGAAGGAACTTAGGCCTTGATGTCTGACCTTTGCAATGCTTCTTCAGAGTCAGAAGTGGTCCTGGATGACTGGGGAGAGGCAGATGTGGTTCTTCTTTACAACAGCAGAACTGAGGAGGAGAGTGGGAACTACAGACTGGTTAGTCTGACCTCTGTGGTGAGTAAATTAATAGAACTGCTGCTAAAATTGAGAATAGTGCAGTTTACAGAATCCAGTGGCTTACAGAATCTGAGACAGTATGATTTTACTAAAGGCAGGCCTTAGATTAATCCGATCAATGTCTTTGACTGGGTGACAAGAGAGTTAGATCAGGAGAGACAGCTACACTTTGGTGTGCTTTGATTTCAGCAAAGCTTTTCACATGATTCTATATGGGCAACATAGAAATAAACAGTGTCCTTCATATGGGGCCCTAAAGTGACTATTAGAAATCAGTTTATTAGGAGGTGACATAACATTGTGGCAAATGGAGTTCACTCTGAAGAAAGGGGCAAAAGTGCCACAAAGATTGGTCCTTTGTCCATTTCTTTTCAACAGTTCTGCAAGCAAAACAGCAAAAGAGCTATCGGAAAAGGTTTGCCTTCTTGCAGCTTTAACAAAACCTGCAATAGGACAGACACCATGGAAGGTGTGGATAACGTGAGGAGGGATCTATACAATCATGGGAAATTGTTTGAAACATGGGATGCTTAAAAAAATGTAGGGCTATGTATTTGGGTTGCTAAAACGCACAGGAATAATACAGTAACGAGTGAAATGATTTTGTGCACAAAATAATAGTGGTGTTTGGTGGTGATCATATCAGATGATCTTAAGGTAGCCAGATAGGTAGACAAGGCAATGGCAAAAGTTAGAAATTCCTGGGTACATAGGGAGATGAATAGACAACAGGAAAGTAGGTGATAATGCCTTTATGTAAGCCTCTGATAAGACCTCAACTGGAGTACAATGTGCATGTGAGGGAGGCATCCTTGGAAACACTCCCTGAGGTTGCAGTTCAGCCACCTCACAGCAGGTGGCAGAAAACCTGCTGGGTCAGAGGCTGAACTGGAGAGCCAAGGTAGGTAGTAGAGAGGTTAGGCTGCTTGGTCAGTAGGGCAAGGCTTGACAGTGAGCAAGAGGTAAAACCCCTATAGCAGGAAAGAACCACCCTGGAGTGTGGGTCCACACAGCCTATATGTAAGTTACCAAAAGCTGATATAAGGTTGGCTAAGCTTGACTTTAAGCTTCAAAAGGATCCTGTTCTTAAGATCTGGCTGGAGGCAGACCTGTGTGGAAAAACCTGCCAAGCAGATGTTTGTGTGTGTATATACTGTGGGTTTAAGGCTGAGAATCATAAGCCTGTGTAAAGTTGTCTATGAAGTAAAGAGACTATATTCTTTATTCACTGTATCTGTGGGATAACAGGCTTCAGCAGTTGTTTATGGGAGTTTTGTTTCACTTCTTCCTTTGTCTGGCTGTACTTTTATGAAGGCCTCCTGCCCCAACTTGGTTCACAATCACATATGGTGGCAGCTTGGTGGATTTTTGTGCCTCCTGTAGAAGAGACTACCCATGGATCTCCAAGGCTGGGGGCCAGTGGCGTTCCTAGCGTTGATGACACCCGGGGCGGATCGCCGATGTGCTCCCCCCCCCCCCCCGGCGAAATGACACCCCCCCCCCGGGTGCACGCCGCTAGGGGGGGGTGCCGTGGCGTGCGCCTGTCGGCTGCGAGTTCGAATTGCTACGCTAAATTCTCTCGTTCGCTGCAGCTCCCTCCCTCTGCCCCGGAACAGGAATCCGGGGCAGAGGGAGGGAGCTGCAGCGAACGAGAGAATTTAGCGTAGCGATTCAAACTCGCAGCCGACAGGCGCGCGCCGCGGCACCCCCCAGCGGCGTGCACCCGGGGCGGACCGCCCCCACCTTGGTACGCCACTGCTGGGGGCCTCAGTACAGTTTGGGAGGTAGTGGGAGAGCTTTGTAGTAAAGGCTAAGAAGATTAGCTCTGTCTTAGAGACGGAAAGTACAACGTTAATAAACGCTAGACAAGCAGGTTTTATTTTCTCTGGGTTTTGGAAAGGTGTGCAGTGATGTAGTGCAGCATGTAAACTCTGACTTGGAGTGCACAGGAAGACTGGCCAGGAGGGGCCAGAGAAGTGCTGCAGAGTATGTTTGAGGTTGTTGTGCAAACCACACCTTAGTAGGAAAGGTGGCAAGGTGGAAAAAGGGGGAAAGCAAGTACTTTGAAAGCTGTTCCCTGTTGAAAGCACATAGTGAGAGAAAGTGTGTTGTGGCTTCAGATTGAGCTACAAACAGCAAAGAACTGAAAGCAGGAAGCTTGAATGAGCTGCAGTCTGCACCTGAGAATAATTAGAAAGTGGTCAGAAGCAGAGAAAGCTTCCATACAAAAGTAAAAATAAGAGTTGCTGCTGGTGCTGGAGCAGCCAGGAAAGCTGGTCCAGACTCTAGGAGTGGAGCAGGAACAGGAACTGCTATTGAGAAGCTGGCTCTTGGAAACTGCAGAACAGAAAAGTATAACGTTGTAAGCTGTACACATAGAAAGGTTTTGAAAGCTGAACTACTGCCAGAAAAGCTGCAGCTGGGGCAGTTCAGGGACATGATTTGGAGTGAAAGTTACAGCAGAACTGTGAGCTGGGTGTCCTAAACCAAGGCCAGCTCCTGAATACACAGCAGACCAGAGGGAGTAAAAGACTCCAAGCTGTGGCTTGAAGATAGAAGCAGTTATTCCAAGCCAGTAATCCAACATACACTGGTGGGGGACCAGTGAGTGTGTCTTCAGGGTTGAAGAATTAACATAATAAATGACGGCAGAAAAAGACCTGCATGGTCCATCCAGTCTGCCCAACAAGACAAACTCATATGTGCTACTTTTTGTGTATACCCTACTTTGATTTGTACCTGTCCTCTTCAGGGCACAGACCGTATAAGTCTGTCCAGCACTATCCCCGCCTCCCACCACTGGCTCTGGCACAGACCGTATAAGTCTGCCCAGCACTATCCTCGCCTCCCACCACCGGCTGGCTCTGCCACCCAATCTCGGCTAAGCTCCTTAGGATCCATTCCTTCTGAATAGCATTCCTTTATGTTTATCCCACGCGTGTTTGAATTCTGTTACCGTTTTCATTTCCACCACCTCCCGCGGGAGGGCATTCCAAGCATCCACTACTCTCTCCGTGAAAAAATACTCCCTGACATTTTTCTTGAGTCTGCCCCCCTTCAATCTCATTTCATGTCCTCTCGTTCTACCGCCTTCGCACCTCCGGAAAAGGTTCGTTTGCGGAATTAAGACTGAGTTCGATTCCCACTTCAGGCACAGGCAGCTCCTTGTGACTCTGGGCAAGTCACTTAACCAGTGGTGTGCTGGAGCCGGCTCGCACCGGCTCGCAAGAGCCGGTTGTTAAATTTTCTTCCGGCTTGCGAGCCGGTTGTTGAAAATAGTGAGCCGGCTCTGGCTCTCCTCCCTCCCTCCGGATCCGCCTCACCGCCCGCTTGTTTCATGAATTCTTCGGGGCAGGCAGTCTTGCCTGCCCGCTTCCAGCGCTGACTGTCCTCCCTTGCCAATTTGCCCTTTAAAAATGGCCGCCGAGACTTCGGCTGAAGTCTCGGCGGCCATTTTGAAGCGCGAGTCGGCAAGGGAGGACAGTCGGCGCTGGAAGTGGGCAGGCAAGACTGCCTGCCCCGAAGAATTCAAAAAACAAGCGGGCGGTGAGGGACCGGATCGGGAGGGAGGGTGGGAGGGAGGAGAAGAATTCACGAAACAACTCGGGAGGGGGTGGCAGGGGGGAAAAGGGAGTCGCTGCTGGGCATAGGTGGATGGAGGGGGTTCCTGGGTATGGGTGCATGCAGGGCAGGGGAGAGGAGGGTACATTGCTGGACATGGGTGCATGCAGGGCAGGGGAAAGGAGGGTCACTGCTGGACATGGGTGCATGCAGGGGAGAGAGGAGGGTCACTGCTGGACATGGGTGCATGCAGGGGAGAGAAGGGTCATTGCTGGACATCTGGGTGCATGCAGGGCAGGGCACGGCAGAGGAGGGTCGCTGGGTATGGGTGCATGCAGGGCAGGGGAGAGGAGGGGAGAGAGAAGAAATGCTGGACATGGATGGAGGGGAGAGAAGAGTGAGGAAGGAGATGAGATGAGGGAAAAGGAAGAGAGGAGAAAAACTGCACATGGATGAAGAAAATAGGCAGAAGCTGAGGACCAGAAATGAAGAAGAAAGGAGGAAAGAAATAAATGGAAAGGAAGCCCTGGAAATGGAGTTAAGAGGACAGATAGCAGCAGAATCGGATACTGGGCCAGCATGATCAGAAAAACAGTCACCAGACAACAAAGGTAGAAAAAAAAATCATTTTATTTTCATTATAGTGTTTGGAATATGTTCACTTTGAGAATCAGGTGCTCAACATTAAAAGTTTATATTTATTTACTTATTTATGGCATTTTATCCCACATTAAACGTGAATTAGATTGGAACCTGGGATCATTTAAATTTTTTCCTGGAGAGAGTAATGCATTGCCCCCCCCCCCCCCCCCCCCCCCCCGGCTATAGCCAGCTCTGCAATTTTTTTTGGGGGGGGGGCGCTGAGGTGGACGGGGGGCGCAGTGGTGGACACCACTGCACTTAACCCTCCATTGCCCCATGTAAGCCGCATTGAGCCTGCCATGAGTGGGAAAGCGGGGGTACAAATGTAACAAAAAATAAAATAAAAATAACTACAGGATGGGCATTTGGGACCAAGAATGGCAAGAAACGAGGTTAGCCCTACAGCAATGCCCTGTAAATTCGGAGGATTACTGGCCCTGGGAGTGGGGCATAGCTGAGGAACAAGAAAAGGCCAAAAAGAGGACCATGAAACAGTCACAGGGGTGGCTGGTAAAGAGCCTACTGGGGTAGCCAAAAAGTCCCCAGGAGGAAGGAAGATAAGAGAGTCTCCAAAAGGGAGCAAATTAAGTAACTTCTTTAAGCTCTTTGACTTTTGGCAGGTCAAGTGCCCTGTCAAAAGCAGGAAGACAGAAGCCAGAGAAGTGGCTGGGCAACAAAGGAGAGTGATGCCTGAGCGAGGGAGTGAGTTACAACCCAAACCCAGAAGCCCCGAGAAGGGAAAGGGGGCCCGCCATGAATAACAGGTAGAGGTTAAGTGCAGCCCAAGAGGTGGAAGAAAGTCAGCCACTGTAGTCAAGAGGTGACTGAAAACCTGGATTGGTTGTCTTCCATGATGTCTGAACCAGGGGAGGAGACAGAATCCCTTGAAGATCACCCAGTAGAGGTTCACAATTCACCTCAGGATCTAGTTAGTGAGTTGGAGGTGGCCAGCCGCTATATTAAAATTGAAACAAGCCACTGAGTATGTGGGTCAGTTAGGGGAGGGAAAGAAGACCCTCCAACAGCAACTGGTAGAGGTTAAGGACAGTTGCAAGGTCAAAGAGAAAAGCGGAATGAAATCAGACCAGGCTGCAGGGCCTGGCAAAAGAGAAAGAGGAGTTCATGGGAGCTCTCACACAGCCAACTGAAAAGTATGGGGAGGAATTATTTAGTATCTGTATTGCTGTAGAAATGGAACAGAAAGGATTACAGGAAACCACTGAACAGCAGGCAGAACACATAAGGCAACTGAGTGCCAAGACCCTAGGAAGGGAACCTGCAGAGACAGAAATACAAGCAAGGCTGGAGGAGCTCCAGACCTTGAAATTCTCCTTAAGCTACAGAGCAGCAGCTGGAAAAAGAGAGAGTGGTCAAAGTGCCAGAATGCATGGCTGAGAGCCCAGTTGGGGGCTAAGACCCAGGAAGTCCTGTCTTTAAACTGTGACAGAGAGCAGGTCCTCACAGAGTTGTGGAACTGTCTGAAACAGAAGACAGAGGAGGTTACCCAGCTGAAGGAACAGGTAACCTGTATGAAATACTCTACTGAGAGACTGCAGAAGCAGGCAGAGGAGCTGCTTGCTGAATTGTAGAAGGCAAAGAAACATACCCGGGTTGCAGAGGAGCAATAGGAGAATGCCTTGGCTGAAGTTAGCCAGTCCCATGAGCGGTGCTGGCTGCTGGAACTTCAGGTGGAAGAGCTGCATTGCAAGAAAGCCTAGCATAAAGGAAAGTACCACATGCTGGCGGAGGAGAAAGCCAGTTTTACAATAGTAAAGGAAGAAGTAACCTGCAGGGTGCAGGAACTGCAAGGACAGTTGGAAAGGAGTGTCCCAGCTAACCAAGTCAAAGAAATGCAGAAAGGACTGACCGAGGAGGTAGCAAAGAAAGTTAAGCTACTAGAAGCCAAGGATGGAGAGCTGATACAGCAGCAAGTGGTCCAGGAGTTGAAGGGCCAAGTTAGCCTGTTAACAGTGAAGACTGAGGACTATCAGGTTAAAGCAGAGGTGGCAGAAGCTGAAATAGAGCAGCTGCAGTAAGAATTGGCAGCAACAGTGCCATGGTGGCAATATATTGGGCTGCAGGGGCAGCTAGCAGAAGTTTTGCAAAGTTGCGAGGAGCTGAAAGTGAGGATACAGGTGCTGGGGGACCTGAATGCCAAGCTCCAGAATGAAGTGCAAGAGTTGAGCCTCCAGAAGGAGGGGGCCTGCGAGTGAGAGAAAGCAGCCCAGCTAGAATATATCAGGCTAGCAGAAGTGAATGGGCTATTGACCCAGCAGCTGAATGGGCTATTGACCCAGCAGCTGACAGAAATAAAAGGGAAGGTGTGCATGAAGTATGTCAGTGCACGAGCGCACCAAGAAAAGATGGCAGTGATGGTGAGTAGAATGCAGACACTGCAAGGACAGCTGGCCCAGAGATAAACCCAGCTGACCCAGATGAAAGTCTCCAGGAGGGAGACCTTGAGAAAGTTGGGGTATAAGGATACCCAGATCAAGGAAGCTGCTCAGATAACAATTCGGTTGGGGAACCAGCTCAAGGAAGTCAACAGGAGAATTACCAAGAGGCAGCTGATGCAAAGTGTGTATGTCCTGGTTCAAACCAGGGAGACATCTCTCCAAATGGAAGTGTTAAGGAAACAGTTTGTCAGAAGTGTCAGACATTACAAAAGGACATGGAGGATGACTTACATATGGCCAGCCAAGAACTTGAGAGGGCTCGTGCACAAAGTATCCTGGAAATGTGGAGTAGACACCACAGGGAACTAGTCCAAGTGGTCACTGAAGTGGTTTAGTGGCAAACCAAGAGTGCTTGAGTGGGCAACAGAGATCAGAAGGGGCACACGTGACTCATAGTGAGAAAGAGAGTCTAGGGTCCCTGATGGCCCAATGATCAAAACTGAGTTTACCGCCACAGCAGTGCCCCAAACTCCCTCCCTCATGATCAAAGCTAATAGTATGCAAATGATATGCATGCTACTAGCTTCCCTCATGAGACAGCAAAATGGGCAGATGACACCTGGTGAATGAACTCAAACGTTGTGCGTTAAGCTGCATATCGCAGAGCAAAATACAACAATAGAGATTTACTATTGACACAGAGGAAACCATCTGAGAATGATGATAGGACTCTAACATATGTTATGAAATACACTAGAAGCACTTCACAAGTGTTCCGGGCGGTGCAACGACATTGACCCCTGTTGCAATCTACCTCAACCTTTGGGAACTATGCTCTTAGATTTGCCTTCAGTAGAGGGAGGAATCTCAAAGAGCTTTTATGCTCAGCAGTTCTCCCAATGTGGAGAGTGTACTATGTGTGGTGTAATGGTTGAAACCTCTATATTCATTAATCCAATTAACAATTGCAAATATGCACTAATGGAATTGACATCATGCAAATCAGAGATGGTGATTTACTGCCTACAATACCCTTGTAGGAAAATTTATGTAGGGCAGACATCTAGATTCTTGCAAGTCCATCTGATTGAGCACAGGAGCACCATACAGACAAGAAAGACCACCCTACCGTTAGCTCTGCATTGCACTGCCCAGCACCATGCTTTTGAAGATCTACACTGTGTAGTATTGCAACAATTATTTCTGTCATCGAGGAAGGGGGGATATACGGAAGCAACTGTTAAAGAAAGAAGAAGAGTGGATTTTTCGGCTGAAATCTTTAGAACCGGGGGGAGTTTAAACTCCCAGTTTGAATGGAGCCATTTTCTGTAACCTATACCTCTAACGGGCTGCGCTCAGAGTGAGCGTCTAACGTCAGAATGAGGGATATAAAGTTGCCATCATTATGCGAGTGCCGTTGTAGTGAAGCAGGGAGTTTAAGTGCTGCCAGAGTATGTAAGAATCAAGCGTATTGATCCCCTCAATTGCCAGAAGCCTGAGAATTTTCAAATGGTATTTCGTTTTCTTGCAGCCCCTGATCACGAGAACCCTGAAGCAGCTTGGCTTAAAGTCAGCTTTAGCGAAACGCTGATCACCGTTGGTTTGTTTTCGGGGAGGATCACTGAACCGCAGAGAGCTGAAATAATGCAGTTCTGAAAGAAAAGAGCAAGGTGAGCAGCAGATACGACCAGACTCAGCTAAGTACACTGAGAGTGGATTACATTAGTCTATGACTCACTGGCTATTTGTGAATGTTATTTGTATTGAAGAGGAGCATTTAAAGTGTGCAGCTGGTACTTAGGAGCACACATCGAACAGTAATGTGTCCTGAAAAGAGAAGGTTTTTGCCAATGATGAGGAATAGATCATTTGACCAACATTTAAGTTTTGATCATTTTGGCTCATTAGACCTGCGGGTCTTGAGTGCCTTGAAGCTTTTCCTTCTTTCAATGGACAATTGAATATTTATCTTGTGCTATCATTGATAAGTGTGGATCGTTTAGTGAGAGTTACTTCAGAGTGTTTTAGATTCCACCACCACTACTTTGATTATTTAAATAATTGATGCCAGCAGCCTGGTTCTACCCTGGTAGAAGCCCATCTTTCCAGAAGAGGCTCCCTTTTCCCCAGAATGTTGCCCAGTTCCTAACAAATCTAAAACCCTCCTCCCTGCACTGCCTCATCCACGCATTGAGACAATGGTGCAAGGAGGTGGGTATGCTTTTACCAGAAACTGTATTGGTTGATTTGTCAGGGGTTGCAGTACATAAAAATGTTTGCAATTTTAAAAAATATGTGGACGAAGATCTAAATACTTTGGAAGAAGCAGGTGACACAGGATGATATATTACAGATATAGTTAAATGCCTCCAAAGTACAAATGCAAAGGAAGTAGACCTCTTTTTACTGGAAAGGATGTTCTGAACAAGGGACTGTATTTGAGAGGTTATATCTGAAAGAGATATTCATGAATTTCAAAAATTTGTTATACATCATGTCTGGATAATTCTTCTACTATGCCAATAAAATATATCAGTCTACAAAGAATCAAGCTGGGTTTTCCCCAAAATCTCTTGGCAGATTGACAGATAATGTTCTTCATAGAATCAAAAAAAGGGGGAAGGGATGTGTTGTTTTTAATGGCTGGTTGTTTTATATAAAGACTAAGGGGCCCTTTCACTAATTTGTGTTAGGTTTTGCATTTAATGTGCTTTAATACAGGAAATTAATGCACATCAAATATAAAACTAAAGTGATACCCTACAGTTACCATATTAAAATGCCCATTAGTGCACAGTATTCATCTCGCAGTTAACGCAGAGGCACTTAAACACCCGCTATTTAGGAGGAAGCAAGTGGTCCTGTCCTAACTGCAAATTAGTCAGCAAGTTCAGTGCCAAACACTTTCCATGCCCATGCTCCATCTTCTTCCAAAATATGGCGTTAATGCAAGACTTACCACACACTAACTAAAAATGGCTGTTAATGCGTTTGTGCATTAGTTGTTAATGCGTGCCAAACTGCAGGTTAACAACTTAATGCACTTTAAAGTTCTCCTAGTTCATTTTATTATGATTTGGACTTCATCACTGCACAAGGTGGTTGGAAACCTACTACATAAAAATAAAAACTAGCTCCACTGCTAAAATTAAGGGACATCATTAATCAATAATTACATCACCTGTGTCAGCAATTTTTTTTTACACCACCACAAGCTATGCAATAAGCAGATCTCAAAATAAAGACAAACAATAGCAGGTGCAAGTTAGAAAATACCTTGTTTATAAAGTGTAACATGTAGCAGCATGCCCAATTAATTCTACGTTTAGGACAGTAATTCCCAAGAGTTACTGAATCTGCTTATATTAAATACAGAACAGAAACACTGACCATACAGTTTTTCAAGATAAAGAGCCAAGATAATTCACAACTGTACAAAGAACTAGAAAAATGCTTATCATTAAATTATTGCTGAATGTATAATTACAATACTTTCAGAATACACCCATCCATATTATTTATTTTTCTCTTCACTTCTGTCTTTAGCAGTATTCTCAAGCATTCAAAACATTTTTAAGGGTAAAAAGAGAAACATGGTAAACACCTTGAAAAGAGTGGATGACATGAGGAGGGACCCAGTGAAGTTTGAGGAATGGTCTAGAGCAGTGGTTCCCAAACCTGGTCCTGGAGGCACCCCAGCCACTCTGGATTTCAGGATATCCACAATGAATACTCAAGAAAGATTTGCATGCACTGCATCCACTGTTCTGTCCCGCTAGAGGGGTTTTACCTCTTGCTCACTGTTAAGTCTTGCCCTCCTGACCAAGCATCCTAACCTCTCTCTACTACCTTGGCTCTCCAGTTCAGCCTCTGACCCAACAGGTTTAGTGGTACCTGCCTCAAATTGAGAATAAGGAAATTTGCTGGGAGACATTTTGTTGTTGATTAAAGGTTCCTGTGATTTATAATTCAGTCCTTTTGAATTGATTTATCTTGCAGGTTAAGTGGCATCTTGGTAATTACACACAGAAGTGCAGTATAAGTTATTATTCTATAAGGGAGCAAGAGTGTGCCCTTCATAGAATAGTGCTTAATGCCAACTGCCACGTCTGTCTTTAGGAGCCAGACTTACTCCTGCTGAAACCTGGTGTAAATGCTGGTGCCCAAGTTAGGTGCACTGAGGCACTATTCTATACCTATTTCCCTGAGGCGACTCTGCGATTTATAATTTCCATTACAAGTACTTTGCACTGTCCCCAATGGCCTCATAATCTAAGTTATATATTATACCTGGGGAAATGGAGAGCTAAGTGATTTGCCCAGGGTCACACAAAGCTGCAGAGGGAATTGAACTTGGTCCCCCAGGATCTCAACCCACAGCAGGCAGCAGCGGGATTCAAACCTGGCTCTCCAGGTCTGCAACACACTGCACTAGTAGGCCACTCATCTGCTCCAAATAAAGTACGTAGTGAAAAGAAAAAACAGACCTCAAAATGAAATCTCTACCTGTATTTTCACCATTGACCTAACCCTGTCCACTTGTTGGAATCTGCTCCAAGCTATTAGTTGATAGCCTGTCTCCCTATTTATACAAATTGGCTACCTTGGAAGACAACATATAAACTATCAAATGAATTAAAATATAAATACATTAATGAAGGATATAAAGCTTTCCCTTGCAGATAAAAGCACACATACCTTTCTATACACACTGGTAGATACATGCTTACCCTTATAAAAATGTCAGATTACTGCCCCTAAATCTCCTATAGATTTAAGGAGATTACAAACACAAACAGCTAAGCAGGTAGAAAATATGATGCATGACCCAGATAGCCACCTGCTAACTGAAAGTTTCTTTAGAGTAAAAGGGCATGGATTTGAAATACAGTCTCTGTCCCTAGAAAGCTCACAATCTAAGTTTTATACCTGGGGCTAAGTGACTTGTCCAGGGTCACACGGAGCTGCACAGGGAATTAAACCTGGATCACCAGGATCACAACCCACTGCTCACTGTCAGGAAGCAGCGGGAATCAAACCTGGTTCCCCAGGTCTGCAACCTATGCAAGCCACTGCTCAGAATGTCTCTGACATGAC
The DNA here is from genome assembly GCF_901765095.1 of Microcaecilia unicolor. Classification (NCBI taxonomy): domain Eukaryota; kingdom Metazoa; phylum Chordata; class Amphibia; order Gymnophiona; family Siphonopidae; genus Microcaecilia; species Microcaecilia unicolor. Next base: position 591,141,328 of record NC_044031.1, on the reverse strand, counting down.
AGTGGCCATACCCCCCTTTGCACTATTAGAGTTAGGCACCATGCCTTATAGAATAGCGTGCAGTCAAAAATACACATGCAAATTTTAATGTGTGCCAATTATCAATAATTGATTTTGGCACCAAATAATGTATATCCTTAGGTGAAATCACTGACAATTTTGGAAAATTAATCAATCTTAAATCGCAGCTCCTTATTGCATTCTCCACTATTTTAGCCCAAAGGATCACAGCTCTTTCATTAATGCAGTTTCCACATTCCAAACACTTTCCACTACTTTATCTATTTTAGTCTTCAATTGTTTAATATCATATCAAATCAGGGCTTATATACCGCTAAAATCCCCCAGGCAGGGTTCGGTGCGGTTTACGATAGTTAGGTCATAGAGACATTACAGTGCACACAGAATAGACAACGTCAGAAAAGAAGGAATGGAAACATTGGTATAGACTCGACGTTGGTTGTCATGCAGGCCCAACAGCGAGATTGTTACAATATGGATATGGGGAAAACAAATGTTTTTAAGTTTTTTCCTAAAGCTGAGGTATATGTTGTTTGTTCTAATATCAACAAGGAGTGAGTTCCATAGGGAAGTGCCCACCACCAGGAAGAGGGATTTGAAGTATCTCTGATATCTTGAGTCTTTGTAGAGCTGTGAGAATAGGAACAACTGCTCTCGTAGTCTATCAGGTCTGGCTAGGCACAAAGATGATATGGATGTTAGCAGGCCAGATGTGTTGCAGTACAGAATTTAATAATGAAGCAACATTCTTATCTACTTTGGTATCTGGCTCCTATAAATTCTAACCAAATTTAGTAAAACAAAAAGCAAAAGCCTTCCCTTAAATCAACAATGTCATCCCAAATAGCTTCTAAGGAAAAGACAACTGGCTAATTCAAAACAAAGGGATAAAAGTTGGAGCCTCTCCCCCAGTAACACTTTCTGCTCTCCCTCTTTCCAAGGGGGTCTCCAGGAGGTGCACCAAGAACCCTTTTTCTCAAAGGGGTCTCCAGGAGGTGCACCAAGAATACCACACTCTGACCATCGCTTTTCTGACTATTCAGCCCAGCCGCACCCTGCAGGGCTCTCAGGTGATCCAGCTCCATGCTAGTATCACCCCTCACTCTGCATCAGTAGCAGCAACTTCTGACATCACTGCAGCAGCAGAGGAATTCTCATCTTTGAGCTTAAGGATGACTCAGATCCTAAGTCCCAAGCACTGGCCAAAATTAATGATCACTGGAGGCTTCAGCTTGCAGCTCTGAGTGCTGCCCATAATAATCCATGGTACTCCATTGAGGGGAAAAAAACCTCACTTTACCTTTCTGTTTAACCATTTGGCAACAAGTTTCTAAAGTAAAATAGCATCTACCTGGACTCAACATGTAGCTGCCATCTCGGTTTCCCCTTGATTCTCCTAACATGAACGAGTTCTCTCCTAACCCTTCTGATCCAGTAGCCCCAGTAACTAAAGTGAACATTTTGGAGCCACTGAATCAGATTAAATTGGTGCACATAGATATTAACAATGCTGTGAGTGAATTAAAAATTAGAGATGAAATCTCTAGACAATCAAATTGTGCAAAACAAAATATATACTGTGGAACAAATAAATGCAACAGCCCTATTACTGCTATGTTGTTAACAAAATTGTAAGTTTTATGTCAAGCTTCACCTGTTATACGCCACCTTGAATGAGTCTCTTCATAAGGCAATTAAGAAACCCCAACCAATCAATAATTATTAGTCTAAGATAGATAAGTTACTATGAAAGGAAACAAAACAAGGCATGGAAAATCCTCAGAGATGATGTAATGTCAGAATTTTCAGTATAATGGAGGAAAAGGAGAACAATATACTTAAAATTGTGGAGGACCTCTATTACTTGTGTGTCCCAGGGAAGAGAGAGGGGGATAAAGATTTATTTGGAAAGAACTCACAGAATGCAGTCACTCCCCAACAGCTGGCTCTCCCACTCCCAGAGTATATCTTTACATTTTCTTTCACCTTTGGGTCAGTTGTGATTTTACTTTTGTTTTCTTTACAATGGCTGCTGAAGTTCTTAAAAGCTGTTCCCACTGTGGAAAGCGGAGAGCAGCACTGGAGCAGTGTCTGGATGTCCAGAAGGATGCTAGGCTGCATAGAGAGGGGTATAAGCAGCAGAAGAAAGGAGGTGTTGATGCCCCTCTACAAATCGTTGGTGAAGCCCCACTTGAAGTATTGTGTTTTTACATCTTTAGCAGTATCTTGCTAAACATGTAAAAAGACTGGAAGCGATGCACAGAAAAGCTAAAAAAAAAAAAAAAATGATATGGTATTTGCGTTGCAAACTGTACGAGAAGAGACTTGCCGACCCGAACATGTATACCTTGGAGGAAAGGAGAAACAGGGGTGACATGATACAGACGTTCAAATATTTGAAAGGTATTTATCCACAAACAAACCTTTTCCGGTGATATAAAGGCAGCAAAACTAGAGGACATGAATTGAGGTTGAAGGGGGACAGACTCAGGAGTAATGTCAGGAAGTATTTTTTCACAGAGAGGGTGGTGGATTCATGGAATGCCCTCCAGCGGGAGGGGGTGGTGATGAAAACGGTAATGGAATTCAAACATATGTAGGATAAACACAAAGAAATCCTGTTTAGAAGGAATCGATCCATGGAATCTTAGCGAAGATTGGGTGGCACTATCGGTAATTGGGAAACAAAAGCAGTGCTGGGCAGACTTCTACGGTCTGTGCCCTGATCGTGACTGAATAGATATGGATAGGCTGGAGTGTAAATTCTAAGGGGCTTCAACGTTAACTTCAGAAATTTTAGTACAAGAACAGTGCTGGGCAGACTTCTATGGTCTGTGCCCTGAAAATGTCAAACAGAAATCAAACCCGACTATACATATAAAGTATTGCATAACTTGCAGTTCCAGGCCTGGGTCTAGTCACCTTACAACATGTTTTCATTATTTTGAAGACAAGCAAAACTTTTATCTGCCACCATGAATTCAGAAAGGGTGAATGAAATATAGGGACAATTCAGTAAAAATTTATACGGACCTAATTTTACATTATAATTAGGGAAGAAATTTAAACCCTCAACTTAGATATGAGATCAAAGGACATTGAATATAAACAGACATTCCCATTTGGTAATTCATTTACATATCAGATTAAAAATGTACATTTCTCAGACCTGGAATAATGCATTGACTGGGATGAAGCTGTGATCCTCAATCTATGGCAAACATTAGAGTGAGCGATTCAGAATGGTGCTTGAATACCCCTAAATGGGGAAAAGTTTCTAAAGGACAAATTAAGGCAAGGCAGTGATCCACAGATGGATAGGACAAAAACTGATCTTGAGATGATCTCTCTCTATACAAGCTGATCAAGACTATGAAAAATATATACTTTGGACTAAAAAACTGGAAAACAACTTATTGGGACAGAGGACGGGAAGTAAGCTTTCTCTCCCATTTTTTTTCTATCTGCACCTATAGACACTATCTGGTTTTATTTTCCTGTTCTGAAGGGTTTAGGGATCATTTGTGAAATGATAGGATATAACACCATGAGGTTTGCGTGTGCAGAAGAAGAGCGATCAAAATGATAAAGGGGATGGCACTCCTCTCATATGAGAAAAGGTTAAAGAGGTTAGGGCTCTTCAGTTTGGAAAAAAGACAGCTGAGGGGAGATATGATTGAGGTCTACAGAATCCTGAGTGTTGTAGAATGAGTAGAAGTGAATCGATATTTTTACTACTTGCAAAAGTACAAAGACTATATGGGACACTCAAGGAAGTTACATGGAAATGCCTTTAAAACAAATAGGAATTTTTTTTTTCACTCAATGAATAGTTAAGCTCTGGAATTGGTTGCCGGGGGATGTAGTAACAGCGGTTAGTGTATCTGGGCTTTAAAAAGGTTTGGACAAGTTCCTGGAGGAAAAGTCCATAGTCTGCCATTGAGACAGACATGGGGAAGCTACTGCTTGCCCTGGGATTGGTAGCATGGAATGTTGCCACTATTTGGGTTTCTGCCAGGTACTTATGACCTGATTTGGTCACTGTTGGAAACAGGATACTGGTCAAGATGGACAATTGGTCTGACCCAGTATGGCTTTTCGTATGTTCATATGAATGAGTTGGGTTAGATGCAAGCTGAGCTTCTTACAAATACTTGTGTGTGGTAAACTTAATTTCTTGGAATGTCCATGGGCTCAACAGCCCCAACAAAAGGAAGCTGGATATGGATCACTCAAAGAAAATTAATAAATGATTTATTTTTAATTTATTTTTGCAACAGCATAATTTTTTTATGCTTTTATGGAGCATAAGAAATTAAAGAAAGTTTGGGTCTCACAAGTATTTGGTTCTTCCTATCAGAAATGAAAGGGAGGGGTTGCAATTCTGATAGCCAAATGCATGGTCTTTCCTTTTAATTAAATTGTCATAGTCAATGGGTGGCCTCAGACTTTTATTTTTAGGTCAAGGCACTTATCAAGGATGTCCTCTCCCACCTTAGCTTTTTGCACTGGCAAATGAACCCTTAGCAATCACAGTGTGAAGTACTTTAGACATTGTGGACTAGATTCTATATGTCATGCCTAAAAAAGAAAATTGGCACCAAAATGAAATACACTGAGGCGTATTCTATAAAGTATGCCTAAATTTAGGCTTATTCTACTTTATAGAATAAGCCTAAATTTCCATGCGATTTATAAAATACTAGTAAGAAAGGCCCGTTTCTGAGGCCAATGAAACGGGCGCTAGCAAGGTGCTTTCCTTCCAATCCCCCTGCCCTTGATGCTGGACTTACCCTCCGTGCTTCAGGGTGGTCGTGGTCGTGGGCGCCCCGCCCGGCGACCCGCCCCGTGATGTAGAGAGTGGCTGGCTGGCTCCCTCGCTGCCTGTGACCTACAGCATGCCTGGCTTACTCCCTCCAATCGTCGTCGCGTAGTACATCGATGTATGCCCCACCCTCGCGTCAAACGTGATGACGTTGAGGGCGGAGTGATGCGATTGGTCAAGTGTCATAGCTCCACCCTCAACATCAACACGTTTGACGCAAGGGTGGGGCAAATAGTAATGGGGCTAAATTCCGATCTCTGGCACCTCACAAACCGGAAATTGCAGCTTCATTAGAACGTTGAGGTAGGCAATTACTACTACTACTACTTAACATTTCTAGAGCGCTACTAGGGTTATGCAGCGCTGTACAATTTAACAAAGAGAGACAGTCCCTGCTCAAAGAGCTTACAATCTAATAGACAAGTGAACGGTTGGTCCGATAGGGAAGGGGCGTGGATGTGGGTGGGTCTATCAGTGAGAGTGGTGCATGAGTGGTGACAGCCTAACTGCAGGGCTCCAGGGTTTCCCTGCCACAGAGTGAGCTTCAGAATGTTTGAGGTGAGAATTATTAATATAGATGCTGAGTGCCCATCTACACAATTACATTTAGTCGCGGGCAGTCAAGCCAAGTAAAAATTGGTGTAAATGTCGATCAAATTACAAACAGACCGGGCATATTCTATAACAATGCGCATAGATTTTAGAAACGTTCATGACTTGTCTATTCCACGCCCATGGCTATGCCCCCTTTTCAACTATGCAACTTAGAATTTACGTGCATCACCTTATAGAATACACTTACTGTTCTGCACATAAATTCTAATTAAAGCCAATTATTGTCAGCAATTGCTTGTTAAGTAGCAATTATTGATGCTGATTGGCTTAAGTAATTAGGTTGCGCTATATAGAATCCGGGAGTAAGTACATTATTATAGTCTTCATGTATTCAGACGACATTTACTTTTCCTTATGAAGACTTCAGTGTAGAGGTTAGTAAGTTTATATCCATACAGTAATCCAAAAAAATCTGTAGAGTTAAATTACTCATAGTCAGTAATGATGTTTTGCTGGAAAGTACAAATTACAGAGACTGAGACCGACTCTAACCAGGTTTTTGATTTCCAAGTTGTTTTCAGATTTAGGTATTTGGGCATAATAGTTTCAGGAGATTTATAAAATTTGAACTATTAAGAGAACAAATTCATCAAATGAAGACTATGCCATATCCTGTCTAGGAAGAAAAGTTTTCCTAGTATGATATTTTTATTCAATGATCTCCCTATCCTTTTCCCAAGATTACCCCCTCCCCCAAGACCGAGCAAGCGTGGATTGTATTTTTTTGGCAACCCTACAGTTCTGAATAACAACCTGCACAGAGTAGCAGGTGCAGCTCTGACTACCTTGTTGGGCAGACTGGATGGACTGTGCAGGTCTTAAATTGCCATCATTTACTGTTACTAAGAAGAGACAGAGAAGTTCACCTCTCACATAAAGAACATTATTATCAACGTTCTTGTTTAAAATCATTCTGGTTAATGCTCAGCCAGTAGTACTCCGCTTTTATTTATTTTTAAACGCTGACCACTGCAGGCTAAATTAGGCCCCAATATTCAGTGCTGGCACCTATACATTGCTCATTCCAACCTCCCAAGAAATTACCCCCCTCCTGACTGCCCCCCCCACAAGGAACAGCCCCCCTCTTGTACCACATCAATAGATTACACCCCTCCTGAAGACAAAAACAGTGACAAAATTCAAAATAGCATAGGATAAATAAAGGATGGGAAAAAGTATAAAGAGTATTTTTTACTCAAAGCAAAACATAAATGACTCTCAAATTTTAACAAAAAAAGAAAAGAGCCCAGAGCAGCAGTTATAATCATAATGAAACAACAGATAAGAGCAACCTGCATGGAGCAGCTGGTATAACCCTTTCTAGGCAGACCAGATGGACCATACTTGTCTTTACCTGCAGTCATTTACTGTTTGTCTTATGTAGTACATTTTACCTAAAACATGAGAGATCTCCCTCATTTGCTCTTGCTTTGTGTATTATATTAAGACAAACTATAACATCTCCCTTATATGAATTCTCTGGCTATACTGTTTATCTTAGTGACTAATCAGATATTAATGTTTTCTAATACAGCATATCTATCACTGGCAAAGGAAATAAACAGAACAGGCAACAAATAATCTTGCATAGATCTAGATAATGTGATGAATGTCTATTCATATATATACTTGATTCATATCCTCTACTTCTAATAATTCCTTATTTCCTTTTCTATATAAAAATATGCAAGTAGGAGTTAATATGCTTCAAGGTTTTTAAAAGCAGATATATATTTATATTGATATTTACACAGTAATGTTTTTTTTACATAAACCACATAGAAGCATACTGCAAGTAGCATTAAAAAGAAAAGGTGGCAATCATAATATGAAATATGTGACCATCTAAAATTCAAGGAGGAGGGAGTAAGTAGAACTCAGTTTGACAGCTATGTACATAAATCTGCAATACATATGTGAGATGACATTCAAATACGGAAATGTTCAATTTCAGCATATTTGGACAAAATATATTTCACTACATTCTTCAATTTGGAATATATTATAACTATATATGGTACAATATTCAAGAAAGTAAAGTTCCTTAGCTGTAACAGATGTTTTCTGTAAGCTGGGTAATTAAGACATACAAGTGGGCAATGTTATCAAACAGCACTGGGATGTAATATCTCTGTTAATGAACAGCTTAGTATCTGCTCTCTGAGACAGGAGGAATAGTGTGTCCCATTCATCCTGTTTACAGAGAACATCTATTAAAGGTAAGCAACCTTGCTTTCTCTGTTGACAAGCAGAATGAATCGGTCACACAAATGGGTTCCCCCCAGCTAAGCAACTACTACTACTATTAATCATTTCTATAGCGCTACTAGACACACGCAGCACTGTACACATTATATGCAGGTACTTTCTCTGTCCCTAGAGGGTTCACAATCTAAGTTTAATACATGCCCACCACTGGAAAAAAGATTTTAAATAAGACTTTTTAGAGGTAGAACTCATTAGCACTGGCACATTTTCAACAACTTCAGATCTATTTCATTTAGAGATGCTTTATGCTACTTAAGCAAAATGCTTCTTTAAAGATACTTGTCCGACAGCACTGTCTGTTCTAGACACATGATCCAGGCATTAATACAGTGTAAAGATATGCGAGAACCATGTGTGGTTTAAAATAGAAGACTAGTAAATTTATTGACCGAGAGCAAACATTGATACCATTTTTAGTAAAAACTTAGGATGGATTCTGAGTATATACCAGTTAAAGAAAAACTACATGTAAGCCTAAAGCAGCATAAGGGCTTAAAGTTCACTGAATTTTCTCATCGAGGTGATTCCTATTAGAAAACCACTGTCCCCAAAAAAACAAAAAAAAAAAGGTGTTTTGAAGAATGCTCCTTTGGTTTCAATGATGATTGTATCAATTGTGTTAATTGTTTTCTACATTTGATGTGTAGTTAAGTTTATATTCCAGTAGATAATAACTTATGGTAGTCTAGGATATTTACACAGCCTTCAACACCATTCTTCATTATATTTTAGTTGAAAGATTTTATGAGCTACATCTTTAATCCAATTTTATTTCCTGGTTTTATCATACCTTGAAAGTCATGTACAAACACAACCTCTTTATTTTTTATTTTATCAACATTTGATATTTTCAGTAATAAATTGTGGAAAACCACCTTGATAGGCCTTTTGCTCTCAAAAGGCTTTCAAACAAGTCTTTTAGATAAATAAATCAAGCAGACTCAATGGCAATATTGCAAATAGGATGTCACTGTAGACAGGAGCCTCACAAGGATCTGTCTTGACTGCAATATTGATTAACTAGTAAAAAAGGCCCGTTTCCGTAACAAATGAAACGGGCGCTAGCATGTGGTTTAGGTTTTGTTTTTTTGGGGTTTTTTTTCCTGTTTGATAATAAGGGATAAGTGTTTTCAAAAAAGACGTTTTTTTTTTTTTAAGTTGTATTTGTATTGTGTGAGAATGAGAGTATGTGGCAGGATCCCCCCTCCCTCCCAGTTCCCTGTTCTTTATGTCAGTTGCAGGGGTTCCCCCCCCTCCCCATGCTTGCAAAGTGCAATGGAGCAGAGTGTGGCTTTGAGGGTGTTTATCGCTGCAGAGACGATATAGAGTGATTCAGATAGCAATTGAGTATGCATGTATTTTTGTGTAGGTTCTGTGGTTTTTTGTGGGAGGGGTGTTTCTGTTAGTTAATGCATGTGTTTGTGGTGCATTGTCTGTGCATGTGTGACAGAGTTAGTTTGTGTGTGTGTGCAGGTTGTTGGTGGGTTTTTTTTCTTTTGTTTTTGGGGAGGGGGTTGGGGGATGTGCTGTGCTTGCAAGCTGTGATTGATTGGTGTGTGTCTTTGTGTTTGTTTGTTTTTTTGCAGGGTGTTAGCAGTGGAATGTGTGTGTTTGTTTTGTATTGTCTGCGTGAGTGGTTTTCTTTGTCTGTGGGGTTTGTGTAGGTAGATCTTTGTTTTGGTGAAATGTAAGGGTGTTTGTAGGGTGGTGAGTGTTTGCAGAGTGCTGGTTAGAGGTTTCTCTTTTTTTTAAGCTTCTTTGGTGTTGTGCTGAGGCAGCAGTGTTTATTTACGTGGGCGGAAGGGAGAGATACTTCGTTATTTTTGCGATTGTTTTTTTTTTTTTTTTGGCCTTTTAGGGCTCCTGTAGGTTTTCCTTTGAAGAGAAAAGCAGTGTGTGAAGCGGAGCTGTGTTTTCCCGGGTTGAATGAGGTCGGCGAATCCTCGAGGTAGGTTAGGAATTGCCTTATGCCGGGGATGTTTTTTGTTGTTTGGCGGGAGAGGAGCACTGTCTGCAATCGTTGTTTTTGTTAGCGGGGAACAGTTGAAGAGGAAAGCGCTGTGGGAAGCAGTCTTGTTCTGGGTGCGGTGGTTTGCAAAAGGGAGAGTAGGCTGCTGTTTCAGTCCGTTAGAGGCCGGCTCCGTAGGAACGATTGAAAACGAATGCGCTGCTGGAAGCAGCGCGGTATTATTCCGTGTGCTGTGTGGATCCCCGAGGTGGGTGAAGGGTTTGTTGTGGCGGGGGTTGTTTTTGGACGTCCTGGGTTGGCTCGTGAGAAGGTGGGGGGGGGGGGGGGGTTGGAGTTACGTGCATCTGTATACTTCTCCCCCTGCCTGGCTTTGTCTGTGATGCTGGCTGTGTCGTGTTGAATTTTCCAGTCTCCAGCGATTCCTAGGCAAACGAGGAGTACTCCTCCCCCCGCCTGGGTCTGTCTGTGATGCTGGCTGGGTCGGGTTAAATTTTTGCAGGTGGCGCTTAAGTAGTCGTAGCCGCGCACGTCCCAGTACTCCTATTCCCCCGGCTCCACGTGAAGAACAGTATATTGTGTTTGTGTACATACCCATTGCTGGGATATTCTCTGTTTCCAGCATTGTTCATCTGCTCTGCTCTGTGCTGCTCAGACAATGCGGCGTTCTACAGCTGAATGCTCCTCCTTTCTTGTTCTGTTTTTTCTTCTGATAGGTCCTTTTTATGTCGCATTCCGTTGCCTGGTAACATTTCTACTTTGGTGCTTTGTTCTGATAGGTCCGTGTTTTGTGGCGTTGCGTTGCTTGGTAACGTTTCTGCTTTTTTCCACTTTTTCGGCCGGGCGGGGCAGGGAGGCATTCTCAGTGGGATGGCTTCACCACCATGAACTTACAAACCCTTATCGTTCTGCTGTGACTTCATTACCTTTGTCCTCAGAACGTTCAGGGTGCATTTATTATAGTAGATATTTACTTGTGCACTAAGAATAATAATGGATATAAATGTTGATTTACTCTATATATACTAGCTATGATCAAAACACTGTATGACTGCTATTAACCAGCGACTGACAGTAGGACAAGTAAGCGTGTGTTCAACCTGAGGACATCAGAAGCACTGGTTATTGACTATAACTCACAATTGGCTGTCCCTCAATGCTTACAAGTTGATGATGTACAGTTATCTATCTGGTCTTAGATATGTTATCAGAATATGTTGTTGCTGTGAAGTGTTGACTCAAGGTGACCCTGTGGATAGTTGACCTGCTTCAATCAGGCAGATAATTGTCGATAGAATGGTACCCATAGCTTCTGTTATTGTACTGATCTGTCGCATTGCTGGTCTTCCTCTGTATTGACCTTCAATCTTGCCAAGAATGTTGTCTTTATGATGCTCTCTCTCTTCACATGATGTGTTCATAATATGGAAGTCAAAGGTCTTGCCAGTTGAGCTTTGAAACCAAAGATACTTTAAGAATGGCAGTAAAAATGGCCTTTTACAAGTTATATTTGTTGCATCATCTGAAACCTGCAATGGTAAGATTTGTCTCTTCTCAGATGATACCAAAATCTGCAATAAGGTAAATACCCCATATGGTTTAGATAGCATGAGGAGGGATCTAGAGAAACTTGAAAATTGGTCTAGAATTTGGCAGCTAAGATTTAATAGCAAAAAATGCAGGGTCATGTATTTGGGCTTCAAAATTCAAGGGAGTGGTACACAGGTTAGGAGGGGTGAAGTACTTCTGTGCACAAAAGAAGAGTGGGACTTGGGTGATGGCATCTGATGATGTTAAGATGGCCAAACAGGTAGAAAAGGCAACAGCAAAAGCTGGAAGGATGCCTGAGTGCATAGTGAGAGAAATAGCCAGCAAGAAGGCGACAGTGTCTCTATTTAAATCTCTAAGTCTGGTGAAACCCCATTTAAAATACTGTGTACAATTCTGGAGCCGCACTTTCAAAACAATATAAACAGAATGGAGTTGGTCCAGAGGGCAACTACTAAAATGGTCGGTGGTCTTCGTCATATGGGGGACAGACTTAAAAATATCAATATGTACACTTTGGAAGAACAGCAGAAAAGGGGAGAGATGACGGACATTTATATACATCTATGGCATAAATGCATAGTAGTAGGAGGAGGTGAGTTTCTCAACTAAAAGGAAGCTTTGGAACGAGGGGGCATAGGATGAAGTGAAAGAAGTAAGCTAAGGAAACTTTTTATGGAAAGGGTGGTGGATGCTTGAAGCAGCCTCGCAGAGGAGGTGGTGAAGATAAAGACTACCATAGTAACATAGTAAACATAGTAAATGACAGCAGATAAAGCCCTGTACGGTCCATCCAGTCTGCCCAACAAGATAAACTCATTTTACATGGTATGTGATATACCAGAGTTTGATTTGTCCTTGCCTTTATCAGGGCACAGACCATAGAAGTCTGCCCAGTACTGTTCTTGTACTAAGTTCTGCAGCTAACATCGAAGCCCCTTAAAATTTACACTCCAGCCCATTCCTATCTATTCAGTCATGATCAGGGCGTAGACTGTAGAAGTCTGCCAGTTCCCGTTTTGTTTCCAATTACCGGCGTCGCCACCCAATCTCTGCTAAGATTCCATGGAACTATTCCTTCTAAACAGGATTCCTTTGTGTTTCTCCCACGCATGTTTGAATTCCATTACCATTTTCATCTCCACCACCTCCCGCGAGAGGGCATTCCACATATCCACCACCCTCTCCATGAAAAAATACTTTTTTTTTTGTTACATTTGTACCCCGCGCTTTCCCACTCATGGCAGGCTCAATGCGGCTTACATGGGGGCAATGGAGGGTTAAGTGACTTGCCCAGAGTCACAAGGAGCTGCCTGTGCCTGAAGTGGGAATCAAACTCAGTTCCTCAGTTCCCCAGGACCAAAGTCCACCACCCTAACCACTAGGCCACTACTCCACTTCCTGACATTAGTCCTGAGTCTTCCTCCCTTCAACCTCAATTCATGTCCTCTAGTTCTACCGCCTTCCCGTCTCCGGAAAAGGTTTGTTTGCGGATTAATACCTTTCAAATATTTGAATGTCTGCATCATATCACCAGTTTCTCCTTTCCTCCAAGGTATATATGTTCAGGTCAGCAAGTTTCTCCTTGTACGGTTCGCAACGTAAATCCCATACCATTTTCGTAGCTTTTCTTTGCACCGCTTCCAGTCTTTTTATATCTTTAGCAAGATACGGCCTCCAAAACTGAACACAATACTAGTGGGGCCTCATCAGCGACTTGTAGAGGGGCATCAACACCTCCTTTCTTCTGCTGGTTATGCCCCTCTCTACGCAGCCTAGCATCCTTCTGGCCACGGCCGACGCCTTGTCGCATTGTTTCTTCACCTTCAGGTCCTCTGACACCAACACCCCAAGGTCTCTCTCCTGATTCGAGCTTACTAATCTCTCTCCTCCTATCCGGTATCTCTCTTTTGGGTTTCTACACCCCAAGTGCTCTACACTTCTTGGCATTAAATTTTAACTGATACGAAAATCAAAAATCACAGTATCATACTAACTGTGTTAATTAGTAAGAAACAGGAGTCCGTAGTCACCCACAGATCAATCCAAGTCTTCTACCATATAAAGTGGAGAAAAATGGGGATTCAGTACCACCACCCAGCCAGCCCAAGATCGTCGGGCTATAAGGCATGGGCCCGGCGCAGCATCATCTAGCCCCCCCCCCCCCCCCCCCAAAAAAAAAAAAAAACTCCACCCTGTCAAATATCCAATAATATCAGAAACTAGACTTGAAAGATCCTGAGAGTAGACAATGGATATATCTCTGTATCAAACAATTGAGATCCCAGTGTATATCAATCTCAACAAGTATGTAAATGTTTCTGCTTTACAATATGCTATTGTTGAAATGCCACAGATAACTTATCTTGACTCCCAATGTAATAGTGTCAATTCCACGGTCTGTAGCTGGATCATAACCCAGCAGGGAAGTCCCCGTTTCGCTGTCGCTGCTTCAGGGGTTTATGCGCTTGTAAAGACTCCAGAACTTGTGCTCATCTGCTAACGCACCTCGGTATCAACACACTCTCATATCTCTTGTGCTGCACTCCGAAGAGAAGCCTGTAACTGACTCACATACAGTATGTCTTCCATTTATTCATTAATAGCGTGAGGCTCCACCCGACCTCAGAACCAATCAAGGGATATCAGCACAAAGCCACGTCATCATTTGAACCAATCAATCCCGCAAGACCACCAATATGCCGGGACGTGATCGATCACTTCAAAAAAATGCCAGATCTGTATATGTGCTGCTGTTTGACCATAAGATTGATCCCATTAAACTTCAGCTTTGCATCCTCAAATGCCATAAGATTTCAAATTATAAGACTGGGGGAAATGCCTCTTTCTCAGATGTAATAAATGGAAAGGAAAATAAAATCACTTTTGTGAAAGCTTTCACTTTCACTGTGATTTTAAAGCCTGGAAGACAATAACAAGCAGGAGTGCAGCATAGCCATGAGTATTTATGATTTAAGGTGTTGCAAAGACTCAGACCTGAGGCAAGTGTTTTGCTACATATTTATTTAGGCTGTCTTGTGGACCGATTACCTTCAGGGGAGAAAAAAAAATACCACACACACACCACTTTTCCTCTTCCTTCCAGTCTAAGACTTCCTTTCAAATCTACTAAAAATACTATTCAGTTGTTTCTTTTTCAATTAAAAAAACAGGACTTTCTAGTGGGGCTGTACCAAATATTCATATTCGATTTGATTTGGCCCCAAATACATTATTCGTATCTGGCCAAATAGTGATTTAAATTTGAATATGAGTCATCAGGTTCTACTATGCTAAATCCTACTAAAATAAACACTTAATCTCTAATTTCACATTGCTTCTTTTATTATTTGTTATGTTAAAGCTCAGTGCCCATTATTCATATTCGGTATTTGGCGAATAGTAAAATATGCTATTTGGAACAGTTTTACTTCCATAGAAACAATATTAGCAAAACTAAAAAATCAATCTAAAAAATGTTATGATTTCCCGGAAAAATAAAAAAACAAACTCAATGACACAAACCTGTCTGAGTCTTCTATTTTCTGCATATTAAAGAGCAATGAAGGGACAATTTTGTCCATGTGCTGTGGTTCCCATATGGTTGCTCGGAGCTCATCATTGACTGTTTTTCGAACTACTCCTTGAATTCCTCGGATTCCCGCAATCCGAATCCTACAAAACAAAGTGATTATTATATGTACAGATATAAGCCACCTAAAAAGATGCAACATAAAACAAAGCAGTTCAGTGAAGTAAGGAAAGGTGCTTTAATGAACCCTTCATATCCTAACACAATATTTGCAATTCACATGAGATCACACAGTGCAAGTGCGTCTTAAAGCAGATTCAACAACTAGGGAATGATGAGGTAACTAAGTTTTCTCAAACCCAATTCATTTCTGTATTGTATACATTGTATCAGTTTTCTTTGGAGCAACTTGAACTGTCAGTGGAGTTTCCCAGTTTTTCATCTGAGTATTTTTCATAATTGCATGAAGTAGAACAGTGATTCCTTCTCTAGGAGAACCATAATCTAGAACCTCAAAGAGTTCTGAACAAGGTTCATCCTCTGTCTCTAATTTGAAAGGTATGGCTTGAGCCATCTCACATGGACAAAGCCAAGAAAGGATATACTTTTTAGAAGAGACCTACGTCTCTCAGGTAGCGGAGAAGGATCAGATGAACTTCTACAGGACTCCTCAGCTCAGAGGTCCTGTGTCTCCCTTGAGAGGTCTGACTCTTCAAAGTACTGTTCTTGGGAAGTACGTGGAAGAGAGGGTCGACTAGAGCGTCATCTCTGTGTTGAGGCAGTTGAGTCTCAGAGGCTGGAGAAAGTTCCTCTGCTGATGTTGACACATGCGTTGGTCAGGTCTGTGCTGCCCCCAACGCTGAGCCAGTGTGTGGGACCTCTCCCGTGACTATGTCTCCGATATATCAACGGGCTGAGATACGGCTGGCACAGGCATCCTATATAGACTGCAAATGCACTATCCTTGACAGCTCCTACTTGAGCACAACCCATATTTTCTTCGGTAGCGTAGGTGTCGGTACCAGCTGAGAAAGTGGTGTGGATTCAGCCTGAGTTATAGCATGTGCAGGCATATGATATCTCAAAAACATCAAAGTCTCTCAATGAGAAATTAGTTGAAGAGGACAGCAGTCACTGCAGCATGGACGCTTCCCATGCATTAAGGATGTCAATGCAGGGGAGTTGGCAAAGTGCCTGGAGGGAGAACAGCAGCAATGTTTTTTTAGGTTTTTTACGGTGCAGGTCCCTTGATGCACGTGGCACCAACAAAGATGATGTAGATTACTTACGCAGGTGTGGTACTGAGTCCAATGTCAAACCATCTTGATGTTGTGTTGAACCACCCGATGTCGGATGCAGGGTCCGTGTCAAGTGCCAAATCCTCTACCATGTTTGATGCGGATGCAGAACTAAAATGTTTTCATGCAGGATTCTGCGGGTTTTAAGGTTCCTCACTTGCATGCACAAACAAGTTACACTGTATGTCCTGGTGCTCCAGACCCAGGCACTATTATAGAGGTCTGTGCCTGAAATAGTCCTATTGCATCAAGTACACTTCTTAAAGCCACTCTGCACCCTTGCTGACATGAAGGGAAAAACGGCCGACACAAGGTTGAAAAACTCTCAGGCTTATTTTCGAAAGAGAAGGGCGCCCATCTTCCGACACAAATCGGGAGATGGGCATCCTTCTCTCAGGGTCACCCAAATCAGCATAATCAAAAGCTGATTTTGGGCGTCCTCAACTGCTTCCCGTTGCGGAGATGACCAAAGTTCACGGGGGCGTGCCGGCACCATAGCGAAGACGTGACTGGGGCGTGATTAGGAGATGGGCCTCCTCGGCTGATAATGAAAAAAAGAAGGGCGTCCCTGAAGAGCACTTGGCTGACTTTACTTGGTCCATTTTTTCTTGCGACCAAGCTGTGAAAAGGTGCCCAAACTGACCAGAAGACCACCGGAGGGAATCGGGGATGACCTCCCCTTACTCCCTCAGTGGTCACCAACCACCTCCCACCCAGCCTCTATGCCAGCCTGACATGTCATACCCAGCTCCGTGACAGCAGTATGCAGGTCCCTGGAGCAGTTTTAGTGGGTGCAGTGCACTTCAGGCAGGCGGACCCAGACCCATCCCCCCCCCCCCCCCCACCTGTTACATTTGTGGTGGTAAATATGAGCCCTCCAAAACCACCCGAAACCCACTGTACCCACATGTAGGTGCCCCCCTTCACCCCTTAGGGCTATGGTAGTGGTGTACAGTTGTGGGTTTTTTTGGGGGGGGGGGGGCTCTGCACCCAAGTAAGGGAGCTGTGCACCTGGGAGCAATTTGTGAAGTCCACTGCAGTGCTCCCTAGGGTGCCCAGTTGGTGTCCTAGCACGTCAGGGGGACCAGTGCACTATGAATTCTGGCTCCTCCTACGACCAAAGGGCTTGGATTTGTTCGTTTTTGAGATGGGCGTCCTCAGTTTCTATTATGGCCGAAAACCGGGGACGACCATCTCTAAGGTCAGATGGTCGACCTAAATGTTAAGATTTGGGCGTCCCTGACCGTATTATTGAAAAGAAAGATGGACACCCATCTTATTTCAATAATATAGGTTTCCCCGCCCCTTCGCCGGGACGTCCTTAGAGATGGGTGCCCTTAGAAATGGTCATCCCCGTTCGATTATGCCCCTCCACATGACCCAGGAAGGTCGAGTAGTCGCATACCCAAAATGGTCGACACTTCCTAGGCAAAAGTAGGGCTCAGAGATCCTAAAGGCCCAAAAATTAATAATAATTTAAAAAATGAATACATTGAGCAAAATAAGTAAGAAAAAAATATGAAGAAACAATATCCCAAAAAAGGGAAAGCACCAAAAGGCAAACGTTTGACATGTTGAGGAGAGAAAAACAACCTTTCTGTTCTGTTGAAAACAAGAGACTGCTGGTCCTGCGCTGGAGCATTGGGAGGTAAGGCACCCCACACATATGCAGTGGGGACACTGCCTCAAAGTTTTACAGTGACAGTGCACTATGGCAGGTTCTGCACAAGGCTCTGTGGATGATGTCACCCACATATGAGAGTATTATGCCTGCTTGTCATCAGAGAAGTTTTTGAACCTTTTCATGTGTAAAAGGTATCTTACAAAATGAGGTAATGCCTAAAAATATATGCAGTGCCATTAAGCATGCACTTATAAAGTATGGGGAGAGTTGCAATTTATTCACATATATTACATGCTAACATTTATGCATGCTCTTCAGCTGCTGTAAATGTTAACACAACAACCTGTACACTATTTCTTCAAGACTTGTACTAGAATTGTGTAAAGATACATAGGTGGCTCTATGGGGCTCATTTTCAAAAGAGAAAAATGTCCAAAAAGGTGGCATAAATCTGGATTTGTACGTTTTCCTCACAAAAACATCCAAGTTGGTATTTTCGAAACCAACTTTTAGATGTTTTTCTATGAAGTCCGTCAGAAGTGCATTCAAATCACAAGGGGGTGTGTCAGGGGTGTGTTAAGGGCAAGATCTGGGCATTCCTAACACTTGGATGTTTTTCTGCCATAATGGAAAAAAAACCCCCAAAACATCCATAGTAACATAGTAAATGACAGCACATAACCTGTACGGTCCATCCAGTCTGCCCAACAAGATAAACTCATTTTACATGGTATGTGATACTTTATACGTATACCAGAGTTTGATTTGTCCCTGCCTTTCTCAGGGCTCAGACCGTAGAAGTCTGCCCAGTACTGTTCTTGTACTAAGTTCTGCAGCTAACGTCGAAGCCCCTTAAAATTTACACTCCAGCCCATCCCTATCTATTCAGTCACGATCAGGGCGTAGACCACAGAAGTCTGCCTAGCTCCCGTTTTGTTTCCCAATTACCGGCGTCGCCACCCAATCTCCGCTAAGATTCCACGGAACCATTCCTTCTAAACAGGATTCCTTTGTGTTTCTCTCACGCATGTTTTAATTCCATTACCGTTTTCATCTCCACCACCTCCCGCGGGAGGGTATTCCACATATCCACCACCCTCTCTGTGCAAAAATACTTCCTGACATTAGTCCTGAGTCTGCCCCCCTTTAACCTCAATTCATGTCTACAACTAGTTCTACAAGTTGGACGATTTGTTCTAAACCTGTTTTATTAACGAATAAACCACAAAACAAGTGCCTTGAAAGACCAGATGACCACTGGAGGGAATCAGGGATGATCTCCCCTTACTCCTCCAGTGGTCACTAACCCCTTTCCAACCCCCAAAATGTGATTAAAAGCATTACTTGTCAGCCTTAGATGTTATACTCAAGTCCATTAGAGCAGCATGTAGGTCCCTAGAGCAGTCTAGTGGCGGGTGTAGTGCAATGTAGACGGGTGGACCCAGGCCCTTACCTCCCCCTATCTGTTACACTTTTGGTGGAAACTGTGAGCCCTCCAAAATTCAACAGAAACCCACTGTACCACATATAGGTGACCCCCTCAACCGTAAGGGCTATTGTAGTAGTGTATAGTTGGGGGTAGTGTGTTTTGAGTGGGTTTTGGGGGGCTCAGCAAACAATATAAGGGAGCAACAGTGAGATGTGTACCTGGGAGCATTTATTTGAAGTCCACTGCAGTGCCCCCTAGGGTGCCCCATTGCTCTCCTGGGATATCTGTGTGGCCAGCATACTAAGAACGCAAGATCCTCCTACATCCCAATGGCTTGATTTTGTGCATTTATCACTTGGACTTTTTTTTTTTTTTCAAAAATGGACCAAAAAGATAAACGCACAGAGTACAAAAACATCTAGCAAACAGCCATTTTTGAAAAAAAAAAAAAAAAAAAAAAAGACTTTTTCTGTTTTTGAAAATGGCTATATCCCACACTTGAATTTTAGACATTTTTTGCAAAATGTCCAAAGTTGGACTTAGACGTCATATTGAAAATGCCACCTTCCCGCTGAGCCTAGGCATCCTGTTATAAAATTTCCTCTCATAGGCAAAAGGATCAAGGAATATCTGTTAATCATACCTAAAATCTACATGTATCACTATTCTGCAGCTTTGGAAGCAGCAAAATGATTGATGTGTTAGTGCACTTGAATGCCATCTGCAGAGAATACCTGTTACAATGAATCTGAGTCCATCTGATCCTTCGCCACCTGAGAGACGTAGGTCTCCTCCAAAAAGTATATCCTTTCTCAACTTTGTCTATGAGATGGCTCAAGCTGTAACTATCAAATTAGAGACAGAGGAGTGGCCTAGTGGTTAAGGTGGTGGACTTTGGTCCTGGGGAACTGAATTTGATTCCCACTTCAGGCCCAGGCAGCTCCTTGTGACTCTGGGCAAGTCACTTGACCCTCCATTGCCCCATGTAAGCCGTATTGAGCCTGCCATGAGTGGGAAAGCGCGGGGTACAAATGTAACAAAAAAAAAAAAAAAACACCTTGTTCAGAGCTCCTTGAGGTTCTAGATTATTCTCATTTTCTTTCTTTTCTTTTCATTTTGCAGTACAATTTTGTAGTGTCTTGAAAGTTCTTATATCGCAGTATTTTTTATGTTTTTCTTTTCCAATATTTTTAAACCTCATTTGCACCCTATGGTAAGACCTGTTTCCATAATTTAATAGAATGCATATCTAAAATGAATGATTTATTCAATTTGTTTCTAGCAGATGATATTCAGAATATCATACGTGAATAGTAATACAATAACAAAGTTTCACTTTTTTTTAAACAGTTAAAAACTGAATATGCAATTCACTAGAGGGCACTAGATACTAAAAGACAATCTCATGTAAGAAGAATAATATATTCTAAAGGTAACTTTGTATTTCTGACCTAATCTGATTTATCATTTCTATGGATTTTAGTGTTCACTATAAAGGAAAAGAAAGCTTCTGGAGCTAGATAACTAGAAGACACCTCTCTAACAAAACAAAAGAAAGATGTAGCCTCTCTGTACTTTGCAGAGCGAAGCAAATCATAGAAGAGTTAATGTTTTTGACAGCAGATACTGCTGACTGCTGATATTTTAGGAATGAAGAGGAAAACAAAGTTGCTTACTTATAACAGGTGTCCTCTAAAGACAGCAGTTTACAAGTCACACTAAGGGGTGTTAGGTATGGTCATACCTGGTACTAAGTGGACAACACTCCTAGAGGTTTCTGAAAAGTCCAATGGCCTTTTCTGCATATGCTTGGAAGCTTCCATGCAGCTGAGGCCCTGATGCTCTACTTTGTACTAACAGAACGCTAATAGGGGAGAGTTTACTTGACTGGTGATTTGCAGTCTTCAAAGAACACCTGTGAGAAAAAAAGCACATTTGTTTTCTCTGAAGACAAACAGCTCACCAATATCAAATCAGTGAAATTCCCTAGTTAAATTTAAAGGCCATCTTCAAAAAGAAAGAGAAACCCCAACAGCAGACAGAAAACACATTTTTGTTAAGCAGGACGCTTACTGTATTTTTATGCCCAATTCATAACATGGAAGACAACCCACACTAATATAATGGCTCTACAGCGGTACAGTTGGGTACCCCATAACTCAGTAAAACAGAAAATAAAAGCAAGAAAGCTTTAGCAAGTTTGTTCCACAGACAGCACAACTGCTTACTTATACCCAGGTTTATATTGAATGTTGTGGTGCGAATGTTCCGCTCCCAGTGTTCATCCTGCCCAGTTAACACCTCCCTCTATCCCTATGGTCTGGTTTATCTCTTACACTCTCATCTAACTCACAGTCCTGCATCTCACCTTGTCTCCCAAACCCCCCCCCCCCCCCCCCCCCAAGCGTACCCTTTAAAACTTGTCTTCTCTTCTAGAGGTTACCAAGCAACGATTCACATACTCTGCTCATGGCAAACACTACAGCCTTTCCTCTGACTCAAATTCCTTTTTCCACATAGATGGAACACGTCAGAGAGGCAGCATTGGGGTTGGCCACAAGCAGCCTATGTGAATTTCTGCACGCTGCCAGTGACCTCTACAATAAACAACAGGGGAAGGAGAATAGAGAAGAGTGAAAGATACTAGACCATGGGGTGGTGGGGAGAGGAGGAATGCTGGACGGGTGAAATGGAGACAAGGGAAGGGAAAAGAAATTAGGATTCTGGATATGAATTGAGAAAGAGTGGGAAGATAACTTTGGGGGCAAAGGAGAAGAATGGGAGAGGGGAAAATGCTGACTGGGTGGGAGGAGGAGTGGAGAGAGGGAGGAGGGATGAAGTGGTGAGATGTGTAGAAGCTGACTATGGGGGAAAGGAGAAGGAGAGAGAGAAATAAAGAAGTTGTCCTGCTGTGGAGGAGAGAATAAGATGCCTTGCATTGGTTGGGGTGAAACTCAGCGCCTTGGCCACTTATATTCAGTGGCACTTAACTAGACAGTGCTGCTGAATATCAGCTCTGACTCCTGCGGCACTATCCAGTTAGTGCAAGGGCAGACTATGGGTGAAGATAGGGTGAAACCAGTTCTTAACCTGTTAGAAGCAATATTCAGTTCGTTAACCAGTTAATTGGATAAAATTAGGATAGCAAAAAGGCTGTCCTAACTTTACTTGCGCATCATTCTGAATATTAACTGGTATGTGGTCAGCAACCAGGTGGCTGTTGTGATTCAGATATTCAATGCCTGTGCCCGGACTTGGCCCGCCATTAAATATCTGAGCTTGGTTACGCCTGTGGCAATCAGTAGCCACTGACCACCCTGGTCTGAATATTACCCTCTTTATTTTTATAATCCAAAACTAAATTATGTCTCTTTAGTGCAAGACATCAGTATGACACTAATGCGTTCAAAAGCTTATTTATCTGTGCTCTAATACACTTGCATACAGGAAGGTATAGTATTATACTTGGTTATCCTATTTTCTCATTCCACAATCCAACTAACACCTTATAAGGTTGTTATAGTCATCATCATTTTTTTTATTGGTTATTTAAATTAAATCCAGCTTGCAAGATTCAACTATTAGCCTCCAGGAAAATACAGGCTTGACATTTTATAAAACTAGCCATCTTGGATCAAGGTTTATTAAAAGAGGCACCACCACAAAAAAACAAAACTGATTGCCTATTTATATATTGTATAGTAGCATATGGACAGCCATTCTGCCAGGGCAAGTTGGCATGCATTTATTTACTCTCTTTCTGCAGTAATGTTTATAAGTTTTCTCATTCCAACATCAAATCATTTACTGGTTACTACATTTAGACTTTTTTTATTGTTAGGTTGCAGGTGACATTTCCTTAACCTATTTTCTGTTCTGCTTTGATTGGTTACTATATGTATTACATGGTAACATAGTAGATGATGGCAGAAAAAGACCTGCATGGTCCATCCAGTCTGCCCAACAAGATAAACTCATATGTGCTACTTTTTGTGTATACCTTACCTTGATTTGTATCTGTCATTTTCACGACACAGACCGTACAATTCTGCCCAGCACTATCCCTGCCTCCCAACCACCGGCTCTGGGACAGACCGTATAAGTCTGCCCAGCAATATCCTCGCCTCCCAACCACCAGCCCCGCCTCCCACCACCGGCTCTGCCACCTAATCTCAGCTAAGCTTCTGAGGATCCATTCCCTCGGAACAGGATTCCTTTATGTTTATCCCACGCATGTTTGAATTCCGTTACCGTTTTCCTCTCCACCACCTCCCCCGAGAGAGCATTCCAAGCATCCACCACTCTCTCCGTGAAAAAATACTTCCTGACATTTTTCTTGAGTCTGCCCCCCTTCAATCTCGTATCGTGCCCTCTAGTTCTACCGCCTTCCCATCTCCGGAAAAGGTTCATTTGCGGATTAATACTTTTCAGATATTTGAACGTCTGTATCATATCACCCCTGTTTCTCCTTTTCTCCAGGGTATACATTACCCAAGTGTAAGTGCCATAACAGATACTGCAATCAGATGTAAGAGGCTTTAAAAACTGCAACTTTACTCCCAGAAGAGCTTATGTTGACATGGCACCTTTTTCTTCTCTTTTTAATTTAAACTTTAAAGAGAGCCAGTACCTGTTAGACTGGAAAGGGAAGCAGAATCCAGGCACAATCATGCAATCCATAGGAATTATTTCAAAGAGCTCTTTGAGAACTTACTGCAGAGGTTTACCTACAGTGCTGGATTTAACTGACTATAAAAAAACAAACAGCACTAGCAGAGTTAAAAAGCCATAACTGAAGAGCAAGAGGGAAAAGGGGTTAGGAGGCTACAGAAGACACAGTTGACCTACATGGACAAATGGAAAAGTCTACTTTCTGGACCAGAGAATGCTGAGAACTAAGTGGACATTACACTGTCTGCAGTTAGGCTATGGTGCAGAAAAAAACAGGAGCAGGGAACACTACAGAAGGAAGACAAAGGACTTTTGACTTTCTCCATGCTCAGAAAAAGTGGGTAAAGAAAATCTGTGTAGAGTGTTTCAGTGTCTAAGATCAACTGCTGTTGTTCCAAGCATGAGAGGACCTTAAGGAGCAACAATCCAATATAAATTACTGAGAGAAAATAAAAATCAGTAAATATTGCCACAGGACATTAAAATTATACTGAAAAGTACTTTTACATCACAGAATAAGATACAAGTTATTAATCAACTAACACTTTCCATGTATCTTTATAAAATAGTCCCAAATCGAGTACCTACTTGGACTCCCCACATACATGACCAGTTATAAAATGAACCTCCACGTGGGCTAGACGTAAGGTGGTTTACTTCCCTTTTTTTTCATAATGTGATCTGAAAATCTGAAGTTCTAAGGAGAGATTAGGTCTTACCTGATAATTTTCTTTCCATTAGTCCTTCCCACTATTCCAGAACCTGTGGGATAGTTGTGTCCATCAACTAGCAGGTGGAGATAGAGAACTGAAAACTAAGCTGAGAGGTATCTCTTGGTATCCAGCCCAGCTCATCAGTACTTACATAGACAAGCAGTAAGGAGAAACTCAGAATAAGCACAACAACCTTAAACAACTCGTTAACGTAACACTAACTAGACGAGCAAACATGTGTGGACATCTCATCTGTGAACAACTAGTAGACAACAAAAGATATGTAGGAAGCACCATGCAAAGTGACAGTCGTTATTTGATCCATTACTTCACACCAACTAAACATCTCATACTTGGGTGGGCCTCTGGAATAGTGGGAAGGAGTAATGGAAAGAAAATTATCAGGTAAGACCTAATTTCTCTTTCCATTATATAGCTTCCCACTATTCCAGAATCTATGGGAGGTTCAAAAGCAATCCCTAGATTGAGTGGGATCCTGATGCTGCCGCCGAGGACCAAAGCCCCCAAAACTGGCGTGCAACATCTACCCTATAGTGCTTGGCAAAGTTATGCATTGTCAAGGTCACAGTCTTGCAAATATTGACCAGATACAGTCTCCACCCAGGATATCACTTTAGAATGAGCCCACAAGGCCTGAGGTACCTGCTTCTCTGCAAACAAATAAGCTGACACAATAGTCTCCTTCAGCCATCTGGCAATTGTGGACTTGGAAGTCTGTCTGATTTGCAAAACTCATTCATGACTTCCATATATCTAATAAGGACTCTACACACATCAAGCTTCAAAGAAGAATACTGAGCTGTGACAGGACAGAAGCTCCACAGATTGGTTGAGATGAAATGCTGATACCACTTTCAGAATGAAAAAAAGAAACAGTGTGCAGGAATACACCCGCCTCTGAAAAGCTAAGAAAAGGATACCGACAATAGAGCATGAAGCTCCGAAACCCTATTTGCCAACACAACAGCCAGCAAGAATGCTGTCTTCAATTATTTCAAATTTCTATTCCATACAAAGGAGGCTTCTGAAGAGTCCCAGAGAACTAAATTAAGGTTCCACTCTGGACACAGAGTACAAGAGGGGGCTCATAAGTGGTCCACTCCCGGCAAGGGTTGGATGATATCTAAAAGACCCATACGAGATGTCTTCTGTAGTCAGCCCTGGGAACAAGCCAAAGCTGTAATCGGAACTTGTAGAGAACCCAACACCAATCCTTACTGAAGACCTGTCTAGAGAAACACTAGGATGTGCATGATCTGAGTAGAGAAGGGTGGTGTTCTGAGCATGGACTTCCTCCACACCCTTGCATACACTATGGATGTAAAGTGTTTCCAAGCCTGAAGAAAGGTAGCTATGACCGAATCAGAATAACCTTTCCGTCTCAACTGAGCCTTCAACGGCCAAGCCATAAAACAAAAGGGGCGCGGATCCTCCATAAGAATTGGACCTTGCTTCAGTAGGCCAAGAACCTGTGGAAGACAGAGAGGGTGCCTGTCCAGCAGCTGAATCAGGTCGGCGTACAACAGTCTCAGTGGACAATCTGGAGATATGAGAATTATCTGACTCCAATGCAATGTGATCCTTCCCAACACACGGCCTACCATGGGCCAAGGAGGGAAGACATATAGTAGATGTGTCTCTGGCCACGGTTGCAGTAAGATATCGATCCCCATCGGCTAAAGAACTTGGGCACTTTGGCATTCCTTTTCGTCACCATCAAGACCAGAAGTAAAACCTCACTGGTCCTTTATCAGCTGAAGCCCTTAGCTGGATAGTGTCCGTTCTCCCAGGTCCAAGGAGTGCCTGCTGAAAACGTCTGCCTCCACATTCAAGGACCCCGTGAAGTGAACTGCCGACAAGCAGAGAACTTTTTCTCTGTCCAACTCATGAGGGAGGCTGCCTCCACCGCCATCGGGCAACTACAAGTCTTGCCTTGCTTGTTAATGTAAGCAGCTGCCATCACATTGTCGAAGAAAACTCGGGCCAGAGCCCCCACCAGAAAGGTAGCAAGTCATGTAAGGCATTGCACACTGCATTGAGCTCCAAGCGATTTATCGACCACTGAGACTCCTGTCCCATTTAGGTGTCTTACACCAGATGGAACTTGTAATGAGCTCCCCAAGCTGACTTACTGGCATCCGTTTTTCACAACCTCCCATTGTGTTATCAGAAAGGGAGCTCAGTCAATGAAATTCCTGTGCAACCACCACCACTGCATAATCTGTCTAGCAAACAGCATTCAAGGAAGATGAAGGTCACACTTCTGTGACACTAGAACCCAGCGACTGAGAAGAGATTCCTGTAATGACCACATATGAGCCCTTGCTAATGGCATCACTTCCATCATTGATCCTAGGATATGGACATACTCTCAGACCCAGGGCCTGCCATAACTGAGGAGAATATGAATCTGTTGAACCAGTTTTGACGTTCTGCACTCTGTGAGGAAGATCCTCTCCTGTGCTTTGTCAAATATAATGCCCAGATACTCCAGCGTCTGCTATGGAGTTAGTCTGATCTTCTTGAAATTGATCACCCAATCCAATAACTGCACCAGCAAGGTGGTCTTCTTAGTTACTGCTGTAACCAGGGAATCCACCCTGGGAAGCTGCAATTTATCTTTCTTCTCTGGAACTAACGGATAGAGGTGAGCTATGACTCTTTCCACTCTCAGCCCCACGACTGGTGAGACCTATTCTGCTGTAATTAGGTCTTGAATGTCTGGATGCATCGGGAAGGTATTAAAAGGACCTCTAAGCCCCCCTCATGATCAACAGAGATGGAACTCCTGATGTCGAAGCAGAAGACTCCTCAATGGAAAGCACTGCCAGTGCCTCAGAAACAAGAGTACCATGATCCTCTTTATGAAACAACCTCAGTATTTTCAGATCATCTCCCTCCTCCAACGGCTCCTTCAAAGATGGCCACATCAGATAAGGAGGGAGAAGCAGAGATAGCCTCACCTGCCCACTCCTGGGGGTCTAAATGATATCTCTTAGAAGCCTAAGAGACAGCAGGGCAAGAAATTGATGCACCTTGCAGAAATTCTGACCATCCCTGCTTCAGTAAATAGGCCTGGTGTAAGAGCAATATAAACTCCAGAGAAAACAAATATCCCGATGACATCCCGATGCAGATGAATGCTCTGTTGGACCCTGAGGTTGTAAAATAGTGGCTGTCCTCTGCACATGGTCATAAAGAGGCTGTTCCTCACTGCCAGTCAGGCCTGATAAAATAGTACCCGTTCCTGTGCTCTCCTGCATCAAAATGTGCATCAGCCCTGCTGGAAAGTATGAAACCCCTGGTATATTCGGATATTGCACCAAATCCTAAGATATGCTGCCGCCAACTGTTTCCTCTGCATCCAGCGGGATTCCAGATTTGCACGCACTTCAACACTCCAAAGCCGGCCGGTGGGTCCCATAATGACAACACCGCTTAACTGCCTCCTCGGGAGTCACCATTCATGCCAACTATCACAAGCGCAGCACATGTTCCAAGCAGTGAATTAGGATTCCTCCCCTGCACCAAGTAGAACTTGCAACCCTCCAAGCAGTTTTGAGTCAAACTTTAGTCGGACTTACCACTATCAGCTGCTCCCAACAAGCTCACACGCTCTACAAGTCTTTCCACATATGAGAAAGGCTCAGGACTGGTACTCTACTCTCCAGCAAACCTCTTTCCTTTCTTTTTTGGGTTTTTGTTTTTAGATTGCTTTGCTGGAAAAGGAGAGCTCCGCAGGAAGCAGGGGAGAGGGATGAAGGAAAGAAAGAAGTAAATTCATGGGGCACCAGAGACAGGGATATGAAGACCTCCACATATGACTCTGCAGGCTCAAGCCACCTGCAAAGTTCAACTGGGGACCAACTGACCAACTGGACCAGGAGTAAAGTACTCAGAACCAGAGCCTGAAAAGTGTGCCCATCAACCTACTGGACATAGAAAATACTACTACTACTACTAGCTGAACTGGATGCCAAGAGAGATAGACCTATCTCCACCTGCTGATCGATGGACACAACTTCCACAGGTTCTGGAATACTGGGAAGCTAAGTAATGGAAGCACAACTGTATATTCATGTGTACATGTATATTTTTTGTTTTTACCTTCTCCCATCTATACATCAACAGATTGGTTATGGTTGCTAAAACCATTGCTGAACTATGAAAGACAGTTAAAGTACATTTGATAACTTGTACTTACTCTGTTCTTATTTCTGGGTCAGGATGACAGGAATGACACATTGCACTGAATCGAGAAACAAAAAAGTCATAGCGTCTGTGGTATGAAGGTGTGTCTTCTTCAATATTTGCAAACTTGACAAACTATGAAAAAAGAAGAATTATTAGCAGCTAGTTTAGAAATATTTAGTATTGTCATACCAAGTGGAATAATGCACGCAGCCCTCCAGGCATATCGGTTCACCCCCTCCTTTCCCAACTACTGCCTTAGCTTTTCTCCCACCCTCTGTTTTATTCTGCCTCTGCTTACTCCCATTTGAATTAGTGTTGCCTTCCACCCAAGCTGATACCATGTTACAGCCAAAAATCTGAGGGGCCAATGCAGAAAGCCACATGGTACAGCTTTGCATAGATAGCTGAGCAGGCAGCTTCCATCGCAAACTTAAAACCACACCATGCAGTAGAGTAATGAGATACTACAGTAATTTTAAATATGCAGAACTTGCACACTAATGGGAGGAAACCTGGACACATGCAAACAAATTCTGTAGCAAGGGAAGCTTCACTATGCACAAGCCTGAACAAAGCTAAAGTGCCACCACATATCTGCACCTTTTGCACAGCATAAATATTAGCTTTGCAAAAATTTTATATGTAAGGAATTTTTGCAAGGTTGATATTAATAAGCAAACAGGCACAGACATGTGCTGCTTCTTTTGCTTTTGTTTGGATATTTATTTATGTTGCTGCATTTATATCCCACATTATCCCACCTATTTGCAGGCTCAATGTGGCTTACAATATAATACAACTGCAATCACATTGATGGAATAGAAAATCAGAATATATATAACAGATAAGGTGTATAGGAATATTATGGCAATCATATTAACGGAGAAGAATTTCAGAATTATTGCTATTAAGGTGCATACGAAAATTATGTTGAGTAAGATAACAACATAACATAATGACATCAGGACAAGGTGTCATTATCAGCAATTAGGGTTTAAATAAAATAAGCAAATTAAAAGAGTTCCAATATAAATTGTGTCAGGTGTAGTTTAGGAGTCAGATCGTTATGAGGGATCCATTTTGTACGCTTTATTAAACAAGTCTTCAGTAGTTTCCTGGAGGTCATTAGATCGCGTGTTTTTCTTATAGTGGTTGGTAATTCGTTCCATAGTTGTGTAAAGATGTATGAAAAGCTAGATGTATGTATTGATTTATATTTAAGTCCTCTGCAGTTATATGCAGATGAGCTGTTATCTCCAATATATCTTTTAAAGGTGCAGGCATTTATTTCTGGTTGCAGAAAAAGACAAAACTGGCAGTTAAATTCCAAAACTTGGCAATCAATCCTTCTATGATGTTCCGAACATGATAAAAATTTGTTTCCGTTGTGCGCATGTCAAAAGTCACAGTTTCCTTCTGTGCATTGTACAGGACTGCTTAATAGCCTTTTCACCATTCATTTGAATGCCGTGTGCAGCCATGTGTCCTGCACAAGTTAACTCTAGCGCTCAACCATTTCCTGCACTGTGCAGACAATTGTAAGCACGTAGACCACTTGTTAACCACATGCTTCAGATTGCAGTAGTTTTCTACATCGGCCCCGTAGTTTGAATAGGCTGCATTAGTTTCAATGCAGCTAATGTACAGCACTGAGAAAGTTTGTGAACCCCAAGTATAATAATGAAGTTCTTACTACTATGTCATTACTTAATTGAAACCTGTCATCTTTTCACAGATAATAAAAGGCTATAAATTAAATAATTCTATTTCTTGAGATACAATTTAATGAAGTAGAAAAATAAGACAAATTAAGAATCAGAGTGTAACTCAGAGTGTAACAAAAAATAAGCTCTTACGCTCCTTGGCAAAATTAAATGCCTAATTAAAATCAGATGCTTTAATAATATGGTAACAAGTAAACCACCTGAACAGTAAATCTGAATAACTGAGATTAGGTATCCTGTTCTATAATATTAAGGTCCAAAGATTTTCGCTTGATTTTCATCATAAACTTTAAGGGAACTCATGACACCCTGATTAAAAGAAATTTCACAGGACCTATGAAACAAAAATAGTTGGTCCTAACATTTGGGACTCCAACAATCCAGTGTCCAACAGTACTTACAACTAAGCCTCTAGGTGATGGTTGGCTTCTAAGAAATATTTTATTTTCTCTGCTCTCTGCACTGTGGCTACTTTCTCAGTGTCACTGTCCTGAAGATCTGTGGCCGGCTTATCTATTCTTATAGGACATACTTGACTGTTACACAAGGTTGCTTCTGCAGCAAGATTAGAGCACCGGTTTTGACATCCAGAGGTGGCCGGTTCAAATCCCATTGATGCTCCTTGTGATCTTTGGCAAGTCACTTAACCCTTCATTGCCTCAGGTACAAAATTAAATTGTGAGCCCTCCAGGGACAGAGAAATACCCAGTGTACCTGAACGTAACTCACCTTGAGCTACTACTGAAAAAAGGTGTGAGCAAAATCCAAATAAATAAATTTAAGGCTTCTGAATCGCATGTTCCTTTTCAGAGTCTCAGTTAATTATTATTAACATATCTGACTCTTATAGCTATAATGTCAGTTAAAATTAAGTTTGGCCTATTTTCCTTAACTAGTTTATTAGCTCTACGGTCACCAACTGTGCTTCTTCTGTCTGGTTGTTAAATCTACTACTTTATGATGGCAATGGCTCCCATGTTTATTATTTGTAAGAAAATGTTCACTGTCCCTCAAACCAGCTGGTATAAAAATGCAATGAAATACAATTTTGCTAATCATCATTTAGCTTTAGTACTTCCTTTACCTAAGTAAAGGAACCTGGTTTTGGTTAGCAAATATAGACAAGTGAGAAATCTTCCTGCTCCTTGCCCTATTCGCATTACAGGATTCAGTTGTTTCTCTCTATTTGCAGCCTGAGTTCAGCATCCAGTCCTTAAAAAAAACTAAAAGGCAATTCTATAATGTGGCACCCAACTGTAGGGATCTTTAATGTGCCAAAGTTATGAAATACTAGCACCTATGTTAGGTAACTGAAGCCAAAAAGCAAAAATTGTGCATGTAAGTGCTAGGCGCTATTCTATAAACTTAGTGTGCAAGTCACTTAGCATACAACTGTGAGGGGAGCATACATATGGGCAAGCCACAGAGGTGGCACCAACTTACCTGCACAACCTACAGAGTACTAAAAGTTACATGAGTTGAGTGGCTTACTTAAACTGCGCTCAATTCTGCCTGCCATTGACATGGCGTAAGTAGCTGCACATAAGTTTCAGCATACCAAACCCACTTTACGCTACTATTCTACAACTGCTATGGTACAACAGGCAGCTGTTATAGAATTCAAACTAAACATAGCTTTTTGTGTGCCTAACTTATGCCACCAATTTTATCGAGCTACAGAAAGAACTAATGCAGAGCTACTCAATTCCAGTTCTCAATGACCACAGGCAGGCCAGGTTTTCAGAATAGTCACAATGAATATGAATAATAGAGATTTTCATGTATGTCCCTCCTTGGTATGCAAATCTCTCTCATGTATATTCATTGTGGATATCCTGAAAACATGGTCTTCCTGTGGTCCTCAAGGCCAGAATTGAATAGCTCTGCACTAGCGCGTGCTTACTGCAGCTTAAAAGGACTTACTACGGGGTGCGCTCAGGCATCCTGCAGTAAGTTCCAGGTTACCGCACACACAACACGTGGTAAAAAAATATTTTTATTTTTACTGTGGAGGAGGCATATCTGGGGGCAGAGAGTGAGCATGTCTGTGGTAAACAGTTAATGCAGCCACATTGCTGCGCACTAATTACCACGTGATACCTTACCAATTTGTAAACAGATGGTGGTAAGGGCTCACATACACTAATCTTTTTTAATGGCCATGCTAATGGCACGTGACCATTAAAAAATCATCCATTTTACTGCTACACTAAAAATGGCCTTAGCATGCGGGAAAGGCCACTAAGGGCAGCTTTGTAAACAGTCCCCAAAGGGTGCAATTTGGACCAGAGATAATCCATTCAATGCTTTGACTTAAGGAAAACACCATGGATAAAGTTTTGCAAGTGGCTATATGTTAAATGTGAAAGTTAAGGCAGTTATGGAAAAGTTTCCAAACTAAACTATTTGCTTAATTTTATAAAACAGTAGACACTGTACTGCTGAGTTCATGGCTTAGTGAACTAATTCAGAAAGGATTCATTTATCACAGTATGTAGGTGTGTTTGGGCATGGTTTGGACAGAGCATGGTTAGCATCACACAGTATGTGCATAAGTTTATAAAATACACCAAATGCCACACCAAAGAACTTGTCCCTTTGTGTGTACCTTCATGTAGCTTTGTGTGGGAGGTAGTGTTTTAAGGTGTGCAAATTTAAGGGAGGAATGGAATTGCTGAAAGCGGATCATTTTGGTAATTTGTTATGAGGTTTGGATGGTGCGTGGGCTGATTAAGAGGAATGGTGTGCATAATGTTATACCACAGGCTGTGGAGTGGAGGCCTATATGATGCTAAAAGACTATTGACAGAAGGGGTTAGTTGGCATATAATATGGCTGCCCAGCAGTTTCTATATATGTAACGTATATAAAATCGTAAAGTGACAGTTATGGGATAGAAGAAAAGGTGCCTATGAGAGGATGTGGCCCCTCTTCATAAAAGTAGAGACAGGGAATAAGTGGGAAACTACAGACCGATAGGTCTCATGCTGAAAGAACGGATAGTTAACTTTCTAGAAGACAATGGGTTTATCAAAGGAAAATCCTGCCAAACGAATCTCATTGACTTCTTTGACTGGGTGGCAAAAGAACTGGATGAAGGACGTGTGCTAGATGTAATCAACTTGGATTTCAGCAAAGCCTTTGATACGGTCCCCCACAGAAGACTCATGAATAAGCTGAAAGGGCTGAACTTGGGACCAAAAGTGGTGAACTGGATAGAAAACTGGTTGACCAACAGGTGGCAAAGGGTAGTGGTAAATGGAATCCGCTCAGAAGAAAGGATGGGGAGCAGTGGGATTCCTCAGGGATCGGTGCTGGGGCCCATTTTGTTTAATATATTTGTGAGAGATATTGCTGAAGGGTTGGAAGAAAAGTATTGCCTTTTTGCAGATGACACGAAGATAGCCAATAGAGTGGATACCCTGGAGGGAGCAGAAACGATGAGAAGGGATCTCCAAAAGTTAGAAGAATAGTTGTGGGTCTGGCAGTTTAAATTTAATCACTACAACAATTAGGAATCCCTGATTTTCTAGCTGGTGTTGATCTAGTATAAATGTTGAAAATTACACCAGTAATACTCTATAAAGTACCACTCATTCAAAAATATTTTTTGTTTTTTATAAATATGCAGTGCTCAGAATAATGCTATTGTGCCTTGTGCCCATATATTATGGAGTTAGCCAGCAGCATACAACCATCACAGCACTGACCCTCCCTACCTTCCTATCACATCAAGCAACATAACTTTTGTTGTACTTTACTATGGTAAAGCACTCCTTTCAGTACCCTTCTCCACCACCAACTCCAGGCTCCGCCCTTTCTGCCTCGCCTCACCCCATGCGTGGAACAAACTCCCTGAGCCCATACGCCAGGCCCCCTCCCTGCCCATCTTCAAATCATTGCTCAAAGCCCACCTCTTCAATGTCGCATTCGGTACCTAACCACCACACCTCTACTCAAGAAATCTAGACTGCATCAACTTGACATTTCGTCCTTTAGATTGTAAGCTCCTCTGAGCAGGGACTGTCCTTCTTTGTTGATTTGTACAGCGCTGCATAACCCTAGTTGCGCTCTAGAAATGTTAAGTAGTAGTAGTAGTATACTGAAGTTATGTAAGTCAGTGGAAGAACTTATCTTGGCTTTCTGCAATGGGTCTTATGTTGTTGGTGCTGGACTCCTTTTCTCGTGCTATGGTGATTCTGTGATTAAAATCAATCTTTCATTGTTATTCCCGACATGGGGCCACATTTCTCCATATCGACATTTTCAAGGGAATATATGTTCAAGCTGTGAATAAAAGCGGGAGCTATCTCGATTCAGTTGCCTCCCTGCACACAACCAACACTCATACAATATGAATATGGTATAAAATACATATATACTTGCTCCTGATCTGTCCTTGGAATTTTCAGTGCTCAGACCAGAAAAAAAAGTTTGCTCTGCACTGGCCCTAATTCCCAGCTACTGGAGTTGCCATCAAAACCCACTCCAGCCCATCCTGATCTGTCTTGCAATTAACGAGACATAGACTGCAGAGGTCCGGCCAGCATTGGCCCCACGTTCCCACTGCTGGAGTAGAACTGTCTCGCCATATACGGGATGCAGATTGTAAAGTCCATTGGCATTGGCTTCACATCCCCACTGCTGAAGCTGTCATTTAAGCACTACTCCTGCACATCATAAATGAACATATAGCTCTTGATGAGTTCAGTTTTGTTACTATCCTCTTTCTATTGAAGGATCCTTTGTGTCTATCTCACGGATTTTTAAAATGCTTGAGGAGAGCCGTCATGAACTGTGCTAGGAGGCAGCCGAGGGTGAAGAACTCAGGCCAGCATTATGGTCTTACTCTAAACCAATAAAGACTACAAAATATGTTTAATCCTTATATAAAAAATTGTTTTCAAAACATTGTTGGTGCTCAGAATTGTAAAGTATAGCCAGATAGTGAATGAGCTGTCACTTTCCAATCATTGCACCTCCTGTACCATCAGTCCTCACTGTGCACAAGCTAGCAAGCAACTGAATAAGTTATAATTAAGTTCTTGACTTTTTAGGATCATTCAACACAGTACTCCACAATGACTTACTGATAATGAAAAGCAAAAAATATCGAGGATGATATTAAAAGCATTAACATCTTCTGTTGAATAAAGACTAATGAAAGTGAAGTGTTCAAGTGTTCAGCTGCTCCAAATTAATGGAAATAATGTTGTTGTTTTTTAATTCATGCCAAACATCTCATATTCATTTATTGAACCACAACTGACTCTCAACTTGATCCATGTTTCGCTAAAATAGCATCAAGAGATTCAAATATTCTTCAATTTCATTGCATATTTGACTGGAAATGCTAGGCCATGTTGAGAATCAATCAGTTGTTCAATAAATGAATGTGATACTTGGCATCATTAATTTGGAGCACCTGAAAACTTGGAACACTTCACGTTTATTAGTCTGGATATTGCACTTGATAGTGGATTACAGATCCCTCCTGTATTCAACAGAAGTATTTTTTGCTTTTCATTATCAGTAAGTTATCATTGAATACTGTGTTAAATGATCCTAAAAAGTCAAGAACTTAATTATAAGTTATTCAGTGGATTGCTAACTTGTACACATTGAGGACCAATTATACAGGAGATGCAATGATTGGAAAGTGACAGCTCATCCACTATCTGGCTATGCTTCACAAATCTGAGCACAAAAATATTTTTTTTAAATATTTTTTATATAATCTGTAGTCTCCTTATTGGTTTAGTATATGTTATATACACTGAGACAAATATATTTTTCTCTAATTTATTGTAAACAGCATTATGGTCTTGCCAAAGCCTTTTAGATGGTAGGAATAGCACTGGAGATGCCTGTGCTGATTTGCACGGTGTGCTTGCACTTTTTCCAGCACTTTAGATGGCAACATGAAATTGCCTTAAACTCAAGTCTATGTAAGTATACTGAAGATAGCTATGCTTTAGGCCTGGTTGAGATTCACTCTGCTTTGGAAGAACTTTGATACTGCAGGACTCTTTAAAAGCCACTGCACATGGAGTCAGAGGCAACGTCCTGTTTAGAAAGAGTAGATCCAAAACAATTTGCAGCTTAGCGGAGATTAGTGAACACTGGTAACTGGGAAACAAAGCCAGTACTGGACAAACTACTACGATCTGTGCTCTGATCGTGACTGAATAGATTTGGATGCGCTGGAATGGAGCTTTACAGTGGCTTTGATGTTAACTTCAGAAATTTTAGAACAAGGACAGTGCTGGGCAGACGTCTATGGTCTATACACTGAAAATGGCAAGGACAAATCAAAACCAGGTATACATATGATATATCACATACCATTTGTAATGAGTTTATTTTGTTGGGCAGACTGGATGGACTGTGCAGGTCTTTACCTGCTGTCATCTACTATGTTACTAGAGTGTGCAAAGTCAGCCAACATGTGTAGATCATTTTCTTCTCTCTTCTTTCTGTGAAAAGAGTCTTTTTTTTATTTATATAATTTCAATAATACAAACAATCATTTGTAAGGTAATACAGAGGAATTATATAATAGAAAAATTACATCTAAAGATCTAATGAAACATTTATATTTACTCTTCCTCAGACCACCATATGGGAGAGGGAGTGGTTTTATAAGTACAATTCAAGGAGTAGGTAACACAAAGGCAAATTATATTTCATCTAAGGCAATCCTGATCTTCATCCCTATATAATATTGCTGAGAGTTGTTCATATCATTCAGCTAGAAGGTCTTTTAGAGTCCAGAAACGTCTTTAATTGAAGTGGTTCAAAGAAAACATATTTTATTCCAGATAGGCGAATCAGACAGTTGCAGGGATAGGCCAACATAAATGTTGCACCCAGTCCCTTAACATCATTTCCCAAAAGCAAAAACTGTTTCCTCCTTTGTTGTGTGATCTTTGCTACATCTGGAAACATCCACACTTTCTGGCCACAAAATATTTTCAAGAAGTATTTAAAATAAAGTTTCATCAACAAATTTATATCTTGTTCAAAAACTAAAGTCACAATTAAAGTTCCTCTTGTTGTGATATCTCTCATAGAGTCTTCCAAAATTGCAGTTAAATTCTGAGTATCAATATCCAAAGCAACCTTCGCTGACTCAGAGACATCTCTATTTTTTTAAATATTTGGCAAATAATACACTCTACTACAAGGGGGAATATCTGTTGAAGAAAGATTCAATATTTCTAGAAAATACTTCTTAAGAAAATTACGAGGTGTCATAGTTGGTAACATAGGAAAATTCAGCAATCTCAAAGTTAATCTTCGATTATAATTTTCTAATTGCTCTAACTTTCGAGATTATTTTGTCTTTAACCAGAGTGTCCATTACACTTTTGACGGAGTTAACATCCGTTTCCAATTGCCTAATCTGTTTAGTATGTTCTTGCTTTATATTATCTAAGGAATCTGACATAACCGTCAGTTTACTCACAACTGTAGACATTTGCTTAGTAGAATTTGCCACCTCAACCGTCAGCCTCTGGACTGCTTGCCAAATAGCTTCCATCGACGCCTCCTTGAGCATTTCCTGCTCCTCGATGTTTCCAACTGACCCTCCAGAAGGGGAACCGCCAAGCGGGCTCAGACTCGCCACTTCGGACGCTGGCTGGTCTGCTTCCTTCAATCTGGAAGCGGCTGGGCAAGGAGGCGGTCTCAGCATAGGCGGCGAAAAAGTGGTATCCAGCCCCTGAGTCGGCGCCGCTCCCTCGACGTCGCTCGAAGCGCGGCACGCCGATCCTTGTTCGGGAGGTAAGCTCCTCACAAACCGATCGAGTGTTAGCTGGGCAGGAGACAATGTTAGGGGAAGCGGCGGTTGCCCCCTTATTGTCCCCTTTCTCTTCATATGTGGCATATCAATTTTGGAGGAAAAAGAAGAAAAATCAGCAAATACCCGCTAACCCAGAGATCGCTGTAGGTCTAGCTAGGACGCCATCTTGCCACGCCCCCCTCTGAAAAGAGTCTTTTCACTGCTTCACAATGATTGTAGAGTAGGTTGAGACAATACTTTTGAGTTTGCACAGATATTCTTACATAGTTCTTACACTCAGACTGGTTATGATCTGTGCCAAGACATATGAAGAATTTAGAATATATGTGTAAATTTCTGAATTCTTTTATCACACTGAGGACAGCATAGGAACCTGACTTATACATGCATTTTTTTATTTTTTAAGATAAACAAAAACAAATTAACAAATGAAAGATGGTATTAATTCCTTGGAAGGATAAAGATCAACGACAAAAAATAAACAAGAGGAGAAACTCCTCACTAATAGAAAAGCTTTATTTGTACTTCAGTGGCAGAGTGGAAAAAACAAAACTGAAATACTAGGACTACCAGTGCACGTGGGAAAAGCTGTGCATGCTCAGAACTCCACACTCAGCACTACTGGACATGTCACCCCACTTGTGTCTGACTGTTGATAGAAAAAATTGAGGATACATAAGAGAAACCGATTGGCTGGGCCAAGTTGATGACAGGGGAAAACAATACAAGCATAACAGTAGGAAAAGTGGTAGGGATGGACTTGGGGTCTCTGAACGTTTTAAAGTTTGATGAGGTATGGGAACCCTTAGTGAATCATTTTGCTTATATTAGATGACTCCCAATTAGACACTTGCAACTCTTGTGTCATAAGCTCTGATGTAGGCACAGCTAGTTCTTTATCTGCAGCAAGACTGGCATACAGGCAGGATGAAAGGAATAAAAAGAGTAAACTAAATACATTAAAGGAAAATTGCCAAGTGTTTTTCTAAATACCTACCAGCAATTACTTTACAAAATCATGCTACTTCACTGAGAAATTTTCAAAGGGATTTCCACTGGTAAATGAATATTTACCCTGTGGGAAAAAAGAGTCACTCTGAAATCTCTGCATTCGTTTCCTTTTATGTGAGGGGAAAGCGGCAGTGCCAGAGTAGTGATTACGGTAGGACCAGTAAAGTACACAAAGAACCATGGAGTTCCAAAATTGCCCCATCCATGATAAAACTGCAAGTTTTACCATCAAATTCCATTAAAATTACCCCAACCTGACACTGTTTCCTTTATGAGGACAAATTAAAATAATCTCTGGTGATTATTGTAACAAATACAGAAGGAGACGTGGCTGTAAAAAGGACAGATATATAAGAAATAAGCAGAAATGTAGATACAAATAGGAATACAGTTTACAGAAAACTTAACACAAGAAATACAAAGCTTCAAAGAAGCATAATACCCTACTTTCCTCCAGTTATGGCTAGAAAGGTTCCCTTTAACATAGTTTCCAATTCAATTCACTTTTCTACACAAGATTAATGCTTCTGGCTTTATTTAATACAGTAAAAATTGGATATAAAATTATACACACATACAGGTATAATTAACACTTAAAAATAATAGGAAATAAAGACCTCTCCTCACTTCTCCAGCTGCAGTTGTATGCTTTTATCCACTAAAGTAATTAATGAAACCTCAGAATTTAATTATCATAGCAAGCTATGTATACTTACAGAATTGGTCCCAAACACTTGCAGCTTAGGTTCTCCTGACTCAAGCAGCTTGGCTACCATGTGAAGAAAGCTTTCCACAAATGGTTTAATGCTCTGAGAATGGCAAGCCATCAGAAGTTGGTCCAAGGCCTCCATAGCAATGAAAACATTCCTGCAAGTTGAAGACAGTACCCAGTCAAAAGGTCAGTTGTGTGCTTTGCCTCTAAATACATAGTGAAATAGTAGATGATGACAGATAAAGACCAATTGACCACCACAGGTTGACTGTTAGTTCATGCACTATTCTAATTAACATATATCTGCTCTCAGCATTGCAAGCTTGCCTACCAGATGCTACATTATCTGTCAGTTACATTTTGCCCACTTCCTTCCTTGGTCCTCCACCATTCCTGTAAATAAGTATACAAGTTCATATATTA
The DNA here is from genome assembly GCF_901765095.1 of Microcaecilia unicolor. NCBI lineage: Eukaryota > Metazoa > Chordata > Amphibia > Gymnophiona > Siphonopidae > Microcaecilia > Microcaecilia unicolor. The sequence goes on along the minus strand of NC_044031.1, from coordinate 591,100,929 downwards.
AAACCAAAATTCCATCCCCTCAACTGTGTTTTTTACCCAACATCTCAACCCTTTTCCTATCACTGACCTCTAGATATCTGTCTCTAGCATGTTTACTATCTGCTTTGTTGTAGGCTATTCCATGAATCTCCCAATCTCCATGCTTCCCTTCCTTCAGCTTCATATTATGACTCCCTCCTGCCTGAATTTTTTTTCTTTAGGGAAACATACTTTTCTATACTTTACTGAAGCCTGTAAATATTTCCATGTTTCTGCCAATACCTTGCTTCCACTCTTTACTCCAGCAAGTATATTTTCGGTGTCTTAGGCCTCTCTTTCTAGAGTTTGCCTTGAAAAACCTACAGCATGTTAGCAGTTATTTACTGAACTGATTCCATTCTCACAATGTCCATACAAAAGAACTGCCTCTAGACCTGAATATAATAATCAACAAGGGGTCTCAATGAGCTATACAGCAGATCATGATATCTCTTGTCATACTATATTAGCTTTCTTTGTTTTATCACTTTCACTGACAACTTCCATATAAGCTAATATGACCTGCTTTTAGGTCTGTTCAGTTTCCAATTCCTGTCTTTCTAATTAATAATTGGTTCAGGGATTTTTCCATTTCTGTTTTTTTTTTTTTTTTAAGCATTTCTTTGATTCAAAGAGAAATTGTACACGCAAACAAGGATTCTCCCCCTCCCCCAGTCCTCCTGCAATATTATTTCTCTCCTGTTTTGTTAACACTTCAGTGGTTGCCAATACCTTTCAGGCCTAGTTTAAAGTCTTGCGTTTGGCCTTTAAAGTTCATCAAAAAGAATCTACAAATATGCTGACAAACAGCAACTGTAGTAGCTTTTGAAGACTACTTGAAGACTGAGATTAGATTGGTAAATCTCCCTGATACAGAAATGAATTCATTCCTAGGACATTTGTCAATATCTTTACTTGTCAAATTAAACCCAAAAGGAAGTGAATCTCAAGCAGGGGAAACCAAGAATATATTCAGCCAAAACATCCCAGCGCTATCTCAAAATTCAAATGCTTAGCATTCATCCAATGTGAATCTTAGAAACATCTTTAATGTCTTATTTTATATAAGTTTTTATACTTTCATAGAAAAATCTAAAATCTTCAAAAACTTAATCACCATACAGCAATAAATAGCAATTATGCAGACCACCAACATGAATCATGTTTGCTTCAGGGTTTGTTCTGCAGTGCAATACATAATTCAACCAATAGTAAGAAAAGCCCCAAAGTCATTAATAACCCTCAGGAAGGTAAGACACCAAATACCCTTATAGAGAGGGGAAAAAAAGAGTAACATATGGAGAGCCTTGTATGCCAATGCCCGCAGTATGGGAAACAAACGTCTAGATCTACAGGTTGCATTGATGAAAGCCAACTTGGCTTTAATGGCAGTCACGGAGACGTGGTTAACGGAGATCCATGACTGGGATATAGTTATACCTGGCTATAATCTATTGAAGAAGGACAGGGTAGGAAAAATAGGGTGGAGGAGTGACATTATATATTAAGATTAATATTAAAGTAACAGAACTGCAGGACATATGGGATAAGGAAGAAGCACTGTGGATTAAACTGGTAAGAGGAAAAGAAAAATATATTTACACAGGTACATCGCTTCCTTTAAAACATGAACAAGTGCTACTGCAGCATGTCACAGTGACTGCTCAAATTGATGCTGACTGTGGAAGAGCTGAGAGAGAGTGCGAGTGATTGCCATTTCTGTCCAATGAGGTGAGTCGTCAAACTTGCTATCTCCCCCACCTTCCCAGTACCTTGCCAAATACCTCTTGCTCCTTAACTGTCCCTGCCACCCCCCCCCCCCCCCCCCCCCACCGGGCGGTGGGTCCTTCTGTGATCCCCTCTGGTTCTCAGCATGTTCATCACTTTTCCCCACAGCCCTTCTACCGTCTGAGGCACTGCAACAGTCCTTTGTCACCATAGCAGATCCGAACCCATGTCTTTTGTGTGGTGTAGTCGCTGAGCCTTTGCCTTAACACAACAAAAAAATGTTTGCGGTATCTCAGCACTCCCTCCTCCATACATATATACATGCCCACCTCTTCTGAGATGAGTTTTTCATTTAAGGACAAAAACAGCTTCTTTGAAGCCAGTCCAAACTTTCCAATGCAGTTTCTGCTAGAGGTTGTAAAATGGAAAGCATGACATTTAAATATGCTTTACAAAAAATGTCTAGGTGGTATGGCTGTAAACTTTACTATTTGATATATCCGAGTTTCTGAAATTTCCAGCAGATTTAAATGTTTAGGGCTGCAAAATTACTATGCCTGTCATTTTACAAAGATGGCTGCTTATTTGGCTGTCTCCACTGTTAGGGAGTATAACCACCAAAACATGAGCCAAAATTGTAAAGATTTGGGTTGTACAACATTCTTTTTATTCCAATTGATTTTTGTGATTTGATGACATTTATATTGTATTTGCTAGTGGTGTATATAGCTTGTTTTGTTTCTGTGCAGTGCTGGTTAAATAAAGGTTAAAAAAAAAAAAAGCCGGCTGCACTGCCCCTATGGTCTCTTACTGTGGTGTCCTTTTACTTAGCCGCAATAAAACAAAAGTGGCCTGCGGTAGTGTAGACATATGTATTGTACGCACACCCAGCCAGTTTTTACCGCATCTACAAAAAATGGGAAAATTAGGTTCTTACCTTGGTAATTTTCTTTCCTTTAGTCACAGCAGATGAATCCATTAAGAATGGGTTGTGTCCACCTAACAAGAAAGACAGAGAACACTGAAAACCATAGTGCCTCTAGGACAGCTAGCTCCATCTGCCTCTCAGTATTTTGAAGCTTCCAAAGCAGTGTTAAACCGCAAAGTAGCATAACATGAACTTTCCTCACAGCGAACGAACGCCCCAGAACAGGAGCAATAACAGAAAGGAGGGACGAACTCAACCTCCTGTAGTAGAACAGAAATCCTGAAGACTGTTTTCCAACTTCTCCCAATGAGGGAACATGTCTGCAGGAAAAACTAAACACAAAACAGAGTCAATCAGGGAGGGATCATGGATTTATCTGCTGTGACTAAAGGAAAGAAAATTACCAAGGTAAGAACCTAATTTTCCCTTCCTTGTCATCATCAGCAGATGAATCCATTATGAATGGGATGTATCAAAGCAATCCCTAGATAGGGCGGGAACAAGCCACACCACGCACAAGCACTTGTGCTCCATAAAGCGCGTCCCTCCTGGCAGCCACATCCAGCCTGTAATGACGGGCAAAAGAGAGCTTAGAAGCCCAAGTAGCTGCACTACATATCTCTTGAAGAGAGAGTGCTCCCATCTCAGCCCAAGAGGAAGAAATTGCTCTTGTGGAATGTGCCTTAAAGGTGTCAGGCGGAGGCCGGCCAGAAAGCAGATATGCAGAAAAAATGGCTTTCTTAAGCCAACGGGCTATAGTGGCTTTAGAAGCTGGAGACACTTTGCAAGGACCTGACAACAATACAAAAAGGTATCAGAGGTCCCGAAAACATTAGACATCTGCAGATACTGCAACAGAGCCCTGCGCACATCCAGAAGGTGCAACTGCCCAAAAGATTCCGGAAACTCCTCCCTAGTAAAGGAGGGCAGATAAATAGGCTGGTTTAGGTGAAACGCTGAAAACACCATAGGCAGGAAGGAAGGCACAGTACGTACCGTTACTCCGGACTCAGAGAATTGCAGAAATGGGTCTCGACAGGACAGCGCCTGGAGCTCAGATACCCATCTCGCCGATGTAATGGCCACCAAAAACACTGTCTTTAGAGTCACATCCTTCTCCGAAGCTCGCCTCAGCGGCTCGAAGGGCGAACACTGAAGAGCCTTTAATATTAGCCCCAGGTTCCAAGCTGGAGAAGGGGCCCGCAAGGGAGGCCGGAGCCGAAGCACCCCTCTAAGAAACTATGCAATGTCCGGATGCACAGCCAGGCACCAATCGGGAAGCGCTAGCGACATTCCTCGCCGCAGCATGCTGTCTGAGAGCCACCACTCCATACTGAGTCGGGCCGCAGGGAGCCACGTGAGTCTGCGTTGATAATCCTGGGACGTAGGAGACCATCGTTGAAGCAGGGCAATCTGCAGAGGTCTCATGTGCGCTCTCGTCCATGGCACCACTTCCAAGGTGGCCGTCATCGACCCCAACAGCTGGACAAAGTCCCAAGCTCGCGGGCAAGGCATCCTCAGGAGCAGATGGACCTGATTCTGAAGCTTGCACCGCCTTTGGTCGGGTAGAAAGACAAACCCTGAGGCCATGTCAAACCGGACTCCCAAATATTCTAGAGATTGGGAGGGGGTCAGGTGACTTTTGGGTATATTGATGACCCAGCCCAGAGATTGCAGTACTGAGACCACTCTGGCTGTTACATGATGACTCTCTTCTGCAGAGTCTGCTCTGATGAGCCAGTCGTCGAGGTACGGGTGAACCCGGATACCCTCTCGCCTGAGAAAAGCAGCTACTACCACCATTACCTTGGAAAAGGTTCGGGGAGCTGTGGTGAGGCCAAAAGGCAAGGCCCAAAACTGGAAATGATTTCCCAGCACCGCAAACTGGAGACACCGTTGGTGCGGGGACCATATAGGAATGTGCAAGTAAGCTTCTTTCAGGTCCAGAGACATGAGGAATTCTCCTGGCTGTACCGCCGCAATGACGGAGCGCAGGGTTTCCATGTGAGAATGCCACACTCTTAGTGACTCTTTGACTTTCTTTAAGTCGAGAATGGGCCAGAAAGATGAACACAGTCGTTGTGCTAACTACGTGTGCATGTCCGCACTAGCTTTCTGCATTGGCCTCAACTGTTTTGGTGAAAAGATTTCCCTATCTTCTCAACTAAGGTAACTGTAAATAAATCAAAATTGTGCTGGAGATGGGGATGGAAATAAAACAAAGACTGAAGAGCCCTTATGACTTTCTAAAATATAGACAACTAGTAAAAAAGGCCCGTTTCAGACAAAAATGAAACGGGCGCTAGCAAGGTTTTCCTGGGTGTGTGTATGTTTGAGAGAGTATGTGTCAGTGAGAGAGTGAATGTGTGTGTATGACAGAGAGTGAGTGTGGGTGCGTTTCTGTGAGTGTGTGTGTGAGAATGAGTGTGTGCGAGTGTGTGAATGTCGAGACATAGAATGTGTGGGGGAGCTCCCCCCCTCCCTCTGTGTGACTGCAGGACCCCTCCCCCCCTTCTGGTCCCCCTCTCCCCCTCTTCTCTGGTCTCAGGACCCCCCTTTTCCCCCTTTGGTCTCAGTACCCCTCCCCCTCCTCTTCCTTTTCCCGCCCCCCTCTCTGAACTGTGGACCCCCCGCCCTCTGCACCCCAAAAGTTTTCGGCCCTCACCCCTACACCCCCCCAAGTTGCCACCACTACCACCCTCCCCCCCACCATGTGGCCACCGCTGGCCCCGTCCACCCCCCCCCCCCGAGGTCACACCAGCCACTGATGCACCGTGGCCCCCCCCAAGGTGGCAGCAGCCAGTGCACCACCGTCCACCCCCCCCCCCAAAAAACAGGTCGCCAGCGCTCCCCCCCATGTCCTACATTAGCTGTTTTGACTCCTCCTCTCATGTCGCTACGGGGTACACCTCCAGTCTAGGGGCAGTGAAATCAAAGCTGAAAGGAGGAGCAGATGCACAGCTCACAACCCATGGATGGCTGCGGGACCCCAATTGGTTTGTAAAAACCTTTTGGCAGGTTAACTTTTTTAATTTGTTTTTTCTATCTGACGGAGAGGGGGGGTAAGCAGCGCTCAGCTGATGTAGGACAGAGGGTGGGTGTGAGCGGTGGCAACCTGTTTTGGGGGGGTGGACGGTGGTGCACTGGCTGCTGCCACCTTGGGGGGGGGGCCACGGTGCATCAGTGGCTGGTGTGACCTCGGAGGGAGGGGTGGTAGTGGTGGGAACTTGGGGGGGTGTAGGGGTGAGGGCCGAAAACTTTTGGGGGTGCAGTGGGTGTTGCGACTTTAGGGGGGGGGTGGAGGGTGGAGCAGTGGGTGTTTTGACCTGGGGGGGTGGAGGTGGTAAGCGGTGGCAACATGTTAGGGGGGTGGAGGGTGGTGGTGGTGGGAACTTGGGGGGGGGGTTAAGGGTGAGGGGCGGTGATTGGGGGGCCGTGGCGTGGTAGTATTGGGAAGTTGGTAGGGGTGAGGGGCGGGGACTTTGGGGGTGTGTGGGCGTCTAGCTCGGTGATTCCTTCGTTCCGTCCCTCCCTCCCTCCCTCGGACGTTAAGGCTGGCTGCCTGCTTGCTTGCCTGCTTCCCTCCCTTCCTTCTCTCTCACAGGTGTGCTTTTTGTTTGGTCGAGTGTATGTGCTCCGCCCTCGACGTCATCACGTTTGACGCGAGGTCGGGGCACAGACATGGTGAGTTGGAGGGCTTCACAACCATGAACTTACGAACCCTTGTGGGACAAGGAGTGAGCTGATGGCTTCCGAACGTTGTCCTCAGAACGTTGAGGGAGCGTTTTATTATAGTAGACTAGTAAAAAAGGCCCGTTTCCGAAACCAATGAAACGGGCGCTAGCATGTGGCTTTTTGTGTGTGTGTGTGTGTGTGTGTGTGTATGTGTCACAGAGTTATTTTGTGTGTGTGTGTGAGGGTGCGGTGTGTGTGCAGGTTGTTGATGTGTGTCTTTTTTTGTTTTGTTTTTTGCTTGGGGGTTGTGGGATGTGCTGTGCTGTGCTGGCAAAGTGGGTTGGATTGGTGTGTGGCTTTGAGGGTGTGTTTCTGTTGTATTGTGTGTGTGTGGTTTTGTCTGTCTTGGAGGTTTGTGGAGGGGGGTCTTTCTGTTGGTGAAATGTAAATGTGGTTGTAGGGGGGTCAGCCTTTGCTGAGTGGTGGTTATTTTTTTCCAGGTTTTTTTTTTTTTGTGTTGTGCTGAGGCAGCAGTGTTGTTTTAGATGGGCAGAAGGTAGAGGAGCACGTTCTTTGTCTGTTGGTATTTTTTGGCCGTTTCAGGGCTGCTGTAGGGGAATGCTGGAAGAGAAATGTGCTGTTGGAAGCAGCGCCATCTTTTTCCATTGGGCTGGGGTTCTGGGCATCCTGGAGGTGGGTGACTGCTTGCCTGAGGACGGGGATGGTTGTTTTAAGTTGGCGGAAGGGAGAAGAGCACGGTCTCGGGCCGTCTGGGGGTGATCCGGTATGTTTGGTCCATTTCAGGCCGGCTGCAGGGGAATGCTGGAACATTTATGCGCTGCAGGAATCAGCGCCGTCTTTTTCCGGGTGCTCGGGGAATCCCCGAGGTGGGAGACAGCTTGCCTGAGGCAGGGGATGGTTGGGCACGTCCTTGGCCGCTTCGGCAAAAGGGAAGAGGAAGGGGGTGGGGAGTTACCTGCAGCCGCCTGAGAAACCATGTATTCTTTGTTTGTTTTGTATTATTAGTTTGCATTTCTGTTGAAGAAAGAGTGGATGCCTTTCGAATGATGGAGGTGGTGCGTCGGTGTGCGGTTGTTTCGTTAGTTTGGCAGCCAGTCTCCAGCGATTCCTAGGCAGGGAAGGAGTACTCCTCCCCCTTCCTTGGTCGCTGTTTGCTGCTGGCTGGGTCGCGGGTAATCCTTCCAGCTGGGCCGCAGCTTGTCCTGTTCGCCCACGTCCCAGATGGTGACGGGCACGTTGTTTTCCGGCTCCTCCGACTCCATGTCAAGCGATCCCAAATATAGTCTTTGCTATAGGCCCTTTGGCACTCTTCAGTACTGGCATTAGGCATTTAAAAATTTCTCCCCCCCCCCCCGGTCTATTTTTGCACATACCCACAGCAGGAATATTCTTCTCTCGTTCCAGCGGTGGTTCTGTGCTCTCCGTGCTGCACAGATAATGAGCCATTCTGCTGGGGAATGCTCCTTCCTTATTGTCACGTAGTTTCCTCTGATTGGTCCATCTTACGCTGCCTAGTGTTGCCTGGGAACGGTGTTGTGATGGTCCTTTGTGTTTCAGAATGTTGAGGGTGTTTTTTCTGATTGGTCCGTCATGCGAGGGCGGGGCAGAGAGACATGGTCAGTGTTGCGGCTTCACCACCATGAATCCATGAACCCTTCAGGGAGTGGCTGAGTGACTTCAGAACGTTGAGGGTGAGTTTTATTATAGTAGATATTAATGTTATTCTTTACATATATCACACATATCCTCTATTTCCAATTTTAAAAGCACACAATAACGTTCCAGGTTATGTATTCATATATTCATTTGTAATACTTTATAACATATTACTTTGTTTACTTGTCACTATTTGTATAACTTAATCATATGGGTGCACTGCTTTTCTTTCCTCTCTTTATATTGCTTGGTTAATGTTCTCTCTTCTTGATTTTCATCCCTCTTAATGGTATATTAACTCTGATTCTCTCTGGATTATTTGTGTTATATTCTGCCCTGTTGACAAGTTTTAATATAGCGAATGCTACATACCTGTAGAAGGTATTCTCCGAGGACAGCAGGCTGATTGTTCTCACTGATGGGTTGACGTCCTCGGCAGCCCCCTCCATCGGAAAGTTTACTAGCAAAGGCCTTTGCTAGTCCTCGCGCGCCCATGCGCACCGCGCATGCGCGGCCGTCTTCCCGCCCGAAACCGGCTCGAGCCGGCCAGTCCAGTATGTAGCAAGACAATACACTTCAAGGGAAGACTCAACTCCAAAGGGGAGGCGGGCGGGTTTGTGAGAACAATCAGCCTGCTGTCCTCGGAGAATACCTTCTACAGGTATGTAGCATTCGCTTTCTCCGAGGACAAGCAGGCTGCTTGTTCTCACTGATGGGGTATCCCTAGCCACCAGGCTCACTCAAAACAACAACCATGGTCAATTGGGCCTCGCAACGGCGAGGACATTAATGAGATTGACCTAAAAAATTTACCAACTAACTGAGAGTGCAGCCTGGAACAGAACAAACAGGGCCCTCGGGGGGTGGAGTTGGATCCTAAAGCCCAAACAGGTTCTGAAGAACTGACTGCCCGAACCGACTGTCGCGTCGGGTATCCTGCTGCAGGCAGTAATGAGATGTGAATGTGTGGACAGATGACCACGTCGCAGCTTTGCAAATTTCTTCAATAGAGGCTGACTTCAAGTGGGCTACCGACGCAGCCATGGCTCTAACATTATGAGCCGTGACATGACCCTCAAGAGTCAGCCCCGCCTGGGCGTAAGTGAAGGAAATGCAATCTGCTAGCCAATTGGATATGGTGCGTTTCCCTACAGCCACTCCCCTCCTATTGGGGTCAAAAGAAACAAACAATTGGGCGGACTGTCTGTGGGGCTGTGTCCGCTCCAGATAGAAGGCCAATGCTCTCTTGCAGTCCAATGTGTGCAGCTGACGTTCAGCAGGGCAGGAATGAGGACGGGGAAAGAAGGTTGGCAAGACAATTGACTGGTTTAGATGGAACTCCGACACGACCTTTGGCAAGAACTTAGGGTGAGTGCGGAGGACTACTCTGTTATGATGAAATTTGGTGTAAGGGGCCTGGGCTACCAGGGCCTGAAGCTCACTGACTCTACGAGCTGAAGTAACTGCCACCAAGAAAATGACCTTCCAAGTCAAGTACTTCAGATGGCAGGAATTCAGTGGCTCGAAAGGAGGTTTCATCAGCTGGGTGAGAACGACATTGAGATCCCATGACACTGTAGGAGGCTTGACAGGGGGCTTTGACAACAGCAAGCCTCTCATGAAGCGAACAACTAAAGGCTGTCCTGAGATCGGCTTACCTTCCACATGGTAATGGTAAGCACTGATTGCACTAAGGTGAACCCTTACAGAGTTGGTCTTGAGACCAGACTCAGACAAGTGCAGAAGGTATTCAAGCAGGGTCTGTGTAGGACAAGAGCGAGGATCTAGGGCCTTGCTGTCACACCAGACGGCAAACCTCCTCCAATGGAAGAAGTAACTTCTCTTAGTGGAATCTTTCCTGGAAGCAAGCAAGATGCGGGAGACACCCTCTGACAGACCCAAAGAGGCAAAGTCTACGCCCTCTACATCCAGGCCGTAAGAGCCAGCGACTGGAGGCTGGGATGCAGAAGTGCCCCTTCGTCCTGTGTGATGAGGGTCGGAAAACACTCCAATCTCCACGGTTCTTCGGAGGACAACTCCAGAAGAAGAGGGAACCTGATCTGACGCGGCCAAAAAGGAGCAATCAGAATCATGGTGCCTCGGTCTTGCTTGAGTTTCAACAAAGTCTTCCCCACCAGAGGTATGGGAGGATAAGCATACAGGAGACCCTCCCCCCAGTCCAGGAGGAAGGCATCCGATGCCAGTCTGCCGTGGGCCTGAAGCCTGGAACAGAACTGAGGGACTTTGTGGTTCACTCGAGATGCGAAGAGATCTACCAAGGGGGTGCCCCACACCTGGAAGATCTGTCGTACCACACGGGAATTGAGCGACCACTCGTGAGGTTGCATAATCCTGCTCAACCTATCGGCCAGACTGTTGTTTACGCCTGCCAGATATGTGGCTTGGAGCCCCATGCCGTGACGGCGAGCCCAAAGCCACATGCTGACGGCTTCCTGACACAGGGGGCGAGATCCGGTGCCCCCCTGCTTGTTGACATAGTACATGGCAACCTGGTTGTCTGTCAGAATTTGGATAATTTGGTGGGACAGCCGATCTCTGAAAGCCTTCAGAGCGTTCCAGATCGCTCGTAACTCCAGAAGATTGATCTGCAGATCGCGTTCCTGGAGGGACCAGCTTCCTTGGGTGTGAAGCCCATGGACATGAGCTCCCCATCCCAGGAGGGACGCATCCGTGGTCAGCACCTTTTGTGGCTGAGGAATTTGGAAGGGACGTCCCAGAGTCAAATTGGAGCAAATCGTCCACCAATATAGGGATTTGAGAAAACTCGTGGACAGGTGGATCACGTCCTCTAGACCCCCGGCGGCCTGATACCACTGGGAGGCTAGGGTCCATTGAGCAGATCTCATGTGAAGGCGGGCCATGGGAGTCACATGAACTGTGGAGGCCATGTGGCCCAGCAATCTCAACATCTGCCGAGCTGTGATCTGCTGGGACGCTCGCACCCGCGAGACGAGGGACAAGAAGTTGTTGGCTCTCGTCTCTGGGAGATAGGCGCGAGCCGTCCGAGAATCCAGCAGAGCTCCTATGAATTTGAGTTTCTGCACTGGGAGAAGATGGGACTTTGGATAATTTATCACAAACCCCAGTAGCTCCAGGAGGCGAATAGTCATCTGCATGGACTGCAGGGCTCCTGCCTCGGATGTGTTCTTCACCAGCCAATCGTCGAGATATGGGAACACGTGCACCCCCAGCCTGCGAAGTGCCGCTGCTACTACAGCCAAGCACTTTGTGAACACCCTGGGCGCAGAGGCGAGCCCAAAGGGTAGCACACAGTACTGGAAGTGGCGTGTGCCCAGCTGAAATCGCAGATACTGTCTGTGAGCTGGCAGTATCGGGATGTGAGTGTAGGCATCCTTCAAGTCCAGAGAGCATAGCCAATCGTTTTGCTGAATTATGGGGAGGAGGGTGCCCAGGGAAAGCATCCTGAACTTTTCTTTTACGAGATATTTGTTCAGGGCCCTTAGGTCTAGGATGGGACGCATCCCCCCTGTCTTCTTTTCCACAAGGAAGTACCTGGAATAGAATCCCAGCCCTTCCTGCCCGGATGGCACGGGCTCGACCGCATTGGCGCTGAGAAGGGCGGAGAGTTCCTCTGCAAGTACCTGCTTGTGCTGGAAGCTGTAAGACTGAGCTCCCGGTGGACAATTTGGAGGTTTTGAGGCCAAATTGAGGGTGTATCCTTGCCGGACTATTTGCAGAACCCACTGATCGGAGGTTATGAGAGGCCACCTTTGGTGAAAAGCTATCAACCTCCCCCCGACCGGCAGGTCGCCCGGCACTGACACTGGGATGTCGGCTATGCCCTGCTGGAGCCAGTCAAAAGCTCGCCCCTTGCTTTTGCTGGGGAGCCGCGGGGCCTTGCTGAGGCGCACGCTGCTGACGAGAGCGAGCGCGCTGGGGCTTAGCCTGGGCCGCAGGCTGTCGGGAAGGAGGATTGTACCTACGCTTACCAGAAGCATAGGGACCAGTCTTCCTTCCCCCGAAAAATCTTCTACCTGTAGAGGTAGATGCTGAAGGCTGCCGGCGGGAGAACTTGTCGAATGCGGTGTCCCGCTGGTGGAGAGACTCTACCACCTGCTCGACTTTTTCCCCCAAAATGTTGTCCGCACGGCAAGGCGAGTCCGCAATCCGCTGCTGGAGTCTATTCTCCAGGTCGGCGGCACGCAGCCATGAGAGCCTGCGCATCACCACACCTTGAGCAGCGGCCCTGGACGCAACATCAAAAGTGTCATAAACTCCTCTGGCCAGGAATTTTCTGCACGCCTTCAGCTGCCTGACCACCTCCTGAAAAGGCTTGGCTTGCTCAGGGGGAAGAGCATCAACCAAGCCCGCCAACTGCCGCACATTGTTCCGCATGTGTATGCTCGTGTAGAGCTGGTAAGACTGGATCTTGGCCACGAGCATAGAAGAATGGTAGGCCTTCCTCCCAAAGGAGTCTAAGGTTCTAGGGTCTTTGCCCGGGGGCGCCGAAGCATGCTCCCTAGAACTCTTAGCCTTCTTTAGGGCCAAATCCACAACTCCAGAGTCATGAGGCAACTGAGTGCGCATCAGCTCTGGGTCCCCATGGATCCGGTACTGGGACTCGATCTTCTTGGGAATGTGGGGATTACTTAATGGCTTGGTCCAGTTCGCAAGCAATGTCTTTTTCAGGACATGATGCAAGGGAACAGTGGACGCTTCCTTAGGTGGAGGAGGATAGTCCAGGAGCTCAAACATTTCAGCCCTGGGCTCGTCCTCCACAACCACCGGGAAGGGGATGGCCGTAGACATCTCCCGGACAAAGGAAGCGAAAGACAGACTCTCAGGAGGAGAAAGCTGCCTTTCAGGAGAGGGAGTGGGATCAGAAGGAAGACCCTCAGACTCCTCGTCAGAGAAATATCTGGGGTCTTCTTCGTCCTCCCACGAGGCCTCACCCTCGGTGTCAGACACAAGTTCACGGACCTGTGTCTGCAACCTCGCCCGGCTCGACTCCGTGGAGCCACGTCCACGATGGGGGCGTCGAGAGGTAGACTCCCTCGCCCGCATCGGCGAAGCTCCCTCCGCCGACGTAGTCGGGGAGCCTTCCTGGGAGGTGGCCGCGGTCGGCACCGCACGCGGTACCGACGTCGGGGACCTCAACCTGGGCGATGGACCAGCCGGCGCCACGCTCGACGGTACCGGAGGCGCAAGCACCGCCGGTACCGGAGGGGTAGGGCGCAACAGCTCTCCCAGAATCTCTGGGAGAACGGCCCGGAGGCTCTCGTTCAGAGTGGCTGCAGAAAAAGGCTGAGAGGTCGATGCAGGCGTCGACGTCAGAACCTGTTCCGGGCGAGGAGGCTGTTCCGGGCTGTCCAGAGTGGAGCGCATCGACACCTCCTGAACAGAGGGTGAGCGGTCCTCTCGGTGCCGATGCCTGCTGGGTGCCGAATCCCTCGGCGACCCAGAGCTCTCGGTGCCGACACGGGGAGGAGACCGGTGTCGATGCTTCTTCGACTTCTTCCGAAGCATGTCACCGGAGCTCCCCGGCACCGACGAGGAGGACGTAGAATCCATCCGTCGCTTCCTCGGGGCCGAGACCGAAGAGGGTCGATCCCGGGGGGGCTGTACCGCAGGAGCCCTCAGGGTAGGAGGAGACCCACCCGAAGGCTCACCGCCACCAGCAGGGGAATGGACAGCCCTCACCTGCACTCCTGACGATGCACCTCCGTCCGACGACATCAGCAGACGAAGTCTCGGTACCACCGACGTCGATGCAGTCGCCCGATGCCTCGGCGCCGATGCAGAGGTCCGATGCCTCGATGCAGTCGATGGAGCGGCAGCCAAGGAAGATGGTCCGGACGCTGACGACGTCGATGCACTCGATGCCTCCGGTGCCGATGTCGACGAAGAGCCAGAGAACAAAACGTTCCACTGGGCTAATCTCGCTACCTGAGTCCGCCTTTGTAACAGGGAACACAGACTGCAGTTCTGAGGGCGGTGCTGGGCCCCTAGACACTGAAGACACGCAGAGTGCCTATCAGTGAGCGAGATTACCCGGGCGCACTGGGTGCACTTCTTGAAGCCGCTGGAAGGCTTCGATGTCATGGGCGGAAAAATCACGCCGGCGAAATCAAAGGCCGAAATGGCGAAAATTGAAGCACCAAAATTTAAAGGGAGAAAAATCTCGACCGAGGCCAAACTAGGCCTACCCCGACAACGAAAGAAAACTTACGGGGCAAAAGCTGTGAAAATTACGGGAAGGGCAGAAAACCCGAAAGGGTCTTCCGGAACACTTCCGGAGCGCTTCCCGAACTTTTTTAAAGAAAAACAAGGAAAAAACACGTCGAAAAGGACGCGCGAGGTCGACTCTCTGGGGCACGAACGGCGTAACACGACCGTACCGAGCGCGGACGAAAGAAGACTGGCCGGCTCGAGCCGGTTTCGGGCGGGAAGACGGCCGCGCATGCGCGGTGCGCATGGGCGCGCGAGGACTAGCAAAGGCCTTTGCTAGTAAACTTTCTGATGGAGGGGGCTGCCGAGGACGTCAACCCATCAGTGAGAACAAGCAGCCTGCTTGTCCTCGGAGAATATTATATTATATAATAATTTCAATAACATTTTGCAAACTTAAAAATAAAATCACAATTTCATCCCACAATTCTGTTGAACTTCATTTAAATATATATATATATATTTTTTAATTAATTTATTCATTCTTAACAAGTAAAAGACAATGAAAATAATCCAAAAGCCAAACACAAAATATGCAATGACATTCACAATAACCCACCCCCACCCATTCCTATTAAGCAATGAATTAACTTTAAAGTACGCACATTAACAAAAATCATAAAATATTAATGGTGAGATAGAAAAGTTATTGTGTTATTGGCTACCAACCTGTATGTCTTTACTACTATTACTTCTATTATTCAACCGCAGCTGCCAGCCGAGCACCTTGCACTAGAGAAGGGGGGGGGAAGAGAGGACTTTTAGACACCACCATTTGGATACCCAAGCCCAGCGCCTTGCACTAGAGGGGCGGGGGAAGGAGAGGACTTTTAGACACCATCATTTGGACACTTAAAAGTCCAGCACCAATGTGTATAGGCACCAAGGTATCAGCAACTATAAGACGGTGCCCAAATGGAGGCACCCAAAAGTACTGCTCATTATCAGGGAGTCTCCAAAACCCATTTAATGTTTATCTTCTGGGAACTAGGTGTCGTTGCTGTATGACGACTACTGGTTTCTCTACCTCCAAGAGCTTCATATGCTGCTTCCGCAACATCTAGCAAACAAGGAAAACAGGTGACCTAACCTGGGAGTTAAATTGTCCTTCAAATGCAGTACAGCAGTCCCACAGATACACCAACGGGCTCATTTGCGAAAGAGAAGGACGCCCATCTTTCGACACAAATCGAAAGATGGGCATCCTTCTCCCAGGATCATCCAAATCAGTATAATCAAAAGCCGATTTAGGACATCCCCAACTGCTTTCCGTCGAAAGGACAGCCAAAGTTCAAGGGGGCGTATTGGAGACGTAGCAAAGGCGGGACTTGGGCGTGCCTAACACATGGATGTCCCTGACCCATAATGGAAAAAAAGGGCGCCCCTGATGAGCACTTGGACGACTTTACCTGGTCGTGTTTTTCTTACGACCAAGCCACAAAAAGGTGCCCGAAATGACCAGATGACCACCGGAGAGAATCGGGGATAACCTCTTATTACTACCCCAGTGGTCACTAACCCTCTCCCACCCTCACAAAATATTTCTTTTAAAATAATTTTTGCCAGCCTCTGTGCCAGGCTCAGATGTCATACTCAGGTCCATGACAGCAGTATGCAGGTCCCTGAAGCAGTTTTAGTGGGTGCAGTGCACTTCAGACAGGCGGACCCAGCCCCACCCCCCTACCTGTTACGTTTGTGGAGGAAACAGCAAGCCCTCCAAAACCCAACACAACCCACATCTAGGTGCCCCCTTCACCTGTAAGGGCTATGGTAGTGGTGTACAGTTGGGAGGGGGGTTTGGGGGGGCTCAGCAGACAAGGTAAGGGAGCTATGTTCCTGGGAGCAATTTCTGAAGTCCACTGCAGTGCCCTCTAGGGTGCCTGATTGGTGTCCTGGCATGGCAGGGGGACCAATGCACTAGACATGCTGGCTTCTTCCACGATGGGAGAGTTGGAATATATTGCACTAAATGAAAAATTGGATATAATAGGCATTACTGAGACCTGGTGGAAGGAGAATAACCAGTGGGACACTGTCATACCAGGGTACAAAGTATATTGTAGTGATAGGGTGGACCGGACTGGTGGAGGGGTAGCATTGTATATTAATGAGAGCCTTGACTCAGATAGATTACAAATTTAGCAGGACACAAGTCACACCTTTGAATCTTTGTGGGTTGAAATTCCATGTACAAAAGGGGAAAAAACGGTGATAGGAGTGTACTACCGTCCGCCTCGCCAGGACGAGCAGGTAGACGCAGAAATGATAAAAGAAATCAGAGACGCGAACAAAATGGGCAATGTGATAATAATGGGTGACTTCAATTATCCAAATATAGACTGGGTAAATGTAACATCGGGACACGCTACAGAGGTACAATTCCTTGATGAAATCAAGGACAGCTTTATGGAGCAGCTGGTGCAGGAGCTGACGAGAGAAGGAAAAATTCTAGACTTGGTCCTTAGTGGAGCGCATGATCTGGTGAGGGACGTTATGGTACTGGGGCCGCTTGATAACAGTGACCATAATATGATCAGTTTTGATATCGACCTTGAAGTAACTGTACACAGAAAGTCAAATACGTTAGCGTTTAACTTTAAAAATGGAGACTATGATAAAATGAGAAGAACGGTAAAAAAAAACTTAGGGGGGGCAACTGAGAGAGTAAAAACTGTACAACAGGCATGGATGCTGTTCAAAAATACCATCCTGGAGGCCCAGGCCATACATATTCCGCGAATTAGAAAAGAAAGACGGAAGTCCGAAAGACAGCCGGCCTGGTTGAAAAGTGAGGTGAAGGAAGCTATTAGGGCTAAAAGAAACGCCTTCAGAAAATGGAAGAAGGAACCGTCTGAAAATAACAAGCAGCAGTATAAGGAGTGTCAATGCAAATGCAAGGCGCAGATAAAGAAGGCCAAGAGGGATTACGAAAAAAAGATAGCATTAGAGGCAAAAAAAATAGTAAAATTTTTTTCGGTATATTAAAAGCAGGAAGCCGGCAAAAGAATCGGTTGGGCCGCTGGATGACTGAGGGGTAAAAGGGGCGATCAAGGAAGACAAACACGTAGCGGAGAGATTGAATGAATTCTTTGCTTCGGTCTTCACCGAGGAAGATTTGGGTGGGATACCGGTGTCGGAAATGGTATTACAAGCAGACGAGTCGGAGAAACTTACTGACTTCACGGTAAACCTGGAGGACGTAATGGGGCAGTTCAGCAAACTGAAGAGTAGCAAATCTCCTGGACCGGATGGTATTCATCCTAGAGTACTGATAGAACTGAAAAATGAGCTTGCGGAGCTACTGCTAGTGATATGCAACTTATCCTTAAAATCGAGCATGGTACCGGAAGATTGGAGGGTGGCCAATGTAACACCGATTTTTTAAAAAGGCTCCAGGGGAGAAAGATATAGTAGAATTGGAAAAGGTGCAGCGAAGGGCGACTAAAATGATAGCGGGGATGGGACGACTTCCCTATGAAGAAAGATTAAGGAGGCTAGGGCTATTCAGCTTGGAGAAGAGACGGCTGATGGGAGACATGATAGAGGTATATAAAATGAGTGGAGTGGAACAGGTGGATGTGAAGCATCTGTTCACGCTTTCCAAAAATACTAGGACAATATAGGCAAATTTGCCGATAACTCTTAGGAGAGGAGTATTTAGATGCTCGTTTTTAAAAAAATATATATATCTCATATATATTATTTTGAAGAGAGGAGACCAGAGAGACTTGTTTCCCGTTATTTCCCTTGGAACATATATTCTAAACTACATCATTCAAGGTTATAAAGACCCCTGAAGCAGGCCATTGTGCCGAAACACGGCCGTGTCGGGTCGCTGTTATGTACATTACTTATGTACTTATGACCAAAGGGCTTGAATTTGGTCGTTTCTGAGATGGGTTATCTTGATTTCCATTATCTCCGAAAATCAGAAATGACAAGTCTAGGGACAACCATCTGTAAGGATGACCAAAATGTCAAGATTTGGGCGTCCCCAACCATATTATCAAAATGAAAGATGGATGTCCATCTTGTTTCGATAATACGGTTTTCCCCGCCCCTCCATTGGGACGTTTTGCGAGGAGGTCCCTCAACAAAACTTGGGCGTCCCTTTCGATTATGCCCCTCCAAGTCATCCTCCTTCAGTCTACTTTAATATTTTAATTTTCTTTAAGTGACTAGGATGCTATATAGTTTTCTTCCCAAAGCTAATGTTTAGGATCGGTAGCCAGATGATTCTTTAGCATTCTGCATAAGTAAATGTTAGTTGCCTAGAAATCACAGGCAGAAGTCAGAATTAACTGCTTCAATTTATTACAAGAGACAGAATCTGGTAATGGCCTGTCCAGTACGCTGTGAACTAAATATCAAAAAGGCAGAAAGGGCAAATCACTGCATCGGTAAATCATTATCAATTCTAGCAGTCACAGTAAAAACATTAATCATCATGAAGTTTTCTTTGTGTTCCTGAGGATCTAATGTGTAATGCTATATAAATTTCATCTAATTCTAAACTAACTGATGTCCAATTACTGCTAAACGTTACTATCTAGTGTAGTTCTGTTTAAAATTATCAAGTCACAAGATAATTTTACTTATAACTGAAACCACTGTAAAAGAAAACTGAAAAAGGTTCTAAGGCTAAACTGGTTTTACACAGATATATGCAAAAGCATCCTTGGATGTAAATCTTTGTCAAATGTATGAAATGATTTATGGACATAAACTAATATGAATTAAGCTCAACAGTATCCTAGTTTCATTCATTTATTTGGTATTGTAGTAAGAATGTTTACCATTAAACATTTTTCAGAAAAAGAGATCTACGATGGCATTGTAATAGGACACTGAGGTGGTGTCTGCTTATGCTTTGGGCTATTTATTTAATGCATTTATATCCCAACTAATCCACCTTTCTCTTGGCAGGTCACAAAAAAAATTAAAAAAAAAAATACTTTAGCAAACAATCAATAAAACATTATAGCCAAACACTTGAGAAATCAATAACATATTACAGCTAAACCCAATTAAGAAACAAAGAAACAGAAAATGACAGCAGATAAAAATCATATGACCTATCCAGTCTGCCCTTCCATATGAACTATTAATCTGTACTATCCCTTCCTTTCCGTTTGTTCCTTCCTTTCCTGGACTAAGATACAGTCCTGGTCTCCACCTCAACTGGTAGGCTGTTGCATACATCCTCTATGCATCCACTACCTTTTCCATAAAGTAGTATTCACCAGTACTTAGACTACTCCTGAGTCTATCTCCTTTCACCTTCATCCAATGCCCCCTTGTTCAAGAGTGTCCATTCAAATGAAAGATGACTACCTCCTGTGCATTTATGCTATGGAAGTATTTGAATGTCTATCATATGTCCCCTCTCCTGCCTTTCTTTCAAAGTACACTCCAGGTAACAGAAGAGAGAGAGAGGGTATGATACATACCTGTAGCAGTTGTTCTCCGAGGACAGCAGGCTGATTGTTCTCACGACTGGGTTGACGTCCGCGGCAGCCCCCACCAACCGGAAGAAGCTTCGCGGGACGGTCGGCACGCAGGCCACGCCCACCGCGCATGCGCGGCCGCCTTCCCGCCCGTGCGCGACCGCTCCCGCCAGTTGAATGACAAGCAATAAAATATGAAACACACAACTCCAAAGGGGAGGAGGGAGGGTAGGTGAGAACAATCAGCCTGCTGTCCTCGGAGAACAACTGCTACAGGTATGTATCATACCCTTTCTCCGAGGACAAGCAGGCTGCTTGTTCTCACGACTGGGGTATCCCTAGCTCTCAGGCTCACTCAAAACAATAACCCAGGTCAATTGAACCTCGCAACGGCGAGGGTACAACAGAAATTGACCTACGAAGAACAACTAACTGAGAGTGCAGCCTGACCAGAATAAATTCGGGTCCTGGAGGGTGGAGTTGGATTTACACCCCAAACAGATTCTGCAACACCGACTGCCCGAACCGACTGTCGCGTCGGGTATCCTGCTGGAGGCAGTAATGAGATGTGAATGTGTGGACAGATGACCACGTCGCAGCCTTGCAGATCTCTTCAATAGTGGCTGACTTCAAGTGGGCCACCGACGCTGCCATGGCTCTGACACTATGAGCCGTGACATGACCCTCAAGAGTCAGCCCAGCCTGGGCGTAAGTGAAGGAAATGCAATCTGCTAGCCAATTGGAGATGGTGCGTTTCCCGACAGCGACCCCTAGCCTGTTAGGGTCGAAAGAAATAAACAATTGGGCGGACTGTCTGTTGGGCTGCGTCCGCTCCAAGTAGAAGGCCAATGCTCTCTTGCAGTCCAATGTGTGCAACTGACGTTCAGCAGGGCGGGTATGCGGCCTGGGGAAGAATGTTGGCAAGACAATTGACTGGTTAAGATGGAACTCCGACACCACCTTCGGCAGGAACTTTGGGTGAGTGCGGAGCACTACTCTGTTGTGATGAAATTTAGTATATGGAGCATGAGCTACTAGGGCTTGAAGCTCACTGACCCTACGAGCTGAAGTAACTGCCACCAAGAAAATGACCTTCCAGGTCAAGTACTTCAGATGGCAGGTATTCAGTGGCTCAAAAGGAGGTTTCATCAGCTGGGTGAGGACGACGTTGAGATCCCATGACACAGTAGGAGGCTTGATAGGGGGCTTTGACAAAAGCAAGCCTCTCATGAATCGAACGACTAAAGGCTCTCCAGAGATGGCTTTACCTTCCACACGATAATGGTAAGCACTAATCGCACTAAGGTGATTCCTTACTGAGTTGGTCTTGAGGCCAGACTCTGATAAGTGCAGAAGGTATTCAAGCAGGTTCTGTGCAGGGCAAGAACGAGGTTCTAGGGCCTTGCTCTCACACCAAACGACAAACCTCCTCCACTTGAAAAAGTAACTCTTTTTAGTGGAATCCTTCCTAGAGGCAAGCAAGACCCGGGAGACACCCTCAGACAGACCCAACGCAGCGAAGTCTACGCCCTCAACATCCAGGCCGTGAGAGCCAGGGATTGAAGGTTGGGGTGCAGCAACGCTCCGTCGTTCTGCGAAATGAGAGTCGGAAAACACTCCAATCTCCACGGTTCTTCGGAAGACAACTCCAGAAGAAGAGGGAACCAGATCTGACGAGGCCAAAAGGGCGCTATCAGAATCATGGTGCCGCGGTCTTGCTTGAGCTTCAGTAAGGTCTTCCCCACCAAAGGTATGGGAGGATAAGCATACAGGAGGCCGGTCCCCCATTGAAGGAGAAAGGCATCTGACGCTAGCCTGCCGTGTGTCTGAAGTCTGGAACAGAACAGAGGCAGCTTGTGGTTGGTCTGAGAGGCGAAAAGATCCACCGAGGGGGTGCCCCACTCTCGGAAGATCTTGCGTACCACTCTGGAATGGAGCGACCACTCGTGCGGTTGCATGACTCTGCTCAGTCTGTCGGCCAGACTGTTGTTTACGCCTGCCAGGTACGTGGCTTGGAGAAGCATGCCGAACCGACACGCCCAACGCCACATACCGACGGCTTCCTGACACAGGGGGCGAGATCCGGTGCCCCCCTGCTTGTTGACGTAATACATTGCAACCTGATTGTCTGTCCGAATTTGGATAATTTGGCAGGACAGCCGATCTCTGAAAGCCTTCAGTGCGTTCCAGATCGCTCGGAGCTCCAGGAGGTTGATCTGCAGATCCTTTTCCTGGAGGGACCACAGACCCTGGGTGTGAAGCCCATCGACATGGGCTCCCCACCCCAGGCGAGATGCATCAGTCGTCAGCACTTTCGTGGGCTGCGGAATTTGGAATGGACGTCCCAGGGTCAAATTGGTCCGTATGGTCCACCAGAGCAGTGAAGTGCGGCAACTGGTGGAGAGGCGGATGACATCCTCTAGATTCCCGGTGGCTTGGAACCACTGGGAAGCTAGGGTCCATTGAGCAGATCTCATGTGAAGACGAGCCATGGGAGTCACATGAACTGTGGAGGCTATATGACCCAGAAGTCTCAACATCTGCCGAGCTGTGATCTGCTGAGACGCTCTGGTCTGCGAAGCCAGGGCCAGGAGATTGGTGGCCCTCGCTTCGGGAAGGTAGGCCTGAGCCGTCTGGGTATTCAGCAGAGCTCCTATGAATTCCAGAGACTGGGTTGGCTGGAGATGGGACTTTGGGTAATTTATCACAAACCCCAGCAGCTCCAGAAGCTGAATAGTGCACTGCATGGACCGGAGGGCTCCTGCCTCCGAGGTGTTCTTGACCAGCCAATCGTCGAGATATGGGAACACGTGCACTCCCAGCTTGCGTAGGTAGGCCGCTACCACCACGAGGCACTTTGTAAACACTCGTGGGGCAGAGGCGAGCCCAAAGGGCAGCACACAATACTGAAAGTGCCGTGCGCCCAGGCGGAATCTGAGATACTGTCTGTGAGCTGGCAGTATCGGGATGTGAGTGTATGCGTCCTTTAAATCCAGGGAACATAGCCAATCGTTTTTCTGAATCATTGGCAGAAGGGTGCCCAAGGAAAGCATCCTGAACTTTTCTTTGACCAGGAATCTGTTCAGGCCTCTCAGGTCTAGGATGGGACGCATCCCCCCTGTTTTCTTTTCCACAAGGAAGTACCTGGAATAGAATCCCTGCCCTTCCTGCCCGGGTGGTACGGGCTCGACCGCATTGGCGCTGAGAAGGGCGGAGAGTTCCTCTGCAAGTACCTGCTTGTGATGGGAGCTGAAAGACTGAGCTCCCGGAGGACAATTTGGAGGCAGGGAGGTCAAATTCAGGGCGTATCCGCACCGCACTATTTGGAGAACCCACTGGTCGGAGGTTATGAGAGGCCACCTTTGGTGAAAGAATTTTAACCTCCCTCCGACCGGCAGGTCGTCCGGTACGGACACTTGTAGGGCGGCTATGTTCCCGTGGATCCAGTCAAAAGCCCGTCCCCGGCTTTTGCTGTGGAGGCGCAGGGGGCTGCTTAGGCGCACGCTGTTGACGGGAACGAGCGCGCTGGGGCTGTCCCTGTGCCTGACGAGGCCTTCGGGCCGGCTGGTTGTACCTACGCTTCGCAAAAGAATAGGGTGCAGCCTGCCGAGCCCGGGAAAAACGCCCGCCCGCGGGGGCGGGTGCTGAAGGCGCCCGGTGGGAGAGCTTGTCGAGAGCGGTTTCCCGCTGATGCAGTTGGTCAACCATCTGCTCGACCTTCTCGCCAAAAATATTATCCCCCCGGCAAGGGACGTCAGCCAGTCTCTGCTGGGTTGCGGTTGTCCAGGTCAGAGGCACGCAGCCATGAGAGCCTGCGCATCACTATACCTTGGGCCGCAGCACGAGATGCCACGTCACAGGTGTCAAAAATCCCCCTGGACAGGAACTTTCTGCACGCCTTCAGCTGCCTGACCACCTCCTGATATGGCCTGGACTGCTCCGGCGGGAGCTTATCGACCAGGTCCGCCAGCTGTTGCACATTGGTCCGCATGTGGATGCTCATATAGAGCAGGTAAGATTGGATGCGGGTCACGAGCATGGAGGATTGGTAGGCCTTCCTCCCAAATGAGTCCAGAGTGCGAGACTCCCGCCCCGGGGGCGCCGAGGCGGTATCCCTCGAACTCCGTGCCCTCTTGAGAGCAGAATCCACGACCGCTGAGTCATGGGGCAACTGGGGCCGCATGAGCTCTGGGTCAGAGTGGATCCTGTACTGGGACTCTGCTTTCTTGGGAATGGTGGGGTTAGTTAGTGGTCGCACCCAGTTCCGAAGCAGCGTCTCCTTCAGGACATTGTGCAGCGGTACCGTGGAGGACTCTCTAGGTGGTGATGGATAGTCGAGGACCTCGAGCATCTCGGCCCTCGGCTCTTCCACAGAGACCACGGGAAAGGGAATGCTTATAGACATATCCCGCACAAAGGAGGCAAAGGAGAGACTCTCAGGAGGTGAGAGCTTCCTCTCCGGTGACGGCGTGGGGTCCGAGGGAAGGCCCGTAGACTCCTCTGAGGAGAAATATCTCGGGTCTTCCTCTTCCCCCCACGAGTCCTCATCCTCGGTATCGGACATTAGCTCATGTAGCTGAGTCCGGTACCGGGCCCGGCTCGACGTCGAGGCACCGAGGCCTCGGTGTCGTCGAGCGGTGGACTCCCGCGCCGGCGGGGACGGAGCTCCCTCCATCGACGTCGACGGGGACTCCACCTGCGTGGCGGTCGAGACCGGCACCGCAAGCGGCGGCGGTGTCGACAGCCCCGGCGCCGGGCTAGAGCTCGCCGGCGCCACAGTCATCGGCGCCGGGGGCGCAAGCACCCCCGACGCCGGCACAGCCTGGCGCATCAGCCCTTCCAGGATCCCCGGAAGGATGGCTCTGAGGCACTCGTCCAGGCCCGCTGCCGGGAAAGGCGGTGGGGCCGGTAAGGGTGTCGGTGCCAGAAGCTGCTGGGGGCCAGGAGACGGCACCGAGGTGCCGGAACCCCGACGCGTCGGTACCTCCACCACCGACGGAGATCTCTCCTCTCTGCGATGACGCTTCGGCGTCGACTCCCCTTCAGGGTGCACCGAGGGCTCCCGGTGACGGCGCTTCTTGTCTTTTTTCCGGTGCACGTCACCGGAGCCGGAGGGCATGGAGGAGGAGGAGGTCGATCCCCCTCGGTCTCGAGGTACCGGGTCCGACAGGGTTCGGTCCCGTGGCTCACAAGCTGAGGGAGTGACCGGGGCCGACAGCCCACGCGGCCTCTCAACCCCACTCTCACCGGCGGACCGGCGGACCGGCGGGCCGACGGGACCTGTTCTCCTGGGGTCGCTGCCATCGGTGCCGATGTCTCGGGCATCGATACCGGTACCGAAGATCCGGCCTTCGATACCGATGCCGTCGAGGTCGACGTCGAGGGGCCGGCGCAAGTTCCAAAAAGACGGTCCCGCAGAACTTGCCTCGCAACCTGAGTCCGTTTCCGGAGACCGAGACACAGCGCGCACGACTTGAGATTGTGCTCCGGCCCGAGGCACTGGAGGCACCAAGCGTGGGTGTCGGTCTGCGAGATCGGCCGGCCGCAGCGACCACACTTTTTAAATCCACTCGGGACCTTCGAGGACATCGACGGAAAAATCGCGTCGGCGAAGTCAAAGTCGGCAATGGTGGCTAAAATCACACCACGAAAAAACTAGCCGACCGAGCGGCCACTAGGCCGCAACGAGGCGTCCCCGCTGGAAGCGAGGGAAAAGGGGAGCGCGTGCTCCACACGCGCAGTCTTTTTTTTTTTTTTTGTAAAAGAAAAGATAATAAAAGGAAATTAAATTAAATTAACGAAGCGCGATCCGCGTATACGCGATCGCAAGAATCCGGCGGCTGAAGTAGAGAGAGCGGCAAAGCACGACTCTCTCCAGGCGCGGAAAAAAAGGAACTGGCGGGAGCGGTCGCGCACGGGCGGGAAGGCGGCCGCGCATGCGCGGTGGGCGTGGCCTGCGTGCCGACCGTCCCGCGAAGCTTCTTCCGGTTGGTGGGGGCTGCCGCGGACGTCAACCCAGTCGTGAGAACAAGCAGCCTGCTTGTCCTCGGAGAATCAAAAATACACAATAGAACAGAAAAAAAGCACAAAAGGGTCACCAAGATTGGAATGAACAAGAGTTCTTTAAATAAAAGGACCCGACACGGGCCACGTTTCAGCGTGTCTATGCCTGCATCAGGGGTCTAAAAAGGGGGATAAGAACTCTTAGAATCCAACAGAACATAAGCACAGTTGGATCCTTAAAAGAGCTACAGAGCACTAGTAAGGAGTAATTCAAGTGTGCTGGTTTAATCAGACGCCAAGGTGACATCAGTTATGGATACACTGCATCTTCAGTGTCTATTGGATCTGCTTGCTTGGGTTTTTGCTAGTAGCTATCCTCTGGAGAGACTCCATCCTGTTTATACCTTTTTGAAGATGCGGTCTCCAGCCACACTAAAAGCACATTCAAATAAAACATCTTTAAATGTTTGCAAAGATTTACATAATCAGAAACATGGATTGAATACTACATGAGTGACTGAAAGATCCTAACATGAAAATGTGACTAAAGTTTACAAAATGCTTGTGTATCAACTAAGATGAAATTTATTCACACCTGTTACTTTTTTCTTTCCTTGAGCCCTGTTAGTAGAGACCAGTAGATTATCTCTCCCTACAAAAAGACAGAATATAGAACTCTCCAGTATCATCACCAATATAAGGACTGGTGCAGCCTTGAATCCGCAAATATCAAAAAAGGTCCAAAAATTTCCACAGAAGTCCAACAACGAAAGAAACAAGTGGAAAAACAACTTCAAGGGATCAATCCAAGACAAGAGATAAGGTGCTCCAAAAAAGTTTTTTGGAGCACCTTATCTCTTGTCTTGGATTGATCCCTTGAAGTTGTTT
Organism: Microcaecilia unicolor; assembly: GCF_901765095.1. NCBI lineage: Eukaryota > Metazoa > Chordata > Amphibia > Gymnophiona > Siphonopidae > Microcaecilia > Microcaecilia unicolor. The sequence goes on along the minus strand of NC_044031.1, from coordinate 591,074,355 downwards.
TTCCACTTGTTTCTTTCGTTGCAGCCTTGAATCCTTCAGTATGTTTCTGCTAAAGCAGAACAAGATAGAACCTAATATATACCAATGGTATACCCTATAGAAAACCACTGCATCATATATCAGCTAACATTTTGAAATATCTATATACAAAGCCAAGGGGAGGACAAGCAACTCTAATTTGGAGGATCTTATTGGCAAAATGATCAGCTAGGTCTTGGGCTGTGGGACATGTTTTCTGTGAATGTTCATCATTGTTAGTGGAAGCTAGTTTTTTAACTAAGGAGAAAGGTTTTTTGTTCAGATCATCTTGACCTATTAGACTGCTATAGTACTGATATTTTGAGTTACTTTCTTTTTGTAGTGTCGGAAGACTGAATTCCATTTGGATTTATCAGTAGTATCTTTGTTCTTTCTCCATTGCTTTTCAAAACATCGACATTCCCCTTTTAGGATGGAGTTCCTCTGTAACCCATGGTGAATTTCTGGATGTCTTGACCTTTTAGTGGTAAATTGAGCAATTTTGTCTAGTATGGCTTTCATCTTGGTATCCCAGTGGGATTTTATCGAACCACGTGTAGATGAGGTAGCGAGGAAATCTGTTAGCTCAGACCACAAAGTGACCTTGATGATTTTACCACTGGTGGAGATGAGTTTGGAGGATTTGTGTCTGGTTAAGCTTGACATATAGATATCAATGGTGAAATCCAGTTGGAAGTGGTCAAACCATGGTATTGGCTTCCATTTGAATGAACTAATCAAGCTTATTAGGGTAGGAAGTCATGAAGTCTAACATATGGCCTTTTTCATGAGTTGCACCCTCGCAGAATATAGTTAGTTCGTAATCCTTAAAGAATGATTTGAAGTTGTGGACATTGGTATCCGCATCATTTTCCAAGTGTAGGTTTATTTCTCTTAGGAAGGTAATCCTAGAAAACTGGGACATGGCAGAGGAAGTAATCTTCATAAGTCAAGGTTCTGCCTTGGACCAAGCCCCCGGAGGATGGTAAATGAGCAGTAGGGCAATTTGATTTGCCTCTTTTGAATCATCGCAGAATTTGTACAGCATATATTCCAGTTCAGGAAAAAACCCAGAACTAACTAAAGACATGTGAAAAAAAACTCTTAAATATAAAAGTCCATTCATTTTTTACCCCATCTTGGAGAGTGAAGAATAGCATAACCGTTTGGACAGATGTGAGGCAATATTGGACTATCAGCTTCTGTGAGCCATGTTTCTGAGATAACTAGAAAGCCCAGATCTGAAAATTCTAGCAGATCCCTGAGTAAGAGAGCCTTGTTCTCCACAGACCTGGTGTTGATATAAATGGCAGGAACAGGAGTAAGTTGAGACTTGTGTTCCAAAGGGGAGACTTGATTGGGTAATTTTAAAAGGTTTTTAGGCCGTTGTATGTTATTGAATAGGTTGTATTCAAATAGTATCTTGAACAAGGTGTTGAGTTGGTTTAATTCCTTCTTACAGAACAGATATTTTCTTGTATCTATAGGCGAGGAAGCATCTGGTTTGAGAGATAAAAACTGGAGTAACGCAGGGTTCCTGTTTATCAGTTGTCCTTTTCAATATATTTTTGTTCTCACTATGTCATTTATTGAATTGCTTAAAATTGAATTTCAGGCTCTGTGTGGATGATATCCAATTTTTGATTCCTGACGATTCAATTAAAAATATCCTTCATAAACTAAGTCTAATCATGTTTTCTGTGGTTAGCTGGATGAAAGCAAATTGCCTGAAATTACACATAAGCAAAACAAAGATTTTATAATTGACATCTTCTGTTTCTTCTGACATACCAGAAATCATTTAAATTTAAAAGGGTGGCTATACCTATTGTGAAAGACTTAAGGAACCTGGATGTGACTGTGGACTCTGGCTTAGAAATGAAATTACATATACAGAAAATGGTAAAGGATGTATTTTTCAAGCTGCGATTAGTTAGGCGTTTAAAGAGTTTAACTCCACAAAATTTCAGATCAGTAGTTCTTGCAACACCATGCTTTGACTACTGTAATGGTTTGTTGTTCAGAATCCCATATCAACTCAAAGCTTTACAGATTGCACAAAATTCTATTGCAAAAGTATTGGTTAGGGTTAATGGGTATGAGCATATATATTTTTTATTTATTTATAATTCAATTATACATCTTATCAAAGAAGCATAGAAAGAAACAAATTAAATTTTAAACAAAACAATCTATACTTGAGACAAAATAAATGTCTCAGTAACAGAAATAATCACTGGTACATCGACCTCAAAATTGGAAATACTTAACTAGATCCAGGATAAAGTAACAAATTAAGGTAATTAAATTTTTTCAGACTGTTACATATTCTGGGTACATTCTCAATCTATCTTCAGTGCCCATATGGGATCCTAAACTTTAACATTAACATTCTCAGCCTCTTTAGCTATCAAAAGATCCTCAAGTTGTTTTGGATCCATAAACTTGTAACTGTTCTGAAGGTAAATAAAACGACAAATACAAGGAAATTTGAGGGTAAATGTTGCCCCCAGATTTAAAGTTCTTTGACATAGTGCCAAGAATGCCTTACGTCTATATTGAGTATCTCTAGCGAGATCCGGAAAAATCCTAACTTTGGAACCAAAAAACATCGAGTCTAAATGCTTGAAAAACAACTTCAATACCATCTCTCTGTCTATCTCAAGAGCAAATGTCACCAGTGCAGTTGTCCTCTGTGTAACCACTTCCAGGGACGATTCAAGAAAAGATGTCAGGTTCATTCCTCCATCCACAACAACTTGGTCACCTCCAGGTTTAGATGGTACTGAAGTCTGAAGGTAAATTACCCTTGTTATGGGTGGTAGAGATTCCCCAGGCATCCCCAAGACTTCCCATAAATATTTTTTAACCATATCAATGGCGAAGATAACTGGAGATCTGGGGAAATTGACAAGCCGCAAATTAAGTCTTCTCTGCTGGTTTTCAAGATATTCAATCTTCTTTTTAATAAAGTTACTATACTTAATTGTGGCTTTGTTCAACTTCTCCAGCTTCTGAATTTTATCTTCAAGCATTTTTGTTTCAGACATCTGACGAGCATTGATTTGTTCCTGAGTCAACAGAGCTTCTGACAATGTTTTTATTTCGTCAGCATTTTTTAGCAAAACTGATTGAAGCGAAGAATGCATTGAGAAGGTTAGGTCCCATAGTGACTCAATAGTTACTACGGCAGGTTTCACCATATTGATATTAAACTCAGGAGAGGGGGCTTTGGAAATCTGTTGTAAAGCGTCTCTCATTACTAAAGAAAAAGATTTTACAGTTTGTCCTACCAGAACTCCTTCACCCCCAGCGAAATCGGCTGGGCTCCTTTCTCCGAGGGTCCTCTCCTTTTCAGACATAGGGCCCTGCGAATCACTAACCGCTCGCATACTTCCTGGTTGTGGTGGTGCTGCACGGGCGTCAGGGCTCAAGGAAGCCCCGTCTTCACTGATGGCCGATAGTTGGAAGCTAGGCCGATAGTAGGAGATGATGTCGCCCGGAGACCCAGCGAAACTCCGAAGCTTTCCAACGTTGTCTGCCTCGAGAGGAGGGTGCCGTGGGGGTCACAGGAGCCTCCCTCACTTTTCCCCGCCGCTTCCCCATATCAAAAAAGGGGGAATTCGGACTCCTCACTTGGTTCTGCGTGGGTAAGTCTCGGAGCACATCTGGGGTAGCGTCTCAATTCGGCGCCATCTTAGATCTCCCGGGTAAGAGCATATATCACCAGTTTTGAAAAGCCTACATTGGCTCCCTATCGAGTATCGTATTAAGTTCAAAATTTTGTATCTGGTGTTTACAATCATAATGTGTCAGGTATCAAAAGTGTTAGCAGCAAAGTTGCATGTATATCAACATTCAAGGTCAATTAGATCTGTTGAAAAATTGTTGTTAGATGTACTATCACATTGAGACATAAAACTGGATGAGTATAGATTGACCATTCTTTATCTGGCTACAATGTGGAACAGATTACCTCCAAGGTTAAGAAAAATTCAGGAAAAATAAAATAGTTCAGTCGAGAGCTAAAGACATATTTCATACAGGCATACAGAGAGGGATAAGACTTGAATTAAGTTATTAGAAGCAACTGGAATAAAGCCTTGGGAATTCTGACAACGTTTTAGATATGTAAAAGTTTGTGTACATTTGTAAATCATTGTGTTTGTATTATAAGCGGCTGTTTGGAGATTTTATGTATGTATGCTTTGTTAACTGCCAAGAACACTTGCCCACCTGTTTACAAAACTGTACTAGCAGCTGCCACACGGCAATGCTGTCACAGCCCATTCAAAGTGAATGGGCTGTGTCAGCATTGGAGCATCAGCAGTCACTAGTGCAGCATTATAAACAGGGGTTTGGATTGTGTGGTATACAAGTTTTTTAATAAATATCAGTGACCTAATGGCCTTATGACCAATAGCCATATGTCCAAAAGACCAAAAGTAGATGTGTCCATTATATATATGACACCAAGGTGCTGTGATTAAAGACCATATGATCACAGCACCTTTTGGTCATAGGATTATTGATCATACCTACCCGGACATTGGGTAGTTATGATCAATAGTCTTTACACCCTTCAGATCTCTACATTGCCTCTTACGCAACATTTATTCACTGTTTGGATTTGAATTATGCAGCTAAATTAACAGTCTGGTGGTGTTATGGAGTTACATGTTAAGGAGCTCTATTACAGGATCCAATTTAGGTGGACTTATTTACAAGCGCAGATAACTTCCTATACAAGAATGCTACTTTTGTCACCTGGATGGGACTTGAGGCATAGCGGTGTAGATGGAGCCAGACTTCCTTGCAGAGTCTGAAGAGTGACTCTTCTGCCTTCCTCTGATGCATTTGCATTAATAAAGAGGACTATGTGTGGTTTGGGATGCTGTTAAAAATTATAGGGCAGCAGGGGTTTTGGGTGAGGGGGTATTTTGGATATTAGACTTTTAAAAACTCAAGTTGTACTACTACAGGTTCTCGAATATGGAGGATGGTTTGTCAAATTAATGCTGCATACATTATATCATTCTGTGGGCATTTAGGTAACTATTCAGCTAGTGCTTGGGTGAGGGCTGGGCATCCAGGTGTATCCTCATGTGTCTCAGTGGGCTTTTTACAAGCAATTTTAATATCCCAATAACAGACTAATTTCATGGAATGTGGCAAGGATCACCTCCCCAATTAAACACAACAAAATCTTGACTGCCTGTAGGCATCACCATGTAGATATAGCTTGTTTACAAGAGAACAGGTTAACAGACCTGGAACATCAGAAATTGCAGAGGGCCTGGATCGGAGAAGTGCATTAAGCCTCATCCAGCCAATGGCTGGGGGGGGGGGGGGGGGGGTGGAGAAAGGATAGCTGCATCTTTAATTTAGAAAATCTCTAGAATGCAACAAATGATTTGGAAACAGGGAACGACAAGCGAAGTGATTACCATAACACAAACCTATTCAAATTTGCTAAATCATATGCAGACTGAGATATTGCAGGACCACCTTAGAAAACTGCCAGATGAAATTTAATGTGGAAAAATGCAAATTGAAGCATATTGAAAGAATAATCCAAATCACAGCAACTTGATGCTAAGTTCCTGTTAATCTGATCGTGAGCCCTTGTGCCTACGCCGAGGTTTAGGAAGGACCTTGGCCAAGGCCTAGGGTAGACCAAACAGGCACTAAGCAATACCATGGGCCACAAAGCCCCGCACACTCAGGACAATCAACAAGCATCACCAGAAAAGGGAGATAGACCACACTCAGGCGGCCGCAAGGCCGATCCGGAACCTACTCGTACAGAGTCCAAGCATACGGGACGCAAGGCTGAACTGGAACCGAGTCATACACTAGGGAAGGGAAAAAAAGAACAAGGGGTCTCCCCAAAGGGACTGGAGGTCAAGCAACGCACACAGCGCCAGTCACTGACACAAAGGGAAAGGCAACAGACAAAACTGGTGGATACAGCCTATGACCAGAGGGAGAGAATACAAACAAAGGCTACACAGAAACTCAGGTAGCGGAGGGCAAAGCCCACAGGGAAAAAGGGAAAGCAGAGGTCAAATGGGACACTATAGACACGGGATCTACAAGAGCGAAGCTCCACAGGAATGGCTAAACAAGGAAAAACAGACGGAAGGAAAAGGCTGCTTTCAAATAGGAACAGGAAAGAAGCAGGCACACAAGAGTACAGAAAGGGATAAGGCAGACACCAGAGAAAGGCTGCCTAAAAGAGGCAGCGCTCACAGAAGGCAAATACCAAGCTCTGCACATAAAGTGTTAACACTGAATAAAGGGAAACTTAAACAAAGCAGGAACAAGCTTACCATGGACAGAAAGGCTAACTAACAGAGGCTGGGAGAAATGAGGCAGAAGACAGACCCAGCTGCACTGCAGAAGCAATCAAGGACACGCTGGTTACAACCAGCACACACACACACACACACACACAGACCACAAACAGAAAGAGAGCAAGCAAAACTCCTCAAAATACACACTGTGCCAGGAGCACAGACAGAGTAAGAGAACCAGAGCTCAGCTGACAGGAATGCTAGAGCGTCTGCCGTAGGGAGAGGTAAGTTTAAATAGGTTTGACTTCTGATTTCTGCTGCTTCAGACAGCTCAATCCCTGTCAGGCCAATCAGAAGCGAGTCCCGGTCACTCCCCTGCCTATCTCAGTAGAATCATAACAGTTCCATATCAGGAGTCACCAAGAAAAAGATCTAGATGTCACTGTGAACAATATGCAGAAATCTTCTGCTCACTGTGCGGTGGTGGCGATGAAAAAAGCAAATAGAATGTTAGGAATTATTAGCAAAGGAATAGAAAAATAAGACAAAGAACATTACAATCAGGGGCGTAGCCACGGGTGGGCCTGGGTGGGCCGGGGCCCATCCATTTTCATCCCAGGCCCACCCATCAGAAAACCAGCCACCAGTCCCTCCTCCATCATTGCAGCTTCAGAAGCGAAGTTATGATTCCCTTAGACTGCATCACGGGACCAGCCACATGCCCGGTAGCAGCTCTGCGCAGCGTTCCAACTCCCACCCCTTAAGACACAAACATCCGACACAGAGAAACAGGAAGGAGGGAGTGGGGCACCACACCGCTCCACACTCTTCTCATCTCTGCTGCTGCGACTGCCTCCATTCTCTATGGCTGCCTACTGCAGCGCAGCTCCTCTAGCCTTTGCACTAACGTGGTCTGCCCTGCAGTGCACGGCACGCATCGATCTGGCACTGCGAGGTTTAATTTCGTCATCTCCAGTGAGTCCCCAGCCAGGACCCTTAGATTGAGAGCGGGAGACAGCATGGTGTTGAAGGGTTGAGGCCACAGCACGCCACGGACTCATAGGTTGGTCAATGTTTTCCCTCTCTCCCCACAGCCAGAACTATAATCTCAGGGCAGGGCAGACGGGGGCTGCTTCATCCACGCTGTCATTCTTTATTGTTGGTGGCATTTTTGTTTGAACTCGCTTAGGGAAGCCGGCTTGTGTGGTATGGGGATGTACACAGAGGAAGTATAATAATGGGATAACTTTTCTTTGTGATTTATTCATTGTGAGCCTTGATCAGTGTGTCATTTGGAGAGGCTGGTTGTGGGGACACCCTAGCACGTGTTGTATTTGTGTCATGGGCTCGACATTCAGAGTTTCCATTCAGAGTGTCTAGCACTCTATTTATTTACTTATTTTAGAACACTTTTATGTATGTAACAACCAAGGCATGCACTAAGGGATATGAAATGGGTTGATACATGAGAGCATTTGAAGTTTTTTTTTTTCCTGTGTTTGGGTCAAGGGAGGGGGATGGTTTGTGGGAAGTAATTATTTTTACAGGATACTGTGATGTGTGTTTAGATGTTTGCCATTATAGTAGACTTATGGCTTGTCAAGTTTAGGTGTTGCTTGTCTAGTAATTAATATGCAAAATTTTATGTATGTTCTATACACTATTAATCAGAAGGTAGAAGAGACCAATTTAAATCTCATGAGAAGAGACCTTTCCTAGGGGTGCCAACTCGAGCATACACTATTTAACCAACAGCACATTTAAAGCTGCCAATTACACAGGTATGCGTACACTTACCTGTTGCTTTTCTGTCCATTTACAGACTCAAAGTGGCACATACTGTGATGCTTTGGGTGTGCAATTGGTTGGGTGGTGTGTGTTTTGGCTTGCACTTTTGGGAGAGGTTTCTTCTCGTGAAATTTTATGTATATAACAGTTGTAACCTGCCTAGAATTGTGGGATAGTGCAGGATTGACATTTTTAAATTTATTTTAAAAATTTCTGTGTTCCATAAAGTATGTATGTGGTTTATGTTGATGCAGGACGTCTGTTGGGCAGATCTGCCCAAGTGCATACTAAGGCATTATTTAGACTATCCCATGAACCACGACTCATACCTATATACATAGTGCCCACCCATATTAGCTCTGGGCCCATCCAAAATGTGAGGTCTAGCTACGCCACTGATTACAATGACCCTGTATCACTCCATGGTGCAACCTCACCTTGAGTATTGTGTGCAATTATGGTCACCATATCTCAAAAGAGATATAGCAAAATTAGAAATGGTTCAAACAAGGGCTACCTAAACGATTAAGGAGATGGAACGCCTCTCATATAAGGAGAAGTTAGGGTTCTTCAGCTTGAAGAAGAGACAGTAGAGAAGAGATATGATAGAGGTCTACAAAATCTTGAGTGAAATAGAGTGAATGGATGTGAATCAACTATTTGTTCTTTCAAAAAGTAAAAAGATGAGGGGGTACTCCATGAATTTACATGGCAATACTTTTAAAACAAATAGGCTAAAATATTTTTTCACTCAACAAATAGTGAAGCTCTGGAACACATTGTTGGAAGATGTGTTACAGCAGTAACCTGCAAGGATTTTTTAAAAATTTGGGCACGTTCTTGGAGAAAAAAATCATTTAACTGCTATTTAAGAAAGGCATGGGGAAAGCCACTACTTATCCCTAAGGTCAGTAGCATGGAATCTTGCTACTCTGATATCCTGCCAGGTACTTTTGATCTGAATTGGCCACTGCTGGAAGCAGGATACTGGTTAGATGAACCATCAATCTGACCCAGTATCGCTATTTTATTTTAACAAGTTTATCACTCTTAATATGGAAGTTGAAATGATTCAACTCTTTTTCCACAGATTTATTAGTATTTATAAGTCATCTATAATTTGCCTTCTTGTTCTCTTATTTCTTTCGTACACATTTATGAAAATTAATGTAAAACTGGGGAAGGTTGAGAAAATTTTGAGGCAATAGGTTATTATTCAGTTATTTTGTTCTTGTTTATTGCATTAAGGGATAATAAGTGAGTATTTAACAGGTGATACCCCATTCATTTGTTTCCTATAGAAACCAAAGTATGTTTTCCTACATGGGAGATAAGTTTCTGTTACATATTATCTAGACATTTTATGTTACCCCTTATATCAATCTTTGGGTACATATACTAAAAAAGATAATTATCGGAATACTTGATTTCCAACTATATGAAGGGATACTATCCAGTATGCAATTTTCTCTCATTTGGTTCCTTCTGTTAATTTTCAATAAAATATATTGCAACAAAAAAAAATTATTGTGCATACTTCCTGGGATATATTTTGCATCTGCTCATTTGTATAACAATACTGCTTACCCATAGCGATGTCTAACAACATCTCTGCTCAACCTCTCAGCAAGATAAGCACCAATCCGATCCAGCTTTTCTGGTGCAGAAACGGCATAAAAAGTCAGCTTCTCCATATCAGCTTTAACAAGACCATCCTAAAAACAGAAGATAAATGAATTAATAAAACAAGGAAAATAAATGTCAGCACTGCAAATGTTAAACCCCTCTAGGGGACCTGCTTACTAAGGTGCGCTGTAGGCATGCAAGCATTTTTAGCACACAATAAAACTTAGCACGCTCTAACACTAAAGACACCTATACGAATATATTTATTTATTTAACACATTTTCCTACTAGTAGCAGACTCAATGTGGCTTACATATTACCGTAGGACAGGCTACAGTTCATTAAAATACAAATAAACAAGGTAATAATAAGATAGTAATCATATAGGTATCATATTAAACAACAAGTTTATAAAATATAATAAAAGGTCAATAAAGTCCATGAGTTTTGATGTAGACAAAGAACAAGTGAATTAGGTTAAGTCTGGAGGGTAAGCCTTCTTGAACAGGATGGTCTTCAGTAGTTTCCTGAAGTTTAGATAGTTCTGGGTTGACTTTCAAATTTTTAGGCAGTGCATTCCATAGCTGTGTGCCCATGAAGGAAAAACTGGATGCGTAGATAGATTTGTATTTGAGGTCGTTGCAAACTGGATAATGCAAATTTAGGTAGGATCGGGAAAAACTGGAACTGTTTCTGGGAGGTAGATCTACTAGATTTAACATGTATCCAGGGACTTCTCCGTAAATAATCCTATGAATCAAGGTCCAGATCTTAAAGGCAATATGTTCTTTAATGGGAAGCCAGTGTAATTTTTCGCGAAAGGGGCTTGGCAGATTCAGATTTTGATTTACCAAAGATCAATCTCGCTGCTGTGTTCTGGGCAGTCTGAAGTTTCTTAATTAGTTGTAATTTGCATCCTACATAGATTCCATTGCAGTAATCCAAATGGCTTAAGACCAAAGATTGTACTAAGTTACGGAAAACATCTCGAGGGAAAAAAGGTTTTATACGTTTAAGGTTCCACATTGAGTAAAATATTTTCTTTGTGGTGCAATTTACTTGGGTTTCCAGGGTCAGGTTCCGATCAAATGTGACTCCAAGTAGTTTCAGGATATCCAAGATAGGTAGGGAGTAATTGGGGATATTTAAAGTTGTGGGTTTATACTTATTGTGCTGAGAAGATAAGATGAGATGTCTTATGATGATATGGGTGTCTGTAGCATTTAGAGTGCACTAAAAATGCTAGCGCACCTTAGTAAGCAGGACCCTAGATTTAGTAGCTTATCACCATTAGCAGCAGCAGCATAAATGTAAATCTACCAGAAAAAAAAATGTTAAATGAAAATCTCATCCGCAGGCGAAAAAAGATACAGTTCAGTATATTTAGGATTTTATTTGAAAAGGACCTTTTTATTATATAAGCAACAACTCTTTACAGAATAAAATCCTTAATCTTATCAAAATCATTTGTGTTTACTCTTCTCTTTTACAACTGATGACTCTGGGCAAGTCACGTAATCTTCCACTGCCGCCAAGTGCAAAATAAGTATTTTTATATAATTGTGCAACTTGATTATCCACTTTTGACCCTAAATGGGTAAACTGCTCTCTGATTGTAACCACAGAAAGGCAGTACATCACATCCCATCCCCTTTCCCCTTGACATTTCTACACGGTATGCATCTGCTTCAAAAGCAGCTGGTAGTTCCTC